>NC_136063.1:1395913266-1397366918 GCF_964261635.1 Lissotriton helveticus | reverse complement strand
AGCTCTGGTGGCACTGAGTGGCGGGAGTTCCGTTTTGGGGGGCGTCAATTTGTGAATCACAGCCTGTTAGATAAAAAGCAAGATAAGATTGTGTGTCATGCATCCATCAAAGGAGAGAAGAAGAGAGAAAAAGAAAGAGTGTAAGGAACACAGAGAGAAAAAGAAAGAGTGAGAGGAAGACAGAGAGAAAGAGAGAAAGAGTGAGAGAGACGAAGAGAGAGATAAATCGATCAATCAATAAATCAATCAGATCATTTGTAAAGCTCACTACTTACCCATGAGGGTTTCAATGCGCTGAGGGGGGCTGCTGCTACTGGTCGAAGAGCCAGGTCTTGAGTCGTCTCCTGAAGGTCAGCAGGTCTTCGGTTTGTCGTAGGTTGAGCGGGAGGGTGTTCCAGGTCTTGGCAGTGCGGTGGAAGAAGCACCTCTCTCCGGGAAGTGGTTCTACGGATGCGCGGGACCATGGCCAGGGCGTTTTCAGAAGAGCGGAGTTTCCTATTGGGTACGTAGAAGGAGAGTCGACTGTTGAGATAGGCTGGGCCGGTATTGTGGAGTGCCTTGTGTGTGTGGACCAGGAGCTTGAAGGAGATTCTTCTGTCGACGGGGAGGCAGTGCAGGTTCCTCAGGTGGGGGGGTGAAGTGGTCGCGGCGCGGGACGCTGAGGATTAGGTGTGCAGAGGCGTTCTCGATCCTTTGCAGTCTGTTGATGAGCTTGGACGAGGCTCCGGCGTAGAGTGCGTTTCCGTAGTCGAGTCTGCTGCTGACTAGGGCTTGGGTGACTGTTTTCCTTGTGTTAGTCGGGATCCATCTGTAGATCTTGCGGAGCATCCGCATGGTGTTGCAGCAGGTGGAGGAGACTGCGTTGACTTGTTTGGTCATGGAGAGTTTCGAGTCGAGGATGACTCCCAGGTTGTGTGCATGGTTGGTAGGAGCCGGGGGTGTCCCAGTGATGCGGACCTCCAGGAGTCGTCCCATGCTGAGGGGTTGGGCCCGAGGATGAGGATCTCCGTCTTGCCTGAGTTCAGCTTAAGTCAGCTTTCCTTCATCCAGTCGGCGACGGCCTTCATTCCCTGGTGGAGGTTGGATTTGGCGGTGAGAGGGTCCTTGGTGAGGGAGAGGATCAGCTGTGTGTCGTCAGTGTAGGAGATTATGTTGAGGTTGTGATGTCGGGTGATGCATGCTAGTGGGGCCATGTAGACGTTGAACAGCGTTGGGCTGAGGAAGGATCCCTGTGGGACACCGCAGATGATCTCGGAGACTTCGGACCGGAACGGGGGGAGGCGGACTCTCTGAGTTCTGCCGGTGAGGAAGGAGGTGGCCAAGTCCAAGGAGCTGTCTCGGATCCCTGCATCGTGGAGGCGCGTGTGTAGTGTGCGGTAGCAGACAGTGTAGAAGGCGGCGGAGAGATCTAGGAGATGAGGGCTGCCGTCTCTCGCCATTGTCTAGCAGGATCCTGATTTCGTCTGTGGCGGCGATGAGGGCAGTCTCGGTGCTGTGGTTTCTGCGGAATCCTGATTGGGAGGGTCCAGGATGCTGTTGTCTTTGAGGTGACGGGTGAGCTGAATGTTAACTATCTTCTCGATGACCTTTGCTGGGAATGGAAGCAGGGAGATGGGCCGGAAGTTCTTGAGGTCGCTCGGATCTGCCTTGGGTTTTTTCAGTAGGGCGTTGATCTCTGCGTGCTTCCAGCTCTCAGGGAAGGTAGCAGTCTCGAAGGAGAGGTTGATGATGTTGCGCAGGTGGGGTGCAATGGAACTGCCGGCTTTGTTGAAGATATGGTGTGGGAGAGGGTCAGACGGGGATCCGGGGTGGATTGTGCCCATGGTCTTGATTGTGTCCTCGATGTTCACATTGGCCCAGGTTGTCAGGGAGTCGTGGTTGGTGGGGTGCGGTGGGTCTTGCGTGTCGAGGGGTGTAGGGGTCGCCCGGGGGTTGAAACTGTCACAGATGTCGGTGATCTTTCGGTGAAAGAAGGTGGCGAGGGAATCTTACAGGGCTTGCGATGGCGGGATGTCGTTGGCGCTGGGGTTGGAGAGTTCCTTCACGATGTTGAAGAGCTCCTTGCTGTTGTGTGCGTTGTTGTCAAGGCGGTCTGTGAAGGAGGTCCTTTTGGCGGTCCTGATGAGGTGGTGGTGGTTGCGAATTGCGTCTTTGTGGGCAGCGCGGCTGTCCGGCGTCTTGTCGCTGTGCCATATGTTCTCCAATTTCCAGCAGGTGCGCTTTGAAGCTAGAAGTTCCGGGGTGAACCAGCTGGCTCTTTTGCTGGTGTCTCTGTTGGTGGGCTTTTTCAGCGGGGCTAAGGTGTTGGTGCAGTCGTCCATACAGCGTCTGAGGGTGAGTGCACCATCGTCGGGGTTGGTGTGGTTGGTCGGTGGGTTGAGTGCGAGGCTTGCCTGTAGTTGTTCTTCAGTGACTTTGCCCCAGCAGCGGTGGGGGATCTGTAGGGTGCGGTAGTGTGTGAGGGTTTTCGGAAGGGGAAGTGGATGCAGTGGTGGTCTGTCCAGGTGAGTTCGGAGGCGTGGTTGAAGGCGACGTGGGGGCTTGAGGAGACAATGGCATCAAGCGTGTGACCGGTGTGTCGTTCGGATTCGTGACGAGCTGTTTTAGTCCGAAGTTGGCGAGGTTGTTGATCAGGGTGGAGGAGTTGTTGTTGTTCTCCAGATGATAGTTCAGGTCTCCGAAGAGGATGTAGTGGGTGGAGGTCAGCGCTTGCGAGCTGATGAGGTCGGAGATGGAGTCGCCAAATTGTGGCCGGGGTCCTGGCGGTCTGTAGACGAGGGTGGCTCTTAGGGTGGTCTTGGGGTCCGTGTGGATCTGAAAGTGCATGTGTTCGGCGTTGCTGAGAGTGTTGTTGGTGTTTGTTGAGACCCTGATGGTGTTCTTGTGGACGATGGCGATTCCTCCTCCAGCTCCATTGGTGCGGTCTCTGTGGGTGATCTTGTACCCGTCAGGAATGGCCATGGCGATGTCTGGGGAGGAGGCTTTGTTCATCCAGGTCTCGGTCAGGAAGGCGACGTCCAGGGCTGTGGTGTCAAGTAGGTCCCAGAACTCGACGGAGTGTTTGCGTGCGGGTGTTGATCAGGATGCATCTAAGCTGGTTGGGTTCCGTCGTAGCGGGTGTCTCGCCGCCTTTGAGGCAGGAGAAGCTGCAGTTCTGTCAGGCGAAGGGACCGTGGGTGCGCTTCGGGGCGGCTTTGCATCAGGTATGGATTCTTCCTGGGTTGAGAGCGACGAGGGTGTTGGCGTCGTAGTGGAGGCGGTCTTAATGGCTGGTGCGGGGGGCAGGGGTTCTGGTGCTGGGCGCGGTCCAGGCGCGGACAGGCGCAGGCGGGCTTGCCTTAGGCTGCCATATATGGGGAGGTGGGGAGGGAGTAGCAGCTGGGAGGCGGGAGGGGTGTGTCAGGGGCAGCGAATAGGTGCAGAGGGGGCGGGGCCACAGGGGAAGCAGCGGCGGGGACAGAAGCAGGGAAGCGGAGCGGTCGTGGGAAGGAGACAAGGCAGAGGGGTACAGAATCAAAAAAGGGGGCACGGAAGTGAGTAAAAGGGGTACAGAATCAAAAAGGGGGCACAGAAGTAAGTAAAGGGGTACAGAATCAAAAAAGGGGGCACAGAAGTAAAGCGGGGGGCAGGGGGTACAGAAGAGGAGCGGGCAGACAGAGTTACAGGCACAACAGAGCGGATACGTACCTAAGGCCACCACTGGCCACCAGGGATGAGGCGCAGGTGGTAGCCTGCGAGTGGTGGAGGGCCTCAACTTCAGCGGCGGCAGTAGTCGTCAGCAGGGGTGCAGGCAGAGCTGCAGCGGGGGGAGCGACCTACCAGGCAAGGTCAAGGGTCGCCAGTGAGAGAGAGGAAGAGAGAGAAAGAGAGAAAGAGTGAGAGAGTGAGAGAGACAGAGAAAGAGAGAAACAGTGTGAGACAGAGAAGAGAGAGAGAAAAAGAAAGAGTGAGAAGAAGACAGAGAGAAAGAGCGAAACAGTGAGAGAAAGAGAGAGAGAAGAAGAAAGAAAGTGAGAGGAAGACAGAGAAAAAGAGAGAAAGAGCGAGAGAGACAAAGAGAGAGAAACAGTGAGAGAGAGGAAGAGAGAGAGAAAGAGAGAAAGAGAGAAATAGTATGAAAAGAGGAAGAGAGAAAAAGAGGAAGAGTGAGAGAGAAAGAAAGAGAGAGAGAGATAAAGAGAGAGAGAGGGGAAGAGAGAGAGAGAAAGAGAGAAACAATGTGAGAGGAAGAGAAAGAGAAAGAGTGTGAGGGAGAGAAAGGAAGAAATGAGGAGGGACAGTGAATGCCCACTGTTGGAACTGGGGTGGCATGGCACGAGCGGGTAGGCATTTCAGGAAACCTGGCATTAGGCAGGAGGAGAAAATTACTTCCCTGAATAGGAGTAGAACAGGTAATTGAAGGTAAAACCTTTCCTCAATCAGAGGTAAACATGTCCATATGCAAAACCAACATAGCATGTCTCCATAACCTTTGCCTAAAAAGAATAAACGCTACACTACTCCGCCATAGCATTTCCTGGAGTAGTCAAACGTACTTAGGGAACACTGCATTAAGTAGAAACATATAACTTTTCACTATGCAGACGAAGAAAAACAGTTCATTGAAGACCAGGCAACATCTCATTAAGTTGAGCAACCCTTTTATTATAGCACTAAGGCCGTTGGTTAACCTTTCTTTCAGCAGGGGTAACCATTTCCCTAAGCAGGTGTAGGCCTTTCTTTGTAAATCTCATTATCAGTAATGAACGTTCCCTTCATACAGGTAAACCAGATCTTAAGACTGGGACAATTAAGACATCCAGCCCAAGTGAGCAATTCATCTAATTCAAACTACCCCATGCATAAGGCTACATTGACTGGCACTTAGCAGTACCCCAGGCAAGGTTTAACTTGTGTCCAATGGGGCTCTCACAGTGTTTAGGGGCCCTGGCCCCATCCAGCGTTCAAAGGAGGCCAAATAGGGCCAACGGGACCCAGCAACAACTTTCCCCGAGGGGAGGGGCGGTTCCGGAGCCTCCTGCTCACTCCTGGGAGGCCCCGCGTCTACCTGTGCCCTCCGCCCTCCCCCAGGGCTTTACCTTGTGGACTTTGGGCCTATCTGGGCCCTTGCGGAGGTTTTCGGCGTCTTCTGGGGGAGGGCTCGTACTCCTTCCCGAGCCCTCCAGTGTGCGGTGGGCTGGCCAGGGGAGACCCGCGCTGCTCCAGCGCTCTTCTGGGGGCCTCCCACAAGCTGGGAGCAAATGGCAGTGATGCGGGGCGCGGCTTGTGACAGCGCCCCCGTCACGTGATACAGGGATGGCGATGGCTTCTGGGCCTAGCGCGGCCCTCTTCGAATACTGGCGGCCCTCTCCTGGCACTGAGGGCCACCCGGGTCAATCACAGCACCTCACCAGGCAGCGCCTCACAACCAGACTCAACCGCGGTGAGTGGAAGTCAATCTGGCGCTTCGTGGGTCATAGCGCGCAACGGCAGTTCTTGAGGCCACAGCAAGTCTGGGCAGTGCAGCTCTTCACAGGGGAGTACAGTGCTCTGAAGGACACCACAGGATATAGCGCTTCTAGGATGCAGCGCTCCCAGGTGCCCACACGGCGCCTGGTAGATGTAGCGCTTGGGAGCAGCCAGCAGGCTCACAGCGCTTCTTAGGCAGAAACCTCGTCCAGCACCTCAGTGCTGGGTAGATGTAGTGCTTGGGAGCAGACAGCAGACTCACAGTGCTTCTTAGGGCATATCAGTCTTCAGAACCTCAGCGCTTCTCACAGGGGCTCAGTAGATAAGCGCTTGAAGGGCAATGCAGCGCTTAGGCAGTTTCTTTAATAGCGCTACACCAGTAGTTTATTTAAGGTGAAGGCAGATCAGCATGACCAACAGGACAGGCCACACAACAGTGAAGGGGGGGGGGCTGGAGTTAATGGCTGATATCCAATCTCCTCAGCCAGTTCCCTTCAAGTGGTCCCTGGGTTTCCCTCCCGCCGGGCCAGGTCAATGGGCTAGCTCAGGATACCTCAACACTTGGAAGGCAGCACCTAAGCCCTGTCACTCCCAGTATCATAGGTCCCTGACTAGGCCCCACTGCCTAAAACTCCTGCGTAGGTTCTCCCCCAAGTCTGCGCTCCCTCAGTCTGACAGGAAAGTTTCCCTCCCTTTCCTTATATAGCGCCAGTTGACAGTTGGCAGTGGCAGTTGGTGCCACCTCACCTGTTCCAGAAGGTTCCAGGAGGTACTAGGAGGTTCCACCACTCTGGCTATGGGCAGGCTGGCAGGCTAGTATTGATACATTGTTTGGAGGGTTCCAGCCAGCTCCTGGCTACTAGAATGCATCCACAAGGACCGCGCTGCAGTAGCAGGGGTCAGCGGCAGCCATGTTAGGGGAAGAGGGCACCTGCACCTTAACATTAGTTTAACATTACACAGGGCATCTCCACTACACAAGGCCTATACCCTTTTAGTACAATGGGGGACATCCTAAATTAAGGGAATAAAAAGCTAAACATTTCTGGGAAAAGGGCCAAGTCCTACACGTCTCCCCCCCAGCCAAAAACCAGGGTAGAACGATCATCACCTTGATGGGCTTCCCTGCTTGGGGTGGAAAAAGGTGGACGCAGGCGCGTATCTTCAATGGCATCCGCCAGCTCTTTACCAATCAAACCACCCCAATGGTGTTCCCTAGTGGGATGTGGCCAAGACTGACCTCTAGGCAATCCAGAAGCCTCTGGCTCTTGCTTTCTCTCAGAGTGGGGAGCAGTAGCCCCAGGCCTGTGGTACCTTTGGACCACTCTCCTTCTCAACCTAGAGTCTAAACCCTTAGGTTGAACTGGTGACAGGGGCGAGTCCTCCCTCTCCCTGCACCCCCTCTCAGAGTTCTACACCCTCCCAACTGGAATAGTACCCCTGAGAGTCACCACTGGGGGACTCTGAATACAGAGGTCCCTCCCGCCAAGTCAGGCAACCCCTTAACCTGGCCACCCAACCCAGGATCTGCACCCTGTGGCTGGACCGGTGCCAGAGGAGAGTCCTTCCTCCCTCCGCACCCCCTCCCGTAGTTCCGCGCCCTCCTACCCGGAGAGGTACCACTGGGAGTCACACCGGTAGGGTCCTTAGTTACCGGTACCCCACCCTCCAGGTCAGTCAATCCCTGACCCTGGAACCCCAGTCCAGGTTCTACACCCTGTGACTGGTCTGAACCCCGAACCTCGGGTACGCTGCCACCATTAAGAGTACCTGGCACACATAATTTCAAGGCTTCCAGCTCTAACTCCTTTAGCTGAAGCTTGTGCACCAGCTTCCTTTCTTCCATTGCAAGGCTCTCACTCTCCCTCTCGTGCTCTAGCATCTTCAACGACGCACACCCCCCAGATACTCTACTCCCTACCCCAGAACATCTCCCCGGTACCACATTGTCGGGCACAACAATGTTGAGTAGGCCTGGGTCTTCTGGTGTGCCCACCTCCCTGGGTGTGACCTGCCCCTCCTGTTCCCCATCCCCTCCCCCCTCTGGGTGGGCTCCTACCCATGCCCTCAAAGCGGTACGGAGTTTCTTCTTTCCAGTTCTCCGCCCAACAGGCACCCGCATCCCCTGACAAAACTCCATTATGCCAGGTGGGGACTCAGATAAATCTGGGAAAAGATACCAGGACGTGGGTGACAGGATTAGGTCAACAGGTCTTGATACACTCTACAGGCTAGACAGTGGAGGGGTCAATTACTTAGGCTTGCACACACAATAGGTGTGTAGCCTAATTGCTGTGCACCCTGTCCCACTGGAGGGTGCTGCATGGTCACAGGTCCTGGATCCCACCGCTTGACACCAATATGTTGGAACTGGGGTCACCAGTTCCCTGAGGGTAGCATGGCACGAGCGGGTAGGCATTTCAGGAAACCTGGCATTAGGCAGGAGGAGAAATTACTTCCCAGAATAGGAGTAGAACAGGTCATTGAAGGTAAAACCTTTCCTCAATCAGAGGTAAACATGTCCATATGCAAAACCAACATAGCATGTCTCCATAACCTTTGCCTAAAAAGAATAAACACTACGCTACTCCGCCATAGCATTTCCTGGAGTAGTCAAACGTACTTAGGGAACACTGCATTAAGTAGAAACATATAACTTTTCACTATGCAGGAGAAGAAAACAGTTCATTGAAGACCAGGCAACATCTCATTAAATTGAGCAACCCTTTCATTATAGCACTAAGGCCGTTGGTTAACCTTTCTTTCAGCAGGGGTAACCATTTCCCTAAGCAGGTGTAGGCCTTTCTTTGTAAATCTCATTATCAGTAATGAACGTTCCCTTCATACAGGTAAACCAGATCTTAAGACTGGGACAATTAAGACATCCAGCCCAAGTGAGCAATTCATCTAATTCAAACTATCCCATGCATAAGGCTACATTGACTGGCACTTAGCAGTACCCCAGGCAGGGGTTAACTTGTGTCCAATGGGGCTCTCACAGTGTTTAGGGGCCCTGGCCCCGTCCAGTGTTCAAAGGGGGCCAAATAGGGCCAACGGGGCCCAGCAACAACTTTCCCCGAGGGGCGGGGCGGTTCCGGAGCCTCCTGCTCACTCCTGGGAGGCCTCGCGCCTACCTGTGCCCTCCGCCCTCCCCCAGGGCTTTACCTTGTGGACTTCGGGCCTATCTGGCCTCTTGCGGAGGTTTTCGGCGTCTTCTGGGGAGGGCTCGTACTCCTTCCCGAGCCCTCCAGTGTGCGGTGGGCTGGCCAGGGGAGACCCACGCTGCTCCGGCGCTCTTCTGGGGGCCTCCCACAAGCCGGGAGCCAATGGCAGTGATGCGGGGCACGGCTTGTGACAGCGCCCCCGACACGTGACAGGGATGTCGATGGCTTGTGGGCCTAGCGCGGCCCTCTTCGAATACCGGCGGCCCTCTCCTGGCACTGAGGGCCACCCGGGTCAATCACAGCACCTCACCAGGCAGCGTCTCACAACCAGACTCAACCGCTGTGAGTGGAAGTCAATCTAGCGCTTCGTGGTTCATAGCGCGCAGCAGCAGTTCTTGAGGCCACAGCAAGTCTGGGCAGTGCAGCTCTTCACAGGGGAGTACAGTGCTCTGAAGGACACCACAGGATATAGCGCTTCTAGGATGCAGCGCTCCCAGGCGCCCACACGGCGCCGGGTAGATGTAGCGCTTGGGAGCAGACAGCAGACTCACAGCGCTTCTTAGGGCATATCAGTCTTCAGCACCTCAGCGCTTCTCACAGGGGCTCAGTAGATACGCGCTTGAAGAGCAATGCAGCGCTTAGGCAGTTTCTTTAATAGCGCTACACCAGTAGTTTATTTAAGTGAAGGCAGATCAGCAGGACCAACAGGACAGGCCACACGACAGTGGCAATACCAGCAAAAGGGGGTCCCAGGTGGCGTCAGGGAGCGCAGGGAGCGATACAGCGCCAATACCTCGTTGCTTCCTCAATAGTCCTGTGGTGATTTGGTTTCTTCTCTGTGCTTCGTGTTTCTTGCGCCCTTGTAAATAGCAGTCTCTGGGTTCCTTGAAGGGGGGGTTGGAGTTGATGGCTGATATCCAATCTCCTCAGCCAGTTCCCTTCAAGTGGTCCTTGGGTTCCCCTCCCGCCGGGCCAGGTCAATGGGCTAGCTCAGGATACCTCAACACTTGGAAGGCAGCACCTAAGCCCTGTCACTCCCAGTATCATAGGTCCCTGACTAGGCCCCACTGCCTAAAACTCCTGCGTAGGTTCTCCCCCAGGTCTGTGCTCCCTCAGTCTGACAGGAAAGTTTCCCTCCCTTTCCTTACATAGTGCCAGTTGATAGTTGGCAGAGGTAGTTGGTGCCACCTCACCTGTTCCAGAAGGTTCCAGGAGGTTCTAGGAGGTTCCCCCACTCTGGCTATGGGCAGGCTGGCAGGCTAGTATTGATACATTGTTTGGAGGGTTCCAGCCAGCTCCTGGCTACTAGAATGCGTCCACAAGGACCGCGCTGCAGTAGCAGGGGTCAGCGGCAGCCATGTTAGGGGATTAGGGCACCTGCACCTTAACATTAGTTTAACATTACACAGGGCATCTCCACTACACAAGGCCTATACCCTTTTATTACAATGGGGGACATCCTAAATTAAGGGAATAAAAAGCGAAAAATTTCTGGGAAAAGGGCCAAGTCCTACACCCACACTGTGGACAAAACCCTCACAGCTCACCTTCACGCCACCGCTGTGTCTCCAACCACGTGCCAGGACCTAGTGGAGCTCTCAAGCTCCCACATCTGAAACATAGTACAGAATTAGTAATGGCAGAGAATATACGACTGCGTACACTTAAATTGCTATGCCACCTTTGTGCATCCAGGCTGCTGCACCCTATACACTCCCACCGCCCAGAGGTATCTGCCAGCCGCTGTGCACTCATTGCTCACTTTTTCGCGGACAGGGTACCCTCCACATCATGCAGCCCCGCTCTGCAAGCCAACAAGTCTTACATTTGGTGCTGCGTTTTGATTTTGCAATTGCAGAGGACATACTAGTGCACCCATCATCATCGCAGGTTGCACACCCGCTCAGTCCTTGCGGTGCGGGCGATTTTTATCGCTTAGGAGATAAACCTTGATAATAGCAAGGCTCCTAAGCGATAAAAATAGGCAAAGCACGGCGATATAAATATAGCCGCTAATCAAGCTTAGCGATATTTTTCACTTATGCTTGGTAATATGCCCCCTAGTTCCACTGAGGGCTACATCCCCTCACTGTGAGGGAGGAGCTCAGGGATATTTTGAAATGGCGCTGCGCACTCTCTGGGAACCTAAAGTCCTGTTGGTGAATGAGGTAAAGTGAAAAAAACGCAGTGCAAAGCATAGAAAAATTTGTGATTTAAAACTACCTAGTGAATAGCAATAGGATCCAACTTTATTGGCTTGTTCTCATTGGTAGTGATAATGGGCAGTGCAAACAGCAGTATGGAAACTAGACTGCTGGTTTTGGACACATGGTCAACTTGTTTCAGCCCCTCTGATCAAAAAAATATCTGGGCTTTCGTCAGGACCATAGAAATGAACAAAGCTGCTGCTGAAGTGAACAAACCTGCAAAGTTGCAAAAAATATAGTAGTGTGATACTAGACCAATGTTCCAGTGTATTCTTCTTTAATACTGGAAATACCTATGAGAACAAAAAATAGGCATCCATCAGGTCAGACAATCATGTTCTGTGAAAAACAACACTGTCTGAGGTAACATGGTTGCGTCTATTGTCCACAACAGTACAAGTACCAGCAGTATATGTCCACATGGAGAGGTTTGTGCTCTGCATAGTGAGGTCTGTCCAGCACATCACTGTTACACTTGGCATTGAGTGCATTATTATTGATGGGTGACTTGCGTCCTTCACACATACTTGGTTGCCACATCTGCCAACTTTCAAGTATTGTGTGGCTGAGGGACCATGCTGTTTTGGAAGGTCCGCTGGCCTGTTCTGCGCTGCTTTGTGGTAGTAGGAAGGGGGGGTGGTCCGGTAATACTCTGCATATTATTACCGTTAGTTGTTGCTCTTATTTGTGGTGATTATTTTTACGGAAGCTATTGCTGGAAATCTGGGGATATCGGCTGTTTTCACTAGGTTGAGAATGGAATGATAATTTAAAATCACTGAAAAAACCATAGGTTTAATGCACATAATAAATAGATATTAGCATTTAAAAAAACTTTGAAATTCACAGAAAAAACCATAGGTTTCAGGGATGTTATAGTTAGAAATTAGCATTTAAAAAACCTTAGAAATTCACTGAAAAAAACATAGGTTTCAGGGACATTATAGTTACAAATTAGCATTTAAAAAACCTTTGAAATTCACTGAAAAAACTACAGGTATCAGGGACGTTATAGTTAGTTGGACATTTCACTCGTACAAAATCCTAGAAATTCCGCCTTTATAGTTAGTTGAGCTAACTATAACTCGCGCCCCCGCAATGCAATGCTGATGACGTCACATATTATATCATTTATGACATGGTCAGTGACATCACTGATGACATCACTGATGACATCTCAAATGACATCATCCACGTGAAAATCTGATGCACCTCCTCACACCTTAACAAAACCTTTGATACACCCACTCTAAAATACAGACTACCATTTTTGAAACATAGAGACACCAATACCAGTTACTACGCACGCACTCACTGACTCCTAGGTCTACACACACATCCACTCATTCACCCATACAGTCACACATACATGCAGTGACTCATCGATACAACACTTTTATTGGCACTCATACACGTATACAAACACGCACACACCATCACTCATTCAGAGTTACTCACACATCTAGTCAGTCATGCAAAGAATCAATCTTCTATTTACTCACCTATACAGTTATACACACACAACCTCACTCATTCATACAGATACTAACATATAATTACTCTATTATACAATCACTGATACAAGAACACACTCATTCATACAGCCACTCTCACAATCACTGACTCTCAGGTATAGTCATTTATATACTCCAACTTTCACATACATTGCCTGCTACATATGTAGTTACTTGGACATGTAGCACTGATATCCATTCACTCACCAACACACCCATACACACACTCACCCACCCATACAGCTGTTTCCACATGCACTCTTGAATCTATACACTCAGTGAATGAAGCACTTACATATCTATGCACAGAGTCAAACACCTCCCACCCACCCACACACACACTCAAGCACCCATACAAATACTCAGGCAACCAATCAATAACCCATATTATCACTCATATAGCTACTCACCAACCAATGCAGCAGCTTACACAGCAATAGATTGGCTGATACAGACATTCACACAGTTTAGTCACTAACCCATGCATTCAGTAAGACACATTTAATCACTCACTTGTCAGTCACGCACCTACTAAATCCTCCATCCAGACACTTATACACCCACTCATTCTTCAATACACCTTGGCCAATATATATATAAAAGATATTTAATCTTTACAAAAACACACAGTCCC
This sequence comes from Lissotriton helveticus, assembly GCF_964261635.1. NCBI lineage: Eukaryota > Metazoa > Chordata > Amphibia > Caudata > Salamandridae > Lissotriton > Lissotriton helveticus. The sequence goes on along the minus strand of NC_136063.1, from coordinate 1,397,353,951 downwards.
TGGATGATGTCATCAGTGATGTCATCAGTGATGTAATTTGAGATGTCATCAGTGATGTCATCAGTGATGTCACTGACCATGTCATGAATGATGTAATATGTGACGTCATCAGCAGTGCATTGCGGGGTTTGAGTTATAATTAGCTCAACTAACTATAACAGCGGAATTTTTATGGATTTGTACGAGAGAAATGTCCAACTAACTATAACGTCCCTAAAACCTATGGTTTTTTCAGTGAATAAATATATATATATATGCCAATAACATACAATCTATAAAAAAACATTCTAATTAAATTAAAACATTCAACGATTTAAACATCTTTATATTTAGTAAAAATAATGCTTCAATTAACAAGTATTAATAATTAAAAATCTTATAATTTAAATAAAAATAATAATAATATAAATGATAACAATACAAAAATAATTATAACATTTAAACACATACTATTTCCACTACAGTTGAAACAAAACTACACAAACTATTAAAGTAAATACATAAACAATTTACCACTCTTTTATTTAGCACAACACATAATATTAATACTATATAAAAATTCAATTTACAAATCTCCCTCCAATAAATGCAACAGTAGTAAAAGGAAAAAATTAAACATAGAAAATATTTACTGCACCCATTCCAACCAATACAACATCAAGGAAACTGTTAAAGAGCAGAGGGTCAAAATGTAATAATTCCACTACAGTCAGTGCAACAGTAGGGAAAGCGTTGGATTGCGGAGAGGTAAAAATTACTATTCCCACTCCAAACTCCAATGAGTGCGATAGTAGGGAAAGTGTTGGATTACTGAGGGGTAAAACTTACTATTCCCACTCCCAGGAGTGCAACAGCAGGGAAAGTGTTGGATAGGGGAGGGGTAAAAATTGCTATTCCCACTCCGATGAGTGCAACGGTAGAGAAAGTGTTGGATAGCAGATGGGAAAAATTACTATTCAAACTCCAGTTAGTGCAACAGTAGGGAAAGTGTTGGATAGCGGTGAGATGAAATGTACTATTCCCACTCCAATCAATGCAACAGTAGGGAAAGTGTTGGATAGCAAAGGGGTACAATTTACTATTCCCACTCCACTCAGTGCACCAGTGGGAAAAGTGGTGGATAGCAGAGGGGTAAAACTTACTATTCCCACTCCAGTCAGTGCAACAGTAGGGAAAGTTCTGAATAGCGGGGAGATAAAATGTACTATTCCCACTTCAGTCAGAGCAACAACAGGACAAGTGTTGGATTGTGGAGGGGTAAAATGTACTATTCCCACTCCAGTCAGAGTAAAAATAAAAACAAATAAAATGTCATCAACAAAATAAGAAATTAAAAAACCAATATAAATTACAAAAATATAAATATGTTAAAAATGAAATGAAAAATATATGTAATATTAAAAATTAAAATAAATAAAAAGGTATTATAATGTTCAATACATATCACTATCTACCTACAAAAATTCTATTAAATAAAATAAAAAACAAATTTTCAATCAAATAAATGTATTTATTTATAAATTATTTAACAAAAACATTATTTATTACATACATTTAGTTTGTTTACATTCTACCCTGTAACACCACACAAATAACTACCCACATCTAAAATAAAAAAATAAAAAATTATTTGAATAATTAATATAATTAAACAAATATTATTAATGAAAAACAAATTAAACCAAATAAAAATTAACTTCCCACCCTTTACACCTATAATCCCCACCTAAAATTGAACTGTACAAAATGTAATTACAAAATTAAGATGTATTTTCAAATAAATAACTAATAGCAATTAACAACTAATTATAAAATAAGTACAATTAATTTACTCCCCACCCTTTACTCTTATAAACCCAAAGCACACACACAAAATAAATTGAGCAATTACCCTAAGTAATTATCAATTATGTAATTAATATTAATGATCAACTAATTATTCATTAATAAAAATTGCTTTCCTCTCTTCATGCCTATAAACTTTACAACCCACACCTAAAATTAATTACACAATTTCCATATTTAATTGTCAAGTAATTTATTAATAATAATTAACAACTAATTATTAATTAATTAAACATAAGTAACTTCCCACCTTTTACCTCTATAAACCCAAAACCCACACACCAAATGAATATAATTAAACAATAAACACAATTATTTATTATTAATTATCAACTACTCATTAATTCATTAAAAATAATTTACTTCCTACCCTTTACCCCATTAACCGCACAACGTGCTTCTTACGCTAATTACATAATTTACATATTTAATTGTCAATTAATTAATGAATCTTAATTAACAACCAATTATTATTTAATTAAAAAAATAACTTCCCACCTTTTACCCCTATAAACTTAAAACCCACCCCCCAAAAAAATATAGTTAAACAATTAACAATTATTGATCAATTATTTATTATTAATTATCAACTAATTATTTCTTAATTAAAAATATATTTCTTTCCATCCTATACCCCTATAAACCCCCCAACCCGCCCGTACAATTAATTACGAAATTACCATTAATTATTATTAATTAACAAGTAATTAATAATTAATTAAAAATAAATTACTTCCCACATTATACCCCTATAAACCCCACAACCCACACATATGTACCCAAAAAGTTTTTTAAACACAATAACATTATAAAATTTTAAATAGATAAATATTAATAAATAAAAAAATATTAAGTAATTTATTATAATTAAATTACTTCCCACACTATTCCCTTATAAACCCACAACCCGCTACGGAACTAAAAAACAGAACATTAAATTAAAATAATATTAATAACTACTAAAAATGTAACACATATATTAAAAAAACATAAACCATACTTCTACAAAAATAAGACATCACATACAATGAAAATATATACTAATTTACATAACACTATTTAAAAAATCGATATTTTAAACATCTATATTTTTGCAAATGATTTTAATGACTTCTATATTTTTGTAATCAATATTTCTTACCTTAAATTCGATATTCTTGAACACGATATTCTCGCTGTCAATATTTCTGTGTCACGATATTTTAAATTCTATATTTGTGTAAGTTGACATTTTCAACTCGATATTTTTCCTGAATACCGTAGAATTTTACTTTACAGTAATAAAAACAACAATTTACCAGTTATAATTAACTAAAGTAACTATAACTTGTGCCCTTGCCGTGCACAGTGTTGTCATCAGTGATGTAATTTCAGATGTCATCAGTGATGTTCAGCCGCGGCCCGTGGAGGGAGTTGCGGTGGGGCAGACGGGCGGGGGAGGGGCAGGGTGGGGGGTGATAAACACCGGAATATGGATGATTGCAGGTAAGTAAACAATTAAATGAATAAAACGAATTTCGTTCCGTGCCCTGCATCGCAAAATGCGATGCAGGGCGCGCTACGAAATTCGTTTTAATAATTTCATTGTTTACTTACCTGCAATCATCCATATTTTAATAATAATAATAGGGAGTCTTGTAAAGCGCTTGGTGACGCACAACGGCGTGTCCCCGCGCTAAGAGAGGTGCGAGAGTTAGCAAAGGAGAGTACTTGAGCGTGGGGCAGCTACCGGACGTACAAGAATGTCTTTAGCTTCGCTCTAAAGATGGACTCTGAGGGTTCCAGACGCAGCGCGGTGGGGAGTTTGTTCCAGCTCGATGCTGCCAGATACCTAAAAGATCTGCCGCCCATCCGAGCTTTGAACACTTTGGGAATGGACAGGCGCCCTGAACCAGAAGATCTAAGGGAGCGGGAGGGTTCATATCGTGTCAGCAGGCCTTGCAGATGCCGAGGTGCCCTGCCATTGACAATAAGATGGCAGGTGCAAAGCGCTTTAAATTCCACCCTACTTCTCACCGGAAGCCAGTGCAGGGCTTGGAGCGCGGCTTTAGACGCTGATCTTCTGGGCAGTCTAAGAACCAGGCGGGCTGCGGCATTTTGCAAGACCTGCAGGCGACTCAGATTCTTCTCCAGAGTCCCTAGGTAGAGTAGGTTGCCGTAGTCCATTTTGGACGTTACTAGTGCATGCACTAGTGTTTGGCGGGCTTTGATGGGAAGGAGCTCCAGAACCTTCCTGAGACTCTTAAGTATCCCAAAGCAAGTGCCAACCACTCGGTTAACCTGGGGACCGAAGGTCAGGCTGGTATCAAACCAAACACCCAAATACCTCGCCTCCTGGCAGGGAATTGGTGCCGGACTCAGGCAGGGTGGCCACCACGCCGACGTCCAGGCCGCTTGGTCTCCACCCACCACCAGCACCTCAGTCTTGCCTCCGTTGAGCTTGAGGCAGTTAGCGGACATCCAGGCAGCGAGATCTTGCATGCATGCTCTGAAGTTGTCCGCTGCAAGACTGGGTGCGCGTGATAGGGAGAAGACCAAATGCGTGTCGTCGGCGTATGACACCAAGCGCAGACCGTGGCTCTCCACTATGGTGGCCACCGGGGCAACGTACAGATTAAAAAGGGTAGGACTCAGGGACGAGCCCTGCGGCACTCCCTGGTCCAAGGCTACTCGCTTGGAGTAGCAGTCGCCCTGTCTGACTTGGAAGCCGCGGTCAGCCAGAAACGATTGGAACCACTTTAACGCTGCACCTCCTACCCCTCCTTTGTTCAGACACTGCAGCAAGGTGGAATATGCTACAGTGTTGAACGCTGCACTCAGGTCCAGAAGAATCAAGGCCATGGTATGGCCCTCATCGGCGCCTTGCCTGATGGTTTCAGATGCCATAAGGAGCGCTGACTCTGTCGAGTGCCGTGGGCGAAACCCAAACTGGGTGGGATGTAGAAGGTTGGTATCTTCCACAAATTGCATTAACTGCAAATTAACCACCTTCTCTGCCACTTTGGAGAAATAAGGTAGTAAGGAAATGGGGCGTAAATTCTCCAGCTTTTCGAGGCTGATGTTGGGCTTCTTACGAAGGGGGAGCACCATGGCTTGTTTCCATTCCCTAGGCAACTTGCTGGACCTGAAAGAGACATCCCGCAGATGTCTAATATAAGGTTCAAGTGCCGTCAGACTATCCCCAGCCGTTTAGGAGATACTGGGTCCCGTGGAGAGCCTGATTTCACTGACCTACATATTCTGATCAGATCTTCTGCTGGAGGGCAGGTCAGGTTGAGCAGCAGGTCCTTGTCATCTGCCTCTTTTTTTAATTCTTCAAACTCATCTCCTGCAGAGGGTCGAGCAGGGAATGCCGAATAAATTTTGGCTACTTTGTCGCCAAAATATTCTGCAATGCGATTACAGGTGTCTGCTGAGCAGTCCTCCGTACCTGCTGAGAGCTTGGGGATGGTTAAGGATTTGTAAACACAGAACAACTCTTTCGACGAGTTCTCTGCACCCAGGATCCTGTCGGCATAGTGGGCAGCTTTCACTATCCTGATCAGGTTGTGATATGCTCGTCTATTTACGAGATATCTCTCTCTTGCCTGATTGTCATAGGCTACCCTCCACTGCCTTTCTGCTCGCTTGCAGTCCCTCTTAGCTCCACGCAGTTCCTCGTTGAACCAAGGTGCCGTTCTCTGTTTCCGGCCACCCTCCTTCGTCCGACCAAGAGGGGCCGTGCGATCCAGGGCAGCCGTGATGCGGTCATTAAGTAGTTTATTAGCTGTCTCCGCATCAGTACCTCCGGGAGGGCCCTCCGCGGTAAGAGCCATATTAAACTCTGACAGAGAGAACTTGGCCCATTTCCGTCTTTGGTAATTGAGGGGGGTACTGTTTATCTCCTTGTGTTTTGGGAGCTGAATTACAAATGGCACCAGGAAGTGGTCGTTCCAGGGGAAAGGCACAGGCCGCGCCACTGCGACTGCATCCCAGTTTTGGTGTTTATCACCCCCCCACCCTGCCCCTCCCCCGCTCCACCTGTCTGCCCCACCGCAACTCCCTCCACGGGCCATGGCTGGTGATGTTATCAATGATGTCATAGAACATGTCATGAGTGATGTAATATGTGTGGTTATAAGCACAAGGATGCTACGCTATATTTATTTTAACATTCAGAATAGGACGGGGCATCTTGGGCACCCCTTTCAGTTTGTTAATACCTTACCACTACCTTTCAGTAGTTAGTAAAGAACTTGGGCCTTATTTACAAGATTTTGCCATACTGCAGTGCCGCAGACCTTCCTGCGGGACTGGCCTATGGCAATAGAAAAGGGCAGAATTGCAACGTATCTATTGGATATGGGCATTCCTGTCCTTTTCCCCTACACTGTTGCACAATGGGTTGCCATGAGCCAACGCAGACCCCCTTATGCCATGGTGCAAGGGTGCCTGAGTTGCAGGGATGTTTTGGTGCAGGGAGGGTAACCTTCCTGCACAAAAACAATCACAAGAAAACCTAGGAGAAATAAAGGTAGTTCTCCTCAATGTACCTCGTAAATCTGGGACAGTGTAAAAAAAAGCCATCGGTGTTGCTGGGAACACCCCAAGCAACACCCACTGCCCGTCCCTTTAACGCAGAAAACTGAATTAAAAGGAACAGTATTTACAAGGCTGCATTAAGCCCTCAAAATGGCATAGTGCTGGCTGGTAAAAATGGTGCAGACCCCTGCACCACCGGAGCATCGCAAAAAGTAACACTCCATTGGCACAACCTGATTGTAAATGAGGCCCTGAATGTTTTGCGACTCGAATTCAGCCGCAAAACATTAATAAATACGAATATGATTCGATAATTGGGAGGGACATCTTAAACACTCCCCTTCCAAATACTGAATCTGCATATGTTTGCAAACCCAAATTGCGATTCGATAACGTGTTACTGAATCACTAGTTGGGTTTCATACATAATAAAAAGGTTTTTTGTGGTCACAAGCATCCAGATTCTGCGAATTGGGCTGTTTGTGAATGCAAAAATTCAAATATCTGACCCTGACTCCTCTGTGATTGGAAGAATAGCAAATAAATTGTAAAGGCTAAATATGAACATCAGTGCTTATTTTACAATCGTTTCTTCAAGACAACACAATGGCAAATTTAATTTGAGAATCTAGATTTAAATACCAAATCATATACTTTTACAGACAATTAGTACTTTTGATTTAAAATAAAATGAAATCGGTAGGATGTAGCCTGGGGCTTTGTTAAGCAGCATCCTTCCCGGTTAATAAATGCATGCATGACCTCGGGGCTCGACATTAGGCCCCGACTCTAATTTAGGAAACCTCTTGCGTGGGGTTTCTGCAGTGAGCATTTGCACATTTCAGAGTCAAGTGAAAGACATCTCACTGCCAACATGTTCACTCTAGCTTCAGGGGCGATTGAAGCTAATTTCCTCTGTCTGCTATTCAGCAGATAATGATGGCATGTGCAGGGCAGGTGAAAGGTCAGGGACAAGAGATGACCTGGCGTTGACTTCATTCTTCTGATGTCTGTCAACGCCTCTTGTCAGTCAAAACCCTGCTGGGTGATTAGGGATGGGCCATCTGCCTCAGTAAGAGAATGGGGCGAGAGAACAAGGATGTGACCTTGCCGCCTCTTGTCAGTTCTGGCGGAAGGGTTCCCCTGAGAGTGGCAAGTCTGTTCCCCTGCTCCACTAACATATGGCAATGAACTCTGTTTCCCCTCCATCTCATGACCTTGAACTGATGGCACACAGAAAGGCAGAGGTTCACACTGTTCATGGCCAACTGGTACTTCCAGGAGATCTGAGGATGACACGACTTAAGCACGTCAGGGCACAGTAAGCTGTGTGCATTAAACAGGTAGCAGCACATCTACAATGGAACCCAAGTCCTAGGGGCCTCATTTATGAGAAATGACGCATCGCTGCATGAAAGCAGCGATGCGTCACTTCTCAGTGCGCGCTCCTTGCGACATACCTGATGCGTCATATTTACTGTATGACGCATCATGTCGCAAGGAGTTACAGATACGTCAGTATTTCTGACGTATCTGTATGGCGCAAAAGTGACGCCTTGCTGGAGTGTGACACAAAAGTGACGCAACCCCAGAAATGTGTCCTTTCACATGGGGCAAGCCCCATGTGAAAGGGCTTGCGTCAGTCTTACACCTGCTGTGAGGCAGGCGTAAGATTTTGACACATTTGAGTCCTAGAAGTGGCGCAGTGAAATCTGGTAGATTTCACAGCGTCACTTCTATGACCCTTTCTTGCGTGGGAACACCCCCCCCTGCATACATTATACCTGGTGCAGGTATAATGTAGCGCAGGTGTTTACAAAGGGACGCATCTACCTAGATGCGTCACTTTGTAAATGTGGCGCAACAAGGCGCATTTTTTACACTGCTGGTGCGTCACAAAAAGTGACGCACCAGTGGTGCAAAAGTGACGCAAGGGCCCATAAATGAGCCCCTAGATTTCGATCCTTCATGAAAAGGGGCGAACATTAAAAACTACAACGCTGAATTGCGCATGCGCGGGAATAGGTGCAGCACCAATCTAGAAAGAGTTGCACGCCTGTGATGTCATTTACAGCGCTTGCGCGAATAATATCGGTTTAGTACGAATCTAAGCGGTGTGCTACAGAGCAAGGGCAACTCTGGAACTTGTACTCAAGGTACACTCTCACGTACAAATTTTTACATTGTGAGGGGCACATTTACAAGCCCCTTGTGACACTTTTGCACCGACGTTGCGTCGTTTTTAGTGATGCAGCGTCGTCGTAAACAATGCGCCACATTGCAGCCCATTTACAACATGACGCATCTGGCGAGATGCGTCACCCTGTTAAGCCCTGCACACGTTATACCTGTGCCAGGTGTAATGTATGCAGGGTGGGCATTCCTACGACAGAAAGCCTCATAGAAGTGACGCAGTGAAATCTACAAGATTTCAAGACGCCACTTCTAGGATGCCACTGCGTCAAAACCCTACACCTTCTTGGCGCATCCATGACGGCGCAAGGGTTTCGTACAGAGGTGCAGGGAAACTGAGGCATCTATATGGATGCGTCACTTTCTTGTAAATAAGCCCCATATAATTTTGCAGTTGTGCACTTGCCCACATTACATGCCTCGCTTGATTTGGTACGGCGAACTCATGCACAGCCAGATCACACTACGTCAATTCATTGGCTTTGTGTGAGTTTTAATGTCCTTTTGTACTGGCCCCCTTTGTTACGTCCTAGTAGCAGTGAGTCGGTCCTGGACAACGCAATGTTAATGTTAATGTTAATGTTAGAAGATTTCTAGAGCGCATGGCTGCCCGTAAGCGTCCCAGCGCTGAACAGAAGTACAGGCGGAATCAAATGGGGAAGCTTATGGGAACAGCCAGGTCTTCAGAGATTTTCGGAATGTCAGGAAATTAGGTTGTGCACCGAGGTCGGGAGGGAGGGAGTTCCACTGTTTGGAGGCATTGTAAGAGAAGCGACGACCTCCCGATCGTGCTCTCTTGATCTTAGGTGGCAGAGTTAGGTGGGCGTTAGAAGATCGGAGGGTTCTGTGGGTGATGTAAGGAGTCACCAGATCTTTGAGGATAGGGGGGCTTTCCCGTTGAGGATTTTGTGCGTTAGACAAAGTGCCTTAAACTGCACTCTTTCCAAGACGGGCAGCCAGTGTAGTGCTCTGATGGCCGGCTTGGCCGAGCAACGACTCTTGGTGCGGCCGTATTCTGTACTACCTGGAGTTTAGTTGTTACTTTCCGCGGTGCGCCAAGGTACAGTGCGTTTCCGTAATCCAACCTTCACAAAATGAGGCCTTGGATCAGGAGTTTCCTCGATTGGAAAGGGAGCAGTGGTAGAATCTTCCGGGCGGAGTGCAGAAGACCATAACAGACTCCAGCAGTTTTCCTTGCTTTAGTATGCATGGTGAGATTTTGATCCAGCCATAGTCCGAGGCTTTTAATCTCGGATTTGGGGGTCGGAGGCCTGCCCATGCATGGGGGCCAGAGGAAGTCCGGCCGAAAGTGAGACTGATTCCCCATCACCAGAATCTCAGTCTTGTCACTGTTAAGTTTCAAGTGAGATCTGTCCATCCAGCTGGCTATGTCCCTCAGGCAGGAATAGAGGTCGATGGTAGGATTATCCTGCTGACTAAGAGAGACAACCAGCTGGGTGTCATCCGCGTACGTCAGAAGTTTGATACCATGTGGTATGACAATCTTTTCCAGAGGGGACATATAAACGTTGAAGAGCGTGGGGCTCAGGGACGAGCCCTGAGGCACTCCACAACGTATAGGGGTCTCTTTGGAGACGTAACTACCCTCTATCACTTGGAATGAGCGGCAGTAAAGAAAAGATTTCAACCAGGACAGGGCGACACCTGTGATCCCAAGATCTCTAAGCCGCTGGACCAGGATCTGGTGGTTGACCGTGTCGAAGGCCGCGCTTAGGTCCAGGAGGATCACTGCCACTGATCCTCCTGCATCCATGATCTTCCTGGCCTCTTCGACCACCGTCACCATCGCTGTTTCAGTACCCTGGCCAGGGTGGAAACCTGTGTGTGATGGTTTGAGTAGTTCGTTTGATTCCAGGTAGTTAGACAGCTGGGCATTGATGAATTTTTCTGTCATCTTGCTGATACACGGAAGAAGGGAGATAGGCCTAAAATTGGATAGATTGAGGGGGTCTAAGTTGTTTTTTTTAAGTAAGGCCCTAACCTTCGCCTTCTTCCAGCTAGGGGGCACTGTTCCATCTGCTAGAGAGGCATTAATTAAGTTTACCATAGGCGCAAGAATGGTGGATGCTACCTGCTTTAAGATTTTAACTGGGGCAGGGTAAGACGGAGAACCACTTTTAAGTGATTGAAGGATGGGGGATAAGGTGTCCTTACTGATGGGAGTAAATGTGTCAAGTCCCGTATTCAGGTTCTGAACTGGCATTAGGGGCATAGACGAGGGGTCCGTAGGGGGGGAGCGTGGGAAGTTGTTGAAGAATATTTTGAATTTTATGATCAAAATAAGTGGCCAGCTCATTACAATGGTTGTCCGAGAGGTCAGTCGAGCCTATGGGCTCTGGTATTTTTAAAAGTTGTTTTACAATTCGGAAAGTCTCCCTCGACGAGCAAGAAGCAGCACTAATTTTCTCCTGGAAGAAAACTGCTTGGGCATTTTTTAGGGCTTTTTTGTAATTAAGAATACCCAATCTGTAGTCCATCTTGCTATTAGGGTCGAAATCTTTCCGCCACACTCTTTCCGCCCTTTTACAGAGTTTTTTCAGCAGGCGAGTCTCCTGGGTAAACCATGGAGAGGAGATTTTTTTACGGGGTTTAAGGTACGTTTTTTTTGGGAGGATCGTGTTGAGAGAGTTTTTGATCCAGAAGGAAAACTCCGCATCCGCTATTACGGGGTCAGTTTCATGGTTTGGCATGGAAAATTCCAAGACCTGCTTCTATTTTTCGGTGTCTAGTTTGGCCCAGGGGCGAGCCGGTCTACCGGGAGGTTGGTTAGGAGGAGAGATGGTCGGAGTTTCCCACCTAAAGGGGATCAGCAGGTGATCTGACCAAGGCAGAGGGATCGGGTTATTTATTTTAAGATCAGCAATGTTACATAAAATGGGATCAAGTAAATGTCCAAGAGTATGTGTAGGTTGGTCGCTCTGTAGGTGAAGGTGCTGAATAGCCAGGTCTAAAAGCAGATCTGAGGCGATATTGTCATTGCTGTTATCGAAATGAATATTACGATCTCCTAAGATTAGAAAATTGGGTAAGGTGCTGGTCATAGCCGTGGAGAATTCTAAGAGGGAGCTACAGAATTGTCCCAGGGCCCCTGGTGGACGATAGATGAGGACTCCTGAGAGGGAGTTACATGGGGACAATTGAATACTAAAGTGTATATTTTCACAGTCCAATAGGGGGCTGTCATGAAATCTACATGAAAATTGGTCCTTGTGAATATTAGCTATCCCTCCTCCCCTTCCCTTCACTCGGTCCAAGTGTTGCACACAATAGCCCTGAGGAAGTGCCTGTACAACATCAGAGTCTGAGTCTGGAGCGAGCCATGTTTCAGTAAGAAACAAAATCTCCAATTGCTCCTCTTCTAATAACAGATGGATTTCTTGGGCGTGTTTGGGCAGGGATCTGCAGTTTAACAAGGCCATATTAATGATTGTGAGGGGGGCCCGAATTGTCATTGCTGGAGTGAGTTTGAATGGGCAATGAGGACATTGGGCACAAGAACTCTCACCCTTAAAGATATGAGTGCAAGAAGGCTGGAGGGACTGGTTAAGTTGCAACAGGGAGTCTCTGGAGTATGACAGCCTTGTTTGAGTAGAAAACTCCAGGGTGTCTGGCCCTAGGCTCGTCCTGGTGCGGACGGGCGCAGACGGGCTTGCCTTAGGCGCGCCTTTGGCGCGCTGCCGGCGCGCCCGGTGCGCTCGTCCACTGCGCTTCCGCCAAAGGCACATTTTTATGGAGGGGAAGGCGCTAAGGGGGGGGCGTGGCCTCGAAGGGGCGTGGCCTCGGTGCACGCCGACAATGGCGTCAGCAAATGTTTGTTTTGTCAAAGTCCGCGACAGCGTTAAGATCCGCTGCGCGGGTTGACAAGCTATGGATTACTGCCCCAGGAATTAGCCGAGGTGAGGTAAGTTAAGAACACAATTTAACACAAAGTGACACTAAAAATTTTAAAACACAAGTGACGCTCCCGGCTTCCGCCTCGGGAGTACAGTTCTGGACGGGTCTAGTTCTCAGCGCCTTTTAAGCTTGGGCGGGGGCGTGGCCTCGGTGCACGCCGACAATGGCGTCAGCAAATGTTTGTTTTGTCAAAGTCGGCGACAGCGTTAAGATCCGCTGCGCGGGTTGGCAAGCTATGGATTACTGCCCCAGGAATTAGCCGAGGTGAGGTAAGTTAAGAACACAATTTAACACAAAGTGACACTCAAAATTTTAAAACACAAGTGACGCTCCCGGCTTCTGCCTCAGGAGTACAGTTCTGGACGGGCGCTAGTTCTCAGCGCCTTTGAAGCTTGGGCGGGGGGCGTGGCATCGAAGGGGCGTGGCCTCGGTGCACGCCGACAATGGCATCAGCAAATGTTTGTTTTGTCAAAGTCCGCGACCGCGTTAAGATCCGCTGCGCGGGTTGACAAGCTATGGATTACTGCCCCAGGAATTAGCCGAGGTGAGGTAAGTTAAGAACACAATTTAACACAAAGTGACACTCAAAATTTTAAAACACAAGTGACGCTCCCGGCTTCCGCCTCAGGAGTACAGTTCTGGACGGGCGCTAGTTCTCAGCGCCTTTTAAGCTTGGGCGGGCGGCGTGGCCTCGAAGGAGCGTGGCCTCAGTGCACGCCGACAATGGCGTCAGCAAATGTTTGTTTTGTCAAAGTCCGCGACAGCGTTAAGATCCGCTGCGCGGGTTGGCAAGCTATGGATTACTGTCCCAGGAATTAGCCGAGGTGAGGTAAGTTAAGAACACAATTTAACACAAAGTGACACTCAAAATTTTAAAACACAAGTGGTGCTCCCGGCTTCCGCCTCAGGAGTACAGTTCTGGGCGGGCGCTAGTTCTCAGCGCCTTTTAAGCTTGGGCGGGGGGCGTGGCCTCGAAGGGGCGTGGCGTCGGTGCACGCCGACAATGGCGTCAGCAAATGTTTGTTTTGTCAAAGTCCGCGACAGCGTTAAGATCCGCTGCGCGGGTTGGCAAGCTATGGATTACTGCCCCAGGAATTAGCCGAGGTGAGGTAAGTTAAGAACACCATTTAACACAAAGTGACACTCAAAATTTTAAAACACAAGTGACGCTCTTGGCTTCCGCCTCAGGAGTACAGTTCTGGACGGGCGCTAGTTCTCAGCACCTTTTAAGCTTGGACGGGGGCGTGGCCTCAAAGGGGCGTGGCCTCGGTGCACGCCCACAATGGCGTCAGCAAATATTTGTTTTGTCAAAGTCCGCGACAGCGTTAAGATCCGCTGCGCCGGTTGGCAATCTATGGATTACTGCCCCAGGAATTAGCCGAGGTGAGGTAAGTTAAGAACACAATTTAACACAAAGTGACACTCAAAATTTTAAAACACGAGTGACGCTCCCGGCTTCCGCCTCAGGAGTACAGTTCTGGACGGGTGCTAGTTCTCAGCGCCTTTTAAGCTTGGGCGGGGGGGCGTGGCCTCGAAGGGGCGTGGCCTCGGTGCACGCCGACAATGGCGTCAGCAAATGTTTGTTTTGTCAAAGTCCGCGACAGCGTTAAGATCCGCTGCGCGGGTTGGCAAGCTATGGATTACTGCCCCAGGAATTAGCCGAGGTGAGGTAAGTTAAGAACACAATTTAACAGAAAGTGACACTCAAAATTTTAAAACACAAGTGACGCTCCCGGCTTCCGCCTCAGGAGTACAGTTCTGGACGGGTGCTAGTTCTCAGCGCCTTTGAAGCTTGGGCGGGGGGCATGGCCTTGAAGGGGCGTGGCCTCGGTGCACGCCGACAATGGCGTCAGCAAATGTTTGTTTTGTCAAAGTCCGCGATAGCGTTAAGATCCGCTGCGCGGGTTGGCAAGCTATGGATTACTGCCCCAGGAATTAGCCGAGGTGAGGTAAGTTAAGAACACAATTTAACACAAAGTGACACTCAAAATTTTAAAACACAAGTGACGCTCCTGGCTTCCGCCTCAGGAGTACAGTTCTGGCGGTTTAGGCTCTGTGGCCATGTCTAACTTCGGCACAAAGTAGGTTTTGCCCAAAAAGGTTAATAGCCGCTGCCATCTGTGCCTCCTTGTGTTGCTGCACACAATGGTAAGTGTTCCATGAACGCTGTTGCTAAACGTCAGCAAATGTGGGTGACAATCTTTTCCTTATTGCTGCGCATATCACAATATTAATAGAATGCAATAAAATCTACCAGGTACCACAGAATAATTGTGGCTAATGCATTTGAAAATCCCTAGAAAAGTGAGTGATTTACTGCATTTCATTCCCTGAGCTCTATCACACGATTCAAAGTTTTGTTTAATTCGTGTAATGACAATATTATTGCACATCACCGAGAAGCAGACAGGTAAGCTGAGAGCATATGGTGCACAATTAATTTTTAACCTACTTCCTCTCTAATGGCATGCTGGTGCAAAACGCTTGCCTGGCACTTCTCTGAAATATCTCAGTACGAATTAACAAAAAAGTATCACTTTTTCAATAACTTATCCTTTCAGCAAGCTGTGCCTATGCCTTTAAAAAACATGTTATTATTCAAAAATGTTACGGTAACTTTCAGCTATTTTCGGCGGATACAAATTTAAAATGTCAATTTATAAGTTCACCCACTTCAGACTGAATCAGACTTTCATTTGTCTGATAGTGTGGTGCATAAAATCGGCTCCACTAACTTGGATAGCAGTATCGCTTATTCGCCAAAAACCAGTATGGAAAAAACGGTTTGCCTCATGGCCAATGTAGAAAGCACAGTTATTCAATTGATGTATTGTAATCTTTTCTACCAAAACCTAATCTACGCATGGGCACTTAACCACTTGTTGATGGTTTCTATCGTAAAATAGGATTTTTTTATTGGTATTAATTAAAATAAATAGTCAATTTGTATTCTGCTGGAAAGGAGAAGACAATTAACAATAGTCAGTTTTCTAACAGAGAGGGCAAAACAAACTTTACTGATCTTTTCCAGGAAATTGCACAAATATTGGTGATAACTTGGAACTCTTCCAAAAATTCTGAAAGTCACAACTAACAACCCAAAATACCTACAGAAATACATTCCATTGAGATTGAAATTTAGGTTTAGCCATGGTTTAGTGTTCATAAGAAGAAGAAACAAGATCCCAGAAACACTAAAAGAGATCAGTGTGTGTAAATGCTTTATTGTGTAGAATATATAATACTGTACAAAATACCATCACATAAATCGCACCAATAAAATACAAAACTTGTCTAAACTGCTCAAACAAAGACTGCTTGCTAGAAGAAATCGTTAAATTTCTTAAGATAGCCCTATATGTCTTCAGCTACAAAAGAGCATTACATAAAATATGTTTATCTTTCTTACAGTCCCATTATTTAATATCTTATATTTTGAGTCTTTCACACTGTAAGTCTATACATTTTGTTAGTTTTCCCTATAAAAGCATTTATTGTATCATAAAACAAGCTATATCTGCCGCCTTTCCAGTGCACAAGATAATTTCCTGTTGGAAGGGAGTAAGTACTTTCTGCGATATCACTCAATTTGGGACAAAGACAGATAATGTGGTTCAAAGATTCCTTGCCATATTTACAAACTCTACACTTTGAGGTACTGGATGTAGAATACCAGAGGCCTGCATACTCTTTCAGATGAATATATAGTAGTCGGAATCTTAAAAATGTTTGTTTTGTTGGTGCCTTTAAATTGGAATCAATGTACTACTGATTTGGCTGGAAATTAGATTTCACGAGAAGCTCTGACTGTTTGTATTGTGAAGATTTTAGTAATTCTCTTGGACAAAAGGACTCCTGAAGTATTTCGCGGATAGGCCTTTTACAGTTTGATACTGACATTTGCTGAAGATCATGTATAGGACAGGTGGTAAGGTGTGACCCTGGAAAAAGATATTGATTTCCTCGCAAGAAAACACAAGCTGGACTCAGAATTCTGTGTCAGCTCTTGGTATATCAGACCACGCAGGGAATCAGCTTTTACAGAGGCACAATCACAAAAGTAGTCGATTTTCCCGATCCATGAAACGCTTCCAGTGATGGAGACCAGAGTATGTAGAGTAGAACTAAATTAAACAGAGAGCGAGAGTTTTGAATAAACACTGTGCCTATTTTATTAATCTTCTTTTCATTTAGTACTATTGAAGCATAGCTCAAAAGAGGAATTCGTTTTCCACTAAAGGCTAAGATGGTTGGTCTAATAGTGCGCCCTCTGTATACTTGTGAAAACCGTTTCAAGGCATTTTTTTTGGATCAGTCAATACCATCGATAAAGCAGAACGAAATACCTAAAACATACAGGCCCAGATATATCAAAGATCGGGTTACAAAGCAAGCACTCTTTTTGCATGCGTTGCAACTGGATTCTTTTTTAGTGATGCAGCGCCATCACTGTAGGATTAGTAGAAATCCTGCCTCAAATCAGTTGTGGCAGGTGAAATTTAAAAATGGTGGAGTAAAATCTCCTTTATTGACTGCACTGAGACAAGTATTCCAATGAGGGATCGGGGTGGGGGTTGGGGGGTCTCCCCCTCTAAGCAAATGTTGAAAAATAGAGGGCAAATGAATGCATTTTACAGCACATAAGTGGTTTAAAAGCTAGAATATTGCCAACTCCTGCAGCAGTAAATGAGCAGTGACAGCAGACAAATGTGTTCTAGTAATTCTTCCACCATTATCCTCTCCATGACTGAAATAGCTGTGCAGCCAATGAAATGCCCCTCGAGGGGTCTTTGAGTTCAAGACAGCTCCTTGTAAGCACAGATGTACAACGCGAACACAATGTACAAGGCGTCCTCATCATCTATCCAACAGGAAGGATCCACGCCACACAATGCAAGTAGCTATGCCACCAAGCAGTCCAATGCCACCCAACATATCATCTCAAATGTGGCACATGCTGATCCCCCTATCAGACACCACTGGTGAGGAGGAAAGTAGCCTAATCTCTAAGCACAGGACTTCCAGCTCCTTGAGGAAGCAGGATCCTGCAAAGTGTCCAAGACATGACAAAGGCCTAGTGATAGGTCATCCAGCATCGTCTCAATTTACAGTCACGTTTAAAAGAACACTTTCACAGGAATGATATCCTTTTATTGAGCAATATAATATTAGCTACCTAGGAAATCAGCAAGAAAGAAAATAACTCATTTTTGTGGTAAAAGTGAAAATGGAAATATGTTTTTCTGTTCTGGTCAAAAATCAATATGCTTGATTTGATAGCTATGAATTTGAGCTTCAATCAAACTGCTTTTCTTTTTAAATAGTAGATGATAAGACTACCTGACCAATAAGTTACTGTTGGACTACAGTAAAGCCGGCGAGCCTCTGGAAAGGGCAAACCATGGAACTCATGCCCCTTAGGGATTATACTAAGCAGTCTAAAAGTCCACTTAAGAATGGAAAGTCTCTCAACCAGATAATTTAGATAGGATGTCTAACGTGCGTCCTGGATGCCCAAATGTATAAGATATTTTCAGGATAATGACATTCAGATTAATTCTTTGAAACCTTATCCTAAGTGGAGACTCTGAAAATCTGGCACAGGTCAGGCCATTCTGGATCTATGATAGACAGCTTTGATGCATAGTTTTTAATAACATCTGCCACTTCTTTCGAAAAAGGGGCAGTGTGCCAAAAATGTGACCAAATGAGAATGTGCTTCTCAGGAAAACAGCTTCACTAACTCTAATAACTTGGAGGAACGCCCACTTCACATCCCAACTAATGTTAATCAGATCATTAATACAAACGGACAAGTCAGAACCACCCAAAGCGATTTTGGAAAAAGGGGGTGGTGATGGACAGAGTTTCTGAATGATGCAGAATACTCTTACCAAGTCAAGAGATCATGGTTTTAATCCATCACCGTTTTTTAGCTCAATGCACCATCCCAGCTCAGAACCTGGCTATATGCAAATTAGTCTGTTCCTGTCCCAGTGCATGATGGGAACAGGGCAAACCAAACTACCAAGCCAATTCTTATACTGGGAAGGAAACAAGCAAGGGACTCACGTCTGAGCAAGAATTGGCTTGGTAGTTTGGTTTGCCCTGTTCCCATCATGCACTGGGACAGGAACAGACTAATTTGCATATAGCCAGGTTCTGAGCTGGGATGGTGCATTGAGCTAAAAAAGGGTGGATTAAAACCATGATCTCTTGACTTGGTAAGAGTATTCTGCATCATTCAGAAACTCTGTCCATCACCACCCCCTTTTTCCAAAATCGCTTTTATCCACACTATGTGTGGGAGGGTATGCTCAGACGTGAGTCCCTTGCTCATTGCACTATCAGGATTCAAGCAAGCCGGGCCGACTAAGGCTGTGATGCCAGAAACCGGTCCCCAGAAGCTTGTTTCCTTCCCAGTATAAGAATTGGCTTGGTAGTTTGGTTTGCCCTGTTCCCATCATGCACTGGGACAGGAACAGACTAATTTGCATATAGCCAGGTTCTGAGCTGGGATGGTGCATTGAGCTAAAAAACGGTGATGGATTAAAACCATGATCTCTTGACTTGGTAAGAGTATTCTGCATCATTCAGAAACTCTGTCCATCACCACCCCCTTTTTCCAAAATCGCAGAACCACCCAAAGACCTCTGCCTCTACCACAAGTAAACCTACCAAAATCCAAGATGCCCCTAACAGAAGTTTGGGGAAACATTTTATTTACTTTATGGTGTATTTATGCACTGCCAAAAATGTTAATTGCAAATTAAAGGTGGTAATACCAACACCTGCAGCCTACAGAGCAAACTCATATACCATCACAACGAATGGTAGAGAGCAGTCAGTAAATACGCAAATGTGTAATCCAAAAGTACATAAATGCATTCCATACAACAGAGAATATTGTGCTCGTTGCCCAGAGTGATCACACATTGATATACAGTAACAGTCAATGCTAGTGTGTATGTGTACAATGCAGTCAGCTTAGGTCAAGGGTCTACAACTGTAAGCACCCATGCAGCTTCTTCAAAGTCGGGGAAAGACCTAGGGGCATATTTACAAGACCCATCGCCACCGGGGCGTCACTTTTTTTGATGCTCCGGTGGAGTAGCGCCATTTCCCCAATTTACAAGATGATGCTAAGCCACTTGGTTAATGCCACCTTGTAAGTACGCCACTTTACTCTGCAGTCCTCTGCAGCAAAATAAGATCCGGAGGCATATTTCCAAGCCCCTATCGCCAGCACAACGTCACTTTCAATGATGTTGTAATGGCAATAGAGGCCTTGCCTTATTTACAAGGCAGCATTAAGCCACTTAACGTGGTTTAATACTGCCTTGTAAATAAGGCACCTTTTCACTCTGTGTTTAGAGTGAAAGGGGAGGGCAGTGGATGTTGTGGTGGGCGTTCCACCACAATTCCCGTTGATTTTGACACTGCCCCCTATTTACAAGGGCAGCATAAATAGGAGGCAGCGCCAAAATTAAGACCAGGGAAAACCTGGTCTTAAACAAGCGAAATGAGGAGAAATGCTTTATTTCTCCTTGTTTTTGCTGTTTCCATGTGTGCTGCCTTGTGCATAGAAACAGCAACTTGCATATGATTGCTTATGTGCTGGAAGGTCCCCTAAGTAGCACACATAGAAATTACAAAATGGCAATTAAAGATTGTTTATGTAAAGGAAAGGGGACCTTCCTGCACATAAACAATCTTCCCCTCAACACAGGCATGCATGCACTATGGTGCAAGGGTGCCTGCATTGGCGCTAGTCAGCTAAAGTTAGCACCAGCGCAGGGGGAAACTCAGGGCTGCACCATATTCTAGTAAATATGGGACAGCCCTGTGTTTCTAAAGTGATGAAGCGAGTTGTTAGCCTTTTTGGGTATTGACATGTTTCGCCACTTTATTGTAAATATGCACCCAGGTTTTCCCTGGTCTTAATTTTGGCGCTGCCTCCTATTACAATGCTCTTGTGAATAGGGGGCAGTGTAAAAATCAATGGCTGTGTGTGATGAGTTGATGGCCTTCAGAAGTGTATTGGACTTGGCTTGAAGATGGTGTGGCACCCACTTGTGGCAGAGGGGAATGGTCCACTGTGGGAGCACCACATGTCAACTTCATCTTCCCCATGTTTGGAGGAGGTTATCAGAAGATCACCTGAAGGTGAGTCAAGGGAGCTAATGATGTGAACCCCTCAGGGGAACAACAGTCAAGTTGGGGAAATGATGGAAAGGTGCAACCCTTGCCCACGCAGACCATTGAGGCTCAGCACGGGAAAGGGGAAATGCCGTGAACACTCTAGACCAGTCTCACCCGACGCAGTCCTCTTTGTGCATCAGCACAGCAGTAAGTGTGAAGGGGGGCCACCCAGCAAAAATGGTCTTCCATGAATCCCCCATCGGGAACACAAACCTGCCTCTTCATGTGTGCCCCAAAAACCCTCCAGCAGCTCCACCAGCACCAGTCTACCCCGTCCAGGCCAGTGACCTTGCTCAGACCTCAGCGGGCGGGCACTTCTTGTGGGGCAGGGCGCAGTCATGTCACCCTCAAAGGGGTGCCACCATGAAGATCCTTCATTGTGCCCATCCCCCAGTAGGCCAGCACGTCCCCAAGCAGCCCCACGAGTAGAGGAGCCCCATACCAAACCATGAGGTTAGGCCTTGAGGACACCCGGTCGACCCTGTATTCGCTCCCCTAGGGGTAAAATTCAGTCCAAACAATCCAGATGAGCATTCCGGCCATGGATGGTTCAACCGGCATAGAGTTGGACAGTCACAGCGAGGGGATTTGTTGGATCTCTGCGCAGATGTCTGGAGGGGCGCTAGAAGATATCCATCATGTTAGCTGTGCTAATTACAGCCCCCCATGTAGAGCACTTTCATATCTTTTGGTTGACCTGGTATTCCTTTCATCTTTTGGGTCAAGGTGTTAGTAATCATTAAAGACATGCATTCAGAATTTTGTTTGGCAATGAAACATATCGACCTGACATTAGTAATTGGTCCTAACATGCTAATATGTTTGAAAGCGCTGGGGGCACGTTATTAAATACATTACACCCTTGGATATATTTTTAGCTGTCATACATGTGAGAATTACCTTTGACATAGAGGACACTCTCTTAGGAGCTTTTGAGTCCCAGTGTCTATCAGTTACAATACAGTGTGAACTAATAAGAGTTAGGTCTTCAGCAGGTTAAACCCATAGGAATTCAACAGGGGAAAAGTGTGCAGTATTTATCATACCATGTGGATATTGGTGCAATGTGTGAGGGCTTGGCAGATATATAAACACAGAGTCTGGACAAACTTTCGAATGTTGATGTTTGTTTATGATGTTCGTTAAAGAATATAGGTTTTGATAAAGAAGGTTCCCTGATGGGTAACTCTATGATCAGTCTGTCTTTTTCTTCTACAGGATCCTTCCTTCAGGATGGCACCTCCCAGTCTTAAAGAAATGGGAAATTGTGGTTTGTAAAATGCTCCTTTCCTTTCTATTCTTCACCACACCCATATTTGAGGCTTCTAATCTGGAGTGGGGGCTCTTGGGATAAGGTGTGTGCTGGGGTATGGGAATAAAGAAAACATGCAGCTATTTGGTTAGTATCTGGTATCTGTTGGATTGGTGTCTACTTGAGTTGGATCCATTTGAGCTGCCGTCTGAGGTATCACTGTCCTGGTCACTGTTATAATCTCTTGTGAGATAATCGTCTCTAATATAGGGATATGCTTTTTCATGCGTGAAGCGATCTTTATCTTTTTTGAATTTGTTGAATGCTCTGTTTTAATGTGAGCTCAAACTCGTTTGGCAGCTAGTATGCACTAACTTCTTCCTTTGTGTATTTATACCACAATGACAAAACCCTCAAACCCTATGGATATTTGAATAGAGCGTGTGTTTTATGTTATGTGTGTGTTTGTCTTTTATTTGTCCCTTTTCTTTTCAGGGCACCTCACAGGATCAGTGTGACATATGTTGTCTAGACAGTGTTGCCCTCACTATTTTTTAGGTCACTGAACAAGCATTTGGATATTCAATTATTATAATACCATTTGTCTATTTTTCTGTGTTCTTTCCCCCCTTTTTTTATCTACAGGTATACATTGATGATATCTATAATATTAAAAACTAGGCACACAATAGCCTTGGAAAGCCGAATTAAACCCATTATGTTTAAAGTATTGATGTCCTTAGACATATAGATGTGAGTAAGGTGGGGATTGTGCAACCCCGTCCTGAAGAAGATGCTCTGCATCGAAACATGTTAACGCACCAATGAGGTGTTGTACTTTATTATACACATACACCTCGACACAAACCTTTTTTAACAGTGCCAGCACGGAAGCCCATTAAAATGTGTTAGACTTCACGTGCCAGGCCCTTTTGAATTGTTTTCCCTATCCTAACTCCAAACCCACTACTCACTGAATAACATAACCCCTTCGCACACCACACATAGTCATCAATTAAGTGCTCCCACGTATTCCGTCGGTTAGTAGGATGCCGCACCCCGTAGAGGGGTGCGAAGACCCTGATGAGGAAGCATGACACCAAGGGTCCTTTTTGTGTGTGAGGGGTATTGAAAGAACACTGAGTGCTCTCCACCATCGTGGGGACTATTCTAGAAACGTCCAGGTGTGGATTCTTTCTGTTTATGTAATTATATTTGGGGAGACCGAATCCACCCCATTTAATCTCTCCTCTCCCCTTTTTGTTGTATTTATTTGCTATTGGTTAGGCCTATCTGGCCCCCAATCAGTCTAATTACCACAGGCCTCAGACCTCCTCCTCTTTCTGTCAGGGTTAGGATGTGTACCAG
Organism: Lissotriton helveticus; assembly: GCF_964261635.1. Lineage (NCBI taxonomy): Eukaryota > Metazoa > Chordata > Amphibia > Caudata > Salamandridae > Lissotriton > Lissotriton helveticus. The sequence goes on along the minus strand of NC_136063.1, from coordinate 1,397,330,655 downwards.
GTTAATTTGACCTGGGACCACAGACTTGTGTCTCCTAATGGTCCATGTCAGTGTTTTTTAAACATAAGGGTTGGTGCACTGGTGATTATCAGGGGCCGATGAGTGCTGTCTTAGTCAGCACAATTAAAAAATACTAGTACAACCCCTGAACATACCCCCCACCACCCTGTGACCTACCCCAAATAATTACACACCCCTCCTCTAACACTCACCTGCCACCCCAGCTTCCTCAAGTGGCATCCACCACTCCTCATTCCAGGAGTCTTGGGTCTCGCCCAGGCCACTAACTTCACCCGCACGATCAGTTCTACTGGTAGGCTCCTCTCTCAGCCTCTCTGTGTCTTCTGTGTGTTCCTCCTTTCCAGTTTCCTCCTCGTACTGCCTCTATCCTGCCGTTGCATCCTTTTCTCCTCCTACTCTCCTCTGGGATTGGTCAGTGTCATTGGAATTACTACCCTTCTGTCCAAAAACCAAGTAGTCCTTTGTTAGTGTCGCAGGTCACTGTGTGTTCCTTGTTTTTATCCTTTCTCTCTTTCTGTTATAGGTGTTCTTGTGCTGTTGGTATGTGGGCAAAGGGTGTTGTGGCGGGCATTCCACCGGGACACCCATTATGCAGCCGAATACTTGCTTTTATAGAAAAAGTATTATTTAAATGTGATCATAAAGTGAAATACATCATACAACAAATACAACACAGAGTCTTCATAAGGCGAGCGCTCTAGCATTGCCTGGGGAAGTCCTTGGGTCACACTTCCCTGTCTAAGGAGCGTGGTTAATCCCCATTTTCATCCTGCGCTCATTCAGGTTACGCCCGCTAAAAAGTACACGTCTTCTTAAAAAAAGTCAAAGTGTTCCAGTGCTATAGCGCTTTTAGTCAAAGCAAGTTCCCCCAAAGAGTCGATGGCCCTGCAAGCAATCCTACTTGCTCTTGCTGGAGATGTGGCTTGGCAGGTCCGAGTGCGTGTCAGCAGGCCGGCGGTGAGCAGAAGTCTGGATGTTGTGAACGAGGTGGCAGATGCCCATGATACTCCTCTGATCATACGGTCAGATTTCCTGAGTCTGGCACGAAGTCTTGGGTGCTCCTGAACTCAGGTGATTGAATCTCTGCTCGTTTCCAGTGGGTCACAACCTGCTACGATGCAGTGGTGTATGCTGCTACAAGAAGGCAGCCCGTATCTTCTCCACAGCCCCCTCCTGGCATATGCAGATTGCGAGCAAAGGCTGATTGGGTTAACACCAGGGAACAAGAGCAACTGCCCTCTTACAACGCTGCACCAGGGAGATAGCCCTTAATTCATCGTTGCACCCACCTGGCATAGAGGGGGGTTCAAGAAGAGAACACATAAGGAAGCAGCCCCTGCAGGCCACAACACTGGGTGGGCTGTGGCCCGTTTATTGCCACGGTCCTGTACCAGGGCGAAGGTCCTTATATTCACTGTGACCTCCATCTGACAATGGACGTCATAAGAGCAGCACACGGGTGGACGGCCTGTTTAGTTGCAAGGTCCTCACACTTCTCTGCGGCTCCCCTATCGCATAAGGGGGTCTCAAAACAGCAGAATTTGGGTAGACAGCCTGATCTCTGCAATGGTACTCAATGGAGACCCCACTCTGCTTCAGGGATGCACTCGAATCGATACCCAGTGGACCTCACTCCCTGCAGGCACTGTCCTCCTCCTCATATGGCCCTCTGGTTTCGGCAGGCAGGAAAATGCTGGTGCTCCAGGCTATAGGGGTAGTGATTTTGATTCTCCTAGATGATGCCCCCTCACCCAGTAGAGAGACTAGCAGACCTTAGTCTTCAGGCTTAGTCACAACAGGCAGAAGTGGTACTGAGCTTCTCCAGGTTGATATCCAGCTTGTTAGCCTCACACACAGGCCATGAGAGTGACAAGAGAATTATTTCCTGAGTTGCGCCAAAGCCCCACTGACCAGGGACCTTTTCTGAACCAAGGAACCCGTTTAACGTGCACAATAGAGCATTGCTCTCCCTTTCTGCAGTGTATGTGTCCAATCCAGATCTCAAGGAATAAAGTAAATCCACAAATCTGTCTGGGATGGCTCCTCCATATGCCTCTTCAAGGCCTTGCAATATGGAAAGCTCAGGCCTTCATGTACTATACCACACACACAGACACACATACATTACAGCACACACAGCAATCATATGTGTGCTGTACAGAGCTACATACTAACATGATGGCGGCCATGGCTGAGTTAGGTCCGAGTTGCAGAACTCTCAATGAGTGGGTTAGAAGGCTTCATCCAAGTGAAATAGCATGTTTACTTTACTGATCACTGTCACAAACTGTATGCCGGAGCTACTGAGTTTGTGCTACTTAATTCTGAGAAAGGGCAGTAGCCCTTTACCAATATCAGGGTAATGCTTTGTGCTCACCTCCCCATCTAACTAGACCACAAACCGTGAGATAGGCCTAAGTCGTGGTTCAGACGCATGAACTGTTTTCGCTGATGACAAAAAATCTGTACCAAGGATTCAGCTATCGCTACAGCTGGTGCACTCAGGGTAGGCGTGAACATGCAATATCATGCAGAGGACTTTTCTGTACCAACAGTATGTTTGCAGTGTAGTACTTGGTCTGTCTTGTTTTTGGCATTTTGTAGAAGAATTTTATGGATTTTTATTTTTGTGCATCATTAAAAATATGCAATATACATTTTCACACATGATTTTATCTACAGACGGAACTAACACAATTGCTTTTTAAACACATTTTTGATATATAAGTGTATTTATTAATGCGTTTTATTTAGGGCACATTTCTGTGTAAAACACCAATTTAAATAAGATGAAAGGAAGTCTTCTTAATTGCTGGTCAGCTGTCCAAGTGTGCTGAAAGTGTATCTATACCTGAGCCTATTAACACTTGACATAGACCCTGCCAGGGGACCACCTAGACCATAAGGGATTAACAAGGACAATAGCTGGAGCAGCTCAGGGATACTGGATCACACAGCACTCTAAGGTGCATCTTGTTCATGTTGTGTGTGTGGTTCTTATTTCAAGTGTACACTAAAGTATTTTTCTGCTTGAAAGTAATGCACAGATGTGGGCAATCATTGATTATGCTGTGTGTCTGTTGAGTGCCAAGCTCAAGCACCACCACTCCAACTCCCTCAGTAGAATATTATTCTGCACAATGGAATTCTACAACATAACTTTTAGCAGAACATAAACGTATCCCATTCTCCCCATTACTGATAAAGGAAACCTGTTAGCCTCCAACAGGTCAGTCGACCCCTGACGTTAGACCAGTATATAGCATTGAAGTGGAACTGCCTTGAAAGCAGTGCCATGACTGTCACATAGGGCTAACTGCACAACATCAAGAGGAAATGTAGTTTATGTGCTAAGATGTTTTGTAGATGGACCGTTGTGATGTCTTGGCTGGAATCCCAGCTCACAAAAGGTTCCATACCTTGGCTGAGATTCAAATAGTTGACAGTTGGCCTGGGTTTCTTCTCCTGAGATAAACTTGCCAGCACGGAAATCACTCATACATTTCTACAAATGATGTTACCTTAAACTTACTTTGAGAACCTAGAAGTTCTGCCCCTTTCTCGGCCAATGGATCTTTGCATCTGTATTCAAATGCGGCATTACACATCAAAAGATATCAATAATCACATTTGATGTTCAGTCAATAAAGAGAGTGTTGGTGAAGTTTTAACCCCTTGGCCGCAAGGGTAATACCCCCGCTGTGCTGGGGGGCGGGGGTGCGCACACAGCGTCCCAGTGCTCGTGACGAGCTCAGCACATCATGAGCCATGGTGGCTGTGTGCTCATGACGAGCTGAGATCGTCACGGCCACACCCGTTTCTTTGGAACGCTCAGCACAGCGGGGTAATTAGCCCCGCGTGCGAGTGTTGGAGCCGTTATGACTAGCTCAGCTCGTCATGAGCACACAGCATCCGTGGCTCATGACGAGCTGAGCTCGTCATGATCACAGGAGGGGTTAGAAGTGTATTCTCTCATGTAATAGAATTAGTCGATATTTTTGTTCTTTTATTCAAATTAGTGACAAATCGAATTACAGAAATAATAAGAGATAACATTGATTAGAACAAGCACAGAAAAAAAACCAAAGTGTTTCATTCAGAGTATTGTCCGTAATCTAAACTAAAGCACCAACTCTACCCTAAAAAGAACCCAGAAAGAGCTCTTTCTGGAAAAGAGCAAGTAGATTTCAGAAGCTAATTCAAATAGCTAAATGGAAGAATGAACTCACCATAAAAGGTTGTTCGGGAGAGTCAGACAAGTTCTCTTAACAATTGCAGTAGCAACCGTTTATGAAAAGAGAGAAGGAAGGAATCACAGCAGTAGCTATGATCAGCATAAAACAAAAATGCTTCATTTGTAAGGAACGAAAGGAATCACCATAAGCAGTGGCTCATGGCAAGTCGGGCTAGCTCAGGAAAGTGCAAAGGGGCATGGCAGGGATGCATGGAAAGAGTCTTAAGTCTCTCTAGCTAGGAACATTTACTATTAAAAAAGCAGCTAAACATGTTGCAAAAGCAGGTACATTTCATCATCATAATCAGATGGTAAGAAGTCTCAATTTCCATGGTAAACGTTCACACAACATGAAGTCAGTTAGAAATGGCTACAGCGCATTACAAGAAGTTACATTCACACAGGTTCTCATGAGAACATTTTGCAAGCCTACTCTGTTAGCAGTCTGGTTTCTCACTGTTGAACAATGAGCTGTTCTATGAAATGAAACATTCAAATTCTGGTTTGTCCTGGTTAGTTCACAAAATGTATGCTGCAGCAAGCATCTTCTTTTGTTTATACGTGTTCATTATGCATATGTGGCAAAGAAAACAATGTAAGTACAGTGAAGTCATATGGTGTGAGGAAAGAAAAAATACATTTTCTCGGGACACAGCACATTTCACAAAAAGTCAAGCCCTGGAGTTCGATTCCACAATTAAGTAACTATTTAATTAAAAAGCATTATTTTTCTTAAAGGGACGGTGTTGAATAAATGAGCAGTGCAGCCTAACAAGTTGAGAATGATAGAAATGAAAGCTTGTGAAGGTCTTTATTTGGTTACGGTGACTCTCACACCAGCTTTCTACATTGGATGCAAATACCGGACAGTTGGGATCCAGTTCAACTACTCTTTACTTTGTTCCCCACATGTATGTGGTGATTCGCAGACTTGTTGTTTATATTTGATGCACATTAGACTGGTTTTGTGCTCTGTATGTCACCATAATATGTATTATTGACATGAGTTATTTATAGTACTGCTTAATTGCTATATCTCAGTTATAGCAGAAACATGGAAGGTATTATAGCACCTGTGACTTTTTTAACTAATCCTGGTGATCCAAATCTAGAAGGGACACTGTGGAAGGATGGCTTTGAGGTGTACTTAGACGCCATCGAAGGGGATGTGTACACAAACAAGAGGAAGTCTGCTATTTTGAAGCATTGTTTTTGTTCTAGAGGGAGACAAATTATATGTAATTTACCACCATTAGTATTGGAGGAGGAAGATGACGAAGAAGTGGATATATATGAAACAGCAAGAAGACAACTGTATGGGCATTATCAAACAAAAATGAGGTGGTTGCTAGGCATTAGTTTTTGGGGGCTGGTCAGCTGTCTACTGAATCAGCCGATGCTTTATGAGTTATTACAAATATTAGACACTAAAACATGGGAGGTAGGGAACCTGCATGGAATTTACGACAGATGTGGTTGTTGGATATAAAGGGTCATTCTGGTGAAGAAAGGGTGATGCGTTTCAGAAGAGTCTGATTTAGTGTCAAAATCCAGCTGAAAATGTGGAAAGGTTCCCCATTCTTTGAATAATGGTGAGGCGGTTTGAGTAAGAAAAGGGAAATTTGTAAGATCTGTTGAGTCAAAATGTTCTGATCCCTTGAGAGTTGGCAATCTAGTAGCATGATTGTCAGGTGGGAATGTGTGGAGTATGAGTAAATTAGTCAGAGTACGCAAGTGCTTGTGGCCTAAATGTGATATCGTGAAGGGCAGTCCTAGCACAACAGTTTGCTAGTTTTAAGAAGGGTGGAACAATCCCAAGAAATGTGGACATTCATCAAACTGCTGGGTGTAAAAACTATTCTTCTTGTTAGCATAAGGATTATCAAATAAACTAATCTACTGTACTCTCTAAAGTATGAAGGAACATTAATAGATAAGGTTATCATTCATGTTAATGTATAAAATAGACAGTAATATATAAGGTTAGCAATTATGCTTGTTATGTGTTTGTATGCGATGTTAGGGTAACTTCCAATGTATTTCAGTTTTCATGTAATCTGACAAACATGATGAAAGGTTGCTAAGTTTTTTTTCATATTTTTGTTCTCATAACCAATTTTTAAATTGTAATTAATGGAAATGCCTGATGTATTTGCTGGAATCCCAGTTCACATAAGGTTCCACTCTTTGGCTGAGATTCCAAGAGTTGACAGGTGGCCTAGGTTTCTTCTCCTGAGATGAGCTACTTATCTTCATGCCCAATAAATGCACCTTTTAATGCATTCTCTGATACTTGTCATCCTGGGTAGCTGTGAATGTAGGAACCGACTCTTTGTTCAGGGCAAAGAGTAGCAAAGGCTTTTGAAGCAGAGGCTTAGGACCTGATTAGAAGTGGACTTTTAAATTCTGATGGCGATGAAAATCCCTGTTTGCTCAGGGTTTGCAATTCTGCACTTTTTTCCTGAGGCCTTTGTGCAGGTCAAACCTTCAAAATGTGCCAGGGAAAAATATTCAAGTAAATATGGAAATTGGTGTGAACTACCATGCATAATTCTGCACATTATTACTTAAAAAAAAAAAAAATGTTTACAAATCTTTTTATTAACAATTCAACAAAAGAAAGACATCAGGTGACATTGACCAGTTACACAATTGTCCAATATACAGATCCATACTTCAAACAATACATACAAAATGGTGATCAAGGGATCACAGGGACTCCTGTGCCTCCTCTTCTTCCAGACAGATCGGGGGCATACAAATGTCACCACGGTAGCGATTCCAGTCTGTCCAGACCTTACCCCACTTTTTGGGACAACCTTTGGAAATGTAGTCCAACCTCTCCCTGAACATGCACCAATCCATGTCTTCTGACCCTTTCCCAACCCGGGGTGGCTGTTCAGCTCCCCACAGCTGAGCAATGTTGTGCTTGGTGACCATGCATGCTAACGTTACCCACTGTCGCTTATACTCCCACAGGTCCGCGGGTTCCCAAACATTTAAAATACACCTACAAGCCTCTGTACGTATCTCTATCCCCAGGACATCCCGTAGCCTATCATGGATCTCTATGCAATAGACCTGTACCTCCCTACAGTGCCACAAAATATGCATGAAAGTTCCAAGTTCTCCACACCCCCTGTGACATTCCCCACTCTCCGATCTACCCATTCGGACCAAACGAGGCCCTGTGACATACGACCTGTTAAGGATCTTTAACTGCACTAATCTGAGCCTCATCTGTATTGCCACTACACGGGGAGAGGAGACCGCCTCCTGCCAATCCTCGTCGTCTAACTCCATCCCATCTGCACTCCACTATGTCCTGATAAGTACCAGCGGGTCCTCCATATTATTGATAGTTTTTTATATATTAGGGAGATGGTCTTTTCTAGGAGAAGACCATCCAACACCCGGTCGTCAAGGGGAGAAGCGTCTGGAAGTAGGATAAGTGTAAGTAATGCATGTCTGATCTGGAGATAACGGAAGTGCTCCATATCATGAAGGTGATATTGCTGCTTGAGGGAATCAAACGTGTGAATTGTGTCTTTTCCCCAGACGTCCTTGATCTGTGTAATACTGGTAAGTTCCCACTTGTCGAACCCCTTGGACTTCCATGGGCTTCCTAATCTCTCCGAACTCAATAATGGGGTGGCGAGTGTTAGTCTCCCCTCCCACTTAAGATGTCTATTGGCCGAATGCCACACCTGTACTGCGTGTGCCGTAGGACCCGCAAGGGGAAACCGTCCCGGTCTGGCATACAGTGCCCTGGTGAAATCACCCCCCCGGCACTTGCCAGTGGTCCATAGCATAACCGGGGTCCAGTGGGGTCCCGTATATAACGTGATTCACCGCCGCCCACTGGGAGGCCCAGTAATATTTCCGTAGGTCAGGCAACCCTATTCCCCCGTCATACCAGGGGAGGGTGAGCTTGGAAAAGGCTATACGGGGCTTACCATCCCAAAGAAGCTGCCTCTGGAGAGCCTCTATTTGGTTGAAATAGGACACTGGTACGGGCGTTCTGGAGCGCGTAAAGGAATCGGGGAAGGGCCATCATCTTGAAGAGCACTGCTCTGCCCAGAAGGGAAAGCGGAAGGAAGTGCCCGCCAACGCGCCACGTCTCCTTTAAATTGAGTCATAGGGGGGCCCAAATTGTTAGCATATCGTTATTTCGGGTCAGGTGTGACATAGATACCGAGGTATCGAAACCCTAGTAGCTCGATTTGTATCGGGCAGGTTTCCGGGATCACCGGCAGATCGCCTCTGAGGACAAAAAGCACTGACTTTGACCAGTTGATTGCAAACCCAGAGTACCTCCCGAATATGGCAAGCACATCCAGGAAACATATCAGGGAGCCCCTTGGATTGGTGAGATAGAGCAGAATATCATCGGCATACAATAAGATTTTATCCTCCCAATCCAACGTCCATCGCAGTCCTCGGATCGATCGGTACCACCGAACCCATGCTGTAAGCGGCTCTAACGCTAAAGCAAACAGGAGTGGGGATAAGGGGCATCCCTGCCTCGTGTCTCTGCCAAGGGGAAAGCCAGCAGACTTATGATTATTTACCACTAGTCTGGCGAGGGGGTCGGCATACAATAGACGCACCTAATCCAAAGCCCATCTTTCCCAAGACTGCAAACAAGGAAGGCCACTCGACCCTATCAAATGCCATAGTGGCATTGAGCGACAACAGCACCGCTGGCTCTCGGATCGGCTGGGACCTTCCCAATACTCTGTGTAACCGGCGCAGGTTAAGAGCAGTATTTCGATGTGGCATAAAGCCGGACTGGTCCGTATGTACCAAGGTAGTGATGACTTTAACAAGTCATGTCGCCAGCAACTTTGCTAGAACTGTAGGTTCAGCATTTAGTAACGAAATGGGCCTATAGGATGAGCAGAGTGTCCTGACTTTACCTACTTTGTGGATGACCACTATATTTGCCACCCGCTCTTCATACGGGAGCTGACCCCTCTCCTTACTCTCTGCGAACATGGACCGAACAAAGGGGACCAATTTGTTAGCACTCAGTTTATAAAGTTCTATAGGGATTCACTTCGGGCCCATGGCTTTTTCCGAGTGAAACCCTCTAATGGCCTGTGCCACCTCGTCAATAGTGAATGGGGAATCTAAGTATTCCCGGTTGTCATCTGAAATAGTGGGCATCTGGATGTCCTTGATCATTTCTACATTGTCTACCTCCGAGTACATCTCGGCGGTGGTGTATACCCCCAATAGTATTCCGAGAATTTGTCCGCCACTGCTTGTGGGTCCCTTATCATACTGGAGTTTTCCCCCTGTAACTCCGGCACAAGCAGCGACGCCAACTCCCCCTTCTCAAGCCACGCTAATAATTTGCTGGCTTTGTCACCATGTTCATAGATCCTGCTCTGTGTCTCATCATTTTGTGCTCTGGCCTTATCTGTAGCGAGGCCCCTATGTTCATCCTGGCACAGCTTTAATCAGTGCATATCGTCTGGGGCTGCTGCCTGAGACACCTCCTCCTCCAACCTTACCACTTCCGCCTCTACCCTGTCCATTTCAGCCTGTCATTTCTTCGTTTTCCCAGAGACACTACCTCCCCTCGAATCACAGTTTTAAATGCTTCCCACAGAGTCTGTGCCGAGTCCTCTGTACCTCTATTTTCTTGTAAATATCTTTATGTAATTTTAGCGACTTCCTTCTTGGTGGCCAGGTCTTTCAAGAGCCACGCATTAATTGGGGGTACTCTTCCTACATCTGCTAGGCCATTCTCCACCCGGAGCCAAATCGGTGTCGCACCTCACGTACCGCAGCGACCTGAGCTGCTGGTAACAGTATGTAATCAATTCTGGACAGGCTGTGGTGCGTGGGGGACATATGGGTGTAATGTACCTCACTCCGATTCCTTATCCTCCACCCGTCAACAAACCCTGTTGTTTCTAAGAAGTCGGGGAGCCATCTCTGCGCCGGCCTCAGTGTTCGAGCTGGGTGTCTGTCTAATTCCCCATCCACTACTGCATTGAAGTCCCCCCCAATCACCAGGATACCCAGCGGCAAAGTGAGGAAAATCGTGCCCAGGTCCTGGAAGGTGTCTGCTTTAAGACCAGGCGGGACATAGATGGACATAAAGGTAACTACTTTCCCCTCCCACTGTCCCGATATCCTGATATAGCGGCCTCGCTGGTCCCACCATGTGGCCTGAATGCTCAAGAAAGGAAATTTTTCCTTTCCGGATCACATCAAACACTTTTTGATGCAAATCCATTCATACAGCTAGGTTCTTTATCCGTATTCCGGATTTTTTGTGTGTGTACTACAGTGCTACTGTAACAGGAGGGTGAACCTAGCATATCCTTCTACCTCCTCCCCATTTTTTGAACTTGTAATCTGCATATGCCAGGAGGGGGCTGTGGTGAAGATAAAGGCCACCTCCCTTTAGCACCATACACCAATGCATCGTAGCACGTTGTGACCCTACGGAGAAGAGCAGAGATTCAATCACCTGAGCACAGGAGCACCCAAGACTATGTGCCAGACTCAAGAAATCTGATGGCAACAGGATCTGCATGGATTGGTCGGGTTAACTCCCAAGATGGAAGCTGTAGAAGTGTAGGTCTCAGCTTGAAGGCACACAGTTCACCATGTAGAAAACTGCTAAAGGGTAAAAAAGCAAAAAGCATAGCAAAGCTCTCAAGAACAGCACAAGAAAGAAATACTGAGCAAATAATAGAAAAGAAAATGAAGTCAGTGCGCAGAGAGTAAGAAACAATGGAATGCAGTATTTAGGGCATCAGGAGCAATAGAGACAGAAGTTCTTGAAGGCCTGCAACATGCAAACTATGTTACTCAAATTCATATAGGAACTATAGCCATTTCTAGGATCAAAGTGAAAGTAAATGACTGCCAAATTGGATTCAACATTCTTTTTGAGTAGGTTATTAATGGGCATGCTGGACTGGGAATATGTCTCATTGCAAAGTGATGGTGCGACCCCGGTCATTCCGCCTGGATTGAACCGAATTTTGTAGTAAGCGACGGAGGCCAATATTATGCATTATCCTCTTTATTGGCCTCACAAACAGCAGCAACAAGGATAGAACACAGAATTAGAACCAGAACCTTAAACTTTTCAAACATGCATGATTACTCAGAACACACAGCCATCTTCCTTCTTTGTTGCTGCTCATGCACAGACTGAGTGCTCATGCACATATGCTTGAGTGGTTATGGATGTTTTAGAGTGGGTATTTAACAAGTATGTTATCTTTAATAAATATAATGTTGACAACATGTTATTCTCGAAGATAGTATGAATTATTTATTATTGGCTTTTAGTTTTTGGTCAAGAATGATTTAGAATTCAGTTTTCTACTTGTCTGATTGTTTTGTACTCTATAGGTTTTTTAGGGTAAAGACAGGACAGTGTGTGATGTGCAACAGGTTTAATTTGATAGTTGGTACGATACTTAAAGTTGGTGGTGGGCGAGTTATTAATTTGAATGAAGAGTATGGCTAAAAAGCTCGAACTGCTGTTTTTTTAGTACTGCTAGCTGCTGATGTCATGAGAATGAGCACTGTTCAACTGCTCAGCGCGAGTGCTGTTGTTCACGTACAGTCAAGGTAGTCGTGTATCCAGCAGTCATTTTGATTGATTCATGCTGCCGTATGGGAGTGCATGCGGATGTGATATTGTTTTGGTCAAACTGTAGTCTTTAATATGGAGATCGGTGGCAGCCATATTTTGGGAACAGTTATGTGAAGAAAGATTGAGTTCGGAATACGGCGATAAAAAACTTTAGTCATTGTACATAGTGGTGCATGGTGAATTCATTTTCTTTGGGCAATTTGCAGTCAGGTCTATTTGTGTGGATAAGATGTTCTTTTCATTGGCATCTCAGCTGGGAAAAAGGTTGGATGATTGTGTGGAAAAGTTAATTCCTACCTTAGGGAAATCTGCTGAAATCTTTCGAGTGTTATTGGTCGATTGAGGAGACAGAGGTAAGGACAGGTGTGTCTAGTGACAGGCAGAAAGGAACACAGAAAGAGAAACATTTGACTGGAAAAGGGATAAAATCCCTCTTTTCATGGGACATGGCTGTCCTTATGAAAGGAACAAAGGGGCAACTCATTTAGAGATGGGAAAAAAGCTATAAAGGCCAAGAAAAAGGTTTATAAAGTATTTGCTTGAGATGAAACATTGAGTCACGGTGATGTGGAGATAAGATACTCCTTTGATGTAGAGGACTCTTATCAGGAAGAGACTAAGCTGAAGAGATAAAGGAGAGAGCACAAGAAGGTTGTAAAAGTTAAAGGATTTTTAGATCCTTTTGAAAAGGGTATGTTTGGTCAATCAATCAATCAAACAGGACATTTGTAAAGTACACTACTTACCCGTGAGGGTCCCAAGGCGCAGGGGGGGAATGCTGCTACTGCTTGAATAGCCAGGTATTGAGGACTCTTCTGAAGGTTAGCAGGTCCTGGTTCTGCCGTAGGAGGATGGGGAGGGTGTTCCAGGACGAGGTGTGAGAACGATCTGCCGCCGGAGGTCGCTCTTCGGATGCGAGGGACTGTGGCGAGGGTGAGGTCGGCAGAGCGGAGTAGGCGGTTAGGGGTGTAGAAGCTGAGTCGTCTGTTCAGGTATGCTGGTCTGGTGTTGTGGAGGGCCTTGTGTGCATGGGTGAGGAGCTTGAAGGTGATCCTCTTGTCGACGGGGAGCCAGTGCAGGTCTCTCAGGTGGGATGTGTTGTGGCTGTGGCGAGGGATGTCAAGGATCAGGCAAGCAGAGGCGTTTTGAATGTGCGGGAGTCGTTTCAGGAGTTTGGCTGAGGCTCCTGCTGCTGACGAGGGCCTGGGTGACCATTCTTCTTGTGTCGGTGGGGATTCACCTGTAGATCTTGCGGAGCATGCGGAGGGTGTTGAAGCAGGAGGACGAGACGGCATTGACCTGCTTTGTCATGGAGACAGCACCCTTTATCTCCTCAGTGGACCCCAGCAAATCATGTTGCTCTATATGTTGAGTATTGGATCAGGCTAGAGATGCCAATGTAGGTAAGGGCATGGTGGAGGTAGAGAGTCTAAGACCTATGTTGAATAATAAGGCTTCTATTACTGAGTTGGATCCAAAGATGTTGGTGTTTTTATCTCAATTCTTTATTGAAGTTCAACACAGTTTTCAGATACAAATATCATGCACCAGTGATACAGATATGATAGATCAGGCAAGTCCAAGACATCATATGAGTGAAAACATCTTAAAAGACAGTAAAAACTCAAAAAATAACTCACAACCTAAAACACAAGCAATCAATCAATTCTTTCTTTATTCATCCTTCCAAAGACAGGACATAAAAGATATTCACAGATATAAACATCATATAAAATCAATCGTAGCAAATAGAAACTCATTTTCAGTTTAAAAAGAATACAACATCTCACAAATACAGTACTTTTTTTTACACTAAATTGGCAGTGAAAAAAAACTTGGGTTCGTCGTAAGTAGCAGCAGATTTATCAGCTGTGGACTAAAGTGACAGTGCAAAACGCTTGGGTTCATAAATAGCAACAAATATTATCTAATAGTGCAACAAAGAAAAACAACTGCAGCCCTCAATAGCAGCAAATATTATCAGAAAATACATGAGTAATAAAATAGGGTCTAAAAACAAGTCAGTAAATCAGGTAAACATTTTAGCAGCAATACCAATGAATTCCATGCAGAAAATGATAAAATACATTAAAATTGAAACAGCATACTCCTTCTCTTTGCTAAAATTGCACTTCAAAAAGCTGCCAACAGCAAAACAGACATCGAGATCATTCAGTTGCTGCAAAAATACAAAGCCGCTTTGCACTTAGAGAATTTATGTCTGTGCAAGAAAGGTATTAAAAATTTCCTGGTAAATGGAAGATAAAATTGACTAAAAAATACAAAATGGAAAATGATTTGACTCCAATGTTCATCACAGGGGCAGACCATAATAAATTCTAAAGAATACTGACCCAGGGGGAAGCATATTAACCAACGAAAAGATCCCAGCCTAAATCTAGATAACAGATTCCTTTCATACACATTATTTACATATATTAGATACGGGGCAATGTAGGGAGGAATTTGTATGAGGCAATAATCCCTGACCTTGGATTTGGCTACTTCAGACCATTCCCAGGACAGATCTTTGTGTTTTTGGAAGCGCACCAAAACCCGCTATCGATCCCCTTTAACAATTTGATCTGGGTGCTCAAACATGGAAGGATAACCAAGTTCCGTAAAACAGGTTTTAATGTATTCTAGCCAGGGGATTCAAAGGCCTTGACTACAGTTTAGACAGTCTCTAATAATTGCCCTATTAAAATCAGCTTCTTCATTTGTCCAGATGGAACACCAGGTAGCTAAAGGTGCCACTTTATAGTATCTTGGATATACTCGAGACCCAACTCCAAATGGAGGGGAAAATGCGGCGAAGAAGGGGCATTCCTAAGACTCTATGGCAAAATCTGTTCTCCTCCAGCTGCATAGCGTGTACATCCCCAGATCCCCATACCATATGTTAAAATAGAAATACATTTACGCTTATAAATCTCTAAAATAGGGGCTATGGGCTTTTTACCTATTGACATTGCAAATGAATAAGTGGTACCAACTGCACGTGTAAATCTAGTTATTCTATTTTTTATGCAGGTATGCCACGTACAATTTTCATTGAAGTGTAGACCTAAATACAGGAAGGAGCTAACCATTTCCAGCTTTTTATCTTCCATATTCAAGCTACAGGACTTAGTGTTTTTGGGAACACAAATCAGGACACACGTATTCTTATAGTTTGGCTCCAACCCCAAATCCTTCATAAAGTTAACATAGCTGGAAATTAGTTTTTTAGATCGATCGCAGTCCTTGCCATAAGGACTGCGTCATCCGCATAAAGGACCTGCAGCACATCCGCCCGAACCTTAACTAATGTTTTTTCAAATCATTTGTAGGAAGGAGAAATAAGATTGGGGTGAGTACGCATCCTGGGCGTACCCCTTGCTTAATACTGAACTGTTCTCAACAATCACCAGCATTACCATGCCGCACTGAGGCAGAGAGATTGTGGTGGAGGAGCCTCAGAAAGGAAACCAGACCAACGTCAACACCCATATTTACTCAAATGTCCCACAACCTAGAGCGTGAGGCATAGTCGAACATGCTGGTTAGATCCATGAAGACTAGGTGAGTAGAGGTGCCCTTCACATATTTATATTTGGCCAGAATAAGGTTGAGATTAAGGCATTGTTTGATCGTGCCTAGACCTTTCCTAAACCCATACGAGGTTGTAGCCAGAATATGGTTTGCACTAATCCAGTCCAGGAGGCGATCTAGTACGACTCTCTCAATAACTTTAACAGAAGAGGACAAAAGAGATATTGGACGATAGCATGTGGGATCATGCACATCACCCTTTTTAAAAACAGGCACTATCACAGAGGTGCACCGGGAATTTGGGACGCCCTCGCTGCAAACTGAGTTAAAAACAGCAGAACGTACTGGTGACCAGAATGCGGGATCTTCCTTAAATAAATCCAGGGGAATTCCATCTGGGCCTTGTGCCTTTTAACCTTTACTGTTATCAATTGCTTTCTGTACTTCCCCTACATTAAAAAAAAGTGTTTGACAAGTTAAATGCAGCTGTAATGGGGCATTCTCTGCCTCAAGGTCAGCCAAATAAAGGCCAGCATAGTGAGTCACCCAAGTAACACAACTAAGCCCCGCAACATAGGCGAAGCAAACTGAGAAGTCCCCTGGGGGTACCAAGAGGGAGGACCGAGGAGAAGGCAAGAGAGGTTAAGGGAAGGGGACTCTTAATTTGTTATGTCAGACCCCCAGACCGTACCCTGTGAAGCCATCACCCACATCGGAATAGTCAATGGGCAGGTGCAAAGTGGGAACCCGGCTAATTATTGGTGATGCCCACAGCTAACCATCGAGGCCCCGGACCTCCTCAAACTTCTGCAATTGATCATTGAGCTTATATCTATAAGAGGCCATGTTGTGCATGTCAGCGAGCCATATGTTATGAGACCGTGGTGTCAATGATTTCCAGTTGCGCAAAATGTATACATTCCCCACTGTCAGAGCCGTAGCCAACCAGCGTTTGCCAAGTCGGCAATATAGGGCCTGATTTTGAGTCTGAAGTTACCCGCAGTTGTATTCCAATCGTATGCCGCATTACGACGTTCAAAGTCATTGCTGTGGAGGACCACCGGCTGCATCAGGAAACAGTCATTCCCTGGCAGTGGCGCAGCTGCGCCACAATGTAAGATGCTCAGTGGGACAGGCGCACTACCGTTGAGCGTATTACAAATTTCGCCACCGCCAACCATTTCATGGCGGGAGCCCCACCATGAAAAGGCTAGCGGTGGAAGAACAAAGGGGGCCCGCCATGGGGATACATTCAGGAGGGCACAACATGTGCCCCATCTGTATTCCCCGAATGTTCCAGCACATCAACGTCAATGCTGTGCTAGAACCTTTTTGCCTTTCCCATTGCAATGCCCGTTTTTCAGGCACTGCCATGGGAAAGGTGAAGGACCATCCGCCGTACACCAGTGCAACTCGTAATAGGACGGGCAGTCCTTGCACATGTTTGGCACAACTGTGCCGCCGGAGAGCCGGCCAAACTAATAAACAGCCCCATAGTCATGTCGTGGAGCAAAACTAGGCAGCCCGTCAGACGAGAGTCCACCCCCAGGTGTGCCATTAAGGCATCCCAAACCGTGCCCCAGTACTGCGAGAGCTCTGTGCAGTCACATGGAACATGCATTTTATCACAGCCCGCTGCGTAGCACCTCCAGCACTTGGAGTCCCATAGCAGTCAGCAGTTGTGCTCTACACAGTGATACTGCCATCCAGTGCCAAAGGTCTAAGACCTTTAAATAGGAACATTTCAACCTAGCTTCTCTGAGGAAGCTGTCATGCACATCCAAAATGTCATGCCAATCATTCTTAGAAATCAAGAGGCTGTGTCTCCATGCCCACCAACAGCACAAATTATGAGTGATCAAGGCTGGAGAAGAGGTCATCCATCAGGGTTGCATACAGACCAGCCATAGTGCTTCTAAAACTTTTCCAGGTCAGAATGTACTGCAACAGGGGGTCAGGTGGTATATTGTAGAGGACACTCAAGGCATGCTGAAGACTGTGTGTGAGCTGTGATACTGCCAGTGTTGCAATTGTGATAGTCCATGATCGCATTTGAGATCTACAAAGGGGACCAATACACCGTCCCAAACTTGGTCTCTCACTTGTCGAATCCCCTTGTTCCTCCACTGCGACCAGTCAGCTTACTCACCCCCAATATTAATATCCCTGTTCCGTCAAAGTGGCACCTCAAGATGGAGTGTGTATGGCATGCAAAACAGATGATGGGCACAATGCCATGCATAGTGTGTGGCATGTATAATCGGGTTGCCCAGGCAGCTTGATAAACCATGGCCCGCGTAAAGAACTATAAGTTCCCCCTTCGAATGTAGCAGATGGAACGCCAGAAAAACCTATTAAGGTGTCTTGTTAGGCATCTGCATCTGCACTACATGTGACAACTGTCAATCTAACCAGCAAGACTCCGTGTGGGGAAGTTGCAGCCCCCTTGTGGTCATTTTAGCATGTAGTTTAGCGACCTTGTGACGACGTCTGCGCCCCTCCCACACAAAAGTCTGTATCATCTGATCGATCGATCTTCCCAAACATGCTGCTGGGGATTTTCAGAAGAAGCATCTCAAATATGTACTTATATCTCGGCATCATGTTCATTTTAATCATTTGAAGCTAACCTCCACAAAGACATGCGCAAAGCCAGCCAGACAGTGAATTCTGCCCATACCTTTTCTGTGATGGGGCTATGTCATCACGCTCCACCAGAGATAGACCACCACTTAGGTACACACACTAATATTTCAGACAATCAGTCCGTCATGTGAATAGTGCTCCTCCCAGCGATGCAACCGTAGTTGCCGGAGTCATATTCAGGGCTTCACAATTCAACCATTTTCTATGGGGTCCGAGAAGGGAGCAAGGACTCAATCACCTACATGAGAGCTGAGATTGATTCATGGGGGCTGGAGAGGACCACCAAGATATCATCTGCATATCAAAATGCTTTCCTCTCACCCACTGGCTTAACTATCCCATGTATGCCAGGTGTACTGCATATCTTAGCCGCCAGGAGTTCCAGTGCGAGCAAAAATAACAGCGGGTAAATTGGTGTTTTTAAATACATTTGGTTGAGATCCTAGGAAGGGTTTAGATTAAGGCCAGAAGGCTTTTCAAGATAGATTGTTGGACATGTTAGGTAATTTAACAAATGTTTTCACATGTATGAAGAGGCATAGCTGAATAATGCAGATGTTAATGTGGTGAGATGTGTCCAACCCAAAGAAAAACAGTCAGAGGCATCACTAGCAACACACACATTCAGAGAATACAAGTGTAACTGGTCCCTTCACAGAGACACAATTCAGCCTGGAGGCTCCCATTATATAATTTCACATGACACTGTTGACTTAGCCTCACAGACCACCACAAAGGCTAGTGAAAAAAAGTATATGCACATTTGGTGTGTTGCGCAAATTGTCGTACCTATTTTATCTGTCGTCGACATTATTGCCAATGAATGTAAAAACTGTCTGGCTCATATTATAACATGGATATAGAAAAACTGGCTGAAACTGAACTCTGAGAAACCGGAGTTGACCCTTTTCAGCAACAACACTTCATTCTAGAATACCTCATGGTGGCCCTCTAATCTTGGCCCGCTTCCATCTCCAGCTTGGAAAGTGAAGAATTTGGGGGGTCATATTTGACGGACAGTTCTGCTTTTCTGAACAAATTAATTATGTTACCTCTTCCTGCTTCCAATTACTCCGGGTACTAAAAAGGAAATTGCTGTTCATTCCCCAGATATACAAAAAATGGTGATTGTGACCTTGGTTCTTGCCAGGTTAGATGAATCCGTTATATCTAGGAGTTCCGAAATGCTTGCAATCAAAGCAGTCATTACAAAATGCGGCAGCTCGTCCGCTCTTACAAATTCCCAAATGTAGCCCCATCTCAAAAGTTATTCGAGGCCTTCATTGGCTACCTGTCTGTGAGAGGGTAAAATTTAAGGCCCTGTGCATGGTGCATGAGAAATTGCATAAAATGGGCCCTTTTTATTTTCAGAAGATTTCTTTTTTTGCCATGCTCCCAATGGGAATCTTAGATCAGGTGCAGCCAAACTAGTGCCTATCCCGAAAATAGAGAAAGTCAAATTGGGAGGCAGAAGTTTCTCTTACTCAGCATGGAAGCTTTGGAACACTACGCCTTATTCTTTGAGGTCTCAAAAAACTGGATACTATTCAGAAAATTGCTAAAAACCTGCCTTTTCATCTCTGGCCCTCAGTAGATTCTTTCTTCTGCTTTGCTACAGGATGTTAGCACCAAGACACCTCGGCATTTGAACGCTTTAGAAATCCTTTACTTGTTTACTTACTTGGTGCTAGCTACCTGCCGCAGTGACCATACACACATGGTAGGGCAAAAAAACATCCACTAACATGCATGCAGAAAGCAGTCAGAGCCATAACAATATCCCCCACCAAAAGGGAAGACAGTGTGGAAAATCCATGGGCAAAGACCTGAACACAAGCATCAGCAAGGTGCAAAAAATGAAAATTGTCGAAAAGCAGTCAATTGTTACTGATCAAAGAAGTATTTCCCCAAGAACTGTATGAAATGTCCAACCCTTCCAATGAACCGGGAAATAGAGAATTCCCTGCTGAATTCAATAGTCAAATATTTCCGACACTTCATTATTGATACATCAGTCCACAGGGATAGGAGGAGGGGGTGGTCTTGCCTCTTTGAGAAAAAGTTTAGACAACATGATTTAACTTGTGACATATCGAAGACAGGATAGATTTTCAAAAAGGAGTGTAATGAAAGTACAATTTAAGGGATGACTGAGGGATGTCAAGCCCTGAAAATAGACACAGACATGAATTGCCAAAGTAGTCAGGACACTGTGTGTTGGTTTTTCAACCAGTATTTCTGCGACTGTTATAGAATTTTTTTAGAACTAGCCCATGAACTAATAGAACAGTTTTTAAATTTCCCAGTTGCAGTGGGTCAGAATCCAACACACCTCATGACAATTAATGAGGCAGGTCACAAATTGTGACTAGTTCTGACTGGAGGCCATCACAGGGCTGTGACTTGCTGGAGTCAGCAGACCCCCATGTCCGTTATTGCCTTTCAATAAAGTCCACTTTTAGGAAAAAAAGGAAATAGGACTGCATTTAAAAATAAAATCTTTCTTTGTTTGAGTGTTTAAGAGTTGGAAGTGCTCATGCAGACCATTGCTCCACAGCAAACGCTTTTTACCTTCACCAAGGAAAAAGGATCACAAGGGGACCCCTTCCCTTTTGCGAATGCTTTACCACCTCCTTCAAGATTTCAGTAAAATATCAATGCTTAGGGACCAGATTTCAGATGCAAAACATTGATACATTAGCTACTGATTCAAAATTCAGAGTGGCACCTATAACATGCCCCTTCCAGATATGAAATCGTTATCCATTCATGCCCCATTTAAAAGGTTTACCGGCTCTTAAATTGGCTTAGTACGTTAGACAAAGCCTTTTAATGGTTGCAGACACAGAATTGGAATTTTTGTAACCATTAAAAAGCTTAGTACATCTAGCCCACAAGTCCTTGACAAGGAGACAGTTAAAACAGACTTGGTCCTCCCAGCATATATGGTCTTTATCCCATGTTGCACCACAATACATATTCTGTGGCACTTGGCCCATTATACACATTACTTAGATGTGTCTGAGGATAACTATGCAGTAGACTCATTGGACATCATGAAGGTGTTCAGTACAGTGGGCTGGGAACGTATGACAGCTGGAACCAAATCAGGGATGCCTGATGTCACCACTTTTATTTGCTTTGGCAATGGAGTCTATGGCCTGTATGCTGTGATTACATACAAAAGAATGTTGGATTGCAGTAGGATTAATGACATATGTGATGTTCTGGTATGTAGATGACACATTAGTATATCGGAGAAACCTGGCTAGGGCAGTTCTGCATTTATTGACTCTTCTAGATGTTTTCGTAGACTTCACATTAATTGGAATAAATCACTGTTATTCCCACAGGGTACCTAAAATAGTGAGTGAGCGTGCAAGGACTTTGCCTGATTTGGGATTGCAGTGACAGGCAAGGGTACTGAAATATGTGTATATTTGACTGTTATGGACAGCGGAGGAATATTTGAACCTTAATATCAGTCGTGAATGTCTGTGAAACTCTGGGCGTAGTTGCCCCTTAGTGTGATGAGTAGGGTAGCACTACTTCAGATGGTAGGTGTCTCTACGTTTTACAGGGCTTTTTCTGTTAAATACCTGGACAGGTATTCCGGGAACTGGACACTATTATGTTTATTTGGACCAGAGCAAGACCTAAAATACAATCTACCACTCTGAAGATGCTATACGAAGAAGGTGGCCTTGAGGTGCCTGATATGAAGTGTTATGTCCTGGCCATGCAACCATAGTCAAAAAACAAAGGGATCCACCCTCATGGGAAAGTATAAAAGTGTTCCTCCAGACTACGTGTGTCTCGTACAATGGTGGAAAGCACACAGTTTTGTTCAAATACCCCCCACCCACCATAAGGACCCTTGGTGGCATGCTTCATCATCGGGGTCTTCCTGCCCCGTTGCGGGACGGGGCGTGCTGCGACCTATGACTATGTGGGAGCACTGGTTATGAAAAACAATACTCTGTGTAATGTAGGAGTGTGAGTGGAAGGGTCAGAAGTGAGTGAATGGTGAATGGTGAAAAAATATAAAATACCTGGCTGCATGGAAAAAACTACATTCTAATGTTCCTTTGAGCTGGTATAGTTAAATATTGGGGAATGAGATGGAGATACTATGCTTTAATGAGCAGTGTCTCCTGTGTCGACATGTTTCGAAGCCCTCCCCTGGCTTCTCATCAGGACCTAGAAGAGATCCCTTCTAGACTTAAATCAAAACAACTGTGTATTTACATATAATCCTAACTAAATGGTGCACAACCCCAGTAGGTATATTGCTGAATAGGTTCTGGAAGAATAAAAACAGAGTTAAAATAACATAATACATCTAAACTGCACCATATGTGGTGTTGACCTGTAAAGAAAAGTGAAATATTTCTGTTATATATTTTTCTTATCTTTATGCGCTATTATAGGTAATCAGTGCTGGTGAGATGGGACAATACAAAAACATACACACACAAAACATAAAACACACACTCTGTATCTAAGGACCGCATGGTGTGCTTATCCATATGATAAGTATAACTGAGAGTATATGTTAAATATATCTCTCCTTCAAAAAACAGTTTAGTGACAGATAAAGAAGCCTCCAAAGTTTAGGCTGTTCACGTACTCTTATATCGCACAGATAATGCCCCATGAACCTTCAAAACGGGAGGGAAGGGGTACCTATAGTCACACACTGTTAAAAGAAATTAAAAAAGAAAAAGAAAAACCGTTGGTTTTGAGATCCTTCCTAACTGAGCAGTGTTTCACTGTTGCAAATCGGCTGTGCCATACTTACAATATCAGGGTTACCTCCTCACCAGGACACTGCCTTACCGCGGCTCTGTGGAACATTGAGCCAGTGTGGGCAGTGTCCTTAAATACTGAGCATAATTGCATAATTGGTAGTTTTGCTGCCAAAAAAATGCACTAATTTGTACAAACACTAGACCATCAGAAACTCCTAGATGGCACCTCCAGCTGAATGTGTTTGTTTCTCACTTCCTGTTGCTTGAGGGTGTTTGTTTCTCACTTCCTGTTGCTCAATGGTCCCTGTTGTGGAGCCCTAGGAATGAAAAAGACTAGTGCACTAACTAAAAGGACACTAAGAAAACCGGGTTTCTACCCAGTTGTTTCAAAAGATTTTTTGTAGAGGACATGTAGGAGTAATGACACCTCTCCACAGCAGGGTGAGCTCAAGATGGCAAAAGTGAATAGGAGTGGAAAAATGTGTGGCAGGATATTGAATGCCACAGGGTAATGTACAGGCCACATTATTTCAGGGGCGTTTCCCTTCTAGCCCCAAGTGTTCAATAGAAGGGTGGCTAACATAAGGGTTCTGCCCAGTCGTTTGAAGAGTTTCTATGAAGAGTATTTGAAGTAGTTTTTTCTTCCCAGAGATTGTGACACAAGTCATCGGGAGATACAAATCAGCTAATTTGTGCCCAGGGGATGTTGTCGTTCAGACCTGCAATCTGTGTCCCCAAGTGGAACACCCACCGCTGTTTCTTCTCGAGAAGAACATGCTCACTGTTCAGTTGTTCGATAATGGTCCACTATAGGTCTTCCATTGTGTGTTGGGTTGTCAAGTAGTGGGTAGCCATTTTCACAGTGCTTCTTTTGCAACGTACGTTGCTCCTGTCCTCTCGTATGCGTCTTGACAGGTCTTGTTGTCATTCCGACATATTCCATTATGCATGGGCAAGTGATGATATAAACCACATTCTTGCTGTTGCAGTTCGTAAATCTCCTCTGCTCCCATTCCATACCGTTCCTGAATTTTATACTTTTGCTTTTCTTCATCAGGTGGCAAAAGCTACAATTACCACAAGGATAATGGCCCTTCACTGGGGGTAAAATTGTATTTTCTGCCTCAATTGCTAAGGTGTGTCATGGTCTTGTGTGGTCAGGCTCCTTCCCCTTTTGTGTGCAAACATCGGTTTGGGAAGGTTGAGGTTTCGGCATGCCAGGAGTCTCCAATGTTTGCTTACAATTTTTGTTACTTGATTGGAGTTGGTATTGCAAGTAGTGACACATATTGGTCTCTCTTCTGGGCCCTTAGGTACTCTCGGTTCCAGCAGTGCACCCCTATTGTTGTTATGTGCCCTCTTCATGGCTCTGTCAACGATTCGAGTAGGGTAGTTGTGTTTCTTTAGTTTCTCTTGGAGATCAGTAGCCTGCCTCTTGAAGTCTTTAATCTCTGTACAGATCCTCCGCAAGCGGAGGAACTGTCTGTATGGGAGATTGTCCTGAAGGTGGCAGAATGGAAGCTGTTATATAACAGCAGACAGTTCTTCTTTGTAACTTTAAACAGAGTGGTAGTGTTTAAAGTGCCCTCATCTGGGAAGATATTCAAATCCAGGAAGACCAAGGGGCATATTATCAAGGACCTGTGTTAAAATTATCGCCATTTTATCGGCAGGAAACTGCTGATAAAACGGCGATAATGGGCTTGATAATACCCCCTTGTTAATTCACATAGAAGCCCATGTTCTGATGTTAACATGGGCTTCTATGGGAATTCACAAGAGCGTATTATCAAGCCCATTATCGCCGTTTTATCGGCAGTTTCCTGACGATAAAACAGCGATAATTTTAACACCGGTCCTTGATAATATGCCCCCAAGTTGGTCGGTGAGGTTGTGCTGGTGAATTTCAGATAGATGTTTTCTTGGTTCAGCCAGGTCATAAAGTTTTCAGTTGATGTGATGTCTCCTTCCCATATAACCAACACATTGTCTATGTATCGTTTTCATGTTTTTATGTTGTTGATAAACAGTTTACTAGGGTGTAGGATCTTCTTGACTTCTAGGTGGTAGATATACATGCCAGCTGTGCTGGGAGAAAATGTGCTCCCCATGCTGGTCCGGTGCTTCCGTAGGTAGATGGTATCCTCGTAAGCAAAGACGTTTTTTGTAAGTGCCAGGAACACTCTTTCCTTAACCACGTTACGTGGTGTGTGGTATCCCCAATCGGTGGTGAAGAGTAATTCCTCAATGATAGTTAGTGTCTCATCATGTGGGAGACTGGTATACAGGCAATTCCTTGAAGTAGCTGTAGGACTTCCTTTGTATCCTTCAGGTATGTATCAGTTTTGATAGTGGTTCCAGTATGGAATCAATGCCTGATACTCTGGGGCAGCCTGGAGGTTGCACAAGGTCCTTGTGAATCTTGGGATTGGTGTAGAAGTAAGGGGTCCTTGGTGATTATTTGGTGAGGAAACCAGCTTCCTTTTTAGAGATCCAGTTGTGTGCTGTCGCTTCTTCAACCATGGAGGCAATCCGAATCCTGAGGGATTCTGTGGGGTCTTCTCGTAGAACTTCATAATTCCTGCGGTCTTCAAGCAGTCTTCTGCATTTGTTGTCATTAGCAGTGGCAGTTTGTATGACAATTGCCCCGCCTTTGTCTGCTGGCTTGATCACAATGTCACTGTTGGATGAGAGTTGTCATATTGCTTCTTTTTCTTTCTTGGTTGTGTAATGGAAGGTATGGTTATTTACGGTGGTGATGTTCTCCACTTCCTTCATCACCGCTTTCTTGAAAGTTAGTAGTTCAATAGGGAGTGTTGAATCTGGAAGGGTGAAGAAGGATTTTACTCGTAGTCCTCTGTCCTCTCGCTCTTCCTCAGATGAATCTTTTTCTTTAAAGAAAGCATGTAGCTTGAGTTTTCGAATGAATTTCTTCATTTTGGCACAGAGTTTGAATCTGTCCAGGTTGTTGGTTGGAACAAAACCCAAACCTCATTCTAAAATCATCCTCTGTGCTGGTGTCAATTCATGGTCTGTTAGGGTGACCACTAAGTTATCTTCCGGCTCGTTGATGGTTGGTTGGGCAGTGCGCCTGTCATGCTCCTGGTGGAGATGCGTGATGCCTCGTCTTCTATGGTTGATAAGTGGACATTGCTGCCCCTCCGGTTCCGACCTCTTCATGGTCGAGGACGTGCCCTTAAAAAAGGTGGTGGTTCATAATGATACTCCTGTGGTGGGGGGAACCAGTGTGGGTAGGCCCCTCCCATTGGTGGTGGGTCATAGGGATATGGCTGATATGCTGGTGGCCCTTGATAGTGCCCCCATCCTCTTCGCCCTCTGTTGAGGAGTCTTTGGTGCTGTCCGCCCCCTTGTTGGTATCTTGGGCTGCTCCCTCTGCTAAAGCTGGAACTATTTGAGTCCAATGCATCTCCTTCTGAGCTCTGATCTTGGTTTGAGTTCCTAGATATGTAGTTGTCACAAATATATGGGTATACCTTTTCGTGAGCAAAACGTGCTGTGTCTTTCTTCGGCTTGTTTTATTTGCTTTGTTTTAGTGTTATCTCAAATTTGTTTGTTTGCTGGTTTAATTCTTCCAGGCATTTTTTGAGAACGCTTGAGGACTGGTAACTCAGCAGTTGTACTTCCAAAGCCTGGATCTGAATCTTGAGTTCCTGGGTCAACAGTGTGGCCGTTCTTATGATTAGGATGAGCCAGTCACGAGTACAATGCCATGATATCAATGACCAATCCTTCTTGAACATTTTATCGTGCTGGAATATGAAGGGTTAATTGCGGACGATTAGGCCCTGTGATTCTGCATTTGCCCTGAGATACTCTGTCATCAGCAAACCATGGAGTGCTGTCTTGATCTAAGTTCTCCTCTTCTGCTCTTTTGAGAATCACCTCTTCACTCCCTTCTTGTGTTACTTCCATGCAACCATAATGTCTTCCTGAGTGGATGTCTGAAGTTCTGGACAGTGAGTGCAGACTACTGAGTGGCTACCATGGTGATATGCAACTTAAATGTCAATTACTTGCAGTTTGAAGATGAATTCTAAGGTATTGTACTTGGTCCCTTTGATGTGCAGTGATGGCAGCGAGTTCCTCAATGAGTTCTATAAACCACACCTTTTTTTGTCCCAAACACTACTATGGGACCTACCACAGTTTTGTAAATTACTTAAGGAACTTAAGAGATTGGGATGGACAGCTGCAAGCTACAAGACAGTGGGGACAATTCATGAAAGCAAAACCCCACGTACCTTTGACGAAGCAAGATTTTATAGTGGAGGGTGGTGAGTGGGACAGTTCTTATCATATACTAGTCTGTCTAGGACAAGACATGCCATCAAAAGGGATTCCCAGGTACACTCCAGGAATTTTTAATTATTCCTGGAATTACTTTGTGCTGATAAAAGAAGGACACCATGTTTTGGCACTATCCATGCTCCAAACATTTCTATTACTCCAATTGGGACAGAGGTTATCAGAGCAAAATCACTGAGATCTATATGGGAAAGAGTACTGGCAGACACTAAGGGAGGTACTATCAATAAATGATTCCATTAAGCTCATTCGCAATTTCTCCACACTTTACATCAATCATACTATGAATACCCCCCACACATTCAGGTATCTACCTGGTGCCAGAAAAACTCAGTGAAGATCCTCCATATGTAATAATTATGTAGAGTATTTGAACTCTTTAAGGAGAATTTATTCCATCAACTCAAAACAGCAGATAGCAACTTGTTATTTATGAAATACTGCAAATGTATATGGGGCTTGCATCCACACCCCAATGAGAAATACATGCATTTTTTGTGTCTTTGCTTTAGGTCTTATCATAGCAATGCAATAGATGCAGGAAAAAGGGCAAGATAATAATTCTTGGCACTGAGCAGGAACGTACTTATGAGCGTTATATGCACTGATTATAATCTGATGGAAGACTTGAAAGCTTGTAAAGAGATGTCTTAGATATCCAATGCTAAAGAGGATGTTGAGGGATCACCATAGGATTGCTACATGCTACATATCAGTTCTCCTTAAAGGGAGAAATATTTATAGATGGAATTATCCAATCGTTTGCTCTCTCTGCGCATGTAGACTCTTTTGAAGGCTGCTGGTCCCTGTCAAATCTATCAACATGACATCATTCATCACATAGGAAAAGTGGCAACTACTACTCACATACAGCATCTACACTTATTCAAAAAAGAATACATAGGAAAACAGAACGTGCTGAACCAGCATTAAATACTACTAATCAAAGTGGTATGTTAGAGCAACAACTATTAAGCGATTTGTTGAAAACACAAGAGAGCACAACCACTCACCATCCGTCTCCGAAACAATACAGACTTCAATTGAAGACATTAAAACCATAGCTTATGTATCCATTTCAGCAACAGGAACAATACTTAAGGACAAATGTAAAGCATACAACAGAGATGGAAAAAAAGAGCCAAGACAGTACACAAGCACCCACACTCTGTGATTAAATACAAATCCTACCACCAGCCAGTGACACATAACCATGAAGTATTTATCATTTAGGACAATGAAAGTAGGTAAAAAGAATTATCTTGTTTAGCACAGAATCTAACTTGGAAATACTGCAAATGCCCCAATTTGGCTAATGTAGGTAGCACTTTAAACAGTGCTGCAGGGCTTTCAGGATTCGTTATTTACCACCAACTATAAGGCCCATAGGAATGAATGGCAATTACCGAATCGGTAAAAACCGATTCGGTAATTACCGAGTCTAACCGATTTGGTAAAAAATACAGAAAAATGACCTACATCAGATTTACCGATTCTAAAATACCAAATCGGTAAAATTCTGTATTTTAGAACTGGTATGTATTTATTTATTTATTTTATTATTTATTTATTACACTTGTATGGCGCAACAGCTACCCTGAGGGTTTCCCGGCGCCTTGGATCCGTACACTACCAAGAGGAGTGAGATTATTATTCTTGGTTGAAAAGCCATGCCTTGATACCCTTCCGGTATCTTATGTAGTTTGGTTCCAGGTGCAATTTTAGCGGAATCGAGTTCCATAGAACTGGCGCCAGATAGGCGAAGGAGCGTCCGCCCATTCGTACCTGTTTAAACCTCGGGACAACAAATCTTGCCTGATGTGTTGATCGAAGATTTCAGGAGGGGATGTATTTCTGAACCAAATTACATAGGTAAGCTGGGGCTTCCCCTGTGTTTATTTTGAACATATAACATAATGCTTTGAATTTAGCTCTGTTGCCCATCTTGAGCCAATGTAAATTACGTAAATGTTCAGAAACATGTGACCGCCCAGGTAGATGGAGAAGTACCCTGGCTGCCGCATTCTGGACGACCTGTAGCCGGCGCGTTAGCTCTTTGTTGGCGCCTAGGAAAAGGATGTTCCCCTATTCCTTCTAGGGTTTTGACCAGAGTTTCATAGGATATGGTGTCAAAGGCGGCACTCAAATCTAAAAGAATGAGTGCCACCGTGCCACCATTGTCGAGCTTTTGACGGATGGTTTCCGTAACTCCTAACAGGGTGGATTCAGTAGAATGACCAATCCTGAAACCCGACTGAGAGGGATGTAGGCAGGATATACAACATGAAATAGATATAAACGACAGGGAATTAATAATTTTATGGGGGGGGGGGGATTTTAATTGTCCACTCAGGGTATCTGTGGCCTAATGTTAGAGCAGGAGATCAATCTAACACATTTTGACCACTCTTTGATCGGGGATTTACTAAATGAAATACTGTTTATATATGACCTTGGATATGCAAATGAAATAGCCCAAAAACCTACTCCCTTTGGGCCCACATTTTATTGGCAGAGGAGCATCGACCACTATTGACTTCATCATTTCCTCAAATAGTTATAGCCATAAGATTAATAGGATAAAGACTATGGAGTTACCATTAAGTGACCATCTGTCCCAAATAATGGAAGCAAAGAATTGGGCAAAGGGTAATAAAAGTTGGTTTGATAACGCATGCACAAGGGCATTGACTGATTTGAAACATGCTATTCATAGGACACCCCGAGACCCGTTAGAAATAAGAGGTTTTAGGAAAATATATAATGAGGCTTTAAAAAATAGAAAAAATGCCATAAAAAAGGAGGCCCTAGAAGCCCTATGCGAAGCATCACAGTCCAAGGATGCATCCGCATTTTGGAGGGCCGTAAATACCCCTTTCCTCTATGACAATCTCAAGGCGCGTATGGAGATAGCAATTACTGAGGAAGATTGGGTGGAGCATTTCTCAAACCTTTATAGGTCCCAAGATGAAAGCCATATTATAGATCCTATTACAATGGGTAACAGAGGAGTAGGGGCTGAAAAACTGGTGATAACTCTGGAGGAAGTTACGATGGGTCTGAAAGCAACGAAGGGTGGCAAGGCCGCAGGTCCTGATGGGATCCCAGCAGACCTGTATAAAGCAAATATTGAGATCTGGGGCCCCATGCTGGTACAACGTTTTAATGCAGCACTAGCAAGGGGTTTAAATCCATCTTGGTTTACCTCGGTCATTGTGCCGATATATAAGAAGGGAGATAGACAAAACTGCGCATGTTACAGACCAATCTCCCTTCTAGACTCATCTATAAAAATCCTTGGGAGAATCATCTTAGCAAGACTTCAAAGCTGGGCTGAGGAGAATGAGATAATGAGTGACCTACAGTATGGATTTCAGAAGGGCATTGGAACTGTTGAACAATGTTTAAACTTAATGATCGTTCAACAAAAGTATACTAGGGTTAAAGGTGAACGTCTGTACCTTACTTTTGTCGACCTTACGTCGGCGTTCGACTGCGTGTCACATGTTAAATTGTGGGCAATCTTGAAAGGGCTGGGCGTGGAAGATTCCATAATTTGCTTTCTGAGAGAATTATACTCAGGAGCCACTGCATCAGTCCGTTATGGTAGGGGGTGGCGAATGTACTAGAAAATTCGGCATGGGACGTGGAGTACGCCAGGGGAGCGTCCTGGCCCCATTCTTATTTCTGGTTTACATAAATGGACATGAGCATCATCTGCTGCAGGAGTGCAGGGATATGCCCAGGGTTGGTAAGAGATCTATCCCTGCACTCTTGTATGCGGATGATGCAGTCCTAATGGCTCGTACTCCCTTGGCCCTACAACATTTGATAATATCTTTTGAGAAGTTCATGTCGAGTCTAGATTTAAAAATCAATTGTAGTAAAACCTTCTCCATGAACTGTGGCACAAGATCCGGAAAGCAGATGAAAAGAATGTTTATAAATAATGTTCCTTTGGAAAACAACTCTACTTTCCCTTACCTTGGTATTTTGTTCCATGAATCTGGGGTTTGGACAAGTGCTGTAAAGGCCAGAACTCTTTTGTTCTTAAAAACAATAATGGCCTTAAAAAAATTTATAAAAAAGTTGGGCAAAATACCAATAAGAAAAATCTTAACTATATACAATGCCACGTGTACATCAGTAGCATTGTATGGCTCGGGTCTTTGGGGGTATTCGAACGTAGAATCAATTCAAATAGCCGAAAATAAGTTTATGAGGGATGTCCTAACAGTACCACAAAGTGTGACGACCTACATCTGCCACTCTGAACTTGGACAACCTCATATTTCAGACATAATTAGAACACAACCCATCCTCTTGTGGCATAGGGTATGGACTACAAATGAGTGTGTCATGAACCGGGCTATTTTGCAGGATGTATTAAAATTGGAAAATGTGGGTAGATTTGATTGGCTAGATTACGTAAAACGTTTTCTTATTGAAATTGGTTGCCAACAATATTATGATGACCCACTCTCAATGGGTAATATATCCAGAAAATTGTTGAAAAAACTGTGTATGGAATACCTCGAGGTAACGAGAAGGCGAGATGAAATGAATAAAAAGACAGTTACCTCGCATCTCTTGTTATTAACTGGCGATAAAGTACAGCCATATTTAACCCTGCCGATGTCTAATTATGATCGATTTCTCTTGACCCGTTTTAGATTAAATATTGTTTTTAGACTCTTGTCCTTCCCAGAAATGAATTCATGGTTGCGAAATTTGCCTATTTGCCCGTGTGATGATTCCTTGTCCCAATCTGACATCCATATTTTATTCTTTTGTAAATTTTTTATTTTACCACGCAGGAAATTCATTATCCCATTCCTCAAAGAAATGAATTTAAATAGATGTCGCACAGCTTTTTTAGAATTTCAGAGAATGGACACTGTTTTAACTTTTGCTGTAATTTTAAGCTTTTTTAAACATGTTTTTAAATTACGGAAAACAATTGGTGTTGACGAAATATAATAGATTTGTCACTTTTTAAATTTCCCTGTTTAAATTGTAAATTCATGCTGTTGCTTTCATGGTTATGTTAACCGAATAAAGTACTTTTTGAACTTTGAGAGGGATGTAACAGCTAGTTGGTATTGACAAATTCCGCCAACTGTCTATTAATGTGTTTTTCTAAAATTTTGGAGAATATGGGGAGAAGCGATACCGGCCTCAAATTAGAAAAGATCTCTGGATCACTATTCACTTTTTTCAGTAGAGGTACCACCATGGCGTGCTTCCATTCCACTGGCACCACTGCTTCTCTTAATGACGCATTTAACAGTAATCTAATGACATTTAATATGTCGGAATCAAGTTGTTTAAAAATACCTGCTGGCATAGGGTCGTAGGGAGAACCTGACTTAATGCTGTTTAGAGTTTCTACAAACGTGTTTGGGTCTAATGGCTGCCCGACTGTCAGCAGTTTCCCAGAATTGTCTACCAGCTCGCTTGGCCCACTGGGATTAGGGGGTAGTTTCGGGATTAGGTTAGGAACATCATCTCCACTAAGAACTGAATAAATGTTGGATATTTTCTCATTAAAATAATTCGCAAGGCGATTACATTGCGTTGTGGACAGCGTTGGGGGTTCTGGTTGATGTGTTGCTCCCGCTAAGTCCTTTAAAACCTTAAATAAGGTACTGGAATTACTTTGTGCCTCTAAAATGTTTTTTTTTGTAAAATCTCCTTTTGTTATTGTACATAAAAGATGGTAGGCCTTTAAAGCTTGTTTGTAAGTTTCCTTACTGGCCGCATCATAGTATTTCCTCCACTGTCTCTCCAGCTTCTTACATTTGCTTTTTTCTATTTTTAACCTTTTGGAGAACCACGGGACTGGGGGTCTGCAGGATTTCCGCTTATTCCTCGTGAGTGGAATAACTGTCTCCATAGCTTCAGATAACCAGTTATTGATATTATTCTGATCTCTCACTCTAAGTTCATTTAAATTTAGATTGGGCCTGGAGTTTGTTAGCTGGGAGTTCAGGTCATCTATAATAATTCTTTTCCAATTTCTAAAGCAAGAATTCTCGGGCCTGTCCAAATCTTTAGTATCTGGTAACCTGATTTCAAATCTAATCAGATGATGGTCGGACCACGGTATAGGCATTGCAGGCTCGCATATTAGGTTATCAAAGATCGGGTCTAATTGATGGCCTGCTACATGTGTGGGACCTGAATTACATAATTGCACGTTAAGGGCTTCTAGGTCAGATAGAAGGTATTTTTTACCGAATCGGTAAGATTCGGTAATTACCGAATCGGTATTTACCGATTCGGTAATTGCCATTCATTCCTATGAGCCTTGAGGCCAATAGGAATGAATGGCAATTACCGAATCGGTAAATACCGACTCGGTAATTACCGAATCTTACCGATCGGTAAAAAATATCAAAAAATGACCTACATCAGATTTACCGATTCTAAAATACCGAATCGGTAAAATTCAGTATTTTAGAATCGGTAAAAATGATTTACCTACATCTAGCCCTTAGTTATGTGCTCCAAGAGAGTTGACCCAAAGGTTAGATATGCAGGGGTTTTTAGATAGGGCCCCTCTGACCCTAGTAGCTCTTTATGCACATAATGCAAGGATTCCCACTTTTCTGCCCATATTATCATAATCTTTAAAAGTTATTTGGGACAAGTCATGTTTGTTCCTACTGTTCCACACGGGAGGGTTACCAAACAGGCTTCCCAACAGAGGGAAATTAGGTCCATTAAATACCTAAGCATCAATGTTTTTCATGGAGGGAGACAGGCATACATACCTAGGGTGATTTATATTCTGAGGGAAAATTGTGGTCATTTGAGGACCTTTGATTGTCACATAACCTAGTAGTCAGTCATTTTTGGTGTACAATGCCCTCACAAGACTAGCGACTGGCATTTGGCCCACCGGACCGGCAACTCCAGAGGTGTCTCCTCTCCTCCAGTTAGGGCTCACACATGGAACTTCAAGACAGGCAGTGACTTGCCTTTATGCTGTATTTATGCAGAGAAGAGTATGCTCCAGCAGGGCTTGAAGAAATGGTAGGAGGGACACACAGGCCACAAAGTGACACCCATTGTGCATTGAGCCTTGGTAGTGTGAAACAGACCTCCAAAAATTCCAAACTGAGCTACACAGAGTTTATTTAGCTACACCACACATACATGACCCCCCAAGCAGATAGGAAGCATGTTGTTGGAAATTTATGAGGGTGCAGCTACCCAACAGGGTCTCCCGGTGCAGGACAGGATGGCAAAGATGGCAGCAGAGGCTAATAAACAACAGAGAATCAGGCTTGGCAGCTAAAGAGCAAGGTCTTCAAGTTCTTATGAAAGGTGAGCAAAGAGTGACAGGTTCTGATCGCAGCTGCAAGAGACTTTCATGCCCAGGTAAGAAAGCGAGTGACCTTTCATGTGAGCAACCTGGGTAATGTAAACAGTGAAAGGTTGGATGATCTCAGCTGTGGGGTGGGCACATTGGGTTTCACCAGGCCTTAAATGTAAGAAGGGGCCAAGCCATGTTTGCCCCAGAACATATAGCATAAGGCCTCGAATTCAATACGCTTGTTAACCCTAAGCCAGTGTAGTCTGTGTAGCAGCGGTGAAACTGAAGCGTATCTAGGCAGCTGAAAAAGAAGGCGTTCGGCTGCATTCTGGATGATCTGTAAGCGATGGTTCGAAGACTTGTCTGCACCCAGGTATAAAATATTGCCATAGTCTAGTCCGGATGTCACTAGAGCCTGCATCACTGTTCTCTGGGCGGCCAATGGAATTAACCAGAGGATCTTTTTAAGCCATTTGAGAATAGAGAAGCAGGTGGCCATGACCCTAGACACCTGAGGCATGAGGGAGAGGTTGTTATCGATGACGAAACCATTATTCTTAACCTTTGTTACCGGAGCGGGTAATGGTCCCAGGGCATCCAGCCAATGATTAACTCCCCAGAGTTTGGGGTTATTTCCCAAGATCTGGACCTCAGTTTTATTGCCATTCAGCATCAGTGCATTTCTAGTCATCCAGAGGGAATAATTTCTCAGGCCAAGCTGGAGCAGGGAGAGATCTTGATGCTGAGCAGATGATAATGAGAAGATAATCTGAGTATTGTAAGCTTATGAAAAGATGGTAAGTCCCAACTTCTCAGCTATGTCCTTCAAAGTGCTAACATAGATATTGAAGAGCAATGGGCTCAAAATAGATCCCTGAGGAACTCCGGAGGTTGAGGCCAAGGTTGTCGATCTTGTATTGGACCAGAAGACCTGAAAGGGGTAATCTTTTAGAAAGGAGATCAACCACCTCAAGACCAAACCCTCAATACCTGAAGCCTCATGTCGGTCTGTCAAGATGGAGTGTCACACTGCATTGAAAGCCGCAATTAAGTCAAGCAGGATGAGGTCTGCATTACCACTGGAGTCAAGCTGTTGCCTGTACCTAGCATATATGTAGCATGTACTTGGAGAATCTTCAACTTACCCCCGATCAGATTGCCGGAAGTAGACTTTATCCACATGTTATAGCTGTGCCCGGTGATAGAGCGCTACTGGAGGGGAACGGTTGGGATGCGGGTCATAGATGACGGAGGAGACTGGTACCAAGGACATTGAAACTTGTTTGTTGGGTCCTCCATATGCACCAAGGCTACTAAATATGGTTGTAAGTTTATAGACCTGGCATTGGTGCTGACAAAGAGGCACATAGTGATTTCAGGGCGGAGGCGGCTCCAGATCACAGAGACTCGCTGAGAGATATTCTCTTATCGGCTACCACTGAAGTTGCTGTTCTATGAGGTCCTCATGCAGCTGGAGGATTGGGTACCCGATATACACACTAGGACGATTTCCTGGCAAAGGTAAAAGCTAAATCAGACACTCATCCACCTTAGAGTGACAACCATACGTCAGGATTCCTGCCACAACTCACCTCTCTTGACTATCACAATATACCAGCATGACTCATATTATTCCTCCCAACACTTATGAATGAACAAATGTCTTTTACCTTGACTTTTTTCAATATTACATGCTGTTGGTAACAGCTAGCTGCAGCTGATGTGCTTTAGTTTGTTTGAAAAGGCTTAATAGCTTTTACAAATGTTTTAACATGCATATGCAAGATCAGGTTTCAGGTGCCACTGAAACATTCAGAAACTCCACCAGAATAAGCATCAAGCAACTGGCATAGATGAACTCAACTTGAACGTTCCGAAAGAAAGCCCTCATCATATTAATGCCCTGCACCTGTTCCTTTCTATAAGCAATTAGAACGCAACCTTTGTGAACATTCTAAAGCGCCTTCTAGAAGGCATCCTAATCAAGTTATATATTTGCACCTGTTCTTCGTTACAAACAATAAGAATGTAATCTTTATGAATGTTCTAAAGCAGCCTTATTTAAAAATCATCCACACTCCTCCCCTTTGCTTAGCCTCTTTGCCTGCCACTTACCTATTTTCTGGCTTCGAGGGCACTGTCTTGCCAGCTCCCTTGATTCTCCTGCTTCAACCTCACTGCAAAGAAAAGTCCGTCATTAGCCTCGCACCAGAATGGAAAAAAGACAAGAAGAAAAGGAGAGACACATTAACAGCCTTGATTTTACTAAGAGCTGATCTCAGTCACAACATTGTGCTTCAAACAAAGGTGACACAGAGACGGTCTCCTTTTTAGGTCAAGCCTAGAGCAGCACATGGGCTGCTCTAGGAAATCGACCTCTTGGAATGACTTCAGCTTTAGTAGAAGCTTGTGCGTGCGGTGCTCACACGCTATTGGCCTTTGCGTCTGACTTTAGCATGCAATTAGCCAAAGACATGTGGATGTCCCAGCTGCTTGGGAAGTGTTTACTCCATCGCATTTTAATCTTGGGAGCCAGCAGCGGCACGCAGGGGCCATCTGTTTTGGGTCAGGTTTCAAAGGCACGTCCCCTTCACCCCACCTCCACAAGAGTGAGCGTCGCTTTAACTTTCGCGGCCGCTCTTGTTTTAATATTAACATCAATAGTGGTAGTTTTGCAGGTCACGAGGTTTGTCAGCTGGTTTCCTGGTCCCATCCCTTCAATACATGTCATAGACACTCCTGGACATGAAGTGCGCGAGGTTGTGTCCTCGCGCCCTTGTCTTACGTGATATAGCAGGGGACCCATTTTCACCTAGCCCACTCGCACAAAGCCAGCTTTAAGGCACGTTTTTCACACTGGCAGCAGATTCCTCGCTATCTTTGCAGTTTCTGCTGGTCAGTCCGAGGCACATTGTGATGTGAAACATCCACAACTTCAACCCCTAACCACCATGCGGGCAAACACTACTGGCCAGCTGCTCCCCTTCGCCTCTGGCCTTACACCCAGGGTCGGTCTTTATTCAACAGTGCCCTGGCTTAGGCAGAAGTACATTTAGCTCCCTCCTTATCGCTGGTGAAGACAATTCGGAAGCAGGGCCCCCCTTTTTATGTCCATAAGGCAGTCTCCCTAGCAGAATAGCGTGGGCATCACGACAGACACCATAGCACCTCCCACAACGCTCCTGAATCACCCACTGAATACCTCCATCACCCTGGTGGAGTATTGGGGCTAGTGGGAGGTGAGTGTTGGGGTGGTGGCGGTTAGCTGCATGGAGTAGGTGAGTGGGCTAGAAAGGTGGCATATGGCATTATGAACAGCGCTTGTTGCGTTAATAAGCGATTAAAACCATTTTACACAGAAGAACTGGAGCTAGGTGAGAATGCCACTGCTAGTGGCATAGCATTACTACAAACTGCTTCATGTGCCCCTCTGTGTCTTGGTGTTAGAAATGGGGTTTCTGGTTGGCTAGGGTATACACCTAAGCCATGCAGAACCCACCACTCTAGTTAGAGTAAGGGATTTACACACCCAAGAAAACCCCTGCTCACCCCCTTGGTAGCTTGGCGGAGCAATCAGGATTATACCAGAGGTGATGTGTAAAGAGTCTCTTTTTTTCTTTCTTTTTTCTCTTTTCTCTCTTTCTCTCTCTTTCACTCTCTTACTCTCTCACTCTCTCTCCTTCATTCTCTCTTTCACTCTCTTTCTCTCTCTCTCTCTCTCTCTCTCTCACTCTCTCTTTCACTCTCTTTCTCTCTCTTTCTTTCTTTCTCTCTTTCTCTCTTTCTCTTTATCTCTTTCACTCTCTCTTTCCCTCTCTTTCTCTCTCCCTTTCACTCTCTCTTTCACTCTCTTTTTCTCTCTTTCTTTCTTTCTCTCTTTCTCTTTCTCTCTTTCACTCTCTTTCACTCTCTCTTTTACTCTCTCTCTCCTTCACTCTCTCTTTCTCTCTCTTTCACTCTCTCTCATGAGTTCTCTTCATGTGGAGTAATGAGGAGCTACTTGTGCTCAGACTTTCCACTTGCCGTAATCCGACTCTTCTCGCACCTGGGGGTCCAATGAAGACCTATTTATGTCTCTGTTGTGGGTTTGCCCCTACCACTAGTTGCAACGTGGAGTGACTTAAGGGTCCCTGCTTTAACCTTGCTAAGTCCCCTATGGCTGTGGAGCTAAAAGCTTGCTCGATCAACTGCAGATCACTGCCCAAGCATGCCTTGGACATACATCAGTCCCTAGCAGATAATAATTGGGACCTTACGTTCTTGACCGAGACGTGGCTACGGGAAGATTCCAACCCCGCTGTGGCTCTAGCTATCCCCAAGGGGTCTGGCATAGTCTGTGTTAATAGACAAAGCAAGAAATCAGGGGGAGGGTTAGCGATCATCCATAAAGTGATATGGGATATCGCAACTTCCAACTTTGAGCAGATTGATAACATTAAAGGACTTCCCTTCTGTATTAAACTCTCTGCGACCACTTCCTGCTCTGGACTTTTGCTTAATAGACCGCCTGACTGTAGCCTTAGATTCTCCCCCACCCTTGTGGATTATATTGCTTAGGCCAGCACGCGGTACTCTAACTTTACGATGCTAGGCGATCTTAAGTTCCATGTGGATGATCCTACTTATCCAGATAATACAACTTCATCTCCACACTGGCCAGCTACAATCTAACACAACGAGTGTTATTTCCTACACATAAGGCAGGTCACACACTGGACCTTATTTGTTCAAACCTACAGGATATTAAATGTCCATCCTCCTGAACCGGTGATCTAGTCAGACCACTTTCTGATCTCTTTCCGGCTACATTTGAAAAGTATCCCAAAAGATTTCAGAAGGAATTGGAGTAGGGTTACCCCAGAGTCACTAGCCCAACATCTGCAGGACTCCATGCCCTCTTTATCAAATAATGTAGAGACTAGCATCACAAATCTAAATATATGGGTTAGTGAGGCTCCCGACTCAACGGCCCCCTTGAGACCTGTAAACTCTGCGAGAACGTCCCCCTATGCGCCCTGGTTTTCTGAGGAGATCAGAGCAAAAAAAGCTGAATGTAAAAGATTGGAATGCAGTTGGAGATTAACCTACTCTCATGAAAGTAAAACGTGCTATCGTGCAGCGCTTCAAGATTATCGTAAGCTCCTCATTGTAAAAAAAGAGACTTCTTTGCCGAACGTATTACTAATGCAAAGAACTCGTCTAGGGAAAATTTTAAAATAGTGAAGTCTTTTACGAAACCCCTTGCGCTCACTCACGTTTGTCCCCCCTTGCAAAAACTATGTAACAAAATCTCAGATTTCTTCGAAGAAAAAATAGCCCTGATTTATGCGTCCTTTCCAGCATTACCCTGCCTTTCTGAGATGACAAAATGCTCATAAACTGGAGCAGACGTCTAGGCCAATATTTTCAGAATTTGCTGCTAACCCTATGGAAACATCGCTGACAGAGCTTTAGAAATGCAAATCTGGGTCCCCTGGCGACCCTTGGCCAGCCAAACTTGACAGTGCCCTCGCTGAGTGCCTTAACCCCCACTTAAATGCCATCTTGAATACTTCAATCAGACAGGGTGTCTATCCCTCAGCTTGGAAGCGCACCTTTCTTCTCCCAATACTGAAGAAAGCCAATGGTAACCCTGAAGTCACCAGCAACTATAGGCTGAACTCTCTGCTCCCCGCCCCGCGCAAGTTTTAAAGAAATTAGTACACCAGCAATTGGCAGCGTTTATTGAATCTAATAGTCTTTTACATGAGTCTCAGTCCGACTTTCACCCAGGATTTAGTACATAATCTGTTCTGATTGAAATGGCTGATTCCATACACTGGGCAGTGGGTGGAGACTCTTAGGCCATGTTGGTGTTGTTAGATTTATCTGCCGCATTCGACACGGTGTCTCATCCCATCCTATTAGATCGCCTGAAGGACATAGGCATTCAGGGAACAGCTTTGAACTGGATGACATCCTTTTTGCATGGCCATAACCAACAGGTCCTGATCCACCCCTTCACCTCGCCCGCTAAACCTCTGAAATGGGGAGTACCCCAGGGCTCGGCCTTGAGCCCGCTTCTCTTTAATGTCAACTTAACACCTTTGGCGGAGCTTATCACCAAAATGGGTATTAAGGTGACATCCTACGCTGATGATACGCAGCTGCTGTTTACTTTTAGTGGTGTGTCAAACTCCACCTTTGACTCGCTAATAGAATGCCTCAGAAACACCGCTGACTGGATGAACTGCAATTTCTTAAAACTTAATGCGGACAAGACAGAGGTAACCAACCCACCCCGTCCAATGTATGGTGGCCATCAGAATTGGGTGACACGCCCACTCCGAAGGACTCGGTCAAAAATCTGGGTGTGAGATGGGACAAAGATTTGTCCCTCACGACCCATGTACAATTTGTTTCGTTGGCTTGTTTTGGCAAAATTAAAACTAACAGGAAATTTATAAATGTTCTGCCTGATTCAACCCGCAAAACCGTGGTCCATGCTCTAATCCCCTCTCACCTTGATTATTCTAACGGCCTGTACATGGGTCTGCCACTTGGACTGATCTACAGACTCCAGATCATTTAAAATGTGGTAGCTAGACTGGTATGTGGGGTCCCTCTTCAAAACTGCATTTCTCCTTACCTCAGGCAA
Organism: Lissotriton helveticus; assembly: GCF_964261635.1. Taxonomy (NCBI): domain Eukaryota; kingdom Metazoa; phylum Chordata; class Amphibia; order Caudata; family Salamandridae; genus Lissotriton; species Lissotriton helveticus. Next base: position 1,397,289,555 of record NC_136063.1, on the reverse strand, counting down.
CTGCACTGGCTGCCGATAGCCAACCGGATTGAATTTAGGCCCTGACGTTTGCCTTTCGAGCAGACAAAATGACACGGCCTATCTATCTGAGGAGGGGACTCAGTCCATATCAACAAGACAGACCTTTAAGGTCTTACCACAAATGGTGTCTCTCCATACCGCGCTTTGGGAAAGCAAAATGGGAGGAAGAACATTCGATGTGGGTACCACCAAATTTTGGAATAACCTCCCTCCCCACTTACGCATGATGCAGTCCGAACAAGAAATCAGAAAGGCCTTGAAAACCTGGCTATTTAGTCAGAATTACAAGTTTTGCACTGTCCTCTACCTTGTTCACTGTCTGTTATAGCACCGGGACACCCCATCTGGGGTCGGTGTGTGCTCTACAAATGCCTTTTATTATTATTATTATTATTATTATTGTTAATTTAAATAATAGGTCGAGACAGCAGGGTGAGCGAGACTTGTTACTAGGGCCTGCACTTTGCCAAAAGCTAGTTGCTTCTGTGGTGTGCTGCTTTTGACAAGTTAATGTTGATTATCCTCACAATTCCACACCACACAATTCAACTCCACACATTTCCAATCCACACCACAATATTTGACACCAAACCACATAATGCAACTCAACAACACAATTTCACAACAAACCACATAAATCCAATCCACACCATAAAATTCCACATATTGCCACACAATTCAACAGCGCACCACATAATTAAACTACACCACATATCAGTCCATAGCACAAAATGCCAATCCACATCATACACTATATAACACACAATTTCACTCCACATATGTCCAGTACACTCATTATAACACAATTACTATCAACATATTTCCACTGCATACTATGCCACATAATTCCACTACACAAATTCACTTCATACCACAAAATTCAACACCACACAATTGCCCAACTAATAATTCCGATCCAACCCACATAATTCCATGACACACCACATACATAACACATAGGTAAAAGAATTGTCATTTACAGCGCCAATAGTTCTACCTCAAACAAATGCAAAACCTATTGCATTTTTAATGCTTGTTTAATAGGGTGGTTCAGTTGTACATAATGCCTCCCTGGTTATATATAAGGTAACAAAAATGCTCATAACACTTTTCTATCATAACTTTCCAACATGCTGCACAGCAGGCACACTGCTCTACACCATGGCTTAAAGACATTGGCAAGCCAATAGCTCCGGCTAAACACTTACAAGGTCCCAAAGGCGAGACCTATTGGCTATGCCAATGCTTGTTTGAAATAGCTGACGCTCAGAAATGTGGTGCCAAATTCCGTAACCTAAATACATTACATTTTTGACATTGAACAAAGTACGTAGATGATTCAAGGAAATTAATAACTGCCAAGTTAGCTAGTAATAATTAGGTTTGTCTGTGCCCATTATGATTTCCGTGCAGTGAGGACTGTATTACAAAAATATATATATATCGACACTTTATGGATCACGGTTTTGAGGAAAAGTCTTTTTCCTTCATTTAATCACAACTATACTTTTGTACTTTGGAGAACACGAAATTGCTTGTTTGTATACAAACTGTCTGAGTAGATTGATCAAATGTGTAAATGAGCCAGATCTTAAAATGCACATATTGCTCTAAAGTATTCTTGAGTGCTACAGGTGGCCTCTTAAAACTTGGCTGTATAAAAGCCCCATTTTTGGACTAAACATTGTATTTTATCACTCACAGTAATTGCTCCATTAAATGAGAAACATTAGCCAATCCAGATGCAATATGAAATGTAGACTTGATTAATTTACAAAAGCCTGTTTCAGACATTATGTTCCTTGGCTGCATCGTCCTAAATTTACAAGAGCTGTCTTCACAGACAGTTTCACCTTCCAAATGTAAGGCACAGGCTGTCAGAAAGAGAGACAGCCAAACAAAACAAAACAGAATAGCTAATTTATGTGAAGCTCAGAGGTACTTACCTTCCCTATTGTGTGTGTGTGGATGTCATGACAAAGGATGGCATTCTTTCAGCATACAATGTGTAACAGATGTAGATCCCACAACGTTTCGGGAGAAGTAGCCATAAGAAAGTGCTGAGATCACTGAGATATTAAATTCAAAATGAATCATGCCATCATGAGCAAGAAAGACAGGTGTGATGTGCATAGAAAAAGAAGCAGCCAACTGTAAATTGAGAAAATCACTGTCATGCAAGGTGAGAGACCAAATGCAATGAGCAATTGGAAACATGATTCATGGAATACCCCAAGAAGACCAAACAAGCAAACTGGGCGCGCATGCTGTACACAAAGAAAGGGCCAGATTCATTCAGACCACACACAAAGCACATACCTACATGGAGACTTATAATAAAGCATAAAAACAGACATATTTACAATCCGAGCACATACATGACAATGGTGAGTGGTGGTCACCATTTTGTATGTGATCGGACATGCCTATCATTTGAACAGAACACATATAAAAAATGCAAAGGATCCGATCCAGTGAGCAAATGAAGACAGGTGTACCGTAAACTTGTATATATTTCAGCAAATAGTCCCAGAGAAAACACTCTCTCTCACTATGTAAACCTTAAGCAGAACATGCCTGAGAAAAAAACCGTCACAATAAGGACACTAATACACTCGGTTGTATTTAATTAGTATCTATATCATTCCACACACCTTTTAGGGCCTGCAGTGCGTTTCCTAACTGTGACTAGGTCACTGATTTTAATCTACTTCCCGGGAACCTTGTGGGTGTGTAATTGAAAGCTTGTTGATTATATGATCATCTATGTGGGAGTAATTGTGTGCCATGCATGAGGTTTGCACACAGGCTAGAATTGCTGTTGAGGGCTTCAACACCGCATAAGCAAGGGTGCTACAGACATTATGAAAGATAGACCTACCTGCATATGTACTTACTTATACTCTTTGGGGCCTATTAGGCCGTCGTCTTACCGGGGTCTGGGACCGCCCGTCACAAGGGTGGGGGTCCCATGGGGGGTATTAGGATGTGCCCGCCACAGTGGCGGGCACATCCTGCATTTTTAGCATTGTGGCGGGCGGTGCTCTCTGCACATGATACATACATGATCTAAACAATAACTGAATTTAGCAGATAAATAATGACAACTTTCACACAATCACCAAATGACACCTACAGTGCTCACAGGTTATACGCCGTCTCTTTAATGTACGGTAGTTGCATCATATTTGCTGATTTGATTGTATATATAAAGGGGGGAGATGTGTTGTAACTTAACACATCTTCCCCAGCATTCCAAGTCCTTGCTGCTCAGCCAGTGTGTGAGATCATGTAGAATGTTGAGGGCGTCTGGACTAGATTGAGTGTCAGCTGAAGATATGGGCTGAGCAGCAAGGATGCTGCGCTTGGTGGGCCTTAGCTATCTACTTACCTACTTGTAACTAAGATCTAATAAACCTTCTTCTTATAATCAACACTACAGACACTAGACTTCCTTTACAACAATATTTTTATTGCTAATTGAACTTGAAGAGCATATTGAGACTCATACCCCTGACAAGATACCAAAGCGTACTTGCCGATAGGTAGCAAACTACTTCATGGGTTTTCCTGGATGGAAAAGGAAGATTTGCTGGTTTGGCTCGTGTAGGAAGAGTTTTAATCCTTTGCTACTATTCCACAGAAATCAACTAGCACAGTAAACAACTTACATCTACAAAGCACCTGAACACAAAGTCTTCCTTCATCTTCTATCTCTAATGCTGCAATGATCAAATAATGTTCTCAAATTCTACCTCATAATCCTGAAATTCCACATTCCTTAAGCTTCTTTTCCATATACGACAATTTAAGTTGAACCTAAAGAAAGCATACCATATATTGAAAAGATGCTTGGAAAATCTTCTGGGAGGTATATTATTAGCTACTGTGACTTTAATAAATTAGAATTGTCTTAGCATCCAGCTGTGGAAAAACTTATGGCATGACACATATGCTAGCATTAAGCCACTTCAAAGCACTGTCATAACATTTCCAGCAGCACTGTGCTTTGGTTTAAAGTAAAACCAGGTTATATGGTCTACGAAAGGAAGACTTTAGCTGACTTACACCAGCTTTCTTTAGACCCATAGTTCTCTTCTCATAGTTCTTACCGCACACAATTTCTAATTTACTTCACAATTTGTATAGCATATACTTGTAGGGGTTGTTTTAATTTTCATCCTCATCCTTCTTCTTGCATTGAAAACATACCCTCTAATTGATAGCCCAACACTGAAGCACCTAATGATCTAACGTCTGACACTCTCCTTAAAGATATCAAAAACAACAGCATCAATAGTTTCATAGATAACTTCTTCAAACAAAGACTTTCCTTAGCATCTAATTCACTCCATATTACAAACACCAAATTTGAATCCCACAGATATTTATATTTTGATATACAAGGCTTCAACATCTTCATACTCCTCATTAAGCTTTTGATTAACGTACTCTGTATTACCAGGACACTCACAATCTTAAGATTGCCCCTTGAAATTGCAGAATGGTTCAGATTCACCATATTATAAGCCTGGTCCTGCTCAAATATTTCTACCAAACACTTCACACCATGAACTTCTGTAGCCAACCACGATCCACAAACTTCTCCATGCGTAAACAAACCCATTTCCTCTAAGCCAATGTTTATAGCTTAGAATCCCTGAACCCCAGAATTTCCTAATAGGTTTGAAGGTTTGAAGCTCCTGCCAAAAGTTAAGGTACTTGCCTGAATCTTCTGCAATCTTCCACACCATTAACTGGTGGTCACCTTCAAACACCAGCTCTTGGACCCACATGTAACACCAGGAATATGGGATTATGCCATTGCGCAACATTGCATAATTCAGGGGAGAAATGTTAACGCAAGATGTACTGTTAGGGTAATTTTTTAACACGAGCAGCATTTCAGATAGATTTTATTCGACAAGTAGACATTTCGGGTAATTTTTGAGCTTGAAACTGCAAATCATAGTGTGCATGGCAGTCTTTTTAGTGCGAGTGGTAGTTCCTTTAGTGTGGGCAGTCAACAAACATTTCAAGTAGATTTTTTACATGAGTGGACTGTTCGGGTAATTCCTAGCTGCAAACCTATACATTTGAGCACAAGCAGCAGTGTTTTGAAAACAACTGACAGGAAACCAACTAAAAAAAATATATATATTTTTTACCCTAAAGTATCTTTTGGGTAATTTATTTTGTGTGAGATGCTTTTTGCGTATTTACACCTGATCTGCATAATTCCGTGAAATTACGCTGCAACAAAATATGCAAGTTACACAAACTCCAAAAAAAGAGGTTCAAATATAAATTCACCCAATAGGTCAACTAGACATTTCACGTCAGTAATACCTAACTTCTTTTCTACCATGTTTTTTTTGTTTAACTTGAACTTTTTCATCCTCCCAATCAAAACCTGATTAGCAACTTAGGACCATATTACCACAAGACACATATGTATGTTCGGATGTATGACATTACAACACATGCTTTTACCACGTATGCCTTTACAACGCGGTATTTACAACGCATGCCTTTACAACGCATAGCGCTTTGGGGTGCTGGATAGTGAATAGTTTAATTTACTATTCCAACTCCAGTCCCCGTGGATAGTAGGGAAGGTGTTGGATAGTAAATAAAATCTATTCCCTATCCTAGAGCGCCCCCCAGCGCAATGCGTTGTAATGGTTTGCGTTGTAAAAGTTGCGTCGTAAAGGCACTGCGTGGTAAAAGTTGCGTTGTAAAGGATGTTTCCCGTATGTTCCCACTTAAGGGCTTTTTTATTTCCAGCTTTAAGTTTAAGTTCACAAAACATTCAGCCTTCTCAGCAAGTTCCTCTTCTGAATCATCTTCCACCATCACTACTCTCTAATTGCCATGCCCCATTGAACTCCTCTTTGATTACAAAGTTTTCATTTGCACATGCATTTTCTTCTCTGTGATATTTTTTCCAGTCGGTCACTGCCCTTCCAATTCAGACTCTCCAATACTTTTCATTATCCACCTGATGCACCACATTTTTCGATATAGCCACTCTATCAAACATACTTTTCACTAAAAAAATTACCTTCCAAATTTTTTCATAATTGGTTACCCTGATCTATTTCACAAACTATTGACAGCTTTATTAACTAACTCCTCAGTTTCCCCATTCAGATGTAAGCCCATATCCTGATCTTCCATTTTAAGACTAAATTCAACAATAATCTTCAGACAAAAACTGCTTAGCAGTTGATCAAAAATATGTGCAAAAACTCCCCCTGCAAGCACATCTGAGACAGATTCCAGTTGTTCCATAACTATCCCAACACATGGGCTCTATATATTTGCCACTTTTTTTATAGCATTTTCCTATTTACCAACGTGGCTGCATCACGTAGTAAGCAGCCGCGGCCCGTGGAGGGAGTTGCGGTGGGGCAGGCAGGCGGGGCGGGGGAGGGGCTGGGTGGGGGTGATAAACAACGGAATCTGGATGATTGCAGGTAAGTAAACAAATAAATTAATAAAAACGAATTTCGTAAGAGAGTTGGGGCAATGGGGGGATTTCAACAGACGACGACGAGGGGAAATTAATTATTTATTTATTCTTCCTTCATGGTCATCTGGCGAATCCCCTCCCCTCCAACCCGGCCCTACCGCTCTTACCTGCACGGGCCGCTCCTGCGAGCAGCTATAAAACAAGAAGGCCGATTAATGTTGCTTTTGGGTGATGGTACTGCCTGGGGAAGAATAAAAAGAGTTGGCATAGCTGGGGCCCCCCTTGCCTTGCCATAACATTGATAATACTTTAAATGTTATTGAAAGGGTTACGGGCCTAACGGCAGCGTGAGAAGCCAACTCATCCTGGTCCAGGAAGGCTTCCGGGCGCGGAAACAGGTGGCCAGCAGAAGAACAGAGGCAATAGATGTTCCTACATGCAGAGGAGGAGATGGCACCAAGCCAGGAGTAGGAAGTGAAGGAGAAGGTGAAACATACTGAATAGGAAGGCACAACCCTCGGTGCTTGACTCCTGTGCTCCTTAGATGGAATTTAGGTACTGTGAAATCGAATCAGGAAGAGGTCAACTTATCAGCTATAATTGCTCACAACACTGTCTTCATTGATTATTTGGGGAGTTCTCTAGTGCCACTGAGACAGCCTCTACATGAGAGGTAGTTAGATGACCTGGAAACAAGCTAGTCAGGAAAATAGACCCGTGATCCTATATCATTAAATGATAATGGACAATAAATCACAAGAACTTATCTAGCCCTAGTGGAATTGCAAAACTAGAATCAGAAACAACATATTCGATTCTTTTGCGATGCAAACACTTCAAGACGCTGGAACAATGAAATATCAATGGGCAATGAAATCCAGACATCATCATAGTGTTTGTGGACTAAAAAATCATTTCTTGATATGGGAGTGTTTCATGATTGCAGAGAAAATGGTTTTCTTCAATGAATGTTATCATTTAAAAATAACTTTACAGACCAGAACAAAGCAGAATTCACTGGAACACTTCATCTATTAACATTTGGCTTCAAAGCGATCTCGAGCGGCTACTGCAGACCACCGACCTTGCAATGCTTCTTGAATTGCTGACTTGCATCAAATTGTTTCCTCTTTCAGATTCACTGGAGGACAGTGATGCTAACTTGTATGGATTTCTGGCCAGTCACGTGACCACTCGGCCAGGCCTCCGGGGGCTGGGAAAGCACTTTTGAAATGGCGGCAGGACTGTGCTGTCTGTCACTCTGTTTCCCCTCTGCGAGATGAGATCCTGAAGCAGTGAAGCGACATGGACAGAAACACAGCGGGACAACATCTCCGTGCCTGGAAAGGAGCAAAACGACAGCGAAGAGAGTCACTTATTTTAAGGATGACATTCATTCTATTTTGATTTTACAGAGACGGCAATCGTATCTAAACTTCTGAGCATTCTAGTAGCATTGTTTAAATTTTTGGTTCCACTAAAATGAAAGTATCTGACGCATAGCAGTAGGTGTACTTGCAAGAAAATAGACGATGCCACAATTCTTTTAATGGCGAATGAGACTGGTCCATTTAAAGAGTGACAAGGAAGGCTGAGAGGAAGGATACTATTTGTGCACCATCTTGACAGAGGAATCTGCCGTTCCAGAGGGAAAAGCAAAAACCTAAGTCAACAATCGTTGCCAAAGGTAATCGTTTTAGTACTCATTTAATAAGAAAGGTCTTCACAGGCAACACTGAAAAAATAAAGCTTTAGCACAGAAGGCCAGATCAGCTAAAGAAAAATATATCAATCTTTGTTCATGACCAAGGGAGCAGGCATAAAATAAAATACCCCACTTTGAACCCTATGCAAATGACACTGAGTGAGTTAGGGGAGAGAGCAACTCTTTTGTTGTGTCTTTGAGGAAAAACATTTTTCCTTACTCCTTCATTTTTGCTGATTTCATTACTGTCCTTAGGAGTCTTGTGCACTTTGCCACTGCTAACCAGTGCTAAAGTGAGTGTGCTCACTCCTTAAAGCATGGTAACATTGGCTTATCGCCAATTGGCATATTCAATTACTTATAAGTCCCTAGTAAAGTGGGACTACATGTACCCAGGGCCAGTATATTAAATACTACTAGTGGGTCTGCAGTACTTATTGTGCCACCCTCTTAAGTTGCCATTTTTAACATGCCTCACACCTGTCACTGCAGCCTGTGTGTGTGCAATTTTAAACTGTTATTTTGACCTGGCAAAATCAACCTTTTGCCGGGCCCACAAATTATTTTTTAATACATGTGTCACCCCTCGGGTAGGCACTGGACAGTGAAAGGTTTGACAGGTCACCCTGAGACCCACACTTCCTCCTTTCACCTTACTTAGAGGAGGGATGTCACCACCTGATGAGTACTTGCCTGGCGAACCAGGACTCCCGAGGTGTCTCAGCGAAGCACCCTAAGACTGGCACACCTAAAGTGCACCAGGGAGGAGTCTGCTGGGCACAGTCCTCGACATAAGCCCTTCTGACAGCTCAAAGCAACCTCCCAGACTTATATTTTGGGCCCCCTCTTAGAGTAGGCACCACATGGCCACCTGGATATGTCATGGTTGGTCCACAAAGTTACTGCACACCCTCAATATAGGCATCCGCCCCAACTGGCACACCTAAAGTGCACCCAAGAAGTTTACCTTGACAGCCGCCAGTCAGATAGACCTCCTGGACAGAACTGTCTAACAGCAACCCAGAGTGATGCACAGTGTCCCTTTGCTTAAGATAGGCCCTACATGGTACACCAGAAATGCACAGGCAAAAGTCCACTAAGGCTGAGCTTCTGCAGCCTGTCCTCTGACAGCTTAGCATGACAATCCCTAACAGGCATACTTCTCCAACTGCAGGCTGATGTGCAGGGTCCCCTCTTAATGGACATTCCATTGCCCCATTGCAAAAGAAAAGAGTAGTCTCCTAAATGTGATAATTTGTTCTCTGATTTATTTAATGGAACATGTCTCGTGAGCTTGATCCGATACAATATGATTAGTCCAAGTGGTTCCCTGTTGACTGTGGGAAACACCCCCCCCGCCCTTTTGAATAAGGCTTCCAGTTTCCCATTTCCACAGATTTGTACAGATAAATACAGACAGAAAACAATTTTGTTCCTGTCTGTATTTATTTAACATTTTGGGAAATAGTGAAAATTGTGCTTCTTGTGACTGATTCTCCATGCTATCTTTCGTGAATTCCAGGACAGCAGCTGAGCAGATAGACAGCATGGGGAGTTAAAAGAAACAGGTTGGGATGTCCCTGAATACAGGCATATGTGAACATATATTTAAAGTATTATGCTGATATTTACCCGTGGGTGTAGTGTTTCTTATATTTGGCTGCTTAATTTTCTAAAAAGCCACAGGCATCAAAGTAAGAGTGTATGTTTAACAGTTAAATAAATGTGGAAATACACCATTTTATCACTCAATTTATTCTGAAAACACAAGAAAATATGATAGATTTCAATAAGATGGCCAAAAGATAAATATAGATAGATATAGAAGGAAATGTTAAAAAAATAAATACCATGAAACCCGGAGCCCTACTTATGATTTTATGATTGGTATTTCAGGACATTTGTTGTGATTATCACTTTTTAAACCTAGGATCTACCCTCTAGAATTAAAGGCATTGAAGTGTCCCTAGGTAAACGTATGGCACAACAAACCACTGGTATGTCCTCAGAATAGTTATAATACGTGGGAGCTTGCAAACACTGTGTAAAAGTCTGTCTCTAATATCTTTATTACAGGCAATTTGTGACATCTCTACTTACCTGACATAGGTGCTCAACTGCCATAACGTATTATTATGAGTTCTGACTTTATAATAACTGCTGCCAGCAGCCAAGAACAAAAGACAGAACACAGAGCATAAAGTAAGTTCCAGTTTAAAACGGATACTGGCTTTTCCTTCTTCTGATCGGTTTTCCTAAATGAGCAGCAATCAGCAAAAAAATGAGATATTTATGACAACAGATTAATTTTTTTGCACAATTTAGGTAAATATTGGAAAGATAGCCCAATTGCTTGTGATTGATGATACTTTTGTCGCCATGACTTTAGTATAGAAAACACTGTAATCCTATCTAAGAAGGAATTTTATGAACTAGCGTAGTGCAATCAAGGCAAAGAGATTTGAGATATGTGGTTTTAAAGAGTTCAACAGCATGCTTAAGAGACTCATGTCAGTGTATCCATATTTAACTGATCTACCAAACACAGCAATGCGTAATACATTATTAAAGTTACGAATAGGCTTAAATCTACTATATCATCCCCGAGAGGGTTTTAAATTCTTTTTAGAAAGCGATGGCATTCGCAATCGTGGGCTGAACAAATCATGTTCAACTATACATCTTTTGCTAGATTGTTTTCACCTTTTATCTCAGAGTGGTTTTCTTTTAAAACCAATGTTTCTTAAACACTGAAGATTAATTCTTACATGGTTGCGGTAAGATTTTTATTTGCAACACAATTTTTAGATGTATCTTGTGCTGTGGAAAGATTTTTAATGGTTATAAAGAAATCTGGAAATTTCATAGATTTTATCAAACACACAGAGGAGGTAGCACATTGGAGTAAACAGTGTGAGCGTTCCTCATACACAGAGAACAAGCCCCAAAATGTCAGCAGTGTGGACTTGTGCCCAGTGTAAGAACATTTTTCTGGCATGTTCCCCCTCTTCATCTGTGTAGCATTTAGTATTTCACACACTGGCAACATAAAATACAAGTAGAGTAATGCTAAGGTACGGCAAATTCAACAGAAATAGAATATTAGTATGCCCTAATATTCTGCCCTCATCTTCAGTCTTGTCCTCCTTTACTCAGCTCAAGTCCTCTCTTATTTATTTTTCTCCTCCATCCATCCTCACTGTGTCCCACGCTCCTGTAATCGTTTGTGCCCTCTTCTTTACATCTGTAAAACAGAGGTGGCTCCCCAACTATGGCAGAGGAGTGTTGCCCCCCCCCCAAAAAAAAGGGAGGACAGGAAAAGTAAAACAATGCTCATTTTATTTTTTCTTTCCTGCTGAGTCTTGGAGGCGGGGCTTGGAGGTGACAGGCACTGAGGGGAGTGGTATTGGTCTCCCATCACTGCGCATGAGGGTTTGGCTGGCCGTCTCAGGCCAGCCAAACCATCATGTGCACTGAAAGCTCTCTTGAAGCCAGGAACACAGCTGGGTTGGACAGAGCAGGCACAGTCTCTCACTCTGCCCTGGAGCACATATCAAGGGTGCTCAGGCCAATCCTGAAGCAGCTCTCATTCGTGAGAGCAACTTGAGGATTGTCCGCAGAGTAATCTGGCAGCCTGTGCCTTACCGAAGCGGTGAAGAGGAGCAGAAGAGCACAAGGAGATGGCTGCAGGTAATTCCCCCGCCCCCCTCGCGACACCTGGGGACCCTCCTCTCCCAGCACCTGCCCACCCCCGCTCTTCCAGTATACCAGCCACTCCTGCAGTAAGAATAAAAGGGAAAGAGAAGGGCAAGTGTGGGACAGCGGGACAGGAGGTGGGAAGCACTCACTGAAAGCTGCTTGTGCATCTTTCCATCGGGACTGCTTCAGCATGGTCACTCAGGATTTTGTACTCAGTGCCATTTCAAAAGAGGAGACACTGCAGCAACGATCAGGCACAGGCTGGCGAATGACAACTGTAATGGTGGACTGTAGGAGGCAGATCTGGGACACTACAACTGATGGAGCGAGATTTATAAATATATTTATTTCAGCTCGCAAAGTTAAACTTCCATAATCAATAATAATATTAATAATGTGTGCAGTGAAGAATACTAACCAACCTAGAATAAACTTGCACATCAATACACGCGGGAAACTAATATGTGTGCTCATACATGTACATTATGTGCAAAGTGCTTGCATGTGAGAAATAATAATTTAATTTTGTCTATTGTGATGTCAGAATTAAATGCGGCTGTTTAAATAATGGCATGTGCTTATTTCTGTGTGCTCATGTTTTGTCTTTCGTTTTAAATGTTGCACAAGTCTGTTTTGTTGCTTTGTTTGCTTCTGCTAGGTAACATAGATTAATGGGTTAATAAATTAGTAAAGGTGGGTGGGTAACAGAATGACTTCTAATTCTTGCATTAATTATTCCTTTGTGTTTGTTTATATATTAGTTGCAAAGAAAGAGGCTTGAGGCCTAGTACGTCTTATTATGCAGTTGGCAAAATCCTGCTCAGAGAAAACAAGAGCCCAGTGTGGAAAGTTTCTGCTGTGTTTAAAAAGAAGAAAATACAAACTTGATTAAATAAGTGAACTTTTCGTACTCTTGGTCAGCTTGACCAAGGTCCGGAACCGGCAGAGAGATTGTCAAGCTAAGGAAGTCACGGACTAAAATTTTGAATTGTTGCAAACTGAAGGAAGCTACATGACACAAGAATAAGGGACAATAGACTCTAAGAAAGAGTCGGAACTGGGCTTCAGAAATGTGATGACTTAATGTGGTCTGTCACTTGACAGCCAATCAGCGTTTTGGACAAATGAAAAAGTATACTTTTTACTTAGATTACTTAGTTAGGGAAGGTATAAAAACTGACCTCTTTGGAAGGAGGGCGCTTCTCGCTTTCCAAATCCAGATGGGCGTGTCGTGCTGACGGACTTCTTTTGGTGCACGTAAGAATTAATAGGGCATAAGACTTTACAATTTTATTTTAGGTGAAATTAGTTTTAGATAGGGAAATAGGGTTTAGGTGATGGAAAAACTGTTTATTCTTCTTTAAACATGCTATTTGATTCTGCTTAAAAACTGTCTGACTAATTTGCAATTCCTCAAACCATGCTGCTTGAATAATAAAGATTCTAATAAAATGCACTTTTCTTTGAATAAATAGTTAATAAATAAGTTTTTGAAAATACAAGCTGGCCTTGTTATTTAGAGAACTTAGTTACCATCAGCTGATCTTATCGCCTGTGTGGCTTCATTATATGAAAAACTATTAAATTATGGTAAAGTCATTATACTGTAGTTGTATATAAATGTATATATAATTTGTGAATACGTTTTATTAATTAGGTCACATGATTCAGTTGCTCAAAATATGTCATTATTAGTTTATGGGCCTTGTGAGTGATTTATGATTAATGGTGAGTATTGTAGAGTTGGGTAGTACTGCTATGACATATTTTCTATAGGGGCGCTGGATCAATTTCCTTGGTAGCAGAGGAACGGTTGCTATGGTAACTGTTATGCTACATGGTAACTACATAGGATCAAAGTTTAACATATGTTAAGTTTGTCTAAACTGTTATATGTTGTTGAAAGGATTTTTCCAGTAGCATGAAAATCCCTAGCTTGCCGCGGCATTTGAGTGGTGTAACAAGAAGTGAAGTTACACAGTGCATTTGTTCTGTTTCAATAGTGGTATTATTATCACTAGTGTTGTGGGCGTACAACACAAGTTTAGGGATTTTAGGTGTGCTAGGTAGAATGTATAGTGAGGATTTTCTATGAAATTGTAGCTTTCGAGTATAGGGACTAAGAGCCTGCTTTAAAACTCACTGTGAAGAGAGTAATAGAATTTATCTAAACTTGAGTGAAGGGTAAGTTAGCGTCGTCTATTCTTACTGGCAAATGTGGATTTCCATGGCTGGTTAAAGTCCTGCCAGGATTTCTTGTATGTGTGGTTAGGGAAATTTTCCGTTTGTAAGTGCGTGAATGATTTTGTAATTCCGTTCGAGTCAAACTTTGAAATGCTACTTTATGTGCATTCAGAGGGAAACGAGTTTGTTATTACCTGTTAGAAGGGTAGAGTAGTCTTACTTTATCAACGATTGAATATTCTGTGAGAATAGCGTCGTCTATTCCACGCAAAGAATACTTGTATGTTTGTAAAAGCTGTCAATTTATTTTAGCGAAACAGACAAATGGTTTGTTCTTTCTGTTGTTAGTAATTGAAATTAATTGAAAAAGTTTTCTTAAAATAGCGCTGTGAAAAGTTTTTGTGAAGGAGGGGTGAGCACTAGGAGTGAGACACGAGAAGCTGCAGCGGCTGTGTACGTCACAGGTACGCGCTGTGATTGGCTAACATACGTCACAGCTAGTGCACTGATTGGCTTACGTGATTCCGACGAACTGTTAACTGATTGGCTCTTGTGAAAAAAATTTAATTTTATTGGTTGAGCAAGGTGGTGACGTAGCTCAACCTGATTGGCTTGTTGGTGTGTTTCGCGCACGGATTGGTTAGTTTAGCGGAACAACCAGGAAATATTTACGATCATTTTAAATTGAACAAATTTGATTAAAACATGAGTTATTATTACAGAAAAGAGGAAAAGAAGCTTACATTGCTTCAGAAATTGAAAAATGCACTTTCACCTGATAAGAAAATTATGACACGAGGTGGAAAGTTACTTCATAAGTATAAAACACCTGCAGCCTATATGGAAAGTGAATATGGTTATCATACTTGTCTTTGGTTTGACGTTTGGATGGATTATACCAAAAATGATGGTGTTTTAGCTTGGCTGGAGGATGGCTCATTTAATATGAGAATTTTTAAAAACTTGAGAGAAAAGATGATGGCTCTTGTACCAAGACCTAGACCTACTCAATTCGAAGCTCTAGTTGAATGGGAGGATGAAATGTTTGAATTACAACAAGAAAGCTGTGGTATAAAAAGACCTCCAAAATCATAAAATTTTAAACGAGAAACTCATGAGGATAGAATGCGACGATGGAGACAGGCAGACATGTGTGATGGTCTCTATACAGTGAGAGAAATGATTACAGAAATACCAGGTCAAAAGAATATCCAAAAGAAAAATAATACTGTTATGGACAGTGAAACAGAAGATCCAGTTTTAGAAGAAATTTATATGACTAATAAAAAACAGACTCCCTTAAAACCAGCTTGTTCATGGTCTATTCCAATGGTTTCTACTGGAACCACACCAAGTGCACCTCCATTAAACGAAGAATCACCTAGATTATACCCGAATAATTCTGAATCTTTTGAAACTCCTGAAAGGTGAGAGACGAGAAATAATTCTGGTGTATTTGGTGAAAGTCGAAATTTTTCTGAAACTCCAGTTTCTAAAAATGAAATTCCCTCCAGAAGTTTAATGGGTGCTGGCAGAAATGAGGAAGCTCAAAGTACTTCAGAATATTTACGATCAAAAGAATAATTAATTCGACAGTTAACTAAAGGCATGGAGGCAGTAACAGTTCCAGTAACAATTGGTCCTGTTCAGCCTGTTTTTGATCAAGGAGAAATTAAACAGCCAGGTTTAACAATTCCATTAAATGCAGAAATTCAGAACGTGGCTGAAAGATTTTACTCAGTATTAACTGAAATTCACCGAGAGAAAACAATGATGCCTGATTTAACTTTTAATCCAGATTCATCATGCAGAACACCAATGGGTGCAGAGTCAGATATTGAATCCCCTGAAAGGAGTGTTGAAAAATCAGATTCATTCTCAAAGCTTGATGTTGCAAGACTAAAAGCAGATTTAGAGGAATTAATAATTGGCACAATTGGTCCTTACAGTTTGAAGCATTATCAAGATGATGAATTGTTGTTTATTTGTAAGAGTGTACAATGGAAAACGAAAAACAAATATGATCAATTAGAAGAATTAGCTGCAGAATTAGAGATTGATTTGAGCAAGCAAAAGAATTTGGGAAAACATTACAGATTGGATTTCACTGAAAAAGACATTGATAATTTCAATGCGATGGGGAGAATTATGCATATAAAGGATTTGATTGTGTACATTAAAAAATTGGGTGACTTAAGCAAATGGAGAGTGAAGTGGACCAAGAAAAGGGAAGAGAAAAAAAGAGAAAGAATGGCTAATCAATACCTAATGAGAGAAATAGCGGGTGGTGGTTATGTTCATGTCCCCTGGTCTAGACAAGACATTTTGCTGTTCACAAATGATTTTCCTCGGCTGAGAGAAAAGCCAGTAGAATGGTATCGACAGATGGAAAGGTTCATTAAAGTGTCAAAAGTTCTGTGGATTGATCTTGATGGATTCTTTGACATTGTTGTCCCATCAGATCTCTGGACAAAATATAAAATTGCTGTAAGTTGGCCAAACGTGGAACCAGCTCGAGATAAAGTGACAGGTGCTCCATCATCAGAAGTCATGGGATTGTATGACAAAGTGATTTCCTGGTTAAAAGAAAAGATTCCTCCAAAAAGAAGTTGATTGGGTTAAAATTGACAGAACAAATCAGGAACCAAAAGGATCTGTTCATTCATTCTATGAAAGATTACTGTTGGTTTTTAAACAGTACAGTGGCTATGAAAAATTAAATGAAAAGGACATGAGCCACTTTATTTACAGATTTGTTTATGGTCTTAGACCTGAAATTGGTGAGATGATTAGAAATAATATTGTTGGTTGGCAATCACTCTCAGTTGATGACATACTGAGAAAGGCAAAATACTGCAATGATGAAATTTATGCCAGGCAGAAGAAATTAAAGGAGAAGGCAATGTGGGCACAGGTGAAGGTAGCTGAACAACAAATTGCAAATTTGGAGAATAAAAATGTAAATTTTAATCAGAATCAGAGTCAAGGAAAGTTTAAAGGTAATTTTAATAAGCCTAAATTTAATGTTAATATTGAGGAGCTGAAACAGAAATTGCCTTGTTTTAATTGCGGCAAAATTGGACACAGGAAGCAAGAGTGTAAAAATCCGCCCAGAAATAAAAAAATGCAGCATTACAACCACAGATGCAGAATGATGTAAATCTGCAGCAACAGCTACAGCGACAACTAAATGAGTAGAATCTGCAGCAACAGCTACAGCGACAGTTAGCAAATCAGCAGAGTCAAATTCCACAGCCTCCTCTCCCAAACTGTGGAGGTGGTCAAAGATTTAGGGGTCGATTAGGATGGCGGACGGAAACGGGTTCCGTCCGCCAAGGACGCGGCCAAGATACTCCCGACCGCTTCGCAGAGAAACCGCCGTTGCGATTAGGATAATAATGCCATGAAACTCCGTCCGTGGCGGACAGAGTACATCAAACCCCGTCCGCGGTGGACGGAGTACACCTGAGACCGCCGCCAGCGGACGGAACCTAAGAAAACATGACCGCGGGAACAGACACAGTGACCGCAATACCTGCCGATGCTCCGTTCCCGCGATTAGGATAACGCCGCCAGTCCCACGGAACTCACCTCCATCCACGACCGCTGTGGAAACAATGCAACGAGAATCCCTGCATCCCAGTGGAAGGACAACACGAACACCATCCCTACCGTCAAACCAATTTACAAATGGCTGACGGAAGTAAATACAAAACACACTACACAGGACACCCACCCACCTGAAACACCCACACCAATCACAAGCCACAATGACATCCCCCAAGCACCTACTAATCCACACTAGTCAACACACCCACCTAGCACCTGACTGCCAACAACCATTGGGACACAACCACGACACAGACTATAAAATTACTCCCACCCACTACCACAATCCTTTGCATCACAGCATAGCTGCTAGCAAGAGGCCCGAGACGACGGACAGCAGAGACAAATTGCACACATACAACCACCACCCAAACACACCCACCACACAAACACCCATTACTCCATTCCTACACACCACACACCTGCACCTCCCAAATCAATCAACCCACACCTTGAGCACCACACACCATGGCACCCAGGAAAAACCCGAAATTCACGGAGACAGAGTTAAAGGTCATGGTGGATGAAATCATCCGTGTTGAACCCCACTTATTCGGGACACTAGTCCAGCAGACCACCGTGGCCACAAAAATCACATGTGGGACAGGATAGTAACTCGGGTGAATGCGTCAGGGACCGTGCCAAGGACAAAGCATGAGATCCAGAGGCGGTGGCATGACCTAAAAACCAGGGTCAAAGGCATCTGTGCTAAAAACCATCTGCGAGCACATCACACTGGCGGCGGCACACCCCCGAGCCCTACCCTATACTGATTGGGAGGAAAAGGTGCTGGGCATACTGCACCCAGAGAGCCTGGAAGGAATTGAGGAAGGAGAAGAGGCTGGTAAGTACAAACCAAGCACCACGAGCACATAGACATGGCCTGCCTCACACAACTGAGAAGAAAAAGCTCCCAGGCTCTAACCCATGCATGTGGGCTACATACTCACCAAAATGTAAACGACTCCCAACAGGCCCCCATGTCCACAGGGAAGGTGGTGGAGGGTGGGGTGTGTGAGAGAGGTCACAACTACAACTCCCAACAGCCCCCCATGTCCACAGGGATGGTGGTGGAGGGTGGGGTGTGTGAGAGAGGTCACAACTACAACTCCCAACAGGCCCCCTTGTCCACAGGGAGGGTGATGGAGGGTGGGGTGTGTGGGGTGTGTGAGAGAGGTCACAACTACAACTCCCAACAGGCCGCCATGTCCACAGGGAGGGTGGTGGAGGGTGGGGTGTGTGAGAGAGGTCACAACTACAACTCCCAACAGGCCCCCATGTCCACAGGGAGGGTGGTGGAGGGTGGGGTGTGTGAGAGAGGTCACAACTACAACTGCCAACAGGCCCCCATGTCCACAGGGAGGGTGGTGGAGGGTGGGGTGTGTGAGAGAGGTCAGAACTACAACTCCCAACAGGCCCCCATGTCCACAGGGATGGTGGTGGAGGGTGGGGTGTGTGAGAGAGGTCACAACTACAACTCCCAACAGGCCCCCATGTCCACAGGGAGGGTGGTGGAGGGTGGGGTGTGTGAGAGAGGTCACAACTACAACTCCCAACAGGCCCCCATGTCCACAGGGATGGTGGTGGAGGGTGGGGTGTGTGAGAGAGGTCACAACTACAACTCCCATGAGGCGCTAGGTGGCGCCACACCAAGATGGCCGCACTGGAGTGAGGCTCCCGCGCGAACTGGCACTATTAATAATCCTATAGCATCCTGATCGGTAATATTGGACCAAAACCGGCTAAACCTGCTCCGGTGCAGTGTCCTGCATTCAACGGTGTAAAGTTTGCCCGTGTTGCGAAGCGGCCTGCCTGGAGAGACGCCGGCGACCTGAGGGCGGGAAGAGGTGACGCTGCGTAGGAGGCTTCCGGCCGGATCTGCTGACTGGGACAGACCGGGGATCCGCGGCCTTTCCGACAGCGACGTTGGACATTGGCCTGCGGTCTGCGCCCTGATCCTCCCCTCCCCTCCCCCCCAGTGACAGACCCTGGCATATACTGCGGAGGTGAGCCCGGTGTGTGGCGCTGGTGGCGGGCTCGAACAGCGGCTTTCCTTCTGGCCGAGGGTCGCGCTGTCCGTTTCTAACGCCTGGAGCAGCGGCGCTGACAGAAGGTGAGGGGGGGCGGACTGCGAGCTGCGGGCTGCTTCTCTCACGGTGGAAGCTCCGGACCGTTGGGGAGAGAGGTGCTGCAGCGGCGAGTGTAGCCTCAGAAGGGGCGAGAACAGTTACGCTTCATGCTCCATTAACTCCTGGTGGGCGGCCCGGCATAGGGAAGCACACGTCCACACCCTGCTGGGACACCGCAGCGCCCCCATTAAGACAGCGGATCCTGCATTAGCTCGGCCGGAGCTGAGGAGGAGAATTGCTCAATGAACTTAACCCCTAGTCCCCCAGTCACACGCTCCTACGTTAGGCCTGGTCCCGCTCTGCAAACCCATTGAAGGCGCGAAACTTTCTGGCCTAGCCAGAGCCCCCGCAGGCCCTAGTGTCGCCGCCAACTGTGTGCAGGCCTGGTGCCCCTGAGGTGACGGAGACCATTCTACCACGCTGCACCGGTTCCCTGTCTGGGATGCGACGGACCCCCCCCTCCAGGGAGGTCCAGTGAACACTGACCGGACAGTCCTACCGCCTTCTGTACAGGTACTGGGGGATCTTCTCTGGAAGACAAAATTGACGGGAGAGGGGCTTCATAGCGCACTGGTCACCCCCGTAACTAGCCCCAGCAGACTGCTGCCAGCGAGTGCCTGCCTGCACCTGCAATATACCAATCTCCTCTATCTGGAATACTGGCGGCCTCTTCACTGGCGGCGGCCCGGACTCCGAGACGCGACATGGGGCGCAACGATGCCAGGCAATCCAAGATTCCGTTTGAATCTAAAAAACCTGCTAAAGGGATGCCGGATGCGGAGGGGAGTCCCGCTGCGCCGACCCCCCAAGACGACGATTGGAAGACGCTCCTCCTTGGCATGAAGCAGAGCCTATCGACCATTGACGCCAAGATTGACACCATTAACACCCGTATGGATAGTGTCGTGACGAGACTGGAACAGCATGACACCCGTATCAAAGAGGCAGAGGACAGGATCTCTACGCTGGAGGACGGGGCGACGTCAACCACCAAGCAAGTTTCGCAAATGGATAAACTGCTCAAGGTAATTGCGGATAAAAATGAAGATTTAGAAGCGAGGTCCAGGCGCAACAACATCCGCGTCCTGGGCCTTGCAGAAACAACGAACACTGGCAAGCTAGAGATCTTCATGGAAAAACTGGTGGTGGAACTGTTCGGGAAAGACTCCTTCTCCCCACACCTAGTAGTGGAACGGGCACATCGTTCGCTTGCTGCGCCTCCTCCTCTTGGGCTGCCCCCGCACCCTATCATCGCCCGCTTCCTGAATTACAGGGACAGAGATGCAGTTCTTCGACGCGCGAGGGAGCTGGGCACAGTAACCTATGGCAACGCGACGCTGTCCTTCTTTCCTGATTTTACCCCCTCAGTACAAGATGCAAGACGCAAATTCGCCGCAGTTAAAAAGAAACTACAAACCCAGGAAATCCCGTATGCCATGCTTTATCCGGCGAAGCTAAAGATCACTCACCGAGGCACTCACCACTTCTTCACTAACCCGCAACAGGTGGAAGACTTTCTAAAGCAGCAAAGGAAGGAAAGACTCCGAGTGGAGAGAGAGGAGCGCCGGTCCAGGTCACAATCTCCATTATCCCAACAAGACTAATCAAGTCAGCACTGTACTCATCGAAGTATCACAGCCGGTAGCAACCCTCTGCTGGACTAGATGCATCACTCTCTGGTGTGGTACCACTGCAGGTTTTATCTGTTACCGATCTACAACATTAACACGTGCCGGATCACCCACCTCCGTCCCACGGCCGAAGTCTGGGCCTGGTCCCGGATGCCAGTGGGTGCAAGTAAGGAGGTGGTGGGCAGGTCTGGCGCCTCTTAGACTACGCCTCCAATGGGCAATCCCCATAACACCTTTCCCCCTTCTGGGGTCAGGGTTACTGTAGTTCTGAAGTTGATTTTGGCTCTATTTGGAATGTGGGGGGGGGAGGGTTTCTGAATGCCCGGCAAGTTGGGGAAGCCGGAGTGGGAGGGTGGAACGTCAGCACTGCCTCAAAGATTACCAGTCCACTTGATACTCTAGTGGGGGGCGGTCCTTTCAGGGTTGCGGGGTGGATGTTGTTCCGGTCAGTTGGGGTTACCGGAGGGAGGATGGGATTGGGAGGTCGGGTAGTTCCTAACAATGTTTTAGACCTATTGCAGGTGAGTCCCGGGAGGGGGAGGCCCCCGGGCGGAGGGCTGGGTAATGCCCTGAGTTGTCATTCTGCTATTGCTTGTTCGATGCTTGTTGCTACACCTACTGGCTCAGTTTATATGTCATTGCGGGGATGGGTGACGTAACGGATGCGCCCCCTGGGCTACAGCTCCGGGTATTGTCATGGAATGTGCGAGGGCTAAATGACCCTAGAAAGAAAAGGCAAATTTTGGGGTACCTGGACAGACATGGAGTGGCTATAGCTCTTCTACAGGAGTCTCACCTAATGCCGAATGGGACCCCCCCATTCGCATCCAAATGGGCCTCGTGCAGAGTCTTTTCATCTTTCTCCAATTATGCAAGAGGGGTCACGATCCTTGTGCGCAGAGGGGTGGGCTTTACCCCAGCAGGCACGGACGTGGACAGTGGGGGGAGGTACTGCATGGTCTGGGGGAAAATGTACTCTTACACAGTAGTTATTGCATGCTATTACGGCCCGAACACGGATGACCCGTCTACACTGCTCACGATGTGGGGCAAGATTCAGACTCTGGGCATAGCTCATGTAATACTTGGGGGGGACTTCAACACAGCCGTAAAGCCTATTCTCGACAGATCACACCCGCAGTCGTCCCATTACTCAAACACCCAACGCTCTTTACTGGGCATATTGGAAGATCACCGTTTAGTGGACGCCTGGAGACACACGCACCCCGCCACGCGCCAAGGTACTCACTACTCTGCAGTTCACTCTACATGGGCACGCATAGACTACATTTTCCTTACGGCAGGCCTCATACCCTGGATAATTAACACCATACACCTGGCCCGTACTTTCTCAGATCACTCACCTGTCCTCCTTACTCTGCGCGTCCCCCATGAAGTCTCCCCTTATTTAAGCTGGCGCCTCAACCCTGCGCACCTTGCAGACTCGGCCTTTAAGTCAGAACTGGAGCTAGACATACAAGACTTCTTTGACCGCAATATTAACTCTGTTAGCAGCCTTACTACTGTTTGGGAGGCTTTCAAAGTCACCGTTAGGGGCTGGTGTATTTCCAAGGGAGGGGGTGTACTCAAATCCCTGAGGGGAGAGCTACGCAAATTGGAGTCCGAGATACGCAATATCGAGAGGGATGTAGCTTGCGGCACGGGGGAATACGAGAAACGGGCTCAGCTCCGGGAGAAGATCAGTGAGTATTCGGAAGCGGCGGAAAGAGAATGTAAATTCAGAGGCAAACCCTACATGGCGCGAATATATGGGGAGGGGGACAGGCCGGGAAAGGCCCTAGCCACGGCTGTAAAACCTACTAGACATAGTGGCTATGTAACTTCCTTGTGCGACGAACACCAGGTGCCTCAGAGGGACTTACTCGGACAGCTCCGTGTGCTTACGAACCACTACAGGGCGCTTTACTCCTCACAAAGGCGAGAACCTCTGGTGCTCCATACGTACCTTGCAGATACGGCTATCGCATGGTTGGGCCCGACGCAACAGAAATTCTTACACCTTGAGCTTGAGCTCGATGAAATAAAGGACGCCATTATGTCCATGAAATCTGGCAAATCCCCAGGATCAGATGGGCTGCCGATAGATTTCTACAAAACTTACATCCACATACTCGCCCCCATACTGAAGCAGATATATTACTCAGCTCTCGAGGAAGGAACACTGCCCGACAGTATGAGAGAAGCATTGATAGCGTCGTTGCTTAAGCCAGGTAAACCCCCGGAGCTTTGTGACTCCTACAGACCCCTGTCGCTTTTAAATACTGACGTTAAAATACTGGCTAAAGTACTCGCGACTCGCCTGAATCTTCTTATGGAAAGGCTGGTCCTCCCAGATCAGGCGGGGTTTGTCCCGAACCGTGCGACTTCGCACAATCTTCGTACCCTGCAGGCGGTCATGCAAGATATAAATCCCAACTGTGAGGCGGCTGCAATATTTTTAGATGCTACCAAAGCATTCGATTCCCTGGAGTGGGACTACCTCTTGGAGTTACTGGAAAGGATGGGTACTCCATTCAGCTTTTTGGATTGGATCAAACTACTGTACACCAAACCACGAGCTTCGGTACTTCTAAACGGGTCCCGCTCCGCACCATTTGCGATACACAGAGGAACCCGACAGGGTTGCCCATTATCTCCAGTATTGTTTGCGATAGCAATTGAACCCCTGGCGGCCAAACTTCGCCAGCATCATAACCATAGGTCTCTGATTTACCCGGAACGCCAGCTACTCATCTCCTTATACGCGGATGATATGACCTTATACGTACATAAACCGCGAGATAACCTCAATCCCCTACTGCGCGAAATTACCAAGTTTGGAGCGATAGCGGGGGTACAAATCAATTGGTCCAAATCAGCCTTGTTTCCCCTCACTGACAGCACTCCCCGGTTCCCCCTTGACTTCCCGCTCGAATGGGCACAAGATGAGATAAAATACTTGGGGGTCATCGTAACTAGGAACCGGGATGCGCTGATCAGGGCGAACTACGGTACGGCCCTAGATAAATTAACGGACAGCATAACGAAATGGATTCATTTGCCGTTGTCCATGGCAGGGCGAGTTTCCATGATCAAAATGGTCATTCTTCCTAAGCTGCTTTACCTATTCACCAATATTCCCTATAGTCCGGGCCCGCATTTCTTTAAGGCGCTGGAGTCCCAGCTCTCCAGACTTATATGGGGGGGGAAACAAGCCCGGCTAAAACTGGCGACGCTAATGTTACCTTACCACCAAGGCGGCTTTGAAGTGCCGAACGTCCGATTGTACTACGACATTTCGCGTCCTACTGGCTTCACCCCCCGCCATTCATGGCGCACCTTGCTGTGGAAGACGGATATATGAGGCCAGAAAAACCGTCGGGGTACCTTTATATGGAGGTTAACGTAACAGATCGGGACCCGTCCACGGTAGACTGTACAGTGCGGGCATGGCGCAGGATTGCGGAGCGTATGGGGGTGACCCTTATGTATTCCCCCAGAATGATTCTGGCACATGACCCTAGAGTGAGTATTGCCCGAGAAGAAATAGGCCGTAAACTGCTCTCCAAACTGGCCCTTTGCAAGTGGGGAGATTTATACGTAAACGGCCAGTTCCGTACACAGGCTCAATTTTTCGGGGAACAAACGCCCTCTATTATGGACACATTCCTATACACGAGACTTCGACAGAATATCAAATCTGTCACACTGGAGTTCCCGGACGAGCCAGAAACCTTTGCACCCCTGCATGCACTGCTACAACAGGACGCCCCGAAACATGTTGTTTCTACGCTCTATAAGCACGCGTACGCTTCCTCCGCTCCCCCCGAACTGCGTGCCAGAAAAGACTGGGCCGCGGACCTAGATCCTCCCCTTACTGACGAACAATGGGAAGACAGCTGCTCGCATACAGTGTCGGTGACGGGAAATGCCCGCCTTAGATTGATCCACTATAAATTTCTCCACCGCCTCTATTACACCCCTGCCAAGCTCTACCGATTTGGTCTTCGGGAAGATGATCGATGCGCCAGATGTAGACAAGCGGGAGCTGACTTTATACACTTAGCGTGGTCATGCCCAGAGGTCGCGCTGTACTGGACGCAGGTGACTGAGGCCATGTCCACAATGATAGGGATAGACCTAGACACCTGTCCCAAGGTTGCACTTCTGGGGCTACCTGCTGCTGCAAATAACAGATTCCGGAAATTTACCGCAATGGGCTTTCTACTTGCGAAGCGCCACGTCTGCAGATGGGGCCGTGGTCGTGCCCCCAAATTCAAATTATGGCTGGCAACAATGTCAACCTGGCAAGACCAGCTACACAGTTATGCTGAGATGCTGCCACACAAATCGCGACCCAAGGACCTATGGGGCCCGCTCGCCGCCTATCTACTCCGCGCCCAGTCTACTGCTGAAGCGAGTATTGAGGACCGGGAGGAAACGGGGAACGTTGGGCAGTCTGGCGGACTGCACGAAGGTTCACCTCAATTGTGAGGACGAGACACGATGCTCCTGCCACCCGCCTGCTAGAGGGTGCCTAGCCGGGATTTGTTGCCTACAATGCTCCTCAACGCGCGATTCCCGGGGCCACCGGGAGGGATGTATGGGGTAGCCCTCAGTCCAATCCTGGGATACACGAATGATGGTGCTGTGAACCACTAGCGGAGTGATTTGGCCCGGCAACTCTCCCCCCTCCTCCCCCCCCCTCCATTTCCCTCCCCCCTCCCTTTCCCCCCCCCCCCTGTCCTCCCCCGCGCATTCACATGTCTTGGCATTTAGGGGGAAACACCGCCCCCATGGCAGGGGACAGGCACAGACTTTACATATGGCCTCCCCTCCGCGCCCCCTCCCCCAGCGGAAAGCACATGACTGTCCGTTCACCAAGGTATGCAACCACACGCACACTCACTCTACCGCTCAGAGCCACATCACATCGGACTTGGAATCCGGCAAACCTCATTACCACACACCCCCGACGGGGAACTCACTAGGAAATGGGACTGACCTCCTGGGTACTGTTACGAGTTGTTGTTAATGTTTAAAGTGCAACGAAAAGTTAAAATTAGACCTCACGAAAGTGCGACTCGACATTGACGGACAGGTTGCTTGAAGTACTACGCTTTAATCTACAGCTTTATATAACAGTTATCGCGGCCGGCCCAAGTGGGCTGTAGGCGACATGCTGTGTAAGTAACTGGCAATGTGCCCAAAGTCTGGACTTCTGCTCGATCTACGTACTATTGCTGCTGGCCCGACACGTTGGGTTGTAGGCACAAAAGCTGTGTTTTACCTCTGCAACTAAAATAAAGGTCTTCAAAAAAAAAAAAAAACAACTACAACTCCCAACAGGCCCCCATGTCCACAGGGAGGGTGGTGGAGGGTGGGGTGTGTGAGAGGGGTCACAACTACAACTCCCAACAGGCCCCCATGTCCACAGGGATGGTGGTGGAGGGTGGGGTGTGTGGGGTGTGTGAGAGAGGTCACAACTACAACTCCCAACAGGCCCCCATGTCCACAGGGAGGGTGGTGGAGGGTGGGGTGTGTGGGGTGTGTGAGAGAGGTCACAACTACAACTCCCAACAGGCCCCCATGTCCACAGGGAGGGTGGTGGAGGGTGGGGTGTGTGGGGTGTGTGAGAGAGGACACTGAAAAGTAATGTATGGCAAACAAAACATGTCATGTCCAAAGTATTGATCATCAAATTCTTGTCCCTCATGTGATTGCAATTTGACTGGTGAAACCAGCAACCCGCCGCAACACTCTCCTCACTCACATCCAGGACTCTCTTGGGACGATGCCACAGCCAGCTCCGGTGCGGAGGAGGGAGCGGGCCAATGCACACTGCCAGGGCCATCTGGCTCACTGGAAATCCCTGCCTCAACAACCGTGGCCTGTGTCACTCCTGCAACACCTGCCACAGTGAGCTGTAGACCCACCACCACCACCACCTTCACCACCACCATTACCACCACTCCTGCCTGTGCCACCCTGCCTGACCCACCGCAAGACGCAGGGCCATCAACATCCCAGGCAAGCAGGGAGAGTGGACGGGAAAGAAGAGAGCCGAGGCAACATCCCCCAAGCAGGAGTACCTCACACCGGCGAGCTGGGGAAGGACACCCACCCCATCCTGGCGCTGAGACACTGGAAGCCCTAGGCAGAGTCCAGGCTTCCTATGAGCGTGGGCAGGGACAGGATGATCGTGCCCACCAGGACTCGGTTGATAACACCAATGTGTTGCGGTCCATTGACAGCCGCCTTGGCCAAATAGTGGACCTCCTGGGCCAGCACACATCACTGTGGAGGGAATGGTTAGACCGCAACACCCCCCCTCAACCAAGTGTCCAGCCGCCACGGTCAGCAACACCACCGCCACCGCCACCTGTGTCCCTGGACACGGATGTGGTCCCTGAGCAACCTGCCCCACAAGCTGACTCCGTACCGCCTCCAAGACGGAGGGGCCGTCTGAGGCTGGATGGAGGGGAGAGCAGTGGGGATTCTCCAACTACACGCTCAAAGAGGGGCCGACAATGACTGTAACACTGCCAGAGGCTGCCATCCACCCGCAAACTATCCTGTCCCACTACGCCAAGTATTGGCACATGTCTGCTGGACTAGCCGGACATCACCCAATGTCTACCATGACCTTCAACTCACACTCCCCCACCCAACACTTACTTGTATATATCCACCAGCACCAATGTACAACCTGTAAATAAATTTCACTTACACACTCAATGATGTGTTGCCTCCATGTTTATTCACAACAATATTATCTTCGTGCACACCTGTTTTCTATCAGTTTATCCAATTTTTGGGCGGCGCTATCCTCGTTGCACTGTGTCAGGCAGTGCCTTTCTGAAAATTATTACACAATGTGGTCAGCCAACCACTCAGGACGCGCTCTTTTTTAATGAAACACAAGAGTTTCTTCACTCTCTCATTCTGATTAAATGATTTTTCATCGTACCATATAATTATACAGCTGTATCCAATGTGTTCATTGTATACATATGTTCTTTTTATTCAATTAGTGGTTCATATCTTTAGATGATTATTCATCAATATTCCTGGAAATTCATTATATTCATGAGAATTCAGCAGTTCAAATTATGCCCAATGCATTTCGGGTAGAGAAAAACTAACCCTTTGTCAGGGGCCTGTCAGAAAATAACGAGAAAACAAACAGGACCTTAACATTTAGCACAATACGAGTGCATATCAGCATATCAAATAAACTCAAGTAGCATATTAAGTCAGACTGCATGGTGTTAATAAAATACATTCAAGTTAGAGCATACAAAAAGAAAATACAACATATTAGATGTAGATATATAATCGTGTGAGTCTAGCCAGTGGAAACGGGAACAGTGTTTGGTTACATGATCGCGTTCACATCTCTTAAGCTTTACCATAGGTTCCGTGTTCACCCACGTGATGCGGACTAGATTCGTGAGATCCTGCAGTCGCACGTAAGTGTGTTTTTGAGTTCCCGAACTAACGTTAGCTCATTTCATGAGTTTATGTACCTTATACTTACTTTTGTGATTCCCCGTAACGGTTCATTTTGCTAGTAACTTCATATACCGACATGGCAACGCTGACTTTCCACAGTTCACGTTCAAACATTGACTTTCCGTTTGTAACCAAACACTGTTCCCGTTTCCACTGGCTAGACTCACACGATTATATATCTACATCTAATATGTTGTATTTTCTTTTTGTATGCTCTAACTTGAATGTATTTTATTAACACCATGCAGTCTGACTTAATATGCTACTTGAGTTGAGTTAAGGTCCTGTTTGTTTTCTCGTTATTTTCTGACAGGCCCCTGATGAAGGGTTAGTTTTCCTCTACCCGAAATGCATTGGGCATAATTTGAACTGCTGAATTCTCATGAATATAATGAATTTTCAGGAATATTGTTGAATAATCATCTAAAGATATGAACCACTAATTGAATAAAAAGAACATATGTATACAATGAACACATTGGATACAGCTGTATAATTATATGGTACGATGAAAAATCATTTAATCAGAATGAGAGAGTGAAGAAAGTCTTGTGTTTCATCAAAAAAAGAGCGCGTCCTGAGTGGTTGGCTGACCACATTGTGTAATAGCCTCCATGTTTATTCACATGATTGTCTCAAAAACAGACCTGACCAGGTGCAGGGAACCATGTCGTACAGAATCCTGCCGCTGTGTGAGTGACCTAGGGAAAATCAGAGACAGCAAACATACGTCAGGTAAGTGAATCACACCCATCGCAACACACAGCAGTGCAAAATTCCACAAACCACACTCATCACAAAATCAGTGGATGAGAGGACACACATCATGGAGACTTGCATGTCCAGAGAAATAAACACACACACATGCAAACATAACATACCAGAACAGGCAGCTGATGGACACCACATCCACACACCACTAGCAAACATACATAACGCATTGTCAACCGGCACAAGAGGTAGTCACTCACATTCAAGGGAATTAGCGATCAATGAGCTGACGCCTCTGGTCCACACCTTCCTCCTCACCACTATCCTCATCAGTCGATATGGGTGGGATGGGATGCCGAGGAACTTGTTGGTCTTCAGGGTCCAAGATCAGTTCAATGTTATTGCGCACTGCCAGGTTGTGGAGCATGCAGCAGGCAATTATTATTATTATTATTATTATTATTAAAAACTCTTCTAGAGCGCGTAGTCACCCGTAGGTATCCCAGCGCTAAGAACCCTACCCTGAACCTGACATGGGGGGACCAGACGGAGGGGGAGGGAGGAATGGGACGGGGATACAATGGTTCGGATAGGAAGGGATCATTAGGGAAAAAGAAAAGTCTTCAGCTGCTTCCTGAAGCGGAGGTAGTGTGGTTCAGTTCTCAGGTCGTGCGGGAGTGCATTCCAGAGGCTTGCGGTCTGGACTGTAAACCGCCTTCCACCTGTGCGTACCCTCCTGACTCTAGGAGCGCTGATGAAGTTCTCCGTGTCCGATCTGAGGGATCTGCAGGATTTGTAAGGTTTGATAAATTTCCTAAGAATGGGAGGGCCCTGATTTTGTAATAATTTGTGGGCTAGACACAAGGCTTTAAATTTAACTCTCTCCCTTATAGGAAGCCAGTGGAGGAGTTTCAATGCTGGTTTGGCCGAGTCTCTGGCAGGGGTTTTAGTGAGGATCCGGGCGGCTATGTTTTGGATTCTCTGAAGTTTATTCAGTGTTGCTTCCGGGGCGCCCAGATATATCACATTGCTGAAATCAAGCCTAGAAATTATCAAGCCTTGTATAAGCAGTTTTTGGGAATTGGGTGGCAAAAGGGGCAGGATCTTTCTCACTGATTTCAGCAAGCCGAAGCATGTCCCGGCTACTTTTTTTGCTTGTGTGGAAAAAGACAAAGTAGTATCTAGCCACACACCTAAGCTTTTTACTTCTTGTTTTGGTTCTGGAATAGGACCCAAACAATCAGGCCAGATATCTGGGGGGAGAATGATTCCTTTTTGACCAAGAAGAAGGACATCTGTCTTTGTTCCGTTTAGTTTCAAGGCTGAGCTGTTCATCCAGTTTTGAACCTGCGTAAGGCAGTTAAGTAAATCTGCTGGTTTTCGATTGGGATGGGATAGTGATACCACTAATTGTGTGTCGTCAGCATAGCTGACGACGCTCACTCCGAACGGGGTGATAACCTCCTCCAATGGGGACATGTAGATGTTAAATAATGTGGGGCTCAGGGAGGAGCCCTGAGGCACACCACATTGGAGGGGAGTTTCGGAGGAGCAGGTGTTGTTTTCCCAGATCTGAAAAGTACGCTGGTCCAAGAAGGATGTGAGCCAGGATAGGGCAGAGCCTACCACACCGACTCTTTCGAGCCGTTTAATGAGGAGTTGGTGATTGACGGTATCGAAGGCCGCACTCAGGTCGAGGAGGATCACTGCCACTGATCCTCCCTCGTCTAAGAGTGTCCTGGCCTCCTCTACCGCCGCCAGGAGGGCGATGTCGGTGCCCTGCCCTGGCCGGAAACCTGTCTGAGAGTTTTTTAATTTGTTATTGTCTTCCAGGAACTGAGACAGTTTTTTATTAACCAATTTTTCGGCAATCTTGCTTATCCCAGGGAGAAGGGAGATTGGCCTAAAATTGGCCAGGTTTTCGGGATCAAGGGAGGGCTTCTTCAGTAGAGCCTTCACAGCTGCAGCCTTCCAGTTCAGGGGAACAATGCCCTGTTGGAGAGAAACATTGATCAGGTGGGTAAGAGGGGGAACAATGATGGGGGTTACTTCTTTCAGGGTCCGAAGCGGGACAGGGTCTCTGGGAGATCCACTTTTAATGGATTTTAGAGTATTTTCCACATCTTCGGTGGTTACTTGGCCCCAAGAGGGGAGACAACTGAGTGTCTGGGTGTTCGTAAGACCGCTATCTTCGCATGGGCTGGCGGGGGGGATTGAGGTAAGGATTTTTTGGATCTTTTCTTGAAAGAAGTTAGCCAACTGTTGTCATTTTTTCAGATCCACAGTGGGGTCTGGGGGGCTTGTTGGTTCAGGAGCTGGGGGTTTCAATAGCTCTTTCAGAATGGCATAAGATTCTTTGCTCGAGCATAATGCTTTTTCTATTCTTTGCTGAAAGAATATGGTTTTTTCCTTGCGGATGGATGATTTATAAGTTGCAAGGGAGGTGGAATACGCTCCTTTGTTTGTAATAGATTTATCTTTCCGCCATATGCGTTCGGCCCTCTTGCACTCCTGGCGCATAGCTTTGAGTTCTGCGGTATACCATGGAGCACAGGGCGCTCTTTTGGTGTGTTTAAGAGTGACCTTTTTAGGGATTAATTTGTCAAGTGAGGAAGTAATCCAGGTGTTAAACTGTTCATTAGCCATATTGAGGTCAGAGGAAAACACAGGAATGGAGTTTGAAAGAGTGGTAGCCCATTCTGTAGAAACAAGTTTGTGCCACCGTCTATCAGTGACTTGAGATTTCCTAGTTTGAGGGATCTTAATGGGGACATCCCAGGAGATCGGGACTAGGAAGTGGTCGGTCCAAGGTAAAGTCAGAGGTGGACCAGTGGTGATATTAGCGACATTGGTGAGAACTGGGTCTAGCAGGTGTCCTTTATCGTGGGTAGGCTCATTATTAATCAAACGAATATTAAAAGACGACAGGTCTTGAAGGAGCTCGACCGCTATTCGATCGGTGGGGTCCATGAAATGCAAATTTAGATCGCCTACTATAAGAAAGTCAGAAGCAGAAGAGGCTAGTTGTGCAACCGCTTCAGTAATGGCATTAAGAAATTTCCCAGGGGTACCTGGGGGGCGATATATCAAGAGTCCCGACAAGGTGTGGGCCGGGGAGGTTTGAATAGAGAATTTGCATCCCTCGCAGTCATCAATGTGAGCCTCAGAGGTTCTACAGATGAATTGTTGTCTATGGATTAGAGCCAATCCCCCACCTCTCCCTCTGGGTCTATGAAAAGTTTGACACAGATAACCCGGGGGGAGGGCAGTGACGATGTCCGCATCAGAGTAGTCAGATAACCACGTTTCAGTAAGAAACAGTGTATCCAACTCCTGATTTAGTATTAATAAGTTGATTTCGTCTGCGTGCTTAGGGAGGGAACGGCAGTTAAGGAGTCCCATCTTAAGCCTAGGTTTAGCTGGGCAATGGTTAATTGGGTTACATCGAGCACAGTGAGAGAAAGGTTTACCTTCCGTGTACGTATGGTAGCAGGGCAGAGATTTCGCAGGTTGCAGAGTTTGAAGCATTTCCCTAGAATACACCCGACGTTCATGTGAGGCATCCGGCATAATCCCTGGGCCTGGGTCCGGTCGGGCCCGGACGGGCCCAGACGGGCTTGCCTTTGGCGCGCCTTCGGCGCGCTGACGGCGCGCCCGCTGCGCCCGTCCGCTGCGCGTCCGTGGAGCACACATGTTTTTATACAGAGGGTAAGAGGGATAGGCGTGGCCTCCGAGGGGGCGTGTCTTCGTGGCTCGCCGGTAATGGCGTCGGGAAATACAAGTCTTTCCCTCGCGTCAGCTAGTGATCAGCGGCGGGTGCAGACTAGGACTGAGCTGTGTCCTGTCAGAAACGGCGAAGTGCAGTGCTTTTAAAAAGATCTGTGAAATGACAAATTTTAAAAATGGCCCTCCCGGCTTTCCGCCTCAGGAGTACAGGTAAGTTCTGTCAGGCGCTAGCAGTCGGCGTCTATTTATACCCAAGCAGGGGGGCGTGGCCTCCGAGGGGGCGTGTCTTCGTGGCTCGCCGGTAATGGCGTCGGGAAATACAAGTCTTTCCCTCGCGTCAGCTAGTGATCAGCGGCGCGTGCAGACTAGGACTGAGCTGTGTCCTGTCAGAAACGGCGAAGTGCAGTGCTTTTAAAAAGATCTGTGAAATGACAAATTTTAAAAATGGCCCTCCCGGCTTTCCGCCTCAGGAGTACAGGTAAGTTCTGTCAGGCGCTAGCAGTCGGCGTCTATTTATACCCAAGCAGGGGGGCGTGGCCTCCGAGGGGGCGTGTCTTCGTGGCTCGCCGGTAATGGCGTCGGGAAATACAAGTCTTTCCCTCGCGTCAGCTAGTGATCAGCGGCGCGTGCAGACTAGGACTGAGCTGTGTCCTGTCAGAAACGGCGAAGTGCAGTGCTTTTAAAAAGATCTGTGAAATGACAAATTTTAAAAATGGCCCTCCCGGCTTTCCGCCTCAGGAGTACAGGTAAGTTCTGTCAGGCGCTAGCAGTCGGCGTCTATTTATACCCAAGCAGGGGGGCGTGGCCTCCGAGGGGGCGTGTCTTCGTGGCTCGCCGGTAATGGCGTCGGGAAATACAAGTCTTTCCCTCGCGTCAGCTAGTGATCAGCAATCACGATCCTGCATACTTTGCCTGGTGAGTAAGGCAGGGCCCCTCCGGTCTTATCCAGGCACCGAAACCTGGACTTTAGCAGTCCAAAAGTACGTTCCACCACTCTACGTGTCCTTCCATGGGCATCATTGTAGCGCATTTCACCCGCTGTAGTAGGATTACGTATGGGACTCAGGAGCCAGGGCCGGTTTGGGTACGCCGAGTCGCCTATGTAGGGGGATGACAAACACAAATATCACAACCAGAAATGGTGGGTACCCCATGCCACACAGAAATCACAAATGTCCCCACAGCATACTCACCAACAACCCATGCGTGTCCTGGATGCAGATTTGCCATCAGTTGGGGACAATGCTGCTCCGCATGATGTGTGAGTCATGTGCGGAGCCTGAGAATCTTGCACACACATGAGAGATGATGTTGTCGGCCAGGCACACCACCTGCACATTGAGCGAATGATAGTGCTTCCGATTCCTATATACCGGCTCACGTGCCCGTGGTGGAATGAGAGCGATATGTGTGCCATCAATGGAACCCACTACGTGTGGTATCTGGCCCAGTGCATAGAAGTCTGCTTTGACTCCTGCCAACTCTGCCGGCCGTGGGAAATGGATGTAGTCATCCTTGTACAGCATCATGGCTTTTAGAACATCCCGAAGTACCATGCTGAACATGGACTGAGACATCCCCCTGGCATGTCCAACTGTGTACTGAAAGGTGCCAGTTGCAAAAAAGTGTAGTGCCGCCATCACCTTAGCTGTGGGTGTAATGGAACTAGTATACGTCCTTCGTGGCTGCAGATGAGGAGACAATTGGTCTACAAGCTCCATCAATCTACGTCGATCTAGCCGGAATTTCCTGATCACCTCCTCGTCAACCATATCCTCCAGCACAGTGTATGGGCGATGGACATTTTGAGCCCTCCTGTGTGGGAGTAGATGTAATATAAGTCAACTTACAAACAACGCATGGCTGTGCAACTCCATCACATGTAAGCCAACACTAGCAAAAAGATAAATGTTGTGGACAATAGTCATATGTGTGACATCTCAGAAAGTTACGACAATACGGAGTGCCCTATGAACAATGTGCAGCCACTAGCAACATGAAGTGTGTCAACATATACAATGCAACTTAGTCTCATGTCAACATTACTGCCAAAAAGACATGTGTAAGGACCCAAATGTGTACAAGCCCCATCACAGACACACATGCACGTGCAAACACAAAACGAGAATGCTACACACACTCCATGTCATCATGCACCAATGACAACACAGACAATGGTGAGCATCCACTCATTACATGCATGGTCAAACAACAGGCAACACACATACGCATACACAGAATGCATGTGTACCCCCACCATTGTTATTAGCACACATTAACTACACACTGACAACAGATTCAGATTGTGGCGAGACAGGCCTGATGTACTGTGTAGATGTGAAGAATTTGAAACGTGTGTAGGAAAATACAAGACGTCAACACGTCGACATGCACATGTGTAGCACATTGTGTGCACATCAATGGGCATAGTATGAACACACATGATATAGTGCATGACATATGCCGTTTCGCCAGCACGGTCACAACCCTCATAACGCAATAGCGGACTATACAGCACGGTGCAGCGGTCCAATTAATAACATCATTGGCGCCGCCATGGCAGTGCACTGCTTCCGCGATTTCCAAATGGGCATATGCGGCCCGCCTTTCCTCTTCCCATTGGCTGCATGTGCATGGACCGTCACGGTCACACATCGGCAACCGCATGTGGAAGCTTCCGGGACGGATGCTTCTCTTGCAACAATGTTCAATCACTAGCGCCACCATGGCGGTGCATGCATTCCGCGGGGGAGGTGCAGGCCAACACATCCTTCTGATGATGTCAATGGACATGGCAGGTCATGACCCCCCCTTACAGTCACGTTGCATCATCCACCGTACACCGGCCGTGGCAGGCCCGGTGCACAACCGCCGTGCCAGGCATGTCACCCACCGCCGGGCCAGGCCGGTCACCCACCACCGTGGCAGGCCCGGTGCACAACCGCCGTGCGAGGCATGTCACCCACCGCCGTGGCAGGCCCGGTGCACAACAGCCGGGCCAGGCCGGTCACCCACCGCCGGGCCAGGCATGTCACCCACCGCCGGGCCAGGACGGTCAACACCTGGCGGTGGGTGACCGGGCAGGGATGGTTAACACCCGGGGGTGGGTGACCGGTCTGGCCCGGCGGTGGGTGACATGCCTGGCCCGGCGGTGGGTGACCGGCCTTGCCCAGCGGTGGGTGACATGCCTGGCCCGGCGGTTGTGCACCGGGCCTGCCACGGCGGTGGGTGACCGGCCTGGCCCGGCGGTGGGTGACATGCCTGGCACAGCGGTTTTGCACTGGGCCTGCCACGGCGGTGGGTGACCCGCCTGGCCCAGCGGTGGGTGACCGGCCTGGCCCGGCGGTGGGTGACCGGCCAGGCCCGGCGGTGGATGACATGCCTGGCCCGGCGGTGGGTGACATGCCTGGCACAGCGGTTTTGCACTGGGCCTGCCACGGCGGTGGGTGACCCGCCTGGCCCAGCGGTGGGTGACCGGCCTGGCCCGGCGGTGGGTGACCGGGCCTGGCCCGGCGGTGGGTGACATGCCTGGCCCGGCGGTGGGTGACCGGCCTGGTGGTGGGTGACATGCCTGGCCCGGCGGTGGGTGACTGGCCTGGCCCGGCGGTGAGTGACATGCCTGGCCCGGCAGTGGGTGACCGGCCTTGCCCGGTGGTGGGTGACATGCCTGGCCCGGCAGTGGGTGACCGGCCTGGCCCGGTGGTGGATGACCGGGCAGGGATGGTCAACACCCGGCAGTGGGTGACCGGCCTGGCCCGGCGGTAGGTGACATGCCTGGCCCGGCGGTGGGTGACCAGCCTTGCCCGGCGGTGGGTGACATGCCTGGCCCAGCGGTGGGTGACTGGCCTGGCCCGGCGGTGGGTGACATGCCTGGCCCGGCGGTGGGTGACCGGCCTGGCGGTGGGTGACATGCCTGGCCCGGCGGTGGGTGACTGGCCTAGCCCGGCGGTGAGTGACATGCCTGGCCCGGCAGTGGGTGACCGGCCTTGCCCGGCGGTGGGTGACATGCCTGGCCCGGCAGTGGGTGACCGGCCTGGCCCGGTGGTGGATGACCGGGCAGGGACGGTCAACACCCGGCGGAGGGTGACCGGCCTGGCCCGGCGGTAGGTGACATGCCTGGCCCGGCGGTGGGTGACCGGCCTTGCCCGGCGGTGGGTGACATGCCTGGCCCGGCGGTGGGTGACTGGCCTGGCCCGGCGGTGAGTGACATGCCTGGCCCGGCAGTGGGTGACCGGCCTTGCCCGGCGGTGGGTGACATGCCTGGCCCGGCAGTGGGTGACCGGCCTGGCCCGGTGGTGGATGACCGGGCAGGGATGGTCAACACCCGGCGGTGGGTGACCGGCCTGGCCCGGCGGTAGGTGACATACCTGGCCCGGCGGTGGGTGACCGGCCTGGTCCGGCGGTAGGTGACATGCCTGGCCCGGCGGTGGGTGACTGGCCTGGCCTGGCGGTGGATGACCGGGCAGGGACGGTCAACACCCGGCGGTGGGTGACCGGCCTGGCCCGGCAGTGGGTGATATGCCTGGCCCGGCGGTGGGTGACTGGCCTTGCCCGGCGGTGGGTGACATGCCTGGCACGGCGGTGGGTGACCGGGCAGGAACGGTCGGTCTACGGTGGATGATGCAATGTGACT
Source organism: Lissotriton helveticus (assembly GCF_964261635.1). Classification (NCBI taxonomy): domain Eukaryota; kingdom Metazoa; phylum Chordata; class Amphibia; order Caudata; family Salamandridae; genus Lissotriton; species Lissotriton helveticus. The sequence continues at coordinate 1,397,251,517 of NC_136063.1, read as the reverse complement.
GTAAGGGGGGTCATGACCTGCCATTTCGATTTCCATAATTACAAGTATGTGTTGGCCTGCACCTCCCCCGCGGAAGGCGTGCACCGCCATGGTGGAGCCACTGATTGAGCATTGTTGCAAAAGATGCAACCGTCGCGGAAGTGCGCACTTGCGGTTGCCGATGTGTGTCCGTGACGGCACGTGCACAGGCAGTCAATGGGAAGAGGTAACGCGGGGCGCGTATGCACCATCGACAATGGCGGAAACAGTGCACCACCACACCAGGGCCTGTAATTGGGCCTTTTCGAATGAGGCATCCAGGGGGAACCAATAGCTGCCCACGTGTGCCACTGAAATGGGCTCTGGGCCCTATATATGTGTGACTTTCACAAGCACACATTCACTGCTTTGATCCAGTGCTGCCTGTGACCATCACCTCGACCTGCTGCTGCTGAGCTGACCAACGGCTGCTGCCTGTGACCATCACCTCGACCTGCTGCTGCTGAGCTGACCAACGGCTGCTGCTGTTGGGCCACAGTCCAGGACCTTGCCATGCAGGGAGTGCGAGAGACCCGGTCGCGTCCCTTCACCGCAGCGGAGCTGGATGTCCTTGTGGACGGTGTGCTCAGCCACTACCAACGGCTCTATGGTGCACCCGGACAGGTGGTAAGTACAGTGGTGTACATGTTGTTGGTCATGAGGTGTTCAGTGGCTCCTGTCTTCTGCAGGCCTGGCGGTGTGCTGTGGGACCTTTACATGTGTAGTGCTGAGCATGGCTGCATGTTGAAACGTGTTACTGCGATGTATGTGCATGTCATACTGTCCACTTACGTTACCCTCTTGTCTCCCATCAAGGCAGGTAAAGCTGCACCTTCGCAAGGCCGTGTGGAGGACGATAGCACGTGATGTACGGGCAGTGGAGGGGTTCAATAGACGACACACACACTGCCACAAGCGCTGGGACGACATCTCCAGGCTTAGCAAGAATGTGGCGGAGATGACACTGGGGATGATTCCAAGATCTACACGTCTGGCCCGCCGCACCATGACCCCTCTTAAGCACCGTATCATTGCTGTGACGCATCCTGACCTGTCCGCCCAGCTGAGTGGGGAACCCCAGCAAACTAGCGGTAAGCAGATTGTATGTGTATGTTACTTGGGCCTGCCATGCATGTATTGCTGCTCAGACACAGTAGTGGCTTCCGTGGTGCGTATGTTTATCTGAAATACCATGCTGGTGCATTAGCGGAGTAGGCGTTGGCATCCATGTCCGCCAGGTGGACAGCCCACTTGCATGGTAGTTGAGGGTTCCAGGACATGCCGTTGAGGTCTGTGGTCCCATGGCATGACATGTGTGCAGATAGTAGGGGTGGGACGTGTGTAGGATGTGTGCTACATGTACAATGTATGTAATGGAATCCTAGATCTGTTGACCTTCTGTACGTGAGTGCGGCACTTACTCACACCGCGTTTCTCTCTATTTCGGCTTTGGCAGAGGGCACTGACCCACAGACGACGGAGAAGAGTGGTGGCAATGCTTCCGAATCAGAGGTCACACACACACAGACTGACACTGAAGAGGGCAGCCCCGGAGAGGGGGACAGGACCGTCCCTGAAGACTCGCATGTCGAAACACCATCGCCCTCATCCTCAGAAAGTGTTGGTGAGTCCGCACTGTTGGCACAGACAGGGAGTGGGCAATCGACACCTTCAGTCGGGACACAGCACACAGGGCCCACACTGCCACCCACTGCAACATGTACTGCTCGTGCTCGCCAGAGGAGGGGGAGCAGAGTTGCCTTAGGTGCAGGAACCGCCGCCCCTGCCCCAGTGACACAAAGTGCACTTTGTGCAGAGGCTGTTGATCTGCTGCGACAGCTGTGTGTAGGGCAGACCAACATGATCAATGCATTCCAAGACCACGATAGGAAGTTGGGGCAGGTGGTGGCATTCATGGAGGGGATGCATGGCGATGTTGCTGGTCTCCACAGACCAGTTCAGTCATTGGCAAACACTGTGTCCTCAGCCATTGTACAGTCGCATAGACAGGGTGCTACTTCTGTACAACCATCCACACCACTTGATGTTACAGGGGAGACTGAGTCTACAGACCAGGCCTCTTATTCTGGTTATTACACTAGGAGCAGCCACAGGCAGCAAGGCAGGGCACGGAGGGCACAGACACCATCCCCTAAGCCTGTGATCTCTTCATCCGAAGACGACGTGTCCAACACTGGAGTTGACAGACAGGATCATGTAGGGGTGTGTATGGAAATGGATTCACATGCTACACAGCCATCCCCCACCAAAGTGACTCCCAAGCCAAGGCCACCTGCCAAGAGCAGGGACACTCCCAAGGACAAGGACAGTACCAAGGAAAGGGCACCTCCCAAGAGCAGGGACACTCCCAAGGAAAAAGGACAGTACCAAGGAAAGGGCACCTCCCAAGAGCAGGGACACTCCCAAGGACAAGGACAGTACCAAGGAAAGGGCACCTCCCAAGAGCAGGGACACTCCCAAGGACAAGAACAGTAGCAAGGAACGGGCACCTCCCAAGAGCAGGGACACTCCCAAGGACAAGGACAGTACCAAAGAAAGGGCACCTCCCAAGAGCAGGGACACTCCCAAGGACAAGGACGGTACCAAGGAAAGGGCACCTCCCAAGAGCAGGGACACTCCCAAACACAAGGACAGTACCAAGGAAAGGGCACCTCCCAAGAGCAGGGACACTCCCAAGGACAAGGACAGTACCAAGGTAAGGACACCTCCCAAGAGCAAGGTAGCTTCAAAGGAGAGGGACACTACAATGGACATGTCTGCACCCAGGGACAGGGCACCGGAAAGGGATCAGGGCCATTCCAGGGACAGGACACCTCCGACGTCCAAGGCACATCCCATGGCCAGGGGTTATCCCATGGACACGAGCACCATCAAGGACAGGCATATTTCACCCTTGGCTGCACTGAGGATGATGTTTAAGGAACGTACAACACATGTATCAGCGGTGGAGTCCCCCCATACCTCTACTCCCATCCACGCCCCGCTAAAGCAGAAGAAGGAGTACACTGTTGTTGCATCCCCCATTACACATGATGCAGAGGGCAGAAGGCAGGCCCACAGCAAATGGCACATCTGTCAGTCAGTAGATCGGTGGTTGTGTCTCACACTCCTGTTTCTGGTGCTGGCGGTGTGTCTGGGTCTATGGCTCATGTGTCAGTCAGTAGATCGGTGGCTGTGTCTCACACTCCTGTTGCTGGTGCTGGCGATGTGTCTGGGTCTATGGCTCATGTGTCAGTCAGTAGATCGGTGGCTGTGTCTCACACTCCTGTTGCTGGTGCTGGCGGTGTGTCCGAGGCGAGTTGTTCAAGCAGTCCACCAGATTCTGTGGTGTGAGGTCTAGTTGCCATCAGTCACATGTCATTTCAGTTTGTGTGTAGATTGACGAATGTAACCACCTATGTTTTATTAATCTCCTTGTGACGGCTCGCTTGACACACGTACTTGGGTAGCCAATGATGTACCTGCTCTGTTGGGCACAATGCCCTGTTGCTGTTCTGATACTGCATTCTGCCCTCTCACGTGCTGCCTCTGATGTACCTGCTCTGTTGTCCACAATGCCCTGTTGCTGTTCTGATACTGCATTCTGCCCTCTCATGTGCTGCCTCTGATGGACCTGTTCAGTACAATGGACTGTTGATGCACTTAGCCCCTCCCATATGCTGCCTCTGATGGACCTGTTCAGTGCAATGGACTGTTGATGCACTTAGCCCCTCTCATGTGCTGCCTCTGATGGACCTGTTCAGTGCAATGGACTGCTGATGCACTTACCCCCTCTCACGTGCTGCCTCTGATGTACCTGCTCTGTTGTCCACAATGCCCTGTTGCTGGTCTGATACTGCTTTCTGCCCTCTCACGTGCTGGCCTCTGATGTACCTGCTCTGTTGTCCACAATGCCCTGTTGCTGTTCTGATAATGCATTCTGTCCTCTGCCCTCTCACGTGCTGCCTCTGATGTACCTGCTCTGTTGGGCACAATGCCCTGTTGCTGATCTGATACTGCATTGTGCCCTCTCACGTGCTGCCTCTGATGTACCTGCTCTGTTGTCCACAATGCCCTGTTGCTGTTCTGATAATGCATTCTGCCCTCTGCCCTCTCACGTGCTGCCTCTGATGTACCTGCTCTGTTGGGCACAATGCCCTGTTGCTGTTCTGATACTGCATTCTGCCCTCTCACGTGCTGCCTCTGATGTACCTGCTCTGTTGGCCACAATGCCCTGTTGCTGTTCTGATAATGCATTCTGCCCTCTGCCCTCTCACGTGCTGCCTCTGATGTACCTGCTCTGTTGTCCACAATGCCCATGCTCTTGGATATTTTGATATAATGCACCTATTACGTTGAATAAAGCTAATAAATCATGTTTTGTGGTTTGTCGCTGTCATTCCTGGTTGTGTACTTCAATTGTGTATATTTTGGTGCGTTCGTCAATGTATTTCCTGTGACATGACACTCCCCCTCCCAACGTCACAGCCCTGCCAGGTACTCACCTTCCGACAGTAAATGGTGTGTAGCGTACCTGCGTCGTCGTCGATGATGGTCCATGACTTGCTGGTGGAGGATCGCGAAGAGTATCGGAAAAGCGTGTAGCGCTGGGTCCATGTCGGCGAGCTGCTTGTGGTGGGTTTCTTCGCAATGTGTGGTTTGTTAGCTGTGGGGCATCCGCCTTGTTCAGGCAGGTTGTTTTTCCGCAGCGGTTTTATGTGTGTTTTCCGCCATAGTGATTTGGGTCACGGTCGGAGACGTCATTCCGTACGGCGGTGTCTCTGGATTGGTTACGTCCGCCGCGGGGTCGGGTGTAATTCCGCGGCGGTGCGTTCTCTTCCGCCGCGTACGGAGTTTTGACAGTTTTTCCTATCCTAATATGGCGGTCGGACTGTCCGCGGCAGGCGGACGGAAAAGGGCTTTTTCCGCCTACTCCAGGACGGCGGTCGTCCTTCCGTCCGCCATCCTAATGAGCCCCATAATTCGGAAACAGGATTCAGCGGAGATGATCAGGTAACCAGACCAAAAAGAGTGAATGTGCCAAATTTTTCTGGACAGTTTTTGAAGACAGAAAATGGAGGAAGTGATTCAGAGGATTACTTATGACGGTGCCTGAGAGAGGAGGAAGAGTGTGTACTTGGAGCCACTCTTGAGGTTGACCAGTCTGGTCCATTTGTAAATGGTAAAGTGAATGATGTAGAAATCACTTTTCTTGTGGACACTGGTGCTATCCGTTCTACTGTTAGATCAGTGGAAATTGAAAACCGGCCTCTCTCTGGTGACACCATCCAAGTAGTTGGCGTAGCTAATCAGCAAATCAAAACAGATTTGACAGAGCCTGTGAAGGTAGAAATTGGCAAATTCAAAGACAAACACAGGTTTGTAGTTTGTAACAGCAGTCCTGTAAATTTGCTGGGAAGAGATATCCTTTGCAAGATGGATTGCAAAATATATTGCTCACCGGAGGGTATTGAGCTTCAGACTTTTGAGGAAGATGGGCTTTACAAATTAACAATGATGATGGTCGAAGCAGAGGAAAGTAAATTGTTCCCTGTATTTGACAAAGATAATCTTCCAGAAGAATTGAAAAAGACAGTCAAAACTGAAATTTGGGATTTGACAGGAAATGAAATGGGTTTGATGAGACATGTTGATCCTGTTAAAATCACAGTGAAACAAGGAATTGAATTCCCAAACATTCCTCAATACAAAATGAAAGCAGAAATAATTGAAGGTGCCATCCCTGTAATTGAAAAATTCATAAAGCAAGGTGTTCTAAAAGAAATTGAAAGCAGTCCTTGTAATTCACCGATTATGGGGATCAAAAAGCCAAATGGAACGTACAGAATAGTTCAAGATCTGAGAAGGGTTAACCAGATAGTTGTTCCATATTGTCCAGTTGTTCCAAATCCTGCAGTAATTCTTTGCAATATTCCGCATGATGCAGAATGGTATACTGTAATTGACCTTTGTAATGCGTTCTTTACTGTTCCCTTGCATCCAGACAGCCAGCAAATCTTTGCGTTCAGATTCCAAGGTCGCACACTAGCATGGTGTAGAATTCCTCAAGGGTATACAGAGAGTCCATCTATCTTTAATCAATTGTTAAAGAAATCTTTGGAAAATTTAACTTTGCCAGGAAAATCGACATTGGTCCAATATATTGATGATTTACTAGTTGCAGCAAAAACACGAGATAATTGTGTTACAGATACAGTTACACTCTTGAATCACTTGGCAGATGAGGGACATAAAGTTTCACCTGCAAAATTACAGTTTTGCAAACAAGAGGTAAAATACCTTGGTCACAGAATTGCAAAGGAATCAGACAAGTGACAATTGAGAGAATCAAAATGATTCAGGGAATGCAACCTCCAAACACACAGAGACAAGTCAGAATGTTTCTAGGAGTGGTTGGCTATTGTCGTCAATAGATTAGTGGATTTTCGGTAATTGCGAAACCACTGCAGAGACTAACAAAATCAGATATAAAAGATCCAATTGTTCTCACAGAAATTGAAATGGAAGCTTTTGAGAAGCTAAAAAGAAGCTTGTGTGAAGCACCTGCATTAGGCATGCCAGATTACGAGAAGAATTTTGAGCTGTATTGCAGTGAAAGAGAAGGATGTGCATTGTCTGTGTTAATACAGAGACATGGAAAACTGAAAAAGCCAATTGCATACTTCTCAGCAGTACTTGATCCTGTTGCAAAAGCTTTACCAGGCTGCTTAAAAACAGTAGCTGCAACAAGTGTGAGTCTTGAGCAAAGTGAAGGAATCATCATGGGATTTCCTGTAAAAGTCTATGTACCTCATTCAGTTGAAATTCTGCTTACCAGAAGTAAAACACAGCACCTTACAAGTAACAGGCTTACCAAATACGAAAAGATTATTCTGGGATCAGATAATGTTTCAATAGCAAGGTGTGTTAATTTGAACCCTTCTACACTATTACCTGATGGTGTCGAAACTGAGAACAGAAATGAAAATGACATCGACCATGAATGTTTAGATGTCTTGGAATGCTGCACGAAGCCTAGACAGGACATTAAAGATGTACCTTTGCCTGAGTCAGATTTTGTCTACTTTGTTTATGGCTCTTGTCTAAGAACAGAAGAGGGTTTCCTGAGAGCAGCATATTCTGTTTGTACAGTTGCTACGGTGATTGAAGCATCATGTCTCGAAGGAGTTCATTCAGCTCAAGTAGCGGAATTGATTGCTTTGATTCGTGCTTGTGAAAAGGCAATAAATCTGAAAATCACCATAATAACTGACAGCCAGTATGGATATGGAGTTGTGCATGATTATGGACAGCTTTGGTCCCAAAGAGGTTATTTAACTTCTGCAGGTACACCTATCAGAAATGCAAAATTAATTAAAAGACTGATTGATGGCATTCAATTACCAGAAAAGATTGCTGTCGTAAAATGTTCAGCACACAAAAAAGGTGAAGATTTCATCACCAAAGGAAATGCTTACGCGGACGAGATGGCAAAGTATTGTGCCAGAAATAATTTTGCAATGAATCGGGAAAGAAATGATGAACATGTCTTGGACACACTTATGCTAACATCAGTAGTTGAAACATGGCAGGGAATCAAAGATTTACAAGATGAAGCAAGAGATGAGGAGAAAACACATGGTTGAAAACAGAATGTAGACAGCGAGATGAGGATGGAGTTTGGACTTACAAGGATGGCAGAACAGTTTTACCAAATTGCATGATTGCTAACATGGCTAGGATGTATCATGGTCAGGCACATATTGGAAGAGATTCCATGATCAGACTTTTCAGAGAGACATGGTTCAATCCAAAGTTCAGAGTTATTGCAGAATCTCTTTGTCAAAGGTGCTTAGTTTGCCAACAAATGAACCCCAACAGGAAAACAGTTGTGAGTTTGGGAACCATTGGACGGGAGGGTGGTCCTTTTACCAGGCTACAAATGGATTTCATTGAAATGCCACCTCATAATAAACTGCGATATGTCCTTGTAATAATCTGTCTGTTTTCAAGATGGGTTGAAGCGTTTCCCACACGTCACAATGATTCAATTACTGTTGCAAAATTGCTTTTAAGGGAGATTATACCAAGGTACGGTTTCCCGGTGACTGTGGAAAGTGATTGCGGAAGACATTTTGAAAACAGATTGTTAAAATTGATTTGTGAAGCTTTGAACATTGAACAAAAGCTCCATTGTGCTTATAGACCAGAAGCTTCAGGTGTTGTGGAGCAAGTGAATGGTACTATAAAGAACAGAATTGGAAAAATGTGCCTAGCTACAGGTATGAAGTGGACAGATGCCCTTCCACTTGTTTTGATGACTCTGAGAAGTACACCTGATAAAAAGACAGGTTTAAGTCCACATGATATTGTCATGGGCAGAGTTATGAGACAGGCTTTTATTCCTGTAGGGAAATTGATGACTATTAATGATAGTGTCATTTTGGAGTATTGCAGGAAACTGTCTGATGTCGTGACTTCTGTGTCTAATCAGGTGGGAACTGAAGTGCAAACAAGAGAAAAAGAGCAAGCACATTATCTGTTACCAGGTGACTGGGTAAGGACAAAAGTTCATCGAAGAAGAAACTGTCTAGTACCAAGGTGGCAGAAAGCAAGACAGGTTATTCTTGTTACAACAAATGCAGTGAAGTGCAAAGGTTTAAAGCGGTGGATACATGCAAGTCACACTATTCGTGTACCTACACCTGAAAATTCTGATGAAGAGAGTGACACCACTGCTGATTCAGATTCTGAAGAAGAACCTGAAAGAAATCCAGATCTTGAAGATCGACAGGAAGGCCGACATCTAGAGAGTCTGAATGGAAAACAAGTCTTGAATGAAAAGGACTTGGAAGTTGTGACTCTAGACTCTAGAAAATGATGAAGATCTGCTAGAAGAAGAAGCGGAAGAAGAGTCTAATCAAATTGTGAATCAAGATCAGGAGAGTATTGAAAAGCAGAAAAGAAGCTCTGAAAGCAGGAACAGGAATTCTGAAACTGGGAAGTTGAAGGTAATTGAAGAAGAAGAAGACGAATTACCAAGTACCAGCTATAAGGATGATGTTCCTAACGGAGTGAAGCTGCCGAGTAAAGAAGTACCTGAATCTATAATTCAAATTTCTGACAGTGAAACTGATGAGAGTGATGAAGAATCTCAAATAAGAAATTTCAGAAAAAGAGCTTGGAGAACAGAGTGTAATGTGACTGAGCCAAAGAAGAAATTATCACGAGAAGGTGATATTTGGCCAGAAGAAAATGAAGGCCTGAAATTCAAATTGGTACACAGATCAAAGGAACAGATCAATGAGATATCGAGTCAAAAAGATCCTGAAAAGAAAAGTGAGGCAGGAAAGAAAATAGAAGTCATTAATAGAAGGACAAAAAGAAATTTGAAACCGAATCAAAAGTATAAGTCTCCTGAGTGGACATATATTATAATCCCACCTGTGGTGGAGATTAATAGTAGCAGTAAGCAAGAAATAGATGACAATAGTGACAACGATTGAAGTATCTTCTGTTTAAATTTAGGGTTTCCGTTTTTGGCATAAGGCTGAAGAAATTGTGTTAGGTGACACAAGGTCGAAGAAATTGTGTTAGTTGAAAAATAATTGTGACGCAAGGTCGAAGAAAAGCTGTTAGAAGGTTGAGGGTCTGAAATTTTTTTTTTTTTAAAAAGGGGGGTGTTAGAATTTTAGAAAATTAGATATTTTTAAATTTTTGTTTTTGTTTTCTTTGCAAACTTAGTGAAAATGCCTTACGTTTTTGTAAATAATAATTCAAGATGTTCCATCTTCAAGAGATGCTGTAAGATGTCTTTGATTTGTGTGGTCTTAATAATCTTGCTTTGGTTAGTTTTAGCTGTTATTTTCCCTTTTGGGATTAACAAGGAGATGTACAAAGTTAACATGACAAGCAAAGATTCAATTAAACAAGACAAACATAGTGCAACAGGCAAAACTAACAGAGTTATTAATCATAATCCTGAGATTCATCAGGATAGATCTGTTGGTGATTTTTCTAGCAATACTTTTTCAAGACTCCTGGCTGAATATGTAAAGGTCATGGAGGTGAAAGATTGTTATATCTGTGTGAAATTGCCTGCTTCTGTTTCGGAGGGAGTTACCTATAATATGCTTCCTCTTACTTATGGCATAACCTGCAGTGTAATAGCTAGCTTATTTTACCAAACTGGTCGTTTAGAATACTACTATTCTAATTATGACGAAATTTTTGCAAACCTGAAAATTGAGAAAAGCTTGAATAAACACAAGCAAGCCAAACAGATGAGGGAATTCTTTATTGTGACAAATGAACTTACCTATGAGTATGCTTTCAGAAATAATTTGACATGCCAATTGAGATCTGAAGAAAAGTCTTTCCTGAATTTAGTTGAGGAGAGAAGAGCTATTTATAAAAGGAATGAGATGCTTAAACAAACAAAATCGAAGTTCTGGCAGAAGGAAGACGAAAAGCTAAATGGCAAATCTTTTGAAAATACTGCTATTCACATAGATAAACCAATTAGGGGAACATTTTTAATTAGGAGAGACAATACTTTATTTGACAACTATTTTGTGGGTGCGAGTCATTGTGAGGATACTTATCAAATCATGGGGGGTTGGGGATTCAAAGGTGGCAAAGATTCAATTTTTCCTGGGATTTATTTTGTTTGTGGAGATAAGGCTTACTACAACCTTCCCGACCACTGGTATGGGACGTGTTTTGTAGGATTGGTTTTTCCAAAAATATTTCATGTTGACAGAAATGCAGAAGGTTCATTTGAAATCAGCAAACATTTGAACAGATACAAAAGAGAAAGTTTCTCAGAAATTTTGGGAGACATCTTTGAAGCAGTGATACCTTTAGTGGGTATAACCCTGAATGCAGGAAGAATCAGAAAATTGTCCACAATTGTTGACAGATTGTCAACTGACACATCTGGTGGTTTCCAATTAGTGGATACGGAGCTTATTGCAATTCGGACTATGGTAATGCAGAATCATCTTGCCCTTGACATTCTGCTAGCAAAAGAGCGAGGAGTCTGTGGCATTTTACATGTCCAGCACTATTGTACTTATATCCCTGATAAGAGTCAGGGTATTGAGATGTATATTAAAAATATCACTGAGATGCAATCAGATATTTTTCCCTTAGAAGAGAATGATTTTTCAGAACGTCTGTCCAAAAGATTTCAAGCAATCAAAACCTGGTTTCAAGAGATGGTGGTTCAATTCTTGCCAAAATACTGACACCTTTATTAGTTATAGTTTTTGTGATACTGTTGTTGAAGATCAGTTGCATGTTACACAAGAGAAAGAAATACCTGAGGGAAAAGAAGAGAATTTATAAGAACATAAAGGAACAAGAGAAGGAGATAGAACTGGAAGAGTCTCGTAAAACTCAATATGAGAACTGCAGGCAGACTGATGAGACAAGTCTTTAGGAGTATTAACACAGTGTAGATCAAACATGTTCATCAATGAGATAAAATTTTACTAAATTTTTGGGTGTGGTTTGGTGATTTTAAAATCACCAGATGAGGGAGTTGATGGAGCGAGATTTAGAAATATATTTATTTCAGCTCGCAAAGTTAAACTTTCATAATCAATAATAATATTAATAATGTGTGCAGTGAAGAATACTAACCAACCTAGAATAAACTTGCAGATCAATACACGAGGGAAACTAATATGTGTGCTCTTACATGTGCATTATGTGCAAAGTGCTTGCATGTGAGAAATAATAAATTAATTTTGTCTATTGTGATGTCAGAATTAAATGCGGCTGTTTAAATAATGGCACGTGCTTATTTCTGTGTGCTCATATTTTGTCTTTCGTTTTAAATGTTGCACAAGTCTGTTTTGTTGCTTTGTTTGCTTCTGCTAGGTAACATAGATTAATGGGTTAATAAATTAGTAAAGGTGGGTGGGTAACAGAATGACTTCTAATTCTTGCATTAATTATTCCTTTGTGTTTGTTTATATATTAGTTGCAAAGAAAGAGGCTTGATGCCTAGTACGTCTTATTATGCAGTTGGCAAAATCCTGCTCAGAGAAAACAAGAGCCCAGTGTGGAAAGTTTCTGCTGTGTTTAAAAAGAAGAAAATACAAACTTGATTAAATAAGTGAACTTTTTGTACTCTTGGTCAGCTTGACCAAGGTCAGAAACCGGCAGAGAGATTGTCAAGCTAAGGAAGTCACGGACTAAAATTTTGAATTGTTGCAAACTGAAGGAAGCTACGTGACACGAGAATAAGGGACAATAGACTCTAAGAAAGATTCGGAACTGGGCTTCAGAAATGTGATGACTTAATGTGGTCTGTCACTTGACAGCCAATCAGCGTTTTGGACAAATGAAAAAGTATACTTTTTACTTAGATTAGTTAGTTAGGGAAGGTATAAAAACTGAATTCTTTGGAAGGAGGGCACTTCTCGCTTTCCAAATCCAGATGGGCGTGTCGTGCTGACGGACTTCTTTTGGAGCACGTAAGAATTAATAGGGCATAAGACTTTACAATTTTATTTTAGGTGAAATGAGTTTTAGATAGGGAAATAGGGTTTAGGTGATGGAAAAACTGTTTATTCTTCTTTAAACATGCTATTTGATTCTGCTTCAAAACTGTCTGACTAATTTGCAATTCCTCAAACCATGCTGCTTGAATAATAAAGATTCTAATAAAATGCACTTTTCTTTGAATAAATAGTTAATAAATAAGTTTTTGAAAATACAAGCTGGCCTTGTTATTTAGAGAACTTAGTTACCATCAGCTGATCTTATCGCCTGTGTGGCTTAATTATATGAAAAACTATTAAACTATGGTAAAGTCATTATACTGTAGTTGTATATAAATGTATATATAATTTGTGAATAAGTTTTATTAATTAGGTCACATGATTCAGTTGCTCAAAATATGTCATTATTAGTTTATGGGCCTTGTGAGTGATTTATGATTAATGGTGAGTATTGTAGAGTTGGGTAGTACTGCTATGACATATTTTCTATAGGGGCGCTGGATCACAACCATGAGTACATTTCTCATAGCCAGACAGTAGGTTTGGTAGCTAATTTAATGGCATTGACTTAAGCAGAGCAGCACAACTGCTCCTGCGCATGCCCAGTTAAGAATGAGTGTGTGCAGTCTGCTGCTTCCCCTTTAACAGTTAGGGGTCAATTATAGGAATCGCAGAGCTGCAGCGAAGCCCTGTCATATTCAATATATCAGAACCCTGATGAGAAGTCACGGACCTGTCCTTTGATCTGTACCACAGGACTGCTGAGAAATAAGGACATTATCTATTTAGTGCACGGCAGGCACGTTTAGAAGCACACGCAGAAAAGTGCTGATACTGTCACATTGAAACTAAAACAGCCCTGCATAGATGTAGTGGTTCTGTCAAATTAAAATTACTGCAGACCTACAGAGAAGTGCTGTTACTGTTGCAGTGAAAGTACCGGAGGCGTGCAGAGAAGTGCAGGCACTGTCCCAGTACAAACATTATAGATCTGCTGGGATGTGCCACCACTGTGGCACTAAGTGAACAGCGATCCTACTTCTGGTGGGGTTCAGATACTCTTACAGCAACTCTCCTAAGAATGTGTTTACAGTCCCTTTAGCTACTAAGTGCTGGTACATTTCCATTCAAAGAATATGACCCTATTGTGAACTTCTTGTTCTGTTTCGGCTTCTATGATTCCATAATAGCCCCTCTTAGAAATGCAGCCACAGCCCAATTCGAATACTATATTTATGTATTTACATATTTTTGTAGTTTTATAAAGGGCACCCAAGGCCAATGAGTGTTGATGTGCATTAGAGAAGCAGCAGTCACAATTAAACAATCAATGATTACAGATCTACTTGTGAAGGGCGATGCTTCTGTCACTCTATCTTTTATACGCAAAATTCCCCACCTGACTGTATGTATCTCCGCACACATAGGTATACCTTTTGGTAGTAAATGTTGGAGAGACAGGGGGAGGGGTTGGAAAATGTGGAAAACGTTCTAGTAAAGGGGGGTTGGGAGGAGTAAGGAGGTGTTAAGGGAGGGCAAGGGAGGGGTTTAGGGAGGGGCATGCACCTATCCAGAAAAGAGAGAGCTGATTCCCATTTATAAACTGCCCTTTTATAGCTAGTGCAGCCAGAAAGGACCCAAAACAGTTGTAAAGATACTCCACCGAGGCCCTGGAGTAAGTCTGGCCCAAAAACATGGAATATATTAATTAATTCAAGTTAATATGTAATGAAAAATAATTTGTACTCTTTTTTTAATCTTTAAGCAACTTGTTTACTTTTCCCTATATTTTCACATTGGGAGATCACCACCCTGTGGTGGAGATTTCTGCCTTATGTGTGAAATATTACAGATGCTAACTTTACATTCATAATTTGGCTCCACCACCTGTTTTAAGGGAGTGGAGCCATGTAAGCTACACTTTGTAATAAATGTACACTTGTAATTGGTGACTAGTCAAAATGAATGTATGTACTTCTAAGTATAAGAGTAAACTTACATGTGTTGATTTACTCATGTGTAAGTTTTCATTTGTGAATAGCCCTGAATTTGATCACTAACAGTAAAATGAAGTGTATGCATGTTAGATCTTGTACCATTGGTGTGAGTCTCCCTACCATTTTTTACTGATTGCCTCCTCTGTTTTTGATATGTTTTTGCTGGTTAGATGCTTTGTGCACTGTGCCACTGCTATTCAGTGCCACAGTGCAAGTGCTCCCTATATTAAATTGATGTAATGGATTAGTGACTCCAAGATTGGCTTATTTGATTTACGTGTCAGACCTTAGTATAGTGCACCATGTGTGCCCAGGGCCTGTAAATCAAATACTGCTGTAGAGCTTGCAGCACTGATTGTGCCACACACAGAAGCAGATTGTAAAGTGTGTCTCAGGCCTGCCATTGTAGAGCCTGTGTGTAGTCTAGTACTGCCATGTCGACTTGGTAAGTGCACACACTTGCCAGTCTTTAAACCGTCCCTTTTCTACATATCACCCCTATGGTAGGCCCTAGGGCAGGGTGCATTGTATGTAAAAGGTAGGTCATGCCCTGAAGTGTGTGGCATGACCTGATAGTGAATTACAGCCTATTTCGTTTTTCACTATTGTAAGGCTACCTGTCCCCATAGGCCCGAAAGGGCAGTTTGATTATAACATCTTATAATTCTAACTGACCCAGGGAACATGGTAGAAAAAAGAATTTAGTATGCCTGAATTCAGGATGATAAAATACATATTTTAGTGAAGTTAGTTTTAACATTCTGTGTTTGAAAATACCACTTTTAGAAAGTAGGTATTTTCTTGCCTAATCATCCAAGTTTGCCTCTGCTAGGTTGTGTATTCCATATCTGGTTTGTGAGCGACAGGGGCTGGGGTGGCTCCAGGAGACAGGGTGAGTCAGCACAAGGCTGAATAGACATATCTGCATGTAGAGTGATGGGAGGAGTAGCACCTGATCCTGAATAGGACTGAGCCTGCCTTCCACAATGCTGACTCCACCCCCTGTGGTGTGTCTGAGGACCCTGGCCCACACTGACAAAGGAAGAAGGTGTACACTGGCAGCATGCACCCAGAACTGGTTTGGAATAGGTACAGGACCCTCTACCTTCAGAGAACAAAAGAGAATAGTAGTATAAATATGGGGGCCCAGACCCAGAGACTTTAGATCACTCTTGGGAAAACAAAACAAACCTTTGCCAAGGAGAAGAACTAAGGAAGCTGCAGGAGTTTGGACTGCCCCTCTGTCAGTGAGCTGTTTTCTGATTTGGCCTGCAGTGGTTTCTTTATTGCCAAGGAAAGGAGAAGGAACTTTTAAGGAACTTTCATCATCTTGCAGAATATTTCTCCAAGGCCTTGAACTTGTGCTTGCCTCCCGCTGAAGTCTCAGGGCTACAAGACTTTCCCTTTGAATTTCCTTGTTGGGAATTCTCCTGTAAAAGCCTGCGTGCCCCTGGGAGCTGGAAGCGTGACTCAACAAGAAGAAGCGTGTTGCCGTCGCAGGTGTGGCCATCACATCGCTGGAGTAGCATGTCGCCGCCGCAGAGAAGAGTGTCTTCGTCGCAGCTGTTTGCCGTTGCATCACCGGAAAAGTGTGTCTCCACCGCAAGGGTCGACGTCGCATCACCGGAGAAGCGAGTCGCAGGGCCTGTCGCGGCTCCAAAGGTACCGACTTCACTGCACGGCCGTCGGGCGTGCACGCATCATCTTTACGTCATCGCATCGTATCAAGGGCGCCATATTATTGCATTGCACCGGTTTGTTGCATCTCATCGAGGCGCCATCTTGCCGCATCATAAGCAGAACGCAGTATGAGAATCAATGCATCACCTCCTCTCCGGTAAGGAACAAGACGCATCCCCTACTCTGTGCAAGCATTGAGGAGCGGCGCATCACCTCCCCCAAAGCAAGGAAGCGATGCATCACCCTCCCTGCGAACCTTTTGTTTGTTTTGCATTTATCATCAACTTGAACTAAGTTACTTCTACCATCTTTAAGTCTATTTTAAGTACAGTATTGTGGATTTTTATCGTTTGTGGTCTTATGTTAAGTCTATATAAAGAATACTTATTTTTATACCTCTTGTGTGGTGTCCATTTGTAGTGTTTTCACAATATTACTGTATGTGTTCACAAATGCTTAACACACTGCCTCTGAGATAAGCCTGTCTACTCGTGCCAAGCTACCAAGGGGGTGAGCAGGGGTTATCCAGGAGTGTAATCCCATTTCCCTGACTAGAAGCAAGGGTCCCTATTTGGACAAAGGTGTATACGATTGCCAACTAAAGACCCCCAGTTCTAACAATGCACAAAAAGACATAGGAGAGTTTTAAAAAATGTGCCAAGCTTAAGCAATCATAATCCAAACTAACAAAGATAATGTTGAGCAATATGACATAAGCCATGTGTGATACAGGTAGTAAACAGTTTATAATTCAGTGTCATAAAAAAGTATGTAAGGGAAACAATCAACACAGGACAACAGGCAGGGCCAGACTAGCTATCGGGCAGTTGGGAATGCTGCTAAGCTGGGGACTGATTTCGTTAATGGGGACCTGCGTGAGCTAAACGAAATTCGTTTTGCTTTCAGTATTTCGAAGCACACGCAGGTCTCCATGGACGAAGTCAGCCCCCAGTGCAGTAAAAATCAGGCAGCAGCTCGGCAGCATTCCAAACTGCCCGGTAGCCAGTACGGCCCTGACAACAGGACAGGTCGGTCAACAGCCCTGTGAGTAGTGCTCAGGTAATTAGAGTGAGAGAGGAAGACCTTGCTATGTGAGAGAAGAGTAATAGAGTTGAATCAAGAAGAGACATCTGAGCTCTCTCTTGAAGAGGGAGGTGTGGTGAGGATAGATGTGGGAATGGAGTTCCAGATTTTAGGTGAACATTCAAAGAATGACTGATTCTTGTTTCGTTTATTGTTGAAGACAAGTTATTCGAGGAGTAGAGTTACAGAGCCATTTAGTAATTATTGTCCGGTTGCTTTGACAATTTCTTAGCAAGGTAGTAGTGTGATGAGTGGGTATTTAGGAGTTTGTGCATTTTACAAGCTATTCTGTAGCACAATTTGCTTTGAATAGGAAGTCATCTCTAGGAGAGTAGCACAGGCATAAGATGATCAAATGGTTAGCTCCCAGAAACAAGAATGACAGCCTTTTTGAGAAGTGTTGGTAACTTCTCACACTTTCCACTATTATTTCACATTATTACTGCACAGTGAGGTAAAAGGGAGTTACGATTCCATACACCTTCTATTTAAAACAAAGATGCTCTTTAAACTATTCAGAGAAGTCTCTGTCCAAAGGTATTGTAATTTTAATTGTATTTATATAGCGCTTACTACCCCTTATGAGGTGTTATAGTGCGTTTTAGCGAGTATCATGCTACTCTGGAACCCAAAGGATGAGTGGTGGATTACTATAGGGAAATATAAATTGTTATTTGAGTGGTTGATATGTGAGTCTGTTAGTTTTGATTGAATAGGCTAATGGGGGGGACAGAGGATGGAAGAGTCTAGATAGTGTTGTTTGGGAGATCATATTAGTTAGATGACGTTTTGGATGAGTAAAAGGAGGGACAGAAAAGGGAAGAGTCTAGAAAGGGTTATTAAGGTGATCATAGTAGTAAAATGGAATTTTGGATGAGTCAAAGATGGGATACAGGAGAAATGTGTCTACGAAGAACTGTTTTGGGATAATAGTTGTAGAATAAGGTTTGTGGTGAGTCAAGGAGACACAGAGAAGGGCAGAGTCAATAAATAATCTTAATGAGATCATAGTAGTAGAATGAGGTTTGGGATGAGTCGGAAAGTGGAGGAAGAATATATATATAGAGAGGTATAGGATGAGGCATACAGTGGTGTATTGGAAGGAGTTGATGTTTTTTCTTTCTTTCTAATGTAGGAATAAAGTAATACATATATAGATAGATAACTACAGGGAAAGGGTATACACATATAAGGACAATAGTTACAAGATATAATTAGTCTGTGGTGTTTCCAAGTTTTTAAAACATTCATGGTTGATTCGTTGCAAGAGACTCTCAGTTTCAATTTAATTCATTTTTTAGTTAATTTATCATGGATTATTCCCACTTTTATCTATTTTAATATTTAAATGACTAACGTATATTCCATTGTTTTATAAATATGTCTCATGTGTATGTATGCTTTCAAGATATCTTGCATATCGAATAAAAGCTTTCAACCCAAAATTGTATTGTATAAAATTCCATGTGTGCAAGTATGGACAGATAGCTCGAAATTCAGAATTTCAGGTGTAGCTGTATGTAAAGCTAATTTATTTGTGACCCATAAGCATCTAATCAAATAATGTATATGAAATGAAAACTATGCAGTGACCTAAGTACATGTTAAGAGTAAAATAATGTCTGTGTGTGTGTGTGTGTGTGTGTATATATATATATATATATATATATATATATATATATATATATATTCAAACAACGATTCCTCCACCAGAGGATACCATGGAGTCGCACAAGAAACCCAATCTTATTCCGCAAGGTTTGTTCGAGTTTGTTTTATTTTTTAGTCCATGGGGGATGTCAAAAACAAAGGCAAAAACCAACGCGTTTCGACAGCCTCCGCTGTCTTGGTCACGGTTAGTTAGAGAAAAGCTCTGCCACAACTTTATAAACAAAAAACAATTTTCAAATTACAAGGTCACTCCCCTTTGGGGTGTTCCCACCATCACCTGATCGTTCAGCAAGGGTTTCTTCCCTCTATGACTTATGGGACATGTAGTACATACATATACACCCTCATTGTTTTGCATCCAAGAGATCGATTTTAAGCCATTTCTTTACATCACTGTATATACATTGCACCAAGAATTATTTTGTTTGTACAACAACCAGCACACAACATATGTTATTTCGTTTCTAATTATTACCGCCCACCCGTGGGTTTATGGGTCATGTAGTGCATGATTATGACACGCTATGTCTTTGACTTTCGAATTCATATGTGGTGTTGTTGCATTGTGCTGATATTTGGCTGGATGCTTGATAGTAAAGCATTTGTTAAATTTGTGGGTGTTACTGCCCTCCAGTGGGCTTTTGTTCACTGCTGAAACATCTCTGTGTAAAGTGATGGTGGTTTCGTGTTGTGTATGGTTTGTCCCTTAATAGACAGTGTGTGTGGCATTGCGGGTAGTGATTGGGAAGTGCAAAGGTGATTATTTTTTAAATTGAATAATTAAAATTGTCTGTAAACGTGATGCCATTTTAAGGAATTCAGGTGCCAAGTTCTTGTTGACTTTATAGATGTATGTATAGTTCTTCCGATTGGTTGAGGCCAAAAGGAGTCATTGTCCTGAAATTCAGGATATGTCTTGATTCTTTTTGCCGCAGTTGTTTTTCATTGTGTCCTCCTCTGTCAGATAGGGTCATTGTTTCTATGCCCCAGAAGCGTAACAATTTCCAGTCACTGTTGTGGTGAGCCTCCATATGTTTTGCAACTGCGTTGCTTCTGTCTTTGTGTGTCGTTGCACGGGCATGTTCCAAGATACGTTTTTTAAGCTCACATATGGTGCTCCCTATGTATCTGAGTTTACAGGGGCATTCAATCATGTAGATTGTGTATTGGCTGTTACATGTGATACATTCCCTGATTTGCCAGGTCTTTTTATTTGGCATAGATACTTCCGTTGTTGGTTTGGCGATCTCGCATGCTTTGCAGTTGTAACATTTGATAAAACCCTTTGTTTTCAACCAAACTTTTTTTTGGGTTGGTTTCTTGTAATGACTGTGGACCAATTGATCTTGCAGGTTCTTTGCCCTTCTATAAGTAATGACAGGATGAGTGCCCATTTTTTTGCCAATTATTGGATCCAGTTGTAAAATTTTCCAATTTTTTTGTAAGATCTGATTGATCTTTTTTGATTCTTGGCTATAGTTTAAAATCAATCTGATCGGTTCCTCCTCTTGATTGATTTGATTTGTTTTTTGTTGCAGACAATCTGCTCTTGATTTCTGATTAGCTCTTTCCCAACATCTCTGGACCATATTTTTGTTGTACTTTCTTTTTTCAAAACGTTTGATGGTGTTTTTGCTCTGTTTATTCCATTCTTTTTCCTCGCTGCAGATTCTTCTTAGACGGAGAAATTCCCCGTATGGTATGCTTGATATTAGGGATTGCTGGTGGAAGCTTGTCGCTTCGAGAGTTGCATTTGTGGCTGTACTTTTGCGGTGAATGGTTGTTTCTATACAATTGTTTTTTATGTACACTTCAGTGTCCAAAAAGATCGCTTTGGATTTACTTATGGTGTGTGTAAATGAAGAATTACAAATAATCAATCTCTCACAAAGAGAAATTACATCAGCAGAAATCTCACTCTTGAAAAAAGGAATTAATTATTGTCCAACGCAACGAATGGACATGGCCCAAACAAGGATAGACATGTATCTATACATCAGAAAAATAAAACTGGCCAAATTCTTTATGGAAAGAGCAAATAAACCGACAATCACAAAAAATCAACCAAAAACCAACTTCAACTCTCCTTGTCAAGGAGGCGGATGCATACTTGGCCTTACTTAACGCTAATGAGGAAGAAGGAAAAGAGATCCCCCTAAATAAGGCAATAGAACAATTGGGGTCGGGAACCAGTCAGAAGAAAGCCAAATCAAAATTCTATCCGCAACTAACACCGGGGAACAAAATTGATATGTTCCAGGAAGCAGTGACTCATGATTTGTATAAAATCACAAAAATGAAATGTCGTGATAACCTATCGGCAAAAGAAAGAGATGCTTTAACATCTCTAAACAAGGATCAAAGTTTTGAGATCAAAACAGCAGACAAAGGGGGGAACGTGGTCTTATGGGACAGGGATCGGTACACCGTGGAGGCCATGGGACAATTAAACAACCCTGAGTACTATGAAAAACTAAATACAAATCCCCTTGACAAAATCAAAAGAGAACTTGACCAGAAATTAAACCAATGGGAAACAGATGGTTTAATAAATTTTGATGAAAAGAAATACCTGACAGTCGACTTCCCAAAAATGGCAACAATTTACTTTTTGCCTAAAATACATAAAAAACCCACAAAACCACCAGGGAGACCCATTGTGTCAGCCAAGGGGTCATTGTTCGAACCATTAGCCAATTACATTGACTATTATTTGAATCCATATGTACAACATCTCAAATCCTACATAAAAGACACGACCGATTTCTTGTGTACTTTAAATGAATTGACATGGCAACCCAATTTTCTGATGATTACTATGGATGTAACGGCGTTATATACCAATATTGACAACAACCTAGGTATAAATGCATGTAAATATTTCCTTCAGGAACGCAACATCCATTATACAGACCATAACAACATGCTCTTGGATATGATTTTCAGATCACTTACAAATAACATCTTTTTCTTTGGTGACCTGATATACCGACAAAGAAATGGAGCCGCGATGGGCTTTTCCTTTAGCCCAAGCTATGCTTGTATAGCAATGGGCTGGTGGGAGGAAACAACTGCATGGAATGAGAGAAATCATGAGTACACTCAACACATTGTTACATGGAAAAGGTTTATTGATGACCTGTTCATAGTGTGGAATGGCAGTGAGGCAAAGTTTCTGGAATACTTTGAAATACTAAACACTAACACACCGTGTTTGAGGTTTACACACACCATAAGTAAATCCAAAGCGATCTTTTTGGACACTGAAGTGTACATAAAAAACAATTGTATAGAAACAACCCTTCACCGCAAAAGTACAGCCACAAATGCAACTCTCGAAGCGACAAGCTTCCACCAGCAATCCCTAATATCAAGCATACCATACGGGGAATTTCTCCGTCTGAGAAGAATCTGCAGCGAGGAAAAAGAATGGAATAAACAGAGCAAAAACACCATCAAACGTTTTGAAAAAAGAAAGTACAACAAAAATATGGTCCAGAGATGTTGGGAAAGAGCTAATCAGAAATCAAGAGCAGATTGTCTGCAACAAAAAACACATCAAATCAATCAAGAGGAGGAACCGATCAGATTGATTTTAAACTATAGCCAGGAATCAAAAAAGATTAATCAGATCTTACAAAAAAATTGGAAAATTTTACAACTGGATCCAATAATTGGCAAAAAAATGGGCACTCATCCTGTCATTACTTATAGAAGGGCAAAGAACCTGCAAGATCAATTGGTCCACAGTCATTACAAGAAACCAACCCAAAAAAATGTTTGGTTGAAAACAAAGGGTTTTATCAAATGTTACAACTGCAAAGCATGCGAGATCGCCAAACCAACAACGGAAGTATCTATGCCAAATAAAAAGACCTGGCAAATCAGGGAATGTATCACATGTAACAGCCAATACACAATCTACATGATTGAATGCCCCTGTAAACTCAGATACATAGGGAGCACCATATGTGAGCTTAAAAAACGTATCTTGGAACATGCCCGTGCAACGACACACAAAGACAGAAGCAACGCAGTTGCAAAACATATGGAGGCTCACCACAACAGTGACTGGAAATTGTTACGCTTCTGGGGCATAGAAACAATGACCCTATCTGACAGAGGAGGACACAATGAAAAACAACTGCGGCAAAAAGAATCAAGACATATCCTAAATTTCAGGACAATGACTCCTTTTGGCCTCAACCAATCGGAAGAACTATACATACATCTATAAAGTCAACAAGAACTTGGCACCTGAATTCCTTAAAATGGCATCACGTTTACAGACAATTTTAATTATTCAATTGTAAAATAATCACCTTTGCACTTCCCAATCACTACCCGCAATTAACCCTGGGCGTAGTGGGCGTAGTGGGGCTCCGCGGAGCTACGCGGAGAGGGCGAGAAGCTACGCCCACTCCCGCACTCCGCGTAGCCCCACTACGCACCTCCCTCCCGCTCTCCCCTACATACTTTATTTAAGCAATTACAGTGATTAAAACAATTTTAAAGCACTTACCTTGTCCGGGGCTCGTCCGGGGCTCCCTCTTTGAATAGCGTCCTTTTCCTGGA
The DNA here is from genome assembly GCF_964261635.1 of Lissotriton helveticus. Lineage (NCBI taxonomy): Eukaryota > Metazoa > Chordata > Amphibia > Caudata > Salamandridae > Lissotriton > Lissotriton helveticus. The sequence goes on along the minus strand of NC_136063.1, from coordinate 1,397,227,981 downwards.
TACCAATGCGCATGCGCGGGCAGCCGCGCATGCGCATTGGTATCCAGGAAAAGGACGCTATTCAAAGAGGGAGCCCCGGACAAGGTAAGTGCTTTAAAATTGTTTTAATCACTGTAATTGCTTAAATAAAGTATCTAGTGGAGGGCGGGAGGGAGGCGGGTGGCGGCCGACTCGGCTACGCTCACGGAGTGGGCGTAGTGTTGCCGGCTACGCTGTCTACGCAAAATGCGTAGAAGGCAACACTACGCCTACTCCGTGGGCGTAGCCGAATCGGACGCCCAGGGTTACCCGCAATGCCACACACACTGTCTATTAAGGGACAAACCATACACAACACGAAACCACCATCACTTTACACAGAGATGTTTCAGCAGTGAACAAAAGCCCACTGGAGGGCAGTAACACCCACAAATTTAACAAATGCTTTACTATCAAGCATCCAGCCAAATATCAGCACAATGCAACAACACCACATATGAATTCGAAAGTCAAAGACATAGCGTGTCATAATCATGCACTACATGACCCATAAACCCACGGGTGGGCGGTAATAATTAGAAACGAAATACCATATGTTGTGTGCTGGTTGTTGTACAAACAAAATAATTCTTGGTGCAATGTATATACAGTGATGTAAAGAAATGGCTTAAAATCGATCTCTTGGATGCAAAACAATGAGGGTGTATATGTATGTACTACATGTCCCATAAGTCATAGAGGGAAGAAACCCTTGCTGAACGATCAGGTGAGGGTGGGAACACCCCAAAGGGGAGTGACCTTGTAATTTGAAAATTGTTTTTTGTTTATAAAGTTGTGGCAGAGCTTTTTTCTAACTAACCGTGACCAAGACAGCGGAGGCTGTCGAAACGCGTTGGTTTTTGCCTTTGTTTTTTACATCCCCCATGGACTAAAAAATAAAACAAACTCGAACAAACCTTGCGGAATAAGATTGGGTTTCTTGTGCGACTCCATGGTATCCTCTGGTGGAGGAATCGTTGTTTGGATGAATTTAGCGGTTGGGCACAACCGCAGGAGTATCGCGGCCACTACTTGCAGCGCCTAACGGGGGAGAAAGCGAGCCATATGGTGTGATATATATATATATATATATATATATATATATATATATATACATAGTATATTTATTTGTACAAAGAAATGCATATATCTAAGCTACTCCTGTCACTTCAAGTCAACATGGCAAAAATCTTATACATTCCATTCAAAACAAGGTCCTAAAGATCCATGCAGATGTAGTAGAGAAGTCAAAAACAAAACCTTGAGCACGATCAAACCCTCAGCGTCCATACCTTATTCTCATCATTTGCTGCAAAGAACCACAAAACCCTGCACAAACAAGCTGGGAAGCTGAAAGCTTCGCACATCTATGTTAAATCTTGACCAGTCACTACAGTAAAAAAAACAGTTTCCTACACTTGGGTAAATGAGAATTAGCTATACTTTACACGAGCAAGAATTAATTAGTACCTAATCCTATAAAGGCCTCAATAAGGACTTATGAACTAAAGAAAACTTGTGCAAAAGTACTAAAATCAACAAAATATAAACATTGTCAATTTCGTCCGTGATTAGTAAAATCATTGGCAATGCAACATCAAGATTTAGTCAAATCCAATAACTTTTCACATACTAGTCAATCAAGTTTCAGGTAAGGGAGAGCAACCAAACCCATGATAGCCAATATGATACAAGCCTGCTCCTCTCCTGAGATGGGGAAATGTCAATCCCCAACTTTCTTGATTTAACAATTGCTTTTGATACTTATTACTAGAAAATGCAATGGAGTGTCTGGAAATCATCTGGGATCATCAGAGCCATTGTTTAATGGTGCTAATTATTTTCAGCAAACCACAGTCAATTCATTTCAAAATAACTTAGATCCAAAAAAGTACATAAAAAGCATCATAGAATATAATGTTAAACATAGTTTTATGCATAATAATTTAAAAGCTCATTCAATAAAATAATTAATGAAATCCATCGTTAAAAATCCTTCTACAATCTCAAAGTGAAAAAAGCTTACCATTTTAAAACCATTTTTCAATCTTTTTCATAAACCAATTAATCCAAATGTACAAAGGTTTAACCTACAACAGCTTGGCACGTTGTTTCATTTTCAAGAGTATATATAAAATTAATTGCATCATAATAAAAGAAAAGTTTATTAGTTACAAAAATTGGTAATATAAATGTCTGTCTAATATCTTGATAAAACCTACAAAAGAGAATAAAGTGCATCGTAGACTGGGTAGTTTTCCCATCACATGGACACCGTTGAATTGTTTTCTTCCATTTTTCATGTCTTGGAAATGCCACCAGTGGGTGAATTGAACCAAGCCGCAACCTTGTCAAATAGAATCTGTCTTGCACATTTGTTACTTTGATCGGGTATTCAGGTAGTCCTGCGAAGATTATACTAGACAGATATCTTGACACACTTGTTTTTTTCTCTTCTCTGCTATCTCTATCTTGGCACTGTTTCTCCAAATAAATCATTTTAACTTCTTTTTTTTCAATATTGTAATATTCTCACAGGTTTATCATTGACAGATATTTGCCAACATCTTTTAGTAACTTATCCATATAGGCTAACCATGGGATTTTGTTATAGTATTTCAAGGCTAAACAGTCCTAAATTATATCCCTGGTAAACTCTGTTCCCTTCTTGCACCAGATGTTATACCAGGAACATAAAGCTCTCACTTGTATTATATCAGCGACATATGGTGCATATGGTGCATATGGTGCGTCCAATTTCTTGTGTAAAATATACACAGAAGTAGACCTTGATAATGCCAACAAGAGGCAGAAAAATGCGTTTTCACATGTTTGTAATGTGAGTGAGTTGGCATTGCCCTACCGTTAGAACTGGGGGTCTCTAGTTGGCAGAGGTAGGTACCACTGTCCAAATAGGGACCCTTGCTTCAAGTCAGGGCAAGGAGGAAACACTCTTCAGATAACCCCTGCTCACCCCCTTGGTAGCTTGGCACGAGCAGTCAGGCTTATTGAAGGCAATGTGCAAAGTATTTGTACCAACACTCACAGTAACACAGTGAAAACACCACAAACTGACTCCACAACAGTTTAGAAAAATAAAGGTATTTAATCTAAACTACACAAGACCAAAATGACAAAAATTCAACTTACACAATTCAAGAATATGGTTTCAAAAGAGTTCTTAAGGTTGCATTAGAATTGTTCACAGTTGCGTCACGTTTTAGCCAACAGCACCTTTAGATGCGACAAAAGTTCTAAGTGACAAATCTTTAGTGATGAAAAGCAAGCGATGCGTCACTCCTGAGACCCTGGGGAGGCGATGCGACAACCCCGCTCGTAGCGGGCGTGCTGGGGTGACTCCGGTCTGTACAGGGAAGGGATGCGATACCTTGTGTGGATTTTGGTGCACAGGTTTTGGTGGAAGCTGTTCGTAAAAGGTACGATGTGATGATCTTCGGGGCGGAGACGATCTCCGGTGCGGCGACGATGCGCGGCTCAGCGTCGATCTTCTACTCTCGCGGCCCCTCGATGCGATGGCTCTGCGACAACTCTCGCAGCGACGTGATGTGGTCTGCAAACAAGCGGTGCAGAGATCTCACCCAGTGACGACAGGCTCCGCGAAGATACTCGCAGCGATGGTAATCTTCATGCACCGGACTGGTGCGTCCCATAAACGAAGGATGCGACTGCTCTGGCAGTGGCGACAGGCGCTGCGATGATCTCGGCCTTCGTAGCGGCGGGAATTTTCTCGCATTGACGGGGATGCGCTCCGCAATCGAGCGATGTGATAAAACTTGCCGAAAGTTTCTTTATAGCTTGGTTTCCAGCTTCCCAACACAGGTACAACTTCCAGAGGCACCACACATGGGCCAAGCACTCCAGAAAGGACAGAACTCTCTCAGCAGAGTTCAGGAAAGCTCGGGTGAAGTCCTTTTGTTCCTGGGACTTCTTAACAGGGAGCCAGCTCTTCTTCAGGTCCTTGGAGATTCCTTCAAGCAAGGGGACACAGCACAAAGCAAAAGTCCTTCCTCTCTCCTTGGCAGAAAAGCAACAGCAGGTCAGTCCAGCAGAGCAACAGCAGGACAGTCTTCCTTCTTCGGTTTCAGATTTCTCTTTGTCAGAGGTTCCTTCTTAATTTCAGGATGATCTAATTTTCTGTAGGCTGGGGTCCTGTTCTTATACCCCTAAAAGTCTTTGTTCCCTTTGTGCAGGAGGGCTCTGAGCTCGGTCTGAACCAGTTCTGGGTGTTCCTTGAGCACTTTGTTTTCCTGGCTTCTCCTTTCCTTTCAGAGAGAGGGGCAGGGTTGTCAGCCGCCCAGCAGGAGGTGGAGTCAGCACTGTGGAAGGCAGGCACAGCCTTATGCAGGCCCAGGTGCTATCCCCTCCCACCACTCAAAATGCAGATGCAGTCATTCAGCCTAGGGCTGACTCAGCCAGCCTCCTGGGGGCTCCCCAGCCCCTGTCACTCTCAAACCAGACAGTCAATTAACAAACAAGCGAAGGCACACAGAAAGGTCAGTCAGGAGAACAGCAACTTTCCAAAAGTGCTGTTCTCAAACACAGGATTTTAAAAAAATCTTTCCTAAAAGATGTGTTATTAAATTCTGAGTTCAGGGATACCAGACTTTTATGTCCTACCTTGTTCCTATGGGAAGATATGCTGGTAGCCACTGTAGCCAGCATCCCCATGATAGCATATGGGCAAGGTAGCATTACAATAGTGAAAACGAAAATGGCTGTAATTCACTACCAGAGCATGTCACCTGCACTAATACATGCTCTACCTTTCACATACACTGCCCCCTGCCCAAGAGGGTACCTTTGGCCTTCCATAGGGGTGGCCAATGTGTACAGAAAGGAAAGGGTTAGGCCCGGTCAGTGGGGACACTGACCAGGAGGACATGGCAGTCCACAGACTGCACACAGGCACTGCGATGGCAGGCCTGAGACACCAATTTAGGACAGGCCTGAGACACCATTTTAGGGCTACTCATGTGGGTGGCACAATCAGTGCTGCAGGCCCACTAGTAGCATTCGTATCACCAGCCCTGGCACACTCAGTGCTTTTTGCTTGGTACTTCTTGGTGATACAAATATGCCAATCATGGATAACCAATCACAATAACAATTTACACAGGGAGCATTTGCACTTTGACACTGATCAGCAGTGGCAAAGTGCCCAAAGCATCTAAACCAGCAAAAAACTAAATCCAGCACAGCGTAAAAAATACAGGAGTCAGAGGCAAAAAGACAGGGGAAGCCACGCCAAAGATGCCAGGTCTAACTCCTACACTATAGCACAGTATGTTGCTACTGGTATACACTTACTACTGTATAGTTTGAGCATTTCACGTATGGAGCTGCTACCTATCTTATTAGTAAATCTAAAAATAGCCTCCATAGTTTGAATTAATTGAGGTATTGTCTGATCTATATGCGGGCCCCAATTGCTGTTGTAAGGAAACAATATACCTAGATAGGAGAAGGTTTGGACCTCAGCCACCTTAAAATCCCTCATAAAGTGACTCTGTTTCTTGGCCCTCCCCATCCACAGACGGTCACAAGTGTCTTGTTCAAATTTAGTTTTAAATCCATTTGTTTCATGTATGAGACAAAAGCCTCAATCAGCTGTTGTAAGCCATTACCAGTTGGGGATATTAAGACTGCATCGTCTGCATACATGAGCAAAGAGGTTGGGTGGGAGCCTATTTTCGGGGCAATCGGTGTTCAACTCTTGGAGGGTTTTATTTATCTCATTAATATATACTGGGAAGAGGAGGATGCAAGGAGACAGCCTTGTCTACTACCCCTAGAAATAACTTGGGGTGCACTCACCTTCCCTCATACCTTAATCTTGCAGTTAGTGTTGTGTATAATTGTGACAAAAGTGATACAATGTTTTCCGGGTCACCCATTTCGATCATTGTTTCCCATAGTTTAAATTGATTTACACAATTGAAAGCACAACTTAGGTTGGCAAAACAGAGATGGGTGTGTTCTTCCATGGTTAATGTGTACTTGTCGATAAGTAGAATCAAATTTATACATTGTTCCACCATCCCTATATCCCCCCTGAAACTATATTGGGAGTCTGTTGAGATGTTATTGTCAGTAGCCCAGACGTCCGGTCTTTCAAGTACTATTCTTCCCATTATCTTAACGGATGAGTCCAGAAGGGATATCGGGCTGTAGCATCCCACACCCCCCTATGGCTTTTTTTAAAAATTGGGACGATTATACTATCCATCCATGTATTTGGAACGCAGCCTTGAGCGGCTAGTTGCAGACCTGTGTTAATATTGGTGCTCATAACATTGTGTATTCTTTGTATGCATCTGTCCAGACCCCGTCATGTCCCAGGTCCTTACCACATTTCATTTTATTAATTGGCAATATAATCTCAACTAGACTGATCTACTGTAAAGGGAAAGGATCTTTAAGGGCTGATTCTACTCTATAATTACTGAGGGTGTTAAAGATTCTATGGAAATGTGTTAGCCAATCACAAAGGACAATGACTGTTTCAACCATAGGGTCTTGTTCTTCTTCAATAGAGGTGAATTTACCACCTATCCAGAATGATATGGACTCCCTTGTATCCGCTGCCTGGTTCAATTTGGACCAGGCCTGCTCTTGTACATCTTCGTTCCTCCGTTTTAAGGCTTGGTTATATTTTAGTCTAAGTCGCTTAACTTCCGACCTATCTCCTGGGATCATGTGTAAGACTTTTTCTAATACTTGCTTAGCCCGAGTACATTCATGATCAAACCACCCCTTGGTCTGCTTCTCTTTAGCCGTACTATCCCTTCTTAAATAAGAGGCTATAGCCATTTTGATTTTACCATACGCAGCCACAACCATGTCGGACAAAGAATGAGTATCAGTGCAGATAAAGAAGCTTTCTCTGGTGTCTTTAACCACAGATTTCAACAGTTTTTTCATTTATCTCTGTCCATTTTATACTGAGACCATTTTTTCTGTCTACAGCTATATTAGGTGGCAGCAATTTATCCTCGATTCTGCTTTTTTTAATACATAAGGACAGTGTTAAAGAAAGCATGGTAACTAAAGCTCGTAAATTCGATGTAAAGTTACCTAAAATACTTCAGACAAATAGGTGACATTATAATATGGTCAATACACGATAAACTTCCTCAGTCTTGAAAAGTGGGTTTCGGTGTATCACCCTCTTCACCATTCGATACTAGTATTTCTAAAACATAGTTACAGAGGAGCACATTTAACCGTTCCACATAGCTGTCGCGGGGGAAAGGATGTTGGTTATCCCCTGTGATATCAGTAAAGCCACATGGACTGGTCCCTGAGAGACTGCACTTACGGGTGTTAAAGTATCCCGCTCAGATGTAATCACAGTCGGGATCAACACCCTTTACGAAGTTAGCCGGTTCTTTTGCTAGCTCTTCCAGACCCTTTTAGCAGGTTGCTTTAAAAAAATTGTTATAATAGTTTATTAGTATGAAAGGTTGATTATTGTCCACTTCTAAAAGTGCCAGTTGGAAGTAAGGGAAATCCCGATATGCTTTGTTTTAATACAACCTATCCTGTTGTAGAAGTAAAAATTGGTTGGCCTCCCTTGACTAGTCCATATAGGGATGGTATAGCTGGGGTAGAAATTGTGACAACGCCATCAATATAAGGTGCTTGTGTGTGCCATGTTTGCGGGAGACACAACAATTGGTACTGATTTGATAATACCTACCCACTTGTGGTATATAAATAAATAATACCGGATCTATTTTTGGATGAATGAATGAATAACAGATAGCTCAATAAAATAAGAGTCAAGATTCGAGGTAGTAGGAGATTCTGCAGGTTTATTACAGCATAAGGACAGGATCAGGACAACCTGCATAGAACAGAGGTGACAGGGCCCAGCAGGACAACTGGGGCCCAGCAGGGGAAAAGAGGCCCAGCAGCTGCTGGGGCTAGGTCTGGGATGAGCGCGCTAACATTCAATAACAAAACACAGGCATATATACATAGCGCGAACACATAGCATTACATTGCAGTAGGCGTAGCAGTGGGTGGAGCAGAAGGCGTGATGCGTAGCAGTCGCGGAAGATAACAGTAAAAAGAGGTGTAACTGGGAGTATACATAGACATGTGATGCAAACGTAACAGAATATGTCATGAATGGGCGGAAACATAGGAGGGGGCTACCTAAGGAGCCGGGACCTCCAACCTAATGGTGCGCGAAAACTAGCAATGATGTGTTACTAGGAGAAGCTGGGGGCTACGAACTCTGTGCTAGGAGCAGAGACTAAAGTCTGGAGGGTCGGAGCGACATGTACCTAAACCCTATCTGGTATCTGATGTTTAGGGAACATGTTGATATAAACTAGAAGTCATGAGGGGGAAAGCTAACTTGACTCCAAGACTGGACCATGCATTATTCTACATGTAGTGCGTGATGGAGAATATTAAATGACCATTAAATACAGTATTTCTCTAACATGGAGACGAGAAGGCTAGACAATGACGGAAACTATTGATGCAGTTCAGTAGCTTAGGAATGCAGAAGGGAGGACTGAACTGATAGCTGGAACTATAACATACTTTTGGCAGACTCAGAGGCAGAGCCAAGCTGCACCGGGCACTGCGAGGCAGGAAGTAAGTGAAGGGTCGAGGATACAGGTGGGGGCTGTATCGCTCCTCAGCGAGGCTTTCAGGAGACAGGAGCTGAATCCGTGGTCCGGGCCCTTTTGAGGCCTGGAAACGGGGACTTTATAATGGAATAACGTGCACACTGGGAAACGTGGCAACATTACTTTACATAGGCCTGATATTCGTAGTATTCACGAGGACTGGAAAATGACATACCAGAGGTGGACACAACTGTAATTGTGTCATTAATCGGACATGGGGAATAACATATGCATATTGGTCATGCACACATAACATATGATGGATGAGGCGTAGGGACACAGAACATGGCAAAATTTACTTTTCCACATTCCCTCCTTGTCACTACGTTTCCATCAGGAAACATCAATTTTCATGATACCATCTATCATTTCATACAGTACCATTTGCTCGTCTCGAATTGTCTTGGAACGGGATTTAGAACGGGGCTTGGGACTAGGAATACAAGAGGTAGCACACATGCTGCAAATCGCAGGGCCACATTGTATACAGAGGCAGCAGCTAAATATGATCGCTACTGCTATACTTAGAAAGGACAGGACTTTCCATCCCCATGCGGAAATTATATTCCAGAACCAACCGGACCATGTCCAGGTGCCTGGATCTTGGTGTAACAGATGGGCAATTTTATGGAGTCTGGTTATAGCTGAATAAACAGACGGCACGTTATTTGGAATGAAAATGCAGCAACTAGATCCGATGACTCTACAGGCCCCGCCCCTATCGGCCAGTATGACGTCAAGGACGAGACGATTTTGCAAAACGACAAATCTCATAGCAGATTGTTCTTCGGTTAGGTTACCTAGAGCAGAAGCAGTCTCATTTACTACAGCTTCAAGGGTTCTTGTTAACCTACGGATCAGTTTACTATTCTGGACAGGTCCTACAAAGAAGAAGAAACCTTTATTGAAATCTGTATACTGTTCTAGAGTAGTTTCAGTATAGTCGACAATTGGGGACTCCCTTCTATGTCTAATGTGTACTAGATGTGTGTTTCTGTGATAATCAGATGGGGCTAGAAAAACAGGTGGCAGTAGGAAGGCAATGTAACAGGTTCCCTCCCAATCGAGGGGCAGACGGACATATGCAGTTTGACCACAAATAAAATAAGAATGACGTGAAGCTTTGAAAATAGATTTCCCACTGTCACTATACTTGATAACAGTAGTACATTCACTATGACCTATGTGTACAGAACCATAACTACGGACACATAATTCGCCTTTGACTGGTAGTACTGAAATAGCAGGTAAGTCTGGAGTAGTATCAGACTGAACATTCAGGACCATGAAATTCGACGAATAATTACCTAAATTATATACTTCGTTTTCTAGATCTAAACCTGTTCTGTGGGGGAAACCTTGCTTGTCTGGAAAACATGTACTGTTAAGAAAAGACATATCTGTTGAGGATGACGTTAACGTGGACCATGCTCCACACGAACCATTGTGTGAGAATGGATAAGGAAAGAGTGGCAGAACTCCCTTCGGTGTCTGGAAAGGGGGGAGTCGACCACACACCCAACAATTTGTGGCATTGCTGGTCTGGTGTGAGTAATGTAACATACGGATAAATGTGTTGTTGCGCATAGCGAGGCGGTAAGAATATTCGTGAGGAGGCAGATCACTAAACGTGTGCTCTACTGTAGCATTAGCAGACATATTTACATGAGGAACTGGTAAATACAGGAAAAATGCATAGCTGGTGCAGGAAATCATTATGCTGAGAAGCAATATGAAACTTAGAAAAACGATACATTGAAGTGAACTTCGACTGACTCTCTCACTATGGGGGTCTATTTTATACATGTCAGAAACAATCTAACCGTTTCACCTAGGGGAGGACTTATACAATCAAACTGACTGACTTATTTTACTAGACCTTAATTTGAGCTTATACTCTTGTTGCGGAGTTTTCTCTAACAAGGGAGGGGTTGTAATAATGTCTTGTGCGGGACAGTCCTTTAAGACAATGTTTTGGCAGTCCTTCGAATCCTGGAAATCCTTGGAAATGTTCTTGGAGACTGATTTCAATGGATTGAAAAGTTTTACATGAGAAAGGTGGACCCACCCCTTCCTGCCTTCCAACTTGACGGCAGTTCGGGTGGTCAAGAGGACCTGACGTGGCTCCTTCCAACGTGGTTCCAGCGGACTTGATCTGTCGAAATTCCGGACCATCACAAGGGAGCCTGGAACGATCTCGTGCGGTGCCACCTCGGTATTGTCTGGAAATGCGGCGGCAACCTGTGAACGACATGAGTTGAGGGCAGACATCAAGGAAGCTAGGTAATCTGTCAGCATATTACATGAAACATCGGTAATACTTCGGGGTCTAGGAGTACCCCACATGTTAGGGGGGCGGCCGAATACGACCTCATACGGGGACAGACCTGATCTGGAATGTGCGACCATGCGCATATAAAATAAAGCGACTGGCAGAGCTATTAACCAGTCCACACCTTTGTCTTTACAGACTTTTGCAATACGGATTTTCAGAGTCTGATTATGTCTCTCTACGAGACCGGCTGCTTCAGGATGGCGTACACAATGGAACTTCCACTGGTACCCTAACAAAAGGGAAACGTGCTTCATTAACTCTGAGGAGAATGGCTGACCGTTATCAGAATATACGACTCTAGGGAGTCCGTATCTAGGGAAAAATTCACGAACCAACTGCTTGGCAGTGGTCGCGGCTGTGTAATCTGGGACTGGATATGCTTCTGTCCACCTGGACAAAGCGCATACAACTACAAGGACATACTTGAAACCTCGACATCGCTCCATCTGAATATAATCCATCTGGAGGACCTCAAAAGGGTGGTCAGGGGGCTGGAAACCACCTTGTTCCACCGGGACACTTTTACCTGGATTAAACTGACAACATATCATACAGGTACGGACTTTCTGCTTGGCTGCAGCTCGTAAATGCTTGTTGAACCAAATGTTCTGGATACTGTCTAACATAGCTTTTTCTCCTAAATGTGCTGGACTATGTGCGGTATTGATAATGACTTGAACCATAGAGTCGGGGAGAAACCATGTGGCTCTACCCTTCGTTAACCATCCTTGATCTGTCTGGACCCCTCCTTGTTCAGACCATTTCTTGAGTTCATCGGGAGTAGCATGTAACTGGATATCTATGACATCTTGTGTAGGGTCCTTAACTGTCATGCATGTAATCGGATCTGGAGTACGTGTCTGATTAACTGGAATGTCTGGAGTCTGTGCTGTAAGCTTGGCTGTGCGGTCTGCTAGATCATTACCCTGGGAAATAATGTCAGTAACTTTCGTATGTGCTTTGCATTTCATGATAGCAATGGATGTCGGTAAATGTATGGCATCTAACAGGGCTTGAATAAGGAGACCATGCTGAATCTTGGTTCCATGAGAAGTCATGAAACCTCTCTCCTGCCAGAGTACTCCGAAGTCGTGTACAACTCCGAATGCGTAACGTGAATCTGTGTAAACATTAACTTTCAGGTTCTTGGCATGTATACAGGCTTGTGTCAGAGCGACTAGCTCTGCTGCTTGAGCGGACAGGGTGTCAATACGGTGTGTTTCAATAACTTCAGTGTCAGTAGTCACTGCATACGCGGCGGCTAGTTCTCCTGTATTAGTTCTCATACATGAACCATCCACATAAAGTGTCAGGTCAGGATCTGGTAACGGAATGTCTGTCAGGTCTTGTCTTGGCTTTGTCGTAATGTTAACTACTTCCACACAATCATGTGGGTCTGGATTTGAATTAACTGATGGTAACAGTGTAGCAGGATTCAGAACGTTGCAGCGTCTAATTTCTATGTGTGGCTGGAACAGTGTCAATTCATAACCTGTTAAACGTGCAATTGTCAAGTGCTGAGTTTGTGTTCGGTTTAAAAGAACTTCTACTGAATGTGGGACTTGTACTGTCAGGGAATGTCCTAAAACTATGGAATCACTTTGTCTGATAGCTAGTGCTGTGGCTGCAACTGACTTGAGGCACGCAGGCAACGCCTGGGCGACTGGATCTAATGTGCTCGAAAAATAAGCACAGGGCTTGTATTGTCCTGCTTGATCTTGTGTGAGAACAGACAATGCTGTACCTTCGCGTTCAGTAACAAAAAGTGTAAAAGGCTTACTGTAGTTCGGTGTAGCTAGAACTGGAGCTTGACATAGGGCTTTCTTTAACTCGTTAAAACTAAGTGTATGTTCAGATGTCCAAGGGAGGACAGTCGATACGGCTGCCTCCTGTGTCGTTAACTGTATCAGTGGCTTGGCTAGAAATGCATACTGGGGAATCCATTGTCTACAATAAGAAGTAAGGCCGATAAAAGCACGTACCTCCTTCTGGGTTCTGGGCTGGGGAAGACTCGCTATTAACTGGATACGGTCTGGTGTCAACTGCCTACCCCTCTTGGACAGCAAGTGTCCTAAGTATACCACTTGCTGGACACAGAATTGAAGCTTCGAAGGTGACACCTTGTGCCCCATCTCGGCAAGGAAATACAAAACTGTAAGTGATGCTCGCTCGCAAGCACGTTCAGAACGGGCTGTGATCAGTAGATCATCAACATACTGGAGCAGGGCAGTGTCAGTTGGCATGTGAATGTTGTCTAGTTGTCTCTTGAGTGCTTGACTGTAAATACTAGGGCTTTCTGTGAAACCTTGAGGAGCGCGTGTGAACATATAGCTCCTTCCATTTAAACAGAATCCGAAAAGAAACTGGCTGTCTGGATGAATTGGAACACTGAAAAATGCATTCTTGAGGTCTATGACAGTGAAAAACATGGCTTCGGAATCAATGGCTGTTAACAGGGAAGAAATATCTGGGACAACTGGGTACTGAGGAATAATACATTTATTAAGCTCTCGTAAATCAATCACTAATCGATATACTGGGGGTGCATTTGGATCAGTACGTTTCATGACTGGAATGATCGGAGAATTACATACATTGGAGTCAGTTTCTACAACTACTCCTTGAGCCATGAGCTCGTCAATAATTTTGGATAAGGCTGCTACAGCCTCAGGTGGCAATCTGTACTGTCTGATTCGGGGTAACACTACACCTGGCTTGAGAGTCACACGATGGGGTGTGATTTGCATGTAACCTACATCAGTTGGACCTTGCGCCCATAAATGCTGTGGAACATTAGACAATCTTGAATCAAAATCTCGTAATACATAGTGACCCTTAAAGTCACGTAGGAACAGACGTATTCCCTCTGGGGAACAGCAAATAACTGCACCTAACTCTTTCAGTGTCTTAATGCCTAACAGATTTTCTGGACATGACTTAGTAAGTAACAGATCAGTAGTACGGGACAATGGACCTACCTCTAGAGTGACTGGCTTAGATATCTCATTAACTATTGGTTTTCCTGAAAATCCAAGGGAAACATTTCTTGAGCCTGAGAGCGGAGCCCCTGGAACTTCGGCGTGACTAATTGTAGTCCTACTTGCCCCTGTATCAATCAAAAACTTTCTGTCTTTCCCTAATACTTGACTGTGAACATAGGGACCTTCTTGATCTACAGGTATCTCGATGAGAGGCAAGCCTACCTCCCTCTCTAGGCTGTTTCATGAATATGACTGGTACTCTGGATACTCGGACTGTGCATACTGGTACATCTGTGATGTGACATGCTGTGTTGCAGCAATAGGCTGCGGTACTGAAACTGTCTGTTGTGCATTCTGTGACTGAGGAATCTGTGAAACTTGTTCTTGTCTTGGCGGACGTGGTCTTTCTTTAGTCTTACCGGTAGCTATGTTGTGTTTCAGAACTGCACACTCGTTTATAAAATGACCTGGCTGTTTACAATAATTGCAGTTCCCTTTAACGGGAGCTGCAGGATGACTGGCTTGATTCGGACCCCTCTTCTGACTGTCTTGAGGAACAGATTGTGCAACTAGCACTTTCATTTTCGTGTCTTTCATACGTTTTCTCTCGTGTTCTTGCTCTTCCCTGATTCTATTCTGGTGGTACTGGAGCATCTGGAGCATCTGGGACGGAGTATTTGCTTGCCAGGTGCTTTCGACTTTCAAGACTCGATTTTTAATTTGTGGACTTGAATTCTCGACTAATTTGGTGACGAAAAGATGAGGGTATGACTCACTACTTGTCTTGAGACCACTATTAATACTGAAACATTTTTCAAACCTAGAATAAAAATCACTAATATCTTCATCTTGTTTCTGTTTACAGGCTGAGATTGCATCCCAGTCTTCTTTCCTCGTTGTCAATAATCTGGGTAAAACTTGAATCAGTAATTCTGGTAATTCTTTACATTTATCTCCAAGACCGGTACCTGGTACTCGTGCCTTGTCTTCAGCTTCTAGAGCTGCCCAATCGATCTTTTTCTCTCCCACCTCCCATTCTTTTTCCTTTAACTTTTCATACACCCCTGCGGGTAACAGGACCTTTAACATTTTAATGATATCTGGGTAAGTGTATTCTCCCATACGGAGCATGTCTTTTAATTCTCTATGGAACCCTGCTGGATCTTTGTCATGACAGGGAATTAATTTCTTCATTTCAAGAAGTTCCATCTTTGAAATTGGAGTGTATACAAACACTCGTTGCATTACGCCCCCCGCCCCTTGGACTGGGTGGACTTCTCGTAACGGATTCTGTCTGTCTATGTAAAACGATTTACTTTCTGGGGGTGAGACATGAACAAAATGCGGGTTCAGGAACGTTCTATATTTGTGGCGCTGTTCTAGAATGACACTTATTAAATCGGTACCTAGACCTCTCCATCTATACTGGAGTAACTCGTTCAGGATATCATGTAACGGGCCTGGATCAGAATGTTGACCCTCATACAGAGTGATGAGGTGCTGGATCGTATACATACCCACCAGTCGTTGCTCGGCTGGGGGCAGTTTCAGAAACATTTGTGCCACTATTTCGTCTGGAAAAGTGGTAGAATCAGTAATCCATCGGACTGCTGATCGGGCTAGTTCTTGTTCATGCATGGTACTTAACTCGCTATAACCGATTCGTGATTTCAGAATGTGATCGGTAGCTTGAAATACTTGTTCTAGAGAACCTTGTTCTGGTGCTAGATGATGAAAAACAGACTTGGGTTCTAGGCGTAAATGGCGATCTGGAAATCTAGATTTTCCTACATACGCTATTCTGGCGGGATTCTCGTTCTCTTCCTCTTCAGGATCAGAGATACTTTCTTTCTCGCTTACTTGTGCTGCTTTACGCTGGTCGTGTAACCTTATTATTTCTTTACGAATTTTCTTGTACATACTCTCCATGGCACTGACGGTCTTGTGCTTACCCTCGGCTATATTATCACTCCACCTTGTCAGGATTCTCATTTCGGCGGGATCTTTAGACGGGTAATCTTGTTCTCTTATTAGACAATTGATCAGGAACTTTAATATCATGAGCTGAATCTCGGCTTTCCTTTGAGACATAATCTCGCCAATACTTTCTGGATCATCCCCTGTACGGATGAAACGATATATTCTGTCTAGATCTTCTTTCATATTCGGCAAGGTGACTAGATACTCGATCACTCTTCTTACACGTAAGGAATATAAAACCATAGTATATTCGCCTGGAACTGGATCATAGACACATTCGTTAAGGGCTTGCCTGATTTCTGTAACAGACTTATTACTTTTAGGAGTACGCTGTGATGCTTGAGCATGTAATTCGAGTGCCGATAAACGCTTGTGTGGCGGCGGGGTTTGAGGAGTAGCTCCTCCTGCGGCCCCTAAACTGGAGTCGTCTACTGAGGCTCTACGTTCTGGCAGAGTGGGAAATGGAACTGTAGGCTGGACCGGGGGTACCGTAACAGGTACTCCGGTGTCTGGAGGAGCGGGAAGTGCCTGATTTACAGGGACTAGCGGAGCGCGAACAGGATTTGCATATTCTGGGACTGTGTCGTCCAGATAGGACGAAATAAAAATATCAGCTGCGGTCGGTTTGTGACGTAGCTTGGTCGGAACTAATGGTGGCGGGAAATTACTGGATGCCTCTGGGGTCGCTTTTGGCAAACCTTCGGCAAGGAGAGGATACATACCCTTAATAAGGGCATGCCTCTGTCTGTCTGACTGTTCGGCTTTGACTTGTTCACCTATCTCGATTAATTCTCTTTCTTGGGCTCGTTCCTGGGATTCTCTACTTAACTCTGACTTTCTGACTTCCTTTTCCGTTCTTCTATGCGCTTCTTTACGCCATAACTCGATGGCATCTTTCTGTGACTGTCTGGCTTTCTTTTTCCATAATGCTTCTTCTACTCGCATGATACATTCGGCATCCCATGTACCCGATACGGGCCATCTATACTTTTCTTCCAACTGTTTGGTATACTCTACCCATAAATCTAGATACAATATGGCGCTTATGCCATGTTTCTGATACATAAAGTGACCTGGACTGTCCCTAGGTGGGACAGGAACTGCTTCCTCTAACAGACCCTTTCTAGTTTTTAACTGACGTAACTTGGAAAATATAGGCATGACTGAACTGTAATCTGGACACAATACAATACACAATAAAAACACGAAATCACATCGCACTCATACCACAACAGTAAATTACATGAAGAACATTATAAATAACAGTTCGAACAGAATATTACCTGAAATACTGAGAACAGAAATAGAACAGATTTTCTCGAGAACGGAACAGACTAGAGTTACTGGATGCACTGCTGTAACAGTACGGAACATACCGGTCCCATAAAGGGACGCATCAAGACCCGTATCCACCTAGGTGAACACTTCGTTTGTGAGTCTGGGCACCACCAACCCACGGACCAGGAGTCAATTTAGATTGGTCCTGTCTAGATACTACCCCAGCAATGGTACTCACTGGGCAGCACGGAACGGAAGGCCTCGGACTGGACTGGACGACGGACGACGAACTTCGGACTTCGGACTTCAGTTACAGGTGGGCCTCCGGATACCTCGGACCTTGGACTCTCGGCTTGGGCTCTGGTCGGGACTCGCCGCGTTCCTCCACCGTCTCGTTCGGATGCTGGACCGCCTCCTCCGTCTCCTCCGTGGGCCTGAGGGATACTTGAGCAGAAATATCTGCCACTGCGCAGAAGAGTTCCGTCACGACTGCAGAGGGTCAGGGGGTCGGCGTGGCTTCACCGACGCGTGGGGAAAGGGCAAGTCCCTGTTCGGGCGCCATTATGTGGTATATAAATAAATAATACCGGATCTATTTTTGGATGAATGAATGAATAACAGATAGCTCAATAAAATAAGAGTCAAGATTCGAGGTAGTAGGAGATTCTGCAGGTTTATTACAGCATAAGGACAGGATCAGGACAACCTGCATAGAACAGAGGTGACAGGGCCCAGCAGGACAACTGGGGCCCAGCAGGGGAAAAGAGGCCCAGCAGCTGCTGGGGCTAGGTCTGGGATGAGCGCGCTAACATTCAATAACAAAACACAGGCATATATACATAGCGCGAACACATAGCATTACATTGCAGTAGGCGTAGCAGTGGGTGGAGCAGAAGGCGTGATGCGTAGCAGTCGCGGAAGATAACAGTAAAAAGAGGTGTAACTGGGAGTATACATAGACATGTGATGCAAACGTAACAGAATATGTCATGAATGGGCGGAAACATAGGAGGGGGCTACCTAAGGAGCCGGGACCTCCAACCTAATGGTGCGCGAAAACTAGCAATGACGTGTTACTAGGAGAAGCTGGGGGCTACGAACTCTGTGCTAGGAGCAGAGACTAAAGTCTGGAGGGTCGGAGCGACATGTACCTAAACCCTATCTGGTATCTGATGTTTAGGGAACATGTTGATATAAACTAGAAGTCATGAGGGGGAAAGCTAACTTGACTCCAAGACTGGACCATGCATTATTCTACATGTAGTGCGTGATGGAGAATATTAAATGACCATTAAATACAGTATTTCTCTAACATGGAGACGAGAAGGCTAGACAATGACGGAAACTATTGATGCAGTTCAGTAGCTTAGGAATGCAGAAGGGAGGACTGAACTGATAGCTGGAACTATAACATACTTTTGGCAGACTCAGAGGCAGAGCCAAGCTGCACCGGGCACTGCGAGGCAGGAAGTAAGTGAAGGGTCGAGGATACAGGTGGGGGCTGTATCGCTCCTCAGCGAGGCTTTCAGGAGACAGGAGCTGAATCCGTGGTCCGGGCCCTTTTGAGGCCTGGAAACGGGGACTTTATAATGGAATAACGTGCACACTGGGAAACGTGGCAACATTACTTTACATAGGCCTGATATTCGTAGTATTCACGAGGACTGGAAAATGACATACCAGAGGTGGACACAACTGTAATTGTGTCATTAATCGGACATGGGGAATAACATATGCATATTGGTCATGCACACATAACATATGATGGATGAGGCGTAGGGACACAGAACATGGCAAAATTTACTTTTCCACACACTCCTCATCATTAAGCTTGTTTTTGATCCCAGCTATATTCCAGGATCTGATTTGGTCAGTTGTATCATTTTCTTTTTTAATTTGTCCAGAATTGTTGTTCTCATTACCTTTCGGGCTCCTATCCCTATTTTTAGTTTCTACCATACAGGCTTCGTTCAGTCAATCCTGTTGACCCAGGCTAGAAAGTCAGGCATAACTGTTTGTACAAGCCACAATTGGACCCTGACTGAGCATGTTTTGAGAATAAGACCACAAATTATTGGGTGTTTTGGGATATACAAAGGAGGGTTGATGAAAGTAACCTAACGGTACAGCAACGACTAGTTCCTCACGACGGATCATATTTTGCTGTTTTGACAGTAATTCATAATGGAGGTTTTGACCACCCCTGGTGTCAGAAATTGATAACAATGCTAACGCTGGTACCAAAGTCATCAATTCAGAAAAGGCTCTTCTTCCTCAACATCTAAATGTATCTATTGTGGAGTCTCACAGGGATCTCCATGGTGCCCTGGGGTTTCAATAGCAAAATGTGACCACAGGCAGTACCACCTAGAGTTCCAAATGTATGAGCATGATATCCAGCTCAGCATCCATCTGGACCCTCACAATGATGGGCAGGAAAACATCATCATCTGTCTGAAACCTAAGCATAGCTGGATGAAGGACCGCTTCTTCTCTCTGAAACTGAAACACACCATGACCGAGATTCTCTAGGGTGGGAATTCTTAAGGTGCCAGCTTGCCATCAATTTGCCAGAGGCACTACCAGCCACCACAACTCCAAGCTCCAACTCATGCAGTAAAGATTCTGAGATATATTTTAGACAGACAGCTATGTGTTGGTCCCCAAATCACTACAATGGTTCAAATTGCCAACTTTTATCTTATGCTGTTGTAAAGACGTATAGAGGCAACCTTAAAAAATTGTCCACACAGAACATCATATATTTATACTCAAAAAGAAATATCTATGGGATGGAATGGTTTAACCAATACTTTTTAAAATAGGCAGTTGTGCTGCAAAGGAAAAGTAAACTTTGGAGATTTACTTATCTTCCACGTTCACACTTGAGCCCCAGTCCCATGTCTTCTTTTATCCTCTTGAACATAATGCAATTTTAATTGCATAGTGACAATATATGGGGATCCCTGTGGTGAACAGTGTGCATCCCAAGAAGTTTTGAGACGAAAAGCTTCGAAAGTAGAAGTGTGCAAAATCCATGCAATTTGCTTTTGTGTAGTTTTATGAAAACTTATAACAATAATGCAAAATTATGAGTAATTACACAAAATGCACTACCAGCTTTTTGTGCCATATTTTAGCTTGAATCGCATCCTCACTCCTAATTTAAATCTGAGGACGCATATGGCGCTAACAAAAGTGCAAAAAACATGAGTTCTGCCAACAGCAGCTGGTTGCACTCTCGTTATTCACATTATTCATGTGCCCTCATGCTAAAGTTTTTGCTAAGAATGGCACATAGTTACATGGCGTGGAATATTTTCAGGAATTCCACGTAAGAAGCAAATGCAGTAATACATGAAATTACGTGAGATTACGCTGGCATAACAGAAATTTCGGTTCAACAATATCCAGAATGCCGGAATTAGAAACCTAACCATAGGAAGAACAGAGATTCCACTGAACATGTGCGAATAACCCTCTTTCCAGAAAGAAAAATTATTTTCTAGAGTCCCCTCACCCATTAGGGTTAACCATAGATGGCATGCTTCATCATTGGGGTCCTCTAAATCCGCTGCGGATTGAGGCATGCTGCGACTTGCGAACTACATAGGAGCACTTAGTTTTTTGAAAATATGTGTGGTGCAGTGATGTGGAGTGGGAAAAATAAGCTAGAAATACCTAGTTAGGGAGCTAATATTTTCTTCCTGCTCCTAGACGGTATGTTTTAAAATCAAGGGTTAATACTAGGGAAAGAGTGGTACGCACGGGGCTAGCCTTCGTTTGGTCCTGAAGAAGAGCTTTAGGGGAAAGCTCGAAACATGTCGACCCAGTACTAGGGGTACCATACTCATTACAATTAGGTCTTTCCCTAGTATTAACCCCTGATTCTAAAACATACCGACTAGGAGCAGGAATAAAATATTAGCTCTCTAGCTAGCAATTTTTAACCTATTTTTCCCACTCCACATCACTGCACCACACATATTTTCCAAAAACTAAGGGCTCCTTCGTAGTTCGCAAGTCAAAGCACGCCTTAATCCGCAGTGGATTGAGAGGACCCCAATGATGAAGCATGCCACCTAGGGGTAACCCTGGAGAGTGAGGGGCCTATAAAAAAGATTTTTTTCTGTCTGGGAAGAGGGTTTTTCACACATGTTCAGTGGAATCCCTGTTTTTCCTATGGTTAGGTTTCTAATTCCGGTATTCTAGATGTTGTGGAATCGCATTCAGTAAGGAGGGTGAAACTAACCTTAACCTCTACCTCCCCCCGTTTTTTGATTTCATAACTGAAAATTTGCCTGGGCCTGGTACAAATCTACTGTAGACTCTTGTGGAGTATATGTACAGTTTGTTTAAAAAATATTTCTTCCCAAAAATATAATGCAAACCCAAGAGCATGGGTTCATTTATGCAAGGGAAAAATAAAGGCCTAGTAAAATAATTTTCTTTTCACAGCTTTTACATCCTATCTCTTTTGCTGCGTATTTTATGTTTAATTTCTACCAACCAGATATCTATCAATATCTTCCAACCAGAATTCTTCGCTCAGCGACTCAGAATTTGGTGATGGTCCCCAAATTTCATAATGTGAGATGGGGAGGTTGAAGAGCCTTGTCGATGGTGACCGTCAAGCTATGGTACTCCCTCTCCCACCATGCTACCAGTCTGAAAATGCCCACCGCCTTTAGGAAACCACTTGAAACTCGGGTCATTACTCTATAAAACATGGACCTGTGAAGCCCTTTAACGGAGAGTCTGCTGTCTTAATCCGATATAGCAAAGTATTTTGAACCTTGTGACGCCCTTGGGCATTTGTACACTTTTACTAGTTTATTTCATTTCATTTCATCATTTCATTTCATACCAGTGAAAGTTATATTTGGCTGTACACACAACTATTTCTGGGCGCTTTGGTGCATTTTCCTGTTGTCGCCTCTTCTCCTTCAACAGCCTTTTTCCTCTCTCCTCCAAATGCAATAAAATACCGTCTTTAGGTCTGTCAGGCATAAAAAGACACCGACATCGGAAAAGGAAATATTCACAAAAATTAATGAAACGGTTATGCCGGGAATTAATTCCCTACTTTGGTTTAACGATGGTGGCGAGGTTTTATGACAATAGGTAAGTTACTTGCATTGAAGTACTATCCATAAACCCCTTGCTGCTGGAATACCAATTATGTGTTTCTAATTGTCAGTGAAGCCTGTCTGCAGCTAGTTACCAAAGGTGTGCGGGCAGAGAGCGGTTAATATATTGCTGTGCTCTGGCAGGATGCAGGGCAAAAGTTCAAGGCATTATTCAATCAGGACTGATTTATAAATGTTGTACGCCATGTTATATCAAATAAAGGAAACAGATTCTTTAGAAAGCAAAAGGCAATTGCACGGGCAATTTATCCTGTTGATCTCTTTATGCATAGGATTGGGCAGTGTGACTTTGGCTATGGGGTGTGTGCGGCCAAAGGGGTGAGTGAAAGTCTAACAGGGACATGGCCCTGGAAATAATTATATAGGATGTGAACAGCGAATTACGGTGGTCAATAGCCAGCCTAACTGGTGATCACTTGACATAAATTGACAGAAGTTACTATTATGCTCTTGCAACAGGCTATGTATTAACCTTGAATTACATTTTCCACGCCAATCATAAAGAATTCTTATTTATTCTTCGTTGGCCAGGCCCCTGTTAGAGGCACCCTACCCCTTTTTCAAGTCATTTAAAGCACTGCACACTCCTTTTGGCCTCAAATGCCCTTTTTGCCAGGCATGAAATCTCTGCCCCCCCACCCTCACCCTCCAGGGTCTCACAAAGTAGTACTGTAGTTCTCCCACAGAAGGGGTACTCGGACATAGGCACGGAGGGGTAATAACAATCACGAGCATACCTAGCACATTATAACCTATCTATAACATCGTGATCTTAAGAGATGCTTCCCAATGGATCACCTAGAAACAATAAAAGATGGTCCAGGCATTCTAAAGCATTACATATCACTTCCATTGTCATCACCTTCATCCGAGCCATATTTGGAGGAGGTATTGAGAAGGGAATCTGCAGTTCCTAGATTTTAGAAACTGGCTGATTGGTTATTAAAAATGAGGGTTTCTAGGAGGGCGTGGCCAGCAGCATGACGAGCTAAGTCGTGCTTCTCCGGAGCTCCTGCTGGATGCCTCGTAATCCGACTTACGAAATTGCCCAAACGACACCAAAACCAGAATCGGAGGTGCCCCTGACTGCCCTGACCTTGGCGGACACGCCGGAAAGCGCACCGGACCACGGTGGAAGAAGCAGCGCCGGCCGGACAGTGAACCCCCTGGCGACTCGGCGAGCTGCAAGATGGCGGCGTGCCTGAAGAGCCGCGAGTGGAGCTTATCGGGATCCCCCCCCCACCCCCCTGGACACGTGGACATCTTGCGGGCCGGTGTCGCGGCTCCCCAGTGCCCGAGGGGGTGCACGCGCAGAGCTGACCTCGTTGGAGGCCGCGGGGGGAACAGGGAGCCCCGTTGACTGTCCCGATACTACACCAATATGGCGGCGGCCCCGGAGACGCGAGACGGAAATTGTCCCTGAGCCTGCCGAGAGCTCTCATCCTGCGACACTCCTGTGGCGAGGAAGAGGGGGGGCTGGGCGGCACCCGGAGCCCGCAGATATTGAGGAGGTGGACCCCCTGACTGCCCTGGCGATTCGGCGACCTCACCAACATGGCGGCAATCCACATCAGGTAGTGTGGACCCTTCGGCGGCTGCTGCCCAGACGAGGTTCCCATCGCAACTGGGCGGCGCCGACAGTCACTACCGACGGCGGAACCGGCGCAGAGGGGAGCACTTTGCTGCCGAGGGGAAGCGCTGAGAGAGTCCAAGACATGGGCGGAGGACGCCTTGGGGGTCACGGAGGGAGAGCGACCTGTAGACACTGGACAGACCTACTGGGTACACCACTGCCCCGCATGAGTGAGGGCCCCCTGGAGCCCGAAGTGACTCTCTAGGGGATGGCACGCCTGCCCGTCCTCGTGCTCTGTCCAGCTCCTGTGCCCTGCAGTTAGGCCACCGACTGAAGACGGCCAGTCCGGTGAACTAGAGGTAGGCCAGGCGTCCTGTGCGTGGTGCGGGCTGGCCCCCCCCGCCTGACTTCTCTGGGGGGGTGAGACACCACATATACAACCCCCGGTGGCCGGGTGAGACCTGCGACTGGTGGGGACGCGGGAGCCTCCTAGGCTATTCCACCGGACCCAGCGAATCATGGGGAAAAGAGACATACTACCTAAAGTGCCCAAGCAGGGAACAATGGACAGCTTCACAGCTCCGCGTCCGGCCACAGTAGGCCCCCAGAGACACGTCTGGTGCGCGCTCCGACACTGCGCTACTAATGGAGGCCATTCAAGCGTCCCGAACAGACATTCAGGAATCGAGAGCTGCACTGGAAGTGAAAATAGGGGAAGTGTGTTCGGAGGTGACACTTCTGCGGCAGGACTTTCGGAACCTTTCTGACAGGGTCGGCTCTGCTGAGACGCGAATAGGAGAGGCAGAGGACTCCATCACTACCCTACGCAAGGACATGGCGGAATTGAAAGCATCCCACCGCCAACTACTATGGAAGGTTGATGATGCTGAAAATAGAGCAAGACGGAACAACCTCCGCTTCGTCGGCTTTAGGGAAGGGATCGAGAAAATGGACATGGTATCCTTCCTACGCACGTGGCTCCTGGAGACCTTCCCTGCGGTGCAATTCTCCCCCTGCTTCATCATTGAGAGGGCGCATAGGGCTCTTCTGGCGAAACCTCCGGAGGGAGCTCGACCACGACCAGTCATTGCTCGCTTTCTTAACTTCGCCGACAGGGACCTCATCCTCAGGGAGGCACGGAAGATGGGGGAGATACGACTGGAAAACGCTCATATTATGGTCTTCCCGGACTACAGCCAGGAGGTGCAAAAACAACGCCGCGCCTTCGACTCCGTCAAAGCAAAGCTCAAAGACCTACGGATCACATATATGCTCCTTTTCCCAGCCAAGCTCAAGGTGATCTATAAAGACCAGTCGCTTTTCTTCACCCACCCGGAAGACGCATGGCAATGGCTGGAGGAACGCCCGATCCTGAACAGCAGGGAAAGAGTCAACAGAGACGTATCAGAGAGATCCGAACATGGCGCAGCCCAATGGGACCTTCCTAAGGCGCAAAGACAGAGAATTGCGAGGAAGTCGAGGAGGCAATTCCAGGCGACACCCTACCATGGCCGGGATGTGGGACCCACGCGAAAAGGACGCTCGGCCTCGCCGACGGGGACGGCCAGGACAGATTCCCTATCTGCGAGGTTACAATCACGCGCCCGATCGGAGGACGGCGAGGAGGAAGACCTGACAGGACACACGTCTGAAGAAGAGGACCTAGGGGGAGGAAGCCAATCCGCGCACCCGCTTGTGGAGGAGATTCGTGTGATGGAACAGGACATCTCTGGACAATTGAGCACACCGGAATCGGAGACACAGGATTCCAAATCGTGAACCACAGGGACACGGAACATTGTTTGCCAATAGTGAGGCACAGACGCCCCATATCTGCCACGTCCTTTGAACAATGATGTAAAAGGGTCGTGGGACTGGCATCTGGTCGGAGGAATGGAGAGCACGCAAGTTGACACGCTTCTTTGTTACACAAGTTAATAGTTATTTTTTCCCATTTTGGTCTCTGGGTAATTGACAGGGAGGGTGTTTGTGGGTGGGCGACAGGCCTACTCCTGCGGGAAGTCATGTCCTGTATAGGGACAGACCTGGAAGGGGAGGGAGGTGGGGAGGGGGGAAGAAGGGGAGTTCTCTTGTTTGTTCGGACGAGGGTCCAGGGGGGGAAAGTTGGGGGAAACACGTTTTCATTGAACGCAGACAGCAGCACGCACTGAACACACGCTTCACCTTTACATGCCGGGGTCCAGGAGATGGTAGATCCTATGCGTTCCAATGGCGAGCACAGTAGTCACTACACAAGGGGGAGTTGGAGACTGAGCATCCTGACGTGGAATGTCAATGGGCTGGGCTCCAAAATCAAAAGAGGCCTAGTCAATGTCTACATTAAAAGGGTGGACCCAGACTTCACCTTTCTGCAAGAAACGCACCTCAAGGGCACTCAGTGCGCCTTTATCGCTCGGGGGAGGCACAGGGTGATAGCGCATGCGGGATACACTTTGGACTCTAGAGGGGTGGCAGTCATTGTTAAAAAAACGTCCCCATTCTGCGTCACACGCACATGGCTAGACCCCCAGGGAACTTACGCGGGAGTCCAGGGTACCTGGAACAGACGTACCTTTACGCTTATCTCGGTCTATGCACCGCCCAAACTACAACCCCGTACACTCACGGCGCTTACACATATACTCATTGAAACCTCTGATACTGTACAAATAGTGGGTGGGGACTTCAACGATGTCATGCACACGGGCAGCGACAGATCTGGTGATGTGGCTAGGAGCGGACACCAAACTACACTCTTCAGCAAGATGTCAGCCATAGGTCTCACGGACGTCTGGCGGTGGCTCCACCCAACACAACAGGCGTACTCATACTACTCTGGGGCTCATGGGGTGTTTTCGAGACTTGACTATGTCTTTATGTCCCGTCAATACCTGAAGGCGGATGACATTGCAGAATACAGAGCCAGGGGTATATCGGACCACTCTCCACTGTACGTTGGGGTGGGACAGGCCCAGGGTAGGCATCCTGGATCGTGGTGACTGGCGGCATGGGATTTACAGAACACGAACATACTCAGAGGCATACGGGCCGACATTAAGGTGTACCTGGCCGAAAACACGGGCACAGTGGATTCAAGCGTTACCCTATGGGAAGCCATGAAGCCGGTACTTAGGGATAGGATAAAATCCAGGCTAGGTGAGGAAAGACGGAAACTCCAGGCCGACGTGGCCGCATTGGACAGGACATTCTAGAAAGGGAAAGGGACCACTTGGCGCGGGCAAACACCGAGACCCTTAGGAGGCTTCTAGACGTACAGAAACAATACAGGGAACTAGTGACTGACGAAGCAAAGACCCAATCCCTCGCCACGCTGCACAGGTTATATGACGTGGGGGACAAGTCAGGGAAGCTACTGGCCTGGCTTAGCAGGAAATAAAGAGCGGAGAGATGGATAGATAGTGTTAGAACCATTGGGGGCGACAAGGTCAACACTGACACGGAGATAGCCGAAACTTTCGCCACGCATTTCGAGGCATTCTATGCAGCCCGCGTCCTTGCAACTCCGGATGAGGCGCGCCGGTATCTCGATGGAACGCTCTTACCGACTCTGCCACCCGAATCCATGGACGCCCTGGAGGCGGACATTTCGTTGGATGACATTACCGAGGCTCTCGCTAGAGTGAGGCCAGGAAAAACCCCGGGCCCCAACGGTTTCCCGGCGGAACTCTTTAAGCGTACGGCGGACCTACTAACGCGGCACCTTAAAGACCCCTTTGTCAGTGCCCTTGGAGAAGGTGAGCTACCCCCAGACTTGACTAGGGCCACCATTGTCCCGATATAGAAGGAAGGCAGACCTCGGGATGAATGCGCCTCATACCGACCCATTTCCCTCCTGAACGCGGAGGTGAAGATCCTAGCCACCATCTTGGCAACCCGCCTGAGGACAGTTATTACAGGTCTGGTACATATGGACCAGTCGGGTTTCCTACCTGACAGAGCCACTAAATGGAATCTCAGATGAACCCATAATTGGCTCCAGGAAGTCAGAGGCCGTAGTGCCCCTCACTGGTTCCTCTCCCTGGACGCTGAAAAGGCGTTCGACGCAGTACATTGACCCTTCCTCTTTGCAGTTCTATATAGGTTTGGTTTTGGGCCGAAGTTCATCCAATGGGTGCGGCTCCTCTACACCGCCCCGAAAGCTAGGGTACGGGTGAATGGGACACTATCACGCGAGTTCCAGATTCAGAGAGGCACTCGACAAGGATGCCCCCTGTCCCCCCTCTTGTTTACCCTTACGATAGAAGTGCTTGCCGCCAGGGTGCGGCAAAACGTGGCAATTCCCGGCTTTACGAGCAGTGCCACGGACCCGCAGTCTGAAAAAATCTCACTATACGCAGACGATGTTCTGCTTTATGTCACCGAGCCGGACACCTCGATTCCGGAGCTCTTCCGAGAAATAGAACGATATGGTAATATGGCAGGACACAAAATAAACTGGCATAAATCGGTACTCTACGACCCGAGGGGCCTGAACCGCTGGGGCCCTATACCCGCCGATCTCCAGACAACCTCGGAGGGTTTCCAATATCTCGGGATCTATATAACCGCGGAGGAGCCTCTTTCCTTCAGTAAGAATTTAGAACGGATCATACTTGCTGCGGTGGCAGATATGAATCGGTGGAGGCAGCTCCCGTTGACACTCCTAGGCAGGGTGGCCATGTTTAAAATGGTCACACTGCCGAAATACCTATATGCTCTGCAAAACGAATATTACCCGTTACCGGCAGCGGTCTTCCGTAGGATCCATGCGGACATGCGCTCCTTCCTCTGGCTGGGCAAGCATGCTAGAGTGGCCCTGTCGACGCTCCAGAGCCATCAATACAGCGGTGGGATCTCACTTCCCAATCTGGAGGCTTACTATTGGGCTGAACATCTCATAACGATACATGATTGGCTACATGCCCCAGCTGATCACCCAACATACGCTCTGGAAAGAGCGAAAATGTCATCCAAACACTTACTATCATATCTATATGGACCCTCTCGTAGTACTTCACTCCTCCCGGCGACAGCCTTAACTATAGCTGCCTGGACGAAGGCCAACCGTCGTATGGGATGGGATAAAAGGCCTACACCACAGACTCCACTGTGGCACTGCAAGTGGCTAGTGGAACTCCACAAATTACGGGGCTTTCAGAGGTGGGACGACATAGGCATCTCCACGATAGGGGACGGAATTGCCAAGGGAGAGCTCAAATCGTTCCAGGTACTTAAGTCGGAATTTGGGCTCCATCACACGCAACACTTTAAATATATACAACTACGCCACGCATGGAATGCCCAACACATTACACTCACAGACATTCCCAAGTATGCCCCTCTGGAAGGGCGGCTCCTTCAGGAACAGATGACGGAAAAGGCGGTCTCCCTGACATATAAAACATTAACTAACCATATGTTGGGTGACTTAGCAAAGTTGAGGGCTACTTGGGAGGCAGATGTGGGAAGGATGGAAGATCTGGATTGGGACACGGTTCTGATGCACCCCCAGGAGGTGGCGGTCAAGTCCCGGTTACGTTTGATTCAGTTCAATGTACTCCATAGAGCTTATTATGACAGACAACGGCTCTGTAGAATGGGGAAAATAGAGGACCCAGGGTGTCTTAGGTGTCATAGCGAGGTGGGCGACTTCTTCCACACGATATGGTCCTGTAGTGTCATACAAACATATTGGACCCAGATATTCAAAGAACTGGAGGAGGTCCTAGAGGCCTCGATCTTACAAGACCCCAAGATAGCGTTATTGGGCATGACTAATTAGGTGGATCTGACGCACCCCCTCCTTATTTTCCTGGTCCTAGCATTGGTGGTAGCGAAAAGGGACATCGCAAAGTACTGGGGGGCGTCGGACACACCGACCCTTGAGGAATGGAGGAGAGGGCTTGACCTCTACATGGCAGCTGAAAGGGTGACTTATAAAGCCAGGGGATGTCCCAAAAAATTCCGCAGAGTTTGGTCGAAGTGGAGACGATATCACGGGCTGGATGGGGGGTTGTGAGGGTGGGCTTTCTCTATCAGGAGAGGAACGGGCCATCGAGGTAAACAGGACGTCGACATTGACAAGCTGTAATTCATTATTGTGTTAATGGACCGGCATGGGGCAAAGGAGACTTGTCACGTGGAACAATGTAGTGTGCTAGTGGCGTGGGTGAGAGGGGGAGCGGGTGGGAAGGGGCAGCTGCTGCAAGGTTTTAGGTTCATAATCTAATGGAAGGTTAAAACGTGTTTTCTTGCTGTTTCAGGGGTGGGGGGGAGTTTAGTTCACGAAAAAGCAGAGGCTTGGAATGCTCTTTGATTGCTCAGAAAGGTATGTGGGACATGTCAATGACACCCTATCACACTTTGCCGCCCAACCTCCGGGATGTGGGCTGAATGGCCGTGTGTCCACATGATGATAGGGTGAGGCACTACGTGTGTCTCACGTCAGAAATATCTGAGTGTTAGTCACCGATTTACAGTGAATCTGCAATAAAAATAAAGTTTAAAAAAAAAAATGAGGGTTTCTAGTTGACAGTTTGTTACCCTGTCCAATTAGGACCCTTCTTCCTAGACAGGATAAGGGGGATACACTTCTAAAATAACCCCTGCTCACCCTCTTGGTAGCTTGGTATGAGCAGTCAGGCTTATCTCAGAGGCAGTTTGTATAGCATTTGCACATAACTAGCAGTAATACAGCGAAAACACTTAAAAAGGACACCACACCAGTTTTAGAAAAATATTCAATATTTTATCTGTGCAACACAAGACCAAAAAGGATAAAAATCCACCATACAATACTGGAGAAAATCAATAAGCAAAAATAGACTTCACTATAGCTTCACTACAGGAGGTAGAGACAGCATTATGTAGAGGAGACACTGCCTATTTAGGTGCTGGTGAAAACTCCTGCCACCACTCTAAATGCAGACCAGGCTTATCCAGCCCAACTATGGGTAACCCAGGAAAGGCAGGCCACACGTGGCTATCAACAGTGAATGCACATCCCCAGCCTCTGTCACTCCAAAACCAGACAGTCAATACACAAACAAGCGGAGCCACACAGATTGCTTAAGCAAGAAAATCCCTACTTTGTAAAAGTGGCATTTTCAAACATGCAATTTTGGAAACCATCTCCCTAAAAAGATGTGTTATTAAATTCTGAGTTTAGAGAGCCTAAACTCCATTTCTCTATCTAGTCCCCATCAAAAGTTATACTTCTAAGATGTTACAAAGTAAATCCCATGTTAGCCTATGGGTACAGATAGCCTTTCAATAGTGAAAAACAAACTTGGCAGTGTTTCACAATCAGGACATGTCACACACACCAGGACATGTCCTACCTTTAACATACAAGGCACCCTGCACATGGGGGTAATAGGGCCCACCTCAGGGGTGCCTTACATGTAAGAAAAGTGTAGGTTAAGGCCTGTCAAGTACTTGTACTTGCCAGGTCGAAATGGCAGCAGTACCTGTGCGCAGACACTGCAGTGGCAGGTCTGAGAACCCTTTGAAAGTCGAATATTGTGGTGACAAAATCAGTGCTGTAGCCCAATTACAGCATTTGATTTACAGGCCCAGGGCACACACAGTGCACTGTACTAGAGACTTGGTATTAAATCAAATAAGCCAAACATGGAAGCACCAATCCATAAACACAATTTACAGTAGGAGTACTTACACTTTGACACTAAACAGCAGTGAAAAAGTGTGCAGAGCCACTAAACCAGCAAAACGAAGTCCAACATACCATAAAAATGGGAGGTCAGAAAGCAGAAAAGACAGGGAACACACCAAAAGATGCCAGGTCTAACACTGGTTGACTATAGTGTGAGCCCTGGTCAAGCAGCTGCCACAATCCTAGACAGGGTAAGGCACAGGTGCACCCAAAATTAACCTGTGTTGGGCCCTTGTTAGCTAGGCACAGAGCAATCAGGCATAACTTAGAGGCAATGTATAAAGTAGTTGTGCAACGTTTTAAAAAGTAAAATAGTAGAAACACCACACAAAAAGATCCCAAACCAGCTTAGAAAAGAAGAGCTTAATTTAATCAATTAAACTAGACGAAAACTACAATGCAATCAGTAGAACATGAGTTATGAATTTTTAAAGAATAAACTGCAATACAGCGCCTAAAAGCATAAATCACCAACTGCAGCTATCTGGTCATGCTACACCGAGTCAAAGTCAAATGTTCAGGCCACCCACGATGGAACGCTGGTCAGGTACAGTCCCAGATTAATAGGCTGAAGTTTTACCTTCTATGTTCCCATTCGCGTTGGAGAGGGCTGCGGGGAGCAAGGAGGGTGTCACGGGATGCGGGCGGAATGGCAGAAAGAGCAGGCAGGGCGTCAAGGATGGGTGGGCTGGAGCTTCATGTTGGCGGTCTCCCGAGAGCTGTCAATGCTGCTGTGCAAAGGAGATGGTCTGGCGGCAGCTCTCACTGGATTTCGGTGTGAGTGGCGCGATTCCAGTGTTAACGGGCCTGTCTGTGGTCAGGAAGAGCCCAAAAGCTTGATTTAAGAGTATGCTGAGCTACATCAAGGGTCCTGGACACTGAGGGGCACCACTTGGGGGTCAGGAACTCACTGAAGATGTGTCCAGAAGCTGTTGGGGAGCTTTTTATATCCCTGAGGTTCAGATCAGGAGGCCAGAAGACTAGCCATTTGGGTCACTCTGGGGTTCTGGGTTCAAGAGGGGTTGCAGGTTCTATTCCTTCCCAGACAGGAGTGAATCAGGCAGCAGGTCAGCACAGCAGGGCAACAGCTCCTTCAAAGTAGCAGCCCAGCAGAGTGGCAGTCCTTTCAGCAGCACAGCAGCCCTTCTTCCTGGCAGAGTATCCACAGGTCCAGAAGTGTACTAAAGTGGTAGTGTTTGAGGTCCTTCTTTTAAACACAATTGTGCCTTTGAATTGGGGAGAAGTGTCTAAAGGCATGCCTTTGAAGCACAAATGTCCTGCCTTCTCTGCCCTGGATTGAGACTAACTACAGGGGGTATGAAGCCCGTTGTATGGCGAAAGGACACAGCCTATTCAGGTGTGTATGAGACTGGGCCCAGCTCCTCCCTTCCATCCTGCCAGTGACACCCATCCTGTCACACCTAAGCTCCCATATTGTGTCGCTGTCTAGGAGGGATATACAAAGTCCAACTGCCAACTACACCCAGTCAGGTGACTACAGATAGTCTGCAGGCACCAAATGGCTAAGGCAAGAAAATGGCAACTTTCTTAAAGTGGCATTTTCAGAATTGCAGTTTAAAATCCAAATTCACCATAAGTTAAGATTTTAAATGAGGAGTCCAGAAACACCAAACTTGAACCAGCTATCTCTTCCAATTTATAAATTACAATTATAAAATGCAAACTCCAATGTTATCCTATGGGAAAGATAGGCCTTGCAGTAGTGAAGACAAATTTAATTTTTTTTAACTACCATGACACGTAAACCTTAAGTACATAAATGCAAAGTCAAGCGCACACAACCTGCATCAGTGTTTGACAATTCAGTTTTGTAGTCGTGTGTTGAAAAGGATAAGATCCAACTCCAAAGTCTTTGATTTGTTAGGTGTTTATTCATTTAATGATAGCATTAGTTTCAGAGGAAAAAACCTTAAGTACATGCGCAGCCTTTTAAATACCTTGCACCCTCTCCAGGGGGCTGTACAGGGCTTACCTTAGCGGTGACTTATTGTATATAAAATGGAATGGATGGGCCTGGCAAAAGGTGTATTTTGCCAGGTCGAAATGGCAGTTTAAACTGCACACACATGCTCTGCAATGGCAGGCCTGGGATATGTTTAAAGGGCTACTTAAGTAGGTGGCACATTCAGTGCTGCAGGCCCACTAGTAGCATTGAATTTAAAGGCGCTGGGAACATATAGTGCTACTTTACTAGGGACTTACAAGTACATTAAAAGATGCCAATTGGGTATTAGCCAAAGTTACCATGTTTAGAGGCGAGAGCACAAGCATGTTAGCACTGGTTAGCAGTGGTGAGGTACACAGAGTCCTAAGGCCAACAAAAAGGAATTCAGCAAAAAGTAGGAGCAGGAAGGCAAAATGTTTGGGGGTGGCAATGAAAAATGGACCAGGAGTCGACCAACACAATCCCCCTACAGCCTAAAGTCAGGGAAGTCTTATCAATACCTTGATTAACTTCCCTACTTAGGTGATGGAGTGTGGACAATGGCCCTCTGATCCAGGGGCACTTGTCAGTTCTACATCTCTCTAAACTTAGTTGGATCCCTCCATCTACAGTCTCTTGAGCCACTTAACCGATCCCTGGGGAACCCTTCTCCTCACTTGTGGACCCCATCTGTGCAGCATCTAACCTTAACTTGCTCACAGATGCATTGCAGTAGGCAGATAGTACCAGCATGGCCAACAAAGTGATGTGGCCCAATCTACCACTAGAGGCAGACTTCTGTCCTCAACCTAAGGAAAACTCTGCCCAAAAGGACATCAACCAACAGAGGTTGCTGACAGTTGTCAGTGTCCAGAGCCAGGCCTCAGGCCATCCAGGGCTCACTGACCTCTGTGGTGTCTCAGACTGGGGCAGTATCGTCGGAGGTCTGGCATCCTACCTCCACTCTACCCCCCACCAGGTCAGAGGTGGTATCCTCAGATTGGTAACTCAGCCTATGGTCTGTACCCTGATACTGAACAGAGGACAGGGGTGAGTCCTCCTTCACCCTGTCCCTCCACCTGGGTTCTCGTACCCTGCACTTGGGAGTGGTAGCCCAGAAAACTGAACCATCAGGTTGCACTAGGCAGCAGCCCCTCCCAGTTCTCCTGATACCAGTGGCATCTCATTTCCCATAATGCATTCTATGTGCATCTGGTGGCTAACTGTGACCCTCGTCTGGCTAATCTTCCTACTCCCGGGATGCCTGATCCATAGGGTCTAAAAAGTCACGCCCTTGGACCTCAGTTACCCTACACACCTGGCAGTGTATTGCTCTGGGGAAACTAGACATTTCACTATCATTGGCTGGCTAGCCCCAGTGTCTTTGAGAGCAGTGACAGGGGCCCCATTGGTTTTTACCTGGTGAAAGTGATGACTCCAACCCTCTGGGATCACCAGCACATCCTCCGAGTCTATCCCCCAACTAAGGGAGATCATGTCATGGCCTATGACCTGCCCATGTGGACCACTTACCCATAAGGCATTGCTACCCCTATAGAGGTCCCACCAGTGAGTGGTTTCTGAGGACAGACAGAGTCCCCCTGCTTCTGTTATAGCTGAGAACAATCAAAACAGTGGGATTGGAAATGGGGCGCCCTGGGCCACCACCAACCAGAACCTCCTCCCAGTTCCTCAGAAGGGGCCTGGGTCCCCCCTTACCCAAGGACCTATCGGTGTCTCCCTTGACCGCCTCCTCACTTTGCTGAGTGGAACCTGACCCACACTTCTTGGGGTCACAGCCAAGTACCTTCTTTTGGACCCTGGTGTTGATCCAGCATCCCTCTCCTTAGCAAGCTCACTGGGGTCAGTGAACTTACTATCAATCAGATGTTGGCATAGACCTGGAAAACAGACTGAACATGTGCTCCTTTGCAATCAAATTGCCCCTGATAATCTTTTACTTCACTGCCATTTATCCAACCATCCAGTGCCTTCCAAAAGGAACCCACAGAATTCACCCAGGTCTGTTGGGCCAGCTTCTGACTACCCTGATGTTTTGTCTGTACTTCTCTGGGGTCAGACCATACCTCCTGGCAAGGACTTCCTTCATGGGGAGATACCTCATCTTGTCTACCTTCTCTAGGGCCAGTAGAGTGGACCTCCCTTCACTACAGATATGCCTCCTAGACTAGCACCTCAATCCTCCTTGGATTGTGTGCATCTGTATTGCTATCTCATAAGCTTCAAACCACTTGTCAAAATCATCTTCCACAAAAACGACAGGCACCAGCCCTTTAAGAATATGGACCCTCTCATCTCTAGAGGCCACTGAAGAAATACTGCCACCATCACTGCTGGACTCTGCCTGTCTGGCCTTGATGCCCAGCTCCTTAAGGCTGCCCTCATGAACAAAACGCTGCAACGCAATTCTCTCCTCCATGGCCAGTTTACCTTGTTCTCCCGCCAGTGCTAATTTCTTTTCCTCCATTTTGAGCTTAGCCATCTCCAGCCTCTTCTCCCTCTCCGCCTACATTCCTCCCAGCTCCTCTGGAGACAGGTTGCCTCAGGACGCACTGCTCCCTGCACGGAAGGGGATTTCCAATCTTGGGAGTAGGTTACCCGCCTACTCAAGAGGCTGCATTTCAAGACCCTCCTGTAGGTCCTGCTATGACCCTTCTCATCCTCCTCTTCCTCTTGGTCATCTGTTGTGACTGGCAATTGGTGGGCCTTTGTCCATGCCCTCAAGGATTTTTGAGTTCCACCTTCTTGATGCTTCTTTAAGCAGGCAGACCCCTCTCCGTGCAAATCTCCATGAGCTCAGCCATAGTGTAACTCTGCAGGTTGGTAAAAACAAAAAGGCCAATCAGGTAGAATTCAAAATTTGAATTGGTCCTATAGAATGGTAGTGTACACCAAATCACTGTATGGCACTGAACAAACAGAAGTCTGATTCAACCACAGCCACTAATGTTATCAATTGGATTGACTGGGGTGTGAGCCTTGGTCAAGCAGTAACCACAATTATAGACATGGTAAGGCACAAGCAATTCCCAAATTAAACTGTGCTCAACCCCCTGGTAGCTCTGCACAGAGCAGTCAAGTTCAACTTAGAAGCAATGCGTAAAAGTATTTGTGCTACACTTCAAACTGTACAAAACAAAAACACCACACAAAAAGATCCCATACAAGGTTAGA
This sequence comes from Lissotriton helveticus, assembly GCF_964261635.1. NCBI lineage: Eukaryota > Metazoa > Chordata > Amphibia > Caudata > Salamandridae > Lissotriton > Lissotriton helveticus. The sequence goes on along the minus strand of NC_136063.1, from coordinate 1,397,191,185 downwards.
AAAATAGAGTTTAATTTAATAAATAAAACATGATCAAAATGACAAAAGTCCAATCAGTAGAACTGGAGTTATGAATTTTTAAAGAATAAACCGCAATATAGCTCCTAAAAGCATAAAGCTCCAACTGCTGCTACCTGGTTTCCCTGGACCGGGTGAAAGTCAAAAGTTCAGGCAGACCGTAATAGGGCACGGGTCGGATACAGTCGCAGATTAGTCATGCTGAAGTTTCACCTTCTCAAGTTTTGTGCCAAGAGTCCCATTTGCATTGGAGAGGGTCGTGGGGAGCAAGGAGAGCATCATGGGCGGTGGTTAGTGTGGCGCAAAGAGCGGGCCGGGCGTTGCGGACAGGCGGGCTGATGGTTCGCATTGGCAGTCCCCCGAAGGCTCTTGATGCTGCTATGCAAAGAAACAGACTGGCAGTGGTTTGTGCTCAAATCCGGTGCTAGCGGTACCTTCTCCGATGTGACTCTCGGGTACTGGGTACAAGATAGGTTGCATGTTCAGTTCTTACTCCTCAGGTAAGAGGGCAGTAGGCAGCAGGTCAGCACATTAGGGCAACAGCTCCTTAAGAGTGGCAATCCAGCTGAATGGATTTCATTTCAGCAGCACAGCAGTCCTTCTTCCTGGCAGAGTATTCACAGGTCCAGAATTGTACATACTGAAGTGGTGGAGTCTAAGGTCCTTCTTTTATATACAGTTGTGCCTTTGAAGTAGGGAGAAGCTTGTAGAGACATGCCTTTGAAATGCACAGATGCCCTGCCTTACCTGCCCTGGATTGAGACTAACTACAGGTGGTATGCAGTCCTATGTGTGGAGATATGACACAAGCAAATCAGGTGTAAGTGAGGCTGGGTCCAGATCCTCCTTCCCATCCTGCTAGTGATGGTGAATCCAGTCACACCTGAGCTCCCTTTGTGTGTGGCTGTCTAGAAAGAATATACAAAACTCAAACACCAACTACACTCAGTCATGTGACCAAAGATCGGCTGCGGGCACCAAATAGCTAAGGCAAGAAAATGGCAACTTTAAAAAAGTAGCATTTTCAGAACTGTAATTTAAACTCTAACTTCACCATAAATTAGGATTTTAAGTTAGGATTCCAGCGACACGACCATGAGCTAGATGTCTCTTCCCATTTGGAAATTGCACGTATAAAATGTAATAAGGCACCTCTAATGTTATCCTATGGTAGAGATAGGCCTTGCAGTAGTGAAAAACTAATGTAAGAGTTTTTCAATACAAAGACATGTAAAACTTAAAAGTACTTGCCCAACTTTTTAAACACACTGCACCCTACCCTTGGGGCTGTCCAGGGCCTCTGTTATGGGTGATCTATATATCTTAGAAAGAAAAGTTTGGGCCTAGCAAAGGGTTTATTTCATCAGGTCAAAATGGCAGTTTATACTGCACACACAGGATTTGCAATGGCTGACCTGAGTAATTTTTTAAGGCCTGTTTGAGTGTGTGGTACAATCAGTGCTGCAGGATCCCAAGATGTATTTAATTTACAGGCCTGGGGCACATGTAGTGCGACTTGACTAGGGACTCGCAAATGAATTAAATATGCCAATTGGGTATAAGCCAATCTTACCATGTTTACAGTAGGCCCAGGTGGTAAACTCCGCTCCTCTCGTTGAGTTTTCCAGGCTCCGCGTAGAGTGTGGAGTTCCAAAAATCTCAGCAGAGTGGGCAAACAGAGATTTTCCTCTTTCGCGGCTCGCCAACGTGAGTGTAAGCAAGGGAAATGGAACGCTAGACTACTTCCCGGAGAGATATCTCAACACAGGCGGTTGTAACAGGTCACTACAGCTCATGTTGGAAAACCTGCTGCTTACGTTGAGGACGCTGCTGCTCGAGTAGAACATATAGTCGAGGGGCAGAAATAAGTTGCGCCCACTGGAACTGCACCTATGCCATTCCAGCTGATTTTACAGCATGGGCCAAACACCGGCACTAAAAATCACCATGAGCAGTGTGACTTTCCTCACTCCGCCGCTTGCGGAACTCTATGGAGCACGGCAGAGTTATTTTGTCACTTCGCAGGGTTCCGCATAGCGGAACTCCGCAAACTCTGCTCAGGCCTAGTTTAGAGGAGAGAGCAAAAGCACTTTCACACTGGTTATTAGTGGTAAAGTGCACAGAGTCCTAAGGCCAAATAAACGAATTCATCAAAATGTAGAAGGAAGAAGGCAAAATGTTTGGGGTGACTCTGCAAAAAGGGCCAGGTCGAACACCCGGAGAAACAGTCATATTCCACAAGTGTCCTTACTTATTGGTCCTGATGAAACTGCTATTATGTGAATACAGTCCATCAAACATGTCAAACCTGACAGTGCTAATAAAAGCCTGTGTTTGCAGATTGGGCCTACCGGCACTCATTTTGGGGGACCTGAAATTATTTTTCCCCAACAAACGCAAGCATGAAAGGGAGAAGGGAGGAAGTGATTTTTTTTTAAAACCTAACAATCGGAGAAAACCAGCCAGGAAAAGAACCCGCAAGACTGAGATAAAGAGGTGGGGAATGTCCGGTTGTGGATAAAAGATGCGTGATATGGAATCAAGACTACACAGCTTTAGTATTCAGCACCCCGACGTTTGATACCGTTGGCGGCATTCTTCTGAGCAAAAGGTGGGGATCTGGCACTTATTCTTATACAAATTAGGAACTAGACCCTGACGTTAAATTAGCTGATACATGTGAAACAAAGATCCAGTTTTTATTATGTGTGAATGTACATAGTTTTTACAATTGGTGCCATATCCTCAACAGGATTACTGGCTCAGTGCAGAACTTAATGCCTATATTTGTGTATTTGATTTGTCTAAAGTTCATACACATAACTCGGAATTTTTCTTTAGTGAATGCATGAATTTCAGAAAGCAGACATCAGAAACAGAGATAGAAAATCACTGCTCACTGTTTCTGATTTGTACTGTTCATATTTCATACATGAATTCAGAGAAATTCAGATTAATGCGTATGAACTGTAGACAATGCCAATGCATACTAAGAAGCGCTTGACTCTGCACCAGCGCACCTCTTCATGATAAACCCCTATGTGTTACTTAGACACATTTTAACAAGTTCTACATTGCATGAATAAGGAACCATACGTCCAGAATACTCATGCCTTTGGGGACCTACATTTGTCTTCTACATGGAGCACACCAAGGATGAGAAGTCTGGTATATAAAGATATAACAGAATTACAATGTGGCCACCTGATGCTCTCATGGGTGTCATCCTCCATTTTGTATGAAGACTTTGGGGGCACAATGGGTAGCTGCAGTACGGAGGTCCCGCCATGAATGAAGGACATCATCCATGAGTGCGGAGCCTCTTTGTGAATTGGATCCTGTATCTTCAACAGGGTATGGTATGGTCTTTTTTTAGTACTGCAGATTGTGAATTCTTCCTGACAGTGTATCCTTTAAATGTATATAAGTCTCACTGTAAAGGAAAAGTCACAATAAGTGAACAACTTAGTCAGAGATGTAACCATACATCCCTATGGTACAGCCAGGTTATTTTTGTGTATATTCCCAGAAGGACATCTGGAAATCTTCAATCTTCACATGGTGTAGTTTATAGGCATTATTGTGCTAATTCTTGTGACTAGTAGTAAATTTGGACTTGTGCATTAGAATACATTAACAAGTGCAGTTTTAGCCCTTTTAACCTCATTATTTAGTCCATTTATGACCAGTTGAGTCAAAACACTATTTGACAAAATATCCAACAAACATGAATATCTCACAACCAAAATGTTTATGTGCACCTAAGACCACTATCAAATATTTGTGCTAAAACAAAGTTGGACTAGAATCATAATGGTAAGTTGATCCAGTTGTAAAGAAGGTGGGTGTAATTCTATCTGGATTTAATGATTTATAGTAGGTTGATGTTTTTGTAACAAAATATGTTTACACTATTGATGGTACAGTTGTTTGTTGGACTTGGCCCTTTTTTGCAGGGTCATCCCAGAACTTTGTGCCTTCCTCCTGTATTTTTTCTGACCTGTTTTTGGTCATTTTATGACTCTGGGCACTTCATCACTGCTGTTCAGTGCTAAAGTGCATGTGTTCTCTATGGTAAACTTGGTAATATTGGTCTACACCTGTTTGGCATATTTAATTTACCTGTCAGTCCCTTGTGCAGTGGTATCTCATATACCCTGGGCCAGTAAACTAAATGCTACTGGTGGGCTTGCAGCGCTTCCTGTCCCACCCCCAGAGTAGCCTTTCAAACCTGTCTCAGGCCTCTGCAACTGCAGGGCCTGTGCGCGCAGTTTACTGCCACTGTGAAATGGCACACAAAGTGGTTGCCACATCTATGACTACCATTTTACTACATATCTGTCACTCCTAAGGTAGGCCCTAGCTAGGCCTATGGGCAGGTTGTGGTGTAGGTAAAGGGTAGGACATGTGCCTTAACTGTGTGGCATGTCCTGGTAATGACAAACTATTTGGTCTCTCACAGCTGTGAGGCTGCCCTCTCCTAGGGATGCATTGGGGATTCCCTGATATGTGCTTCAGTGGTAATTTCTGCCATGAAAGCGGTTGCGTGATCAAGTTAGGTATGTTTGGAATAGTGATGATAAATGCTGAGTATTGGTGTTCGTGGATTTATTATCATTTTTTTAGAAATGCCACTTTTAAAAATAGGCATTTCATTGTAGTATCTGTGTTTGTGCCTGCCTGTTGTGTATTGATTGCTGGCCTTGGAATGAATGGGGCTGGGGAGGTGTAATGGCTCAAGAGAGGTTGGGTGAGTCAGCGCTAGGCTGAATAGGCCTGGTCTGCATTTGGAGTGGTGGGAGGAGTAGCACCTGCACCTGAATAGGGCTGTGCCTGCCTTCCACAATAATGGCTCCACCCCCCTGTGGAGTGCCTGGGGCCAGGGATTACACCTACAATGGGGAGTGTGGTGCACTGTAAGGATAATTTTATGTGCCCCCAGAACTGGTTTGGACTGGGTCCTGGGCCCTGTACCAGGGCAGAACAAAGACTTTCTGGACCATAAATATTGGGCTGTGACCACATGATTTTTGTGCTTACTTTGGAACTGGAAGAAGAGACTACTGGGCGACAGGAGGAATCGCCACTAGGGACTGATCTGTTGCCTGCTGGGTGGCTGAAAGGACTTCCACACTGCTGGGTGACCCTGTGTGCTGGCATGCCTGGGCCCAGCTCTGTCCTGTGTGTCTTTTGGGAGTTAGTGCCAATGCGCGCACGTTATTGGTACTATAAGAAGGAGGTGAGCGCTCTGATTCTGATGACCTGAAGTGCTCTGGGGTGCAACAACACGTGCAGCCCTACCCTGCCGGTGGGTTCTTTTTATTTTTGGCAGTGTGAGTGGAGCGCTGAGGGGAGCCTCCCTCATCACTTTCTGTGCCTGGAGGCGAAGCGCTGCAGCTTGCAGGATTCAAGCTGTGCTGTTGTGGTGAGGCACCCTCGAGTGCTTTAGCCAGCGAGGGAGGAGTGCCCCTTTTGTGGCCCCAGGAGGTGTGTGGCGAGCGCCGTGACTTTTGCCTTTGTTCTGGGGAAAGAGCCGGAGGAGCGCAGTCTGCATATCATAAGGGTGAGCAGCAATGCACCCTCCCTATAAGTTACTGGAGGAATTGGAGGGGAGAGCTGAGGTAAAGAAGCTGTCTCCCTCTCCCTGCTGATAGTGGCAGTGAAAGGAAGTCGGAGCCCTACCGGCTCCCATCCGGAAGAGAAAGTCAGGCACAGAGAATGAGCTGTGTAGACAAGCCTGGTTGTGGGTGGGTCCAAGCGGGAACGCGTTCCCAAGCCATCCAAGGAAGAAATGGAGCCGGCAGAGACTCCACTCCGTGTCCGTTGAGCACTCCGGGTTTGAGCAGAAGAGCCCCCCAGTGCATGACAGTTGCCCAGAAAGAGACCGAGGAGACCGGAGAGGCCCTGGTGAGTAAGGCCTATGAAGAGCCCCGTTTACATTCTTGGCATTATCGCAGCTGCACCGCATGGTTGCGGCTGCATTGTCATCTCCAGCACCGGGGGCATTCTCCATTGAAGGAGACAGGGTGAGTTGCACCCCACCCCCTCACTTGCGGTGTCGAGCAGGGTGAGACCCCGACAGAGGCCCCTAATTAAAAGTACCACGTTCCCTAATAGAGGCCCAAAAGTGAGGTGCTCTACCACCAGAAGAGGGAGGGGTAATATGCCTATGGAACTCTGTCTTGGTGGTAGGGGTGTAACTTATCACCAGTTGTCATGTGTTCCAGATTCAGGATCATACAATGAGGTGATGTTCTTGTTCCTAATGTGTTCCCTCTGGAAGTGTTGTACTATGGTGCACTGCTGATTCTGTACAGTGATGGTGACTAGGCACCCAGCTTCTATGTTATTTTTGTGATGTGTGCACTATGAAGCGGGTACTTTAGTGCACTGTTAAGGTTGGTTATGTCTAGTGGTTTCATGCTACAAATAACCCTAACTGTGATGTTTATGACAGTGGCACGATTTGCCTAGTGATTTGCGTAATCCCTGTAAAGTCATGACAAGTGCCTAGTGGCACAGTGTTATATGTGATTGTGTCCTAATGTGTTTATGGATAATGCAAAAGCTATTTTTATATACACTTGTATGGAGTTTCTTTTGAGGTTTGCCTAGTGTGTCGCTGCTGTGTTAGTGTGTTGCGCAAACGCTTTACACATTGCCTCTGAGATAAGCCTGACTGCTCTGCCAGGCTACCAAGGGGGTGAGCAGGGGTTATCTTCAGTGTGTAAGTCCCTTGCCCTGACTAGAGTGGTGGTTTCTGCCTTGCTCAGGTGCATGCCTTAGCCAAACAGAAACCCCATTTCTAACATAGTCTATATATTTGATTATGTATCTTCTTTTCACTCCATGCTTTCTCTTGGAACCAATACCCATTTGTGCTATGTTGTTTTACATTGCATTGTGTCACATTACATTATCTCATTTGTTTATATTTGTTTAAGTATTGTGGAGGCATGTCCTGCTAATGTATAAAATGCTAAACCCTATACAGGGTCAGTCAGCCAGTCACCTTCAGAATAGGAGCTGGCCCACTTCGTTTAGATGTTGGTGAAAATGATAAACACATGGTTTCATTTTCGTTTCACTTCAACTACTTGAATCTCAATCTGAATTGTCAATTGATGTAAAGATATTGCAGAAGTGAAAGGGGTTGCACAAATATAAAATATTTAACAACCTATCCCTCATATTGCTCAAAACAGCAGAAGTGCAGGGGTCTCCACCATTTAAGGTGTTTGTATTGCTCTTTGGAGTCCTGACAGTCCTCAGAGTTGAACATGTTTGGCAAAACAACTAATTTTAGAGTTTCAGAGAGGTCCAGTCAACTAAAATGGGGCATCCAGTAAAGAACATAAACAGTTCTCTTTACCCAGTTCTGCATCACTTGCAATCAACTACATAGGCATTTCCGGATGTTGTTTTGGTTGATGATGCCTGCTCCGCGTTTGAGACATCTTGCAACATCATTCAGAGGATGCCCATTTAAAGCTTTGTCAATCTCAATAGCTATAAAACCGATTTCTAGATGTATCAAAAATGTAGCAGCTGCTTAAATATGATGTCCTTCAAGGTGCAGGCCGCAAACAAATTGCTTTTCTTCTCTCTTAGTGACCCTTGACCCCACCAGGTAGGTCGCTCCCCCTCCGCACAGCACCGGCTGTGCCCCCCTGCCCCAGCTGCCGCTGCTGAGGACTTTCGAGGCCCTCCACCATCCGCAGGCTGCCACCTGCGCCTCATCCCTGGTGGCCAGTGGTAGACCGTAGGTAGGTTTGTTCATCCTCTGCTTTATTGCTTTTATTGTATTGCCTGTATTTTCATTGTTGTGTCTGTGACTGCTGTTGTCTGTCTTCCCCCGCTGCCTGTACGTGGTCCGTGCCCCTTTGTCTTCCCTCTGTTCCCCTCGCTGTTCCCGTGCTCTCTCTGCCCGGTCTTTCTTCTGTACCCCTCGCTGCCCCCGTGTCTCTGCCCGGTTTTCCCTTCTGTTCCTCTCGCCGCCCCGTGCCTCTCTGCCCGTTCTGCCCTCTCTTCCACTCGTTTTTCCCTTGTTTTTTGTGCCTCTCTGCCCTCTGTTCCACTCATTTTACCCTCATTTTTTGTGCCTTTTGGTACAGGTGTGTGACTTCCAGTCAGTGGAAATTTTGAAGCAGTGTTGTTTGTTGTGGGAGTGTTAAAACTGACACGTCCTTGCGGCATCTCATAGCAGGCACATCGGTTCTTCTTATGTGAGACCGGCAAGCCCTGAGATGTTTACCACGGTGAAATCGGGCGCAATGTGGCAAGTACAACGGAAGCACGGAAAAGTTGTGGAGGGCCTCGACGATCGACAGGAAGTTGAGAGATAAGAACGATCTGGAACTAAACTGCATATTGAAAAGAAAAATAATACAGCGCGAATATTTGTACTAGTCTTGCCTTACAACATGCATTTCTATATTATTTGCCTATCTTACGTCTCTATTTACAGGTTGAGGAGCATATTGTGAGTGGTGTGTAACAAAATACATTGCTAGATGTAAATTGCTGTGGGGTGGCTTAACCTATTTTCCTTTTCCATTTTGTTAGTTATATCTCTGGTACAGGTTTGAGTATGCTAAGAATGTTTAAACTGTGATTTGTATGCTGATAATATTCACACTGTGCTTCTGGAGGTGTGCCTACATTTCGATTGCATTTTATTTTGTTTCTTATTCATAGCTTAGCCAAATGTTATTAGAACTCATGGCTGCGACAAGTATGACTTAGCCACAATAATTTATGTCAGATAAAGGGGATCCAACTCTGCCTTGGAACAGGTGGAAGCAGCTTTTTGATTCCTATTTAGTTGCAATTGGGGGCGAAAAAAAGTTTTGCTCTCAGGCAACAGGCAATTTTACTGCATGATTTGGGCATTGAGGGCAGGAATGTGTATGAGAGTTTGGATGAGATCGCTGTGGGAGACGGTGAAGGTGAACCAGGCTATGTTCAAGACATGTCGGTGTAAATGTTGGAGAATAATTTTGGTTCTCAAATAAACATTTTATTAGAAAGACACAAGTTCTTGACACGTACAAGGGAAACAGGAGAAAATTGGAAGAAATGTGGCATCCTTGAAAATGTTAGCACATACCTGCAAATTTGGTAAACTTAATGATTCCTTAGTCAGGGATCAGATTGTCAGATGCACCAACGATATCAAGGTGCAGGAAACATTTCTGACTAAAAATCCAGATTTGAAAGTTTTCATAGCTATGGTGAAGGGCATGGAGAACACCAGCATTTGGGTATGTGAAATGAGAGTAGATAAGGATAAAGACAATCATGGGTAGGAGAGTACAGTTCATGAGGTGAAGAAAGTGGTGGACAAAGGTGAAGAGTCTAAGAAAAGTGGTGATTATCAAAAGAAATATCATGCCATGGAAAAGACAAATACAGGAATAATGACAGTATGAAGTGTTTTGGGTGCTCACAAGATTTGCAACATGCAAAAGATGTGGCAATAAGGGTCATTATGCCCGTGTGTGCAGAGGAGCAAAGACACAAGGTGTACATTGCTTAGACGAGATTAAGATGTTTGTGTTAAGTGTGGAGTGATTACAGTGTGGTGGGTGGAGATCCGTTGGATATGCCTGAATGTGAGATCATGGTGGGGGGGTTATTTGTGTTGACTTACTTAGGGTTGCCATATACCCTGGTGGGGGACAAAAATTGGGAGTTGGTGTTTGGAGGACATGAAGTTAAGTTGTCTCCACCTGAGATCAACCCTGTAGGGTATGTTGGAGTGCGGATTGATGTCCTTGGGCATGCTGTTATGAAAATGTAGTTTGTCGATCGAGAAACAGTTGGTAAAGAGTATGGCTGCCAGGAGGGGTGACAATCTCTTAAAATGGAGGCATTAGAGAGATATGGGCGGTGGAATTGCCAGATGATGTGTGTGCCAAATTTCCCAGAGTTTTTGGCAATGATCTGGGACAGCTAAAACATATTGAATAATTTGAAAAATGGATCTGTGCCATTCATAAGTAAGGGGATGAAAGGGCCACATGTAATGATGGTTTCTCTTGTACGCAAGCTGAAGAGATTATTGGACCTGGGTGTGATAGAGGAGATAGAATACTCTAAATGGTTGGCCCCGGTGGTCTTGGCACCTGAAGATGGGGGAAAGAGATTGGGAAATGTGTGGACTTACGTGGACTGAATAAGCACATATGGATGGACAGGCAGCTTTTGCCTAACATCTCAGAGATACTGACTCTGATAAAAGATGCTACATTTTTCAGTGTCATGTATACGTCCTCTGCTTATCACCAGGTCCTGCTTCATCCTGAGTACAGCCATTTAACTTATTCTGTAATTCCTGTGGGTGCTTATAGGTTTATTTACATGCCTTTTGGCCTAACATCTGTGGCTGCTTGTTTTCAAAGGGTAATGAAAACAGTGCGTGAGGTACTCCATAATGTGTTGTTTTTTCGGGATGATATTTTGGTGTGTGGCAAGGATCAACAAGAGCATGATGAGCGGTTGTGGCAAGTGCAGGAATGGTTGCAAGAAGCTGGGTTGGATATATAGAAAGAAAAATGTAAATTCTGTGTGACTTCTGTAACCTATCTGGAGAAGTGTGGCTCACTGGTTAGAGCAGGCAGACCCTGAAGCAGAGGTCAGACCCGGGACCAGGGTTCAATTCCCGACGCGGCAGGGTCTCGAGCTCAAATGTCCACGGACTCGATAATTCTCGCTTCGGTGCCTGACCTAATCATGGGTTCACACTCTGCAACTCTGGGCATTAAGCTTGCTTAATCTCCACAACGGCCCCCCGCGGTGGGATGCCTGGTTTTCACCTTGGGGATGCCCTGTAGGGGCTATCTCACAGGGAAAAGCCAGGACGGGTTCCCAAGGCAAAGCGCTTAGAGACCCCTGGGTTATAAGCGCTATATAAATCCAAACATACATACATACATACATACCTATCTGCGACATACAATCGATGGGGATGGGATGAGCCCAAAGCTTGATTTGGCACCCACACCAGAGAATAAGGATCAAGTGTGCTCATTCATGGGACTGGTGCAGTTCTACTTCAAGTTCTTTGCAAATGTTGCCAGTTAATCACAGCCTATAAGGTTATTATTAAAAATCCTCCAAATTTGAGTGGACAGTGGAGTGCGGAACAGCATTTGATGAAATCAAAGATAGTATTGGGAAAATACCAAAACTAGGACACTTTCATGTATGAAAGAGAACCATGGATGCTAGCATCAAGGGTTTGGGGTGGTGTTGTCCCAGATGGTAGATGGTGAACTCTAAGTGGTGGTTTTCGCTTCACACTTCTTAAAGGGTGCTGAGGAAAGATACTCAGTAGTAGAGCGAGGGGCAATTTCTAATTTTAGATTTTACCTGTGGGGAATACCATTTGTGAGTAATTGTGACCATCAACCACTTTCTCAAATCTTTACGTGCACAGATGTGGAGAATCTGTCTCCCAGAATAGGACAATGGATGGATGAATTGTCAGAGTTACATTTTTTCATGGAGTATGCTTCAGCACCTAAAAATAGTGTAGCTGGCTGTTTGTCATGGTTGCAGATCAATCAAGAGGATTTATTCTGTGACTCATTGATTGGTTGGTTTTGTGAGTCTGCAGTTGATGACAAGGAGGGAACCATTGCTGACTCCAAGGAATCGCATTTTCTGGCTCTAACGGAGTACATTGTTACTGGATGGCTAGATAATGGAGACATACCAGCAGTATTGAAAGGTTTTTGTGAATTTGAAAGATGAGTTATGCATGATTGAGAGACCGGTCCTGAGATGTAACAAAATAGTCTCACCTTTTGACCTAATGAACAAATTAATACATTTGCCACATGAAAGAAACTTGGGGAGGAATTTGACCAAGGCAAGATTACAAGAGTGGAATTGATGACTGGGGAAGGATCTCCAGGTAGAGGAGTTGGTGAAGGATTGTTGGCGGTGTGCCAACAATGACAAGAGTAGGAAAATGAGAACTGTTCCGTTAGCGTCAGTCGTGATTTCAATAGAGCCTTCACCAACTCCTCTGCCTGGAGATCCTTCCCCAGTCATCAATTCCACTCTCGTATACTTGACATAGCAGGGCCTTTTGAACTCTTGGCTGGAAGTGAAAGATATGTCTTGCTGTTAGTGGATTATACTTCCAAGTGGGTGGTCACAAAATGTGTTGCATCAGTAAACACAAGAACACAAGAAACACAGGAACACAAGAACACAAGAAACGTAACTGAGTTCCTCACTGAGGAGTTTTCTTGTGAAACAGTACCAACGTGTTTGATAACAGACAATGATGTGCAAATTGTATCACCTGAGATGAGTGTATTCCTCAAAAAGGTTATCTATAGTACATTTCAAGACAGCTTTCACCCCAGGCCAATGGTTTGGCAGAGAGTATGAACGAGGTGGAAAAGAATTGTGCATAAAGAGCTATACTAACAAAAGAATTGTTGAGAGATGTGTTAAGAGAAATGTGGTGGGCTCATCGCAACACACACCGAATAGTGTTATTTTGTGTCAACTTTTGCTGCATTGAGGGGCTGAAAGCCCCTCAAAACTTAACCCAGCATGGCTGAATTTAGGTACTGGGAAGGATGATGTGTCTCATTCTGAAAAAGAACTGAGTTTTTGCAGAATGAAACACCAGGAAAAGTATAAGGCTCAGTTTGACAAAAGCATTCTGAATATGACCAAGTATGGAGGGTTGGTGACAAAGTGTTGACCAGGAGGCCAGGGTTGTTGAGAAAAGGGCGTTCGAAGTTCATGGGACCTTTCTTCATTTCTGAGGTGAAGAAGAACGTAGTAGTACTGGATTCTGGTGATGTGTGGAACACGTCACGGTTGGCTAAGTTCCCTGATGACAAATCTGGGCCTTACATGAAACCGTTTTTTGAGAACAATTCTGATAATAATAATAATAATAATACTGGATTTTATACAGCGCGAACAGCTACCTCACGAGGAGGTGTTGGGCCTTACATGAAACCGTTTTTTGAGAACAATTCTGATAATAATAATAATAATAATACTGGATTTTATACAGCGCGAACAGCTACCTCACGAGGAGGTGTCCCGTGGGCTGGAAGGGTCTACCTTTGACACTGGTCCTCATAGAGCAAGGGTCAGACCAGCCTGGCTCAAGGACTATGTGACTTATTAAATATTGATCATACCTGGTTTACATATACATGTATGCTTTATTTCAACTGCATGAGTAAGCACCGATCATGCATTTTTTCTATGTATATTTATGCTCTGTTTTAGTTGTATGCAATGGACTTTTAATTTCTAATTTATTCTTATTTCTTTGTTTTTTTTTGCCTTTTGTAAATATTGTATGGGTAGAAGATGCGTTGTGGCTTAGTGATGGTATGGTTATGTAACATAGGATTGTGATGAAACCTTCTTAACCTAGGCAACTGGAATGTTATATCGGTCAGTGATGACAGCACAATGCATGGTGCGTCAAAATCAAGCTGAGGTTCAAACATTGACAGTTGAACCTCAATGCTTGATGGGGAGGTGGTCTATGTTTATACCTTGCATTAAAGGAACTTAAGAAGACTCTCCAGTGATTGGCATCATTCTTAATAAGCAACTTAACAACAGCATTTTCCACATGTTTAAAATGAAAACTTTTAAACGTTGAATCACTAGATTAGTCCACAGCCTTCATGATATTACTTAGTCTGGATCCTGACAAAAAAAGCCTTACTAGCCATTGCTCCCCTAGCTGAATGCGACCATAAATCCTTACATCAATACCTGCTATTTTCATTACTTCCTTAACCCACCTAGGCAGAGTAGATGTTGACATCGCTTAAAAAGGTTGTCTAAAAGAAATCGAAAATTGTGAACAGCCTTGCTCTCTCAATCTCCCTGGATAAAAATGGTTCTAGACATAGTCCTAGTCCCCTTTCGCAACTCAAAATACACACACTCAAGTTGGAAACTCCTGGAGGTCCCCTCCAAAGCCCTAATATCAGAGACTCTGGACAAGGTAACTTCACTAGCAAATTGCTAGCGCTGCTGTGCATGCGTTTACGTTTTTAATCTCCCGTTTTCCATTTGTTTTTATTTAATTTGTATTCTCCCTGCTTTTATCGCGTGCTCCGTTCCGCCCACTTACCTGCATTGTAATTTTGTGGAATCACCACTGTTCGAGCGGGTCCGGTCCCGTATATCTGCATTCTCACTCGCCATATTGGGAGCGAAGGGGACATATCTGGGGGCCATTTTTGAGCGTTCTAGCGCTCCTGCTATTCGTGATATGCCTACTTAAGGCGTCTGCACTCGAGGGGCCTGCCTGGACAAGGTAACTTCACTAGCAAATTGCTAGCGCTGCTGTGCATGCGTTTACGTTTTTAATCTCCCGTTTTCCATTTGTTTTTATTTAATTTGTATTCTCCCTGCTTTTATCGCGTGCTCCGTTCCGCCCACTTACCTGCATTGTAATTTTGTGGAATCACCGCTGTTAGAGCGGGTCCGGTCCCGGGGATCTGCATTCTCGCTCGCCATACTGGGAGCGAAGGGGACGTATCTGGGGGCCATTTTTGAGCGTTCTAGCGCTCCTGCTAATCGGGATACGCCTACTTAAGGCGTCTGCACTCGAGGGGCCTGCCTGGACAAGGTAACTTCACTAGCAAATTGCTAGCGCTGCTGTGCATGCTTTTACGTTTTTAATCTCCCGTTTTCCATTTGTTTTTATTTAATTTGTATTCTCCCTGCTTTTATCGCGTGCTCCGTTCCGCCCACTTACCTGCATTGTAATTTTGTGGAATCACCGCTGTTCGAGCGGGTCCGGTCCCGGGGATCTGCATTCTCGCTCGCCATATTGGGGGGCGAAGGGGACATATCTGGGGGCCATTTTCGAGCGTTCTAGCGCTCCTGCTAATCGGTATACGCCTACTTAAGGCGCACTACGCGCCTGAGTCGTGCCAGAGACCTGCCCGTCTGCGCTCGTCAGCGCTAAGGAGGCGTCTGACGAGGCGGTACTCTGGTTCTTTTTTCTTTTCTTGATGGCTTTCCAGTATTCTAGGGAGAAACTCCTTAGATTGCGATATACGATCGCTCCTTGCAATACTGCCCCCTTATTTCCTTTATGAGGTCCTTATGTTTGTCCTTGTGGTAAGTTGTGCCTTCCCACCCCCACTCCTATATCTGTTTTTACGACACCCCATTGTTTAGTGGTCTCTTTATCGGCTACTTCTGCCCCCCATATTCGGTCATCTTCACATTGAAAAATCTGGCATCTTATGTCAGGTCTATGCCCAAACATTATCAGGACATTCATGACCTGCTATCTCAGGAATCTCCTGATATATTCTGCATGACCGAAACTTGACTACAGGACGATGCCTTGGCCATAATCAATCTAGCTCTTCCCTCGGATTATGCTATCTTTACGCTTAACCATCATTCCAGAGGAGGAGGTATTGCCATGGCTATAAAGTCCTGTTATCCTTGTATTTGGAAACCGATAGATATAGTTGGCTGTGAATGTGCTTCCTTTGCTGCTACTATTAACCATCATTTTACTCTGTCTGGATTGGTGATATATCGACCGCCAGGTAGTGATGTAGCATTTAGGAAAGCACTACCTGAATTTGTTAGCTCCTTGGCGTCTGTTCCAGCTAACTTTAGCATCATTGGGGATCTTAATCTCCATTTTGATGCTTTTAATACTCCAGCGATAAGTGGTATTCTTGCAGACCTAGAGGCTCTTCAGCTATCGCAGCTGATCTCCCATTCCACACATGAGTGTGGCCATACTCTGGACCCATTGTTTACCAACTTGAGTGTGGTTAAGGTCAGTCTGCCTAGACCTATAGCTTGGAGTGATCACTATTTGATCGAGTTTCAGGTCAATGCTAAGGACCTTCTGTATAAAACATCTGACATAACAATTTTTAGACGTCCTTGGAAAAAACTCAAACTTGCAGAGTTTCACCACTTCCTGGAGTCCTCTCCTTTGGCTTCATTTGACTATGTTGAGTCCGGTTATACCCTCTTTTGTAATTGGATCACTAAAGCTCTTGACGTCCTGATTCCTGCGGCATGGAGTAAGAGCCGCCGGTCAGTATCCAGTCCATGGTATAATGACTCCTTACGTCTTTTGAAAGCTACTTGCAGACAAGCAGAGAGAGCCTGGCGCAAAACTTATGAGGCAGGACTGAAAATTGTTTATCTTGCTAAAGTTAAATTCTATCATCGAGCGGTCTGCAGGGCTCGTGCAGCCTATTATTCACTTGAATTTAACACTAGCCCTAATCCCACAAAACTGATCTTCAAAGTTTTGAAAGACCTTACTGCTAACAGAGCCTCAGTGTCTGAGGTCTGTTCATCATCTCACTGTGAGGCTCTCGCTGCTTTCTTTGTGGAAAAAGTGACTAACATCTATCGCTCCTTCCCTAATACTACACCGATAAGTGAGGAGTCGATTTCCACTTTTAGTAACAACTTGATTCTTTCAACTCTTCCTGCTCTTTCGGAGGAGGAGTTTGAGAAATTGGCAGTTAAAGTGAAATCTGGATCTCCTGTGGATCCACTTAGACCTGGCCAATTTAAAGATTCAGCTGCCCTCTGCTTGCCCCCCATTCGTCATCTTATAAATCTATCCCTCTCCTCGGGTAAAGTCCCTCTGAGATGGAAACAAGCTCACGTCACTCCCATCCTGAAAAAACCGTCACTGGACCCTCTAAAGCTTGAGAATTATCGCCCTATCTCCCTCCTCCCGTGGGCTGCGAAGGTGACAGAAGCCCATGTTAACGGCATTCTGTCCAATCATCTACAATCTGCTAACATTCTAGACCCTTCGCAGAATGGCTTCCGTGCTGGGCACAGCACTGAGACAGCTCTTCTCTCCATGGTTGAACATATGCGCGCTGTGTTGGATGTGGGCCAAACGGCGGCTCTGGTACTATTAGATCTCAGTGCCGCCTTTGACACTGTTTCCCATGCAATACTTCTGCAGCGGCTGGATGAGGTGGGTGTCAAAGGCCTAGCGCAGGAATGGTTTCGATCATTTCTTTCCGATCGTACCTTTCGGGTCTCTACACCTCCCTTTGAATCTAAATCCCACCTCATCGAACAGGGAGTTCCGCAGGGTTCAGCACTGAGCCCCACGCTTTTCAATCTTTATGTGCAGCCGCTGGCTGCTGTCGCCAAGCGTTGGGACCTTACTATGGTGTCCTACGCTGACGACACGCAGCTTGCGGTGGCACTTAGTGGCAATTCTGATCTTGAGGCCTCTAACTTCCGTGAGGGTCTCAGTGCGGTGGCTGGATGGATGACGGCTAATTGCCTGCAGCTCAATGCGAAAAAAAAAGAGGTATTGATTGTGGGCAAACAGAGCAACCTTTCTGGCCAGCTGACCTTGGCCCTACCCCGAGTCCGGCCGTTGAGGTGAAAAATCTGGGTGTCTGGCTGGATTCGACACTTAGTTTCTCCTGCCACACTAAAAAAGTTGCTGCGACCTGCTTTGGCATTCTACGTGGGCTTAGGCCGGTGTTGAAATTCTTTGATGCTCCGACTCGACAATTGATTATTCAGGCAGTCATACTATCCAGGCTCGATTATGCGAGTTCATTGTTGCTTGGAGCCAATCAGGCCGAAATTTTGAGATTGCAGCGTGTTCAGAATGCTGCAGCCAGGGCCTTAGTTGGTCTCCCCAGATTTTGTTCTGCTAGAAGCACTATTGTCAAGCTCCACTGGTTGCCTGTGCTTCAGAGGATAGAATTTAAGACTCTATGTCTTTCTTTTAAGATTTTAAAACTTGCTCCTCCTCAGATTTTGGAGCATTTTATTCTCCCTTATACTCCTTCCCGTCAGTTGAGATCCTGTGGACAAAATTTAGCTGTAGTCCCTCGTTTTTTGAGAAGCAGGTCTGGCGGTCGCTCTTTTAGAGTGCTTGCCCCTAAACTGTGGAATTCCCTTCCTGCCCATATTCGTGCCATTGATGACCTCCTGATATTTAGGAAAGCTGTAAAAACTTTTATCTTTCCAAACAGCTGTTAACTTTCCTAATTATGTGATTTTTTCTCTGTTCGTGTTGTGTTCCTTTCCAGGCGCAGTGTCGGGACGCCCCTTAGCTGGGGCACCGGTCCGCTTAAAAATGGAGTTAACATAACATAACATAACATAACTCTCCTAAAAGACACTAGACATAGTAAAATTGCCATTTTCCTAGAAAACGTCTTCAAAGTCCAACATCCATTTTCTCCCTAACTTTCCTTAATACTTGAGTGACATCCCATAAAATGGCATACTTTATATTGGGAGGAATCTCCATACGGACTCTCTTAGCTATCCCCTTTACCAAAACATGTTGTCTGACCGGAACAACTCATGCCCTACTGAAATAGCAGATCTATTTAAATTCACTGAATTATGTGCCAACCCTTTCTTGAACAACTCTGTCAAATGATTCACTACTGCTACAATAGAAGCTGATACGAGATGATGAGAGATCCAAAGCCTTTGTGAAACACCAACTACACCATCTTCCCCATGCCGACCTGTACGCCTCAGTCGTCCCTGGTGCCCAGGATCTCCTAATAAGTCTTAAGCCTCCTTCGATACCTCAGACGCTTGCCCCACTGTCCTCAAATATCCAACTTAGCAACATCAGCTGTCCTGTTACTACCATCTTGTGACACTTCCCCTGGGCATCCATCAATACCTGCAGGAAACATGCCACAAACACTGGATCCTCCAACAACAAGCTCATCACATCCGGAAACCACACCTAAGACTGCCAAAACAATGTGATTAACACCAACTCTGCCCTCTCTCTCCTGACCCTTATGAGCACCCTTTGTATCATTAAGAAGGGAGGGAAAGCATACATTTTTCCTTTCCCCTAAATCCTGCAGAAAAGCATCAACACCTAATGCTTCCGGACCCGGCCTCCAACTGAAAAACTTTGGCAGCTGAGTCTTCAGCCTGTCCGCAAACAGATCCACCACCAAAAGATCCCACTTTTTCTCCTGACTCCTGAACACCTCCAAAGTCAACTTCCAACTGCCTGCATCTATTCGATACCTCTAGTTCCAGAATGCCTCTAGATTGCTGTTCCCAGGAATACGTTGAGCCTGCAACATTATCTCTCTGTCCAAACAAAAACTCCAAAACTCTTTCGCCATATTTGTCAGCCCTCTCTAATGAGCCCACCAACTTGTTGGCATACCGCACTGCTAACACAGTGTCCATCTTCAGCAGCACACAACTTCTCAGCTGTCCCTTCACAAATCTCCTCACTGCGAAGGAACCTGTCAGGAGCTCCAGACAATTGATATGCATTTCCCTCTCTGTCTCCGACCACTGTCTTAATGTCATCACTAAACCAAATCTTGCTCCCCAACCATACAGATTTCCATCTGATTCGATCACCACTTCCAGAACCTCTCCAAAAATTGCCCTTCCATTCCATGCATCCATGTTCATCAACCACCATTTCAGTTCATCCAATGTGTCTTGATTCAATCTCACTTTCAGGGAATACTTCGCCCCTAAACGCAAATGATAACCCTTCAACCTTTGAAGAGCCATGTGATAAAGGGGTGCTAGAAAAAATGCCTGTATGGACTCTGACAACAGACCTAACAACTTTGCTAACTGATGCAACAAGATCTACTCCAAATCTCTCAGACCTTTCCTCTCCTTGCCAATTCTGCTCACTTTCTCCATTGGTAACCTCAACACACCCTCCAAGGTCTGTATGTGAAAACCTAAAAACTTAACTTCCTGTGCGAGTGTTAAACAAGACTTATCCCTGTTCACCACGAATCCTAAATCCGCCAATTCTGTCTGCTCCAACGCCAATGTTTTCTCCTTTGCCATTATCAAAACATCGTCAAGATACACAATCAGACGGACACCCCTTGATTGCAATCACACCATTACCAGCCTCATCACCTTCGTAAAACACAATGGTGCTGACGTCAGTCCGAATGTCAGACTTCTGAATCTCCAATGGTTCCCATTCTACCTGAACTGTAGGTAATCCCTGTGTTCTACACACAGTAGAATTGTCAAATAAGCATCCTTAAAGTCCAATCTTGTCAATCAGTCTCCTTTCCTAAACAAGCCTCTTAATATGTGTATCCATTATAACTTGAAGTGATTGTAACACACCCAATTGTTCAGTACCCTCAGATTTTAACAGGTCTCATTCCTTTGTCCTTCTTTTTGACTAAGAAAATGTTGCTCACAAAAACACCCTGCAACCTCTTCTGCACTCTCTATTGCGCCCTTTTCCAGAAGCACCTTTGCCTCTTGAGTCACCAACTCCTCCTGATCTTTGGAAAATCTTAGCATTCTTGGGCCCTCCTCCTAATGTGTAACCCTTACAAAGTCTATATGCTAACCCTGTACCCTCGTCAATACCCAAAGGTTCTTGCATATTTTCTCTCCATCTTGTAACAAACTGAGCTAGTCTCTCACCTAGATTTAGATGGATAAATAAAAGGTCTTTGCTTAAACTCACCTGCTGTGCCTCTTCTATTTTCTCTCTCTGTAATCCGAATGACTTCGCCCTTTCCCTTTTTGGATAAAATCCACCCTGTTCCGATCTAAACCCATAACCATAGCCATAAGATATGATTCTCCGTGAGAATGAACTACGACCGATTCCTTGACCTGGGCCGGGGAATCGGCCCCGCATTCTCACAGCCCCACCAAACCTTCTGCATATCTTTCTGAACCTTCTACAAGGAATTAAACATGCCCACATATCTTGACATATCCCTTACAAATTCCTTGCCGAACAACATTCCATTGCTTTCTACTTCAAATGCTTTGCCTGCTTGCTCTTCCAGCTTGGGATCAATTTTCATCAAAATACTCTGACGCCTTTGCAGGCAGTAGGCAGCATTTGTATACCCCAGAAGGCGCATTGCCCTCTGGACCCATTGGAGTTACTCTGTTGCATCCACCCCAGTGTTATTCGCATGTGCCTCCACGCACAAATCAAACACCTTAGTAAGGGTCCAAGGATATCCAGTAGCAGTAGCGGTCGGCAGTAGGAGTTACTGCAGGGCGGTGACATGGGCAGGGGGAGGGGCAGGGTGGGGGTTAGTAATGTATGGATTACGGAGTTTAACAGGTTGCACGCACTGCATCACATTTGGTGATGCAGTGCGCGCAACAAAATTTGTTTTATTTAATTAAATGTTTACTTACCTGTAAAACTCCATAATCCATACATTACTACCCCCCACCCTGCCCCTCCCCCTGCCCACATCACCGCCCTGCAGTAACTCCTACTGCCGACCGCTACTGTCCAGTAGCCTATCTTGACACCATTTCACCCCTCTGTCCAACCCTTTCCTGGGATCTTAACCAGATTTATTGAGAAAGCTCAACATCTTGGGGTCTAATTCTGGGGTATGAGCTACTTTAGACTCTGGTGTCGGTCTGGGACACTCTGAACACAGATGGGTAGGCACTTCTTTAGGTTTTTCTCTGCCTATCCAAAATGATATATACTGAGCCACATGCTCAGCTGGAGACCACTGAGGACATAACAGGTGTTTTATCAGCAGAGGATCAAACATTTTCTCCCTTAACGGATCCACAAAGTCAGCCTTCTCCAACGTTATCCTCCTATGATCCTTTCTATTCCTGCCACACCTTTCATACTCCTCATCCATTTCATCAAACTCTGATGAGCAGGGTAACTCCACATCTATGCTAGTGAAGGATCTCTCACATGCCACTACACTCTTCCCACAAGCCTTTTTAGACTCTCCTTTATCCTTTATCACCTTCTATGCTCACGTCGAGCTCAGCTCGTCATGAGCCGTGGAACGCTCATACGCGGGGATAATTCCGACCAAGCCTATTTGAGGTGTTTGGGTGCATAGGAACCGGTAACTGTCATTACGATCAGCTGAGGGAGGATGCTGCATCGTAGTAACTTTGTGGGAGATTTTATTTTCAATTTAAGGCTTATAGAAGGAATATAGTAGAAGTTGAATAAGAGTGTTTTAGAGGTGGAAGTTTTGAACAATAAGGTTAGAGAGTGTATGGAAAAGTTGTTTGGAGATCTAGCTGAAAGAATGGATAAAAAGATTGACACCTATATAGAAAAGTGCACTAAGGAAAAAAGTGCTAATAAACTTGTAGAGAATGAATGTTTTTGGACTTTAGAGGTGGAGCAAGGAACTAGTGGCTCAAAGGTTGGACGAACTAAGAGAACACATAAGAAAAGGCATTCAGAGATGTATAAGGTGAAAAAGGGTCTGGGCATAAGGCTCCAGAGTTCGATGTAGCTTTAACCCCTTCGCTTTTCGAGCTGAGCTCGTCATGAGCACACGAGCACTGTGCCTCATGACGAGCTGAGCTCGTTTTGAGCACGGGGCGCTGTGCGCGCCCCCCGCCCTCCAGCACAGCGGGGGAATAACCCCCGCTGCGAAGGGGTTAAAGCTACTTAGAACTCTGGAGCCTTATGCCCAGACCCTTTTTCACCTTATACATCTCTGAATGCCTTTTCTTATGTGTTCTCTTAGTTTGTCCAACCTTTGAGCCACTAGTTCCTTGCTCCACCTCTCAAGTCCAAAAACTTTCATTCTCTACAAGTTTATTAGCACTTTTTTCCTTAGTGCACTTTTCTATATAGGTGTCAATCTTTTTATCCATTCTTTCAGCTAGATCTCCAAACAACTTTTCCATACACTCTCTAACCTTATTGTTCAAAACTTCCACCTCTAAAACACTCTTATTCAACTTCTACTATATTCCTTCTATAAGCCTTAAATTGAAAATAAAATCTCCCACAAAGTTACTACGATGCAGCATCCTCCCTCAGCTGATCGTAATGACAGTTACCGGTTCCTATGCACCCAAACACCTCAAATAGGCTTGGTCGGTATTTCCCAAAATAAGTCCTCCTGCCTTCTAATGCCTCTGAATGCATCTGGCCCAATTACCTAAAACGGCTGCCGTACGCATAGGTGTAGGACGGTTGAAAAGGGACAAAGGGGCATATTAACAAGATGTGCGTTAAAGAACGCACATCACACATTTCACTATCGCCGGCTATCGCCGGATTTTTTCACCGTGTTAGCGCGTTTTTATCAACGCGCAACACGTAGGCGATAGTAAATCCTGCGATAGCCGGCGATAGTGAACACTAGCGCATGAAAACAAGCGTTGTTTTCATGCGCTAATGTGTGCCTTGATAATATGGGGGGGTGGATTGAGCTTTATGATCCACACCCCCATGTTATTAATGCCTAACGCCTGGTCAAAGCAGGCGTTGAGACCTGCGATAAACGAGTTTATCGCAGGTCTGTTCCTCCCAACGCCTGCCTTGGTGATAGGGTGTTCCCACCTCCAACCACATTTTACATGTGGTTGGACGTGGGAACGCCCACTTTGCATGTCATTAGCGATGTTTCTCGCTGACATGCAAAGTGGGCTTGAGGCAGGCGTTGCAATGCCCTTGTTAATAGGGCGCTGGAAGTATCGCCGCTTTCTCAGCGAATTGTGCCGAGAAAGCGGCGATACTTCAGCTTGTTAATATGCCCCAAAATTCCCAACCAGAGCACGAGCCGCAAGCTCAGCATCCTGTGCCCGTTCTGCTACTACCTCAGAATGGCCCCTGCCTAGCAACTTGAAATGGTCACACACCCCATCCACGCGCTGTCCCCATCGTGCGGAGAATCAGAACATCACATAAGTTGAAATGAAACTGCCTGAAATGTAACACGTTAAGGATTGAAATTGCTTGGCACAAAAAAAACACATTACGAGATCTAGTGCCACACCTTTCTATGACTCAGAAGTCGGCAAATACTTTCCCAATAGTCATAACAAAAACATCCTCTTGGCTAAAGAAAATGATTCCTTAAAAACATGGGCTGCCTCGGAAATGGCCACCCACACAAACCAACTGAATCATCCCAAAGACGCATCAAACCCTGCTTGTATCTCCCACAACAAGCCTTACTCTAAGCACCAAACCATGGGCCAGATGTAGGTAATTCGTGTTTACCGATTCATAAATACCGAATTTTACCGATTCGGTATTTATGAATCGGTAAATATGAAGGGGGGAGATGTAGCTAATTTTAGAAATTGAAATACCGAATCGGTAACATTCGGTATTTACCGATTCGGTAAATACCGAATCGGTATTCCCTATTGATTCCTATGGGCTGTGAAGCCCATAGGAATCAATGCGAAATACCGAATCGGTATTTACCGATTCGGTAAATACCGAATGTTGCAAGGGTGCAGGGGGTGTCACTTTGACACCCTCTAGCACCCCGAATTCAGGCACGTGTGACATGTGGCACACAGACATGACCTAAGGGCATGTCTGTTTGCCACATGGCATAGGTGTGCATGCACAGATGTGCATGCACACCTGGATTCTGTAGTTTACCACCCAATTGGATTGGGTGGTAAAATACCGATTCTGTAAGGCCTTTGGGACTCAGAAGAGTCCCACCTACATCTGCAAGTTACCGAATCGGTAAAAATACCGATTCGGTATTTTACCGATTCAGTAAATTTACCGAATCGGTAAATTTACCGAATCGGTAAAATAGGGCCCCTACATCACAAATACCCATTTACCGGTCGGTAACGGCCGAAATCGTCCGTTACCGGTCGGTAAATGGCCACCTACATCTGGCCCCATATGAAGCCGACTCCAAACTGGCTATCTCTTCTTCGCGATGATGCTTGTTTTTTTACACCAAGTAATCTTCCAAACATACACACAGTCATTACACACCTCAATTAAAACTTATAATTTAAATTCTGCCGCTCCGTAGGCAGAATTTAAAATAATGCAGTGGTTTCTAAAGTTTGGAAATAACTGCCTACCACTCAGCGCCCTTGCATACTCTTCAGTGATTAAAAACTTCTAATCACTGCAGAGTATTAATGATTGGGCGCCGACTGATATACAGCTCCTAGTGGTATGTGGCCGCACTATTTTCTAAAATACATCCTCGCGTCTATTTGTGGACGTGAGGGTGAATTTTGCGCTAAGAAAATAGCGCCAAATGCCCACTCCACTCCTCCGCAGAAATCTACGGAACCTGGTGGAATTTTAATCTAAATCGGCGTGATTCCGTGGAATAAAACTCCGCGAATTCCATCTACCCCTAGCTAGCCGCCCATCCATCAGTAGCCAATTACCTCATTTAGCGGGGTTAGGTGCACCATGTCACATTACACTACCCCTGCCATGAGCTAAGACCAGAACTGAAAGGAGGAACTTCAACTAAGCATGATTCAAGAGGGGTTTGCCAGCACGGGGTAGTGAGGCGACACAAAGCAGGATTAACAAATTCTCAGCAGAATGCAGATGGGGGTAGAACTCCAAACGTGTCGGCAAAATGGAGGAGGGGGAAACCCAGAGCTTCAGAAGGACGAGGTCAATAAATCACCACCCTTATCTGGCAAACAGGGCCTGTGACTCAAAAATTAGCTCATTTATTCTGCACAATTGCATTTATTGAAGTGTGACAGAAAAGTTTAGCAGGCAGCCAGGCAGAAACAAGGCAACAACGGAGGCAGGCAACTGTGTAAATGACACAATTAGACGACTTTCATTTTATTTATCAATAGAATTATTGAATTGCGTTTATCCCATTCCGCAGAGTTTCGCCAGTATCGCCGGCAGAGTCTCCAGGGATAGAATTAGCTTAAACGTCCGGTCCCGTTTAATGTGATTAGAGAGCGGCTCACACAGGGGGCTTCTCGAAGCGCGACCACGTGTTGCCTTGAATGTTCCCTCAGCATCAGGCGCTGCCGACGCGCCGCTTTGTGTAGTAGGAATGCCTCCAATTGAATAAGAAGCAAGAGTACAAGGACTATCTGAAATGAGGATTGCGCCACTTTTCTGAGCCTTTAATTAAGTCAAGGCCGAGTTCACCCTCTGAACAAGAAAAAAAATACCGTATTTCTAAGTGGCAGCATTTTTCTGTAAGAAACGAATTGGAAGCGAAGGAAGTGAAGGTCTCACTGTATGGCAATGGCGGGTAGGGTGCGCAGATGGAAAACAAAGCGATGAATGATAATAAAAGAAAGGAATGATTGAAAACACCTTTATGGATAGTGGTTTGAGCGACACAAAAAACATGATTATTGACTGCTGTGCGCAGTAACTTTCAATAAGAAAAGTCAATAGGAATATTCGACAATGATGGAGGTGCTTTTCAAGAGAGCCCCTTCCCCTTTAGATTGCAGTGAAAGTGCACTACATTTCCTCAGTATTAGCGATAATGTGAAATTACAGCTCTCATAAAGCATCCCTTTTTATTTTGCATTAACAGACAAATATAATCAATTTTTTTATGTATTTATTACTGTATGTGGCTGAAAGCTGTGTCAGGGTGTGGACGTGGGAGTTTGAAATAAGATTGTATGTTTTTTTTAAACATTTCCGTCCTTTCAGTATGCTTAGAGGCAGATTTACAAGCCCCTTGCGTCACTTTTGCACCATAGTACCGTCACTTTTGTGACGCAGTGGAAGCGTAAAAGTTGCGGCCCATTTACAACGTGACGCATCTAGGGAGATGCGTCACATTGTAAAACCCTTTGTGACATTATACCTGCGTCAGGTGTAATGTATGCAGGGTAGGCGTTCCCACACAGGAAAGCCTCGTAAAAGTGACGCAGTGAAATCTACAAGATTTCACTACGCCACTTTTAGGACGCCACTGCATCAAATTCTTACGCCTGCTTGAAGGAGGCGGAAGGAGTGACGCAGCACAATGAGGCTAGGCCTCCCCCTGCATTGCTGGAGTTCCTTCATGCTTGCGACACAAATACAGCGATGCGTGACTTTTGCGTCAACAGATACGTCAGAATTTTTGATGCATCTGTCAATCCTTGCGCCATGGTGCGCCATATTGTAAATACGGCGCATCCATAGTTGCGCAAGGGTTTCTCAAAGTGGCGCAGGGAAAGTGGGGCATCTTCATAGATGCGTCACTTTCTTGTAAATCTGCCCCTTAGTTTTTAATAGCGCTGTGAAATGAAATGTAGCCTACCGGCAAGAGACAGCTATTTTTGTAGTTGATTAGGGAAATAGCTCTAATACTAAGGAGAAAACCTGGGTATAAGATCTCACTCCATTAAAAAAATAATTAAATAAATTAGATGGAGACCCATGGGACCTGGAAATTAAAAACACCCCTTCTCCATCAGGCCCTCACAATAACACATTGGTAGGTTTCTTTTATTTCTCTAATCTAAATTCTCAAAACCGTATCTGCTTTGCAATCTGAACCAACCTTTCTCAATTCTCTTGTGATGTTCACTAATTAATTACCCTTCTGCACAGGGATTCCCTTTTCCCATAGCACTAATAGTGGCTGAAAGATGATAAAAGTGCTCTACAAAGCTACTCTAAAGAAACAAATATGTTAGAATATGGATGAATTTGTGACCATATAATTATATCCGCGAAATTTCGAAAATAACTTAAATAAGCCGGGAGATCTCAACTACTAGCCTAGGATCATGAAAAACAAATATGTTAGAATATGGATGAATTTGTGACCATATAATTATATCCGCGAAATTTCGAAAATAACTTAAATAAGCCGGGAGATCTCAACTACTAGCCTAGGATCATGAAAAAAAATTCCATGTCTCAGCAACACTAGTATGTTATGTTATGTTATGTTATTAAAATATTTGTTAAGCGCACTATCACCGATTGGTTTCTTGGCGCTAGAATCAACAGTGACATAAATATAGATGATGAGGACTGAAGGTTTATTGCAGTGTTTGTCTGAAGAGCCAGGTCTTCAAGGCTTTCCGGAAAGAGAGAAGGTCTTGGCAGTTCCGAATCTCCAGAGGGAAGGTATTCCATAAGCAGGGGCCGAGTGTTGCAAACCTGCGACCTCCAGCGCGCTTAAGTTTAAAGGAAGGCGTCTGAAGGAGGCCCTGGTGGAGTGAGCGTAGGTTGTGGGGTGGTATGTATCTGGTGATTAATAGGTCGATGAATTTGGGACTTTTACAGTGTAAAGACTTAAATATCATACACCCAGTTTTAAATGCGCAGCGCTGGGTGACTGGAAGCCAATGCAATTTCCTGAGTAGGGGAGTGGCTGCCTGTCGTCTTGATTGATTCAGGATTAGCCTCGCGGCATAGTTCTGTACCATCTGGAGGCGTTTAGATAGGTAGTTGGGAAGACCTAGATAGATGGCGTTCGCATAGTCCAGATGGGACAGAACAGTGGCTAGTACGACCTGGGTGATTGCCTCTGGCGTGAGTAAATGCCGAACCTTTCGGATTTTTTTTAGCTGGAAAAAGCACTTGGAGACTACTTGTCCCACTTGTGCTTTTAATGAGAGGTCGCAGTCCACGATAACTCCAAGCGTTTTAGCCGATGAGGAGGGTGACGGGACTTGACCTAAATCCGAAGGCCAGTAGTGAGGGCCCCAGTACTTGATGCTGTCCCCGGTAAGGACCAACTCGGTTTTTCCTGGATTTAGCTTTAACTGGTTTTGGTCCATCCAAGTTTTTATGAACTTCATGGTTGACTGGAAGTGCAGGATAGTTTTCAGTGTTGTCAATAGTGAAAAGTAGCTGTAGGTCGTCGGCATAGTTATAGACCCTCACCTGTTCGTCTCTGAGAGTCTGGATCAGAGGGAGTATGTATAGATTGAACAGGTGGGGAGACAGGGAGGAGCCCTGTGGCACTCCACATGTAATGGATTGCCTGGTGCCAGTGAAATCTCCGAGACGAACGGTCTGCGTGCGGTTTTCCAGAAAGGAACTCAGCCAGGCAGCCGCCGTGCCCCGTATGCCGGCCTGTCTGACACGGTCAACCAAGATGTTGTGGTCGACCGTGTCAAACGCGGCCGACAGGTCCAGGAGCACCAAGGCCTGTGGGGAGCGTTTGTCCGCACAGTCTCGCAGTGTATCGAGGACTGTAGTGACTACTGCCTCTGTGGAGTGTGCCGGTCGGAAACGGGCCTGGTGGGGATCAAAACAGGAGGAATCCTCAAGAAAGTTGGAGAGGCATTTGGCCACATGAGCCTCCAAAACCTTAGCCAAGAAGGACAATAAGGAAATGGGCCTGTAATTAGCCTTACAGGCTGGGTCGGCCCCGGGTTTCTTCAGAAGCGGTTTAACCGTGGCCTCTTTAAACGATGAGGACACTAAACCGGAGATCAAAGAGTCATTCAGAAGTGCAAGGGCAGGGGCCGGATAGGTGGAAAAGCACTCTTACAGGATGTGGGGAGGGCAGCAGTCTGAGGGGGCGCCGGATTTTACTCTTGTCAGTAGTTCCCCAAACTGGTTCTGAGTTATGGGCGGGAACCTACTGAGGGTGCCAGAGCTAGAGTTAATTGCCATGCCAGTAGCGAGTGGGGACGCCGGTTGAGGTATGCTAGTTTTAATATCAGTTATTTTGTCGCAAAAATAGGTATTGGGTGTATCACAAAGGGACTGGGTGGGAATTATCTTAGGGCGGACATTATCCAGGTTCGTCAATTCATTCAGGATAGAGAAGATATCCTTAGATCTGTTTGAGGATTCTAGAATTCGGGACGAAAAGTAAGCTGCCTTTGCAGCGGAAATAGCACTCATGTACTCCTTCCTGGCCTTAGAATAGGTAATTTTTAGTTGAGGGTCGTATTGACGGCGCCATTGGCGTTCTAACTGCCGCAGAGCCAATTTCCTAGTTTTCAAGTCCGAGGAGAACCATCTATTGGCATCAGCTCGTCGTGACAGTCTGATTTTTTTATAGGGGGCGTGAAGATCGCTGGCCGCTTGTAGCCAGCCAGTGAGAGTAGATACTGAGGAATTGATCTCACTCTGGGGGAGGGGGGTGGTATTAGCTAGTGACTGTAGGAAGGCAGTTTTGTCCATTGCGTTCCAGTTCCTAGCTAATCTGCCAGCAACTGGTGCGGCAGCTCTGGCAGGAACAATGCATAGTTTGAATTTAAGGATGAGGTGGTCTGACCAAAGGCATGGCAGAATGATCGGTGTTGTTACACAAGAGGTGTTAGACCATACCTGGTCTAGGATGTGGGCCTTACAGTGGGTCGGGGAAAGCACCAATTGATTAAAGTTTAAATTGGACAAAAGATCAGTCAATTCGGCCAATTGGGAACCCTCCAAGGGATCTTTATGCCAGTAGTTGAAGTCGCCTCCTAGGAAAATCCTGGCATGGTCAAGTGTTAGATTAGCAACTTGGTCGCTTATGGACATAGGGAACGATGGCATCTAGTAACAGCAAACACATCGATGCAAACTACATGGAAAAACACCAACTAGTAACTAACCCTAGAATACTGGTACTATGCTCCCTAGCTCAAGCATAAGCTGTGGGTCAAATGTACATATTCATCTCAGAATTTTATAAACAAGGTGAGCGGTCTTAACTAGCTACCTTACCAAAACCCTAATAGCTATCTGGACTCGTATGATCCCTAAACAACACTTGTCTATTACATAATCCCCATAACATGCATATTGGCCATGAAGGTGTAGACGTACCCCAAACTACAGAGTCAGCATGGGATGCAAGCCCTCCTCCCTAACTGTAAGAAATTGGGTAATTGGATGAGTGGGGTGAGAACCCTTCTCGAGAACAACCGCAGACCTTGTCAGGGAGAACCACAAAAATTCAATAAATTAACCTATGCTTTACCTGCTGTTAGCTTGGCACAAAAGCAGCCAGGCTTAACTTAGAGGCACTGCATTAAGTATTTATGCAGCACACAACCAGTAATAAAGTAAAAACACAGTACAAAAAAAATCCCAAACCACTTCAGAAAAATATAGTAAACTGTAATAAATGAAATGACCCCAAAACTAATTAAATCCTCGAGTTATGAATTTTTTTAATTTTAAGTGAAAAATAGCATCTAAGAGATCAACGATCCAACCCCAGTCATCTAGTAGCACAAGACCGGGGTAAAGTAAAAAGTTATGGCAGACTGCAATAGAGTGCGGTTCAGATAGGCCCTGTCTCGTCCTACCTTTGGACTTAGAAGAAATTTCAAAGTAAAGTTCTTGAATGGGTAAAGGTAAAGAGAAGCTGGCAGGTGGTGTCCAAGGAGAAGACGTCATCGTCGGGGAGGCGCTGCAGGAACTCACTGTGAAGATTTCTCCATTCGGACTTGATCCTTTTTTTAGATGTTGGAAATCTCCAGTGGAACAAAGCCGCAGGCCGTAACCAACAAGGGCATTGTGACGCCAGATACCCCTTTCAAGAGGTACAGAAGAGCAGGTTTTGCTGCTGCAGAGAAGAACATAGCAGAAGCTACTGCAGAGCAAGGCTGACTGGCGATGTACCTCAAGCAAATTGGCGAGCAAGAAGGTCCTGGTCTCCTGTGGATTCTCATGTCACTTTTTGGTGACATTTGTTTAAGTCCAAAGGTTCAGGTTTTCGCTAGAGGAGAACCTTTAGCACCACTTTCAAGTGTCCAGGACTGGTTGGGCACTACTTGGGGATGTCAGGACTCACTCCAGGCTGAGGCAAGGTGCAGGGTTCAAGTTCTCTGCAGCTTGTTCTGTTCCTATAGTTCACATAGGAGGCCAGCCTCCTAGCCCTAGGAGTCACCCTGGTAGTCCTCGGAACAAGCAGCAAGGTAGACCTCACCAGCAGAACAGGGCACACGACAAGACACACTTCAAGCTGCAGAACAGTGCTATGGAAGCAGCAGGGAAGTTCCCTGGGGTAAAAATCAGGCCTCAACCGCCAGAGCAATGCTGTGAAGTACAAAGCAGTCCTTCTGGGGGTCCTCTGCAGGTCCAGGAGTGTACTGATGAGTGGCTCAGGAGGTCCAATATTCACACCTGCTGCCAGCCTTTCAAGTGGGGTAAACTTCTAGACTACCCCCACATCTGGTTATGGAAATTTTGCTCCTTCCCCTGCCCAAGCTTCAAGTGGTCTAAGGTGACAAAAAGCTGGTGTCAAATTCCTTTGTGAGTGTGCTGGGGATAGCCATTTGATAAATCCAACAAAAACGGATATCAGCAAACAGAAACTTGAAACATTGTGACTTTTAGCTTTTTAATCTATCACGTTTGCACATACCTTGCTTTTTGCACATTCTGCTGCTCAACTACCAGGGAAACTGTATTTTTAAATTGATCTATTCAAGATCACGAAGACTGCTGACTCTAACTCGCCTTGGTTGGGGGAAGCCAATCAGGTTGCAGGTGGATGGAGTCTAGAAGAGCTCCCAGCCCACATAAAGCTGGCAGTAGTGTGGATGCACAGCACCTGCACCAAAGGCAATCCTGTCTGCGTCCGTCTGGGTCTGGCCGGGGCCAGCCATTATGGCAAATTCTTGGCGTACTCTTCAAATTATCTTGGATCCTTGTCTTCTAATAATTACCATCTTGATGCACCTCTCTTGCAAAAACTGGATAAATTAGGTATCTTAAAACTTATACAGTTGGATTACACACAGTCGGAGAGGTTCCTGACAGTTACAACTACTACATATAACAGCTCTCTGATTATGCCAACATCTACAGTTATGGATTGAAATACTGCCTACCTAACACACGCTTGTTGGTTAGACATCAACTTGAGATACTTTCCCTCCTTGGGTCGGAATCCCCTGATATATTGTTTTGAATGGAAACTTGACTAACAAAGGAATCCATGCCTGATATCTTAGCGGCACTCCTAGGGAATTATTATCTACCTAATTTTTAATAGACCTCTGGGATAAAAAGGTGGAGGGGTGGCTGCAAATATAAAAAAAGCACCTCTCCTTAACTAAACTTAGCACCCTACTAATCCCAATGGTAGAGAACATTGTAATCAAAGTGGATTCACCTAGATATTCCTTAATATGTATCCTCATGTACAGATCCCAGGGTTACATGTTCCAGGTGCCACTAATCTTGACTGATTCTTTATCTGCTTTAGTTATTAATAATGCATAAATATTACTTCTTGGAGACTTTAAGCTATAGGCCAATGAGGAAAATGGCATCCACACCTCCTCTGACCTTAATGACTCTGTTACTAGTCTGAATTTCGATCATCAGGTGTTTATAGGCACATACAATAAGGTTCGATCAGGTCTCATCACTGAATCTCACTATATCCAACCTCATGCTCTCCCCATGTATCTGGTCAGGTCATCATTTAATTAAATTTAACCTGAACGATATAAAACTTAGGAAACCTGCCCACCTGCCCATGCACCGTTTCCAGAAATTGAAAACGTGTCAATCTAAATACTTTCCGTAACTCTTTGGTATTGTCTCTACCTTCTTATAGCGAGAGCTTAGATGATCTTGAAGGGGCAATTACTGACTGGCTCAGAGAAACCAGAGATACGCACACCCCATGTGCAACATATAACCAGTCTGCCACCACAAAGCATCAAATGGTATACAGATGTTTTAAAGAAAGCAAACTTGTTTAGCTATCAAGGATCCTTGTCTCCACTGGCGGCGATCACGTTTTAACTAGACAAGCATACTCACCAATTAAAACACCTCTTTAGAGATCTGCTCAGTCTATTTTATTCACTTTTCAAAACTCATCACCACATTCCCTACAATCTACACCCAGGGCCCTACACCTGCACTTCACTGACAACATTGGGACAATAGATCTCCGATAAAGAGCCCTTTGAAGGTGCCCGTCTGGCATTGTAGTGCCGGCCTGACGAGGAGCATGCCCGATGATGAAGCATGACACCCTTCTGGGTGTGTGAGGGCTCTAGTTCCAGCAAGGAACTATCCCCCTGCCTGAGTTTTTTTCACATTTCTGACATGAAATTTCATTCGCCGCTTAGAAAGTGCATACGATTCAAAAGCTTTATTCGATGATTTATCTCATAAAAGCACAAACATACATTTAAAATACATCATTAAACACTTGTTTCCTCGTTAAGTACAATAGTTTAAAAAAAAAAAAAAAGAAATTAAGCAGACATACACAATTGGTTAAAAACAATTTTTTTTAAAACTTGATACATATTTACACGGGAGCCAGTAGAGATACTTCATTCGGTATGCTCTTGGGAACAGCCCTCCTTCTAATGGACCATGCCCAACCCAAGTACTTAGCTGTTGCTAAAACTATAGGCATACGGGTGGAGGTACAGATGATTCGTAAGGCCTCTACACCCCTAGATGTTCCTAAATTCTTACAAACAGGGACTAGCCAAACTTTCCTCGGGATGTCATAGACTTTACAGGAGAATAAGAAGTGGCCTATACTTTCATTTGGTGCTCCACAGGCTGGGCAATATAGAGTGGAGGAGCTCCTCCACCTACCTGTCAAAGATCTCACTGGGAGGGCACCTGATCTTAACTGAAAGAAAAGCTTTCTGTCCCCAAGGTTGGTTATGCTACCCCAATAGGGTTCCAAAACTGGATACAGTTTAGCTTCCACAAAGCGCCCCGTCATGGAGTCAGATTTAGTTTTGCTCCAGACCCTTGCAGCTACATGATCCCAGTACAGATCTTTGATCACTTTTTTTGCTCGGAAAGAGCTCAGCGGTTGGATTATCCCATAAATTTGAGAGACCAAGATCACATAGGGAAGACCTAAGATTTTTCAGCCATTCTATCCTATGAAAGATATCAGCATTTATTATGGCTAAAAACCCCTCTGCGTAATGCTGGATCTCCGGGGTAGTCCAGAGCCGTCGCCAATAAAGAATCGGGCGCAACCTCACTAGATCACTAACTGCTCTCCTCCCCAGGTCAAGACCAAGGGGAATCAGTGGGGTGCTCTGCGGGAGTCCTGTGATTCCCCTAAGAAACCTGTTCTCAGAGGACTGTAAGGGGAGAAGTTTCCCAAAGCCCCACAGCTCTGCCCCATATAGAGCAGACCCAAGAGCCTTGGCCTCATACACTGCCAAGGCAGGTTTTATTGGTTTGGACCTGAATTTTTTATGCTCCACCCGAAGTGCCCCCGAGATTTGTTGGTGCCTCAAGACTGCCATTTCTATGTGCTGGGACCATCTTGAATCATTTGTTATCTGTATCCCAAGATAGGTGAATACGGTAACCACCTCTAACAAACTATTATTCAAGAATATTTTCGGCCTGGGTCTACGTTTTGGTGCAAAGGCCATCAGCTTAGTCTTACCCACATTGACTTCCAGGCCATGTTCCCCGCAAAAGGAATCAAAGATGTTCAAAGCTCGCTGCAGACCGCCTGGTGTTTTGGATAGAATTAGCGTATCGTCGGCGAACATCAGGCTCGGAAGCCTGGTGCCCACCAACGATGGCGCATCTATACTGGCGTCCAACATTCGAGCCACAATCCCATTTATGAATAGTGAGAATAGCAGGGGAGCCATTGCGCACCCCTGGCGCACTCCACGTTCAACCCGGAAGTCATCAGAGGATTCACCATGCATGCCCCATTGGATTTTGGCGAAGATACATTCATGCACCCTCATAACCAGGGTAAGTAGCTCAGCCGGGAGATCCAATTCACTCAGAACTGCCCAGAGCTTTCTCCTTGGGACCAGGTCGAAGGCAGCCCGCAGGTCGACAAAAGCGACATACAGACTGCCCTCACCTAGCACCACTGTCCCCCACTGGAGCAGAGTGAAACGAAGCACCTGGTCAACTGTACTAGTGGCCCGCCGAAAACCAGCCTGGTAAGGGGACAGGGCATTGTTCTCATCAACCCAGTCCATCAATTTGTTAACCACCATCCTACCTACCACTTTTTGAACGGTGGCAATCAGGCTTATCGGCCTGTAGTTGACTGGAAGAGACCGGTCCCCTTTTTTGTAAATGTGTATAATGATCGCTCCATTCCATAATTCCGGGACAGCCGCTCCCTTTGCAATGGCGTTTCCCAAAAGAAATATATATCTAGCCCTCCGCGCCTTATCATTAATAAAAACATCAACTGGTACACCATCTAAGCCCGGGGCCCTTCCCCCGGGGACATTGCTTAGAGTATATTCGGTTTCCTTGAGAGTGAATAAATCCCCAATGGAATATACAGCTTGAATTTCTTCCATGCCCTTGTACTGTGCAGTCTCTGCATATTGGGATTTAAAGTGATCTACCCAGGCACCCTCTGGGACATTGTTGCCGGGTTTATCTGGAATTCCACCTCTTCCCCACTTAACAATGTTCCAGAATAACCTAGAATCCTTTGCCCCCGAAGCCTCCTTTAGTTCGGCCCAATGCTGTTCGTCCCATAATTTATTTGCTAGGGATATGCTGGTCTTATAATGCTTTCTGGCGCCACTGATCGCTACCCCGTCCCTACTCCGGATTGCTCTGCCCAAGCTTAGCCTGGCTTCCCTACATTGGTGATTATACAATTTAGCTAGTCTAGGTGGTTATTTGCTATTAATCTTGCAGGGCCTCAGGAAGTGTGGTTTTAGGAGAGAGAAGAGTTTATCATGGATATCAGATATTTCCCTTGAGCCTGGAATTACTAAGGCTGCATCCTCCATGGTGGTGATTGCTGTGTCCACCTCGGAGGTTATAAATGCCATGGATTCCACATTAGCCAGTACACATGGCCATTTCAATCTACGCATGTCATTGATCATGTCAGGCAGCGGAGCATTGGTCGGTTGGGAATTCCCTGTCGTGACCAACCACCAGTTGTGGGCCACACAAAGGGGGTTGTGGTCACTCTCCAATCTACCCTTTACTTCCATGTCACATACTAGCTGCCACAGGTTCAGGCTACAAAGGACATAATCTATCCTACTTTGGCTGCGACCATTATCAAATGTGCAGGCGCCTCCCCTGACGCTCTTCGTTCTCCCATTTAGGGCTCTTAGTCCCTGTTCCAGGCAGATGGCATTCAGTCGTATTATATCAATGGTCCACCGCCTAACTGGGGTCATATCTAAGATTGGTATGCCCCATTGCGTGTCCTCCTCCCGCCCCAAAGAATCATCAGAGATATCTAGGCGTTCAAAAGTCCGGTTTAGATCACCAGCAAGAATAACATTGTTGCCCAAGGACTGTTTTTCCATAAGAGAGGACAAGGCCTCTAGGATAGGTGACTTCCCTCTTATATTGCCCCTAGCATAGACATTATAAATGTCTAATCCTCCCCTGGGGTCTAAAACCATTCTTATCAATTGGATATCGTTGCTACCCGTTTCCACCAACTTAATTGTAGCGGGTAGACTTTGTCGTATCCAGATAGTTAGACCCCCCATGGGTCGTCCCTTGGCACCTTTGCTAGCTGCGATTGAAAAATTTAGATAACCCGGGAGGAATATAGGATCACAGGCCCATGTTTCTTGGAATAGACATACATCAAAACCATTGATGAAGTCTATCCAATTTTGGGATTCCAGCTTACTACTTAATCCCGCGATATTCCATGAGACCATCTTACCTAGACTGGAACCGTCTATGGGAGCCATTACTGCAGGAGAAGCCCCAAGGTGACTAATTGGGATTCCTATGTGCCCCTCCTCTACTAGATTTTTATCCTCCTTGTTATTCGTAATATTGTGATTACCAAGAATACTAGTTTCATTTAAGTCCTCATTTTCTAATACCCCGGAAATTGGTGCAGACTCCCCAAATCTTGCCTCTAAATTCACACTTTCCCGATTAAACATGATATAGTCTGGATTAAGGTTTTCTCTGCCCAATCCCAGTGGATTAGTTGCCATTACGTCAATGAACGCACCCCGAATCTGACATCGCTTCAAAACGATTGTAAGTTGATACATTGTAAAGGTTTCCCTGCTGGTAAGGTACAGTAAAGGGGTCAAGTTCGGGAGTGGGATGGTTGTAACAACGACCCACCTCTGGAGTGATGCCAAAATAAATACCAGGTGGTCTCGGGTAGAAGAAGTTCAGGTTGACTACACCAATACCAGCGCTACTTGTGCCCAAGTTCTGCCTCGAAATTAAATGAGCTACCCTGGAATCCTTAAAGTTAACTATTACACAATCTCCCTCAAAGCGCTTAGGGGTACTACCTACCCAACCTATCCTTCTAACACCAATAATCAGCCCATCCACTTCCCTGGGCAGTGGTCTATTAATCCTTAACCAGTGCATTGTTTTATTTTTCAGCATCTGGAAGGATTCTTGTTGCCCAACCAGCAACGGTGGTACATTGGTAAGGATGGCAACAAAAGGATAGCAGTCTGGGGGCAGATTCATGGGTGGAGTACTACGGGGCACTTTAGTTGGGATTGTGTCGGGCAGACTCGAGGGGAGAGGAACAGGGCAGGTCGATGGAATTTGGGATGAGGTGATGACATTTTTGGGTCCATGATTCCCAGTTTTGAATCTATCATTGATTCCCGTGACCACAGTAGCTAAACGCTTCTTGGGTTGGGTTGTATTAACCCGTGAATAGTCTGGAGGGTGGGGAGTGATCGTGGGGATTTGCCCTGAGAGACGGGGCCCCGTTTTGGTAGTAGTAACAGCAGGAGAAAGGGGCTCAGGAACAGGTACTCCATTTGCCAACCCACTTATATTTATGGGATTATTACTGTCCCCCGTCCTAAGATGGATCTTAATTAAGGATTTAGTTGAGAAGAAGTTGTCAAGGGTAGCCTGTTCAAAGCGATCTAATCGATCAGCTAACCTTTTGACTCGTTCTACAATGGGGGTCAATAATGACTTCATCAACTTCTCTAGCTGCATAAGCAAGGGTGAATCCAGAGATGAAATCTCAGCAAACCCTGTCACCGTAGGATCACTAGGGTTAGATACAGAGTTAGCCAGGATGGCACCATCCTTGGCAGTTTGTACCCCACCTACACCGACCCCTTTAGGCTTGCAGGGAGCTCCCAGACCTATGCCAAGTTTCCTAATTTTCTTAGGGTGTTTGGGGAAACAACTCTTCCTCGGGGTAATGTGTCTTTTCCTTTTAGTGCGAGGGTTATTCGAGGCCACATGGGATGATACATCCGATTGGGCAGTGTGTTCGTCGTCAGTAGAAGGAACATTTAATGTAGTAGACAAAGGGGGAGGCAAGATGGTCGGTGCAGCGACCGATGGGGTATTTTCGGTCTGCAGGTCCGAGCCTAACTTGCCTTCGGCCCCAGCCAAACTGGGCGATTGTGGAGAAATTTGGGACATTTCTACTAACACTGGCATGGTTGCAGATGGTAAAGGGGGAACCGGTGCCAGGGAACCCAAAAGTGGCCACTTTTCCGGAGGAAGTTTAAGGAGTTCAATGGATTGCCTACGCTCGGTGCGTCTCTCGGCTAGGGCAATCTCTTTGTCAATATCACAAGTTGCCCTACTAAAATACTTTTCTAGGGGGCCCAAGATTGTTGTCCCTACCCTTGGCGGGGGGGGGACTCAGGACAGAGCTGGCCAGAGGGGAAAACATGCTTGGTAGGCAATGCCGTTTGAAGGGCGGGCTGAAGCAATGTAAACCAGAGCGGGTCCTCTCACGGCACAGGGGCCAAGTAAAACTACTGCCCGCATATTAAGCATATCAAAATATCAGTTAGCCTCGCTTTTTACAATGTTGTCCGTTTGATAATATAAAATGACAGAGAGTGGGCCCAGCCCAGCCTCCTGCAGCCCCTGACGGCCACAGACGGCACGCCCTTGTCCCGGGCTTCTCCCGGGACGCTCCCGCGCAGCGGTGACGATGTTTGCTGTTTATTGGAAAGTTAGTTGGTGGGGGCGTGGCAATCAGGGAGAGCGGCCCAGGTGTCTCGGGACTGGTCAGTTAGGGCTCCTGGGAGATGGAGTCCCAGTACCAAATCGCTTGCAGCCCTGACACTTCAAACGCCCACAGCAGTCTTGCAAAGCTTCCTTACACCAGCACCCACAATGAGCAAGCGCCACGAAGCGGGATCCGCGAAGCGGGTCCGGCGAGGTGTAGCGCTTCAGGGGAGAACAGCGCACAGGATAGCAATGGCTCTCCAGCAGCAACAAGGGTCCAGTCCCAGCAGGAAAGCCAAATGGGGTCCCACGCAGGTTAGGAAATCCGGAGACTTTAGCGGTGTTGGTGGGGGCGTGGCAATCAGGGAGAGCGGTCCAGGTGTCTCGAGTCTGGTCAGCTGGGGCTCCTGGGAGATGGAGTCCCAGTACCAAATCGCTCGCAGCCCTGATAGTTGAAACGCCCACAGTAGTCTTGCAAAGCTTCCTTACACCAGCACCCACAATGAGCAAGCGCCACGAAGCGGGACCCGCGAAGCGGGTCCGGCGAGGTGTAGCACTTCAGGGGAGAACAGCGCACAGGATAGCAACGGCGCTCCAGCAGCAACAAGGGTCCAGTCCCAGCAGGAAAGCAAAAGGGGGTCCCACGCAGGTTAGGAAATCCGGAGACTTTAGCGGTGTTGGTGGGGGCGTGGCAATCAGGGAGAGCGGCCCATTTGTCTCGGGTCTGGTCAGCTGGGGCTCCTGGGAGATGGAGTCGCAGTACCAAATCGCTCGCAGCCCTGACACTTCAAACGCCCACAGCAGTCTTGCAAAGCTTCCTTACACCAGCACCCACAATGAGCAAGCGCCACAAAGCGAGGTGTAGCGCTTCAGGGAAGAACAGCGCACAGGATAGCAACGGCGCTCCAGCAGCAACAAGGGTCCAGTCCCAGCAGGAAAGCAAAAAGGGGGGAAAGTGCATACCAGTAATTGTAATAGTTTATGCCAGAGCATGAATGCTGGACCTTAATGTGCTCCTGGTCCCCCCTTCTCTGGTTGTGATTGATCAAAAATACACTGCTGAGCTGGAATCCCTCCTTCTGGCCTTTGGAGATGGGTGCTTCCCCATCCCATAAAGAGCAGCTAAAAGTCTCAGGATACTTGTTGATGAAGACCTTTTGTTGAAGCCTCAGGTAAGCACAGTGATTTTTCCTGCTTTTTTCAGCTCTGAAAAAAAAAACCATTAGGGAATGCTTTACCATCAAGGCTATCATCCAGATTACAATTGCCCTAGTCAAGGAAAAATATTTACAGTTATTTTGAAAACTGGCTAATGGATTTCATACCTGACAAACTTGAATACCAATGATTACAAATCCCCAAAAATATAACATATATCAATTTAAATAGTACATACTATCATCTTGCATGTGTAATACGGCTGACATGTCCACACCAGACGAGGGAACACTGTTTCAAACTCACAAGTATTTGACAAAAATATTAGTGATCATGCTAATTCTCTCTTCCTGGAGCTCCCTAAGGGGTTGAGTCAGAGGCTCCAGCTGGCTCAAAACCATGCAGTCAGACTGGTCTGGCACCAATCTGGATATTTCTGCATAAAATCTCTGATGGTAAAATTATTTTTGCTTCCAGTCGCTCAGGGGACCCTTTTCAAAACTGGATGTATCATCTTCAAATCTCGACATGGCAAAAGCCCAACTTTTGTGACTTCTAGAATCCAGAACTGCCTTCCTAAGCGTAATCTTAAGTCAGCCCACTACAATCTATTAGATGTCCCTAAATTTAATAGGAAGTGATTGGACGAGAACAGGTTTGCCATGCTTGCTCCCCCTCAAAATCAGAGCCACGACTTCCTACATGAATTTTAGGACTGGTTTATGGCTAAGCTTAGGCTCACCTCTGCCTCTGTGCTTTTTAGCGCCATTAAACCTTTTTGGCGAACGCGCGCTTTATAAATACTGTGTAACATAACAGCAGAAAGGGAGAAGGAATTCCATTTCGGGAAGACCACACAAAAGGCTGTCAGGTCCTACACCAACAATATAGCTAATGGCATATGGATCTCCCCAGAGTGGTACAGTCTTGGAAGGGTACTCATTTCCACAAAATGTTAGCATTTGGGTGAGATTTAAACACCTAAACAGGATAATTACATGGATAAAAATGTATTCCAAATGGAATGTTTGCTTTGTGTAAAAGGCAGTGTGAAAGGCATGGTAGGGTTAGCATCACAGTTTGGCATGGGTACTCCCCCAAAAAATGGCCCGCCTTCTTATGTTTTTATTTTAGTTTTATGTGGTCTGAACTCGGCCCAAAGGCCCTAGAGAAATGTACATGAGCACCAGTTACAATAGACAAGATCAAATTAATTTTTATTTTAGGCAGTGAGATTAAGTGATTTGTCCAGAATAACAGGATGTGGTGCTGTTGCCGAGACTCAAACCTAGTTCCAATGGTTCCAACATCGGCAGCACTGACCATAACGCTACATCCTATGTGTTCTTTTCTCTGAGAAAGGTGGCCTCCCAGCAAAGTCTATGCAAACACATCCTCCACCAAGGCCTAACATACAATGGTGCCAAGGTGAAAAACACCTGCCCCGAATGAGTCCACTTCTCTTACTCACTCCTTCCCCAGCCAACTTTAGCCACAGAATGATGGCCTGGCAGGGGAGGGTCAAGAAAAACACCCAGTCGCTGCTTCTCCAGGGGGCTATGGTGAGAATGACCCAATGGCCACAAATTCACTGGCACCCCTCCGTGAGGCTCCTCCATACTCCCGCCCTCCCAATGTCCACAAAAAGTGAAAGTGATGACCCAGGGGGAGATGACACTGCTTCTGGATATGGTTGGCTACATGAAGCAAGGGGCTGATGTGAGAATGCCACAAAAGCCAGAGCAAAACCTGGCCCCCAGCCTCAGTTTGACAGTATGGCTGGGGTGTGCCCATGATGCTGGTGCCGCATTACAGCATTCAATGCGGAAGCAAACGCTACACGCCAGGCTGAGAGGACGTGAGCTTTGTGTTGCAGATA
Organism: Lissotriton helveticus; assembly: GCF_964261635.1. Classification (NCBI taxonomy): domain Eukaryota; kingdom Metazoa; phylum Chordata; class Amphibia; order Caudata; family Salamandridae; genus Lissotriton; species Lissotriton helveticus. The sequence goes on along the minus strand of NC_136063.1, from coordinate 1,397,148,583 downwards.
GAGGAGTTTTCTGCTAAGATTTACTTGCGATTTTGGAGATATGGATTAAAGCGTGTACATACATCCCGATGTGCCTTCCAGGTCATCCTGGTTTTGGCTGCAAATAACAAGGGGTTACCTACACAAGTCCTTTGCCTGAACATTAATACCATTTGGGGTTTTGAGACAACAGATTTGGTCTACAATTGGAATAAGAACTTCTGGGTCCTGATGAGAACCCGACAAAGAGTTGGGTTTGAAACACGTCGACCTTTCTTCCCTTTGTCAAGCAAACCATATTATGTAATTAACTCATTTATGTAATGAATTAGGTTCTGGATGTAGAAATTGGTGATAATTGAAAATCATTTCTGCATGCTATTTGAAACATATAGGATTGTTTTTGGTTGTTTGTCCTTGGGATTTTTAGTGTGTTTCATCAGGTTTGGGGCTACGTAAAAGCCACCGTGTTCCCGCCCTGATGGCATGGTTGGATAGTGTGAGTGCTTGGTTTAAATGTTTGGCTCAATCTGGCTTGAATGTTTGATGGTGTGCATTAAGTGTGTGGTGGTGTCTCTGTGTTTCTTTAGTTTGATGAATTTGACCCTTGTGTATATAACTTCCCTTCTTTTGTATGTATTGTTGAAACACGTTTATGAAGTGTTGTTGGTATAGTAATGTGCAAAATATATGCTAAATATATTAATTGATGGTTAGTAAAAAGTGTGGACCTATATGTTTCATTCATAGGTTTTGGCTAGGAAATAAAGTTTTGGAGTATTGCTCAGTATTGGAAATCGTTCCATTTTGTTGTTTGGCATTACAGGGGCCGGGCAGGGACTGGGAAATACATCAAGTCTTGTGGGTTGATTTACAAGGGTCCTAAAAAAATGGCCCAGAGGTGACCGTGAGACACTGGCCCATCGCCCAAATGACCAACTTTCCGCCTTCCTAATCTGAACCTGCTGAAAGGGACATTCACTGTGTGAGGAGCACAGTCCAGAATAGGGTGATCATGGAAGGTGGTACATCTGTCTTAAGATGAGGTTACGGAGCAGAATTAGGTTGCTCCACTGGCAGAAAAACAGAATGCCCAACATCAGTGCTTTATGCAGCACTGTGAGACACAGAGCTATACATTTGCCCTCATGATAATAGTGTGAGGGTAAATACATAGCCCAACCCTTGACAGTGATCTTGACAGCAACTTCCCTAGCAGTGATACCTACATGCTGGATGCTCCTGCAGGCTTCTCCTGGAACTTCATGAGGCAGGTACCATGTACAGACTGCCCTGCAGGGGAACTTGTTTTGATACACTGTTAGGGACCAGATAGAGTAATAAACTAAATGCAATTACCATTTAGGTAATTAGATCCTCCATCTCCCTAGAAAGCTGGACAGCACAATAATTCTTTGTTCCATGCATTACTCCCACTACAGAACAAGGAATTCTTCGAGATATGCGTCTCAGGCATTGCCTCTCCTACTGCCTGCTTCATACTGTGTGTAACCTTTAATGGTAGTTACTGTGTGTGGCTATTAATGTAGGGCTACTAATGATTGTTACTGTGTTGCGCCATTGATGCTTGCTCCTGGGTAGGGCTGATAATCTTTTTTTTCTAACTCAAGGTTATTATCATTTTACTATGTCCTTCTGCGCCAGCTTTGCAGGGCAGAGCGGGGCTGCTCTGAAGACAGGAGCAGCGGGAGGAGTGGTGAGCACACTTTGAAAGTGCGCATGAATGTATGGCCGGCCCGCTTGGGCCAGCCAAATATTCATGTGCACTTTGCATGTTCTCCACCCAGGCTGCCTTACAGCCCGGGTGGAGAACATGTCCAGGCTCCCATTCCCTTGTTGAGCACCGAACCACGGCGCTCAGACCAATCACAACGCTGCATTGATTGGCTTAGGGGAGCCTGGATATGCTTCCTGTTCCGGATGCGCAGAGGGACGAGGAGGAGAGACAGATTCAAGATGTGGCGGTAAGGTAAGGTTTTGTTTATTATTGTTTTCGTCCCCTTAGAGCCCACCGCCCGCCACCCCAAATCCGTGCCGGCCATCACTCTTTGTGACTGTGTAAGTCTGTTACAGTTTGTTATGGCATAGGTCCTTTAATGCACATTTCCTACCTTGGGCCATAGGTTTATATATGCTAACTGAGAACACTGATGTATAACACATGAGGCAATAGATGTATTCGTTCCAGAGGACCACTGATACATATACTTGCGAGACCATGAGTGCATGCTATGTTCTCAGCCATTGGTGCATTGATACATTACTGCTTAGGAAAATCGATGGTCATTACGGTCTGGTGTCAAGGATTAATCTGCAACATTTTCACCAGCCTCTACCTCATTTCATTCAAGCTCTTCTGAGAGGAAGTCTCACAGACTTGGGGAAAAGAGAGGTCTTTGCAAATGCTAATATGAAACATGTGCACACTAGTGTAATGCTGTGCCATCTCCCTCGACAAAACCCATCGGAAAAAGGGACCGCGCGCCATAAGGGCGGGGGTCCAGATGGTGGCATTAGGATGCGCCCGCCACAGTGGCGGGCGCATCCTGTATTTTTACCATTGCGGCGGGCGGTGCTGAAAGCACCGCCCGCCGCAATGGTAAAAATGCACGTCGTGCATTTCAAAGCACAACATGACAGGCACCGCGCGCTGCCTGCCATGTTGCACTTTGAAATGCGGGGGTATGGTACCCCCCATGTGCACCCCTCCACCCCCCCATAGTCCCTGGGGGCCCGCAACGGGCCCCCGCAGGGATTCTCCGCTTGCCTTTCCAAAGGTATTCAAATTGGCCCATCATAATATGGCTGGCAGTGTCTCATAGACACCGCCACCATATTATACCTTTTCCGCCCCGGTCGCCTTGCCACCGGGGCGGAAAAGCGGCGGACGGTCTTACCGTCTGCCGCGGTCCCCCCTGCCATCCTAATATGGCGGGGGGGTTTCAGAGCAAGGATGGCGGGCCCGCCATCCTAATGGGCCCCCTAGAGTGGATAAGTATTTGACGATATCGGCTTTTTGGAGATCAGGTCAAACAAGGTCAAATCTATTGCACTTGAAAATGCTTTTTTCACTTTCAACTATAATCAATCCCTGTCCCAGGTACCTTTAGTGAAGAGGGCTTCCCTATACATCATTCAGTTTCAACCTTCTTATATCTTCAGGCTATTGTGACTGCCAAGGAAATGAGCGCTTGGCTTTTTGTATGTGTGCTTAGTTACCAGTGGCTCAATAATATTCATTTTTATTAATTATTTTTATTTATAAGATGCCAGATGCCTGCAGATGGTAGTTTATACAACACTCAATAGTACCAATTGACAGAAAGAGTACAAACCCACTTGATGAGCAGTTCACTAACAGAAGTTTGACTTTTTAAAAATTCTTCTAGTCCTAGCTTTGTTAAAGAAATAATGCTAGTTTCACTTTCTAAAAGGGTGATGTCACTGTACCGACGGCAGAGGAGTTTCCAATGAACACAGTCAAAACATAACATGGGTCTCCTGTGTGTAATAGGAGTATCCAACAGCTCTGTTCTGACATTTGCCAGGACACAGATTCATTTGGCCAATAATCTCTGGTCTCACTGGCATCTCGCGAAGGTGATGCAGAAAATAAACCATGGGTTGAAATGGTATCCAGGACTAGCTGACATCACTCCTGCAGGGCAATGCTTCTTCCCAAATGATGTACAAAAACTTGCACTCTGAATGCTGATTGAAGATAATCATTTGTTTACTAATTACATAAAATAGGAGCACAGCCACTGTCAGATTGACAGTCATACCTATTCGATGAAACATAGCCAAGATGTAGTTCATAAAACATCTACAATTTTACAAATATGTTCACTGTGATGCAAGAGTTAGGGTTCCTTCTGTTTTGTCACCAAAAAGATGATTATTCAGGGGTTGATGTAACACACATGAATGGTTAACCTCACATCTTTCATCTTAATCTATCCGAGAAGGTAAAACAAGTAATAGTTATGCACTAATTTGTGTATGTAAGTAGAGCTGCTCTCCAGTTATGATAGTTTTACTCAATTATATTGCTATCGAGCTCCAGGACAGATAGTATCTATCTATCTATCTATCTATCTATCTATCTATCTATCTATCTATCTATCTATCTATCTATCTATCTATCTATCTATCTATCTATCTATCTATCTATCTATCTATCTATCTATCTATAATATAAAGGCATTTACATCATGTACACATCCTAAAAGGTCTATTGATGACCGGAAACAGCTGATGAATGTAAAGAAAACTAAAATTACCTCTTTTTTTAATTAAAATTGCTCAGGACAATGCGGAAAATGCATTTAAGAGATTGAAACTAGTCCAACTGTAGTACTAAATAGTTATAAACATTAATTGCTTCACACAGCATTATGGATCCATGGTACCGTTAGGTAAGAACCTCAACGTCCCCACAATAATGGCCGAGCACAGTGACAAAGTGAAAGATTGCTTTTGAAAGAAACAAAACTAATGACCTCCACTTCATGGCAGTGCGGGGGGTATTTTTAAAATTTTCTCTGTCTCTCACTACCATGTTTTACCTGATTATAAAGGACAATAAAAAAAAGCCTTCAGACTGCCCATCCTAACTTGGGTGGACAGTTGGATGGGTAACCCCTGATGGCCCATAATCCATTGGGCTATTTGAGGAGTATGTTGGGCATGGAGCAAAAGTAGTCTGCCCACCTCTAAATTGAGCAGGCAAACTGTGAGTTTGGCAGACAGGATTCCCCGTTGTAAACGCTAAATTAGCCCCCGAATCTCTGCATGTTTTTACACAATCTGAGCCACTGAGTCATAGCATTGTCAATATAATTTAGAATACAAATATTCTAATATATTTTTGCCAACATTACTAACTTTTTTTTGGCTTGTTTAGTTTGTTTAGTTTGTAGTAGAGATTCAGCTTTTTTTCACTTCTACAATGAACAAGAAGCTAGGGATTTAAGTGGTTTATGGGAAAGGTCATGGTAACCATGCATTATAAGAAATAAAATACAACTTGCAATAGATTAAAGGAAATAGAAAGGAACTTGGCTTTTAGCCTCATTACTTTATATAGTCATGGAACTCCTCGGTGACTTCCAATATCCTTATAATGTATGACAGAACTTACGTATATATATACTCGTGACCAAGGCCAGGCTTGGCCGAAACGCATCATGGCAAACTGTGGAAAATAAAGAATTTGTGTTTCAACATCTCCTTGGGGGATTGACGCAATGGGATTTTCAAACTATATGTGTGTGTGTGCATTGATGTAGTGTATGATATTGTTTGGTAAACGCTATCCTCTACCTCTACTCTTTCATTAAGGTATTATATAACTGACACCAGTATACCAATACTCTTTTTGTAAAAGCTAACATTGCTGTTCAGAAGGCATTAAGCATCAAAAGCCAAGCACAGCATATACATTTTGATTTCTATAAAATAAATATACTCTGGAAATAATACTTTCCATTACTGCTCTTAACTGGATAATGCCTGCACCTTCACAAATGTTTATGGTTCAGCGCTGCATTATTCATCCCAATACTTTTCCCAGAGATCAAAATAATCGATAAAAGTGTTGAGGGTATACATCTATTGCATCAGGATAAGCCTGAGTGGCATTTCACGCTATGCATTTATTTCTGCCTACATATAAATTCCTCAATTACATCAGGATAGTCCTGAGAGGCATTTCACACTATGTCATGTTTTCTGCTTACAGAGTCGAGGGAGCCAGTGCAGGGTTGCCCTTGCCAGACGAGAACAGCCTATAAATGCAGTTGGACACAAGAGAAACGCAATGGCTTTGGCTCCATCACTGAATTTTGAGGTGTTTGGGTTAGTGGTGATTAGATTCCTGGAAAGGTTATTCAAACCTTGGGGTGTTTTACAGGAGCTGTGGACACATGAAAATATTTAAAGGATCTGACATTTTTAGAACATATGCTTCCTTTCATAGGGAATGTTAAAAGAATGCATGTTTTATTGATGTTGGTAGTTCATGGAAATTGTGCTGCTGCTGTACAAAGTATTTGACTTATTCTATCTGGTTTTATAGCAAGGAAACCACAACCTTGGGATTACTTTAACTCTGTACACTTTGTTAAATATCTATATAAAACAGCCTAATTTGTGTGCGCTTCATAACTGAACATATAAAAAGTGAATATTGGAGTGCAATGAAAACAGTTACAACACAGAACTGTGGTTGCGGCAATCCTTTCTCAAAGGATATAATTAGCTGGATCAAGAATGGTGTAAAGTTGAGTTAGACGTGATGAGGTAATCAGCTCAATGACCTTCACCACTACACATTAGAGGTCAATAATCATTGGACAAAGTGGAACTGAAGATACCACTCACACAATAATGTGCAAGCCATGATCAAGGGAGTAGCTATGAATAGTGCAGCAGGTGCAGTGGCACTGAGCCCAGAGGTGTGAGGGGCTCAACTAGGGGTATTTTTGCTTCAGAATGGGGGATAGTGGACCCTCATTTTATTGTTTGCATTAGCATCCATGGCGCCATTGCTATGCCATTTGGGTAATGGCAGGGCAGCAAATCCACAAAAACATCCCCATAAACACATAGCGGAAAGCACCTACTTTGATATAACCCCAAATATTGGCATTGGCGTGCAGCAACATACCAATGTGTATTACTCAGTAAAACACAATGAGCTATTTTATCCACAAAACAATGCAGATTCAAACCACTGATTTGGAAGTGCTGCCTGCACTGCATTCCAGAGTGACACAAACACTAGTATACAACAATCCTCCATTTCAACCCACTAAGCTCTGAAATATTGGTCTGTCAACAAGGCAATTAATGAAACAAAACAGGAAAGCACAAGTGAACTCAAGCTATATATATAGAACAACAGGGAAGGACAGCAGTACCTCCATAAGTAAGGATAACACAGATTGCCCTTCACATGCATAAACATGAGAAGTTTCAGGGGAACACACCAACAGTGAATACCTGGGATGAGGGAGACTGATCACAAGTGAACGCAGCAAGTGCACATCAATCAGCAACACGCACAACATATACTGACAGTATGACAAGCAAGGAGACAGGCAACAAGGGATTCACAGTCCATGCAACTTTCCAAGGAAGAGGTTGCAGCAACACAGAAATATCGGGGCATATTATCAAGGGCCATATCGCCGCTTTTGCAGCACTTTTTGCCGAAAAAGCGGCAATATTTTTATCTCCATATTATCAAGCCTGCGCTAACATGCGTTAGCGCAAACTTTCAGGTGTTAGCTAGCACTTTTTCCATCGCCTTGCATGTCAGCAATATTTATCGCTAATGACATGCAAGGTAGACGTTCATTAAAATAAGCACAGAGAAAAGGTCACTTAAACATCTTCGCGCTATTAGCAAAGATGTCCCGCGATACAAAAAGTTGTGGTAAACCCCGATCTTCGCTGGAATTGTACTCCTCATTGAAACCTGACTAAGGTATACCTAACATGGGAGGTGGATTAGAGGGTTACGACCACAAAGTCGTATCAACATGCTTTTCGCCGTTTTTCAGTAAACATCGCTGTTTTTCCAGCGATGTTAGCCCATTTCCCCACTATCGCTTGAATTTATTTTGCCATTGCACTACGAGTTGATAAATAGAGTGCTAGCATGGCGATGAATTCCAGCGATAGCCAGCATTAGTAATAAATGCGCTAAGTGCGTTCAGCGATAATTATCGCTGCTCTAGATAATATGCCCCATCATGTCTTATGCTCATCACACAAAACTTTCAATATACATCTCTCCTATACCTGACGATCATCATACTTATTCCTGACCTACAAGAAATGCCGCCTTCCCCCTATGAGCAGCCCTCCATCTGTATCTCAGAAGTTCAAAGATGACATTGGCGGTGGTGATGCTGTCATGAAAATGGATCCTCTAAACGTGTATCACCTCCAAACCAATATATTCTATCACACATGTCTACAGCAACACAGGAGAACGAGGCTTCAGAGGATGTGGGGATCACTGGACTTGTGGTGTCAATAGGCACATCACACTGAACTTATTAACAAGGGATTCACAGTCCATGCAACTTTCCAAGGAAGAGGTTGCAGCAACACAGAAATATCGGGGCATATTATCAAGGGCCATATCGCCGCTTTTGTGGCACTTTTTGCCGAAAAAGCTGCAATATTTTTATCGCCATATTATCAAGCCTGCGCTAACATGCGTTAGCGCAAACTTTCAGGTGTTAGCTATCACTTTTTCCATCGCCTTGCATGTCAGCGATATTTATCGCTAATGACATGCAAGGTAGACGTTCCTTAAAATAAGCACAGAGAAAAGGTCACTTAAACATCTTCGCGCTATTAGCAAAAATGTCCCGCGATACCAAAAGTCGTGCTAAACCCCGATCTTCGCTGGAATTGTACGCCTCATTGAAACATGACTAAGGCATACCTAACATGGGAGGTGGATTAGAGGGTTACGACCACAAGGTCGTATCAACATGCTTTTCGCCGTTTTTCAGTAAACATCGCTGTTTTTCCAGCGATGTTAGCCCATTTCCCCACTATCGCTTGAATTTATTTTGCCATTGCACTACGAGTTGATAAATAGAGTGCTGGCATGGCGATGAATTCCAGCGATAGCCAGCATTAGTAATAAATGCGCTAAGTGCGTTCAGCGATAATTATCGCTGCTCTAGATAATATGCCCCATCATGTCTTATGCTCATCACACAAAACTTTCAATATACATCTCTCCTATACCTGACGATCATCATACTTATTCCTGACCTACAAGAAATGCCGCCTTCCCCCTATGAGCAGCCCTCCATCTGTATCTCAGAAGTTCAAAGATGACATCGGCGGTGGTGATGCTGTCATGAAAATGGATCCTCTAAACGTGTATCACCTCCAAACCAATATATTCTATCCCACATGTCTACAGCAACACAGGAGAACGAGGCTTCAGAGGATGTGGGGATCACTGGACTTGTGGTGTCAATAGGCACATCACACTGAACTTACCATCACTCAATGGTTGTCTATGCATAGACACACACACAGACATGCACACACACACACACACATCTCACATGCAGAAAGAGCAGGGCTCGAGTCGGGGCATCACGCGGGTGGACGGTGTACCCCCACTTATTTTACCGGGTGGACGCCGTCCCCCCTACCCAAAACCTGGACTTTCAATTATGGCATTACTTGCCCGCACAGCCGCCCCGTCGATTTCCTTTTACCCAGTGACTCGAGAGATCTGTGCGATTGGAATTTTATCTGCATTATTACTATAATAATATTATGCATAACGCAAAGCAAGGAGAGTTGTAAAACCAGGACTGCCTGACATCGCCCACATGACAGTGGAAAACTTGAGAGCTCGATAACTGGAGCAAATGGAGCCACACATTCACTCTTTGGCCTCTCTGGGGCGAGATCGGAGATCATTCAGAGCACTGCTCACGTGCTGGCTTCTCTGATGCAATCGCACTTAACGTGTGAGCGAGGAGAGGAAATGAATCTGAAGGTGCAAGCCACCTTTCGTGACGTCACTTCCTGTTGTGACATCATTTCCAGTTGTGACGTCACTTCCGGTGACACAATCTAACTTGAAGCACCCCCCCACTTCTTTTTTTAGGACTTGCGCCCTGAGAAAGAAACTGACACAGCCACAGCCACTGGGGCACACACACACACACCCACACACACGCAGTGCACACATCTCACATGCAGAGAGACATAGACACACCACAGCCACCCACGCACACAAACACCCAAACACACTCAAACACTCCTCAAGCTATTGAGTTACAAGCAAAAGCAGATGTTGGAGGAAACATGATGCCTTTTTAATGTGCCTGTTAGTTCACTTGCAGTTCTCATTGAAGGCCTTGGCTTGAATTTCTTTACTTGCTCTGATGATACAATTGGTGTGGAGTGATTCTGCTGAATCCAGGCTAAATTAGGTGGTGTTTGCTGCTGTGTACAAGTGAATGCAACAAACTTTTATAAAACATTTTGGCAGCAACATAAAGGTACATATTTATGGCACGTGGGGAGAGGATGTAACCTAACGGTTAGGACGGTTGACCTCGAAGGTGGGAAACGGTTTCGAGTCTCCGCACGGGCGCTCAACATTCTGTGAATCTTGGCAAATCATTTAATCTCCCCACGCCTAACAAAAATTAATGTGCCCTCATGTAACGAAACTGGTGCTCATGTAAAGCGCTCTGATATCTGATGTCTCGGGTCTAGTTCGTGCTATATAAAACTCTGGAAAAACGCGAAGGTCGCATTCTCTACCCAGCACCAGTGGCAAGGGAAATGGCTGTTTGTTAGTAAGGTTTGCTGTTTGCTCCACTACATTCCTGCCCCACGTGGCCTTTAAATTTAAAGCATTTTGCATACAGTAACCTGGGAGATGGCTTATTTTAATTGGTCAACAGGTATATCTGCATAAAGTAAGTGGTGTAGCTTGACTCACGCACCCACCACTCACCTGCCTTGACCCAGCTGATGCCTGACTGAAAAGCAGGTTACCATTCTAAACCATCCAACAACACAAACCAAGGGGCAGATTTACAAGCCCCTTGCGCCTCTTTTGAGCCGCCGTTGCGTCACTTTTGTGAGGCAGCAGTGGCGCAAAAGATGGGCCATGATGCGGGGTATTAACATCGTGACGCATCTGGTAGATGCGTCACGTTGTAAAGCCCTGCGCCATAAGGAGGTGTTCCTGCGCAGGGGGGGGGGGGCGTTCCTGCGCAGGAACGCCTCCTAAAAGTGGCTGAGTGAAATCTACAAGATTTCACTCAGTCACTTTCAGGCCAATGCTGCATCAAAACTCTGCGCCTGCTTGAAGCAGGCGTAAGGATTGACGCAGCATTAACAAGATAGGGGCCCCCAGAGCATTGCTCGAGCTGCGTCGCGCTTGCGACAAAACTCCAGCAATGCGTCACTTTTACGGCACAGATGCGTGACGCATCTGTGCCGTTTTTGCCCCATGGTGCGCCGCATTGTAAATGCGGCGCATCCATGGTGGCGGAGGCATGGCGCACAATAAGTGGCGCATCCCTGCTGATATGCAGGGATGCCCCACTTATTGTAAATATGCCCCCAAGTCTCTTTTCATGACAGGGTCACAGGTGTACGAGCCTCACAGAGCTTTGTCTATTAAAGCGGAAATATAGCGCCTAATGTAGCATAATCATGAAAGTGTTCAAACCAAGCTTGTCAACGCCTCATTTTCCCGCTCCATTTGATTGATATCCTTTTGTTATGAGATTTTATTTGGGCCTATAATGCACCGAAACAAAGGAATGGTCTTTGCACGCGCTGTTTAAGACACAGAAATGGATATCTAATTTGATACATGCTATACAAACTTCGCAACTTGGTGACTGTTCCTGACTGTGAGTAACAATGGTATATAAAACACTAAAATAGGTATGTATTTTTGAAAAGTGAATAATATGCATTCTTGACTTGCGTAATTGGGGGTGCAAAGGCGCCTGTGTCCTGTGGTTTGACCAAACAGGTCACTGCTTTGGCTACTGTGTCCCTCTGTCCCACCAGTTGACTTGAGTGACCCGGCTTAACTTGACCCCAGGGTCACACAGTATGCGTGCACTGTGGGAACGTTTTTCTCAAATCGAAAATGCACACTGCTATTATACGGCTGATGCTCAAAGAATGCGCATAAATAATTCAGGCAATGAAAGGAAGGCCTATCAGAGTCGATTAAACTATCTATAAGCTCCCTGACAAGTTTTGGCATTCTTCAACAAAAAGAAATATTGGCATCATAAAGCCACCCGCTACGCCTCAAGCGTCTTCTGGTTTTCAGCACACTAAGAGGTCTCTTAAGATTTTATTTTGAGCCTTCTGGCCATTAAAATGTGAGCTATCCTCTCAAAGGAGGACACTGGTGGTCATTTTTAATCCAAATAAAAAAAAAATATCAAATCTCACGCCTGCATAATAAAAGAGCTAATGTTTTCGAATAAACGAGGTTCACACCCAGAGAAATGTAGAGAAAACTAATATTCTGTTGTGCTGTTTTATTTCTCACTTTAAATGTATAAACATTCGAAAAAGGTTTTATTTGCGGGATATTTTCCAAGATATGGCGACCAAAAATATCTGCTGTACTAATTGTCTTTCAAAAAGTGGAATTTTAAGCTTTCTGAGCCTGGTAATTATTTCTACTCAGGTTTAGGGAGTTTTTTTATCACCTCTATTTGTCATCTTTTAGTTTTCTTAATAAAATGTTTAAAGTGTAAGCTTTTGATTCGTAAAAGAACAGTTTAGTGCATGGGTACTCACAAGCAATTTCCGAGGGGCCAACAAGTATGGTCTGGAGAATAGCAGGTGGGCCTAATTGATGCCAGCAGGGTGAGGGTCAAGGGTGGTGTAAAATGGGCATAGGTGAGTGCAAAGAATGTGCATTTTGTCGACAGTGAGTCTCCGACGCACTCTAAACTTTGAAAACCACTTGAATATTGATTAAAAAAAAAGTGCGAACAGCAGAATGTGGATGTTAAGAAGGGGGCACTTTGGAACATTAAATTATAATATCAGCCCTAAGAGCCTTTCAGGAGCCTAAGATAGGCTTTATGGAACTTTCTTGCTATCCATGTGCCCAGGTACAAAAGTAATAGCAGAAGAAACGTGACTGTTCGGGGCACTACTCTCTGGACGTCCTCCTCCTCCTCTTGTGCAGACTGGAAGGAAAATGATCGGGGCCACATTGACTTATTCCTGGCATAGAGCAGACCCACAAGCCTTCCTGCTGCGCTGGCCTACGTCAAAAGAAAAGGGCAGGAAGGTGCCGTATCTCTGAGATATGGCACATTCCTGTATTTCTTTTACTGTGCAGGTGCACAAATGGCTACATAGAACCAATGCAGGCACCCTTGCACCATAGTACAAGAGTGCCTGCATTGACATCAAGTTGTTTATTTGCAGGAAGGGACACCTTCCTTCACCAAAACAATAGTTACGCCACCCCTGAGGAGGCATAGGCTTCTGACGCATTCCCAGGTTTACAGCATGTTGTAAATCTGGGAATGTGTCAAATGCCATGAGTGTTACATGGGAACACCCACCATAAAGCCCATGGCACGCCTCCCTATTGCAGTGTGAGGCAACACTGCGACTTGCGTTGTGTTGTTTTATACCGTTTCTACGAGGCCTGAAGAGCCACACAGGTTGGCTTTATGTGGCTTTGTAGATATGGCTCTGCAGTGTGTGGTGCTGGAGCATCATTAAAAGTGATGTTCCGGTGGCTCGGAGGTCTTGTAAATGAGCTCCTTGAGGTTTGGAAGAGGCCTGACCTGGAGACACACCTGAAGACCACCCAGAGGCTAGGAAAGGCCAGTCTCAGTCCCTGCAAAACTTTAAGAACCTCTCTAACATCAACTGCTCAGTTAGTGCCTCACAGTCAGAAGAATCAATTCCATCACCTCCATTGCCAGTTGCCTCAAATAAATATCTCAAGCTGGGCAATGCAACCATCATGGCCGACGGTCGTAACTCTGATCGGCTCCGTGGCAGGCCCAGCCGCTCTTATAGTTAGGAAGGCACTTACTGCCCCAAAACCTGGTCGCCTGAAGTCCTGAGGTGCACTGAGCTGCGTTGGCTCCCCGGTGGCAAGTTTGGACCCCTTGATGAGGTGTGAGAGCTGAAACCGTTCCTGCCGCCGGAGCCCGGGGCACGAGCCAAGATGGCGTATCTTGCCAAGCTTTGTTGCCGAGACGTTCACTGCGGCACTGGGACCTACGGGGGCCGCGCGGCCGCTGACGAGGACGAGGGTTCCGGCGATCACTCTTACTTAGCCCCAGAGGGCGTTTCAACTGACGAAGGGTAGCACCTGGTCCCATTGGCGCCCACGACATAGGCTGCGATCCCCCAGCTTCGGCCCCGGTTTACGGAGGGGAGCCCCCCGTCGTGCGAAGACTCATGATGACCTCTCCTGTTGACGACGCCAGGTATGGAGAGAAGACAGGGGCTCCCCCTACACACCAGTGGGTCACCAAGAATCACCTTGAATGAACAGTGCCTGACCGTAAGATGGTGGTGGTCAGGCACATCTGCACAACCTCGTGAGGAGGCCCCGGTTGGAGGCTACATACCCCTGATGGCTCTCCCTTCTTCAGCGACCTGTTTTCACCCCTGAGGGGGCCCTTAGTTAATACCAGCCCACCCCACAGTGGCTTATTGAGTGTGGCCCCCGGCCGCCCCACGTCTGCAGCAGCCCCCGCAATTCTGGGCCAGCAGAGAGGGCCCGTGCGGAGCAGCCCTCGGGGCACACACACCCCTCCCCCAAAACAAAGCAGCAGGGCCGTGAAAACACCAGATGCAGGCAGCAGCTCTGCAGCCACATTGGATTGAAAGAAACTACGCCACTGACTCTCCTGGACTTCTTTACTTTTCTTTTGTCCTGGCTGCCATTGTGCTGCTGCTCGCGGGCGCTTTTCTCTGGACCATCACCCGCCACCTTGCCCATTCCCTTGTCCTTTAACCCTTTTCCCTAGTTTCCCCCTTGACGATCCTCAAATTTTTCTTCCCTTTTCTGATTTGCCTTTTCTCCATACCCTTGAATTCTTCCCACCTTCCCTTGGTGCTGTGACTGCATACCCCCTCCGACCCCACTTAATGGAACTCTGCTCTTCTGTTTTTCCTTTGGGTCTTGACCTGAGAAAATCCACTTTGTTTATATATGTATATAGAGATAACTCTAATCACTAGCATATGCAGGAGACCTTTGTACTCTCTACCATTCCTATGTGACTCTTAGAGTATATCCATTTGTATCCCTTCCCTATGTATATAGAGATAACTTTAATCACAAGTATATGCAGTAGACCTTTGTACTCTCTACCATTCCTATGTGACTCTTAGAGTATATCCATTCGTATCCCTTCCTCATGTATATAGAGATAACTCTAATCACTAGTATATGCAGTAGACCTTTGTACTCTCTACCATTCCTATGTGACTCTAAGAGTATATCCATTTGTATCTCTTGAGTGACTCTACTTTTTGTACATTTGCAGTTTTTCTATCTGTTTGTATCTCTTCCTTGTGTGACTTTACATCTTGTACATTTGCAATTTTTTCTGTTTGTATCTTTTATGTAACGCATGTAATCCTAAGTCCTTATGTTTTGCAACTGGTTCTTATGTAAAGCGCTCTGAAACCTTCGGGTAAAGTTCACGCTATATAAAATCGCATTAAAAAAAAAAAAATCTGGCAGATGGCAGGTACCCACATTAGCACAAATCTTCAGCCACACACACCAAACCATACCATACCAAACGTTGTTGCAAGGACATACTAAAGGCAATACAGCAGCATACAAACTCTGTTAACCTAAGGTAACAAAATATATCATGGCTGATCATAGATACTGGGACCAATTAACTCAAGACATTTGCATTCTGTCTTCAGTGCTTGGGAGATGCCACAGTAAAGAGGCCATTCAATAATTCCATGAGGCATAAACCATCCAGGAACTCCAGACTGTTCTCAGGCTCTATGACCCCCTCCCCACAAAGTGATTTGATGCTTCAAAAAGGCATCACGCAGCTCTAAACAAATGCTAAATTAACGTAAGGCCTGATGTGTGAAGTGGGTTTGCGCTTAGAAAGTCTGCAATTTGCTAAACTGCAGGCTTTATGACCGCAAAAGTCCAACAGCCTTATTCATCAACGGGCCGTTTTGCGAGCCCCTAATAGCGAATCATAGCGAATCGCTATTAAGGACTCGCAAAACGGTATTCATGTAGGAATTGCTAAATAAATAGCGATTCCTACACATTCCTTATTTGCGAGTAGCAAATTGCTACTCGCAAATAAGGAATAACTCCCCATTCATTCCTATGGGCCAAAAGGCCCATAGGAATGAATGGGGAGTATTCCTTATTTGCGAGTAGCAATTTGCTACTCGCAAATAAGATAGCGATTGAAAGGGTGCCAGGGGTGTCCAAAGGACACCCTGTAGCACCCCTGAAATGCAAATTGAAACAGGTGTTGCGCACACACATGTCCAAGGGTCATGTGTGTGTGCAACATTCAACTTAGAAAAATGCTTTTAAAAGCATTTTTCTAAGTTTTTGCTATTTACCGAGAGGTCTGACCTCTCGGTAAATAGCGGCCCAAAATTGCATTTTCGCAATTTTAAAATACTTCATGAATTGCATTGAAGGAATCTCAAATAGAGATTCCTTAAATGTAATTCCTCGCAAATTAGCAAATTAGCAATTACCGATTTTTGCATTTGGGATGATGAATCCCAAATGCAAAAATCGCACTCGCAAAGGGCCAGATTCTCAGAATCTGGCCCTTTGCGAGCGCAATTGCGCTTCATGAATCACGCTATGAGTCTCTAATGGTACTTTGCGAAGGTGAAAAATCTTACAGACATACAATGTGCATTTCGGGGCTCATTCTGAATCCCAAATAGAAGGGGGTGTAAAGATGGAGCCCCCTCTCTTTGTGACTCAGGATACAATATATCAATAGCTTTTTACCATGCCTGTGGACACAAACCATTGATTAGTTACTGACCCTCGACATGAGGTGGAAACTGATTAAAAAAGTGGGGGAGCGGACAGGTGATCACTGCATGCACCCTAGAGGTACTACCCTGATTGGCAAAATATTTCAAAAGCTGCTGCTGGCCATTTAAGATAAAAGTGCTGTTTTTATAAAAAATATTGGCAATCAGAGAATACGAATTCAGGCATACAAATCTGCTGTCCACCGAAGGCCTCCGTCTCTGTGTTGCATGCTTTTGTAAGGGTTCTTAAATGTGCTTTCTGTCTCTTAAATATTGAGATTGAGGTTGGGTGTTTTGCGTCCTCTTGTGAATTTGCATTTTTTTGTGCAAGTGGTAAGTACATTGGCTGCATCACAAAACGAAGCCCAGGTCACAAAGCAGTCACTGTGAAAAAGATACCTACCTCTTTATGACCTGGGCTAGTACTTTGGTCTTTTAGTCCTGGCCCATTGATATGCCTTCGTAAAAAGAAATTGGCCAGATATTTTCATTTTTGATTTGTGTTTTTGTATCATTAGAGAACTAATTTAGCTTCAGTGGAAATTGCTAATCGAGGCCGAATTTTCAGGAAGAAATTTTTGAAAATGTTAGATGTGTTGCAGTGATGGTGTAATATTTGAGGAATCATGAGACCTACATACTTCATTTTGGTGTGAAAACATAGGTTTTGGGGGTCAAGTAGTCTTATAGAGACAGAAAATAATTCCTCAGAGCAACCCTTTCACCGTTTTCCAAAATGTCAGCTCTACAATGATGTGTTTTAGCCATCATGTTGGTCATTTATTTCAATATTGATTTTGTTTCAGGTTTTCCTTTGATTCAAATCCGTAAACATGAGGCAAGCAGGTGGTAGCAGAGAATCTTTTCAAACACAAGGAGATGATGGACGGAGTGCTGAAATTTCAAACACTCACCCCTAGTCACAGACATGGGTTGAATCCACCATCATTCTTTAGCCCACTTTGCCACCCCAGTTCAGACACAGCTATATGCAAATCAGTCTTGACTCTGTGCCTTATGAGATCAGTCCAGCCCTAACTGCCAAGTCATGTCTTCCCTGGACCAGAAACACGCATCCTGGGACCGGTTTCGGGCTAACAGCCCTCTTCAGCCAGGCTAGCCTGAATCCAGTGGCAAAGTGAGCAAGGGACCCACGTCTGGGCATACCCTGCCAACTGAGGGCGAACAAAGCAAACACAAGGAGATGATGGACAGAGTGCTGAAACTATTCAAACACTCACCCCCAGTCACAGATCTGGGTTGAATCCATCATCATTCTTTAGCTCACTTTGCCACCCCAGTTCAGACACAGAGATATGCAAATCAGTCTTCACCCTATGCCTCATGGGAACAGTCCTTTTTAAACAACAGTGGCCCCTTACAAGCAAAGGAATAACGTTTAATAAATATAGACACAGTCGTTTCTATATTGGTGTGACATGTCCAGCTGGCTGACTTGATTGGGTGCCCTTGTTGTTTTCAAATATATCATAGGAACAGTCCAGCCCGAAATGCCAAGCCATGTCTTCCCTGGACCGCAAACAAGCATCCTGGTACCGGTTTCGGGCTAACAGCCCTCTTCAGCCAGGCTAGCTTAAATCCAGTGGCAAAGTGAGCAAGATACCCACGTCTGGGCATACCCTGCCAACTTAGGGCAAACAAAGCAAACAAAAGGAGATGATGGACAGAGTGCTGAAACTATTCATAATTTTTTTTATTTTATTTAGGAAGTTTTGTATAGCGCTAGCCAGACCGCAAGATATCGGAGCGCTTCACATAATTACAAAGTGGTGCAAAAGAAAGCAAACAAAGCAGAGCAAAGTACAATACAGTGCAAAGAGACATTCAAGGTACGAGTCACAGTAGGAGGAAGAGGGAGAAATCCGATACATGGTTTTTGGCCATCCCCGTCCGGGCGGGGAGCAGAATCTCTTAAGACACTCCCGGGTGATCCTATCTGATAGTGAAGGAGCGATCAAGGAACAGGATTTTGAGCTGACTTTTGAATTTAGAGAAAGAAGGAATAGTTCTGATGTGGGGGGGGGTAGAGTTCCAAATTTTGAGCGCATTCCCAGCAAAGGACCTGTCCTGGTTTTTTGTTTTCGAGTTTTTAGTGGGATCAGAAGTAGGGTGTTAGAGCTTCTAAGGTTCCTGTTCTGACCTGCTTTTTTAAGTTTGGCCGCCAGATATTCAGGTTTGCCTGTGTAAAGGGCTTTGTGGGTGAGGCAGGCTGTTCTAAAGTTCGCTCGCAATTCTATTGGTAACCATTTGAGTTCTTTTAGTGTCGGAGAGATGTGGTCAAATTTCTTTATTCCACTGACCATTCTGGCAGCCGCGTTGAGGGTTGTTTTCAGAGGAGCAAGATGAATTTTGGGTATTCCGGAGAGGATTGCATTCCCATAGTCCAGTCTTGACAACACCAATGCTTGGGTGGCTTGTTTGAGATCATTGGGTGGAATGAAAGGTTTTATTTTGCTTAGTAGCTTCATATTAAGGAAGGCGCTCTTAGCCGAGATCTTGATGTGCTTGGTCAGGTCTAGTTTGGAGTCAAGTGTGATTTCTAGTGATTTGACGGAGTCCGCTAGGGAGAGATTTTCATTGAGCGCGTCTATATCTTTTAGCCATTCGATCATTTGTGGGTTCTCTTCTTTGTTCGAGATGAGGAGTAATTCAGTTTTGTCAGGGTACAGCTTTAGATGGTTGCTTGACAGCCAGCATTGGACTTCCTTTAGTGTTTCGTTGAGTCTATGAATGTCTTTAGCGGAGGAGATTTCCAGATAGATTTGGGTATCGTCCGCGTAGAGGTGGAAGGGGATGTTAGCTTTCCTGAGTAGGGTGGAGAGGGGTTCCATGTAGATGTTGAAGAGTTGAGGGGAGAACACTGAACCTTGTGGAACTCCTCTATTGACTGGATGAAGGTCGGATTCAAAGCTTCTCATTTTGATTCTTTGTGAGCGATTATGCAGGAAAGAGGAGTACCAATTGAGGACCACATCATCTAGTCCAGCCCTTTCTTCGAGGGCTTTGAGGAGAAGAATATGGTCAACTGTGTTGAATGCTGTTGATAGGTCGAGGAGAATGAGGAGGCAGCATTGGTCTTGGTCCAGTGATTTGTGTATGTCATCAATTATGTTAAGGATTGCAGTTTCCGTGCTACACCCGTTCCCGAATCCTGACTGATGTGAGTCAAGGAGGTTGGTATTGTCCAAGTGCTGTGTTAGTTGTTGGAGAACACGCCTTTCTAGTATTTTGGAAAGGAGAGGAAGGTTGGAGACGGGTCTGAAGTTATTTAAGTCATTTGTATCAAGGCCTGTTTTTTTTAGCAATGGGGTGACTTGTCCCACTTTCAGGCAATCTGGGACGGTTCTGGTTTTTAAGGAGCTGTTAATGATCCTGCACCACAGTGGGGCTAGGGAGAGTTTCAATGTTTTTGGTTAGAAGAGCAGGAAGGGGGTCAAGGGAATGAGATGAAGGTTTTGAGGTGGAGATAAGTTTGACTATTTCCTCTTCTAGAATGGGCTGGAAGAGTGACCATGCTTTAGTATTTGGTGATGGAGCGCTACCAATCACCCCTCCCCCCCCCCCATGCTGCTATGGGGTCGGGGAGAGCAGTTGATAACCAGAGAGCGCTCGATCTTGGAGACCTTGTCATTGAAGAAGTTGGCGAAGCTGGCGCAACGTTCTTTGGAGGCCTGTCCAAGGGATGAATCCAGTTTGGAAGTTTGTTGTCTGATAATACTGAAGAGGTCCTTGGGTCTGTTTTTTGCGCTGTCAAGAGCAGATCGGAAATACATGGATTTCTTGTTCTTAATATGGTTATTATACTTCTTCCGGATAGTTCTAAGTTTGTCTCGGTGGGAGATAGTAGGCGCGCGTCTCCATTGTCTTTCTGCAGCTCTTAATTGTCTACTTTCTTCATTAGTGTCAGAGTCGAACCAAGATCTGGACGGAATGGCTCGGTTCTTTCTTTGTTTCAATGGTGCTAGTTGGTCGAGGAGGTTTACCGTATTAATGTTATAGAGTGAGGTAAGATCGGTTGTGGATAGATCTTTGTCGTTAGGAAGGAGCAGCTTTAGCCTATCTTCCATGAATTCCAGGGGAGTCTGGGAAACATTTCTGGACCATTTGGGGGGATCCTGCACAGGAGGCAGGGATAGGACTCTTTGGTTAATGTGGAATAAGATCATGTGATGATCCAACCAGTCCACTGGGAGGATGTTGTCGATTGTAATTGTGTCTTGTTGGGCAATGATGGCATCCAAGGTCACTCCTTTGTTATGAGTTTCTTCAGAGCAATGTTGGGAAAGGTTATTGACACAAAGGAGAGTATTAAGCGATTGGATTAGGGCGTTATTGGATTCATTCCAACGTAGGTTGAGATCACCCAGTATTATGTGGTTAATGTCTTTGAATGTGCAATGGGCAATCAGGTCAGAAAGATGTTCCCCAAAAGTAGGGGTGTTGCCAGGTGGGTGGTAGAGAAGGTGACCTACTAACGGGCTGTTGTCCTTAAGCTTAATGGAGACCGATAAACATTCAAAGGAGCTATATTCGCAAGGGTCCATTACAGTAATGGCAATATCCTCTTTATGGATGATGGCTATCCCTCCACCGCGTTGGTCTATTCTGTCTTTATTGATGAGTTTGAAACCCGGGGGCACAAACATGTCGAAGCAAGGTGGGGAGCACTCGTTTAGCCAAGTCTCCGTGATGAACGCAATGTCTAAGTCCTGAGAGAGGTTGGCTTCTGCAAGTTCTGTTGCATGCTTGTGGGCAGATCTACAGTTAATGAGCATGCAGTTGGTAGATATATTGTTTTTGGTCGACTGCTTTTCTAAAGGGACCCTCGGTATGAAGTTGAGGGCGGGTGGAGGTCTGGTAAGCGTCACAGGTGTGAAATCTCTTCCGAAGCCCGTGATCACTTGGTTCTTGGCGTTGGTGGCAATTGAGGGATGAGAGACATAGTTGGAGGCTAGGTCCATAGCTTCTTCATCTGACATTGCTGCTGCAGATTTCTGAGAGGCCTATTTGATTGGATCTCCACATCTTTACTAGTGTAAGTCTGAGCTTGAGATGCGGGGCCTAAAGTTCTTGAGGGAGATTGAAGTGGGATCCCCGCGTCAGTTCTAGGGGGCCTTGGCGGTCGTTTCTCTGGAGTGGGTACGTTTCCAGAACAGGAATTAAGAGGAAAAGAGTCAGTCGGATCGGAGGCCCTGTGTTGGACATGTCGGGGCTTACGAGTCTTATCTAGGTTGGAAAGGATGTCATCCAGGCCACTGCATATCATTTCTAGCTGACTCTCTAGTAAGGTCAACAGGTGCGCCATATTTTCCAGGGCTGGTGATGAGCAGATTTGGGTAGGGGCATCTCGAGAAAAGGGGGGCCAGGTTCCCATTGGTGGTTTAGTGCTGGGAAGGTCAACCTGGCTGTCAGTATTAGAAGCCCTTGGTAGGGGGTTAGGTCTTGGGCTCTTCCTCCGTGGGTCGGTTACAGTGATGCGGGGGTCAGTAGACCAGGCTCTAGGGAGGGTGTTATGTTGTTGGAGCGGGTAAGATTGCTGGGGTGGTGGGGCTTGGTCTTCTTTGGTAGGTTGATGGGGGTCAGTGGGCTGAGCTCGTGGGATGCTAGAGTAATGACGAGGAGGATAAGATAACGGGGGATGCGGGCACTGGTCGTCTTTAGAGACCTGAAGGATATGGTTCACAGGGACAGCGTGATGAGGGGAGTTTCTGAGGGGGGGACTGGGGGTCTTGTCTGGAGGGGGAGGAAGATATTTCCAACTCCTGCAGAGGGAGGTAGCTCGGGGCATTAGGATGGGGTGGAGAAGGACGCCGTGACTGCATGTGTGCTGAGCAAAGGGTGGGGAAGAGGGAGTCGAAGGCCTCTAGGTTCTCATTATTGGCCTGTACCAAAACTGTGCCATTTGATTAAATGGTCACTGAAGTTTTCCCTTTTCTATTTGCATGGTTAGGGAGGGAGGTTGTCAATTTGCAGCTGTGTGAGGTGGTCATCGTTTTAGATATGTGAAGTTGCATTCTCAATACGGTGTTCCAGCTTTCCGGACTATCTGTGTGGAAGATGAGGTCCATCTTAATCTGTCCTTTGGAGGAGCAGTGGTATGTGTCAGCAAATAGGGATTCTGGGTGTTGTCTGATTAAATTGCGTTTGTGGTTTCTTCTCGCTTTTGGAGAGAGGTTAGGGGGGAAGCTAATCACGAAGGCGTTCATGCCGTGAGGTTTCATGTGGGTCAAGGTAGGAGGTACGACGGAGGGTGGCATGCCTGGTGGCATTATTGCGGGCTGTGGAGGGGGGGTGAGCTGAACGAGGGGACTAGAGGGTTTGCCTTGAAATGGGGGCCGTGATTGAGGAGGCAACGAGTAGACTAAGTGTTTGGTTGCAGGTGTCGTGAAGAAGGTAGTGGGGGGGCAGGGCGTAGGCTGAGGTATGGGAGTGGGTATTGCAGGAGGGTGAAGGCGACATGCAGTAGGTTGATACCTTAGAATGGTCCTTAAGACGCTAACCTCATTGGAGTAGGCGGAGGGTTGACCTTTTTGATTACCATCCTACTTGAGCTTTCCCATGGGTAGGTTACCTGGGGGGCATGGGGAGCTATCCGCTATGATATGGGGGCAGGTGGGGAAGGGCCGCGCCCCATCTTGCAGTTTTCAGCATCCTAGGAGTCGGCCATCTTAGGGCCAGGCGTTATCCATCAGTCCAAGCCTAGCTCCATACTGTTGTTAAATTATTAGGCCAGGGGAGCCCACCGTGAGAAGCAGGTGGGGGGGCCTTTCCTCAGCCCGCAACGCGATCTGGCAATGTTGGGGGGGCAACCACTTGATCTTCCCTATGCCACTTTCTGCCCAGTGTGGCGGCCATCTTAGGGTCAGGCACCATTAATCAGCCGATCTCAGCTCACTAGAATGATGAATTGGGCCTGAGGAGCCCACCATGTCGAACGGATGGGGGGGCCTTGCCCAAGCTCGCTGTATGAATCGGTAAGGTGTGGGCAGCCTCTACGATCTTCCCCTCAGATAATGCATGTCCTGGGCGGCGGCCATCTTAGGGCCAGGAATCACCAGATCAATCATCTCCCCAGTTGTAGCGGTGAGGTGAAATGATCCACCCCACCGTGTAGCGCGGGTGGAGGGGTGCCTTACCACTGCGTGTTGTGTCCTCCGTTGTGCAGGGGGGCAGCCGCACCGATCTTCAGCGGACGCAACGGACACAACGCGGTATCACTTGTCTCCGGTGGGGTCTCCGGGCGTCTCTCCACTCCGCTCCGGTCTTCACTACTGCCACGACTCTTCTATAGCGGAGCGGCGGTCAGACCTACGACAGGTCCATGCTGTGTCCTTCCGGTGGCGTGAGATCGGCCCGACCAGCCTGGGAGGCACAGAAGCAGCTCCCTGTTCCTGGGCAGACAAGCAGACCAGACGCGCAGACCAGCAGACCAGCACCGATCTTCAGCGGACGCAACGGACACAACGCGGTATCACTTGTCTCCGGTGGGGTCTCCGGGCGTCTCTCCACTCCACTCCGGTCTTCACTACTGCCACGACTCTTCTATAGCGGAGCGGCGGTCAGACCTACGACAGGTCCATGCTGTGTCCTTCCGGTGGCGTGAGATCGGCCCGACCAGCCTGAGAGGCACAGAAGCAGCTCCCTGTTCCTGGGCAGACAAGCAGACCAGACGCGCAGACCAGCAGACCAGCGCGGTAAGTCCAGAATGGGGGTTAGATGTCTTGAGGCCGGGTGAACGGGGAGAACGGGCTGGGTGGGATTTACACGAAAGTGATCCCAAACCCGAGAGCCCGTTTTCGGGCTGGACTGTTCCCATGAGGCACAGCGTTAAGACTGATTTGTATATAGCTGTGTCTGAACTGGAGTGGTGAAGTGAGCTAAAGAACGATGATGGATTCAACCCAGATCTGAGACTGGGGGTGAGTATCTGAAAAGTTTCAGCGCTCTGTCCATCATCTCCTTCTGTTTGTTTTGTTCGCCCTAAGTTGGCAGGGTATGCCCAGACGTAGGTCCCTTGCTCACTTTGCCACTGGATTCAAGCTAGCCTGGCTGATGAAGGCTGTTAGCCTGGAACCGGTCCCAGGATGCTTGTTTCCAGTCCAGGGAAGACATGGCTTGGCAGTTCAGGCTGCACTGTTCCCATGAGGCACAGAGTCAAGACTGATTTGCAGTAAGCTGTGTCTGAACTGGGGTGGCGAATTGAGCTAAAGAACAATGATGGATTCAACCCAGATCTGTGACTGTGGGCGAGTGTCTGAAAAGTTTCAGTGCTCCGCCCATCATCACCTTTTGTTTGCTTTGTTCACCCTAAGTTGGCAGAGTATGCCCAGAAATGGGTCCCTTGCTCACTTTGCCACTGGATTCAAGCTAGCCTGGCTGATGAGGGCTGTTAGCCCCAAACCGTCCCAGGATGCTTGTTTCCGGTCCAGGGAAGACATGGCTTACCAGTTCGGGCTGGACTGTTCCCATGTGGCACAGGGTCTAGGCTGATTTACATATTGCTGTGTCTGAACTGGGGTGGCGAAATGAGCTAAAGAACGATGATGGATTCAATCCAGATCTGTGACTGGGGGTGAGTGTCTGAAAAGTTTCCGCGCCCCGTCCATCATCTCTTGTGTTTGCTCCCCATCAGAGGATCTTTACCTCCTGACAGAGTGTTGCTAACTACAAAATCTGAGGACTCCTTCAACAAAAAAAAATTGTCATATTCCAAACTAATCCGAAAGAAAAGCCAAAATCAACTGTGGCTGGACAGAAGAGAGTTGAGATGCTGCAGAAATACAGCAAGACGAAGATCACAAAAGATTGATACTGATGGGTGAGGAGGATCAAATATTTTTATAATTGTAACAAAACATGCTACAAGTCGTATACAATGAAAAAAAAACATTGAAAAAATGTGTCAAAACATAGCAGAAACCAGTGACTAAAAACAAGAATCTTACAGCCTGATTCATCAACGGGCCGTTTTGCGAGCCCCTAATAGCGATTCATAGCGAATCGCTATTAAGGACTCGCAAAACGGTATTCATGTAGGAACTGCTAAATAAATAGCGATTCCTACACATTCCTTATTTGCGAGTAGCAAATTGCTAATCGCAAAAAAGGAATAACTCCCCATTCATTCCTATGGGCCAAAAGGCCCATAGGAATGAATGGGGAGTATTCCTTATTTGCGATTAGCAATTTGCTACTCGCAAATAAGATAGCGATTTCAAGGGTGCCAGGGGTGTCCAAAGGACACCCTGTAGCACCCCTGAAATGTAATATACATTGGAGTTGCGCACACACATGTCCAAAGGACATGTGTGTGTGTAACATGCAAAAGAAAAAAATGCACTAAAGTGCTTTAATCTATTTTTTCGCTATTTACCACGAAGTCAGACTTCGTGGTAAATAGCGGCCAAATATAGCGAAATAGCAATTTAAAATTGGTTGATGAATTGCATTTAAGGAATCTCTAATAGAGATTCCTTAAATACAATTCCTCGCACAATAGCGAATTCTGTAATAGCGATTATTGCATTTGGGATGATGAATCCCAAATGCAATAATTGCACTCGCAAAGGGCCAGATTCTCAGAATCTGGCCCTTTGCGAGCCGATTTTCGTTTCATGAATCAGGCTGTTAGTCTTCTGAGAAAGAGATGACAACCAAACCCAATGCCCATTCACTTAAAAGATTGATGGCTACCCCTCGTCCACCTCCAACATCTGATCAGAAAGCAGAGGATCTTCAATGTTTTATCTGCAGGTTAGCTTGAACAAGGGCCAAAAGGGATTGACGAAAGAACAAAGTACAGAGTCTCATAGGGCAAACATGTTTTTATCTGCAGCTAGTTTCTTCCAAGATGAAGTTTATAGCCAAGTAGCTGATATAAACAGTGAGGTGAATGTATTTGGAGCGGATTTGTATTCCCACCCGAACTGCATGTGTGCATACCTAAAAAATATGAATGTACAATGAGCTCCTAGCAGCAACGTAACCACCAGCCTTCAGTTCAGTTTGCACTCTTTGAAAAAGCAAATTAGGGTTTAAAGCCACTCTTGAGTGCTGACTACGGGTTCACACTCGGTGAGAAGAGAGAAATAATGATCAACATTGATAAAACTGTATTGATCCATAATAATGAAATTACGATTTTTCTGGTGAGAATATACAATGATAGATTTAGCTTTTATTAGTCTAACAAAAAGAATGACTCCTGAAATTCTTGCTGCCAAACTAGGATCACAGGATGCAGTAAAAACAGCAGGAACCATTTTAAAGAAATGTCCAAAAAGATTTAGATTTTGAACGTAATGACAAATGTTATGATGCTCCTGTGCTCCGCAAACCATGGGAGTCAACAAGAATGCCTGACGTTGTCTTAACATTTTTCACATCATTGTTTAATATTAGCAAAGCACAACTATTACAAAATAAAGTTCTTGAGTTTGGAACAGAAGCCAACAACATTGATGATGGCTTTGAAGATATAAGTGAAGAAGTGGACAACAATACCATGAACCTACAATCTAATTGCTGTGCAAATGTACTGATTTTTCCGAATCAGGTTTTATGAATTACATCACGGCAAAAACAAAAATTCCGCTACAGACTGCCCATGCAATCTGTGAGAAGCTCAAAAGTAGAGAGCTAATCACTTCAATAAATAGGATTGATGTGTCAACAAGTAATAATGACATTGTACGGAGCAGGAATATGTTAGCAGCTCATGCATTAAAGTCTTGTGATGCCGACAGCACACCACTTCCAAGTCACTTTACCAGGAAAGGATTTATAATTGCTGCTCTTGTTAATATTGATTTTGAGGACTGCTCTTATTTGTCTGGAACATCCAGCACACATGATACTGCCATGGTGCTTTTTCAAGACTGTACCACTGAAGTAGCTCCTGAAAGCAAGTTGTGTTAGCTGTAGACATTAACAAAGTTGCAAACTTATAACCCATCTGCCTTGCCAACATGTGCAAAATCACTACAAGCCATCAACACCTCCCAGTCTATGAGAAAGTTTCAAAGTGTCTGAGGACATGGATCTTCTACCTGATGCTGTGGTCTCCTAAGCTGATTTAACTGAATTTGTCATAGCGCTTATTTGGTGCAGACTGAAGGATGAAGAAAAGCCTGTTCCTCAGTGGGCTGGAATTCATGCTGTCATCTACCAGACTGAAGAAGGTTGGGTTTTTACCAATGATTCTGTCACCAGTCACAAACTAGGCAACAGTATACAGAGTTCTACAAAATTTCCAAAATGTATGTGCTCAGCTTGAAGACCTGCTTATCCTGCCAGTTTTCTACGTTTAAGGGGTCTTCCGTATTGCAGCTGAATTTCTTTAGGAGCAATCTAGTATTATTTGATCATCTTTATCCAATGATGGGCATTCTCCACATAACAAAAGTTGTGTTGCAGTTTGCAAGAAGTTATCTCAGTGGATGCAGCATAGATGTTGCACTTATTGAGGCTGAAATCATTGGAAGCTAAACTGTCCAGTCAGTATGGAGCGGAACTCATTATCTTTGTTAGTGACAAGGTATGCGCACCATGTCTACGGCTATAGAAACTTTGCACAAGAATGACAAATTGGGTTTTGCCTATCTTATCTCAAAAGTGAACATGGCACAGGGCACACTTCATTCAAAAGACATAATGCAAAACCAGGCAATGTTCAATACACAGTTAAAAATCAGAAAACTAGAAAACCAAGGGCCTCATTTATTAGGGCCCTTGAGCCGCTGGACACCCACTTTGAAGGTGCCAGGCTTTACAGGGGGGCCACCATAGTTTCCCTTCCGGCCCACAACCATAGGTCGCGGTGAGAAGGGAACGCTGCTAGGAGCCCCTAAAGTCGCCTTCCGACGGAAGCCTGACATGGAAAGCCTGTTGGAAACTAACATCATAATCCAGCTGTCCACAATGGATTATGTGGTGGTTTCAACTGGCCGACAGGCTCATTGAGCCCGTCGGATGCCAGTCATATTGACCGGCCAGTTTCGACACTGACTGCCATCATTGTAATACAGTGGTTGGACTTCAAACCAAGGATGTCGGATTTTGTCTGCCTTAGTGCCTGATTACGATGTTGGGCGGATAGCCACCGATAGTCCGTCAGTGGCGGTCTGCATGACAGCCAGAGTATCAGTCTGACAGTTGGATTCCAATGCCGGCGGTCAGAGCGATTTGGGTGGGGGGAAAGACTGCTGCCTCCGACAGGCTCAAGGACCCCGTTGAGGCGGCAGTCGGACCATAATCCCTACAATGCTGGCGGTACCTGCACAGGCACCGCCGTAGGCATTACGATATCCATTTCCCTCTGCCTTTACATGGCGGTCCACTAGTCCATTTTCCGGGCTGCAGCACAAGCCACAATGGAAAATGGGATGTTTATGACTGCCTTCCCGGTGGTCATATCGTAATTGGGAAGTATGGACTAAACACTCCTTGTCATATGGTCCCGAGCCTGAAACGATGGCGGTCGAACATTTGTTTGGCCGCCATTGTAATGAGACCGATACTCTTTTGAACATGTCTACTACTTTTTGCTTATTCAAAAAACCTGAGCGCAACTAACTACTGAAAAAACCCTCTTGTACTGCAAGATCCTCCCATTGAAAGTAATGGCAGCAGGGAATTCAAATAAAATCCTGCGGGAAATATTGTTAAGTTAAATTTAAAAGTGATGTAATAGGAAATACGATTAAAATAAGTTACATAAAATAGTTACAAGTGTAAACAAATATAATTTAATGTTAAAAAACATATTGTTTTACATACTTATTATTTATCCATAACATATTTAAGTCTATTTTGAATTTTAAGATAAATGTAACAATACTTTTTATTAGAATATAACAAAAACATTTTAATTATTTTGCTCTACAGGTGGGAATTAATTTTTAATGTAACCTTCAGAAAATAATTGTTATTTAACTTAATATATTTATTTCTATTAATGACAAATGTAATTCGAAATCGAGGTAGTTGTGCTGTTTTAGTTTGATTTCATATTTAAAATGAATATATAAAATGAATGTACATTAATATTTTATATAAAGCACCTTTAATATTTATTTTCCAGTTAAATAAATGTTTTAATTTTCCTTATAGTTTGCCATAGAAAGTCTCCATATTCCGAGGAGATGTTCTCATGATAGAGTATTAGTAAAAATAAAAAGTTTATTTAACTTGAGAATAAATGTTACAGATATTACAAATAATTGTATGATAAATAGTAAGGTAAAATAATGTATATATTCTTTTTTAAATGTAAAGCAAAATAAGAAAATGCTACAGCACTATTATTGTAAGTCTGTAATACATCTTTAATTAACAGAAGTATAATATATAAAAGTGCAAATATTTTTTTGTAGTTTAAAGTAAAAAAAATACATTTGCATTAATAATTATTAAAAGTGATGCACAAAATTAATTTAGGGGATTTTATTTATTTATTTATTTATTAGTATTTTGTAGAGCGCATGATTACACTAGCAAGTGTGTCCCCGCGCTGACGAATTGCTGATGATGTTTCCACGAGTTCCTGCTCCTTTCTGATCTTAGTCCTTGGGGAAGAGGATTGTTTTTAGATCTCTTGTAAAATGTTGCTCAGATGGTTCAGTCCGCAGTTTTTCTGGCAACTGGTTCCATGTCCTGGCCGTCTTGACTCTGAAAGATTTACCTCCCATCCTGGCTGTTTTGGCCTTCGGGACTTGTACCTGCCCTGTGCCGCAGGATCTCAGCTGGCGAGTGGGTTCGTACCATTTCAGAAGGCCATGCAGGTATCTAGGGCCTTTTCCATGCAGGATGCGGTGACCTACACACAGGGCTTTAAAGGTCACCCGTTCCCTGATCGGGAGCCAGTGAAGGGTTTTCAGAGCTTTCATTGATGATGCTCTTCTGGGTAGTTGTAGGATCAGGCGGGCCGCTGCGTTCTGTGCTCGTTGTAGTCTAGAAAGACTTTTTTCGCTGGCCCCTAGCAACAGTATGTTTCCATAGTCCAGCCTGGATGTTATCAGGCTGAGGACTATGGTCTGTCGTACTGATATGGGCATAAGGTCCAGCGTTTTTCTAAGGACCCGCAGTATCCCAAAACAGGTGCCTGCCACTTGTTTGGTTTGGTGGTCGAACGTTAAGTTTTTGTCTAGCCAGACCCCTAGATTTTTTACTAAGTTGCTAGGTGTGGGCAGCTCACCCAGTTCTTCCGGCCACCAGGCTGAGGTCCATACTGATGGAGATTTACCTATGATCAGTACCTCCGTCTTATTTCCGTTTAGGCGCAGGCAGTTGTCTGCCATCCCCAGAGCCACCTTCTGCATGCAGGACGCGAAGTTATTGGCGCAATGTTTCTCTGGTTGCGTTAAGGTCACAATCAGTTGCGTATCGTCAGCATACGATACTATGTCAACCCTGTACGTGTCTGTGATTCCTCCTACAGGGGCCACATACAGATTGAAAAGGGTGGGGCTGAGACTTGAGCCTTGTGGCACTCCCTGATTTAGTTTTATTTCGTTGGACCTAAACTGGCCCTGGGTGACCTGAAATGTTCGATCAGTTAGGAATGATTGAAGCCATTCCCAAGCTTTTTCTCTCACTCCTCCCTTTTCAAGACACTGTAGCAGTGTGTGGTGGGCTACAGTGTCGAAAGCGGCACTGAGATCGAGGAGAATCAGTGCCGCCGTCTGGCCCTCATCTGCATATCTTCGTAAAGCTTCAGTTGAGGACAGCAGGGCCGACTCGGTCGAGTGAAGAGCTCGAAATCCCGACTGTGAGGGGTGGAGCAGTCCATTGGTTTCAGCAAATGCTGAGAGTTGTTTGTTCACTGCTTTCTCAGCAATTTTTGGAAGTAGGGGAGGAGGGAGATAGGTCGAAGGTTGTCCAATTTTTCTATACTAATATTAGGTTTTTTCCTCAGGGGAAGGACAGTCGCTTTTTTCCATGAGGTCGGGACTTGTCCTGTACTACAGGAGAGAGCCAGGAGATGACTGATGTAAGGCTCCAGGGTGGTTGTGCAGCCATGGAGTCTTTTAGGGGTTGCTGGATCGCTCGGTGATCCTGATGTAATACTATTTGCTATGTGACATATAGTTTCCTTAGACGGAACTAGAAATGCTGAGAGGCAGTTAATCCCCTGTATCTGTATGCTGTTGTCTGCCTGTCCCCCGCCTACTCTGGCAGTGTCTGGGAAGCCCGCGTATATTTTATCTACTTTGCTAGCAAAGAACTCGGCTATTAAATTACACGTTTTAGTTGATCCGGTCATAGGGCCAGCTAGTGGAGTGAGGTCAGAGAGTTCCCTATATACTAGGAACATTTCCTTTCTGGAGTTGTCAGCGTCTTTAATTCTAGTACAAAAGAAGGATCTCCTAGTTTTGCGAATCAATGCGTGGTATATCTTTAAATTATTCTTGTAGTCCGCTCTATCAGTCTGTAGGTAATGTTTCCGCCATTTCCTCTCTAAGCTTTTACATTTTGTTTTTTGGTCCCGGAGTTCAGTGTTGAACCAGGGGGCGGATTTGGATCTCCTTGCCGGAGCCTTATGCGTCCATGGCGCTGTGCAATCTAGCGCTTGTAGGATTCGTTGATTCAATTGTAGGCAGGCGGTTTCTATATCTTTGCCTTCGGGGGGGGGCCTCCTGATGTTATGATTTTATTGAAAGCCTCCGTGGAGAATTTTGCCCACCTCCTTCGTTTGCTGGTGGAGATAGGTTCCTTCTGGGATCCATTATCCGGGATCGCCACCCGGAAGGTGATTAGTGTATGGTCTGACCAAATTACCGGGGTGGGGGGCTCTACGGTTATGGTATCCCAGTTGGCAAAGATAGGATCTAGGAGATGGCCGTGACAGTGAGTGGGTCTCTCTGATTTAAGCAGCATCTGGATGCCGGCTAACTCCTGTTTAATTTTCTGGGCTTCAGTATTCTTCGGGTCGTCAAAATGGTAGTTTAGGTCACCTAGTAGGAGGAGTCTCTCATGTTTGAGAGCGGAGAGTGTGAGGGTTTCCATCAGTTGGGTGGAAAAGGGAGCTCCGGGTCCCGGGGGGCGGTATATCAGGTAACGCTTGATGCAGTACCCCTGGTGCACTGAGATGGAAAAGAAGCCCATTTCACTGCTAACAAGATCCCTTCCCTCTAGAGTGCAAACCAGGTCTTGTTTGTGAATTATCGCGATTCCTCCCCCTTTTCCCTTTGGCCTATCTATTCTCTTGATGTTATATCCCGGTGGGAGGGCCGCCAGTATATCTGGTGCCGATGTGGTGTTCAGCCACGTCTTTGTGAGGAATAAGGCATCTACCTGACTATCCATTAGGTAGTCGTGTACCTCCATCTTATGTTTTCCTAGGGAGCGACAATTTAGCAGGGCAAGGTTCAGTATCTTACTTTTGTGTCTAGACCCGAGTTGTCTAATGACTGTAAAGGAGCAGTGAGCACACTTTTCCCTCCATTATTAACGTTTAAGCTATGCAGACAGGGCTTTTCTAAAGGGGGACATAACTTACGCAGTTCTGAGGAGCTATAGCGTTTCCGGAGGCATAGGCCTGCAGGGGTTCCTGCCCCTAGTCTCGGTCGGTCACGGACGGGCACAGACGGGCTTGCCTTTGGGGCGCCTTCGGCGCGCTTCCGGCGCGCCCGCTGCGCCCGTACGCTGCGCTTCCTGTAAAGGCCCGACATTTAAGACAGAGTGAACGTGGATAGGCGTGGCCAGGCAGCAGCAGCGCTCCCCTCACACCTTCCCCAAGATGGCGGCTGTTTACTCGGTTTTTCTGCCCCTTAGCAGCGCCTTAATCGGCTGCGGGGGGGGCCAGCAGGGGTCTGAGGTGAGTGATTTTCTATCGCAAGCACAGTGAATATTTTACATATTTTGTGAGCCTAAAAGTCTTAAAATCGGCGATCAGACAAAATACAATTTTAAAAGCTGGTAAAGGTTTAAAATCGGCTATCAGCCGAATTGCACAATTAATACGAGCTACAAAGTCCTAAAATCGACAGTCAGCGTTGAGCAGCAGTATACTACATGCCTCTTTCCTCCCGGCTTCCGCCTCAAGAGTGGAGAGTTTAGCAATTTACCCAGAGCTTACACGTGTATAGTTTTTATGGGATTCGCCAGCGGGTGGGCGTGGCCAGGCAGCAGCAGCGCTCCCCTCACACCTCCCCCAAGATGGCGGCTGTTTACTCGGTTTTTCTGCCCCTTAGCAGCGCCTTAATCGGCTGCGGGGGGGGGCCAGCAGGGGTCTGAGGTGAGTGATTTTCTATCGCAAGCACAGTGAATATTTTACATATTTTGTGAGCCTAAAAGTCTTAAAATCGACGATCAGACACAATACAATTTTAAAAGCTGGTAAAGGTTTAAAATCGGCTATCAGCCGAATGGCACAATTAATACGAGCTACAAAGTCCTAAAATCGACAGTCAGCGTTGAGCAGCAGTATACTACGTGCCTCTTTCCTCCCGGCTTCCGCCTCAAGAGTGGAGAGTTTAGCAATATACCCAGAGCTTACACGTGTATAGTTTTTATGGGATTCGCCAGCGGGTGGGCGTGGCCAGGCAGCAGCAGCGCTCCCCTCACACCTCCCCCAAGATGGCGGCTGTTTACTCGGTTTTTCTGCCCCTTAGCAGCGCCTTAATCGGCTGCGGGGGGGCCAGCAGGGGTCTGAGGTGAGTGATTTTCTATCGCAAGCACAGTGAATATTTTACATATTTTGTGAGCCTAAAAGTCTTAAAATCGACGATCAGACACAATACAATTTTAAAAGCTGGTAAAGGTTTAAAATCGGCTATCAGCCGAATTGCACAATTAATACGAGCTACAAAGTCCTAAAATCTTCAGTCAGCGTTGAGCAGCAGTATACTACGTTCCTCTTTCCTCCCGGCTTCCGCCTCAAGAGTGGAGAGTTTAGCAATTTACCCAGAGCTTACACGTGTATAGTTTTTATGGGATTCGCCAGCGGGTGGGCGTGGCCAGGCAGCAGCAGCGCTCCCCTCACACCTCCCCCAAGATGGCGGCTGTTTACTCGGTTTTTCTGCCCCTTAGCAGCGCCTTAATCGGCTGCGGGGGGGGCAACAGGAGTCTGAGGTGAGTGATTTTCTATCGCAAGCACAGTGAATAATTTACATATTTTGTGAGCCTAAAAGTCTTAAAATCGACGATCAGACACAATACAATTTTAGAAGCTGGTAAAGGTTTAAAATCGGCTATCAGCCGAATTGCACAATTAATACGAGCTACAAAGTCCTAAAATCGACAGTCAGCGTTGAACAATTATTATTACATCACTTTTAATTTAATTGAACAGTTTGTCTTGTTGGATCTCTATCCTAATTCCCTGCATTCATCATTTTTAATGTTAGGGTATTGCAGTACTAGTGGTTAGCCCCGTCTATGTGGTGGACGTACTTCTGTTTTTTTAGTAGTAATTTACACTTAGATTTTGTGGCTAAGCAAAAAGTAGTAAACATACTTAAAAGTGTAAGTTACTGAAAAGTGTAAGTTACATTATGAATCAGGCTCTGAATGTAAAATTACTTTAATTAACATTTTACATATAGTTGAAAGTTTCTGCCAGCAGGTTGGAGATCTCTCTATTAAAGTATAGGGAAATTTTTTAAATCTATTAAACTTTATAATTTTGCAAACATTTTTCTGTTAAATATTAATGCAAATGAATGGCATATGTTTATTTTAGAAGTAAAACAAAATACCAATTTCTAATACATTTAAATATATTAAATGTGATTAAAATTGTTTTTAAAATGATTATTAAAAAAATCCTATCAGAAGTAAAATGTTTATGTTTATTTATTTTGTGCTATGAATTACTAAATGTTATGTATAGAATTATTTAAAATAAAAAAAATATTTTTAAATTAAAAGAACAATTATTTTTACATTTAAAAAGGTTTTTAAACTAGTTTACAATAAAATAACATGTATTTTGTTGATCGATTTTTCAACAATTAATTAAATGAATACATACATTTTTTTAATTAATATAATTTAGTTTAATTTTAACATTGTTTCCTTTGTGGCTTTATTTGAAGTCCCTGCCTCTATAATTTTCGGTGGGAATATGTTGCAGTACCTGTGAATGGCCAGGTATGAAGCGGGACTTACTCCAGGTTTGAGCTAGAGTACATTTACCACTGTTTTGGGACCTTTTTGGCTATAGTAACTTTAGAAGTGTCGTTTTTACTAGGAATTGGCCTACTCTTTGGTGGGTGGGTGCATGTCTCTTCCTGCCACCCTCCTTAAGCCTCCCTAAACCTCTCCTTACTCCTCCCTGAAACCCTCCCATTTTGTAAAAGGTGCGCCCTATTTTTCAGCAACTCCCGCGTCTCTCCTACATTAACTAAAAAAGGGTATACATATGTGTGTGTGTGGAGATTTCAACAATTGATGCAGAGATCTCCCCACATAAGAGAAATCAGAGACAGGGAGCTCAGCCTGCAGGTTAGTGAATAGCATTTTGTCGTACATGAGTAGTACTACTGAGCTTACTAAAAAACACAACAAGGCACGGTGGTAGAAATATCGCCGCTTTAGAGTCCGTTTTCGGACGAAAAGCAGCGATAATTCTATCACCCTATCAGCATGGACATGCTAACGCGTGAATCCATGCCTTTGTGCCCATTTTCTTAGCGCCTCGCATCACTAATGAGATGCGAGGTAGGGGTTCCCGACTGAAATTCAGCGGGAATAATCGCTAGTCTAGCGACATTAAAAGTAGCACTAACCGGGTATATCGCTGTTTCCTTACGCCTACTATTTTCCCGACTTAGCTATATGTTGCATGGGAGGTCGATCATAATGCTAAATCCACTTCTCCCTTTTTACAATGTTTTTTCTGACTCTTTGTGATATCGCTGGTAATCCTGCGATATTTCCTGCTTATCGCCGCTATTGCCGGGATTTCTATCGCCTCGGCGACGCACATTGTAAAAATTGCGCTGACCGGGCGATAGAATCCGGCAATAGGTGGCGTTAGGATTTTGCACGCTAAACGCCGCTTGCTGATATGCCCCACAGTTTATGAATAGCCCCCCTGTGTGATTTGCCCAGGATCACAGGATGTTGAGATGAAGATGATATTTCAACTTGGTTTAATATGTTTCAAGGTCAGCAGCTCCAGCCACTAGGCAGCATCTCTACCCAATGGGGTATTTTCAAAACTGACTGAACTGCAGTCCAGTAGAATTTCCGAAACGAGTGGCTATCTCGGTGTTGGAGCCCTCGAGGATGTGTGGCTGAATTAATCGGAAGGATGCACGAGATAGCACTATCAGCTGCTGTTCCTCAAATAGAGCGGGCTTTGTCCTGACAGCGGGCGAGTGAAAGCTGCTCGGCAGCTCTGAAAACCTCTCCTGCATTGACTCAAGATACACTCTTGAATCGGGCCTTTATCTTGAGAGTGCTCGTCACAAGGGCAGAGGCAATCTTGAACCGGGGCACGTGGTGGAGGGACTTCTGGTGAAAGTCGCTTTGTCTTTTTAATTGCAAAAATCTTGTGTTCTGTGCATTCTGTTGACTTTGCACTGCTGAGTGTGGACTGGTTCAGGCAGAAAACGGACGCCAAAGGTTAGAGGGCCTTTGTTTTCGATTCTCGCGCGAGATTTGTTCTTCTCTGAATACGGTTTATGGATGCTGTCATCACCCAATTGTCGTCACAACAGCTATAATATGCATATATTGTTAGCAACAGTTCAAAACAGACTAGACTATTTTCTCCCGTGGTATACGTTCAAGAGGTTTGATACAACCACATAGGTACTTACTCCTCAGTGTTTTTAATAATTAAGTTCACACTATAGAAAAACCATACACATATATACATCTTTGAACCGAGATTAAATTTCCATCCACACTTTCTTTTCGTTTTCTTTATTTATTAAAGTATTTTATAAAGCAACACAAGTCACTTTTCGTCCAATTTAGAGCACTCTTTAGTGCAACTGTACATTCAGTACACGAAACTGGGAGGCAATTACAATATGAATATGAGGGTGATCACTCACAATTATGCTGTTAGTATATTGCACAACAACGTCTTACGTTCAGGGGTCCCTTCAGGGCTTTAAGTGGACTGAAAAAACAGGGAGGGTCCCTTAAAGTGGCGCGGCCAATGTAATTAAGGGCTTGGCTTAAAAACACATAAGCTAAAAATCTGTGCTTAGCATAGTGTGTATTTTGCTGTTTCTGTCATTGAATCCAGATATATGATAAAAACAAGTAACATCATACCTACAACAAATCAGGACTATTGGCTTTGTCAATGGTTTTTAGTTGTATAAGATAAATAAGCAGCACCTATGGCTTGTATATAATATAGAAAGAGCTTCCACTTAAAGCCGTGATGACACCACGACAATGTTGCTGCTCCTGAGTTTTAATAAGAGAAGGGCAATCCAAGGAGAAAATAACTCTCTTTAAAGGACTTCCCTTCCCCTACAACGCTCATCTGGCATGACGTCATGCCGTAACTTCTCCACTTGTGAAAAGCGAGCAGTGTGAGCAGCGCACATCGATGTGCCTGCTGTCACTTGAGCTCGGAAAAAAACGGACCGCCTGTGCCAGGGCACAAAACAGAGAACGTATAAACCCGTTTCGAGGCCCCCTCTAAAGAACTGCTGGTGTTCAGCACCAGTGAGACCCGGCCCACATAAAGCCCTGGGTCCCTTGATTGCTGCCCAATTTGAAGGTGACTAAAAAATGAAGGAATTAATTAGTTGTACATGGGAGAGTACAATGTTACCCTGCTAGCGTGTATCTGGTAGTAATAAAGTGCATGGGGTTTCTTTAGACCCCTCCCCCCCAAGTAAGTGCATTACAGATAGGGTGGACATTTTGCAAAAATATAAAAAGGGCTACAATTTTACGTCAATGGTGCTGCGCAGAATGACAATCTTATCAGCATTAGAACACAGAAGAAGCACTAAGAAAAAAAATAAAATGTAATTTCTAAAGCCAGCACCTTACCTGTTAATTAAATTGCTTACATATAACAGCTACTAACTAGCACAACTTTAGAACACTCAGTAAGTGCTTCTCCCTGGTTTCAGTCGACTCCCTCTAAAAACTGGGACATGAGCCTAAATTGCCGAAATCTACCGGGACAGCTGGTGAAAACCCGGGAATGTCCAGGCAAATCTGGGACGCCTGGTCACCCTAATTACAGAGTTCTAAATAGTGTGTCTGTGTGTTCTGATGCTTGAAGTTTTCATGATGGGTTGAGAGGGAGGTGGTCCGCCAAGCTCTACTAGCTGGCTTAAAGTGCAGACAGAAGGAGGGAACATTTGAAGATTCCAAGGGTCTTTGCCCCAGAAGCATTGTGCCTGCAGACAGATTCCGGATTTCATCAGGAACCAGTACAAACCATCAAGGGCTGATTTAACGTTTCTTTGGGTTCCACAGATTCAAGCGCACTCTGGATGCCCGGCTCTGAAGTCTTTCCCTCCTAGCAGTAAGCTTTTGCTAGAACAAATTATATTACTTTGAACTAATCCAGGCATGCCATGGCCAATGGTCCACTTAGCTCCACCCATTGATTATTTTGAAGGTAGGCCGGATTTTCCACAACAGGTACAGTTGTAGGTTGGCAAGCTGAAATACAGGGGCTTATTTATGAGCTGGTTTGCATCGCTCTTGCACCATGAAATGTGGTTCAAGTGCACCATGAACCTTACATGTGATTTATGGAGCCACGCAACGCCACTTTGCATGGCCTTGTGTGGCTCCATAAATCTGGAGTAAGGCAGCACAGGGCACATCGCTGTGTTGCCTTATTCTGCCCTGGGAAGGCGTTCCATGGGAATTGCATGGGTGTTTCCATGCAACTCCCATTTTTTTATATGCATTCCCAGATTTATCAGAGCTGGTAGACCTGTGATTACGCCAAAAAGATACACCTTCTCAGGAGAGGCGTACCAAGGAGAAAAATCTTTATTTCTCTATGTTACTTACTTTTTCTATGTGTGCTGCATTCTCCAACACACATAAAAAGAGGAATATGCCTCCCAGATTGTTTTTGTGAAGGAAGGTGTCCCTTCTTGCACAAAAACAATCCTGCATGCAAAACAGGTACCCTTGCACTGAGGGTGCCTGCCTTGGTGCTAGGCTGCCAAAAGGACGACAGTCCCGGGTAAAAGGCAGGAATGCGCCTTATTGCCTTAAATATGGCACATTCCTGCCACGCAGTACAGCACAGCAAGGTGACTTGCTGCACTGTGCTGCGCTGCACTGCTTGACATTAAAGTAAATATACCCACCATTTTTATTACTGGTGTAATTGATTGCTCTGTGCTGAATTCCCAAACTCCCAGGCCATTTAAGATGTGGCTGTTTTGTCTCCAGATAAGATGGTAAGTCATTGAGGAGTGCCTCAGGAATGTCCAAACTCAAGTACTAAGGAAACTCTCGTTCATTCAACTGAATATAGGGTGAAAGCACTTGGTGATTTTGGACTGGTCCTTACATTTGTTCTCCAAAGGTATGCATATTTGGATGTAATCAGCTAACCTTTTGAAGAGTAACCTAAACAAATTGAAGCCAGAAGAAATTCATAACTGCTGGCAATGGCAATCACAATCAAACGTTATTTACATCCTGGTGGAAAAGGTCAGGTTCTCAAATGGTGATCTGGCATTGCGGGCAGGGTTCCCCTGGTGACAGGTCAAAACATTAATTTTATGACCTTCTTGATTATTTCTAATGGCAATGAGCCACTGATCCATCAGTAGACTTTAAAGTTACCCGAGGTCTTATGATTGCCACAAAACATTGCTACTCAGAAATGGAAATCAACATTTGATCTACAAAAGGTTTAAGATTGACTTTCATTGACACAGAAACTGATTTTAATCTAAATGACAAAGAAAGTTCACTTAATTTAAAGTAGACTGGTTTTCTAGATCTCTATAGCATACTTAATAATGTCATCTAATACTTGACATTTTAGTGAAACCCATTTTTCTGAGTTTTAATTTTTTGCTCTATCCTTGTGAAACACCTTGTACTTGTTTGTGTCTATTTATTTAGTTATTTATTTTGAGAGTTTTATATAGCGCTGGTTAGACCCTAGGGTATCAGAGCGCTTTACAAGACGTGTGAGAAAGATACATGTACAAGACATAGAAACCATAGCATTGGTAGAAGGATTACAGGTTGACATAGACTATCCGGAAGGGATAAAAATACTGCAACAATTATATATGTATACCAAAAAAGTAGCATATGATACAATATTATCCATTGGTGCCAGTTAGTTCTGTTGAAAACACTGTTGCAACAAAACAATGTTGTGTTATATTTTATTTTTATTGTACACTATATTTGAATTATAATAGATATATAAATGCACAGTAGAACAGAAATGATATCGTTAAATTGTAAGAGTTATACAATGAAAAGCCTTACCATACAATGACCGGCCGTGCCATACTATGTAATGACAAGCACACTATACCATACTTAACAATGGCAGGTCATACCATCAAACGTTTTCATCTAATCATATTATATATACTTTCATATTATATAATATTCATTCTGAACAATTTTGTACAAACTTTCTACAACATGGCTAAATACATTGGCAAACGCATTAGATCTAGCATAGGTGAGATTAATTCACTAATTAAAAAGTGGAAAAAAAGGCAAAGCCCACAATGTTTAAGTGCCAAACTTCAGACTTTCCTTATGTTCATCAGAAAGTCAAAAAAACAGGAACATGGAATAGGACAGTGGCAATCACACAAGTAGGTCCCGCACAAGGAGGGGATACCTACAGTTTCAAATCCGAATCTTTCTGCAGAGATTGATTGTTAAACCGTTAGTAATGATGGAGAGCACAACAAAAAGTAGTAAAGCTGATATTATTCTTAAAATGTTTTGATCCCAAACTACGGTCGAACAGGCCATACACACCAAGAAACAAAACAAGAACTCGAGAAATGCGATATTTCACTTTCATGAACTTGGTGGCATATTTTCCATGAAATATACTTTTCACACATGGAACCGTGAATAATTATTAGAAATGAAAGTGTGTCATTTAAAGTACTGAACAGAACTGAGTGGCAGATTTTAGGCAGACATTGTGCAATTCGCCTTTTGTGTTGACAAGGTGGTCAAAACCAAATAAACAGTGTAAACTATGCATTACTGCCTCAAAAACACCAATTTTAGCAACTCTTGCTTTGGGTAACTTCATATTTGGCATTTCATGAAGTCACTGCAACTAAAGTAAGTACTGTCGAGTCAAAGGTCAGCATAATGTCATCTTCTGTTCTTTTTTCAACTGAATATTTGTAAACTCTCAGATCATTCCCTCTGAGCTCGCACGCCTTAAAGGCAAGACAAGAGACGTGCAGAATTTGAAAATCAATTAGATATACCTGCATTACAACTGGAAGATCAATTTGACTGTCTTGTTATGTGAAAGATGGGCGACTATCTATTGTAATGGGATGCTCTGCATGGTTTAGATTACAGTAAAATGCTCACTTGAAGTTTTCTGTTGTTTATGGATATGAGCATTAATGTCAGTGGTTGTAGCAATATTATTATTACTACTGATAATCAACAATCTTGTGATGTCAGTTGCAAGTGATAAAGCTAATTTGATCCCATAGCAGTCTTGGTATGGCTCCAATGAAAGATTCAACATTTGTTTGAACCGGGAAGTGCTAGCTGTGTCACATCCTCCTCTTCCATACGTATGAACACTTTGAGACAGTATGAACAGGTCACATAATCATTCTAGGTTGAATGATATTGCATAATGACGCATACCAGTGGCCTCCAGAGGACACTCAGGTTTTGATTTTCACTGTTATCAGGTTAGTCCTATAGAGAATGTAGAAATCTGGGGTAACTAGGCAACTCTTGTAACAAGCATTGTTAAGGTCCCTGAATTCAAAGAAGCCAAATGCTACTGTAAGTCCATTCAATTGTCAAGTACCTTCTCTTTGGACTTTAACTTATAGGGAGTAAGCAAGCCTTGCTCTTAGAGGGTGGTGCAAGACTGAAAATCTAGTTCAGCTGGTTTAGAATAAATATACTGTCCAAGCTGTGTTATTCATTAATAGAAAAGGAAATAAAACTACGGGTCTCATTACGATGTGGGTTGGTCAAGCGTCTGACCGCTATCCATGCAGTCTGGTGACCGCCTGACAAGATGTTGTCAGTCCAACCCACCCCATTACGATATGACCGCAGTGCAGGCGGTCATAAAAGGCCCTTTTCTACTGCGGCTTCTGCTGTGGCCTGGAAAAAGGCCGCAGCACAAGTCGCAATAGCAAAAAGGCACTTTTCAAACATGGTGCCTGGCATATGGTGCCTGGATGTTGGGGGGCCAACCACATGTGCCCTCCTGGCCACTTAGCAGTGGCCAACGGAGAGTGGGGACCCTTGTTGTGGCCCCAAAGTCTGTTTAGGACAGCCTTTTCATGGCGGTGGGACCACCATGAAAAGTCAGTGGGAAAGGGACATCTTAATTCCCACGGCAGGGCCCGCGTAGACACCGCCAATAGTAGGGATTACTGTCCAATCGCCATCCATGACGAGCTCCTTGAGCCTGTCGGAGGGGTCGTTCTGTCCCCCATACCGCTCGGGTCCTCCGACCGTTTGCATCGTAATGTGGCAGTCAGACTGATCCAGCGGAAGCGGTGTTAAATTTTATAATGATTCAAGATATCTCCAATTTATCATTAACAGGAACTTTTCTATAATCAAGAGTATGGACCCATAAAAATTCTGCAATCACTAACAAACATGAGGTCCTCCGATAGATCTTTAGTTGAGCTAATTGGGACCTAGATAATTAGAGATGAATGCTATTACCTTCATGAGTACCTATAATGAAGAAAATGCCTAACTAAAAACAGTAATCATGGTATATATCATGTTAAAATACTCATCAATGAAGACAAATTCTGTATACTTATCAAGGTACCTTTATCTAGTCTACAAATTTGAATGGTCAATACACAAAAATAAACATTGGATTGTCAATACTTTGTTATTTCAATGTTACAGGTACAAGTCACAATAATAGTAAAAATGCAGTTCATAGCAAATACATCATAAATCAATAACAAATGTGAAAGGTGAGAGAGAGAGAGAGAGAGAAAGAAAATAAACATTGCAAGTTCAGTATGCAAATCAAGATTCATAGGAAATTTAGGACAATGAACAAATGCACTATGTGCAATAGTCAGAAATTAGCCAACCCTTCAGCTGAAAGTTATAGCTTGTGCAACATCACCTGTCGATGAAGTGCAAGGCAATGAGGGGAGATTAGTTCAAGGGAAAATCAGGCTCGT
The DNA here is from genome assembly GCF_964261635.1 of Lissotriton helveticus. Lineage (NCBI taxonomy): Eukaryota > Metazoa > Chordata > Amphibia > Caudata > Salamandridae > Lissotriton > Lissotriton helveticus. The sequence continues at coordinate 1,397,104,670 of NC_136063.1, read as the reverse complement.
ACCAACAGCATGTCACACCCAGTATTTGCAAAGTTAATAGCCAGCCAGAGTAGCAGAGAGAGTGCAGCTGCAATAAGGCACTCTTCTCGTCAAAGCAACCACCCCTCAGTTCTTTCCCACAAGAACAAGTATACCCCAAAATGTTCACAATTCCAAACCCTTCTTGTTTCATTTTCTCAGTTTTACACGATTTCATTGGTTAGGTTCATGAGGTGATCATGAGATGATCATTTTTCCAAGCTAGGTCATCCGGAACTTAAAACCAGTCCATTGTTTAACTGAAAGATGTCATGTAGCCTCAGAAGTAGAAAGCACCTTGGCACTTCTTCATATCCACGCTCTTGCTTCCACATGAGCTTGCAACATAGTTGACACAATTATTCAAAGAGAGAAATACTCTATCTGTAGGAAGAAGAAACTCTAGCGATACACAACTAAACAAGTAAACCAGCATGCTAGAAATAATCAAGGACAAAATACGTTCTTCTGAGGCCTACATTACAATGAAGGAATTAGCACTAGCAGGTTTTGAGGCCTTCATAGAAAATCAATATTTGTTGTTTTTCTAAAGAATGAAACACATTACTGTTAAGAAAATAGATAACAAAATGATAATTAAGGACTCATTATTCTGATTGAATGCAGAAGCATAATCTAATTTCAAAATGTGAGTTATTAATAATCAATCACTTTCTTGTTATGAGAAAGAAAACATAATCAAGAAACATTTTACTTTAAACATTTTCATTATCGTAATTCTATAATTCTACTTAGTAAGTTATTAAGAACATCTAAGTCTTTTTCTACCAACTCCTAATACGTTTCTTGAACAGTAATTAAATTTCCTTACTGCACATTTTTATTGCACTTTTTCCATTACAGAAAGTGTTGTGTCTCTCTTGCACATCTTTCATGTTGTACCTTTTTCTTTTTAGAAAATCCCCAAGTTAATAATTCTGCTTCTGTTAGTTATGTTTGTTAAAACACACTTAGGGGCCGATTAGGATGGCGGTTTTTCCGCATCCTCCGGGCCGGCGGAAGTGTCCGCCGGCCTGGAGGATGCGGAAAAACCGCGGCGGAGACTCCAAAGACCCACCGCCAAATTAGGATGGCTGGTGGGTCTGGAAATCCGTCCGCCGCTTTTCCGCCGCGGTCGGCTTCCGACCGCGGCGGAAAAGCTATAACATGGCAAGCGGTGTCTATGAGACACCGTCCGCCATATTATGATGTGTGTGTAAATATGCTTTTCCACGGCGGCATTGCCGCCATGGAAAAGCATACGGACCTTCACTTCGGGGGCCCGTTGCGGGCCCCCTGGGTGAAGGGGTGGTGGTGGGTGCACATGGGGGGTACCTATGGTACCCCCCTGCATTTGCGTGCACAATGCAGCAGGCACCGCGCGGTGCCTGCCGCTTTGTGCACGCAAATGCTGTGCATGCATTTTTTACATTGGGGCGGGTGCAGCTTGAAGCTGCACCCGCCGCAATGTTAGAGATAGAGGATGTGACCGCCACCCTGGCGGTCACATCCTAATCAGATCGGAGGGAACGCCGCAGCCCATGCGGACGTTCCCTCCTCCTCAGGGGTCGCGGACGGATCCTAATCGACCCCTTAATGAGCAGATTCGATCAAGGAAGATTATTCGCTATAATCATGCTCCATCAAGACCGAAAGCCTGGATATGGGTGGGACTTACTAGCGATGGCCTGTCGGTGGTGGTCCCACCGGCATCATAATGAGGCCCTATATTTTTGTTAAAAAGGTCCATAGGAACCATCAGACATTTTCTTGCAAGGACCATTTCTCTGGTAAAGTTCTACCAATATTCTGCATCATCTTTATGGCCAGAAGTACTGCATGTACTGGGCGGAGGCATACAATCACACACAGTTACCTTTTACCCACTCTCAGCATCTGGTGAGCCTAGAACCCACAGTCCATCTTACTAGCATCATGTAGAGAGCAGCAGAATGCATACACTCCTCTGTTAATCGGTCTGCAGGAGGACTGCACAACTCAAACACTGGTTGTGCTGAGAACCATCTTCAGAGCTCCAGTTTCATATGGATTTTTTTTCTGCTTTTTCTGTGCTACCAGGTGGAGAGCCACAGGCTGTCCAGTGCCGGGCTTTCAGGACCCAGAAGCACTAGATCCAGAGTTGGGGATTGGGCAAGATACTTACATCACTGGGTACTGTGGTCTTTCCCTAAATCCGTATTGGATTTGTAGGACAACTGACACTGTGATTTTCCAAGAGGCTACAGGAAGTAAAAGAAGCTTTCAAAATATTATGAAACTGATGGAAAGGTACCCTGGCATTATATGGAGCATTTAGATTGGAGAGAGAGGGTGGACCACTTTAATCTATGCACCTTCCAAGATATTTGAACCACCACTCCTCCGCTTAAGCCAAAGTATGTGACTTTTACAAAATTGTCATGAACCAGAAAAGGAACAGAGCTAAAGGAGACCTCTTACTATGGATTGTCTCTGGACTGGGTTTAATTTATACATACATAGCAATCTCATCTAAAAATCTCTTATGATTTAGTGTATTGACTAGGGAGAATGTTTATATTTAAAATATTGGAATTATTGTTTGTTTTCGTATAGCATAATTTTGTATACATAGTACATGGTACTAAAACTTCACAAACACCTTGAAAATTCCAGCCACAGCCGTATTGCCAGAAATCCTAGTTGCAATAGTTGGTCACTTCATAAATAATAAAGCCATTATATATATGATACATCTAAGAACCTTTTCGGCTAGAAAATATACATTTTAAAAATGAATGTGAACTTAAAACATTATGCATGTTTCCTCCAGGCTTTTGCAATGAAGACAGAGAGACTACCACTGGGCCCACTACATCATACTAAACATCCAGGGCACCCCTTATCATCCTGATACCCCTCTCCATAGGGTCTGTAATGAGACAGGCCCTACTCACATGTCAAGATAATGGAAGGATATATAATAAATAAGCATGTTATCTCTTTGTCCAAGGAATCATGTACACAAATAACAATTAAAACTCAGCCCGCCACCCCCATGTATCCATTCTACCACAATGTACCATCGACCCCTAACAAAAAGTAACATATTCGTTGGTGGGGCATTAATGTCAAAATGTTAGTGCTGAAACTTGGGTGTATTATTGCATGACAAAAGCACGTTGCCATCTCAATTCAAAATCAGTCTGTTTCCATCTTAACTCTTCCTGGGACTTCAAATGCTGCTCTCTCTTTACTAAAATCCTCCTTTTTAGTAGTTACAGCTAATCCCATAGTGAATGCAGCTAAGTGCATAAGAGTTTGTGTGCAATTACCATAGAATGAGCCTTCAACATGGCATTTTGGATGAGGGTGGCCTTTGGTTTTAGCCATAGCCTTAGCAAGAAAGCTGCACTTTTCTCATTAGCTTCTCATTGATGAGCGCCCGGTGAAATTCATATTCTAACAGAATTAATGGAGTACCTAAAGACATTCTATCAATAAGCTTGTTATCTTCTACCACAAATGGATTTGTACTCAAGTACCTTTAATGCTCAAGTTGCTTGAGTGCCCACCGCGAATGCATGTCTTTGATAATCATAGTGTCTTTCTTGGATCACTGACTAGCTGTCAGCCTGTTTCCCAGGAGAAAGTAATTATAGGACCCATGAGGCTCTTTAACCCCTTGCGCGCTAGCGGTTTTCCCGCTGTGCGCGGCACTTTTAAAAAACCCGCGTTACATGACGAGCTCAGCTCGTCATGAGCGTACGACAGGCCTAACTAATGATGAGCTGAGCTCATCATGAGCGTAGAAGGGGTTAAATGAGAGAGAGCTTAATGTACTTAACAATCAACACTCAAGGTACTTACGGCCCAATTCACAAAGGGCAAAAACTCTGCACTAGGGGTGGAATCTCAGCACTGCAGGGCTCAGTGTGGAGATTCCACCCCGAGAGTGGAGGCTCGGTTCACAAAACATTATGCGTTGTAAGTCTCTTTGTCAATTGGGCCCTTAGTATGCATAGAAAACGGGGGTCACTTAAGCATCCTTTTCTTTGTGGGTGAAGTCCAACTTTTAGGAGAGTAGGGTGAGTCATATATATTAAATGTAATATAAGAAGAATTTAAAAAATCTGTCACAAAAAACAATATTCAAATTGTACCAAATGACACAAGTATGATACAATAACTCACTAATATCACTAGTAGAATGGCAATTTCATGTAGAATCACAGGGCAAAAGCCAAAGCAGATGAAACACACAATGCGGTTCTAAAATTAGGGGCTATGGATGAATACACTATGCTTAGCTTGAAAAGTTCTAATGTTCATGTAGCAAATATATTAATAAAGCTCGAATGATTGAAAACCTGTGAATACACTAAGAAGGTTCTGTGTTAGACTCTCCAGCACAAATGTTGAGTTACAAAAATGTGGTAACCAGAATATCAACCACCCAATTTCATGAAGGTAAGTCTATGTTGATAAGTATAGATTCACTATTCTTAACACCACAACTTCATACCTTGAAGATGTATTCATTTTTAAGATGCATGAATTGAGGTTCTGTGAATTCTGAACCCGTGGGTTCCATTTTGTGTATGGCAGCCATTTTGTGGTTGCCCTCACATAGTCCGATGATTGTGGCTGAACTAGTCTTTTAAGAACATGTACACCTTAGCTCGAGTTCATGCTGACTCCTGTTTGACCTGAGTGAACTGACCCTGTTAAACCAGTTCCTGCCCTTTAGCTGATCAAGATTAAGGATCAGAGCACAGGACACCATAAAGTTTTACTGCACACAAACATGCCTTATCCTACTTCTATCTGTTTCTGTTCCTTCTTTTATGGTCTGTTTATGATATGGGTTGTGGTCCTTTTATTATGGGTTTGTCCGGCTTGTGTAAGAAGGAAAGTTAGGCATTTTGCATGCTTGCAAAAGCTAGGACTGCCCCTTACTTGTATGCTGAAGTTTGTAACCGTAAGCATATAAAAGGCCACTGTTCTCTGCACTCTTCAGACTGCCTCATTCAGTTGCTACGGCTTTTGTGTGACGTGGCCTCACTTATTAAATTTAATAAAGATGTCTTTTCATATTTAAAGCTTCTGTGCCAAGTTCTTTTTTTATTAGTAAGTATTCCCTGAGAATGAAGATTGCCATTTCTTCAAATGGCGCGGCCAACGTGGGCTTCATCAGAGAAGTGACTTTCTGAAGGAGTGATCTTGTCAGGAGACTGAAATCTACTGAGGAGGAGAGGATGGGACTCTGCTACTTTGTGCACAAGCATTCTGGAGATTCTCTGTCTTCACAGCCCGGTATATTTCTGATCTTCCTGATTTTGATCCTCCACATGATGTCACTCCTGACTGAGAACATTTTTGGCGTGAGTTTTCTAAAAAAGACAGTTAGGTCATGTAGAACTTGACAGTTAGAATTTGGATAACCTTTTGATTAGTAAGAATAAGAAGTACAAGTGGGTCGCTCCCACGACTTTGTTTGGTTTCTTGGTTTTGATTTGGTTATTGCAATTACCAAAGCCGAGGATTTGGTTTCTTGTTTTTGATTTGATTATTGCAATTACCAAAGCCGAGGGTCTCCTATATTTGTGAGTATATCGTTTTTGATAACCCCTTGAAGTTTGAAGCTAGATTAGTGAGCAATAAGATGCCTGGTCTTAGCAAATTTAGGACTGTAACTTTGGAACTTTGGAATTTGTGTTGGCCAACTTTGGATTTGTATAGGTTTGTATATGCGAATTGCAATTTGTGTAGAACAGGTAATGAGGAGAATTTTCTCTATTTGGTTTAGTTGAACGGTGCACGTACGAAAAGTACATTAAGCACTACATTGAATATAATATTGTATATTTTGCAATATTTTTGGCATGCCTGTTTAAAAGCTCACATACGAAGAATGTGTGACTTTATTTGGAAGGTACCATAGTGTGATGTGAAGTAATTTAGCCAGCTTCCCTAAAGGGAATATCTAAATAGGTTTAGATTTACAAACATATTTCTTCCTTGGTGATTTTGTATCCCCAGGGATTTAAAATATGACATAATACACATAAGGATCCTTTGTTCTGCGCAATGTTATGAAGGAAGATATGCAGAGCGATTTTTTGGTGTTCTGCCAGCCAAAGCTGGTGAATTGAGTGTATTTTCGCTTCTTGGACATACATCAGTCTGTTGGGCTGTTTTTGCAGTCTTTTGAAACACAATTGAGAAGCGTTTCTTGTAAATATGACTTACAACTAGTATTTACAAATGGTTTGGTTTAAGTACAGTCTGTGGGCTGTCCTTTGTTTTTGTTCTGAGTATTGGTTTGTGGGTTAAATGTGTGTTTAAATGTCTATGTGGTTTTCCCATTAGTGCAATTTCTGTAAGTGAATAGCGATTGCGCTATTTATGAAATGCATGGCTAAAGCGCGCCGTATTGTGTGTCCTGAGTGTTTCACCCCTTTCTGTTTATGTCTGAAATAAGGGATGCAGCTTGCTTTTATATGTGGTATTATCAAAAATGATTGGGTTTATTAAAAATAATTATTAAATTATGAAAAATAATTATTAAAAATAAGTGCTACAAAATTCGGTTTTTACTATTCATGAAGCTTAATACTCATACTATGACCCCCTAGCATTAAAATTTAATTTGAGTTGCGTTGCACTGCATAATGAGGACATTAGCATATGACATCTCACTTAGCGCAGGCGTAAAAAAACTAATTTTTCTAAGGATTTACACAAGATATGTCTAATGTCTAATATCTGTAATGTGTAAAGAACTTTCTGAGGATGATTAATATGTAACATACTTATAGGATATTTATTTTTAAGTGCCCTAAATATCAAAGTCGAATTTGGGTATTTTTGCCATTTAAAATAGCCTTAAAGTGCCTTAGGCTTCAGTAAATGCATACATTTAGGTATTAAACACAAATTTGCAGGTTGTTCCCATTTGGGGTTGCGTTTAATGACTCAGTGAGCCAATGAGCCTGGTACAGAGGTTTGAGTTTAATATCAGGGTTGAAGGTTTTTAACTTTGGCTGGACCTAACTGAGACCTTCATCTATTTAAGGTTGATGAAATGAGTACCATTGCAAACAAGCATTTGTTCTAAAAACTGGTATGTGTGTTATTATGTTCTGCGAATTATTCACAGTAAATGTTTTGATAATATAAGTATAGAAATAAATTATAGCCTCTAACAGGAGTAATATATGTAACATGTGTTTTAAATAGAGTGAACTATTGCAGGTTAGGAGCAATCCGGAAGGCCTTTTGTCTTTGACAAACTTCTTAGTGAGCAGAAGCGGGGGCTAGGACAGCTGCAGAGGCTGGCTCGAGTCGCGCTGAGGTGTTATCTTTAGTTTCCCTGTAAACAATGGAAGGAGGCTGTCATGTTGACAATTGTGACCTTTTAAATTAAGGCTTTGTCTCTGTGAAATGCAGAATGACCTTGCTAAACAGGCCTCTAAAAGGAAGGGTTTCTGGTTTCTCCACAAAATTAAAGAACTTAATTCCAAAGGGAAAATATGAAAAAGGTTTCTTTGAAAGTCCCAACACATGCTAAATGCTCTGCAGAAATGATATATTTGTATCTCTGCCTCTAAAAAATAATGTCTGCTAGTTGCTTTTATTTTTACCGAAAATGAAGCATTGCATTAAGTCTTAGACAGAAAATAAGACAAAGCTTTTTATTGAAATTTTGAAGGCTACATGCCTAAGTGAGAACGATTTTCCAATTAAGAATTATTTTTTACTGTGGAAATTGTGGCCCAAAGATAACATGGAGTGTCAGTGAAAGAATTTTACTTTTGGAAAGTTAAAATGGCTTAATGTTGCAAGCTGACTGACAAGATGGTAACAGTTAAGTAATGGAAATTTATTTTTGTGTCTGTTCATGTGTATTATGTTTTGTCTTCTGATTAAAAGTTATAATTGATGTGTGTTTGTTATGAGAAATGTCTCTCTTTTGTGTGTTGTGTATTTTTTTTTGCTACTGCCCACAGATCATCCATGGATTGTTCTGGGTGATTTTAAGGCTGACAAGACACGTGAGTTTGGTTGGTTGAAATGAGATGTGTTTTTGCGTAACTCCTTTGGAAAGAAATGTCCATGCGTTTTTCATGTTTGTGTATTTGGTTCTATCATGAATTGTTCTTGCTGGTTTTGTGTGTCTGATAGTTGTATTTGACAGCAGATATCCACTAATTGGTGATTTACTGTCAAAAAGGAGGGTAGGGATTTTAAACCTGACACGGTGTTATGCGTCACCGCTCATTTATATATGCTATTGTTTTGTCTATGCTTTTTGTGCTTGATATACAGCAAGTATATCTGATGGCTTGACATGTGCGTTTTGTGCTTTTTTTTTATTTTTTTTTGCATGTTTTTTGTTTTATGTTGCTGCTTCTGATACTATTACAAGTTTACCTATGTTGTGAAGGGATATACATGACGATGTGTATCCTGCACAACAGTTGGGTAGATTTGCTCTGACACTAAATTTCACAGAAAGACAGACAACACTTCATCAGTGTATGTCAAATTTGGCTTTAATGGTATTTGAAGGAAAATAAAAAAGAGATATACAGAATCAAAGTGTGTCACACGCTGTTAGTCACGTACTGTTCTTTTCCCTTAAAGGAACAGGCAGCCCTAAATGTATGTATCCTGATTGGACGTAAGAATAAATTATAGATTTGTGACTCTTGTACATGGTGACCTAATTTCTATATTACATTAGTCAGTTTTGTTCTGCTTCCTTAGTAGTGTATGGCCTTGTACCATAAAGGAAACAAGGTTTAATTTTTTTCCCTGAAAAAGGAACTGGAACATTAGCTGAGATTACCGTATATGGTGTAGCGGCCAGTGGTAGAGCTAAAATTCACTCAAGTAATTTCTTGTTCTTCCTATAGATTTTTCTTTCGTCACTTCTCCCCTGATTGATGTTGCATCGTGCCTAGTAATTGGGGATTTTAGCTGTGTCCTAGTCCCATTTTCCCTTTTCCATATTCCTTTCACCAGTTAGCCCTCTTTTATTATTATTATTGTATTAGGTTCACACTTCCAGATTACAGTAATGTACCAGAAACCCCTATATTATGTATAATTCCCTTTTGTGTGACCAGACTGGTTTTAAAGAATTTTCTTTAGGCCTACTTCATGTCCCTGATAATCTGGATTATGCAATTTTTCTTTTGAGATGTTCTAGATAAGGAATTTAGGAACACCTAGACTTAATCATTGAGAGAAAAAATGTGTTTACCCCATTAGACGATGTCACTATGTGTGAGGACATCCATTTAGATAAAATTCTCATATAGTTATCTACCCTTAGATGGTAGAGGATATGCTCTCACATGGAAACCCAATTGAAGAAATTAGAGGCACTGTTTTGCTTATTGCCTTTGTCTTTGTACTCTATGAGAATGACAGTGTGTTCTAGACCAGAATTGTCTCATGGTGTATGGCCACTCCCTCGCAGATTGCAGGCCACCTGCTGGCAATCCTCTCGTTAAAAACAAACTGTTTTTGTACTAAATTGAAGGAAAATAACAAATGTGTCCCATTTCCTACGTCACTAGGTTCTGCGGGATTAAGTCATAATAACCTGCGGACCTTTGATGAAAAGCTAATTCCCAACAGTGACAGTCCCAGCACCCAGACAGTGGTCGCCAGCGTGTCATCAGTGATATCTCCAATGTATTGTACTTGCTTCATATGAAGGCGTTGAACATCAGAAAAGAAGGAGGAGCTGCTTTTGCCACAGAACCAGAGTTTCAGTGCAAAAGAGCGAAAGAGAAGGATTCCCGTTATTTTAAGTTTTTAGTTTTTCACCTGTCATGTGCTGGTAACCTCTGACAGTAGGCAGTCCATTGAGCCCCTTGGCCTGAGTTTTGGCCACCCCCCCCCTTTTCTTTGCACCAACGGAAAGGCAGTGCACCAGAGTATCCAGGATTGGAAAAAGGCACTACATTGTGGTACCTATGATTAAATGGAAGAGCAGCTCGAGCATCCTCTGACACTGAAAAGCGAGTGTTGGAGTCTGAAAGTGTTGCTGAGTATGAAAGCCTGTTGCTCTTTCCTGATTAATAGTACTTGGGTCTCCATGAGATGATCTGTGCCCATGATCAATGGAGAGCACACTATCTGTAGTGCCTGCCGCAGAGGAGAGATATTGGTGCACTGCCTTGAGACATTGAGACTGTCAAATAAGCTGCGAGTGTTTGCCAGGAGGGCACTCCAACGGATACTGAGAAGGACCATTTTCATGAAAGGCCTGAATGAAGAGGCCCATGCGGAAGAAAACAACAGAAGAAGATTTGATGAACAATAGAAGCTTGCCGGAGAGGCTTGGACGGACTCTGGGTATTTCCCGTGCGATTGCATAAAATGGGTTTAGGAGATTGATTTTTTGCTGTATTGCTGGCATTGTTTTAAAGTAGTATTCTGTTTAGTAAAAGCAGAATAAAGTCCATTCCCTGTGGAAGAGTATCCCTTTTCACCTCAGAGCATTGATGAGGATCACCACTGTTTCACCTGAACATATAATAAGTTACTGAAATGCATAGGAGCCATAAAAAATGTTACTAGATAATTTTAGGATTTGCTTTCTGCTTAGAGTTGTGAAAAATTATAATTTTGTTTGTAATAGTGGTCATTATTTTCTCCTGTTGTCCATATGTTCTTAATAACATGTTTTCTAGTATTGTTAAGCATGACGTTGTCTTTTGTGGGTTGGATTGTTTTCACTACCCAATTGACTTCTGCACCCACCTCCCAACCTATGTCTATTCCTACTACTACTTCTTTGCATTCTTTTCATATCTTACCTGAACATGAGCAGATTAGAAGGCCGGGATTTGTGAATAATTCCTTTGTACAGTTTCAGCATCAATACCAGTTAGTAATGAACACCACTAATTGTTGGTAGTGTGGTCTTATGCCACATACCACAGATAGAGGTATTCCCTATTTGGTTCTGTCATTTAGTTACAATGGGTCTGTATGGGCATATCTGACGATGTTTTATGCCAACGAAGTTTATCCCTTGCGTTCCATGAAAGATAACTCGAGTAATAATGCCTTAGTGAAGGGAATAACGGATAATATTGACATCGATTCAGATACAGACTGAGTGATTGCCTATGTAGGGGCAAAAGGAGGGTCTGAGGTTCTGTGAATTCTGAACCCGTGCGTTCCATTTTGTGTATGGCAGCCATTTTGTGGTTGCCCTCACATAGGCCGATGATTTTGGCTGAACTAGTCTTTTAAGAACATGTACACCTTAGCGCGAGTTCATGCTGACTCCTGTTTGACCTGAGTGAACTGACCCTGTTGCCTGAAGCTGACCTTGTTAAACCAGTTCCTGCCCTTTAGCTGATCAAGATTAAGGATCAGAGCACAGGACACCATAAAGTTTTACTGCACACAAACATGCCTTATCCTACTTCTATCTGTTTCTGTTCCTTCTTTTATGGTCTGTTTATGATATGGGTTGTGGTCCTTTTATTATGGGTTTGTCCGGCTTGTGTAAGAAGGAATGTTAGGCATTTTGCATGCTTGCAAAAGCTAGGACTGCCCCTTACATGTATGCTGAAGTTTGTAACCCTAAGCATATAAAAGGCCTCTGTTCTCTGCACTCTTCAGACTACCTCATTCAGTTTCTACGGCTTCTGTGTGACGTGGCCTCACTTATTAAATTTAATAAAGATGTCTTTTAATATTTTCAGCTTCTGAGCCAAGTTCTTTTTTTATTAGTAAGTATTCCCTGAGAATGAAGATTGCCATTTCTTCAGAATGTGGAGTAATATATAGTAAATCTTTGCTTATCTATATACACTTGCCTTCATTATATTTTTGAGTCCATATTCTGGCTAGGATAGCTTTGTTGCTTATTGAAAACACAATATTCTAGTAGTATATCCATCTAGAACAACCTGAAGGCAGATATGTCAAAACAGCAATGTAATGCAGAATGACTATGTTGACACTATCTTATCAGATAATCAAGATAAAGCACCTACCCAGGGTCAGGGACTGTGTTGCAATGTGACTCAAGCATGTATGACGCAATGTGTCCTTAATTGGCACACAAGTATAAATGAAATAATTAGCATTTCAAAAAATGTTACCCTCTGGAGACAGTAGTAAATTGTAAAACATGAAGGCTTATTAAATAATTTAAGTTGCAATACAGAAGGCAAAAATAATAGTTGGAATGCAAAGTAATCAATATAGGGAATTAGTATAAGACCAAATGCAGTGAATGACATGAAGTCAAGGCAAAATATTCTAATTCCAAAGCAGGAGACAACTGACAGGAGTTCAGTCTCTAGAGTCAGGATGTACTATCTTTTATAGAGAAATTTGCGATAGAAGTCAATGGAAATCACACAGTTTGCATAAGGTGAACAAAGCTAAACAAATCACAATACCGAAATGCACAAGGGTTTTTTAACATTATATATTTTGGAGTATATAAACAAGTGCTACTTAACATGCCCCAAAATACAATTTACAAACCTCCAGCTGGAGATCTCCATCTCCATCTCTGCCTCTCCTATCTTTTCTGTGGAATATCTCTGTACTGTCTTTCTGTATACCATCTCCATCCTGGTAGCGAAGAGTTATTCACATATGTAGCTTTGGTATTTAGTTGTAAATATTGGACAAAAAAGGTTGAGAAGTTGGAAAATGGGACTTATTACTACAAAATGGATGAGGTTAAGGGAAACTGAAGGAGGGTTTAGAGAAGGGCATGCTAACACAAAATACACACCCAGATTAATACTCTCTTAACCCCTTGCATGCTGCCGTCGGCCATTGGCCGACGGGAGCACTAAATCGCTAGTGCTGCCGTCGTTCAACGGCCAACGCGGCCCCGCCCATTTTGCGGAAGTGCCGCACTGCTGCGAAATCGTGGCCGCGGCAAAGGGATTAAAATCTGTGTGATAGAATAAAGGATAGTGTAACCCCAACAATATTGCATGTGTTATACTCACAAAATACATATTTAAATCTACTGCACTACTACTACCAACAAAACAGGATTAAATGTAATCTAGCCCAGTTTTGCAGTGAGTCAAACACGACACACGGCCAGTCACTGATGCTGCAAACACGCATAGAAATCTCTGACGTCAGGCAACAACCCAAACACATAGGGAATTAAATTTTAGTTCAACTATTTTTAAGTTTATTATTAAATATTTTTGTGAATGTAATTTCTTTTTTTATCAATATGCATAACATAAAGGAAAACAGGCTGCATTTAAAAAGAAAAAAGGGAACCTTGAAGTTTAATTTTTTTAAGAGTAGTCAGTGGTCCGTCGGATCACTGCCTGCTCTTAAAAAATATTTCTATTTACATTCTCAAAGGGGAAGGGTTCTATTGGGGACCCCCTTCCCCTTTCGAATGGGTTACCATCAGTTTTCAACTAGTGGTAAAGTTTTATGGTTTTGCGACCGGAATTTGGTCACAAAACAGTAAAACATAGCATACCAATTTTGTATTTGGAAGGGATGCCTTCAACATGCCCCTTTTAAATGCTGAATCCCAAATGCAAAGCGCAATTCGGTAACAAGTTACTGAATCACATTTTGCACTTTGTACATTTGAAAAAGCAATTTTCAGATCGCAAAAGGCCCGATTCTGTGAATCGGTCTGTTTGTAGCTGGGAAAATGCTTTCTACATCTGGCGCTTAATCTTTGTCACCATGAAGCTTTAAGTGACTCTATCAATTAAAGCAAGTACCGGCTTCCAAGCAGAATTTACATTTGCAGATTGAACAAGTGCACACATTTACATTTCTTTCAAGATGCAGGGACCCTGGCAGGAAGGCTTATTTCTTGTTTAGCTGTTTGTGCCTCCCTTAGCGTCATAGCACAGGAGACTCCCTTCCTTCCACTTCAGCTGAGGCATCTCAACTGTCAGAATTACCCTTCCAGGGACGATTGTCTTTTAACAAAACACAGGGGAACTGTTTATGATAAATTTAAAAAGTATGGGCAAATATTGACCCCCAGTACCCGCTAACTTCAATCTCTGATGTGAGGCATGCTTAGACAGCAGCTGCACGTTTTGCAGGTGTTTTGTATATTTAGAAAGTGGCAACTGCTTCTGTCTGTTTTGTATCAGTTCTAAGTCTGTAGTTCAAGCATGCTTTTATGCTGTCACCTCCCCTATGCTACTTGACGCTTGGCAAGATCCTTTTCACTATACAAATACCAAAGCAATAAGTATTGTCAGTGTTTTGTTCCATTTTCTTTCTGACACTTAGGGCCTGATCACGAGTTTGGAGGTGCGGCGCAGGGTCCGTCCCGCCACCGCACTGCCAAACCCACGGTGAGGCCACCCACCATATTATGAGTGTTTCTCATGTCTGGTGGGCTTTTTTTGGCATTCCTATGGCGGTGCCTTTTAAAACAGGCACCGCAATGGGAATGCCAAAAACAGTTCCTACACAGCATGGACTGAAAGTCCATATTGTGCAGGAACTGGTGTGTATGCACACAGGGGGTCACATGTGTGCATCCACAGGGAATAGAGGCACCATTGCTTCCTCTCCGCCAGCGTTCACATGGAGTAAGTACCTCCATGTAAAACCTGGCAGGGCGGAAACTTGTAATTTGCTTGATGGGAATGTGGCGGTTCCGCCAAGCCTATTGCGGTCTCCTGGCTGCTGCAACACCACCAGGGAATGGCGGTTACCTGACAGCTGCGGCGGGGATGTGGCAGTCCCACCACTCGACTCATAATCGTGCGGTCAAGAGACTGCCACCGATGTGACCCACTAGTCTGGTGGTCCTCAGACCAGCAGATTTCATTACAAGACAGGAGGCTACATTATGCATTAATCCTTTTAATGCAGCTCACAGCCGCTTACATCACAAAGACTTAGAGTAAGAACACAGTGACATCACAGTATCCATAAAAGGCGTGTGCCAGGAGAGATCAGCCTCTTTTAAATGCGGCTCACAATAGATAAGTAACTCCTCTTACTCCTTACTGCTGTTTAATCCAGTTTAGCTGTACTTTCATATGATGCTTATTTTTGATATAATGTGCCTTTATTTTAACTCTGTGGCTTATTGCCCGTGGTTACTTATGCTTACTCGTTTTCACAGTAATGACACCTTTCAAGCTGATCTTGCGGTGTGACTCCCCCACCCCTCCCTCGATCGCTGCGACTCCCTGCGATCCCCCCTCCCACCCTCCCTCGACTTTCAATTTATGGTTGTCAAGCGCTCTCCCCTCACGCTAGGTTTCTCCCCGTTTCTGTGCATGCGCCCCGCTTTCCTTCCGTGCGCGTCGCACACACCGTCCTACCTCATCCCCCTGCTCCCGCTCTGAGCGGTTCTCTGTGCCCCCGGCGGAATACCGCCCCTCGACTCGTCGAACCTGCGAGGCCGGCCATCGCTCCTCGTATAACTTCAATAGCGAGGAATGGACCTTGGCAACAGCAACGTTACGCTGTGTATCCGCCAGGGTCCTTTCCTCGGCTCATCAACTCTGCAGCTCGAGCGCATCGGTTGCCGTTTCAAGGCTTTACCGACTGTGCTCCTACCTTCCAGCTGCTCCCTGCCACACTTGTTTTTGCTCAGGTTTGACCCGGTGTTTAGCTTAGCTTAGACTAAAGCATTATTAATTATAATACTCTACTTAGTTAGTTTAATTTAGGTCCCTCATAAAAAATACCAAAAAAAAAAAAAAAATACGTTTCTTAGTACTAAATAATAATTGAAAAACACAAAAAAAAAGAGAGGTAAATAATAATTGAAAAACACAAAAAAAAAGAGAGGTGAGAGAGGTGATTTATTACCTAACTATTTAAACTATTCATTAATAAGGAATAACCCTTTGACACCTTATTATCTTTTACTTACCTGCCATGTCTGACTTAGAATCAGATGACGCAATGGCAAGCTCACCCAACCATAACAGTGATACCTTTAAATCTTTCCTTCAAAAGGAAATGAGATCCTGCATGTTAAGTACATTGCGTGAGGTTATGGCTACTAAAAGACCCTTTCCCCTTGACGTGAATACCCCCGAAGCGGAGTTTGAACACTCTAAAGCCACCAAAAAAACAAAGCATTGCTTAAGCACTGAAAGAGGTCGCACTACCTCAAAAGAGATGGGAGGTCAAAGCACCTCAAAAGGCATGGGAGGCCTAAGCGCCCCAAAAGGAAAGGTTGCCCCTCGCGGCATGCATGGCTTAAGTGCCCCAAGTGGCACAGTTTTGTTGGGCGTACATAGCGACGCAACTATTACCAGTGCATGTGTAAATTCCAGCTCAGAGGAAGACGAATTCTTTCATGAACCCGATGATGAATTCGTTCTAGACCTTGACGACCAAGACTCTAATGACTGGGACATTGATAATACATCCGAGGTGCACTCATCCCCGTCCTCAAAGGATGCAATTCTTGATCCCCTCGGCGGAGAAATGTTCTCACCCAAGAACATCTCCCACCCTAACAGTAAAAGGTGGTACCCCCACGAACATGTAGCCAAATTTGTCACCAAATGGCTGAGAAATCCTCTTGAAAGAGAATCACGCAATACGATACGATCGGAGTGCCCTCGCCCCTTTATCGAGGGAAAGGTCTTCCAAACACCTAATCTAGACCCCGACCTGATTAAATTCCTTTTTAAACTAGGAAAGGACCCTAGGAAGGGCCTAGAAAGAGCCCTCAAAGCCTGCCAAGATCGTCTTCTTGACCTTCTAGGCCCCCTCACTAGGATCCTCGACCTTGCCGAGGAATCTTACATCTCCAATAACTCGGGGATCTGGCCGAAAAGGAGCCATCCTCTAAACCTAATGGCGTCCTCTTTGGGGAGGACATGATTAAAACTGTAGCGAAATATGTGGCAACATTTACAGCTCTGGACAGAGCCCAAAACAATATGAAGCGTGTTTTTGGACAGGCCGGTGGAAGAGGCCGTTCTTCCGGCCGAGGTAACTTCCGGCCCTTCACCTATGAAAGAGGAAGAGGTTCGTCCGGAAGGGGTAGAGGCTTCTATCCCTCCAACACCAGACAGTACTTCCCACAGAGAGGCAGAGGCTCACGCGGAAGAGGTTTCCCCACTCGCGGCGCCTCCAACAACCCCTCTTCAAGTAAGTGCATCCCCTTCCCTTCCCCCAATGGTCGGCGGCAGACTCCGACACTTCATTCACACCTGGGAATCCTTGACTCAAGATCCTTGGGTTCTAGAAACTGTTGGGGGTTTCAAGATAGATTTTATAGAGATTCCTTTCCAGACTACCACTCCAAAACCCCTAACCCTCTCAGCAGATCATCAAAACATCGTCAAGGAAGAAGTTTCTTCCATGCTAAAGAAGGGCGCCATTATAGAAGTTCCTTGGTGTCAAAAGACCTTTGTGAGCACCCTTTTTCTAGTCGAAAAGAAGGACAAAGGCTGGCGCCCAGTAATAAACCTCCGGGAAGTAAACAAGTATCTGGTATACCGTCATTTCAAGATGGAAGGCATCCATCTGCTCAGGGATCTTCTCCTCGAAGGAGATTGGCTAGTCAAATTAGACTTAAAAGATGCCTATTTTACCATACCAATGGCAAAGGAACATCAACCCTTCCTCCAGTTCATCTGGGACAATCGCCTTTTTCAATTTCAGGCCCTCCCCTTCGGTCTCTCATCCGCCCCCTGGTGCTTCACCAAAATGATGAGAATGATAGTCTCCATTCTGAGAGCCAGGGGTATTCGCCTCATCATCTATTTAGATGATATTCTGATAATGTCCCAATCTCACTCACAGATCCTAGAGGATCTACAAACCTCCATGAACCTCATAGAAAGCCTTGGCTTCATTATAAACAGGGAAAAATCCATCCTCTTACCCTCCAAATCCTTGGAGTTCCTGGGCTTCACCGTGGACACCTCCAGGTGCCTCCTCCTACTGCCCAAAAAGAAGATTGCCAAAATTCGGAAAGAGATCAGATTTGTTCTCAAACATCAGTCTCTCTCCCTCAGAGAGTTAGCCAGGCTTCTTGGTCTTCTTTCTTCCTCGATCCAAGCCATCTTCCCTGGTCCTCTGAACTACCGTGCTCTTCAAAGAGTCAAAGCCAAAGCTCTCAGATCCGGACTTTGGTACGGAGACCAAGTCTCTCTGGACGTACAAGCCAGATTGGAACTTTCTTGGTGGCTGGAGAATTTGGACGCATGGAACGGCAGAGCCATCTTTGGTTCAACTCCAGACTTCGTTCTAGAATCAGACGCCAGCCTTCATGGCTGGGGTGCTCGTCTCCTCAATCAGGACACTGGTGGCGTTTGGACTCCTTCGGAGGCTTCCCACCATATAAATTTCCTAGAAATGACAGCCGGGTTCTATGCCTTGATGAGCTTCAGACATTCTCTTCAGGGCAGATCTGTTCTCCTGAAAATGGACAACGTCTCCGCAGTCTCATATATCAACCGCCTCGGCGGTACGAAATCTACTGACCTATCAGATCTGGCCAAGAAACTCTGGATGTTCTGCCTAGAACACAAGATCTCCCTGAGGGCAGAATACCTCCCCGGGAAATCCAATCTCTCAGCGGATTGGAACTCGAGATTTCTAGTAGATTTCAGCGATTGGAAACTCAATACGACCATCTTCAAATCTCTAGCTCACCTTTGGGGTCCTTTCGATGTGGACCTTTTTGCAAGCCGTTTATCCTCCCAACTTCCACAATATTTCAGTTGGATGCCAGACCCGGGTGCTCTAGCAGTCAACGTCTTACTTCAAACATGGGCTCCTCTCCACCCCTACGCCTTTCCCCCCTTTGCTATGATCCAGAGGGTTCTGCAGAAAGTGAGACTGGAACGGTGCTCTCTCGTCCTCATAACCCCCTTCTGGCCGTCTCAAGCCTGGTTCCCCACAGCTCTGGAACTTTCTTGCGACGTTCCCCTCTTGATTCCGGCCTCTTAAGGACTCCTCCTAAACGCCAACGGAGAAGATCACCACCTGGTTCTTTCAGGGGGTGTACAGTCATAATATCGAGTCTTTTATTTCGACTGGACAGAATATCGAGTAAAAAATATAGAATGGACATAATATCGACTAGACATAATATAGACAACAAAAATATCGACTAGAGAAAATTAATATCGAATAGAATGGACATAATATCGAATCAAAAATATAGAATGGACATAATATCGACTAGACATAATATAGACAACAAAAATATCGAATTTAACGTAAGTTAATAATAATTTTTATTTTTTGTGTAATATAAGTCTGTAGCGGGTTGTGGGTTTATAGGGGAATAGGGTGGGAAGTAATTTAATTCTAATTAATTAAATATGTTAATTTATTTATTGATATATATTTAGAATTAATTGTTAATTAATTATTAATTGGTAATTAATTAAAATATAATTGGTAATTAATTATAATTGATTAATTGATAAATATTTTAATTTTAGTAATTTATTTTCTGTAGCGGGTTGTGGGTTTATAGGGGAATAGGGTGGGAAGTAATTTAATTATAATTAATTAAATATGTTAATTTATTTATTGATATTTATTTAGAATTAATTGTTAATTAATTATTAATTGGTAATTAATTAAAATATAATTGGTAATTAATTATAATTGATTAATTGATAAATATTTAAATTTTAGGGTTCAGTGTCAGTTTTCAGTTTTTGGGTAAAGGAGTATTTTTAGGGTTCAGGGTCAGTTTTCAGTTTTTGGGTAAAGGGGTATTTTTAGGGTTCAGGGTCAGTTTTCAGTTTTTGGGGTAAAGGAGTATTTTTAGGGTTCAGGGTCAGTTTTCAGTTTTTGGGGTAAAGGGGTATTTTTAGGGATCAGGGTCAGTTTTCAGTTTTTAGGTAAAGGGGTATTTTTAGGGTTCAGGGTCAGTTTTCAGTTTTTGGGTAAAGGGGAATTTTTAGGGTTCAGGGTCAGTTTTCAGTTTTTGGGTAAAGGGGTATTTTTAGGGTTCAGGGTCAGTTTTCAGTTTTTGGGTAAAGGGGTATTTTTAGGGTTCAGGGTCAGTTTTCAGTTTTTGGGGTAAAGGGGTATTTTTAGGGTTCAGGGTCAGTTTTCAGTTTTTGGGTAAAGGGGTATTTTTAGGGTTCAGGGTCAGTTTTCAGTTTTTGGGGTAAAGGGGTATTTTTAGGGTTCAGGGTCAGTTTTCAGTTTTTGGGGTAAAGGGGTATTTTTAGGGTTCAGGGTCAGTTTTCAGTTTTTGGGGTAAAGGGGTATTTTTAGGGTTCAGGGTCAGTTTTCAGTTTTTGGGTAAAGGGGTATTTTTAGGGTTCAGGGTCAGTTTTCAGTTTTTGGGGTAAAGGGGTATTTTTAGGGTTCAGGGTCAGTTTTCGGGTAAAGGGGTATTTTTAGGGTTCAGGGTCAGTTTTCAGTTTATGGTTAAAGGGGTATTTTTAGGGTTCAGGGTCAGTTTTGGGTTTTTGGGGTACAGGGGTACTTTGTAAAAATAAAGTAAAATTACATTTAAATTAAATTTATTTAATAAAATTAAATTATATTAAATTATATTATAATATTTTTAATTAATTTATATTCAAAAAATTATTATATACTTACCAATGCTTACGATGTAATGGTATGCGTTGTAAAGGTATATGCGTTGTAAAATCTTGCGTTGTAAATGTATGTGTTGTAAAAGTTTTTGCGTTGTAAAAGTTTTGTTGTAATGGTAGGCGTTGTAAAAGTATGCGTTGTAACGTCATACATCCCTGGAGTGGGAATAGTAATTTTAACCTCTACGCTATCCAGCGCTTTCCCTACTGTTGCACCCACTGGAGTGGGAGTAGTAAATTTTACCTCTACGCTATCCAACACTTTTACTAATGTTGAACTCACTATAGTTGTAACAATAAATTTTAAACATTTTCTAAAATGTTATATATGTTTATTTAATAATATGTTTATATATATATATATATATATATATATATATATGTGTGTAATTTTTGGTGATATAATTTTTTTAATTATATAAATTATTTATTAAAATTACATTTTTTAATTAATTATTTCTAAGTTTATATTAAATATATGTATTACTATATTAGTTTTAACTTAATTTTAAGACATTTAAAAAAATCGATATTTTGACAGTCTATATTTTTGTAAGTCGATATTTTGGAGTCGATATTTTGGTACTTACCTGTTTGAAGATAGGGAGTCGATATTTTGTCAATCGATATTTTTGACTCGATATTTGTGTATCTCGATATTTGTGTCGTCGATATTATGTCAGTGATCCCTTTCAGGGAACCTGAACCTTCTTGCCTGGAAAGTGTTAGGCAATCTAACCAATTGTCAGGACTTTCGACATCTGCTCTCACACTCCTCGGTGAATCTTGGGCTCCAGGTACACACTACAGATATAATAACATCTGGAAAAAATGGTCTAGTTGGTGCTTGGAGAGGGACTTGGATCCCGTGGAAGCTCCTATCGTTAATATAGTCAATTTCCTGGTGGAACTTTTCGATAGTGGCCTCTCCTATAGATCTATTAACTGTTATAGATCTGCCATTTCCGCAGGACACTCTATTGTCAACGGTAAGACGGTAGGTAAGAATGTTATTATTTGTAGAGTCCTTAAAAGCATCAGACTTAAAAGACCCCCCAGGCCTAAATATCAGTCTGTGTGGGATGTAAAACTCTTGCTTGACCTGTTTTGTTCCTGGCCTGATAACTCTCTTCTCAACAGAAAATGTCTCTCTATTAAACTTGCCTCTCTCTTATGTCTCATTTCTTGTCGCAGAGTCTCCGATGTCAAAGTTCTAGCTATATCTCACAGATGTTATGATATGTTTGGAGTTAGATTTGAAATTCACAGAAGAACTAAGACTATGTCTGATTCTATTTTCTATCCTCGTTTTGATTTTTGCCCAAAACTCTGTGTAGTAAATTGCATGAAAGAATATGATTCTAGAATGAAAGACCTTCGCCCACCTGATACTAATCAGCTTCTTATCTCCTACGTCAAACCATTTAGACCCATCTCATCCTGCTCTATTGCTAGATGGGTCAAGTTGGCCATGAGCCTTGATGGTATTGACCTTTCTAAATTCCAAGCCCACTCTCTAAGGAGTGCTATGTCCAGCAAATCCTTTTGGTTCGGTGGTAAATTGAATGTAATTCTAAACTGTGCAGACTGGTCTAATGCTTCTACCTTTGCAAATCATTACTGCAAACCCATAGAACACGTCTCAGATGCTGTTCTTGAGGGCTACCAACATGCATAATGTAGCCTCCTGTCTTGTAATGAAATTGCGATTCTCCTATTAACATGACCAGAGAATCTGGATTTCATTAAAGACACGGAGGCTAACATTATCCCTCCCGTCCCTCCCTTGAGGGATATTGTGGATTGATTTGGTTTACAATGTTTTCAATGTTTCATACCTTTTAACCTTATGCTTTCTTCTTGCTTCTTCTGAAGGTTACTTTGTGCCTCTCTTGACTGCCTTTATTTTCTTTCAGACAATTCCAATTGATGAATCTCCAAGGATTTTCCAAGTTTCTCCAAGGATTTTCCGAGTTTCAACTTTACTCTCTTCAAGTTTTAGGATGTATTCTTCGTTTGAACTGTCGTTCGAAGCATTTAAAAGAGGCTGATCTCTCCTGGCACACGCCTTTTATGGATACTGTGATGTCACTGTGTTCTTACTCTAAGTCTTTGTGATGTAAGCGGCTGTGAGCTGCATTAAAAGGATTGATGCATAATGTTAGCCTCCGTGTCTTTAATGAAATCCAGATTC
This sequence comes from Lissotriton helveticus, assembly GCF_964261635.1. Classification (NCBI taxonomy): domain Eukaryota; kingdom Metazoa; phylum Chordata; class Amphibia; order Caudata; family Salamandridae; genus Lissotriton; species Lissotriton helveticus. The sequence continues at coordinate 1,397,081,921 of NC_136063.1, read as the reverse complement.
TCTGGTCATGTTAATAGGAGAATCGCAATTTGTAATCGGCCCCTTAGTGATATCTCATGTTTACTAATTCAATAAGTGAGTAGCTCTTACAAGCATGTGTTTTTTTGTATTTATTTACATTTTCATATTTATAGTTCTATTTTTCCACTGGAAATTCAGGGCCTCATTTACGAGAAGTGGAGCATCGCTGTGTGAAACCAGCGATGCGCCCCTTCACAGTGCGCCCTCCTTGCGACACCAATGATGCGTCATATTTACAATATGACGCATCATGTCACAAGGAAGGACAGATATGTCAGTATAAATGACGGATCTGTCAGCGCAAAAAGTGGCGCATTGCTGGAGTTGTGTCAGAAGCCTGACGCAACTCCACAATGTTCCTTTCACATAGGGCAAGTCCCATGTGAAAGGGCCTGCGTCACCCTTAGGTAAGGTTTTGACGCATTGGCGTCCTAGAAGTGGCGCTGCGAAATCTTATAGATTTCGATGCGCCACTCCTACGACCTTTTCTTGCGGGGGAACGCCCACCCTGCATACATTATACCTGGCGCAGGTATAATGTAGCACTGGGATTTACAAAGTGACGCATCTACCTTGATGCAAAATGGCGAATTTTTTACGCCACTGGTGCGTCACAAAAAGTGTCGCACCAGTGGCGCAAAAGTGATGCAGGGGCTCATAAATAAGCCCCTCAGTACTGCACATACCAGAAGGAATAGAATCCATCAGGACTCGATAAAATACAGATGGGCCTGGAAAAACTTAAAAATATGCACCTATCTCTTTCTCTATGCTCGCTTGCTTTCTCTTGGTGCCATCTCTAATAATTTGAGGTTGAAGAGGGACAAGCAATCACAGACTCTGTGCTGTCCTCTTTCTTAAATACCAGGAAGCCCCAGTTATGTAGCTAAATTGTAATAGGCTATAAGCAAAATGGGATCCCAGCATGATTTGCAGACATTTCGCTACAGGGGCAAACATCGACATGCTCTTGATGATGGGATTTGCTCAGCGGTGATTGTGTTCTTTTTTGTGCTGGGTGCCCCGAAGTAACACAGCTGCCCTCCCCACCCTACCCACAGCTATTTCGCCACCTCCAACACTAGCACTGTGTCATTAGGCACTTCAGTGCAGGCACCGGATTTTCTGTTGGCAAAATAAACGCAGCATAAAGCCCAAATAATCCCCAGCACCATGGCTGCATAGTGAAAGGCAGCCATAATTGGGGCCCAGTGCTCCGCTTACACTGTTGGACCCAGATGCCCCAGAACCTGCTGCGTTATTGATACCTCCACCTGTTCTTAGCCCCTGACACACTCAGGTGACGTCAGTCTTTAGGTCAATGAGCAATCAATCGATTTTTTTACTAAACACCATATCAAGAATCAGTTTATATTACACTAAAATAGCAAACATAAAAACAATACACTTGTATATAAAAAAAAGCAAAAACGAATCTCAATGCATATAGTTCTAAAACATTGTTATTATCAAGCTTCTAATGTGTCAGTGGGTGTGTTTCTTGCTTTCTCACATTTGGGACTGATTCACTAAAGCAATTGAAAGTATATGAAGTAGTACGACAGGAGTAATCTTTTAAATACTCTTAAACGTCAAACTCTCTAATAGTAAAAGTAGAACAAGGCAACAGTCCGTTCAACTTTTAGTCAGTGCTCACTTTGAGCCAGTGATTGCAGGTGGGCCCCAACGACACTAATTTTTGGGAACCAGCACTTATTGTTGCTCCACAGACTTTGATCCAGAGCAAGAAGGAGAAAAACACAAAAGAGGGAAAGACAGGGGAACAGAAAGACAGAAAAACAGTGACAAAGGGAGGACGCATAGATGGAAAAGAATTTGAAAGAGTGAGAAAAATAGGTAGGGGTGTTTGGTGATGGACTAAAGAGGCACAAGATGGATTCAAGACTATGCAGCCAAGGTGTACGTTTCGTGACCCAGACCTTCAATTCACTGACCATGATCTTTTGAGCAAATGTTCTGGGGTCAGCAAATCAATCAGAATCTTATAAAGCATGACTATTCACCCATGAGGGTCTCAAGGCGGTAGGGTGGGGGTGCTGGGTCTGCTGTTCAGTTGAAGAGCCAGGTCTTGAGGTCCTTCATGAATTGTGTCAGCGAAGGTGATTGCCTGAAGTGCGAAGGCAGGGAGTTCCAGGTCTTCACAGTGAGGTAGGAGAAGGATCTTCCTCCAGCTGTGGTCTTGTGGATCTGTGAGACGGTGGCCAGGGCCAGTTGGGCAGAGTGCAGATGTCTGGTGGGAGTGTAGAAGGAGAGGCTGTGGTTGAGGTGCGCAGGTCCCGCATTGTGGAGTGCTTTGTAGGTGTGCGTGAGAAGCTTGAAGGTGGTTCTCTTGTTGACAGGTATCCAGTGAAGGTCTCACAGGTGATGTGGTTGCAGCTTGGGACGTTTAGGATGAGTTTTGCAAGGCATTCTGTATGGTCTGCAGGTTTTTTTTCGTTTCTGGATGGTGCCTGCATAGAGTGTGTTGCCATAGTTGAGTCTGCTGCTGACAAGTGCATGGGTGACCATTTTCCTGGATTCGGTGGGGATCCACTTGAAGATCTTATGAAGGAGGTGGAGCGTGTGGAAGCAGGAAGACAAGACGGCGTGGATTTGACAGTTCATTGAGAGCAAGGAGTCCAGGGTGATGCTGAGGTTTCATGTCTTGTCCATGGGAGTGGGGAATTCTAAGCGCTGCAGGCCACCATGCGTCTTTCCAGGTGGAGGGGGCGGAGCCCAGTATGGGAACTTCAGTCTTGTCTGAGTTAAGCTTGAGGTAGGTGTCCTTTATGCAGGTTGTGACTGCCTTCACCCTGTTGTGTTAGTTGCTGATAGACCTGGCAACATTGGCATGAGTCTCTCCTCCATTTTTTCTGTTTGCCTCCTCTGTTTACGATGTTTTTGCTGGTAAATGCTTTGGGCACTGTGCCACTGCTGATCAGTGCCACAGTGCAAGTGCTCCCTATGTGAAATTGCTGTATTGATTGAATTCCATGTTTGGCTTATTTGGTTTACTGTCAGTCCCTAGTAGAGTGCACCAGGAGTGCCAGGGCTTGTAAATACAAATGCTGCTAGTGGGCCTGCAGCACGTATTGTGCCACCCACAAGAGCGGCCTAGTAAAAGTATGTCTGAAGGTCTACCATTGCTAGACCACGTGCAGTCTGGTACTGTCACGCAGACTGCGCAAGTACACCTACTTGCCAGTCCCTAAACCTTCCCTTAACTTCATGTTAGTCACCCCTATGGTAGGCCCACGGGCAGGGTGCATTGTAAGCATAAGGTAGGACAAGCCTGACAAGGTTGGCATGTCCTAATAGTGAATTACAGCCATATTCGTTTTTCACTATTGTAAGGTAACCTGCTCTCCATCAGTTAGAATGGGCTGCCAGGATTATTAATGCTATAATCCTAGCGGGCTCGGGGAGCATGGTGCAATGTCGAGTTTGGTATCCCTGAACTCAGGGTTTAATAACGCATCCGTTTGGGTGGATGGTTTTTGCACTCTGTGTTTGAAAATAGTACTTTTAGAAAGTAGCTATTTTCTTGTCTAACTGTCTACCGGTCTCTGCTGGTTCTGGTGTGCGTGTGACAGGAGCTGGGTGGCTCCAGAGGTCTGAATGAGTCAGTGTGGGATGAGTGGGGCATTTGCATTGAGAGTAGGGGAAGAGTAGCTCCTGATAGCCTGCCCTGCCTGATACAATGCTGGCTCCGCCCCCCTGCCGGGCGGCTGATGACTCTGTGCCTGCCTGGGACTTTCCTGGCCCACCTCCTGCCGGGCAACTGATGGCCCTGCCCCTGCCAGTGACAATGCTGGCTCCGCTCCTGCTGGGCGGCTGAAGACTCTGCCCTGCACAGTGAATAGGCCAGGTGCTTCGGCCTGGCAACACCCACAACAAACCCAAGATGGGGGGAAATTCCCCTGCATGGACAAAGGGATCAAAGCCAAAAAGGGGTATAGGAGAAGGACCCCTGAACCAAGAATTTAGATCACTTCTGACAAGGAAACCTGAACCAAGGACAAGAAGCCTGCTGATCTAAGGACTGCCTACCCCTTCTGCCAGAGTGCTGTTTGTTGGGGGAATCCTGCATTGCTTCTTTATTTTTGCCAAGGAACCAGGAGAGAGGAACTGTGTGTGTACTCTCAATCTTTGCTAAGAAAATCTCCAAGGGCTGGAAGAGTGCCAGTCTCCTGTTGAAGTCACAGGGCTAAAGGACTTCATCTGCTTAAAGTGCTGTTTGCTGGAACTTGTGAATCCAGCCCCTCTGAAAGAATCCAGCAATCTCGACGCCGACGGACGCCGCCGAATCCAGCTCGACATCGTGAGTAACGGCTCCAGTGTCCCGCTTCCTCGACGCCGGCCGCCGGGCCCGATCGACGCCAGCAACAACGCCAGTGAGTAGTGAGTTCGGCTCCAGCTCCAAGTGACCTCGTGTCTGCACCTCTGCTGATCGCATCGACTTCGAGCCCTCTCGACGCCGTGAGCGCTGCTCACTCTTGCAACATCGACATCGACGACGCCGTATCCTGCTTCATCTCGTGAGCGCTGCTCCCGCCTGACTTCGGTCGACGCCGCTGCAGATCGCCCCGACTCCGAGGCCCGATCGACGCCGAAGACACGACGCCGGACATCTCGACGCCGCTGATCATCGAGTGCTTCACTTTTCCAAGGTACTGTGTTGTTGGGGTCTGTACGACTCCGGGCTCGACGTAGCGCTCCTCGCGGTCGATGCCAAACCTTTGGATTAACTTTGCCTCGACGTCGTGTGACTCCCGTGTGGGTTACATTGTTGCCAAGAACTGTGTTTTAGAGAAGAAGAGTTGCTTTTGATACTAAAGACTTTGTGCTAAGAAGAAACCGTGCTTGAACTATTATTTTTCCTTCCAAGAGTATTTATTAAGACTGTGGTATATTTTTGTCGTTATTTGGTCTTGTGCTAAGCCTTATATAAAAATCCTTATTTTTATAATACTACTGTGTCGTGTCCTTTTGTAGTGTATTCACTTTATTACTGTATGTGGTCATAAATGCTTAACGCACTGCCTCTGAGATAAGCCTGTCTGCTTTGCCAAGCTACCAAGGGGGTGAGCAGGGGTTATCTAAGTGTGTGATCCCCTTGCCCTGACTAGAAAAGGTGTGTCCCTATTTGTCAGAAGTGTATACCTCTGCCAACAAGAGACAGCCGCTTCTAACATTGGTGGGTCAGCGGTGAGGATTTGAACTTTGCATTTATGACCCATGTGCAGTGATTAGTGTACGCTACATAGTGAAAGCAGACCATAGCGCATTCACAATCTACTTGGTTGGATATTCTATTTTTGTTCTCCGCTTTCCTGAAACTTGATTTTTGAAACTGCCAGTTTTGACCATGAGTGATGCCGGAGTCACTGCCCCTGTTGCTGTTGTGGAGGAGTTTGATAGGAGCAAGATAAAGGATTACAAGTTAAAGGAGCTGAAATCCTTTTGCAAGAAATTTAAAGTCCCTACCAAAGGCATCTCAGCGAAGGAGGAATATCTCAAAGCTTTGGAGGCCTGGTTGGAATCCAGAGATCCCTCTGATGCGGTGGTGGTACCACCAGGGGAAGGGGAAGAGGAAGTACCAGTGAATGGTCATGTGTCCTCTCCTGGCAGCAGTGTTTCCTCCAAAGGTCTTTCTCCTGAAGAAAGAGAAGAAAGGGCGAAGGAGCGAGCATACAACATGGAGATGGCAAAACTTAAGATAAATGGGCAGTTGGAAATAGAGAATGCAAGAGGCAGGAGAGAAGCTGATATGGAGATCAAAAGGTTAGAGTTTGAAAGAGAGAAGTTAGCTTTTGAGCGTGATACCAGGATGAGGGAGTTGGAGCTCAAAGCTAAAGAGTTAGAATTGAATCCCTCTGGTGGCAGCATCCCATCTGTGCCTGCAGAAAGTAGGTTTTATTTTCCCAAAGATGTGATCAAAGATTTTCAGAAGAATGAGGATATTGGTCAATGGTTTAAAGCATATGAGTTAGCATTGTTGGCCCACCGGGTCCCTGAGAAGGATTGGGGAGCGGGGTTGTGGGGTCGCTTTGTGAATGAGGGAAGAGATACCCTGTTAGACATGCCTGTTGAGGATAGGATGTCTTATGCTCATATGAAAGATGCTTTAATGTTAAGGTATGGCCTAACCCCAGAAAAGTACAGACAGGCCTTTAGAGAATGTAAGAAGTTGCCTGGTACCACGTGGGTGGAATATGTGTCATATTTTTGCAGAGCCATGGATGGTTGGGTAAAGGGCAGCAAAGTGGAAAGTTATGATGCTCTCTATGATTTATTTGCTTGGGAGCACTTGTCTAATAACTGTTTTCCAGAGCTGCGCCTGCACCTTATTGATAGCAAGATATCTAACCCTAGAAAACTTGCTGAAGAGGCGGACCGCTGGGTCAGTACCAGGGTCCACAAGGGTCCAGTGGGAGACTCAGCCAAAGGTGGGCAGGGTCCCCAGCAGAAGAGTGGGGGGGACAAGGGTAAACAGAGGGAGTTCCAGAAAGGGCCCCAAAGTAATCCCCAAGGGAACCAAGGGAAGGGTTCCCAGCCTCCCCCAGATAAGAAATCAGAGGCCCCGACAGGTAAACCTGTTCGTAGGGGCCCCATGACCTGCTTCGCTTGTAAACAGGTGGGACACCGTTTTTATGATCCTCAGTGTCCCTTGAAGAACTCTACTGCACCACCACGTGCAGCTCCCCGTCAGTTGGCGAGTGTAGCCCTGGGAGGGGAGGAGATGGTTGCCCATGGTGGGGAGGGTCCCGCAGAGATGTCCCTGGTCTCTCTAGGAGACATGGAATTGGTCCCTCCACCCCCTCTGCCTAGTAACACTAAGAAATATAGGCAGTGGGTGACCATTAATGGGCATAGAGTGGAAGCTCTCAGAGACACCGGAGCGAGTGTGACAGCTGTCAAGTGTCACTTGGTGTCCAGAGAGCAGGTTGTTCCCCACGCATTCTACCCTGTGATAGCTGCTGACAACTCCCAGAGAGAGTGTGAGGTAGCTCAAGTTTCCTTTGAATGGGGGGGAGTTTCAGGTACTCTTCAAGTTGCTGTAAGGCCCGCCATGACTGTTGATTGTCTCCTGGGCAACGATTTGGAAGACTCCCCTTGGGCTAAGGTGGAGAGGGAGACACATTTGAAAATGTTGGGTGTGCCAGAGTGGCTGTGTGCAACCACTCGATCCATGACAGCAAGTAAGGGTGTTGATGGGGTTCTGGAGCCTGAAAGTATGGCCCAGGACCCAGCTGTGAAGAGAAGAGGCAGGGGGCGCGGGAAACCGTCCCCCATAGTTCCCGTGGTCCAGGAGGAGGCAGACCTTGAGGTGTATGCCCTGGAACCCACAGGTAAACAAGTTGCTGAACTGGGAGACCTGCCCGAGCTGACCCACTGGCAGCAGGATGGTGGTCCCTCCAGGGAAGAATTCTGTGCAGAACAGAAAGTGTGCCCTTCTCTTGTGGGTATGAGGCAGCAGGCCTCAGCCCAAACCTCAGGTGATCAGTCAGGGTCACATTTTGTTTACTGGGAGAACAACCTCCTGTATAGCGAGCCTAAGGCTGCTGAGCCTGGGTCAGCCCGTGTGCTGGTGGTACCCCAGCGCTTCAGAGCCTTCCTACTGGGTTTGGCTCATGACGTTCCTTTAGCTGGACATCTGGGGCAGGACAAGACCTATGACAGGCTTGTCACCCATTTTTATTGGCCTCAGATGAGAAGGGATACAGATATCCATTGCAAGACCTGTCAAACTTGCCAGGCAAGTGGGAAAAGCGGGCGGAAGCAGAAGGCTCCCCTCCAACCTTTTCCCGTGGTCAGTACCCCCTTTGACCGGGTGGGGATTGACATTGTTGGGCCCCTGGACCCCAAGACAGCCCTAGGCAACAGGTTCATCCTGGTCTTGGTGGACCATGCCACACGGTACCCGGAAGCCATCCCTCTCAGAACAGTGACGGCCCCCGTGGTGGGACGGGCACCGATGGGTGTTTTCTCCCGAATGGGGTTCCCCAGAGAGGTGGTGTCAGACCGGGGCACCAACTTCATTTCCAACTATATGAAGTCTTTGTGGAAGGAGTGTGGGGTAACTTACAAGTTCACCACTCCTTACCACCCTCAAGGTAATGGGTTGGTTGAAAGATTCAACCGTACCCTTAAAGGCATGATTATGGGTCTTGAAGAACCAATGAGGCGTAAATGGGACGTCCTCTTGCCATGCCTGTTGTTTGCTTACCGTGAGGTGCCACAAAAGTCTCTAGGGTTCAGCCCCTTTGAGCTCTTGTATGGTCACCCGGTAAGAGGACCTTTGAGTCTGGTCAAAGAAGGCTGGGAGCAATCTCCCAGGAAACCTCCCCAGGATGTATACAGTTACATGCTGGCCTTTAGGAACCAGACTAGGCGCTTCAGAGATCTTGCTCAGGCAAATCTGGAGGCCAGCCAGGAGGAGATGAAGCGGTGGTACGACCAGAAGGCCACTCTGGTAGAGCTTCAGCCTGGACAGAAAGTTTGGGTTATGTCCCCTGTGGAACCTTGTGCGCTCAAGGACAGGTGGACTGGACCATTTGAGGTTGTGGAGAAAAAGAGCGATGTCACCTACATGGTGGACTTGAAGTCTCCCAGGAACCCCTTGCGGGTCCTGCATGTCAACCGTTTGAAGCCCCACTTAGAAAGGTCCGAAGTGGGCATGCTCCTAGCTACAGATGCTGGAATGGAGGAGGAGAGTGAGCCTCTTCCTGACCTCCTGTCTGCAAAAGAGCAAGATTGGTCAGTGGATGGTGTTGTCCTCTCTGACACCCTGACCCCTGAACAGCAGCAGGATTGTCGCCAATTGTTGGGACAATTCCCTGATCTGTTCTCCTTGATTCCTGGTGTCACTCAGTGGTGTGTCCATGATGTGGACACCGGGGACAGCACTCCTGTGAAGCACAAGGCTTACAGAGTGACTGACAAGGTCAGAGCATACATCAAGGGGGAGGTCTCCAAAATGTTTGCCTTAGGGGTGGTTGAGTCCTCTAGCAGTCCTTGGGCCAGCCCAGTGGTCTTGGTCCCAAAGGCTGCAGCACCTGGTGCTTCACCGGAACTTCGGTTCTGTGTGGATTACCGAGGACTCAATTCAGTCACCAAGACTGACGCGCACCCCATCCCCAGAGCTGATGAGCTCATAGATCGGTTAGGGGCTGCCCGGTACCTTAGTACGTTTGACCTAACGTCTGGGTACTGGCAGATCACCTTGACTGATGGGGCAAAAGAGAGGTCAGCATTCTCCACACCAGATGGGCACTACCAGTTCCGGGTTATGCCCTTTGGGATGAAGAATGCCCCTGCCACCTTCCAGAGGTTGGTCAACCAGGTCTTGGCTGGACTGGATGATTTCAGTGCCGCCTACCTGGACGACATCGCAGTGTTCAGCGCCAGCTGGGAGGAACACTTGCGCCACCTCCAGGAAGTGTTGTTGGCCCTGCGCAGAGCAGGCCTCACAATTAAAGCCAGTAAGTGCCAGATTGGGCAGGGTTCAGTGGTGTACTTGGGGCACCAAGTAGGGAGCGGCAAGGTGGCCCCCCTGCAACCCAAGATTGATTCCATCCTGGCATGGGCACCGCCCAAAACCCAGACTCAGGTGAGAGCCTTCTTGGGTCTCACGGGTTATTACAGGAGTTTCGTCAAGGATTATGGTAACATTGTGCACCCCTTGACTTCGCTGACTTCCAGGAAGCAGCCACGACTTGTGATCTGGACTGACGCCTGTCAAACGGCCTTTGACACCCTGAAAACTGCAATGTGCACAGCACCCATACTCCAGGCACCCGACTTTTCTAAAGAATTTGTTGTCCAGACGAACGCTTCAGAGCATGGCGTGGGGGCTGTTCTAGCTCAGGTGAATGAAGAGGGCCGAGACTTACCTGTAGCCTAAGCATGGGCGTAAAATCCGGTCCGCTCGCGGATGTTTCGGATTTTCGGCAAATCCGGAATCCGCGAACGCTCGCGAATTTGTCGAAAATCCGTGAATCCGCTCGCGGCGGATTTTTTGCTTGGTTGCGGCGCACGGCGTGGTGCACGGCGTTCACTTTCCGTCATTTTAGCGTTTGCCGAGTTGTTTTTCTTTGCGAGTGACGCGCCATTTTAGATCTTGCTGCGTGTTCCCGCGGGAGTTTGTCGCCCGCGAATACGTACTCGCGGCTTGCCACCTTGCACAGCACACCTCGCGAGAGTTCGCAATTGCGAACACGTAGTTGCGGCGGAAAGGAACAATCTCGCACTTGCGAAATAGAGATTTTGCAATTTCGCACAAGAAAATCACCAGCAAACAGGATAAACCTTCAGAAAATTATGATTTTTATCAGAATCACTCCTCAGGTTGACATTTGCATGGCCTTTTTTTTTTTGCAAGGAGTCCATTTTGGGGGGGGGGAGGAAGGAAGTGCCCCACAGTCTCCAACTTCCTGTTCCTGTCCAGCAGGCTCCTCCCAGTGCTTTGTCCATCTCCTGGTCACTTTCATTTGGATCTGGAGCTGGAAGGATTACTTTTTGTGGGTGCTGCTGGATATTTGGATTTGAGGCCTTTTTGACTGTCTTTGGATCACTTTTGGATTAGAAATCAACTTTCACAAGTAAGTTTGTTTGGGGCATTACAGTTGCTGCAAGTAAAATTTTGGAACTTTTTCAGAACATTAAATAAATTATATTGTGGGTAGCCACAGTATCCAGTAGGACCAGGGTTGGTTAGGGGTGCATGATACAACTGTTTTGTTGAATTTAAACACCATTTAGGCCATGGATGGGCTGGGATTGTGCTGATTTTTGTCCTTTTTTTGGGACTGCTGGTGGGGCCCTTTGCCCAGGGGTGGTGAGTGTTGCATGGGCCTAGTCTTTCTGTGGGGTGTCTTCTTGAATTTAAACATAATTCATGTCATGGATTGGCTGGGATTGTGCTTATTTTATTGTTTTTTGTCGTTTTTGGGGGGCTGCTGGTGTGGCCTTTTGCCCAGGGGTGGTGGGTGGTGCATGGACTGAGTGTGCCTGTGGTGTGGTCTCACTCTCTTTAATGTAAACATCATGGATGGCATTGGATTGTGGTGATTTCTGGCTGTTTTTCTGTTTTTTGGGGGTGTACTGTTGATGTGGACTGGCCATGTGGGTGGTGGTGGTGGGTGGCCATCTTGAGTGCTGGCTGCTACAGGCAACATGTGCTTGGGGTGTAAGGGGCCATTTTGAGGAGAGGCAGTGTCTGAGGCCTGCACTTATTTTGCCTACTTTTCATCCATTATGCCCAGGGGTAGTGAGTGTTGCATGGGCCTAGTGTTTCTGAGGGGTGTCTTCTTGAATTAAAACACCATTGAGGCCATGGATGGGCTGGGATTGTGCTGATTTTATTGTTTTTTGTCGTTTTTTTGGGCCTGCTGGTGGGGCCCTTTGCCCAGGGGTGGTGAGTGTTGCATGGGCCTAGTCTTTCTGTGGGGTGTCTTCTTGAATTTAAACATAATAGAGGCCATGGATGGGCTGGGATTGTGCTTATTTTATTGTTTTTTGTCGTTTTTGGGGGGCTGCTGGTGTGGCCTTTTGCCCAGGGGTGGTGGGTGGTGCATGGACTGAGTGTGCCTGTGGTGTGGTCTCACTCTCTTTAATGTAAACATCATGGATGGCATTGGATTGTGGTGATTTCTGGCTGTTTTTCTGTTTTTTGGGGGTGTACTGTTGATGTGGACTGGTCATGTGGGTGGTGGTGGTGGCCATCTTGAGTGCTGGCTGCTACAGGCAACATGTGCTTGGGGTGTAAGAAGGGGCCATTTTGAGGAGAGGCAGTGTCTGAGGCCTGCACTTATTTTGCCTACTTTTCATCCATTATGCCCAGGGGTAGTGAGTGTTGCATGGGCCTAGTGTTTCTGAGGGGTGTCTTCTTGAATTTAAACACCATTGAGGCCATGGATGGGCTGGGATTGTGCTGATTTTATTGTTTTTTGTCGTTTTTTTGGGCCTGCTGGTGGGGCCCTTTGCCCAGGGGTGGTGAGTGTTGCATGGGCCTAGTCTTTCTGTGGGGTGTCTTCTTGAATTTAAACATAATAGAGGCCATGGATGGGCTGGGATTGTGCTTATTTTATTGTTTTTTGTCGTTTTTGGGGGGCTGCTGGTGTGGCCTTTTGCCCAGGGGTGGTGGGTGGTGCATGGACTGAGTGTGCCTGTGGTGTGGTCTCACTCTCTTTAATGTAAACATCATGGATGGCATTGGATTGTGGTGATTTCTGGCTGTTTTTCTGTTTTTTGGGGATGTACTGTTGATGTGGACTGGTCATGTGGGTGGTGGTGGTGGCCATCTTGAGTGCTGGCTGCTACAGGCAACATGTGCTTGGGGTGTAAGAAGGGGCCATTTTGAGGAGAGGCAGTGTCTGAGGCCTGCACTTATTTTGCCTACTTTTCATCCATTATGCCCAGGGGTAGTGAGTGTTGCATGGGCCTAGTGTTTCTGAGGGGTGTCTTCTTGAATTTAAACACCATTGAGGCCATGGATGGGCTGGGATTGTGCTGATTTTATTGTTTTTTGTCGTTTTTTTGGGCCTGCTGGTGGGGCCCTTTGCCCAGGGGTGGTGAGTGTTGCATGGGCCTAGTCTTTCTGTGGGGTGTCTTCTTGAATTTAAACATAATTGAGGCCATGGATGGGCTGGGATTGGGCTTATTTTATTGTTTTTTGTCGTTTTTGGGGGGCTGCTGGTGTGGCCTTTTGCCCAGGGGTGGTGGGTGGTGCATGGACTGAGTGTGCCTGTGGTGTGGTCTCACTCTCTTTAATGTAAACATCATGGATGGCGTTGGATTGTGGTGATTTCTGGCTGTTTTTCTGTTTTTTGGGGGTGTACTGTTGATGTGGACTGGCCATGTGGGTGGTGGTGGTGGCCATCTTGAGTGCTGGCTGGTACAGGCAACATGTGCCTGGGGTGTAAGGGGCCATTTTGAGGAGAGGCAGTGTCTGAGGCCTGCACTTATTTTGCCTACTTTTCATCCATTATGCCCAGGGGTAGTGAGTGTTGCATGGGCCTAGTGTTTCTGAGGGGTGTCTTCTTGAATTTAAACACCATTGAGGCCATGGATGGGCTGGGATTGTGCTGATTTTATTGTTTTTTGTCGTATTTTTGGGCCTGCTGGTGGGGCCCTTTGCCCAGGGGTGGTGAGTGTTGCATGGGCCTAGTCTTTCTGTGGGGTGTCTTCTTGAATTTAAACATAATAGAGGCCATGGATGGGCTGGGATTGTGCTTATTTTATTGTTTTTTGTCGTTTTTGGGGGGCTGCTGGTGTGGCCTTTTGCCCAGGGGTGGTGGGTGGTGCATGGACTGAGTGTGCCTGTGGTGTGGTCTCACTCTCTTTAATGTAAACATCATGGATGGCATTGGATTGTGGTGATTTCTGGCTGTTTTTCTGTTTTTTGGGGGTGTACTGTTGATGTGGACTGGTCATGTGGGTGGTGGTGGTGGCCATCTTGAGTGCTGGCTGCTACAGGCAACATGTGCTTGGGGTGTAAGAAGGGGCCATTTTGAGGAGAGGCAGTGTCTGAGGCCTGCACTTATTTTGCCTACTTTTCATCCATTATGCCCAGGGGTAGTGAGTGTTGCATGGGCCTAGTGTTTCTGAGGGGTGTCTTCTTGAATAAAAACACCATTGAGGCCATGGATGGGCTGGGATTGTGCTGATTTTATTGTTTTTTGTCGTTTTTTTGGGCCTGCTGGTGGGGCCCTTTGCCCAGGGGTGGTGAGTGTTGCATGGGCCTAGTCTTTCTGTGGGGTGTCTTCTTGAATTTAAACATAATAGAGGCCATGGATGGGCTGGGATTGTGCTTATTTTATTGTTTTTTGTCGTTTTTGGGGGGCTGCTGGTGTGGCCTTTTGCCCAGGGGTGGTGGGTGGTGCATGGACTGAGTGTGCCTGTGGTGTGGTCTCACTCTCTTTAATGTAAACATCATGGATGGCATTGGATTGTGGTGATTTCTGGCTGTTTTTCTGTTTTTTGGGGGTGTACTGTTGATGTGGACTGGTCATGTGGGTGGTGGTGGTGGCCATCTTGAGTGCTGGCTGCTACAGGCAACATGTGCTTGGGGTGTAAGAAGGGGCCATTTTGAGGAGAGGCAGTGTCTGAGGCCTGCACTTATTTTGCCTACTTTTCATCCATTATGCCCAGGGGTAGTGAGTGTTGCATGGGCCTAGTGTTTCTGAGGGGTGTCTTCTTGAATTTAAACACCATTGAGGCCATGGATGGGCTGGGATTGTGCTGATTTTATTGTTTTTTGTCGTTTTTTTGGGCCTGCTGGTGGGGCCCTTTGCCCAGGGGTGGTGAGTGTTGCATGGGCCTAGTCTTTCTGTGGGGTGTCTTCTTGAATTTAAACATAATTGAGGCCATGGATGGGCTGGGATTGGGCTTATTTTATTGTTTTTTGTCGTTTTTGGGGGGCTGCTGGTGTGGCCTTTTGCCCAGGGGTGGTGGGTGGTGCATGGACTGAGTGTGCCTGTGGTGTGGTCTCACTCTCTTTAATGTAAACATCATGGATGGCGTTGGATTGTGGTGATTTCTGGCTGTTTTTCTGTTTTTTGGGGGTGTACTGTTGATGTGGACTGGCCATGTGGGTGGTGGTGGTGGCCATCTTGAGTGCTGGCTGGTACAGGCAACATGTGCCTGGGGTGTAAGGGGCCATTTTGAGGAGAGGCAGTGTCTGAGGCCTGCACTTATTTTGCCTACTTTTCATCCATTATGCCCAGGGGTAGTGAGTGTTGCATGGGCCTAGTGTTTCTGAGGGGTGTCTTCTTGAATTTAAACACCATTGAGGCCATGGATGGGCTGGGATTGTGCTGATTTTATTGTTTTTTGTCGTATTTTTGGGCCTGCTGGTGGGGCCCTTTGCCCAGGGGTGGTGAGTGTTGCATGGGCCTAGTCTTTCTGTGGGGTGTCTTCTTGAATTTAAACATAATAGAGGCCATGGATGGGCTGGGATTGTGCTTATTTTATTGTTTTTTGTCGTTTTTGGGGGGCTGCTGGTGTGGCCTTTTGCCCAGGGGTGGTGGGTGGTGCATGGACTGAGTGTGCCTGTGGTGTGGTCTCACTCTCTTTAATGTAAACATCATGGATGGCATTGGATTGTGGTGATTTCTGGCTGTTTTTCTGTTTTTTGGGGGTGTACTGTTGATGTGGACTGGTCATGTGGGTGGTGGTGGTGGCCATCTTGAGTGCTGGCTGCTACAGGCAACATGTGCTTGGGGTGTAAGAAGGGGCCATTTTGAGGAGAGGCAGTGTCTGAGGCCTGCACTTATTTTGCCTACTTTTCATCCATTATGCCCAGGGGTAGTGAGTGTTGCATGGGCCTAGTGTTTCTGAGGGGTGTCTTCTTGAATAAAAACACCATTGAGGCCATGGATGGGCTGGGATTGTGCTGATTTTATTGTTTTTTGTCGTTTTTTTGGGCCTGCTGGTGGGGCCCTTTGCCCAGGGGTGGTGAGTGTTGCATGGGCCTAGTCTTTCTGTGGGGTGTCTTCTTGAATTTAAACATAATAGAGGCCATGGATGGGCTGGGATTGTGCTTATTTTATTGTTTTTTGTCGTTTTTGGGGGGCTGCTGGTGTGGCCTTTTGCCCAGGGGTGGTGGGTGGTGCATGGACTGAGTGTGCCTGTGGTGTGGTCTCACTCTCTTTAATGTAAACATCATGGATGGCATTGGATTGTGGTGATTTCTGGCTGTTTTTCTGTTTTTTGGGGGTGTACTGTTGATGTGGACTGGTCATGTGGGTGGTGGTGGTGGCCATCTTGAGTGCTGGCTGCTACAGGCAACATGTGCTTGGGGTGTAAGAAGGGGCCATTTTGAGGAGAGGCAGTGTCTGAGGCCTGCACTTATTTTGCCTACTTTTCATCCATTATGCCCAGGGGTAGTGAGTGTTGCATGGGCCTAGTGTTTCTGAGGGGTGTCTTCTTGAATTTAAACACCATTGAGGCCATGGATGGGCTGGGATTGTGCTGATTTTATTGTTTTTTGTCGTTTTTTTGGGCCTGCTGGTGGGGCCCTTTGCCCAGGGGTGGTGAGTGTTGCATGGGCCTAGTCTTTCTGTGGGGTGTCTTCTTGAATTTAAACATAATTGAGGCCATGGATGGGCTGGGATTGGGCTTATTTTATTGTTTTTTGTCGTTTTTGGGGGGCTGCTGGTGTGGCCTTTTGCCCAGGGGTGGTGGGTGGTGCATGGACTGAGTGTGCCTGTGGTGTGGTCTCACTCTCTTTAATGTAAACATCATGGATGGCGTTGGATTGTGGTGATTTCTGGCTGTTTTTCTGTTTTTTGGGGGTGTACTGTTGATGTGGACTGGCCATGTGGGTGGTGGTGGTGGCCATCTTGAGTGCTGGCTGGTACAGGCAACATGTGCCTGGGGTGTAAGGGGCCATTTTGAGGAGAGGCAGTGTCTGAGGCCTGCACTTATTTTGCCTACTTTTCATCCATTATGCCCAGGGGTAGTGAGTGTTGCATGGGCCTAGTGTTTCTGAGGGGTGTCTTCTTGAATTTAAACACCATTGAGGCCATGGATGGGCTGGGATTGTGCTGATTTTATTGTTTTTTGTCGTTTTTTTGGGCCTGCTGGTGGGGCCCTTTGCCCAGGGGTGGTGAGTGTTGCATGGGCCTAGTCTTTCTGTGGGGTGTCTTCTTGAATTTAAACATAATTGAGGCCATGGATGGGCTGGGATTGGGCTTATTTTATTGTTTTTTGTCGTTTTTGGGGGGCTGCTGGTGTGGCCTTTTGCCCAGGGGTGGTGGGTGGTGCATGGACTGAGTGTGCCTGTGGTGTGGTCTCACTCTCTTTAATGTAAACATCATGGATGGCGTTGGATTGTGGTGATTTCTGGCTGTTTTTCTGTTTTTTGGGGGTGTACTGTTGATGTGGAATGGCCATGTGGGTGGTGGTGGTGGCCATCTTGAGTGCTGGCTGGTACAGGCAACATGTGCCTGGGGTGTAAGGGGCCATTTTGAGGAGAGGCAGTGTCTGAGGCCTGCACTTATTTTGCCTACTTTTCATCCATTATGCCCAGGGGTAGTGAGTGTTGCATACTTGCATGTCCGTAGTCTTTCTGTGGGGTGTCTTCAATGTAAACATCAAGGATGGCATGGGATTGTGCTCATTTTTCTGTGTTTTGTCGAATTTTTGGGGTGTATAACTGAACTGATGTTCCTCTGTCTTCCATTGCTTTTAGGTGCACAAGAAGACTCAAGAGAACCACCAGTGCCAGGAAGAAGTCCTGCAGCGGTGTGTGCAGCATAACGTCACGCGACGTCACGTCTGGACACAGAACCCTCTGCAACTCGTGCAACTGCTGCCTGCTGACCTGCTCTGAAGAGGATGGCCCCAAAAAAAGTAACCCGTAGCTCCTCTAGCAAGAAAGGTGCCAGTAAGGAGCAGAAGAAGCAAGTTACCAAGGAGACTGGTGTGCGGCCCGCCCCTTTTTTTGGGAGTAAAAAAAAAAGTATGCCTGCAGCAGCAGCAGCGGGATCTGCTGGGGACCAAGCTGGCAGCACCCCCCCCGCTCCATTGGGCTCAGTGCCACCACCACCACCACGCCAACTTAAGTCCAAGCCCTTGAGTGCTGCAGAGGCAGCCAGTATAGTTGTTCAATCACCATCGACCAGTGATGTTGGCTCATCGCAAGAAAGCAGCAGCAATGTCCCTCAATCAACACAGGTTGTTGTAGCTCATCTGACGAGTGTTGAACAACCACAGCCGCAACAACAATCACATGTGCAAGTACAAGCCCAAGTACATGTGGAAGGAGAGGCAGCGCAAGGAGATGCGCAAGCAGAGGTGCATGGAGGGTCACAAGTGCCCACAATAGTTGTTCCTCCCGAAGTAGGGGCACATCAGGAAATCGACAATCAAGGCGAGGTATCATTTGAGGAAGCCACTCCTCCTGCTGATCCTTCATTGTCTTCCACAACCCTAGCAAGGAAGAGATCAAGGGTGGTGTCTACATCCTCTTCAAGCACACCTCCTTCTGATGATACGGATCAAACTTGGGAACCAGCACCACAGCCGTCTGAGAGTGAGGCACACCATGATCCAACAAAGGTACTTAAGCGTAAAAGGAAGCTCGTCCAAAGTCTCAGACTTATGGAGTGTGATGAGGCTCAACAAGAAGTGGCGGATACTGCTGCTGATGAAGACTCTGCCAACGACGACCCAGTCATCATAAAGGTCACTGCAGCCCCAGCGGGCATGCAGCAAACAGACATTTTGACCCTAGCCCGAAGAGCTGCTGCGCGTGATGATGATGATGATGATGATGTTGTCGATGAGGAGGCAGTGGAAACACCACAATCATTGGAGTTAAGTAGTACACCAACTCGTCCCGCTTCCATATTTCTTTCTGGCAAGAAGAGACCTCCGCCAACCTCGACCTTAATTAGTGGCGGTGAAAGTGGAAAACGTACAAAAGTTGGGCAATCCAGATCCTCCACTTCATCTGGCATTAGCTTCATGACCACCACCACCAGTATCGCCGCCTCCTCCAGGTCCCACAGACACTTCAAGTCCCCAGTTTGGGACTTCTTTACTGTTTGTCCCAAAAATCCAAAGTTTGCCATTTGTACCCTTTGTAAGCTTGCAGTTAGTCGTGGTAAGTCAGGTACCAACTATGGTACCGGCGGCCAGAGTGGTCATCTTGAGAGAAAGCACGCTGTCAAATGGTTTGCGCACCTAGCTGCGATCAAGAAAGGCCAAAATCAAGGAAACGTTGATGTTTCATCTGATGTTGACGAGCAGGAAGAAGACGTGTCAAACACTTCCCTTACACCCAGTACCCCTGTCAGCAGCACACCCAATGTGAGGCACACTAAGAGTGTTGGAGCGAGTGAGACACCAACGCACAAAAGTTCACCAGCGAGCAAAATTGGGTCAACGAAGTCATTATCAGCCCGTAAATGCTTGGTCCAGGGCAACATTAGAACAATGCTTACTTCAGACGTGCCATATGAACGCAACCACCCACTGACGCGTCTGTATAACACTAAGCTGGCTAAAATGCTAGCTGTGGACCTTCTACCTTTTTCTTTTGTAGAAGCGGTAGGTTTTCTTTAATTAGTTGCAACGCTCTGCCCTAAATGGAAGGTTCCGAGCCGGTTCTATTTTGCCAGAGTTGCGGTTCCAGCACTACATGAAGATGTGCTGCAGGCGATTGGGGCAGCTTTGCAGAAGAGTGCTGTTCACACAATACATCTGACAACAGACATGTGGACCAGTGGCCCAGGCGATGATTACATGTGCATCACTGCACACTGGGTCTCTTTTTCAGGTGTTAAAGCAAAGCTAAACGCAGGTGTTGACCCGGACCAAGTTTTCAAAGCTGCTCGGAAACATGCAACACTAGCCATGTTTGGCTTGGAGAAAAGTCACACAGCAGAAAACCTTTTGGAAGAGTTTGACAAAAAGGTCTTGACAATGCTATCCCCCCTAAAACGCAAGATTGGTTATGTTTCCACGGATAATGGCGCCAATGTAAGGCCATGTTCCTTGGTGACCATGTTAGAGTGCCGTGTTTGGCGCACTGTATCAACCTGGTAGTTCAAAAATTCTTGAGTGATAAAGAGAGTCCAGCGTTCGAGGTAATGGCCACCTGCCGCAAAATGTGCAACCATTTCAGCCATTCTTTTAAGGCCCGGAAGCATCTGCGGAGACTGCTACTTCAACGTGGAATGCCAGTGAAAGCACTCATCCAGGAGGTGGCAACACGTTGGAACTCAACCTTCTACATGCTTGAGCGTCTGCATGAGCAGTATACGGTACTCGATCACTATTTCTTGACAGAGGCTACATCTCAGAAGGAGGACCTGCGGATGAGTAAGGCGCAATGGGACATAGTTAAAAGCCTGACAGACATGCTTCGTCCTTTTGAGTTCTTCACGCGTGCAGTCAGCCAGGAGGACTGTAATTTGGGAAAAGCTATCCCATTGTTGTGCATACTGGAGCACCAACTGATGGCGGTTTCTTCTGAGTTTGAAAAAGATGAAAAAAAAAAAACCCATTTCATTTTGTCTGAGAAATTATTACATCGCCTACGTGGTGATGAACGTCTTCAAAACATCAACTCAGATCAGCATTACATTTGTGCTACTATTCTGGATCCACGCTACAAAAAGGCGCTGGCAGACAACGCATTCTTTCCTTTCGCTGATGCAGATGTTCAAAAGTACAAACATTGGTTAGCCTGGTCAGCCAAGAGGTTTGAAAAAGAACGGCAGGTTATTGAAGGAGAAGCCAGTACATCAGCATCAGCATCAGCAGGCCATCCGCAGTCACAAGAATCCACTTCTGCACCTGTGGCTGGGGCACAAGTGACCTCTCAGCCGTTAAAGACACCGGCAACTGGATCATCTGCACCACACACAATGACAACACTAACAGTGGCTGGGGAGGAGGATTGGCTAAGTTTGATGGGGTATGGTTCTCGAAAAAATGTCACAGGCACAGCAAAAAGTAAGCAAAGTGGAGGAACAGTTGATGACCTTGAGTCGATGGTGCAGGACTATCTGAATGACTCAACAGAGGTCTTCCTTAATGATGAGCCATTGCAGTATTGGCATGGCAAAAAACAATTGTGGCCACAGCTCTCCAACCTGGCTATAAACTATTTGTCTTGCCCACTCGCAAGTGTGTCTTCTGAACGTGTTTTCAGTGCTGCTGGTGGCATTGTAACTCCCAAACGGAGCCGCCTCTCGCCCAAAAATGTGGAGCGGCTGACAATGATCAAGATGAATCAGCACCTCATACCACCAGATTACAAAGTACGAGAAAGCACGCCGCATGAAGACGAGGAGGACAGCAACGTAGATGAGGGGATTTTTTCTCTGTTCGGTGCCACTGACCTCATCCAGCCTGAATTCGCAGAGTATGATGACGAAATCTTGTTCTTATTCCCTGACACCGAGCCCTGAAAATGAGACAATCAATCAAGAACTTTCTTTTTCGTCCTTATTCACTTTTATTCCTGTGTGCTTTGTGTCTCTCTTTCTTTGTTTTGCACAGTTAATTTAATTCAAACTTTAATCACCTAATCCCAAAAACAAGACCATCATCAGAACTGTCTTCACTTGTTTGCTTATTGATTTGAAGGTGCCGCAGTCTACATTCCTCAGGTTCACAAGTTCTGAAGAACATGCTCCTCTATCCTCCTCCTCCAGACTGCGATTTCCCTCCAAGCAGAGTGCTGGATTACGCACAATGAAGAAAGACTCAGCACTTGTGGGGGTGTTGTACTTCTTTGCGGGTGAGTTGACGGTTTTGGGCCCATTGCTGTGAAGCTCTAATAATGGACAAAAGTGTTTTGGACCAAATATGAGGTGGAACTTTCTTGCCGTTTTTGCTGACTTGCTTGCCTTTGAGGTGCTCTTTGGCGGGGTTCCGGGGGTTTGTGTGTAATTTTTGGTGTCTGTCGAAGCACTGCTGCGACAGTCTAATCTTGATTGCATTTGCTTTTCAGGAAATCCGTGGTGGAAAACAGGAGTTATGATGATTGATGATGATGACCTAGCTGAACAGCGCCGCATTTGGAACGAAGGCCGAGAGATATTGTAAGTATGAGATTTAGCTTTTTCGCTGTTTGGGGGTGTTGTCGGGTGTTTTTTTGCGGGTGGGTTGGCGCCGGCGGGTCTTGCCTGGGGCATTCCTGGGAAGGTCTAATACCGGATAGAAGTGTTTTGGACAAAATCCATAAGGAACAGCCTTTTTTTTGCCATTTCTTCAGACATCTTGCTCAATGTAGCGTTTTGGGGGGCTTCCTGCTGTTCGTGGGTGGGTTGCGGCCGGGGTCTCTGTCGAAGCACTGCTGCGACAGTCTAATCTTGATTGCATTTGCTTTTCAGGAAATCCGTGGTGGAAAACAGGAGTTATGATGATTGATGATGATGACGACCTAGCTGCACAGCGCCGCGTTTGGACCGAAGGCCGAGAGACATTGTAAGTATGAGATTTAGCTTTTTCGCTGTTTGGGGGTGTTGTGTCGGGTGTTTTTTTGCGGGTGGGTTGGCGGGTCTTGCCTGGGGCATTCCTGGGAAGGTCTAATACCGGATACAAGTGTTTTGGACAAAATCCATAAGGAACAGCCTTTTTTTTGCCATTTCTTCAGACATCTTGCTCAATGTAGCGTTTTGGGGGGCTTCCTGCTGTTCGTGGGTGGGTTGCGGCCGGGGTCTCTGTCGAAGCACTGCTGCGACAGTCTAATCTTGATTGCATTTGCTTTTCAGGAAATCCGTGGTGGAAAACAGGAGTTATGATGATTGATGATGATGACGACCTAGCTGCACAGCGCCGCGTTTGGACCGAAGGCCGAGAGACATTGTAAGTATGAGATTTAGCTTTTTCGCTGTTTGGGGGTGTTGTGTCGGGTGTTTTTTTGCGGGTGGGTTGGCGGGTCTTGCCTGGGGCATTCCTGGGAAGGTCTAATACCGGATACAAGTGTTTTGGACAAAATCCATAAGGAACAGCCTTTTTTTTGCCATTTCTTCAGACATCTTGCTCAATGTAGCGTTTTGGGGGGCTTCCTGCTGTTCGTGGGTGGGTTGCGGCCGGGGTCTCTGTCGAAGCACTGCTGCGACAGTCTAATCTTGATTGCATTTGCTTTTCAGGAAATCCGTGGTGGAAAACAGGAGTTATGATGATTGATGATGATGACGACCTAGCTGCACAGCGCCGCGTTTGGACCGAAGGCCGAGAGACATTGTAAGTATGAGATTTAGCTTTTTCGCTGTTTGGGGGTGTTGTGTCGGGTGTTTTTTTGCGGGTGGGTTGGCGGGTCTTGCCTGGGGCATTCCTGGGAAGGTCTAATACCGGCTAGAAGTTTGTTGGACAAAATCCATAAGGAAACACCAGTTTTGGCACTTTTTGTAAGTTAGGGTTCGTTAGGGTTAGCCCTAGCAGCAGGATTGTATGCGTTTAGGGGGGTTCTATTGCAACGCGGTTCTGTTGTTGTAGAGCACTGTTGGAGCGATGCTGGCTATGGATACTTTTGCTTGCAGGCAAGTGGTTTGAATACAATCCACGGTCTGTATTTGGGCCTACTGTTACTTTCAAAGTACGTTTTGTAACCATTTTTCTGCTAGGCATCGTTTTTGGAGATATGATTGGGTTCTTCTACATTTTTGCGACTGGCTTTAGTAAGGGTCTTGGTGGGAGCATTGCTGGGAAGGTCAAATTTTGTTCTAAAACACAGTAGTACACCCACCTTGAGGGGAAAGATCCGCTATAATATTTTGGCCATACTTATTGATCCTTAAAAAGGTGACTCAGACAGAGCACGCAATTTCAAAAATATTGTACTGTCTATTAGGGAAATCAAAGTGTCACTTTTTGAACCACACAGCGTACATACCTTTTATTTATTTATCAGTGGTATTGTAATAGCACTTCCTGTTTTCCGTTCAATAATTACAGGCCGGGTTTCAGTCAACATCCGCCAGGCAGGCAGTGGACAGGGTGTCTCTTCTGTCAGTGGTCACCACCACATTGATGGACGAAGCGTCAGCTGGAATGGAGGAGTGCCGCCAATAAGAGGAATTGTTTGCTGCATGCAACTTACTTACCAATTTCAACAGGACAACTCCAACAACATACGCAATACAGATACAGTATCCATTGTTGTCTTTTATTCTATGAGTGTGACTGCATGTGCTTACCTTTAGTTTGTAACCAAAGATTGTCTGTAAACTCTGTATCTTCAATTATTGTTTGTCCATGCTCTGCTTTTTTTTTCTTCTCTCAACAAAACCTACCCAAAAAGAAACCCCCATTCCCATCCATTTTACAAACCCTAACCCTCTTCCCCCGGGCTGTGTTGTTTTGCTTGATGTCTGACTAAAATGACATCAATAATTCCACACACTTGCTGGGGAGGATAAGGTGATAGCAGCAACAGGCTGGTGAAGGAATACGAGGATATCTTCTAGACTTACTCAGCTTCAGTACTATATCTTCTAGTAGTAGTAGCCAATGTCAAATAAATTCAACGCAAGTACTAGTTATACTTGCAAGCAAATACTTTACCATTTGTTAGGCTACATTATGGCACTGTTCTAGTGTACTGTCACCTGCTATTTTCTCGATCGTACCGTAACCGTTGTAATGCTACAGTAAGGAGGACAAACAAGGTTTCGTTTTCTTTTTTTCCATAGGCATGCAACTGCCACTGTGTCACACCACTAGTACCACCGCAATGAGGAAATGTCACCCGCCCAGGATTGACAACGTTAATCCCCATTTCACCTGGAGCCAGCCCTGGGCCTAGCCCTAATTTCTAACACAAATTACAGGTAAGATAAGCGTTTGGTGGGAGGTAGTATAATGGAGTATTATTTCGGAGTAGACAAGAGATTGACGGTTGTACTACTAAAGTCCTACGACTGTTCAGGAAAACAAAGTTACTGTTACACCCCCGCCCCCCACCCACCAGACTGAAAAGCAGTAAAAAACAGGTATGGTCAGATAAAGTTGAAAAATATATTTATTTAGCCCTAACAAAATAATCTCCCTCACCCACCCTAACCCCAACGATTGTCTCTGAAACGTCCCAAAACGATCCCAACTCCCAAATCCCACCCCCCAAAAGTCTATAAAAAAAGGGCAAGGGACACTCCACTACTGGAGGGTGCTGGTGCTGGTGCATGATGCAGCATGGGCATCATACTCCTTGCGGAGGGTGGCAAGCTCGGAGCGGAGGCCCTTAACCAAGTTCTTATACCTCAGGACCTCCTGCTCCAGGTTGGACATGCGGACTCGTAGGCGGCGTTGGCGTTCCTTGCAGCTCCTGTGGGGGGCAGCTGGTATTTCGGTTGCTTGGCGGTGGCGGTCAGCTTTCTTAGCCCGGCTCGGTCCCGCTGGCTTAGTCACGGAGGAGGATGCAGTGGTCACAGTCGAGGATGTTGCCCCGCTCGACTGCGTGTCCTCCTCCTCCTCCAGGGCCACCAGCCGCCGATACTCGGCGACTGTGGCCTCCAGCCTCCGTTGCCGGGCCAATCTAGCCTGCTCCCTCCTTGTTGTTGATTTGGAAGGAGCAACTATATGAAGAAAGAAAGACATAGTCTGTAACCAATGCTCCTTATTAATAACACAAAGTGATTGAGCCGAAAGTTGGGTCACAGAGTACAAGTAGCAAATTGAAAGCACAGTACATAACTATTGAGGACAGTATCTATGTAACCTCCCACTTCTGCATCCTTGCTCTAACAGTAGTGGTAGTTTAATGAACTAATTCTACGACCACTATGGACTTCCATTACAGTCGACTATGACAGTACACCAGTCTTATTCTTCTTCTTCTCTCTTGTTTAGGGAAATGGGTACGTTATCTTATGCAAGCCGGCAGAATGACATGGACACAGCACAGTGAAGTTGCACCCGAGAAAAAAAGTTGCACACCATGATGATTGAGACAGACTTGCGTTACTGTACCGGTCCAGTACATGCAGGTGGTGAAGCTATTACTTTTCTATTACGGGTGGCACTGAGAATACTCTGTTACAAGGGCTACTGCTTAATTAATTTACCTTTCACCCTACAGTGCAAATGAGTACTAGAAAAGGAAACTGAAGAAGCTAACTAATTTGATTATCTATCACTTCACATGGGACGTATTTAATGACAGATGAGATGACTTTAGGTGCTTTGCTTAATATTGAGTGAACAGTGATACACCCACACATGAATGACGTACTACAAGTAAACTAAAGTTATTAAGAGAGGTACGGAGTGTCCACCGTAATAACCAGATATATGCTGTGAATGCAAACGCAATACAAAGTACTGCTACTATTCATGGTAGTATTGGACACATTTACAATTTCTTTTCCTTGCCTTCCCTGCACTGGGACGGACGTGCGGGTGCGGTGGTACATGCTCTTCAAGGTAACACTTACTTCACCTGGCGACCATCTACTCTCTCTAGATACACATGTGCTATGTAAGAGTCAGAGAATACCATGCTCCAGGCATCCATTCAGTCAAAGTATACGCACACATACAGTTTCTGTTTCACCCACCCAGGCTGCTGTCCTTCCACCCATCCTTGCTTCATCATTGACCCAGCCATGCACCATACCATATTCTTTCCTTCCCAGCCACCTCGGGGGCCAAGCAAACACATATCGTTCTTCTTTGCCAGCCATCATACAAGTTTGCGTCCCACTTACTTACACCCTTCTTTTGCTTTTCGTTCATCCCATCCATCACGTTCGTCTAAGAACTTATTGGGATTCTTCTCACCAAAAACTTCACAGCTAAGTCGAAGTACATTTCGAGGAGGCTACTACCTGGTTGATTTGTAATTGTAATACACCCGTGCAGAAAGCACACTATGCAGTCTTCAATCTCAATAAGTAAGGAATATATAGCTTACCTGTTTCCGCCACCACCGTTTGATCCCCCACAGGAACGGCCACCAGCTCTTCTACCGCCGCCTCCTCCCCAGAGGCCTCCGAGTCCAAGTCCAACACAGCCACCTCCGCGCTGGCCCCGTCACCAGATGTTACACCTACAAAGTACATTTAAGAATGTTAATACACCACTCACTACTATATAATATTTGGTCTAGGAGAAATGTTAAAAAAACAGAATACAATGTAATAATTTGTGACTGTCTACTCCATAGTAAAAATGTCCCATTTTCCAGGGAAGGCTGTTGTCTTGCTGCACTTTTATGCACAACTGATGAATGCTTGCTTTTGATTTTTAACACGCACCACTTTTTCTCCTAACAGACAGAAGCTTGACTCCTGAGTCCTAAGAACACGACCAGGATCAAGTTCAAACTAGGTGAGAGTTCGGCTCGACCACAAGAAATGTGTCCAGTTAATCGTCAGCACTAACCACTTTTCCGTTTACAGTTAAATAGTTTTATGACAAAGTAGATTTTAATAA
Source organism: Lissotriton helveticus (assembly GCF_964261635.1). Taxonomy (NCBI): domain Eukaryota; kingdom Metazoa; phylum Chordata; class Amphibia; order Caudata; family Salamandridae; genus Lissotriton; species Lissotriton helveticus. The sequence continues at coordinate 1,397,055,002 of NC_136063.1, read as the reverse complement.
ATGTGTTTACTTTTAATAAAGCTTTTACACTTAAATAGACTCTGTGGTTTTTGTTCCTCTAGACTAGAGTGGATGAGCTAAAGGTTTTGGAATTTTTGCAAGCATGAGTGCCTCTGACACTTCTTGACTGTGCTGTGACTCCGTACTACTCTCTTGTCCTGCGTACGATAATCTAGAGATCATTGGGGATCTATAATCGGTGACTTCGGGAGCTGAATGACTCTGCCACACTATCTAGTCAGTAAGGAGACAGTGCATAGAGGTATTGCTGAATATAATGGGAGTCCAATGGAATTGCCAAATGTCCAATCTTAGTTAGCTACACAGACAGACTAATAAGAATAGTCTAGTAATACCACAGGGAGTCATATTCGAGGCAGGATAAGAATTTATATCCAGTCTACAAGAAGATCAAAGACGATTTAGAAAAAATCGAATGAGGAACGCTAGGAAAAAATAGGTACTGTTTATTAAAATGTAAACTTACTGGGGCCAGCAAAGGAGCCCTCGCCTGCCCGATCCTGGCCTGCATCCTCAGCACCCTCCTCCTGTGTCCTCTTGCCCTTGGGGGGAGCTGATGTACAACATGAAAGAAAGAAAAACCAGAAAACATGGATGAGATTTTTCAACCAAATCAAACATTTCAAAAGAACAATAACAACATATTTTGGAAAAATAGCAAATAGATAGACAACTATTCCACGGGATCTATCTCATGTGGTATACTACGTTATTCGTATTGCCTGATTTGCGGAACGTTGACTTAGAAAGTTCCTATGTAACTCAATAAACAGACTACTAAAGAGGTTTGCCTAGGCCTGGCACTGCAGGCAGCAGTGCGCAACACGTGACAGACAAAGTCCATCCTGCTTGCAGATCAGTGAATACTCAAACTATCAATCCACCCGCCACCACCGCCACTATTTCTTCTGATAGCCATGTGACTGTCTAAAGGAAGGACTGGACTTCAGTCTGTTGGGGCTGATTTATAAGTCCCTTGCGGAAGTTGCGGCTGATTTTCCTCCATTGTTGCGTGCCTTTTCTGACGCAGCGGCAGAACAAAAGACTCGCCATGGTGTTGGTGCGGCGTATATATTAAAAAAAAAAACACATATGGGCATATGGGCGATGCATCACGTTGTAAAGCCCTGCGCCATCAGGGGGCGTTCCGGCGCAAGGGAGGGCGTACCTGCGCAGGAACGAATCCTAAAAGTGGCTGAGGGAAATCTACAAGATGTCAATCAGTCACTTTTAGGACAATGATGCATGACTCAAACCCTGCGCGCTTGAAGCCGACGTACGGCTTGATGCAGCATTGGGGAGATAGGGTACCCCAGAGCATTGCTGGAGCTGCGCCATCGTTGGCACGCAACTCCAGCAATGCGCTGCCTTTACGGCACAGATGCGTAAGGCTTCTGTGACGTTTTGGGCCAATGGGTGGTGGTGGCATGGCACACAATTACTGCCGCATCCCTGCTACTTTGCAGGGATGCGCCGGTAATTGAAAATATGACCCTTACTGTCTAGCATTACGCAGTTCTTTTCTTTACAGTACACTCATACATAATTTCTCAGGCCAATGAAATGCTTCTGAACACAACATACAAAACAAAGAAGCATAGTAGCAAGCAAGGCTACTGAGAAGGAGAGCAGTGCACCTGAAATGCATAGAAGATTTTGAAATATAATTTACCTCAATGTAATCGGCAGCATTATTGCTCTTGGTAAAGAACAAAGATTTGCAAATAACAGAGCAGGATAAAACAGAGTAGTAAATGTACTACTACTACTACTCACCAAGCCCGGGGACCTCTACGCCGAGCGCGTCCAGCAAGTCCCGCTCCCGGTCCATGACATCGGTCCAGCGGTGGGTGGCCTGGTTATATGTGCGCCGGACCCCAGAGATCTTGTACATGGCCCGGCACACCTTCTCCCACCGCTTGCGACGCTCCCGGATGCCATAGCCGGTCGCGATCTTGCCGCCTCCCAGGATCGTCTTGGGGAGGCGGCGCTGGACGTGGAAGATCAGTGCCGCCACTTCCTCCGCGCTGAAGATCTCCCTCGGGACCACTTGCTCCCCCCTTAAACGCCCGCACGGGAGCCGGGCACGGGGTGCGGGACCCTTCCCCTTCTCAGGGTGCTTCCCGGCTCCCTTTACCATGGTCTGGGCAGAAATAAACTTAAATGATAAAGAAGAAATAGAATAGTGAAGAAGAAAAGAAAAGAGTTTAAAAAAGTAGTTTAAAAGTAACTAAAAGCTGCAGAAAACACAAAAATATAGAGCTAGAAAAATAGAGGGTTAGATAATAAGTAAAATTAGATCAAAAAAACTTCAAACAAGCAAAGGATGGCAGAGATTGAGAGAGGATAGAGAAAGCATGCCCAGAACCATAGCAATGAATGAGAAACAAGATGGCCGCGCCCGTTCACAACCGCGTGGGTAAGTTCGCGCGAGATTTTCCTTGCGAGTACGCGCGAAATTGTACTAGCGAGCAGCACACTTTGCGAGATTACACATAGCGGGCGGAAACGGATTTACGTCACGCCAACAAGATGGCCGCGCCCGTGTACGACCGATAGGGTAACTTGGCAAACGTATAGCTAGAAGCGCCTCGCGAACACGCGCAAGATCACGCGAACATACACGTCGCAACAAAAACAATTTTGTATTCGCACGTATTCGCGGCTTCCGAAATCGATCTCGCACGGATTCGCGCCCCAAAAAACGCGCGAAATTGCAGAAAAAACGATTTTAGCTAAACTGAAAGCAATGAGCAGGTGCAAAAGTTCAAACTTAACATTAGTAACATTCAAGGTAGTGCTTCCTGATGGGCCCCTCCAGAGTTTGCAACTATTCTATGACCCTGCTATGACCCAAACAGCAGGCTCATAGAATAGCACCATAAAGGTCCTGTGAAAAAAAAATTTCACTGCAACAAAAAGCAAATTACAGATAAGGAAGGAAGCAGGTGCCAGCCAGACTGGAACTTTCAAAATTACTGACACATTAATGAAACACAAATTAATTGATGGCAGTTGAAGAAGGGCAGGTGTGCTTGCTTTTTTCAACCACCATAATCTACAGTGATAAATAAACCTAATAGGTGCCAGTGAGGATGTACTAGAGGGTGGCATGGGTGTCCCAGAGGGTGGCAGTGGTGAAACAGAGGGTGCTGTGAACCTGTGATGATAAACCAGACGTAGAAACAACATAGTCGCGGCCGTTGCAAGCCGAAAAGTAAGTTCGCAATTGCGAACTTGTCCCAAAATCGGCGCGAACACGCGCCAACACAAAAAACGGAAAAATCCGCAAATCCGCTAGAGTTCGCGGATCTTCGCGGATTGCGAATCCGTAAATACGCAAGTTCGCGGATTGCCAATCCGCAAAATCCGCCCATGCTTACTGTAGCCTTCATCAGTAGGAGGTTACTTCCCAGGGAACAGAGGTGGAGTGCGATAGAGAGAGAAGCATTTGCTGTGGTCTGGGCGCTGAAGAAGCTAAGACCCTACCTGTTTGGGACTCACTTCCGGGTTCAGACAGACCACAGGCCCCTCAGATGGTTGATGCAGATGAGGGGTGAGAATCCAAAGCTGTTGCGGTGGTCCATTTCCCTACAGGGGATGGACTTCACGGTGGAACACCGCCCTGGCACAGATCACGCCAATGCTGATGGTCTGTCCAGATTTTTCCGCCTTAGTGATGAGGACTCCCTAGGGTAAGGGTAGTTCTCCCCACATTTCAGCTGGAGGGGACACGTGTTAGACCTGGCATCATTGGCATGAGTCTCTCCTCCATTTTTTCTGTTTGCCTCCTCTGTTTACGATGTTTTTGCTGGTAAATGCTTTGGGCACTGTGCCACTGCTGATCAGTGCCACAGTGCAAGTGCTCCCTATGTGAAATTGCTGTATTGATTGAATTCCATGTTTGGCCTATTTGGTTTACTGTCAGTCCCTAGTAGAGTGCACCAGGAGTGCCAGGGTTTGTAAATACAAATGCTGCTAGTGGGCCTGCAGCACGTGTTGTGCCACCCACAAGAGCGGCCTAGTAAAAGTATGTCTGAAGGTCTACCATTGCTAGACCACGTGCAGTCTGGTACTGTCACGCAGACTGCGCAAGTACACCTACTTGCCAGTCCCTAAACCTTCCCTTAACTTCATGTTAGTCACCCCTATGGTAGGCCCACGGGCAGGGTGCATTGTAAGCATAAGGTAGGACAAGCCTGACAAGGTTGGCATGTCCTAATAGTGAATTACAGCCATATTCGTTTTTCACTATTGTAAGGTAACCTGCTCTCCATCAGTTAGAATGGGCTGCCAGGATTATTAATGCTATAATCCTAGCGGGCTCGGGGAGCATGGTGCAATGTCGAGTTTGGTATCCCTGAACTCAGGGTTTAATAACGCATCCGTTTGGGTGGATGGTTTTTGGACTCTGTGTTTGAAAATAGCACTTTTAGAAAGTAGCTATTTTCTTGTCTAACTGTCTACCGGTCTCTGCTGGTTCTGGTGTGCGTGTGACAGGAGCTGGGTGGCTCCAGAGGTCTGAATGAGTCAGTGTGGGATGAGTGGGGCATTTCCATTGAGAGTAGGGGAAGAGTAGCTCCTGATAGCCTGCCCTGCCTGATACAATGCTGGCTCCGCCCCCCTGCCGGGCGGCTGATGACTCTGTGCCTGCCTGGGACTTTCCTGGCCCACCTCCTGCCGGGCAACTGATGGCCTTGCCCCTGCCAGTGACAATGCTGGCTCCGCTCCTGCTGGGCGGCTGAAAACTCTGCCCTGCACAGTGAATAGGCCAGGTGCTTCGGCCTGGCAACACCCACAACAAACCCAAGATGGGGGGAAATTCCCCTGCATGGACAAAGGGATCAAAGCCAAAAAGGGGTATAAGAGAAGGACCCCTGAACCAAGAATTTAGATCACTTCTGACAAGGAAACCTGAACCAAGGACAAGAAGCCTGCTGATCTAAGGACTGCCTACCCCTTCTGCCAGAGTGCTGTTTGTTGGGGGAATCCTGCATTGCTTCTTTATTTTTGCCAAGGAACCAGGAGAGAGGAACTGTGTGTGTACTCTCAATCTTTGCTAAGAAAATCTCCAAGGGCTGGAAGAGTGCCAGTCTCCTGTTGAAGTCACAGGGCTAAAGGACTTCATCTGCTTAAAGTGCTGTTTGCTGGAACTTGTGAATCCAGTCCCTCTGAAAGAATCCAGCAATCTTGACGCCGACGGATGCCGCCGAATCCAGCTCGACATCGTGAGTAACGGCTCCAGTGTCCCACTTCCTCGACGCCGGCTGCCGGGCCCGATCGACGCCAGCAGCAACGCCAGTGAGTAGTGAGTTCGGCTCCAGCTCCAAGTGACCTCGTGTCTGCACCGCTGCTGATCGCATCGACTTCGAGCCCTCTCGACGCCGTGAGCGCTGCTCACTCTTGCAACATCGACGACGCCGTATCCTGCTTCATCTCGTGAGCGCTGCTCCCGCCTGACTTCGGTCGACGCCGCTGCAGATCGCCCCGACTCCGAGGCCCGATCGACGCCGAAGACGCGACGCCGGACATCTCGACGCCGCTGATCATCGAGTGCTTCACTTTTCCAAGGTACTGTGTTGTTGGGGTCTGTGCGACTCCGGGCTCGACGTAGCGCTCCTCGCGGTCGACGCCGAACCTTTGGATTAACTTTGCCTCGACGTCGTGTGACTCCCGTGTGGGTTACATTGTTGCCAAGAACTGTGTTTTAGAGAAGAAGAGTTGCTTTTGATACTAAAGACTTTGTGCTAAGAAGAAACCGTGCTTGAACTATTATTTTTCCTTCCAAGAGTATTTATTAAGACTGTGGTATATTTTTGTCGTTATTTGGTCTTGTGCTAAGCCTTATATAAAAATCCTTATTTTTATAATACTACTGTGTTGTGTCCTTTTGTAGTGTATTCACTTTATTACTGTATGTGGTCATAAATGCTTAACGCACTGCCTCTGAGATAAGCCTGTCTGCTTTGCCAAGCTACCAAGGGGGTGAGCAGGGGTTATCTAAGTGTGTGATCCCCTTGCCCTGACTAGAAAAGGTGTGTCCCTATTTGTCAGAAGTGTATACCTCTGCCAACTAGAGACAGCCGCTTCTAACAGTTGCTCTTGGCGCTGTGGGTTCGTCTGTGAAGGAAAGACTTAGCTGGGTGTCATTCGGCATAGGAGACGATGTTGAGTCTGTGGCTTCTGATGATGGCTGCAAACTAGGCCATGTAGATGTTAGAGAGGGTGCAGCTCAGGGGGGATTCTTGCGGCACTCCGCAACTGATCTCTATGGGTTCTTATTTGAACGGTGGGAGTCTGACTCTCTGCCTTTGGCCATTGAGGAAGAAGCGGATCCATTCAAATGCTGGTGTTGTGGAGTCTTGCACAGAGGGTGTGTTGGGAGACGGTGTCAAAAGCGGCCGAGAGGTCCAGAAGGATGAGGGCTGCAGTTTTGCCTCAGTCGAGCCCGACTGGGAGAGGTCCAGGATGTTGTTCATTTTGAGAACTCAGAGAGTTGTGCGTTGATGGCTATCTCAATTACTTTGGCTGGGAAGGGGAGCAGAGAGATTGGGTTGGGTCGGCAGAAGGTTTCATCTGCAGGGGGTTAATCTCTGCATTCTTCCAGTCTTCTGGGAAAGTTGCGGACTCGAACTTGATGGAGCAGTTGATGGTTTGACAGAGTTCAGGTGCGATGTGGTGAGGGCAGGGATCCGAGAGTGCTCAGGAGTGGATGCACTTCATGATCTTGGGGGTGTCGTCAGAGATGAAGGTAGTCTAATTAGTCAAGGTATCCCAGGGGCTGGAGCCATTGGTGCGGTGGTTGAGGGTGGGGTGGTTGCATCTTGGGTTGCAACGATGTCGTAGATTTCCTTCATCTAGAGGTCGAAGAAGGTGGCAAGGTTGTCTCAGAGGTCTTGGGACAGAGGGTTGTCTGCCTTCTCTGTGTGGGGTTTGGCAAATACTTTGATTACGGCGATGAGTTCTTTGCTGTTGCTAACGTTGGTATTGATGCGTTCCTTGATGGCTGATTTCTTTGTTGTTCTGATGAGGCCGTGTTGTGTGGTGTCGGTGGATTTGAAGGCAGCATGGTCTGCTGTGATCTTGCTGCTCCTCCATCTTTTCTCGAGCTATCTGCAGGTGCCCCTGGACTTTTGGAGGGTGGAGGAGAAGCAGCTGACTTTCTTGGGGGACCGCTTGCCTGAGTGTTTCTTGTGGGGGCCAGTGTGTTGGTGCAGCCGGAATTCCAGCAGTGGAGGTTGCTTGCTGAGGTGTGGACGTCTGTGGATGTCTGTGGTCGTGGGCTCTTGCTGAGAGAGGTTGTGAGCTGGTCTTCAGAGACCTAGCTCCAGCTTCTGCGAGGATCGGGGTAAGTGTGTTGGCATATGGTGGGTTTGGCAAAGGAGAAGTGGACACAGTGGTGGTTGGTCCAGTGTGGCCTGAAGGGGTGGCTGACTGATATGTTGTTGCTTGTGGAGAAGATGGGGTCGAGCATATGCCCTGTTGAGTGGGTTGGTGTTGTAACCAGTTGTTTGAGTCCGATGGTGGCAAGGTTCTCTAGTAGAGATGAGGTGTTGCGGTCTTCGACGTTGTCCAGGTAGAAATTGAGATTGCCGAGGAGGATGTAGTTCATTGAGGCTAAAGTGTGGCGAGTGATGAAGTCAGCTACGACTTTGCTGAAGGGAGTTGAGTTCGGGAGGTCTGTAGACAACGGTGCCACGGAGGGGGGCATTTGTGTTGATCTTGTAGTCGAGGTGCTCCAGGTCAGGTGAGTGGCCATCGAAGCTGGTTGTGAGGCAGAGGGTGTCTTTGTGTACGATGGTGATGCCTCCTACTGGTCAGTTGAAGCAGTCCTTGTGGATTATTTTGTATCCATCGGGGATGGTGGCTGTGATGTCCAGGGCTGAGCTGGAGTTCATCTAGGTTTCTGTGAAGAAGGTGACATCGGGGGAGGTGGAATTGAGCAGGTCCCAGATCTCCATGGTGTGTCTTTTGGGGGAGCAGGTTTTGAGCAGGATACATCTAAGGTCCAGTTCTTGAGGGTCGATAGGTCTGGTGTAGAGGCCAGTGTAGTTACAGTTGCAGCAGGTGAAAGGCCTTTGGTCTTCTTTGACAACACGAGGGGCCGGTGGATTTGCATTCGGTGTTGAGGGTGTGGAGGTTGTTGGTGTTATAGCAGTGGCTGACCTGAGAACCAAGGTCAATGGTGTTGGGTGCGGTCCAGGTGCAGACGGGCGCAGACAAGCTTGCTTTTGCCATGCCTTCTACACACCAGCAGCACGGCTGTACCTGGCTGCCATTAAGTAGTGTGAAGGGGAGGGCTAGACAGATGGGAGGCAGCAATGCGGGGAAGAGGAAAAGCGGTGCTGGAGGGGGGCTTGCTACGTGGGAACAGCGGCAGCAACGACACTTAAGGAAAAAGGTGCAAAAACTGAAAAGAGACAAAAGTGAGAGAATAGAGACACACATTGACAAAAAGTATAAAAGATGAAAGGAAGGAAAAAAGAGATTAGAGGAGAAAAAAGGCAGAAAGCACAGAGAGCAGATCAGCAGCAGTGCAGAGATGATCCCCACTGGACCACTAGGGATGAGGCACAGCCAGGTGCCGACAGGTGGAGGAGGGCCTCGAACACACAGACCTGCAAGGGTCATGGGCAGGAGCTACCAGGCAGAGTTGTGCTGGAAGGAAAGCAGCTCACTGCAGGGTCAGTCAGATTGCTTGTACTAATTATACATGAAAATTCCCTAAATATTCCCATTTGAGATGTTTCGGTGCCACTTCACAAAGGCCTGTATGAGTATGATAAAGAGTACTAGGAGCATACTATTTTACATATTCTTACAGATTTTTCGCAGGCGGCTTCTCAGTGTATTACATGGCTGGCATTAACATGTGTTGTTCATGCTCCTTAAGAGCAGTGCAAAAAATAAAGGGGAAACAGTTGAAAACAAAATATTGCAGCTCTTATTAAGTGGGACATGGATGCGGGCAGAACATAGTGAAATATACTGAATTTGTGGACCCGCACGTTGTCTGCTTGCCATTCCGACTAGCAAAGTGCAGGCAGTAAAGGGGATTTCTCATTTTCAATTCAAGCTGGTCCCAAAACAAAGGCTGAATTTAATGGGCCATCAGACCTTCTTTGGTTCCATATGGTCCTTGCTAGAAGCTACATGGAACCTATCACTTAAATGCTAATGCAATGGAGGGAAACAAAGGCACACCACTTCTTATCACTTCACAAGTACCTAAGAGAAACTCTGGAGGAAGGTTTGTGGCTTTTCAAACCCTGCGCATAAGCCATATGAATGTGCTGTAAGGATGTCAGATGTATCAGTGTGTCCGATTAGTAACTCACATATCAATTAATAAAGCACTTACTAATTTTTTTTATGAACTCTTTAATAGAGCTAATCAATCCAGTGTAGTGTATCAGAGTACCTTACATCACATGCACACATTAAACACGTTTTCATTGTTACTAAATCAAATGTGTGAAAATCAATGTACAGGATGTGTTACATAAGATAATGAGGGTTAAAAGGTGTGAGAGTTAAATAGTATCTTAACTGGTAGGCATAAAATGTTAAGAGCGCATGATCGGGTAAAACACAATATCACAATTTAAAATGTAATGTAGTGCTTGATGTTGTCTGTAGTAATAAGACTTTATTATTACACAAAGGAACCCTTTTATCAGCCTTATAAAAACTACAGATTGAAAAAGCAATAAGATTCTAAAGCCATGCGTTGCAGTTTGCATACAGCTCCTTGAGGTTGGTTCATAGCTCACTGTGCTACATTAGAAGGATTGCACTTTATGATGCAAGTAACAAAAGGATATCTGAGGGAACTATTATCTACATAACATAAAAATCTATGACCTGCATGTTATACAATGTGCTCTTTAGGTGACACATTAACACACTATTCTACTTTAGGAGTCAAACTGTGACCAGAAAAAACACAGCAACCACATTAGCCACCAGAGTTATCTTACCGTGGTTATTATCCCCTGAAATTTTGCAAAGCACACAACAATCTCTACAGCAGGTGCCTTAACTCGCAAGATATTTTAAAATGTGGCTGTTGGTGCTCAATTAAGTGAGAACAGATGTACTGCCACATTTGTCCTTTTTGCTAATTTCTTTGAGGCAGAGTTTAAAAAAGTAAATGTAGTTGACTGTCAGGTTTTGTTTTTCATGGCTGTCTCTTGTGACTCCACCCCCCTTTTTGTTGCCACACCTTCACCAGTGTGCACTGCAAAATGATGGGGCCCTCTACAGGAGGTAACGAGGGGCCTTTGCATTTCCCATATCTCACAGATATTCGTAAGCCTTGGACTAAAGAGGGCCCTCCTGGGGAGGTGGAGGCCCCTTAAGGGTTGGGGCGCCCCCCTGCACCGCAGCAGCTGCAGGGACCTGCATTACACCCCTGACCTTTACCCTAATATATGGGTTCTTGGAGTACATGTTTCCAGTTCCAGGCCTGCACAAGAGGCTGAAGTGAAATGTTCTTACAACCCCCAATACTAGAGAAGACCGACTGACTGAGAACAACAATTTACATTCTGAGTTTATTTTGGATGAACTGCACGTTCATTACTCTGGCTACAAGTCATAAGTGATGGCAGCTATTACGCATCCAAGTGCGCGTGTACTTTGTTCAACACTGTAAACCTGTCCCCAGGGAGTTATTACCCACGTACGGTGCATTCACTTACAAGAGCCCGCAGTACATCGAGTGCCCAGATGAAAAGCAGGCTTTTGTTTTCGGTTCCAAAAATGTGTTAGCATTCAGACACAAGAGAATTTTTATGAAGATCGAGATGAGCCGCGCAGTTTGTGAGACATTACTGATTTATCCGCGCAATTCGGGAAAAGGCAAGCGGAACCCTGAGGAAAATAAAACAAGAAACAAACTGCGGTTCTATCCACCTGTACCTGTCGAGAAAAACGCTGCAAGGCGGGAGGCAAAATATCCATCAGATTGAGTGCAGTTTTACTGCTGTTGCAACCGGCGGGAGCAGCAATTGGGGCTCTAATTTTGCCAAGGTAAGATGCAGTATGGTCTGCCTCGGTTTCTTGGAAAGAAAGCCTCGAGCGGATGTAGCTCACCTTTGTATTTATTGCTGCAGATTAAAAAAAAGTCCTAAACTATTGATTTTTGCTTATCACTCAAACAACTTTGCACGAATACATAGAGAAATAAACTTTGTTCATAAACTTCGAAATAAACGTTCATTACGAGGGCAGCGGCAAAGGTATTTACCAAACTCGGCAAAAACATTATCTGGGGCGAATTATTTAATAGGTGCAGTAATTAGGCCTTTTGTGCAGGACAAATAGGGAATATCATGCAGAATTTATATTTACCGCACGAATTTCCACATTTTTTTTCCCCGCTATTGTCCCCTGATAAATTTAGCTAGGTTTGACCTGGAAAGCTGTCAGGGGGAGTGCAAGGTTGTCTTCATAACAAAATTTAGAATTCGGAATCAGTTTGCACAAAATTCGGAACTTACCCCCAGATGCATCAACAACCCAATTTGCGATTCCTCAATAGCGACAAATACAGATTCGCTATTAAGGAATAGCAAAATGGAATGCATCAAGAAATGACTTACAGCCTGATTCATCAACGGGACGGTTTGCGTGGCCCTAATAGCGAATTATAGCGACTCTCTATAAAGGACACGCAAAACGGTATTCATGAATAATTTAGAGAAAATAAAGCGAATCGCACGCGGCCGCAAATACCGGTTGCGACTTTCGAAAATCGCATATAAATCGCTATTTCCGGCAACATCCGTGTCGGAATTGCGAATTCTCTAATAGCGAGATCGTCAATAGCGGGACCTAAAATAGCGCGAGATCGGGAAAACGGGAAGTCGCATGTCGAGCACAGCGATGACATCACAACCAGGAAGCAGCCAGGGCCCACCCCATACACCACAGTGAGGCAGACCTCGAGTCAGCAACTGGAAGAGCTCCAGCAAATCTGTCAGGAAAGTACTGAGCAAGTACAGTGCAGCAATGTCAGAGGAGCCAGTTCCTGGGCCCAGCAACACCACAGGGCGGAAGAGAAAGCTGAAATTCTCCGAGCAGGAGCTGGAGAATTTAATTGAAGGGGTGGTGGCCAACCACTCCAAACTGTTTGGGAAGGACTCCAGGAGGGTGGCAGAACAGGAAAAACGCAGGATCTGGCAGGGTATAGCGTCGACGGTGAACTCCGTGGGTGTGGCCGACAGGTCACTGGACGAACTGAAAAAACGCTGGTACGACCTCCGAGGTCGTGCCAAAGAGAGGGTGGCAGAGCGCCTTGGAGAATCATCGGGCACAGGAGGGGGAGAACCTACAGTCCCTCCAAACACCCCCATGGAGGACCAGGTAGAGAACACCCTGGAGACAGAGGCGGTCATCGGAGTGACTCGTATGGACTCATCCCGCACCACCCAAGACACCCGAGGTAAGTGGCATGTGACTGCGACCCTGTCCCCTATGAATGTCCATGACCAATTAGCCTCCCATATTGTTCCATAGTCATGCCATCGTTCCACATCAGGTAATGCCCTGAAGCATTGTGGGACATGTAGTGTGGCCACAATGTAGATTTACCACAATGCAGCCAGACAGGTTCCAAAGTACGCAAAGCCATAGCCAGTCAGGGAATGTCACCCAGCATGCATGTAGCAACTGCACGTGTGACAGATACATGCAACTAATGAATGTCCACTTCCCCTCACAGGTGGTGCAGACAGCAGCGACAGCGAGAGGCTGCAAATAGATGAGGAGGCACCGGATGAGGAGGAGGAGGTGCCGCCACATACACAGCCACCAGCCCCTGCCCCAGCAACTACTCCCGCAGCCAGATCCACCACCAGTGTGCCTCCTGCGTCTGGCGCAGCAAATACTACGGCAGCCAGATCCACCACCAGTGTGCCACCAGCCCCTGCCCCAGCAAATACTACGGCAGCCAGATCCACCACCAGGGTGCCACCAGCCTCTGCCCCAGCAAATACTACCGCAGCCAGATCCACCACCAGGGTGCCTCCTGCGTCTGGCGCACCAACAACGCCTGCCGTGACACCACCAGCAGCTGGTGCTTCTACATCAGGGCCTGCGACAGCGCCAACACAGCGGCCACCCACTGTGTCAGGCCAGCAGAGCAGGCGTGGCACGCCTCGCCTGCAGACCAATGCACCTAGCTGCAGGGGGGGGATTGGACCGGCGCTGCTGAGAGTGAGCGTGGAAAGACGCATGCTCCGTATCCATCAGCTGCAAGCACGGCAGCAAGGTGCCATACAGCTACAGCTGTACAACATTGGGCGCAATGTTGCCGGAGTGGGGGACCGGATGGACCGCATGACGGCAGCCATGGAAGGTGTGGGTGCGGGAATGGCCAGCATGACTGCAGCCATGGCAGGTGTGGGTGAGGGTATGGCCCGCATGACTACAGCAATGGAGGCCAGCACTGCTGCAAATACATCGCAGTAAACAAAAAAGATTGCCAGTACTGTGCAATTAATTATCAGGTTGTCACAAGAAAGTGAGTTATCAATACCTCAGTTTCAGAGACCACTCTTTCAGTCAAAAAATTTTTCACATGAATTACATTTCTTTTAGAGTTTTTACTTTTCTCTTTTCAAACGAAAATTTTTGATTAAATTTGTTTGAACAAAACAACAAGTAGTGTGTACTTTCAACTTGGTCTTGATTTTTTCAGAAAATGACATGGAGGAACTGCATTTATTTGGGTAATGAGGGAATTGTTGAAAAAAGGGGGAGGTTGGAGTGTCTTAGAAAGTGGCTAGAGAGGGTGGATTTGTGAAAGACACGTTCAATGGACTCAAGACAACACATTCAGTTAGTGTACATTGAAAACACCAGACAAGGAAGAAATGAATGGTCAGGTGAGGGAGGGGTGATTTGGAGGGGGTGTGTGGTGTCCCTGCACTGTTTTATTTTATATGTATAGCAGGTGAAACCTAATCCACTGAATGGAGGGGGAGGAAGATAAAGTACAATCAAAAAACATAGGCCATCATTGTTTTACATTTATATACACAGTTTTGAAGGATTGGCCTACATTGTTAAACGAAGAGGGGTCGACGCGTTTCGAATCCCATAAAGTGTTGGGATTCTCTTCAGGACCATGTGGACAAAATCTGTGCTTCTGTAAAAACTTCTTTTCTTTCAAGGGGAGGGAGCTGGCAATTTTATATTGATTGTGGCTTGGCTCCATGGGCGTCGTATTCCTCAATAGAAACGCGTTTCTATTGAGGAATACGACGCCCATGGAGGATGCATGCTTTAAAACTCTAAAGAAACGAATATACTATATGGAAATTCATCTAAATAAGACGGCAACCAGTCTTCTGACTACGACGAACCTGAGGAGACCGAGCCAAGCCACAATCAATATAAAATTGCCAGCTCCCTCCCCTTGAAAGAAAAGAAGTTTTTACAGAAGCACAGATTTTGTCCACATGGTCCTGAAGAGAATCCCAACACTTTATGGGATTCGAAACGCGTCAACCCCTCTTCGTTTAACAATTTAGGCCAATCCTTCAAAACTGTGTATATAAATGTAAAACACTGATGGCCTATGTTTTTTGATTGTACTTTATCTTCCTCCCCCTCCATTCAGTGGATTAGGTTTCACCTGCTATACATATAAAATAAAACAGTGCAGGGACACCACACACCCCCTCCAAATCACCCCTCCCTCGCCTGACCATTCATTTCTTCCTTGTCTGGTGTTTTCAATGTACACTAACTGAATGTGTTGTCTTGAGTCCATTGAACGTGTCATTCACAAATCCACCCTCTCTAGCCACTTTCTAAGACACTCCAACCTCCCCCTTTTTTCAACAATTCCCTCATTACCCAAATAAATGCAGTTACTCCATGTCATTTTCTGAAAAAATCAAGACCAAGTTGAAAGTACACACTACTTGTTGTTTTGTTCAAACAAATTTAATCAAAAATTTTCGTTTGAAAAGAGAAAAGTAAAAACTCTAAAATAAATGTAATTCATGTGAAAAAAATTTTGACTGAAAGAGTGGTCTCTGAAACTGAGGTATTGATAACTCACTTTCTTGTGACAACCTGATAATTAATTGCACAGTACTGGCAATCTTTTTTGTTTACTACGATATTGGCGCAGCCTTACTGTGCTTGAGCCAAAACCCTCGTTGCTGTTTCCGCAAATACATCGCAGCGCAACGCAGCACGCCACCGCCACCGGCAGCTATTGACCAGGCTGACCGCCTACACCAGGTCCAATTATATAATTAGCAATGCCACATCACAGTTGTCGCGGCGGTCCCTTGCGCAGCAGCAGCAGCTCATCCAGTGCTTCGAGGATGTGGCCAGGGTCCTTGAGCACCTGACCAGTGCCGTGACAGCACTACACTGTCCTGATCTACCTGCCACTGTTGGGGGTGATGATGCCAGTGAGGGGACATCTAGTTTGAGCAGCCACTCTGCCTCACACGTAGGGACACTCAGGCGCAGCACCAGGCCCACAGCAGCTGCACGTGCCATGGATGAGGATGAGCCACAGAGGCGTTTGGGTGGTACGCGCAGGAGGCGCACATGACTTTCTATGACTCTTACAGGCACAGGCTGAGTATAAGCCTGCCCTGTCCTTTCGCACAGCAGTATGCTGAAATACTGTTAGCAAAGTCAACATTAATAGTTTTACCATTATTGTGAATGAAACAAATATATTTATTTTAACAGCACACATTGGCGTAGTGTCATTATTGATTTTTGCATGCATTTGTGATTTGTGGGGTGAGGGTGGAGGGTGCATCAGAAACTGTTCAGTGTGATGTGGTTGCGACGTCTGTGGCCTTCAGCAGGATTCTCCCCGTGTGCAAGGCGCGCATGAGCAGGTGGCCGGTCGTCCCCTTCAGATTCACTGCCAGATATGTCGACTGGTATCCGGCGCTTGGTTGCAATGTTATGCAGTATTGCGCAGACAGCCACAATGTGGCAGCACATTGCAGGACTGTAATACATGGCCCCACCTGTCTTGTACAGTATGCGGAACCTGCTTTTGAGCAACCCAAATGTCCTTTCTATGCAGTTCCTTGTCCGAATGTGCGCAACATTGTAGCGCCGTTGCTGGGGTGTAGCAGGGTTGAGGTATGGGGTGAGGAGGTAATCACGGAGGGCATAGCCACTGTCACCTGAATGAGAGGAGCAGAGGGTGAGTGCCTGTGCTGCGCTGCTACTTCATAGCAATGTGACATTGTCGACAAAGTGTACTTACCAAGTAGGTGTCCTTCCCCAAAGTCTCCCCTGGCCAGTCGTGTGTGGAGGCCGCTGTGCCGAAATATATAGGAGTCATGGGTACTCCCTGGGTACTGGGCCACAATGTCAGTGATGTAAGTCTTGGCATTGCAGACCATCTGTATGTTGAGGGAGTGGCAGGACTTCCGATTGCGGAACATATACTCCGTGGCAGCTGGTGGGCAGATGGCGACGTGGGTGCAGTCTATGCATCCGAGTACATGAGGAAAATGTGCTACATTGTAGAATTGTAGCTTGGTCAAGTGCAATTCCTGTTGACTGGTGGGAAATTTTATGTATCGGTGTAGCTGGGTCAGCATTGCGTCAACAAAAGTCTTGAGGCAGCGTGACATGGTGTGCTGGGATATCCCCCCAGCAGCCGCTACTATCCCCTGGAAGCTCCCAGAGGCCAGGAGGTGCAGGCTACACAATACCTGCACATGTGTAGGCACCGCATTGGTACGCCTTGTTGGGTGCTGCATCAGGGGGTCAAGGTCGTGTATGAGCTGGATTATCATTTCCCCATTTAGCCTGTATTTAGCATATATCTGCTCTCTTGTTTGCCCCAGCAAGGTCACCCGCTGGCGGAATATCCTCTCCTGGATCTGGCCTCTCCTCCGTGCTGCTCGCTGTAGCCTTCGGCGCCTCACGACCATGTACATTCCTGGCATTGTGGAACTCCTAATGCAGCTGCTGAATGTCCTTATGTGTGATTGGGCAGCCCTGAACCTGTTACTGATTGGCCAACTGTTTTTTGAATTTTTTTTTACATGGCTTTTATGGTTACCACCTGCTTTGAGTTGTCCTTAATTTGCGCCGCGCAAACTGCGATTTATGGGTTTTTCTCTATTTGCGGTATTTCATGAATACCGATTGCGATTGTTTAGCGAAACCGCTATTTATTTCGCATAATCCGTGGATAGTCGCATTTTCCGATTCGCTAGTGCTCTCCTACCGGGATTGTGCGATTATTATTGCGTATTCGCTATTATGTGTTTGCGATTTAATGATGAATGCCGATTACAGACATTGCGCCCGCAATTGCATTTTCGCAGCTATTGTGGGCGCAATTTAGCTTGATGAATCAGTAGGTGTCCTTCCCCAAAGTCTCCCCTGGCCAGTCGTGTGTGGAGGCCGCTGTGCCGGAATATATAGGAGTCCCTGGGTACTGGGCTACAATGTCAGTGATGTAAGTCTTGGCATTGCAGACCATCTGTATGTTGAGGGAGTGGTAGGACTTCCGATTGCGGAACATATACTCCGTGGCGGGAAACAACCTTTACAACGCAACTTTTACAACGCACTACCATTACAACGAAACTTTTACAACGCAAAACCGTTTACAACGCATACCATTACAACGCATGTTTTTACAACACAAGTACTTTTACAACGCATACCATTACAACGTAAGTATTGGTAAGTATATAATTATATTTAAAATTATATTTTGTTTGGGTTTTTTTATGGGGTATTTTTAGGGTTCAGGGTCAGTTTTCAGTTTTTGGGTAAAGGGGTATTTTTAGGGTTCAGGGTCAGTTTTCAGTTTTTTGGGTAAAGGGGTATTTTTAGGGTTCAGGGTCAGTTTTCAGTTTTTGGGTAAAGGGGTATTTTTAGGGTTTAGGGTCAGTTTTCAGTTTTTGGGTAAAGGGGTATTTTTAGGGTTTAGGGTCAGTTTTCAGTTTTTGGGTAAAGGGGTATTTTTAGGGTTCAGGGTCAGTTTTCAGTTTTTGGGTAAAGGGGTATTTTTAGGGTTCAGGGTCAGTTTTCAGTTTTTGGGGTACAGGGGTATTTTTAGGGTTCAGGGTCAGTTTGGGGTTTTTGGGGTACAGGGGTATTTTTAGGGTTCAGGGTCAGTTTGGGGTTTTTGGGGTACAGGGGTATTTTTAGGGTTCAGGGGTATTTTGGGGTTTTTGGGGTACAGGGGTACAGGGTAAAAAAATTAAATTAATTTAAATAAATTAAATTAAATTATATTAATTACAATTAATTTAAAATAAAAAAATATTATATACTTACCAATACTTACGTTGTAATGGTATGCGTTGTAAAGGTACTTGCGTTGTAAAAACATGCGTTGTAATGGTATGCGTTGTAAAAGTTTTTGCGTTGTAAAAAACTTCGTTGTAACGGTATGCATTGTAAAAGTATGCGTTGTAACGTCATACATCCCTCCGTGGCAGCTGGTGGGCAGATGGCGACGTGGGTGCAGTCTATGCATCCGAGTACATGAGGAAAATGTGCTACATTGTAGAATTGTAGCTTGGTCAAGTGCAATTCCTGTTGACTGGTGGGAAATTTTATGTATCGGTGTAGCTGGGTCAGCATTGCGTCAACAAAAGTCTTGAGGCAGCGTGACATGGTGGTCTGGGATATCCCCCCAGCAGCCGCTACTATCCCCTGGAAGCTCCCAGAGGCCAGGAGGTGCAGGCTACACAATACCTGCATATGTGTAGGCACCGCATTGGTACGCCTTGTTGGGTGCTGCATCAGGGGGTCAAGGTCGTGTATGAGCTGGATTATCATTTCCCCATTTAGCCTGTATTTAGCATATATCTGCTCTCTCTGATACAGCCTGATTCATCAAGCTAAATTGCGCCCGCAATAGCTGCGAAAATGCAATTGCGGGCGCAATGTCGGTAATCGGCATTCATCATTAAATCGCAAACACATAATAGCGAATACGCAATAATAATCGCACAATCCCGGTAGGAGAGCACTAGCGAATCGGAAAATGCGACTATCCACGGATTATGCGAAATAAATAGCGGTTTCGCTAAACAATCGCAATCGGTATTCATGAAATACCGCAAATAGAGAAAAACCCATAAATCGCAGTTTGCGCGGCGCAAATTAAGGACAACTCAAAGCAGGTGGTAACCATAAAAGCCATGTAAAAAAAAATTCAAAAAACAGTTGGCCAATCAGTAACAGGTTCAGGGCTGCCCAATCACACATAAGGACATTCAGCAGCTGCATTAGGAGTTCCACAATGCCAGGAATGTACATGGTCGTGAGGCGCCGAAGGCTACAGCGAGCAGCACAGAGGAGAGGCCAGATCCAGGAGAGGATATTCCGCCAGCGGGTGACCTTGCTGGGGCAAACAAGAGAGCAGATATATGCTAAATACAGGCTAAATGGGGAAATGATAATCCAGCTCATACACGACCTTGACCCTCTGATGCAGCACCCAACAAGGCGTACCAATGCGGTGCCTACACATGTTCAGGTATTGTGTAGCCTGCACCTCCTGGCCTCTGGGAGCTTCCAGGGGATAGTAGCGGCTGCTGGGGGGATATCCCAGCCCACCATGTCACGCTGCCTCAAGACTTTTGTTGACGCAATGCTGACCCAGCTACACCGATACATAAAATTTCCCACCAGTCAACAGGAATTGCACTTGACCAAGCTACAATTCTACAATGTAGCACATTTTCCTCATGTACTCGGATGCATAGACTGCACCCACGTCGCCATCTGCCCACCAGCTGCCACGGAGTATATGTTCCGCAATCGGAAGTCCTGCCACTCCCTCAACATACAGATGGTCTGCAATGCCAAGACTTACATCACTGACATTGTGGCCCAGTACCCAGGGAGTACCCATGACTCCTATATATTCCGGCACAGCGGCCTCCACACACGACTGGCCAGGGGAGACTTTGGGGAAGGACACCTACTTGGTAAGTACACTTTGTCGACAATGTCATATTGCTACGAAGTAGCAGCGCAGCACAGGCACTCACCCTCTGCTCCTCTCATTCAGGTGACAGTGGCTACGCCCTCCGTGATTACCTCCTCACCCCATACCTCAACCCTGCTACACCCCAGCAACGGCGCTACAATGTTGCGCACATTCGGACAAGGAACTGCATAGAAAGGACATTTGGGTTGCTCAAAAGCAGGTTCCGCATACTGCAAAAGACAGGTGGGGCCATGTATTACAGTCCTGCAATGTGCTGCCGCATTGTGGCTGTCTGCGCAATACTGCATAACATTGCAACCAAGCGCCGGATACCAGTCGACATATCTGGCAGTGAATCTGAAGGGGACGACCGGCCACCTGCTCATGCGCGCCTTGCACACGGGGAGAATCCTGCTGAAGGCCACAGACGTCGCAACCACATCACACTGAACAGTTTCTGATGCACCCTCCACCCTCACCCCACAAATCACAAATGCATGCAAAAATCAATAATGACACTACGCCAATGTGTGCTGTTAAAATAAATATATTTGTTTCATTCACAATAATGGTAAAACTATTAATGTTGACTTTGCTAACAGTATTTCAGCATACTGCTGTGCGAAAGGACAGGGCAGGCTTATACTCAGCCTGTGCCTGTAAGAGTCATAGAAAGTCATGTGCGCCTCCTGCGCGTACCACCCAAACGCCTCTGTGGCTCATCCTCATCCATGGCACGTGCAGCTGCTGTGGGCCTGGTGCTGCGCCTGAGTGTCCCTACGTGTGAGGCAGAGTGGCTGCTCAAACTAGATGTCCCCTCACTGGCATCATCACCCCCAACAGTGGCAGGTAGATCAGGACGGTGTAGTGCTGTCACGGCACTGGTCAGGTGCTCAAGGACCCTGGCCACATCCTCGCAGCACTGGATGAGCTGCTGCTGCTGCGCAAGGGACCGCCGCGACAACTGTGATGTGGCATTGCTAATTAAATAATTGGACCTGGTGTAGGCGGTCAGCCTGGTCAATAGCTGCCGGTGGCGGCGGCGTGCTGCGTTGCGCTGCGATGTATTTGCAGCAGTGCTGGCCTCCATGGCTGTAGTCATGCGGGCCATACCCTCACCCACACCTGCCATGGCTGCAGTCATGCTGGCCATTCCCTCACCCACACCTTCCATGGCTGCCGTCATGCGGTCCATCCGGTCCCCCACTCCGGCAACATTGCGCCCAATGTTGTACAGCTGTAGCTGTATGGCACCTTGCTGCCGTGCTAGTAGCTGATGGATACGGAGCATGCGTTTTTCCACTCTCACTCTCAGCAGCGCCGGTCCAATCCCCCTCCTGCAGCTAGGTGCATTGGTCTGCAGGCGAGGCGTGCCACGCCTGCTCTGCTGGCCTGACACAGTGGGTGGCCGCTGTGTTGGCGCTGTCGCAGGCCCTGATGTAGAAGCACCAGCTGCTGGTGGTGTCACGGCAGGCGTTGTTGGTGCGCCAGACGCAGGAGGCACCCTGGTGGTGGATCTGGCTGCGGTAGTATTTGCTGGGGCAGGGGCTGGTGGCACCCTGGTGGTGGATCTGGCTGCCGTAGTATTTGCTGGGGCAGGGGCTGGTGGCACCCTGGTGGTGGATCTGGCTGCCGTAGTATTTGCTGGGGCAGGGGCTGGTGGCACACTGGTGGTGGATCTGGCTGCCGTAGTATTTGCTGCGCCAGACGCAGGAGGCACACTGGTGGTGGATCTGGCTGCGGGAGTAGTTGCTGGGGCAGGGGCTGGTGGCTGTGTATGTGGCGGCACCTCCTCCTCCTCATCCGGTGTCTCCTCATCTATTTGCAGCCTCTCGCTGTCGCTGCTGTCTGCACCACCTGTGAGGGGAAGTGGACGTTCATTAGTTGCATGTATCTGTCACACGTGCAGTTGCTACATGCATGCTGGGTGACATTCCCTGACTGGCTATGGCTTTGCGTACTTTGGAACCTGTCTGGCTGCATTGTGGTAAATCTACATTGTGGCCACACTACATGTCCCACAATGCTTCAGGGCATTACCTGATGTGGAACGATGGCATGACTATGGAACAATATGGGAGGCTAATTGGTCATGGACATTCATAGGGGACAGGGTCGCAGTCGCATGCCACTTACCTCGGGTGTCTTGGGTGGTGCGGGATGAGTCCATACGAGTCACTCCGATGACCGCCTCTGTCTCCAGGGTGTTCTCTACCTGGTCCTCCATGGGGGTGTTTGGAGGGACTGTAGGTTCTCCCCCTCCTGTGCCCGATGATTCTCCAAGGCGCTCTGCCACCCTCTCTTTGGCACGACCTCGGAGGTCGTACCAGCGTTTTTTCAGTTCGTCCAGTGACCTGTCGGCCACACCCACGGAGTTCACCGTCGACGCTATACCCTGCCAGATCCTGCGTTTTTCCTGTTCTGCCACCCTCCTGGAGTCCTTCCCAAACAGTATGGAGTGGTTGGCCACCACCCCTTCAATTAAATTCTCCAGCTCCTGCTCGGAGAATTTCAGCTTTCTCTTCCGCCCTGTGGTGTGGCTGGACCCAGGAACTGGCTCCTCTGACATTGCTGCACTGTACTTGCTCAGTACTTTCCTGACAGATTTGCTGGAGCTCTTCCAGTTGCTGACTCGAGGTCTGCCTCACTGTGGTGTATGGGGTGGGCCCTGGCTGCTTCCTGGTTGTGATGTCATCGCTGTGCTCGACATGCGACTTCCTGTTCTCGCGCTATTTTAGGTCCCGCTATTGACGATCTCGCTATTAGAGAATTCGCAATTCCGACACGGATGTTGCCGGAAAAAGCGATTTATATGCGATTTTCGAAAGTCGCAACCGGTATTTGCGGTCGGGTGCGATTCGCTTTATTTTCTCTAAATTATTCATGAATACCGTTTTGCGTGTCCTTTATAGCGAGTCGCTATAATTCGCTATTAGGGCCACGCAAACTGTCCCGTTGATGAATCAGGCTGTTAAAACATAGCGATTTCTTAAAATTCCTTAATTGCGACTCGCAAATTGCGAGTCGCAAATTGCGACTCGCAATTTGCGAGTCGCAATTAAGGAATACCTCCCCATTCATTCCTATGGGCCTAGAGGCACATAGGAATGAATGGGAAGACCATCTCAATTTGCGTGAGATTGCGAATTCAAGGGTGCAGGGGTGTCCAAAAGGCACCCTGTTGCTCCCCTAAAATTGATATGTGCACATATGTTGCGCACACACATGCCCTTAGAGCATGTGTGTGCACAACATAAAACTTTGAAAAATGCACTTAAGTGCATTTTTCAAAGTTTTTGCAAATTACCATGAAGTTGTACTTCATGGTAATTTGCGTGCCCTATTAGCGAATTCGCTATTTTAAAAACTTTCATGCATTGCATTTAAGGAATCTCAATTTGAGATTCCTTAAATGCAAATAATCGCAATTTAGCGATTTCTAAAATTGCGACTTTTGCATTTGGGATGATGCATCCCAAATGCAAAAATACCGCTCGCAAAGGGGCAGATTCTGAGAATCTGCCCCTTTGCGAGCGGATTTTTGTTTTGATGAATCTGGGCCTTAGCTCTCCTCTCAGAATCGGGCATGCTATTGACCTTTGTGTGATCCATGTAAACGTCGCCACTCTTTTTATATGGTATTTGAAATTGCGATGTTGAGAACTCAATTTAAGGCAGCATAGTGGCTCCCAATCAGTCACACAACACAACGAGGCCACCTGGGTCTATGTGGAGAGTAAAGAAATATAGGAGAGTGTGATATCCCTTTTACAGTACGGTTCCCCTCACCCACCCATAGGTGGCATGCTTCATTATAAGGAAACCTCCTCCACATCACAAACCTAGTTTTGATGTGGGCTATAACCCCCTCTCCGAGAGGGAGGAGCTCAGGGATGTTTTCAGTGTTTCTGCTAGAGGTTTGCTAAAACCAATGATGTGGGCAGAGTGTGGTGAGGAGGGACAAAGAAGTGACAAGTGAGCTAAAAGTAACTCTAAAGTAGGCAGAAAAGTCTTTATTAGGGCTTCCATAGGTCAGGACTAAAAACAAGTACTATGAAAGAAGCGAATCAACCAGTTATAGGTAAGTATTGGTTGACATGTATCTGCCTAATACCCTCTATAGAG
The DNA here is from genome assembly GCF_964261635.1 of Lissotriton helveticus. Lineage (NCBI taxonomy): Eukaryota > Metazoa > Chordata > Amphibia > Caudata > Salamandridae > Lissotriton > Lissotriton helveticus. Next base: position 1,397,030,890 of record NC_136063.1, on the reverse strand, counting down.
GTGCAGCGGTTTACATCAGGACCAGGAAAGAAAGTGGGTGAATGACGTGAAAAAAAAAAGGATAACGAGAGTGATGCGGGTGTTGCATCACAATTCTCAGTATTATGACATACAGCACTACACCAGTGGTATGAAGTAAGTCTTTGCTCAGATAGGTTTCCACTGGTGGTTGTGAATAACCAGCAAGGGAATATCAAAAAAGTGCATGCAATGAGGTATAAACTCTCCAAACATACACCGTCACATTCAATCAATAGGAATGTCTATCTTTACTGCTTACCTGCTTAGTCTGGTAATTCAATTCAACTCTACCTTGGTGCAAACTCAAGGGAGCAAGTATGTCCTTCAGATGCTCAGTCCATCACCACCCCCCTTTGTACCGCTTTTGGCCGCCATAAGTGTGGCAGGGTATGCTCAGACGTGAGTCCCTTGCTCACTTTGCCACTGGATTCAAGCAAGCTGGGCTGAAGACGGCTGGAATGCTAGAAACCGGTCCTCGGAAGCTTGGTTCCGGTCCAGGGAAGACATGGCTTGGCAGTTCGGGCTGGACTGTTCCCATGAGGCACAGGGTCAGACTGATTTGCATATAGCCATGTCTGAACTGGGGTGGCAGAGTGGGCTAAAGAATGGTGATGGATTAAACCCAGATATTTTGACTGGGTGTGAGTGTTTGATTGATTCAGATGCTCAGTCCATCACCACCCCCTTTTGTACCACTTTTGGCCGCCATAAGTGTGGCAGGGTATGCTCAGACGTGAGTCCCTTGCTCACTTTGCCACTGGATTCAAGCAAGCCGGGCTGAAGACGGCTGGAATGCCAGAAACCGGTCCTCGGAAGCTTGTTTCCGGTCCAGGGAAGACATGGCTTGGCAGTTCGGGCTGGACTGTTCCCATGAGGCACAGGGTCAGACTGATTTGCATATAGCCATGTCTGAACTGGGGTGGCAGAGTGGGCTAAAGAACGGTGATGGATTAAACCCAGCTCTTTTGACTGGGTGTGAGTGTTTGATTGATTCAGATGCTCAGTCCATCACCACCCCCTTTTGTACCGCTTTTGGCCACCATAAGTGTGGCAGGGTATGCTCAGACGTGAGTCCCTTGCTCACTTTGCCATTGGATTCAAGCAAGCCGGGCTGAAGATGGCTGGAATGCCAGAAACCGGTACTCGGAAGCTTGTTTCCGGTCCAGGGAAGACATGGCTTGGCAGTTCGGGCTGGACTGTTCCCATGAGGCACAGGGTCAGACTGATTTGCATATAGCCATGTCTGAACTGGGGTGGCAGAGTGGGCTAAAGAACGGTGATGGATTAAACCCAGATCTTTTGACTGGGTGTGAGTGTTTGATTGATTCAGATGCTCAGTCCATCACCACATCCTTTTGTACCGCTAAAGAAGAAAGGCCATATAAGTAGGTCAAATTGTAACCTACTTTGACTCTATTGAGCTTTCCTGCTACTGCAACGAGTCCTCTTTCTATTGCAACTGAGACGGGCGTCTGAAACGCCGTACCTGCCAGTGTAGGGGCCGGGGGCAAGAGCTTTCTTCTGCACTCTTGGGACCCCCCCGCGTTCCGCGAGCTGAGCCGAGCACCCCTGCTGTAACAACCCCCTTCAAACGGGGTCGCTACTGGAGAGAGGAGAGCTGCGAGTCGCGAGCCCTGCATCGCGGCGTGTGGAGTCATTGGGAGCCGCATATATGTTATCAGTGCGGCAGCTGCATGCAGTGATCTAGTGCGGCGGGAGCCGCAAACCCTTTTATCGGGCAGGAGCCGCGAATCGCTTTCTGGTGTAGCGGGAGCTCCCTGGTGCCCCCAGGTGTCCCCAGTGCCCCAGGGTGCCACTGGGTGCAGCAAGTGCCTAATTGACGCTGCATGTCGCCGCTCGCTGCAATTCTGGAACAGTTTGGAGCTGTTTAGAGCCCATAGGTGCCCTAGGAGCGGCAGGGCAGTGCAGTGCTCCACTGTGGCAATCTTTGGCTGGGCGGCACTGGGCTGAGAGTTGATACAAGATACATGCACTGACTGACTGACGGAGTCCACACCGGGTTTTGCAGTCAGCCGAACGCAGAAACGTCATGCGAGGAGCTGGGAGCAGAGCGGAACGTGTAGCCGGCGGTGCCCAGAACCCAGAGCTGGTGCCCCGTGTGCGGAGAAAACAACGCCACCTTCAAGTAACCAAACACTGCAGGAGAAACCACAGTGAACAGCGAACAGGATTGAGCAACCAGGGAACAGCAGAGGCGCGGGTCGGGCCGGGCTGCATCTGGGCTGCAACCGGGCTGTAAAAGGTAAATCGGGGATCGAGATTGACCAAGATTGGGGCCGGGACCTGTTGGTTTGGTCTCCTGCGTGGCTCCCTGGCTTCCTCCCACCCCAGCCGCTTTACCCTGCCTCGCCCACCCGCCGACCCCCTCAATACTCAATACTGATCCACGAAGCAGCTAGCGGGAAACTTTCAGTGTGGTCTCTCGCAACACTGCCCCACAGGCCCAGGCATTTGTGGACTCTCCGCACTCCGATTTGACACTAGAGTTTGCTCCAATCCTCTCTGACAGTGGACAGTGGCCAGTGGAAAAGCGAACCTTGCTAACTTTGCTCACACTCTGACGCCCTGGTGCAGGCGGGGGGGCGGGGGGGGCCTTGGCCTTGGCGGCGGAAGATCGCAAGCACAACCTGACATCACGCCCAGAAACGCAGCCTCTCCGTCTGGACACGATTGTGAGGCAGCAGGCACTCTCCCAGTGCAGCAAAGGCTGGCAGCAGAGGCAGTCAGCATTGATGCAGGGACCCACAACAGCCCAGCGCGACCAAAGCCGCTAGTTATTTCCATAGAGTGGTGAAGTACTGCCAACACCATCAACCCAGACCACAGTCACAGTCACATCGCAGCCACAACGCGGCCAGACCTGTGACTCACGACCCATAACACTAGCACTATTAGCGATATTAGCGCGGAGTGGTGGTGTGGTGGAGTGACAACCACCACCTTGCCTTGAATCAACAGGAAATCACAAGGCACCTCTTTAACGCAGTTGCAATTGCAAAACCATTCACATGCGGCAACCAGGAGATGGAAGGTAGAACTTAAAACGAGGTCAAAGCCTCACGCAGCAAGTGCACACAACCATGAGGACAATAAATTCAAACCTAGACCAACATCAAGAGAAGCCACGCCCCCACAAATCTGCAAGGCGGCAATAAGCAAAGCTGCTCTAGCCCCTAGGAAGAGGGAGCTCCAAACCTGAACCAGGCCCCAAGGAGGACCAGCAAATAGGAGACACACAAATAGTACCAGCACCCGCAACCTCACCAGGAAAGGCTTCCAGCTTAGACAAACCTAAGGCCAACAGGACCAGTCTCAGCACTATAAAGAGAACATCTTGCACAGATGGCAACAGAGATATAAGAGAATTCCTGTACCACATAGTGCCTGATGAATCCAGGGGGGCAGTGTGTCCACCATGCCTATCACGCAAGGGAGAGACCATCGGACCCGCCAGCATACCAACGGACGCTGAAAGATTGATAGGACCCCACTTACCAAAGACGCCCAGCCACCCCACTTTCACCAGAAATAATTATTTCTCGAGGGGATAGAATAGCAGAAACAACAGATTTAAATACGGTACTAGCTATACCAATCCATAATAGTCCACTCAGCTCAGCCCCTCAAAGACTAGGGGATACGCAATCGGGCCCCGCAGCTAATGGAACCAACGGAGCTAATGGAGCCAACAGAACCAAAGCAAATACAATTAGCAAAACAATACAAACACCAGAATCGAGTTCCTTAAATCTCAGTGATTTCGCACAAGATAAAGATTCTGGGATTCTTAGTCCTCGAAGTGGGGAAGTGGAAAAAGAACAGAAGCCACCAATAATAGAAAATCACTTAGCGCTTATTAATGAAGCTTTGATTTCTTTGGCAAACGAGGCAATAATGCACGAAGACAAACTTGATGCTCATCTAAACATACTACAAAACAGTTGCAGGCCTGATTTCAGGGATAGACTCCAAATTGGAACACTTGAACGCATTAATACCTAGAGCCCAGGCTAACATCATATCAATAACCAAACCGAAGAGCTGCGGCTGCAGCCCTATATTGCTCAACTTAGAAAAACTTCCAGATATAATGAACACGCTAATCGACGACCTTAAGACTGAAGTCAGCAGGCAACAGAACAACTCACATTCCCAGCAAAACACCAAGGAGCCTCTCAATATAAAAGAGATACAAATTAGCAACATAGAATCCGCGCAAGAAACGAGAAAGTCTGTGACCGAGCTTTTAGGTAGGGCTGAAGACACTGGAACAAACCATGGTCATCACAACAACCCAAAGCTGGTAAGCCCTGACACCCATGACCTTTCCCGGAAAAATAAGAAAAAATTAAAAAAGCTGAACAAACAGAAAAAAAACAACTACATCGACAATGGCTCCATTCGGAAATGGCTGCTGCCTAAAAAACAGGAGACCGTCGTACACATCGATGACCAATATGAGACGAATACCTTAACCAATACTGAAATCATAGACAAAAACATAGTAGGCCCGGGCAAAACTATGCCTGAAATCAACCCGACCATCGTGGACCACTCGTCAGACTATCAGTTAGATCTTATGGACAAGAGCCCACATAAACAAAGCCGGCACGCCCATCAAATTCAAGGACAACAATTAGGGGAAGGACAGCAGGACTCACGGAGAGCCTGGGAAGCCAACCTAAAAAGCCCCCTACTCACTAAACCTTTGAACATAAGAACGAGTAGCAGGAACCAAGAAACCCCAAAAATATATAAACAAACTACCACGACAGCACAAGACCTTAGGGCACCCCAAGACAACACAGAGCCTACCGAGAAAAAAGTGAGATGAAATTTAGGCCTCCGAGACCAGGCTCCGAGACGACAGTGCAGCAGATGGTGGTTACATCAAACCAGGTAGAAGCTTGTTTGGACATCCTGGCACAGGCAACCCCAAACTCTACAAAGGCCCAGGTCCTGCAGGAGAAAAATACCCTACAAAATTTGACATCTACAAACCACTACGACCGGAAAATACTGATGTACCCTGAATATGTTTCACAGGGCAAGTGGGACATTCTTAACCGCAGCAATCTGCTAAAACTCTTTGCAAACATCCCTGGTCTAGAAAAGACAAAAACAGCTGACATTGAGAGGGTTTCTTTTCTCACCCCAGGCCCAAACGAGACAAATGAGATCACAGAGCTAATCTTTACCAGCCTAGCCACGGCTGAGGCCTTGAAAAGAAACCAAAATCTACTGGAAAGCTGGGGTATAAAAATAGTGACCCAGCCTGTGTCAAAATATCCAATTATCTTAAAAAACAGCGACTTGAAGTACCCATTAGCCCGCCAGGAACAGAATATTCAAAAGAAGCCAACCACGAACGCCTTGACCTATTCAGCGACACAAGTCGAGTCCATTCTCCATGGGACTAAAGGCGGCACAAGTACAAGTTTTACCAACGAAAGTCTCATCAAAATAACAACAAGTCTGGGACAGGGCACCCGCTCTTGCTCAATTAGGGGGAACATCAGCAAAGACTGGTCTTGGCTGCCTCGGGCTTTAAACCCCAGCCCCTAACACCGATCCTCCTGTAAGCAAGGAGATCTCTCAGTACCAACCGAAAATTGTCTCAGAAAAGCATACCAACTCGGCGCTCACCATTCGCAGTTTGAACATCATGACTTGGAATGTTGCAGGGATTACAAAGCTTGTGCAAAATCGAGCGGCACTGGCATTCTTGGAAGGAGCGGACTTAATTTGCACCCAAGAAACATGGGCAATAAAACCAATATCAATAAGGGGGTACGCAGAGTATTGGAAACCAGCCATCAAAGACAACATATTTGGAAGACCCTCAGGAGGGATATCCATTTACATCAAGCACTCATTGAAAATTCATTTCACAGAAATAAAAACTACATCAAACATGCTTCTGGCGGGCCTTGTGAAAGGCCTCTCCACGACCACCGGCTCACTTCCAATACTTCTTATCAACGTCTACTTTAACTCTTATGAATGAATGAATAACTTTATTGTTTGGTTACTCAAAACCATTACATTAAAACAAGCGCATAAAAAAAAGATTACAAAAGTTAAAATAGTTAAAATAGGCAGTGTGTTAGCAAAATAGTCTATGCATCTACGGAGTCTCTATTCACTTGAGCCCTGAATGGCCATCAACGTAGACCGTGTCTCTTGAATGAACTTGCCAAATGAGGCCATGTCTTTTACTGTGGACAATGTATATAATTGATGGACCGCCTCCTTTGCAGTGCGGGTCCCCGCTTGTCTTAAGATGGGCCTGAGGTAAAGACTGCGTGCAGCCCGCAGGGCCGGGCAGCAAAATAGCAGATGAGCATGGGACTCGCGTTTGTAATTGCAGAGCCTGCATTCTAAAACACCCAAGTCTACCCGTTCAACGGCGTATAGTTCTTTAAGGGGCAGAGGGTGTAGTCTGTAGGCTAGAATCTTATGGAGAGCTGTGCGGCCCACAGCCTGCGTAAGATGGTGTTTGGGATTATACACAGTGTGCGGCAGGCATACGGTCTCGTGCAGGTCTCTTGTCACTAATGAATCCAAATCCAATTCGCGTGAGCAGGCCCGAACTTGTTTCTTGATTGCGTTTTTGATCGCCGTGTAGTTGACTAGTTCGGGGTCCCAATGCTCAGTGGCCAGGTTGAGGCGAGCTTTTGCCGCGGTAAGGGTAGCTGACCAAGGATTCCCGGGTTCCATGAAGATATATTTCAGAGCTGCCTTAAGTGTTTTTTCTTTTGCAGCTGTAGCAAGGTAGTAGTATTTGCTTATGGCCGCCATCTCTTCCAGATTTTGTTGGTTGAGCATGAATTCTAGGCGGATAAGGGTGTTTCTAGTGGACTTCGGTAGGTGAAATATTCTTTTGTATGCTCTGCAATGAATTTTTTCAAGTTCCTTATTGAGTTTGCCCAGGTATGCTTGCTGAGCATAGTTGAGGGGCGGCATTAGTTTGGCCTTTAATACTCTTCGAATAGCCGTTGTGGATGGGCTGTGTAAGGAAGCTTGTAGTTTGCAGCGTGCGTAAGTGATGGTTTTCCCTTTGCCTTGGATTTTCTTTAACTGGGCGCCGGAGAGACCTGACTCGTGGTAGCAGACTCCCAGGTAGGTGTATCGCTGTGTGCTTTCCAAGGAGAGATTGCCAAGGTTCCATTTTGCTCGTTTTTTGTGTCGGTAGTGCAAGTCGAGTCCATTCTCCATGGGACTAAAGGCGGCACAAGTACAAGTTTTACCAACGAAAGTCTCATCAAAATAACAAAAAGTCTGGGACAGGGCACCCGCTCTTGCTCAATTAGGGGGAACATCAGCAAAGACTGGTCTTGGCTGCCTCGGGCTTTAAACCCCAGCCCCTAACACCGATCCTCCTGTAAGCAAGGAGATCTCTCAGTACCAACCGAAAATTGTCTCAGCAAAGCATACCAACTCGGCGCTCACCATTCGCAGTTTGAACATCATGACTTGGAATGTTGCAGGGATTACAAAGCTTGTGCAAAATCGAGCGGCACTGGCATTCTTGGAAGGAGCGGACTTAATTTGCACCCAAGAAACATGGGCAATAAAACCAATATCAATAAGGGGGTACGCAGAGTATTGGAAACCAGCCATCAAAGACAACATATTTGGAAGACCCTCAGGAGGGATATCCATTTACATCAAGCACTCATTGAAAATTCATTTCACAGAAATAAAAACTACATCAAACATGCTTCTGGCGGGCCTTGTCAAAGGCCTCTCCACGACCACCGGCTCACTTCCAATACTTCTAATCAACGTCTACTTTAACTCTTATGGGCCGGGCGCTAAGGATAAACTGACCCTGCTGATAAGCCAGATAGAATCTTTGATCTTACAGTTTGCATCAATGGAAGCTATCATCCTTGGGGACCTGATCACACACAATATAGGGGTCATTACAACAAAAAGCAACCACTCCGGGGCCACAGATGCTTATAATGCCCTGATGCTGACCTACAACCTGTTAACAGCACACTCTCTGTTTTTAAGGATCAAGCCAGGGGCTGTCTTTGCCCCTACATACAACAATCAAACAACAATAGACTATATCATACTAAGCAAAAAAATACAAAATCTAATGACGAACTACACAGTGCACCCGCGAAACGAAAGTGACAATGCCGTCCTAACAATTACATTGAACCTCACGGCAGACACCCGTCACACGCTACGCTGCATTGGGGCATCTAATGGAGAAGAATTGCACAAGCTATCAAGGAGAATCAAATGGGGGCCAGCGCCAACCAATAAGTTTGACAAATGGAAAAAAACATGGGCTGGCTTGCCATTTAGCGCGAATAACAAGGGTGCCATCGAAAAATGGGATCGACTAGCCAGCAAATTAGCCTCACTGCTCCGAGGAGATACAACAAGCATAACCCCCCCGACATTTACCATATACCTTTGGAATTATCCCAGCAATTAAAGAGAGCACCAAACATCTAAACGCCAAACGCAGAGCTTACTGGAAAACCGGCACAGTATCGGCCAAAAGGCAACTTAAAGAAGCCAGAAAAAGTCACTCAAAGAAGGTGTGGGCCGCTAAACGCGAATGTATCGAGGCAAAATGGCTGAAAATCTTTGACCTGCTGAGACCCTGCAAATCCCAAGAGTTTTGGAGATACCTAAACACCTTAACTCAAGGAGACAATCACAGAGAGAATTCACTCGATGCACGCTCCTGGGTCAGCCACGTAAAAACACTGTATAAAGAAGATCGAAGTAGACCTTCTTCAAATAAAGGCCTTAAAGCGAGCGAAGAACTAGACATCAGCGCTGACACATTGGAAACATTGGACGATGACACCCCCCCAGGAAAAATCCTAGTTTGTACAATCCTAAAAAAAATAGACATAACGGGGTACCGGGCCTCAATGGCCTGCCCGGCTCCCTCTTTAGGGCAGACACAGATTTCTGGACAGAAAATTTGACCCAGCTATACACAGAATGTCAGTTCTTGGGAGACGCTCCAGATTCCTGGAGAGGGTCACTTCTGCACCCAATACATAAGAAAGGGCCCAAATCCGATCCAAAAAATTACCGCATGATTGCCCTGTTGGACATCGAGGGCAAGGCCTTCGCAAGTACCCTCCTGGCGGAATTATCAAGTTGGGTCAGCACAGAAGGCCTTTTGCCCTTCTTCCAAACAGGGTTTAGACAAGGCGCATCAACGGTGGACAACATAACTGCCCTCTCAAATCTAATCCAACAAGCTGTCTTGCAAAAGCCTCCCTCTATTCGCTTGCTTTATTGACTATTCTGCAGCGTTCGATAGCGTAGATCGCTCCATCCTCTGGCAGAAGCTGGCACGCCGCAACATCAACCCAGCTCTACTAAAAGCAATTCAATCCCTGTATCTAAGAACGTGGATCAGAATTAAACTCTCGTGCGAATCTGCTACAGAATCAAAACGGACCGCGGCCTAAAGCAAGGGTGCGTCTTAGCACCGCTGCTTTTCAATTTACACTGCAGACATGGGCCAAACTTTGACCGGAGCCACTCTAGCAACACCTAGGATTGGGGGCGCTAAGATCCAACTAATGCAATATGCCGATGACCTGGTACTCCTAGATCATACCAAAACAGGCTTACAAAAAGCACTCATGGCACTGGCAACTTACAATGTCAAAAATAAGCTGGTGGCCAACCCGTCCAAATCCCAAATAGTAATTTTCGGGCATTATCCCCAAAAAAAACTAGTAAAATGGAGGCTTAGACAACTGACTGTGGACTGCACAAAAGATTACAAGTACTTGGGAGTCTGGTTCAGCAAAACAGGCCGCCCAGGAATTCATCTCCACAAAATTCCAACAAAAGGGAAAACCATCACCTACGCCCTCTGTAAGCTACAAACCACTCTACATAGCCCCACAACAATGGCCATCCAAAGAGTTTTGAGGGCAAAATTAATGCCATCCCTTAATTACGAAGAAGTTATCCAGCTAATGGTTAGTGGTAATCGCACTCACTTTTGTAACTATGATTCCTCTATAGTGTCATTTTTGTATAAGGATTAAGCGCATCGCATCCAATTCACAACTATATGGACAACATGAAACCAAAATGATCCAAAAATTCATGAATCGAGGATACCCAGAGTCCACGTTGGTACAGGCTGCCAACAGAGTACTTGGACTAAAACGGGAACAACTATTATTACCAACACATGCTAAAGAGGAACGCCGTATGGTGTTTGTATCAAAGTTTTCAACCAGAAGTCAAATGATCAAAAAAACCATCATAAAACATTGGCCCCTACTGGCTTTAGAGGAGGATTTCAATGGCATATTTTCACAGAATCCTATATTTGCCTATGAGTGAACCAAAAACATCAAAGAATTGTTGAACTGTAAATCTGACACTTGACGAATCAATTTTAAAGGCACAATTCCATGCCACAATTGTGGAAACTGTAACTCGATCATTAGAGGCAACGAGATCACCCATCCACTGTATGAACTAAAATCAACTTGAGAGTCACAGGCACATGTGACAGCACGAATTTGATATATATGTTGAAATGTCCTTGTGGACTCATTTACGTGGGGAAAACCACAAGAAAAATCAAAACGCGCTTAACAGAGCACAGAAGTAACATAAGGATGAAATCAACCAAATCAACAGTCGCTGTACATTTTCAAGAACGTAGCCACAATTTGAGTCAGTTGAAATATTGCATTCTAGAAATGGTTCCCATACTTCCAGGCAGAAACAACGACCAATTTCTTTTAAGGAGAGAACTATATTGGATTCACCGCTTATCATCGGTGCAGCCCAAGGGACTCAATGAAAGACTGGAATTTAGCTGTTACTTATAACGACCACCTGGGGGCCCCCAGAATATTACATTTTGTAACTCATTGGATTTAGTTCATTGTAAGTTTTGAGTTAACCATGTACACACCGTATAGTTTTTTCCATTCGACGAAGAGTAACTAGACATGATTGAACATTATCATATGCATGGTATCTCTTATGAAGTGTAGACACACAGATTGTTTCCACACCGACATCTAGCACATTCTATTTTTACCCATATCCATTTTCCCCATTTAACTTGTTTTAGGTACATCATGCGTGCACCATAATCTCCCCGATTGTAAATCCCGATTGTAACCCCCGAATGGTTACATTCGCATAAACAATAAAGTTTTGCATTGAAATCCCGATACTTCGGGGTACCATGACAACTCAGCACCTATCACAGGATGATTTACGAAGTACGCCACCACCTGACCGGTTACACCCTATCAGAGCGCGACATAATTCCTTCAAGAACTACGGAACACTCACACGGAAACTACGTGTTTCCGGACGCCAAACAACATGTATCCAGACGCCAGATTGAGACACCAATAACCGCTGGTAACCCGGTAAGGCATTCCCCTACCCGAAAGCATTATTTTTAATATTCGCTCGTTATTGTGAATAAGATCGCTAAACGAACGGTTATACTATTTCAGAATAAAGAAGACAACGATCTTCGAAGCTTCAGTTCGCCGCAAGCTTCAGGTCACTGGATACCAATCCACTTGCATGCTTCACACGACTTTCGAATTCACATGACCCCAGCCGTAGAGCGCACATTTACGAAGAGCACTAGTTATTTAATTACCCACGTTAATCTCGCACCGCAAAACCTGACTGCATTTACCATTCTTGATATGTCTATCCACATGGTTACTTAAACTTTTACTTAAACTGTTTGATTACTTGCACCCTACGACGTTCCTCTAACACCGTGATTCACATCACTATACCCATGAGAGATGTATGCACTAACATTAACATTATGACATGTATGATTATGTTATACTTATGCATGTACAATTCTGGATTAATTTGTAGGAATAAGTCCCCTGATGAAGGGCCTCTGCCCGAAATGCATTGGGCAAAAAAGTTGATATATTATGAAAATGAAATAATGTATTGAAGAAAAACAAATGAAGAAAAACAAATGAAAATAAACACTACCTGTTAACGAAAAAAAGATGAATAATTATTTTCGAGTGCGCCAAAGGGACGTCACACGCGACGCGTGTGGCGCATATTTTGGATCCCTTAATTACGCACAGCAGGCGTTTCCAGGAAAACTAGCAAAAGACCTGGAAAAAATACACTGTACGGCATATAAAAAGTTATTCCACCTACCCGCCTGCACCAGGAACACTCTAGTGCGACTAGAATTCAACTTGAACCAACAAAAACTGGAAGAGATGGCCTCGCTGAGTAAATACTTCTACCTTACAACAGCGGCACAAGAGAATACAATGAAGGCAGTGTTGAAAAGTATCTTCTCGGAACTTGGCAACCCATGGTCTGCCACTCTCGCCGCGGCCAAAGACCTTCTGAAATTAGCACTGGAGAATTGGGACCCTGAGACAATCAAATACTCTGCCATCAAAAGTACAATAAAAAAGCAAGTTTGTCTGTGCTCTCGTACCCTGGATTTGGAATTGCTGGCAGAAAGAGGCTTCCACGAGTCCCAAACCCTCCCACACACAGAGCATAACCCCAAACTCCAACTCACGCAGGCAGTGGGTCGACAAGCTTTACACAGGGTTTTAGCGTTCAGACTACACCCTCTACCTCTCAAAGAATTATATATCACGGAGTCGACAAGAACGGTGATCATGGAGTGCCGGCTCTGCAAATATAAGCGTGAGTCCTTGGCTCACCTCCTATTTTGCTGCCCGGCCCTGCGCTCAGACCGCAGACTTTATCTTAGGCCCATCTTGCTACAACTGGGCACACGAACTGCAAAGGAGGCAGTCCACCAACTGTACACGCTGAACATAGTCAAGCAGATGGCCATGTTTGGTAAATTCGTCCAACAGATCCGCATGAAACTGATGTCTACTCCCTGTTAAGCGAGCAGATAAGAATCTGCGACGAGGCATATAACACCTTGCACCTAGACTAACACAGCCATCGGCTAAGCTTAAAAAAAAAATGCCGGACTGAAAGACCATGGACTTTAGCCCTTTAGATTTTAATTGCATCGTTTCTCTTTTAAATTGTTTATTTTTTGTATTATGTTTTTAATGCAATGGTTTTGAGTAACCACACAATAAATTATTCATTCATTCATTCAGGTCAAACTGTAACCATTAGTATAGTGTCAAACTAAAAATTATATCCTTAGTTAGGCTCGACACTCAAAAATAATAAACAACAAACAAGCAAGGTGCAAAACAAGTAGACTCCAGGTCGTGAGTGGTGTGAACGAGCAGGGTAACACAGTTCAAAAGAGTAACGTCACAAAACGGACATAGTTAAATGAATTAATAAACGGTGGAGTGGCCCGTTCTATGGTATTTACGGTGTCAGAGGTGTGGGCCATACCTATAGACAGACAAAGGTATAAAAGTAAATGGAGCATGAGGACACATATGTGACGTGTCTGGAACCACAGCATTCAAAAAGAGTCAAGTTAATGTGGCCAAAATGTTGCATAATGTATAAAGAATATTCAAGGTCTTAGACGCGGCCAGCATCATGACTTAGATGAGACATGCATCGAAACTCGATGCCCCAGCCAATCATACGAGAAATACCCAAAGGGGGATTTGGGGGCAGCCGAGCCACGAGGTCTGCCCCCCGGGCAGGTTTGGGAGGGGGAAGGGAAAAATCATGGAGGCGGCCATTTTGACGCCGTTGGGCTGCTTGGGATAGCCCAAAGGCAGCCCAATTTCCACTGACAAGCCCAAAGTGGGTTATTTAAGGAAGCCGCACTTCCGCCCAGCCACCATTTTAGGTATTGTAACCTGGTGGCTGGGCGTGCTTTCAACAGTTTGTGTTGTGGCGTTTTTGGTAGGCGTCTGTGGAGATGTCTGGCGCGGATGATGTTCGGGTGCTTGAGGCCATCCGCCTGCTGAGTGAAGCAGGGCGGATGGACCTGCTGGTAGGGCCGCGGGAGGCACGGCCGGTGAGGCAAGCTTCATTCGGCGTGGCGGCGGCCGTGCTGGCCTGCTCGCCACCGAGGAAGGCGCCGAAAATTCAGGTGGGTCTCCGGGGCTGCGCGGATGTCAGGAGCGTGGCCCCGGGGGACAGAGAGTTTGCGGGCGGTGGGTGAGCGGGCGAGGCGCGTTGCCAGGGGCGCCTCGCCGCGCTTATGCGGAGCGGGTGGGGAAGCGAGGCGGCGAGAGACAAGAAGGCTAATGAGGCCCAGCGGCCGCGCGCGGAGCCGCGCGGCCGCCCGGGTATTGTGGAACTTGGCGGGGGGGCCGGGGCGATGCCGGGGCTTTGGGGGGGAGAATGAGACAGGGTGAGCAGGTGCGTGGCAGGGGTGGGGTGGGGGGGCGGGAGACAGGAGCGTGGTCTGGGCGGGGAGGGAGGGGGGGGGAAGGAACCAGGAGAAAGTGAGAAGGTAGGCCAGGCCATGAAGAGGCAGTCTGAGGGCCCCTCGCCGGACCGGCAGGGGGCAGGGGAGAGGGGCAGGAGTGCTGGGAAACAGGGGGGGAGAGGGGGGGTGCGGGGAGGAGCAGGCAGGGGGCGGGGCGAGGGGGGATGGATGGGGGGAGATGGGAGAGGAGCAGGGGCATGTGGGGAGGGGGTCCCCGCTTTTGTTTGATTCCGAGGGTAGTGAGAGGGAGTGGGAGGGGCTTGATGTGTTTGCGTCCTGGGAGGAAGGGCTCAGGGAGGCACGGATGGCGGCGGGACATGAGGGGGAAGAGGCGGGCCCGTCTGGGCGGGTAGAGGTGGTTGCGGAGCAGGGTGGTGGCGGGGAGCTGGGGAGAGAGGGGTGTGTCGGGGAAGGAGGGGGACTGGCGGTCGGTGGTGGTGCTGGAGTAGGGGGGCTCAGCTGGAGCGAGGACGAGGAGGAGGTTGGGGCAGGGGATGGCTGGGGGGATTGGTGCAGGGCGGGCGGTGGCGCGCAGTGGCAGGGAACCAGCACACCAGCAATACATTTTTTGTTACAGGGGGACAGCCAGCGCGGGGGAGCAGACTTAGTAAGGCTTGGGGCGGCCCAGCGACGCCAAGGAGAAGGGAGGGCGGAGCTTACGGCGGCGAGCCTGGAGACCACGAGGGATCACGGCGCGGCTGGCTCAAGAAGGCCCCTGGCGGGCTCGCCGGTCCCAGCATCCACAGGGCCCAAGCGGCTTGGAGAACAGCAAAGATCATGGAGCACCGGCAAAGAGGACTATACTAGTTTGGGCGGGGGAAGAGGCGAAAGGAGGGCCTCGGGCAGCTTTCAGTCGGCGCCGCCACTGGCGCGCAGGAAGTATAGGTGAGGAGGTATGGAGTTAACGGAGGGAGAGGATAGTGCGGAGGAAGGGGAAGTGAGAGAGGGGCCGGGCGGACGGGGGTCCGGTAATGTTGTTAGTTCTTTGTTACAGGTGTCAGGGACCCTGGGTACCGCGGCGGCCCGGACACAGCAGGGAGGCAGATCGGCGTAGGACAGGAGAGTCGAGGAGCGGCGAGGGGAGGCTCTGTTTACAGGTAAAAGCGGGGTGGCGCCGCGGATGGTGTCGGTAGGGGTGGGGGGAGGAGGGGAGGTGGGGGCGGAGGACCGGCTATGCAAGGGGAGGTATGTGGTGGACCGGGGTGTGGGGACGGATGTGGCTGCGCCTGGAGGGAAGGAAGGGGCCCGGTGGGGTTGCCGGATGAGGAGAAAGTGGCAAAGCCAGTTGTGGAGGGGGATGCGGGCAGCGCAGCGTTGGATGTAGGGGGCGCGAAGAAGCCTGAGAGTAAGGAATTGAAGTTAGTACGGCTCCCTTATATGGGGGTCACGAAGCCGCTAGGGGCGCATTTGATGGCGACCATTAAAGAGAAAATTTGGAAGGGTGAATATGTGGAGTTGTTGAAACTGTTGCACCGCGAGGTTAGGTCGAAAGAAGGGTCAAAAGAGGAGGAGTATGAGCTGCAGAAGCGCCCGAGGGTGCCGCTCACGATAGAAAACTGGACGGCGGCGTTTTTGATTTTCGCGAGTGTTTACTGCGAGAAATTTCCGGAGAGGTCGGTGTCCCTTTTTAAGTACATGGACGTCATTCGGAAGGCGCAGATTACAGGGGGGGGGTTTGCGTGGGCACAGCACGATGAGGAGTTCAGGGCACGGATGGCGTGGGACACGGAGGCAAAGTGGGGCGAGCTGGATTGCGGTCTGTGGCAACACACGATGGGCCTGGCGGGATCGGGTAAGACCATCTTTACCGCCAGCGGGCTCCCGATAATATATCAGCCCTTTCAAGGGCGCCCCACCCGGGGAGGGGTGGGGGCGGGAGCCAAGAGTCAGCCTGGGACTGCGGGCCCCTGCTGGGACTTTAATAAAGGGGCGTGTGCCAGAGAGCATTGCCGTTTTCGGCACGAGTGCTCTGGGTGCGGCAAATACGGGCACCCTGTGTTGCGTTGCTGGGGCACAACCGGACAGCCACATGGCGGCACACACGCGACAGCGGGAGCAGCACGGCCTGGGAGCGGGCAGCCGTCAGGAAGCGGCCGGGGTGGTAAAGGGCCTGGGCCAAAGGGCTCGTACACCGGTTAGATTGGACAGGTTGACGGCGGCCCTACGCACTTACCCGGACGCGGAGGCCGCGGAACGTCTGCGGATCGGGTTTCGAGACGGGTTTCGGTTGGGATACGAGGGTCCTCGGGTGCGTCGGTGGGCGGACAATTTGCGTTCGGCACGGGAGCCCCCGGAGGTGGTGCAGAGTAAGCTGGACAAGGAGATACAGGAAGGGCGCATGGCGGGGCCTTTTGAGGATTGGCCGATGGCAGAACTGATAGTGTCCCCTATAGGTGTGGTGCCCAAGAAAGAGGCTGGGCATTTCCAGCTTATACAGCATTTGTCGTGGCCGGACGGCGGGTCGGTCAATGACTTCATTGATGAGAGGGAGGCCTCAGTGGTGTACTCCTCGGTGGAGGCAGCAATGGCACTGGTGGTGAAAGAAGGAAGAGGCGCGGTGATGGCCAAGTGCGACGTCAAGTCGGCTTTCCGGCTACTGCCTGTTCACCCAGACGACTGGGGCCTACTGGGGATCCAGTTTCACGGTCGCTGGTATGTGGACAAGGCGCTGCCGATGGGCTGCTCGATGTCCTGCGCGCTTTTTGAATGTTTCAGCACGTTCCTGCAGTGGTTTTTTACGGAACGCACGGGTCACCAAGGAGTCACGCACTACCTGGATGACTTTTTCTTGGTTGGGGCCCCAGACTCCACGAACTGCCAGGTGGCTCTGGACAGGTTTCAGGAGATCATGGTGGACCTGGGGGTGCCGCTGGCACCGGAGAAGACAGTGGGGCCAGGCACGGCGCTGTCATACTTGGGTATTGAGATTGACTCAAGCTTGATGGAGGCACGTCTACCGGCGGACAAACGGCAACAGATGCTGGGGCTCCTGGAGGTGATGGTGGCCAGGAATAAGGTTCAACTGAGTGCCCTTACAGCGGGACGTGGACTTGGTGTGGGATGTACAGATCTTCTCGGACGCGGCGGGCAGCGATGGTTTCGGGCTCTACTGGAACGGGAAGTGGTGTGCAGAGAGGTGGCCCCCAGAGTGGTCAAGGGGGGGGAGGAGCATTGCTTTCCTGGAGCTCTTTCCTTTGGTGGTGGCAATATGGCTGTGGGGAGAGGTGCTGGCACATCGTCGGGTGACTTTTAATGTGGACAACATGGCGGTGGTGCAAGTAGTGAATCGCCAGTCCGCCAGGGATGACCAAGTGTTGAAACTGTTGAGAGTGTGTGTGCTGGGCTGTTTGCGCCATGACATTGCTTTTCGCGCGGTGCATGTCCCAGGAATTGACAATGACATTGCGGACGCTCTGTCTCGTTCGCAGTGGGGGAGATTCCGTGGGTTAGCCAAGGAAGCGGAACGGGACCCGACTCCTCTGCCGGCGCGGATGTGGGACATAGGCAACACCGGATGTTCCAGCTGGTTCTAGGATCCTTGGCGGAGTCAACCAGAACAGCATATGTGGCAGCTTGGGGGGAGTTCGTGGCGACAGGGGCGCGTTGGCGGCCGCTGGGCAGGGACAGGCAGGAAGAGGTGCTGCAATACTTACTGGATTTGATTGGAAAGGGTTTGTCGAGAGTGACAATAACGGGTAAGCTGGCGGGGATCAGTTTCATGGGTAAGCTGCTTTGGGGCTACGCCCCGTCTGTGGGCGAGTTGGGGTCCAGGATGTTGGAGGGTTGGGCACGGGAATGCGGGCGGGGGGGGGGCGCTGCGGCGGCCGGTGTCAGAGGAAATGTTGGGCAGAGTGGTGAGGACGCTGCCGCGCGTGTGCGGGGATGGTAGGGAGGCGTGCATGTTCGGGACACTAATGGTGTGGATGTTCGCGGGGGCTTTCCGAGTGTCTGAGCTGTTGGGGTCTAAGGCGGAACGGGGTGTGGAATGGGCGGAGGTGCAAGTGACACAGGCGGAGGTGCGTCTGTGGCTGCGTAAGTCCAAAACGGATCAGAGGAGGGTTGGTTCTTGGGTGGTGTTGAGAAGGGGGAATGAGAGAAGTGAGTGCCCGGTGCTGTGGGGCAAGAACTGGATGAACGAAGGTACGGCGGGCGGCCTGGTGTTTCAACATGCGAATGGGAAGGGTGCGACGGGGCGCCAGCTTTTGGGAGTGTTGCGGAAGACCTTGGACAGATTGGGAGTGGATGGGCGCCAGTTTGGTATGCACTCTTTTCGGATAGGGGCGGCGTCCGAGGCGCAACGTCGGGGACAGGGGTCGGGGGCCATTATGCGTTTGGGTAGGTGGAGATCGGATTGTTATCGCCGATATGTGTGCAGCGCAGAACCAGCGGAGGCGCGTGTATTGGAAGGGGGGGGACAGTGTTGATTGACATTTGTTTTCTCATTTCAGGTTCGGTGGCGGGCCCCTCGTCCAGGGATATGTTGATCTGGATTGTGGGACATTCTTTTGTGAAGAGGGCGAAACTACAGGCACAGGATAGCTATTTCGGGGATAGTTTGGGGTTCAATCCGGATTTGTTCAAAATAATTTGGTCAGGGAGGGGGGGCATGAGATGGAAAGAGCTGGTTACAATCTTAAATGGACTGGTGTGCGGGGGGCGTTGCCCCGACGTCCTGGTCCTCCACCTGGGGGAAAACGATCTGGTGCAGGAAACGGGTTTGGTGTTGATGAGAGCGATGCGGCAGGATCTGGCAGAGCTGCGCAGGTGTTGGGCGGGGTGTGCGGTAGTCTGGACCGAGTTGGTGCCGCGTAGAGTGTGGCAGGGAGCGGTGAAACCGCAGGCGGTGGATAAGGCAAGGCGGAAGTTAAACGTTGAAATGGTGCGGTTTTGTCGTCATTTGGGCTTTTCGCGCATATGGCACAGGGACATCAAATACGATGCGCCGGAGATGTTCAGAGGCGACGGGGTACATCTATCACGCATTGGTATGGATCTGTATCTGTTAGAGCTTCGGGAGGTTTTGGCGAAGTTGTTGGGGGTTCGCCGTGAGTAAGGCAGTTTTGCAAGGTACGCGGAGGCGTAGGGGGGCAGGGAAAGGGGGGTTGGAGGTGTATCACCTACCCCACTTTCCCTGGGTGGCGGAGTTTGGGTTGATGTTGGCCAAGTTTGGCTGGAGTTCGGGTCTTTATCATTATGTTGGGGATTTGGGGAACGGGAGCGGGGAAAGGGTAAACAGTTTTGGAGTTACATTAGAGGGGCTTAGTTACAGTTGCAATAAAGCAGATAGGTCTGTAGGTATTGACAGGTTTTGGAGTTAGGATGTAGGGGAGAAAAGTGGATACATGAGGATGTAATGGAATGGTATATTTGTATATGCAGGGTGGGGGGATTGTATCATGTGGGGATCGTAAGGGTGGGGGGAGACAAAACCTAAGGGGTCAGGTAACTCCATCTTTAGAGAGGTGTTAGTTTTGTGAGGCGGTTGCCAGTTTTAATTATGTGATGTGCACCTGTTTCAAATAAAGCGGCCTTTTACACACACAAAAAATGGGTGTTGGTCTTGATTGCCCCCTTCATCCCTCCCAAGGGGGATTTGGGGGGCAGCCGAGCCACGAGGTCTGCCCCCCCGGGCAGGTTTGGGAGGGGGAAGGTAAAAATCATGGAGGCGGCCATTTTGGCGCCGTTGGGCTGCTTGGGATAGCCCAATGGCAGCCCAATTTCCACTGACAAGCCCAAAGTGGGTTATTTAAGGAAGCCGCACTTCCGCCCAGCCACCATTTTAGGTATTGTAACCTGGTGGCTGGGCGTGCTTTCAACAGTTTGCCCACCCTCCCACCCTTCAGATGGGGCTGGGGGGGGGGTTCGATTGACAGGTGTTTTTGGGCAGCGGCGTTTCGGACAGGTGCGCAGGGGGGATTTCTGTATGTATTTGTTGCTTTGAGCAGGTGCAGGCGGAGTTTGGGTAGATGTTGGCCAAGTTTGGCTGGAGTTCGGGTCTTTATCATTATGTTGAGGATTTGGGGAACGGGAGCGGGGAAAGGGTAAACAGTTTTGGAGTTACATTAGAGGGGCTTAGTTACAGTTGCAATAAAGCAGATAGGTCTGTAGGTATTGACAGGTTTTGGAGTTAGGATGTAGGGGAGAAAAGTGGATACATGAGGATGTAATGGAATGGTATATTTGTATATGCAGGGTGGGGGGATTGTATCATGTGGGGATCGTAAGGGTGGGGGGAGACAAAACCTAAGGGGTCAGGTAACTCCATCTTTAGAGAGGTGTTAGTTTTGTGAGGCGGTTGCCAGTTTTAATTATGTGATGTGCACCTGTTTCAAATAAAGCGGCCTTTTACACACACAAAAAATGGGTGTTGGTCTTGATTGCCCCCTTCATCCCTCCCAAGGGGGATTTGGGGGGCAGCCGAGCCACGAGGTCTGCCCCCCCGGGCAGGTTTGGGAGGGGGAAGGTAAAAATCATGGAGGCGGCCATTTTGGCGCCGTTGGGCTGCTTGGGATAGCCCAATGGCAGCCCAATTTCCACTGACAAGCCCAAAGTGGGTTATTTAAGGAAGCCGCACTTCCGCCCAGCCACCATTTTAGGTATTGTAACCTGGTGGCTGGGCGTGCTTTCAACAGTTTGCCCACCCTCCCACCCTTCAGATGGGGCTGGGGGGGGGTTCGATTGACAGGTGTTTTTGGGCAGCGGCGTTTCGGACAGGTGCGCAGGGGGGATTTCTGTATGTATTTGTTGCTTTGAGCAGGTGCAGGCGGAGTTTGGGTAGATGTTGGCCAAGTTTGGCTGGAGTTCGGGTCTTTATCATTATGTTGAGGATTTGGGGAACGGGAGCGGGGAAAGGGTAAACAGTTTTGGAGTTACATTAGAGGGGCTTAGTTACAGTTGCAATAAAGCAGATAGGTCTGTAGGTATTGACAGGTTTTGGAGTTAGGATGTAGGGGAGAAAAGTGGATACATGAGGATGTAATGGAATGGTATATTTGTATATGCAGGGTGGGGGGGATTGTATCATGTGGGGATCGTAGGGGTGGGGGGAGACAAAACCCAAGGGGTCAGGTAACTCCATGTTTAGAGAGGTGTTAGTTTTGTGAGGCGGTTGCCAGTTTTAATTATGTGATGTGCACCTGTTTCAAATACAGCGGCCTTTTACACACACAAAAATGGGAGTCGGTCTTGATTGCCCCCTTCATCCCTCCCAATGTAAGCCCTTGCGAACAGTGGGGTCCCTCATAAAAGCGGCTGCCTCGGGCGTTAATCCGCACCGCAATAATGTCAATGTCAGCAGCACCCGCTCCAGGAATTGTCAATTGGAGACAAGGAAACGTGATTCCTAACCACGCTAAGCTAGGAACTGATAAGGAAATCGGGACTTAATTACACGAGGGGGTATGCAAATTCAATATTATAAAGTGAGTGAACCAGATAACTGGTTCAATCCCCCACCTACCCGAGACGAGTGGATTGCAAAATGTGAGCACAAGCATTTCTAAACAATTATATTTACGAGCAGACAGGTACCTCATCAGCAAGACTGTCTCGGGTGTATTTTCGTGCCACGGTATGGACCGAGGAAACTGATGATGCTCAGGGGGTTGGTTATATAAACTTTCTGGTTCACGAAGGGAGGAAAGGGTCATGTCATTCTTCACGTAACCAATCATAATGGAAAGCTCCGGGGCTAAGGACAGTGTGCAAGCTCCGGAAGTGAAACTCCAGGAGTCAGAATGTGTAGTTCACATGACTCTCTGTGGCCAGTCACATTAATAGGTGTCGTAAGCCTGCGGTCGATCATGGATTTTGTAGTTTCAACCAAATCAGAAAAAAAAGGATATGCGTGAAATAGTCCCACCCAAACAACTATCATGGGTATAAGTGGTAGAAAGGCATTTCATAGAGAAATCAATATAAATGAAAAGTGTAACGGACACTAATGTAATAAGTCAAGACAAAAGAAAAAAGAAGTAAATGTCAAAAATAAATTCACACATGAGGATTTATGCGTGAATGGGTCGAGGGGTCTTTTATCCTGAGATTCATATATATATCCAAGGGGGGAAAATATATATGTCCAAGGGGGAAGAGGGGAACAAGGGGCAGGAGGAAACGCTATATAATATTAAAATTGGTTCAGAGGATGACACAACAACATCAGTAATTGTGGTGTAAAGGGAGGATAAGTTGAACCAGGGAATGTCGTCATTGAGCCCACGGCTGGCATTCTGTAGTCTAAAACCCAACATTGCTCACTCTTGAGGTGGTAGCGGGTGATGTTCACGGTGGATGGAATCTTTGCTTTGTCAAGAACTACCCGTTTCAGATCCTGTTCCTCATGCCCCTTTTACAGAAAATGAGACGTGAGTTTTGTCACTTGTTTTCTACAGCGGATGGTACTTTTGTGTTATATAATGTGTGTCTTTATTTTTCGGGTAGCCAATAGCCATGCCCACATACTTCAGTCCACACAGGCAGGTGATCTGATAGATCAGATCGTCTGAATTACAATTAGTATGTTGTCTTAATTCCCAGGGTGAATGTGAGGTTTGTGTGGTTTGATGACAAACATTGTATGTTCTACAGGAAAAGTGACCTTTGATGGACAGGAGGCCTCAGAGAGTGGATTGTTTATTCTTGACAACGGTGTGTGGTCTTGTGTTCTCAAGCCTATCACGAAGATTAATACTTCGTTTGAAAGTGAACATCAGGGCCGGACTGGCTACCGGGCAGTTGTGTGTGCTGCCGAGCTGGGGGCTGTTTTCGTTGATAATGACCTGCGTGTGAAAAACGAAATTCGTTTTGCTTTTTTTTATTTCAATGCGCACGCAGGTCCCCATCAACTAAATGAGCCCCCACCATAGAGAAATTAGCCCCCAGCTCGGCAGCACACACAACTGCCCGGTAGCCAGTACGGCCCAGGTGAACATGGGTCTGGGTAGAGTTAAAGCCCCATTATTCAAGATGTTCCAGGTTTTGCTGATACATTTCTGGATCAGGATCGATTTATTGTTAAAGGTATGTACACACACCAGTCCATCGGTAGGTTCTTTACAGGGTCTTCATTCTAACAGAGACTCACTGTAATTAGTTCTAGCCATTTTAGCTGACCTGTGTATTAGTGGGTATGGATAGTGGCAATCCAGTAGTTGTTTGTAAGGTGCCAGCCGACACATAAATCCAGCTGCGGCCGGTAGTGGGAGTACCGGCCGGGTGGTGACGTGGGAAAGGGGAGGGGCAGGGTGGTAATGTATGGATTACGGACTTTAACAGGTAAGTAAACATATAAATATATAAAACGAATTTTGTTACGTGCACTGCATCACCAAATGCGATGCAGTGCGCGCAACGAAATTAGTTTTATTTATTTATATGTTTACTTACCTGTTAAAGTCCGTAATCCATACATTACCACCCCCCACCCTGCCCCTCCCCACGGCACCGCCCCGCCGGTACTCCCACTACCGGCCGCGGCTGCATAAATCATCAAATCCAGAAATGGGGGGTGCTCATGGCTAAATTCACAGGTAAATTTGAGAAATGCATTGCAGGTATTCATTCATTGATGGAACAGGGATTGGGCTTCAGCAGTTCCTCTCCATTTTATGAAAATATCGTCAATGTAGCACTTCCAAAGACATATCTGGTAAAGGAAGGGATTGGTAGCGGTTAAGATAGTGGTGTTCTCAACCGAGTGCATGTATAGATTCACTAAACTTGGGGCAAAGGGGCTGCCCATGGATGTTCCAGAGACCTGTAGGTACAGTGAGTCCTCAAATTGAAAGTCATTTTCTTTTATTGCAAGTTTTGCGCACCAAATGATAAAATGCACCGGAGTGATAGTTTCAAATTCATGGGATAGAAGTTACGCTTCCATTGTAGATAGAGTGTCATCCTGTGGAATGCATGTATACAACGATTCCACTTCAAAAGACACCAATAAATCTGTATCAACATTCAATTCAATGTCTGTCATGAGGCGAAGAACATCTCTTGCATCCTGTAGATATGTGGGCATTCCTTGAACAATTGGTTGAAGAAGAAAATCCACAAACTGGGACAAAGGTTCTAAAATGGAGCCTATGCCGTAAATGAATGGTCTGCCCAGGGGAGGTCTCTGTGCCTTATGCATTTTGGGTAAAATATAAAAATAAGGCCTCCTGGGGTCTGCATTAACCAGGAAGTCAGCTTCTTCACAGTTATCCACCCGTTGTCCTTCCCCTCTGCCACCTGTGTTTTAATCATGCTTTGAAGCCTCTTAGTTGTTGAAATGAAAGCGGGCTGGCTGTAGAGTTTTCAAAGTTTAAATTGGCAGAAAGAAGTTTAACTTTTCTGGGCCGTGTAATTGATGACACAGGAGTTAAACCAAAGCCAACATTTGTATAAGCCATCAAGAATGCTGCCATGCTAACATTTAAGGATGATGTATGATCTATTTTGGGTCATGCAGAATATTGTGCTAAATGTATTCTAAAGTTTGCGGAAGAGTGTTAATATATTGTGCAACTTCTTAAACAGAGGAGCAAATTTATATGGTCACAACAGTGTGAGAGAGACTTTTCAGTTATAAAAGATTGTATCACAAGTGCAAACAAATGAACTAGGTTTGACCCAACCGCAGATATTGTTATAACAACTAACGCTAGCAACAAGGGATTGGGTGCTATTCTGACACAAATCAATGGCGAAGATATTGAAACTGTGATAACTTTTGTAGTGTTTCATATATAAGATCATATACATGCCAAATGTGATGGCAGATGTTCTGTCCAGAATGCCAACCCAGCTAGAAGAAAGTAAGGATGATAGTAGAATGAGATTCAGGTTGCTTTTATACATGATAGTGGTTTCTAGCTTTAAAATGAAATTAATGGCAACAAGAGTATAGAGAAGACAAATTGTTGCAGGAGAATGCTAAGTTCATTAGGGGGCAGAGGCCCAATAGGAGAAAGTTATCAGACAAGGTTAATTCCTTTTGGGAAGCATGATCCTAGCTTTTTTTTGATGGTGAAGTGATTATGAGAGGTGAAAAAAATCATTCCTCCATTTAACCTTTGCGAAAATATACTGCAGTTGTTCCATGAGGGCCATTTTGGCATTGGGCATACGTAAAGCAGTTGTAAAGAAGTTGTTCTGGTGGCCTGGAGTGGATTCTGAAAATGAACACATAGTCAGGAAATGTATGGCGGGCTCCTAAGGGGACACATTTCTACAGTCACTTAGGCCTCCAATGAGGGAGGGTCATTGTCCCAAAAAATCTATGGGAATCCATAGCCAATCGATGTCATTCATGGGGCAGTAGAATTGACACAAAGATATGTAATAGTAGTTAATGATCTTTTCCTCTAGATGTTTAAAGTGGTATAGAATGCTGATGCGGTTAAGTATTCTTTGATCAGGTTTTTAGTATGAAAGGTATTCCTACTGCAATATTAAGTGACAATGAAGTGCAGTTTAAATCTAATGCATTTAATCAATTTTGTGACAAGACAGGAATGAAGTTGAAGGACACTTCTCTTTACATTCCTAATGGCAATGGCATGGTTGAGAGGTTCAACCATGCCATTAGGCATTTAATTCAAGTGACATGACCAGATCATAGGATTGGGAGGTCCAATTGATGAAAGCCATATGGCCCTATAGAGTTACTAGAAATAAGGGCACGGATTGACACCTTTTTTGATAATGAGGGGCAGGACTCGCAGGACTAAATACAAGCCTGGATGATTATTTGGTGATTGTGTTGAACCTTGGGCGGTGGAAACCGTCAAAGATACCATAGCAAGAGGGCATCAGAAAAGCAAAGCTTATTATGATTTCATAAATAGTACCAACGCTGTGAATGTTAAGTAGGGGATTGGGTACACATTAAGAAAAAAGGGTATGTAACTAAAGGAGTAAGTAAATTCTATGAAGCAGAAGAAGTGATAGAAGTATTGCACAATGCATTCCGTTTGAGTAACAGTAAGGTCTGGAGCTTCAAACGGGTGGCTATGAGAAATTTTAGTGGATGGGAAGATTATTAGGACAAGAGAAGATTTGATTGGAAGGATATGGACGACACCATAGTTGATTCGGAAGCACAAGTAGATGTAGATGGTGCTACTGTTGAAGGATCAGATCTTTCTGAGAATCATCCGTCATCCATCTCTGGGGATACTATTGAAACAGAACAGAGAGCTGAGCGCACACTGGATGTGAATGTTTAATCTCCCAGTATGGAGGAGGATGAAGTGGATAAAAGAGTAAGGAAACCACCTGAATGGCGAGAAGATTATATCCATGAATGTTGTAAGTGAAGTTTTATTTGTTTTTTGTTTGCTTCCATCTTTTCATGTATGTTCCATAGGATAATATTGTGCTTGTTCATTTAAGGTTTAAAGTAACATTTTTAATTTTTGCTTTCACTAAACTTTTTTTTTTTTAATTGAGATACACTGACCCCTAGCATAAGCAAGTACTCACTGCAATGGTATCCGCTGTATGCGCTAGGCTCAGTGTACAGGCCCATTACCTGTAAACAGTGCCCCATACTTCCATGCCAGCGGGGTATGGCCATCAGTAATGTGCACTGTGCACTGGTTGAAGATCTTGTCCCCTAATCAAACCCTGTACCCACTCGTTATGGCCCCAGAACTCACCGTGCATGAATGGCTATATCCTTCACCCAGCCCTGATTAGGCAGAAACTGCTAACCACTGAGCAAGGCGTAAGAGCAAGGCATCTGCATGTGAATTTTAGATAGATGGATGGAGGGATGGATGGATGGATGGATAGATTGATAGAGAGACAGACAGACAGACAGACAGACAGACAGACAGACAGACAGACAGACAGACAGACAGACAGACAGACAGACAGATAGATAGATAGATAGATAGATAGATAGATAGATAGATAGATAGATAGATAGATAGATAGATAGATAGATAGATAGATAGATAGATAGATAGATAGATAGATAGATAGATAGATAGATAGATAGATAGATAGATAGATAGATAGATAGATAGATAGATAGATTGAAGCTGTCATGGTGTCTCCTAGTATCATCCTTCATCCAAAAAGGCAAGGTGCAATGATAAAGCTTTAGACATCTAGCCATCCTGCTGGACTACATGGTTAGATGGCAGAGCGCTTTGCGGAGGTATGATTAAATTACCTGTATGCCTCATTGAATAAATGTGTTATTAGGGAATTTCGTTTTCAAGTGTGAGCGGTATAGCTAGAGAATTCCACAAGAGCCTCCCAAGTTCGTCAAGGGATCTTCCACCCAATTTCAGTGGCATAGACAGTAGATTTCAAATGGCAATTTGTAGTTGTAAAGTCAGGCATGGACAGATTCGAGGGATAAACCAGTGAGTGGCCATGTAGCACTATATGAATCATTAAGAGAGTTTGGAAACCTTATCCTTCTTTAACAGAGAGCCAATGAAGAGATGTCATTGCTGGGGTTATATGATGATGGTATTTCATGACAAGCAGTTTTACTGAGAGAGGTTGAAGAGTGATAAAACTCCACAAAACGAGCATAAGACACAGACTAAATGAAAGATGGCTCAAATATAACTTTCACGTTACAGATTTCTTATAAGGTTACATGGGGGTGCCTGACTCTTGCCAGTAAATAGACATGGGTTTAGGTTGACAGGGCTTATAGACATAATTTCTGATTTTTCTGAATCGGTTTTTCTGAATCCAGTGATGCATCTAGGATAGTCAATGAAAAACATAAGAAAGGTGCTCAAAATCACTTGTGAATTAACTGAGAATTGACTGTACACATGTGACAGCCAACGTTGATGTATTCAAAATATCAGTATGGGGTGTGATGAAGGCATCAAAAACGTTGATGATATGGTTGAACTTTTTTGTTTAACACACGACGAGCCCACGGGTCCAAGGTGCAGGTCTGAAAGGACTAAGGAACCATGCAACGCAGAAGGGGATATCTCTTTTTAAGACGGTTCCCCTCACACACCAAAGGTGCCATTCTTCATCATAGGGGTACCTCCTCACGTCAAGACCTAGTCTTAGCGCAGGCCACAAACCCCTCTCTACGAAGGAGGAGTTCAGAGATATTTTTAATTGAAGCACACAGGTTGTCCTAAACACCCTATGTGAGCGTTATGTATGAAAAATATATATGTGCAGTGCTAAAGTGAAAGTGAATGTGAGTTACAACTACCGCAGCGCTAGCTATCTACAACCGTTATTCAACTCCCATGTGACAGGATTAAAAACAACAAGCTGGATAATGAAGCTGTCAGGCATTTCAAGACAACTACATTTGCAGGATCAACATGTTTTGGCCCTAAAGACCTATCCAATTGTCACAGCCTTCACCAGGATCAAAAAATAAAAACTAGCTACTGCAACAAAATGTGAAGGTGCACAAAAAAGAAATGATATAAGAAACAACGGTATGTTATACTGAACCGGAGTACTTGGTGTTCAGTGGATTTCACCGATGACACGAATTTAAGGTAAACACTTTTACCACTTCTGCCCGGGGCTAATTAGCCATAGGTACTTACGCCAACCAACTGTTAGTGAAGAACGTTGTCTCCATAGGCATGTGTTTTTTGTGTTCCCCGCTCTTGATGTTGGCCGTTTTTGAGAGGTAGTCGCTAACTTTAGCTAGTTGGTTATGGTTTTGATGGGGATATCCAAACCATGGTAGTGTAGGTCCGCTCCTGCCTTCCGAGTCTAGCAGCCTATCTATTATTTCTCCAAAATGTTAATTTCACAAAATCTACCCGCAAAACAATTTCCCTTGTGGAATGTATCTGCCACTGTAAATCTGTTTCACTCTGTGAATTTTGTGGAAATCCATGATGTTTATGAAGTTTTTGCCCACTCCCACCTTCCCCAGAAAATGTGCAAACACAAACAAAAGCCATGAAGCGACGCGCAACACCACAAACTGGAAAACTGTTTTTCCACAGTGGCAAAGAATCATGAACAAAGCCAGTTTGTAGCAAATGTTGAGTTTGCTAAACAAAAGCAAACTTTTCAACCACAGCTGGTCGATAGAATGAAGATGAGAGGTCCAGAAGTATCAGAGAACAGGAAATATCTTGAACATGCCTATTGAGGAGTACTTCCTTTCTATGTAGTAGGCAGGAGCAGCTCATTCAGGTAAGACGGGTGGGACGGGGTAGGGGGGACTCGACAGATGACGAAGATAGAATTTTTTTTTTTTTTTTATTTCTCCTCATTGTCGTCTGTCGAGCACCCCACCCTGACCCACCTGCCCACTGCTCTTACCTGCACAAGTCACTCCTGGTAGTAGCGTTGTCTCCATATTTCCCTGCGGTCTGAAGCCTGAAAGCCATTTGATTTCAGGTGACAGTTGTTGGGTGACCACAGTTTCTACTGCTTTTTTAGTGCAAGGTAAGAAAGCTTGCTTGGATCACCAGCGAGTTTATTAAGGTCAGTAATTGTAGCATGTTGAAGGCTTGAGGGATTTTTCCAGCAGTACACGTCATGCATTAAGGTTAGTCTTAGAAGTCAAATGATCAAAGCAGATAGCACTTGCAATACAGTAATTGCCTTATCTCATAACTAAAGAGAGAGTTATCCACAAAAGCTTTGCACTGCCCACAAAGTATTTTAAGCTCATTGCAATGAAAACTTGAGCTTGTTGATTCAGTTCTACAGGAAGACTGGTTACATGAGAACAGCAGAGCAGAGGGCAATAGCACCATACCAATACAGTTCAACAAAAGGTTAAAACGTTTTAGATGAACTTGCGGGTGTAGGACTCTGAAACATGGATTAAGTTAAGGGTAACAGTGAGAAAATAATACAACCTGCGTAGGTTCTGGACCGAACTGAAGTCTCGTCCACCAGACCATCCCTGGACAGTGAGCAAGAACCAACAACTAAAACTTTCGAGTCTTCCTGTCAAGATTTTAGAGACAGCGAGTCAATCATGTTTCGAACAGGTTGGAAGGAAGAACACTCTTACATCAATCCAAGCCTGATGGTGCGAGACTAGAAATTAGCAAATGTAACTGTGAACTTATCTGGCTAATTTTCTTATTATTCTCCACTAATGACACCTCTTTGGTTATTCTTCCTCTCTTTTATTCTTGCCTTCCTGAGGCACTGCATGAGTTGCATGGGGTACTTAAGCGTTGAACAAAAGGTAAACGCATGATGTGTTAGCCTATAATTGCTCACTTAAAGCAAAAGTAAGTATGGCAAGGCTTTGTACTGGGGGGATCACTGAAACAATATCGATGACACAAATATAGAACTACCTAAATATCGAGCAAAAAATATAGAATACAAATATATCGACTTCCTATCTCCAAACAGGTAAGTACAAAAATATTGAACCAAAAATATAGTTGTAAAAAAAATAGAAAGTCAAAATATCGATTTTTTAAAAATGTTTTAAAGTAATTATAAATTAATGAAATAATAAATATAATTAACTTAAACATACTTAAAATACTTAAATAACATTACAATTAATAAATAATTAATGTAAGTTAAAAAAACAACCATACAAATTGATTTATTAATACATATATATATATGAACGTAATATTAATAAAAAATATAAAATATTTTTACCGTAGGATAGCGGAAAGAGTAAAATTTACTATTCCCACTCCAGTGAGTGGAACAGTAGGGAAAGCGTTGGATAGAGTAGGGCTAAAAATTACTATTCCCACTCCAGAGAGGGCAACAGTAGGGAAAGCGTTGGATAGTGTAGGGGTAAAAATTAATAATCCAACTCAAGAGAGTGCAACAGTAGGGAAAGCGTTGGATAGCGGGAGGGTAAAAATTACTATTCCCACTCCAAAGAGTGCAACAGTACGGAAAGCGTTGGATAGCGTAGGGGTAAAAATTACTATTTCCACTCCAGAGAGTGCAACAGTAGGGAAAGCGTTGGATAGCGGGAGGATAAAAAGTTACTATTCCCACTCCAGTGAGTGCAACAGTAGGGAAAGCGTTGGATAGCGTAGGGGTAAAAATGACTATTCCCACTCCAGAGAGTGCAACAGTAGGGAAAGCGTTGGCTAGCGTAGGGGTAAAAATGACTATTCCCACTCCTGAGAGTGCAACAGTAGGGAAAGCGTTGGATAGCGTAGGGGTCAAAATGACTATTCCCACTCCAGCGAGTGCAACAATAGGGAAAGAGTTGGATAGCGGGAGGATAAAAATTACTATTCCCACTCCAGAGAGTGCAACAGTAGGGAAAATGTTGGATAGCGTAGGATTTAAAATTACTATTCCCACTCCAGAGAGTGCAACAGTAGGGAAAGCGTTGGATACCAGGAGGGTAAAAATTACTATTCCCACTCCAGAGAGGGCAACAGTAGAGAAAGTGTTGGATACCGTAGGGGTCAAAATTACTATTCCCACTCCAGAGAGTGCAACAATAGAGAAAGCGTTGGATAGCTTAGGGGTACAAATTACTATTCCCACTCCAGAGAGGGCAACAGTAGAGAAAGCGTTGGATAGCGTAGGGGTAAAAATTACTATTCCCACTCCAGAGAGTGCAACAGTAGGGAAGGCGTTGGATAGTGGGAGGGTCAAAAGTACTATTCTCATTCCAGAGAGTGCAACAGTAGGGAAGGCGTTGGATACTGGGAGGGTAAAAATTACTATTCCCACTCCATTGAGTGCAACAGTAGGGAAAGCGTTGGATAGCGTAGGGCTAAAAATTACTATTCCCACTCCAGAGAGTGCAACAGTAGGGAAGGCGTTGGATAGTGGGAGGGAAATAATTACTATTCCCACTCCAGAGAGGGCAACAGTAGAGAAAGCGTTGGATAGCGTAGGGGTCAAAATGACTATTCCCACTCCAGAGAGTGCAACAGTAGGGAAGGAGTTGGATAATGGGAGGGTCAAAATTACTATTCCCACTCCAGAGAGTGCTGCAGTAGGGAAGGCGTTGGATAGTGGGTGGGTAAAAATTACTATTCCCACTCCAGTGAGTGGAACAGTAGGGAAAGCGTTGGATAGAGTAGGGCTAAAAATTACTATTCCCACTCCAGAGAGTGCAACAGTAGGGAAGGCGTTGGATAGTGGGAGGGAAAAAACTACTATTCCCACTCCAGTGAGTGCAACAGTAGGGAAAGCGTTGGATAGCGTAGGGGTAAAAATTACTATTCCAACTCCAGAGAGTGCAACAGTCGGGAAAGCATTGGAGAGCGTAGGGGAAGAAATTACTATTCCCACTCCAGAGAGTGCAACAGTAGGTAAAGCGTTGGATAGCGTAGGGGAAAAAATTACTATTCCCACTCGAGAGAGTGCAACAGTAGAGAATGCGTAGGATAGTGTAGGGGTAAAAATTACTATTCCCACTCCAGTGAGTGCAACAGTAGGGAAAGTAAATACGTCATATATTAATAATAGAATAAAAATATTAATACCAATTAAAAATTAAATAAAAATAAGTACAAATGTAATATAATATAATAATTAATAAAATACATATATTTATTTATTAATAATCATTACCTATTAATACAAACTAATTACCAATTTACAATTAATTAATTAGAAATGAAAAATAATTAACAATTAATTAAAAATAAATACCAATAAATAAATTTATAAATTTAATGAATAACAATTAAATTACTTCCCACCCTATTACCCTATAAGACCACAACCCGCTACAGTAAATAAATTAATAAATTTAACATAATTATCAATTAATACAAATTAATTACCAATTATAATTTAATTAATTACCCATCAAATATTAATTAACAATTAATCGAAGAAAAATACCAATAAACAAATTAAAACATTTATTCAATTATAATTAAATTACTTCCCACCCTATTCCCCTATAAACCCACAACCCGCTACAGAAAATAAATTAATAAAATTATTATAATTATCCATTAATCAATTAATAAAAATTAATTACCACTTATAATTAATTAATTACCAATTAAAAATTAATCAACAATTAATTCAAAATAAATACCAATAAATAAATTAAAACATTTAATCAATTATAATTAAATTACTTCCCACCCTAGTCCCCTATAAACCCACAACCCACTACAGAATTAAATTACGCAAAAATGAAATACCATAACATTCATTACTTAAAATAAATTATAAAATAAATATACACTTGTCACACATATACTAACATAATGAACACTTT
Organism: Lissotriton helveticus; assembly: GCF_964261635.1. Lineage (NCBI taxonomy): Eukaryota > Metazoa > Chordata > Amphibia > Caudata > Salamandridae > Lissotriton > Lissotriton helveticus. The sequence goes on along the minus strand of NC_136063.1, from coordinate 1,396,997,321 downwards.
GAAAATTTCGATATTATTAAAAAAATCGATATATTTTACATCTATATTAAATACTTCGATATTTTGACTGTCTATATTTATGTAAATTGATATTAACTTACTTACTTCAAATTCGATATTTTTGTTGTCAATATTCTGTCCATTCGATATTTTGTCCATTTCATTCGATATTTTTGTTGTCTATATTCTGTCCATTCGATATTCTGTCCATTCTATATTTTTAACTCGATATTAAGGTAATTCTATATTTTTTACTCGATATTATGACTGCATACCGTACTAGAGTACAGCCAACTGTGGCACCAGGTAGTTTGATAATATAAGGATGAACCATAGGGCCGATTCAACTGGGGCGCCAGGTGGTTTCATAAGCTTGAGGATGGTCCATAGGGCCAATCCAACTGGGGCGACAGGAGGTTTGATAATATAGGGATGAACCATAGGGCCGATTCAACTGGGGCGCCAGGTGGTTTTATAAGCTTGAGGATGGACCAAAGGGCCAATCCAACTGGGGCAACAGGAGGTTTGATAAGCTTGCGGATGGACCGTAGGGCCGATCCAACTGGGCGCCAGGTGGTTTGATAAGATAGAGGATGAACCAAAGGGACGATCCAACTGGGGCACCAAGTGGTTTGATAGGAATCCTATCACTAGCCCTGAAAATGGCATTCATAACAAGGCAGTGTTATTATTGCCAGCAATGCAGAGGGGGAAAGATCCCTCGTCCATCCCATACAATGCTGCCCTTCTTTAGCATCCTGACCTCTGGAGGGCCAATGGTTATGGTGACCCTCAAACAGTTGTGAGTACAGAATATCAACAGTTGTGTGTTTTGAAAGACAGTTGAGAGCCCAATGGTGAAGGTAAATGCCCTAGTGTTATACTTTGTGATTAAATAGACCATGACCCGCTGTGCGATGAGATATACACTCGGGTGAGGTGGCGTACTAACAGGAGTAATACAATCCCTCTACAAGGCACCACACCTAGATGGTGATCGAGAGCAGAGAATGAGCAAGATAACTTTGGCCTTTGTGAGGACAGGTAAAAAGCAGACCAAAGATCTTGAAGCTGAGCAACTGTTTGTTCCCTGTTATGCTGTATGCTTACTCTGTAGGGAGCTATCGATGGTGCAGCAGGTGCAGTGGTACCAGGGCCCAGAAGTCTGAGAGGCCCCTTGAGCCCTACATGTTACTGTATTCCACTCCACTTTCCAAAAAGCAGTCAGGGGGCCCATATTCCTTGCTTGCACGTGGGCCCATAAAACCCATGCTGGCCACTGACTCCTGAAATCAAGAAGTAATTATGTGGAGAGCTTCGAGGCCGTGAGCGACTTTGTAAAGCCCACATAGCTCTCAGCAGAAAGCTGTTCTAAGAATAGTAAACCTTATCAAGTAATACATGTGATAATCAAAAATATTCGACAACAGATTTTGTTAACATTTTTATGTCGTGCGGTATTTGGGCATCTTGCCATTTGCAATTAAGCTAATGCCTAAGGGGCTGTTTTTAGGCCTGGGTTTTCTGCCATGGTCGAGACCCAAAAGCGTTCAGACGGTATAATTGAGCAATTGTGCTGTAATTTGTCAAATTTGGACTCGTTTAATCTGACTTTTTCTTGGTGCAGAGAATCCCCACCAACAACCTCTGGAGCTGGCCAGGCCTGCTCACAATGCTCACTGATACGGTACAGTGCGGGGTGATTTAAACATTTGTGCTAGTGTTGGGTTTGATTCCCAGACCGACCCTGATTGGCTGACTCACTGGTCACATCATTCTTCTGTTCACTCTCTGCATACTAAACATCCCGTTGGCAATTACTTCACACCTGAGAGGTAGTCATGCTGCACGTGACGTGGTGACACATACATACTGAGGTGCCTATCCGCATATTTGCTTGGTAATATTTTCACCATAATGCTTTGCATGTGGTGAATTTATTGCAGAAGAAACAATTGATACACGTATGGAGAATTTAACAAAACATAAACGTGTTGTTTTTTTAGTGTCTCAAATGTTTTCAAAGTTGTGATGTGAGTTGTCAGAGAGATGGATAATTTCTTTGGTCGTTATATACATAGGCACCTTTCCTTTTGCCAGGAAGATTGATGCACATGCTGTTTTGCATGGATAAGTGTGACTTACAGCTCGAAATTGTGTTTAAGACATATCTACTCAGAGAAGAACCTCTGTGAATTGGTTCCCATTGGGTTCATTGTTCACCTACTTGTGGTAGCCCATCTCACGCTGAACTGCTGACAATTTCCATACAAGATTGAGCACTAAAACAAAAAATAGGCCTGGGAGTAGGGAGATCCTATTTATATGGAAACCATTGGAAGGGAAGCACATCAAGTAATTATTTGATAATATTGCATATTAGGTGGCCATCAATTCTATTTTTCCGCGCAAAAAAATGTAACACGTAAAAGTGAATAGTGCTTACCTACCAATTTTGTACTTTGGTATGGACACTATTCACTGATCTTATAATGAAAAACTTTGGGCCAATAGACTGTCAGTGTTGTCACTTGAAATGATCTCAGTGAAGGGTGGAGCCACTTTTCCCAGGGTCCCTGTTATGCTTGGTGTTGGATTGGGCTATTAGGCCCTCTTACTGCCAGATGGGTTGGCCTGACAGTGTGTGGCTTTTTTTGGTCCTGTGGGCCGTGACGGGACCAAATGAAAACTGTGTCACACCCGGGTCCTTTCAAGATGGCCCATCTGGCAGTGCCAAAGTGGCCGATGTGCCACTCCAACACTGGTTATGCTTTAAGCAGTTTGTCTGTCTAAACCTTTAAGCAAGTTGATTTTTCTCTGTACTAACACTTATGCTGTGACTAAGCCACACCCTCCTGATAAGAACCAATACAAGTGAAACATGTTGAGTTGTGTTTTCTCAACTGTGTATGGGTGGTGTATTAATAACACAAATGCTTCACCTGGAAGGCTTATGATATTTACTTGCTTAAGAATAGTGGTCCTCATCACGAACCTATGACTACCCCAATCACCTGGGTGTAGTGATAAAAGTCATTAAATATGACTAATGCATTCCTTTCTCAGCAAAATCCACCACATCTCAGTCTAATTACACTGCCGAGGGCCTTAAATCATAACTCCTAACTCCTGCTCTTTTGCAACTAAGAATGGCTTACCGTATTGGCAAGAGGAGCCATCAGCCAGAAACAAAATCGAGAAAATCGGTAGTCACAGCACGACTATTTTGTCCTGGAACGTAGCTGGGATCGCGAAGTTACTACAACATTCAGCCATACCCCCGTTTCTTGAAGGGGTGGACGTAATTTGCATCCAAGAGACGTGGGCCACCAAACCAGTTGCAATAAGGGGATTTGCGGGCTACCATAATCCAGCCGTCAAGGAAAACATGTTTGGCAGACCTTCAGGAGGCATCTCAATATACATCAGGCTCTCCCGCAAAATACAATTTAGTGAAATAAAAACATCATCAAATATGTACATGGCAGGCATACTGAAAGGCTTCGCAACAAGCAAGGGCCAACTTTCAATACTTTTAATTAACGTTTACTACAACCCGCATGGTCCGGGAGCCAAGGACAAACTCTCCCAGCTAATAGGTCACATAGAAAACCTTCTCCTAGAGTTTGCTCACATGGAATCAATAATCCTCGGCTACTTCAATACTCACAACATTGGGGTTAGGTCATCTGTAAGTAACAACTCTTCAGCCACAGAGGCCTTCAATTCCCTTATGCTCTCTTATCAGCTGGCATCAGCCCACTCCCTATTCCTAAGGGACAATCCAGGTACCCTATGCCCGCCCACGTATAACAATCATACCACTATTGATTATATCCTAGTAAGCAGTCATCTACAGAAGCTAATGAAAGGCTACAAAGTTGAACAACGTAAGGAAAGCGACCATGCTGCATTAATAATCAACTTAAACTCTACAGCAGATAATCACTACATGTTAAAACACGTAGGGTCATCAAACGGTGCTGAACTGTTTACGCTGGTGAGGAGGATTAAATGGGGTGCAGTGCCAGTTAACAAGTTCGAAGAATGGAAAAATGTATGGGCCGATGAGCCATTATATGAAACAAAAAGGGGCATAATAGAAGAATGGGACCAGCTGGCCCACAACATCTACATCTACAAGGAGGAATAACACTTAAAACTTTTTTATATCCCAGGTATAACTTCGGGCACATTCCTGCAATTAAAGAAAGTGCGAGACAAGTAAGAACTAAATGAAGGGCCTACCTGAAAACTGGCTCAGCTTATGATAAAAGTCAACTCCATGAAACCACAAAATCACACTCTAAGAAAGTTTGGGCCGCAAAACGGGCCTACATCGAGGAGAAATGGCTAAAGATCTTCGGTCTATTGAGTCCCAGCAAATCGCAAGAGTTTTGGCAATACCTTAATACCTTAAATCAAGATGGTATCCAGAGGGAGAACACAATTGACTCTGATACCTGGGCAGCTCACGTGAAAACCTTGTACAAAGAGGACAGCTCACGTCCACTAAATATGGACCTGGACAATGCGACTCCATTAACCAATTTTATTAATCAAACAAAAACTGCGAATCAGCTGACCCTCCCGGAAAAAAAGACAGTTAACACAATCTTAAAAACAATCAGACCAAATGGAGCGCCTGGACTTAATGGTCTGCTAGGTTTTCTCTTCCGGCAAGATATAGACTTCTGGACTAACAATCTGGTCACGCTATATGCTGAATGTCGACTGTTGGGGAATGTTCCTGACTCTTGGAGAGGGTCGCTACTCCATCCGGTTTACAAGAAAGGGTCAAAATCTAACCCTCAAAATTATCGCATGATCGCTCTGCTCGACATCGAGGGTAAGGCCTACGCGAGCACCTTATTAATGGAACTCACAAAGTGGGCTAGCGAGGAGGACCTGCTGCCCTTTTACCAAACAGGGTTCAGACCAGGAGCCTCAACAGTGGACAATATTGTAGCTCTCTCATATCTATCGCAGAAGGCAGTGGCGCGAAAAACCCTCCAGATTTTTGCCTGCTCCATTGACTATACGGTGGCCTTTGATGGCGTTGACCGCTCCATCCTTTGGCAGAAATTGGAAAGCTGGAATATTGACCCCCCTTTACTAAAAGCCATTCAATCGCTATACACAAGCACCTGGGTTAGAATTAAACTTTCAAATACGGCAGCCTCGGAGAAAATAGCCACCAACCGCGGATTGAAGCAAGGTTGCGTCTTGGCGCCGATGCTGTTTAATTTATACACCGCAGACCTGGGCAAAGCCCTGACTGGAGCATCATTAGCCACACCTCGGCTCGGGCACACCAAGATCCAACTATTGCAATATGCCGACGACCTGGTACTTTTAGACCATACCAAAATCGGCCTACAAAAGGCACTAACGTCCCTGGGTAATTACAACGCAAAGAACAAACTGATCGTAAATCCATCCAAATCAAAAATAAGGATTTTTGGGTCTTACACGAAAAAAAACCTGATAAAATGGAGGATAGGAAAGCTGTCCTTGGACTGCACACAATATTATAACTATCTGGGAGTCTGGTTTAGCGAGACAGGCGCCCAGGAGTACACCTTGACAAAATACGGGCAAAAGGGAAAAGCATTACATATGCCCTCGGCAAGTTGCATGCTACCTTACACAGCCCAACAACAACAGCAATTCAAAGAGTGCTAAGGGCGAAGCTAATACCATCTTTGAACTACGTACAGCAGGCCTTCCCTGGCAAATTACCCAGTGTGCTAGAAAAAATCCACTGCTCGGCATATAAAAAGTTGTTCCATCTACCCGCTTGCACCAGAAACACCTTAGTGCGGCTCGAATTCGATTTGACCCAACAAAAATATGAAGAGCTGGCCTCAATGAGCAAATACTTTTTCCTTGCCACTGCGGCATTAGAGAACACCCTGAAAGGTACCATAAAAAGTATCTTTCTAGAACCAGACAATCCCTGGTCAAACAGCATCTCTGCTGCCAAAGAAACCCTGAAGCTCGCAGTGGAAAACTGGGACCCTGAGTCGATAAAGTACGCCGCCATTAAAAGCGCGATAAAAAAACAGGTTCGCCTCTGTTCGCGCATCTCGGATCTGGAATCATTGGAAACAAGAGGCTTCCACGAGTCTTTAAAACTCCCATATACTGTACAGAATGCCAAACTCCACCTTACCCAGGCGGTGGAGAAACAAGCGTTAAATAGGATCTTAGCGCTCAGACTACATCTTCTCCCCCTCAAAGAACTTTACCCCTCGAGGTCATCCTGGACAAGGCATCCGGAGTGTCGGCTATGTAAATACAAACATGAGAGCTTCGCTCACATCTTATTTTGCTGCCCGGCGCTGTCCTCTTAGCGTAACCTCTGCCTAAAGCCAATCTTACAGATATGCGGGATTAGATCAATAAAGGAGGCTGTTCATCACCTATTTACAATGGAAACAGTGAAAGATATGGCTATGTTCAGCAAATTCATCCAACAGTCCCGGCGGAAATTGATGGTCACCTACAGCTAGGCCATTGACCAACTCGCATACCATGAAGCCTCACCAGCCCTTCTGAGTGTGACCAGGCAAGACTGACGGACAAGCACAAATGGTCCAATGAACTTTAGGTTTTAAATAAGTCTACTTCTTATCCATTTTAACCCTCCTTTTATTTTATAACACTGCATTTATTTTGATTTTTTTGTAGTTTGTTGTCTTATTTTAATGGTTTTGAGTAACCACAAATAAAATTGTATTCATTCATTCATTCATTCATTCAGTGCCAAAGTGGCCGATGTGCCACTCCAACACTGGTTATGCTTTAAGCAGTTTGTCTGTCTAAACCTTTAAGCAAGTTGATTTTTCTCTGTACTAACACTTATGCTGTGACTAAGCCACACCCGCCTGATAAGAACCAATACAAGTGAAACATGTTGAGTTGTGTTTTCTCAACTGTGTATAGGTGGTGTATTAATAACACAAATGCTTCACCTGGAAGGCTTATGATATTTACTTGCTTAAGAATAGTGGTCCTCATCACGAACCTATGACTACCCCAATCAAATGGGTGTAGTGATAAAGGTCATTAAATATGACTAATGCATTCCTTTCTCAGCAAAATCCACCACATCTCAGTCTAATTACACCAAAGAAAGGTTCTAGAGACTGAGGAAAATGTACACCACAACATTCCAAACTACTCCACAACTCATAGTCAAGACTAAGGCCCATGATGGTAATTAAGTCTTACTTGCCACTCAACAAAGACAACCTGTGCACCATTTTAATTGATGTCACGCTCACTTGTGGTGAAAGACCAATCATGTTCAGGTGCATCCTAATGGCTCAGACATTCATTGACAGCTTCCTTCTGTCTAGCATGGGGCCATTGAAAATTTTAAAGGTATAGTTTACCTACTGCACATGTTTCACCAGTAAACGAGTAGCTGCCATTATCCCTCTGCAACAGTGCAGTTACCTGAGCTTGTTTGGTATTTCAAAGTCAATGATGCAACCCGTAATCACCAATGAATAAAATGAAAAGTGGCAAGAACAGTGAAACGTGTGAGAAAATTTGAAGCACATGGTTTAGTGCTAAAAACTGCAATCCATGAAATGTTGAAGGACTTCTTCTGATAGGAGGAAATTTAATTTTATTTTCCAATGGCGAATACCTTTTAGAAAAGATATGAAGGAATTCACCATATTTGGACCGAGAGGGTTAGAAATGTAGATCTTACAAGGCGTCCAGTGTTTGATTCGATATGCCAAACAAAGATTTGATACTAAAGAGTGAGGTGTTGAGTTGTAGCTGAAAGTAGTTGGATTTGGCCGTGGTGGAGTGGATCTGGACAGCTCCTGTTTCTCCTTCTACCTTGGAAATGAATAGAGTGATTGAGGCGAAAAAGGGAGTCAACATGCAATCAGACAATTTAACATTTGTGCAACCAATTTGGTTACACAAAGAAGACTAGGAATTGGAGGATAAAATTTCGTAGATGTATTACAAATTCACAATTAGTCCAAAATGTATGCAAGCCATGATTACATCAATGAGGTACAAAATTTCAATGGGTAAATTCAGGTTTCAAAATAAGTTCTTCCTTTGAAGTCGAAGGCATGAAACAAAAGCAATCGCAAATATGCAAATGGTGGCAAACAAAATGTGGTGCTCCTTAAGGAAACTCTGATTCTCCTCATTAAGCTTTAAGGTCATCAAATTAATGTCCAAATAGAGTTTAGGACAGTAAAGCTATCTGCTCTAAGCTCTAAATTGGAATAGGGATAGTTCTAAGCATGGGTCTCTAAAGAGTCGGGAGCATGAAGGAAAGGTGTCAGCATCGTGGAAACGTCTGTAGAAGTATTCCAAAAAGAGAACGAGAGTTAGCATAAAGTCACAATCAGAAAGGAATAAGGGAAGCAGAGAGATCTGTGCCTCTGAAAGTTCAAAGGGGATCGGCTCTACAGTGAACTATGTGAAGATCAGGATATAGGAAAAATGTGAGATTCAGATGGTGTTATCTCGATCACACCACCATCATCCAATGAGAAACCAGTGTTCAGGTGCTTTGCAAAATGACTCCTAATTCCCAGCATCTCAGCTAGGACAGCAGTTCTCAGTTTTGATTAAACAACTTGCCACTGCTGGTACAGCATGCACAAAAGGCCCCCCTGTAACATAGCAGACCATCACATTCTTGCCAAGAGTTCCTTCCCAGCCCTGCCATCTCTAATACATTGTCCTCCTAACACTTACTAATGAATACTCGAGAAGGTCCCTCCAAGGGAAAACGTTATTGCAAGCGCAAAATGTGAAAAAGACAACTTCATGTTAAAGAAATGCAGGCCTAGTTAGGCTAGTGGTAAGGAAAACTATTGGCCTCATTTATGAGGCCCCTTGCGTGCTGGAAAGTCACTTTTTGTGATGCTCTATGGTGCAGCAGCCTGGTCCATATTTTCCAGGCAGCACTTAGTCATTTTTTTTGCCTAATGCTGCCTCATCAATATCGTCCTTTTTTATGCAGTTTTCTGCGTGAAAGAGGCATACACCGGGTGTTGCTGGTGGCATTCCCAGCAACATCCATGGCTTTTTGACACTGCCCCAGATTAATGAGGAATCGTAAATCTGAGGCAGCTGCTCTCTCTATGTGTGCTGCAGATTGCAGCACACATAAAGAGAGGAAAGAACCTCTTGTGATTGTTTTTGTGCAAAAAGCTTCCCCTTTCTGCGCAAAAATAATCCTTACCGCAATGCAGGCACCCTTGCACCACGTTGCAAAGGTGCCTGCGTTGGCACACGGCAGCCCATTGAGCCCCAGAGCAGGGAAAAAGGACAGAAATGCACCGGATCTGGTAGATATAGCAAATTCCAGCCCTTTTCCTGTGCCGTAGGGCAGCGCATCAGGAAGGCGTGCAGTGCTGCGCTACGGCGAAACCTCATAAATGAGGCCATAAGTGTGCAAGTTTAAAATGTGGCTATAAGTGCACTTACAACTGCAAATAAATGGAAACTTTATTAATAAATCAGGATTTTACTAATTTTATACTGTAAGCAACTATAATATAGTTCAAAATATACAAATTTAAAAGTGAACGAGAACTACATTATACTTTAAAAATATTAGTGCACACATTTATGAATGAATTTCTATTTTCTACAAAGTATACTTTTCTAGCGTGAGTATGGTTTTAATAGGGCCTTCATGTTAGGTTTCATATCAAAGTTTTAAAACGCACGGTTTGTGGGTTTTCAATTAGACGTAAAGACGCACTTTCTGTGAGGTGTGGGAAAGGGTGCACAATTATGCTGCTCCAGATGCCAAGTTTGATTGTCTGTATTCTTATGTCATTTTATTTAGTTTGGTGGGCAATGAGGGGGGATTGTTTTAAAAGATATGTTTGTGGTGTTTTAGGCCAGTCTTCTGTTGTCAGAAACCTGTTCAGAGATCTTTGGCTAGTGTGGTCGTCTTTGTTATGGTTTGTACATTGTAGGGTGTAGTTTGTTGGCTACTCTCAGAAAAATGTTCCTGCAATGTTTCTTTGAGAGATGGATATCAAGTGCTGATTGTATTTAGAAAAAGGGTACCCCGAATTATGGATATCCAGTTTCTGTGTCTGGAATTATTTTCTGCATATTGGAAAATGGGATAAAGATGTGAAAAGGAATGGGAAAATGTTTGCATCGGTCAACAAAAGCAGGAGATGGAGGGGCATGTTGAGGTATCACTATCAGCAACATTTTGGTGCAGTATTTAAGTTCTGATCTGTAGGCAGTGATGCGTGTTGGATTTTGTGGTGTTGGGTACATTTGAGGCATTAAAAAGCCATAACTCTTGATAGGTAATGGTTTGCAGTTGAGTGTCTGCTTAAGGATCAGTGCTAAGCCATCCCCTAGTTTTCTTTTCTACTCTCTGCCTCCCATTTTATTTGTGAGAGTTCACTTTGAAGTAGCCAACTGTGACACTTTAGTGCCGTCACACAGGTGGCTCCACCAGGTCTCAAATTTCATATACCAACCACTTTATTTCTTTAGTAATGCATTTCAGTGAACACATGCTTCATTTATTCCTCTTTCCTTGCCAGGAAGGATAGTCTTGTTTTCATGTATTTTGTTCCTTCTCCTCTGTTCGTCAATGTCTTTTCCCGGTGCACTGCCACTTTCCATTCTCATTCCTTTTATAGGTCTCACCTACGGGCAGGTTATAGGGGTCTGTTTTCGACGACCCATTGTGGAGAGTAGTAGTACTTATAGTTGTGTCTGTTTTTTATGTTTAAATATGTTTTTAGTCCGTTTTTACAGAATTAAACTCTATAACATTTTGAAAGTGTCCCAATAGTTGCCTCAAACCTCCATGACTACCTTAATGGCATTTCTTTGGGCTCTCAATCCCCACATTGACACACAGAATGTGGATCCTGATGGCAATCCCTCAATACAATAATTGTGCTTGGTAGCTCGGTGGGTCCCTAATGCTTTGACCATAGAGTCTGATCGGGGAGTCGTCAGATATGCGTTGAGCTCATAGTCTTTTGGGGCATCTCAATTCACTAAATGCTTTGGCTAGGTATGATACAAGTAAGCTCTGTTGTTTATGAAAGTCCTTTTCAGTCCCTTGGGCTCTTTTTCCTACTTTTTCCATGCTATCCTACAATATTCTACCCATCCATATAATATCTACAAGGATATGACCAATCTTCAGGTTGATCGTCTGTTTTGCCGATAACAGTAAATGAGATATGATTTCCCCTTTTCCAACATGCAAGGGGTAAATCTTATTTGATGGACTTCCCAGAAAAATACCTTCATGCCTTTCAGGTATGCAGGAGTCTGCAAATTCCCTAACGGGGACCAACACCCCCTGCAGAAATCCCTTAACATGTGGCAAGCTCATAGGGTTTGCACCAGTGAACGGATCTACTAACAATCTCTCTAGCACAATGACCCCATTCCAGGACCCGTGGCTCCCCTTCTAGCTTGAGTGTAATGTCACTAGTATAACATAATTAAGAGGATTCCTTCCTGCCTGTGTGGGTTGTGAAACTATTTGTTCATATCAGAATATCATTCCTCTCCTGAAATGCAACTTTGTGCTGGGGTGTTTCACTGAGCAAACAGTAGATTTTCGATATTACATGCCGCTCCCACCATTATAGCTAAGGAAGAACTCCTTAAAGGGGTTCAATTCTCTTTTAGCGCTATTCTTTATTTGTGGCTGGTCGAAGGACCCCTCCTTCAAAGATATCTCTTATTGTTTTGCAAAACATTTCCCACCAGCTGTGAAAGCATTGCAGATATTTCCCTTAGTAGAATGTCGTGTTACCCCAGAGAGGGAAAAAAGGGTAGAGGAACAAGGTCAACCACATGGCTGAACTGTTGTGTCCCTCACAAACGTGTTGTTATTGGGGAAACATAGAGATTGGGATCCCTCTGTGTCCTGGTGTAAATCCTACAATGGGCCACCACTGAAGCTGTGGTCAATCATACACCAGCTCTTATCTGACTCCCTCCTCGTCCATTCAACAAGATGTTGAAGATGGGTTGTATAGTAATTTAATAGATTGGAAGCTCCAAGTCCACTCAGTATAATGCGAACCGTGCATCGTGTCCTACTGATTCTTTCCCTTCCACTTTGACATATGTAATCCATTAAACTTTGCTGCAAGTTCTCAACCATCCCTTTTTTAATGTGCAGTAGCATTTTCTGGAATATGTATAGAATTTTGGGCAGGATAAACATCTTTACAGCAACTATGTGCCCTAGCCTTGAGGGCAGTGTATGTTTCCAGCTTCATAGCTCTGCTCTTAGCGCACACTTTAACACCTACAGGTTTGTCTCTCTGGTTCCAGCGATGGTGCTGCCTAAATCAATTCCCAGATATGTCATGGTGTAAGAGGACCACCGCAACGTGATTGTAGATTGTAAAATGCGAAGGGAGATTTTTGGAGTTTAAATATTCAGCCCTTTGGATTTGCTTACATTCGTTTTGCGAGTTCTCCCATTAGGGATGGAAAGTGGGAAGGTCCACCAATGAGAATAATATGTCATCGTCAAACATGGTGAGTTTAAATTTGTCAACACTAAAACTATATTCCTTTGACTGTTTTAAAAAACAGTATTTACACCCCTAGTCAATTCCTCCACGGCTCCTCTTGTTTTGCTGCTTATCTGTGCTTACTCTATCCCCATACCCTCACACATGCTCTACCTCTCCCGGTCTCGTTCTTTTAAAAAAAATACAGAGTTTTGGTAGGACTGGCATTTACAATTTGCTGCTAGACCTCTTGGTTCTGAATTATTTCTTTAGCGTTTTTAACTTGAAATGGAGAACTAAATCGGAGAACAAAATGGCCGCTGTGTAATTAAGTATGAAGCATGATGCTGGGGTTACTATAGTGCTATGATGCATATGAGTTCATGCATAATAATGACACATGCATGCATATGCCTCACTCAGCTGTTATTTTTGCTAATTCTATTTAAATTCAGCAAAGAAGCTTTTTTTTTTACCTCTGGCTTTAGCCAAGACCTTTTGATTTTGCGAATAATTTATGATTAGTATACTTATAGGGTTTCTCAGCCCGTCGTCTTCATCCACTGGTCTGTTTTTGTGTCACCAATATTTTTCTTCCACCCACTACAGCGCACAGCATACAGCAATGGGTCAGCCAAATGCAGTCATTGTCCAACTTCACTGTGACTGATGATGTTCCAATTCATTCTCAAGTAGCACCTCCACACACAAAAGGGTTCCCTTCAATGCCAGGGACTACAATGGCAATGTGTGCTTTTTGAGACACAAAAAAATATTTTTTTAATTTCATCCAATATGTTTCCATATTGTAAATGTGTAATGTAAATGTATTTGAACTTGTAAAGCGCACTGCTACCCGTCCATAGGTCTCCTGATGCTGTATAACTCTGGGGAACCCGTCCTGGCTTTCCCTGTGGGATGGTCCCTGCTGGGAGTCCCCAGGGTGGAGCCAGGCATCTCTGGAATTGATGGGGCCGTTGTGGAGATTAGGCAAGCTAATGTCCAGAGTTGCTGAGTGGAACCCCTGATTAGAGTATCACCGAAGTGAGAATTATCGAGTCCACTGACCAAGGTCCACAACCCTGCCGCGTCAGGAATTGAACCCTGGTCCTGGGCTGACTTCTGCTCTCGGGTCTGCCGCCTCTAACCAGTGAGCCACACTACTCCACTAAGGGCCTAAGGGCCTATCTGCTTCCCCAGGAATGTATTTTTTTTAAAACCATGACAAAGCTAAAAAGAGCATTGGCAAAGCCAAAAGGGTGGCAGACAATGCAAGACTAATTGGTATTGCCATTACTTGTATCTTTTAGTCAATGCATTGGAAAAGTCATTGACAAAGCCAAAAGGTAAGGTAAGGATATTGAAAGGCGAAGCATACTGTCTTGGACAATGCTCGATTTTATTTAATTCCATTATTATAAACCATTATTATTATGCGTTCTTATATAGCACTCGATTACCCGTAGGCATCGCCGCGGCGCTTGCCTTGGGAACCCGTCCTGGCTTTTTTCCCTGTGAGATACCTGTACTGGGCGTCCCCAAGGTGAAAGCCAGGCATCCCGCTGCGGGGGCATAGTGGAGATTAAGCAGGCTGATGCCCAGAGCGTGAACCCGTGATTCGAGTAGGCACCGAAGCGAGAATGATCGAGTCTGCTGACCCTGGTCCACTACCCTGCCTGCATAGGGAATTGAACCCTGGTCCCGGGCCGTTCTCTGCTTCAGGGTCTGCCTGCTCTAACCAGTGAGCCACACTTCTTCCATATAATTACAAACGAAAACTACCTTACACATACGAATTTGAAAGGAAATCAAAAATCAAGGCAATCAGGCTGATTTTTCAGTTATGGTATCAATATAGTTGATTTAACAATACACTGCTTTGAACAATGACGTCCTGAAGGGCCATATTTTCATAAACAATGTTCTCGAGGACTTGCTTCATGCTTATTCTTTTCACCTGTAATAACTGCAATGAAGTCATGCTTATGGCTTAGAGTGGTCACTTTTTTCTCCTGTTTTTAGTGGTGCTTGCCTTTACGCAAGTTGACATGCCTTAGAGCAAACAATATTGATTGAAGAGTTTCGTTTTCAGAGGTGCAATTATTCAATGGCTAGGAACGGGCGAAATTACAATTACGCTGACGAACTTTAAAAAAAATTGCTGATATTTCGCATTCACCGATTTCCCATAATTTTGGTTGTGGAAGTCTAATTTATGCAGAAAAAGTCTCGTTCATTTGACATTTTCTGCTCGAACCTGCTCGTGTCTTGCATGTTTTTTTTTCCTTTTATGCAAGGCATGTCCTTTTGTGAAATTTTGCAGAAATTTGACAAAACAATTACAGTTTTTCACGCCCCTAACCCCTTTTAATTAGGCATGGGCAAAATGTAAGTTATGGCAGCATTTTTCACATAATTTTGTGAACTTCCTATTTTGCTTGTTATGAAAAATTCACAAAATTAAACCATTACACCATGTCGCACAAATATGCTGTGTTCACGGGAAAATTATCGTATGGAAGCGGGGATCAATGCGAACCACTAGAACGTTAGCAGCTGCTATTTGCTCCACTTGTGTTTATGGCTCAATTTTTTGCATTGAAATGCATCCTCTCGTCCAATACATGCCGGAATGCATTTTGCACAAAAATATTGCGCAAAATGCCAGATTCACATTTTGCAAAATTATGTGTAATTTCCCCAAAATGTCATGTAATTACGCAAAAGCAAATCATACAAATCTTACCCATCAGTACATTTATTAACTGGCGCTAAAGGCCTTTTTTTCAAAACTAGGCATCTCACTTAGGGCTGCAATCGTTGTCTGACTATAGCTGGCTTTGGGTCAGTGGTTAAACTTTGCACCTGCCTCGAATGTGCATTTGCTGGGTTTGCATTGCCACAAAGCCTTCTAAACTCTGCTCTCCCTGCCCGATGCATTTCGTTTGTGATACCACATTCGCTTGTACTTTGCATTACTAAATCATGACCCTTTGTGAAGAAATGCACTGCTGGGAGCCACTTTCACAGTACCGAACATTTGCAGGTCGAACCTCTGGCAAAGAAACTCAAGAAGTTGGCTTCAGCCATCCCACGGACAGCTGGAGTCTTTCTGCATGGTCTGGCTCAACGCAGCGAGTCTGGATTCTGAAAGTTTCTTGGAAAATATAACCATGTCAGGTTATTGTTAGTGTTGTGCTATCTGTACCAATTAGCCTTTGAAAATTCCGGCGATAAATTAGTAACTAACAAAGGGAGGAGGCTGCTCGGTGGCATATTGCACTGACAGCCTGTCTGAATCCCGAATGGACACGGGGGAAGGCCTTATTTGGTACTTCTTGGCCCTCTTAATGTACAATAGCAAGTCAGGGAAAATTCTTCACTGGTTAAAGTCTCGTCGAAGTGGAGGGTCATTTGTAAGTCTGATCATCTGTCAGTGGCAGAATTCAGCAGCACACACAGGAATTGCAGAATGAGCCAGGGCGCGTGACAACTTCCTTGCTGAAGTCGATGTGCTACGGTTGCCACGTTATGTTGGTCTTTTGGGTTATGGTTTTACTGGATGCTTTCTGGCATCAAATAAAATCTGGAATTTGTTGAGGCACTATCTCCCATAGAGATGTCACTCCCCCGCACTTGAAGTCAGCCCATTGCTAACTTCTGAAATGTCTTCTACAACATGCATGAATACATAGGCTATAAATTAATGCAGATTTGGAGTGCTGAGCAAGACAGCAGAGCTGTGAACTGGCCCTATGTAAATGAAGGTGAACGTCAGCCATACCTAGTTTTCTAAAGAACAGCCCTAAGTAAATTTGGGCCCTATCATCAAGAAAGGGCGATACATTATGAGTTCTGTTCTGGTGTTAACCTGGGCTTCTATGGGAATTCACAGGGGCATATTATCAAGTCCATTATCGCCACTTTAGCGGCAGTTTCCTGCCGATAAAAGCGGCGATAATGTATCGCCCTTTCTTGATAATATTGCCCTTGGATTTGTAGGCCTTATTTATAATAGGAAAACTAGCTAAGCATGTTTAGCGCTAACTAGCTAAGCATGTTTAGCGCTGGTAGTTGAAAACAAGAATAGATGTAGGTTACCATCATTACATGTATCCATTTTGGAATGTGTCCACCTGTGTTTCCTTGCCTTTCCCGCCCAACAAGGAACTGGTTCCACAGTTCTGAGATTGCAGATAAGGTATAAGTTTGTATGAAAAAGCTAAGCAGTGACTCTACTAAGTGCCCTCCCTTTTGAGGTGACTGAGGTCATTGCAAAAAATTGCCAGACAACAACAATCTAACATATAAGCTGTGACATCATTAGGTGGTTTGGGCTGAAGCCAGTCTAGTAGCTTCAAAGGTTTAATGAGAATAAGAAGATAGGTGGGGTTCCATTTGAGAACTGGATCCAGGATACATTGTGTAATTGGAATGACTAGGTGAGAGAGATCGAAGTGAACAATTATCACCCCTTTAGCCGGTTAATTGTGATAGATTAACTCATGAATGAGTGCTTAACCCCACTCAGATAGCACTTGTCTGACTTGACAGAGAAGGATATGGAGAAACTTACATTGTTGTCTGACTAGTGGTTTGCTAACTAGGTGAACAAAGGGCTGGAGCAGCATGGTTCCCACCCTAAAGATGAAAAGGTCTCCCTGCAGAATAATTACAAACCAAAAGGGACGTGCCACAATGGGTCCCAAGGAACCTGACCAAAACAGGAACCCAAGGACAAATAGGTTCCTAGTCAGGCCAATAAAGAGAAAGGCGGGATGGACACTCCTTCCCTGCCAAGGTTGGTACTTATTTTATGAGCCACATGGAAGTGCTTTAGAAGAAGGATTTACCATTTAAGGGCCCAGTGCCAGGTGCATCCTTGATAAGCAGTGTACTATCAGTAGGGATGAGCACCAATGTGGACCCCTTAACACATAACCTAATTGCTATGAACATATGTGAAAGAGATTCAGATTGTCTTGGGCTCATTTATCAAAACACCTTGCGGTTTATCAGTGAGGTGGGTATCGATGGAGAGAAGTTCCTGTCCTGAAGAATATTTACCCTACAGGACTAAGGTTAAGAGGAAGTCTCTCAAACCTAAGGATATTCTCTCTGGTACTATAGGCAACAGCCTGGTAGGCTCTGGAGATGATATGGAGTACTCACTTGCCCGGGTTGAAGTAGATGTAATTTGCAAGACAACCATGCGTGACAACAGGGTGCAAGGGAAACAGGGTGCTGGGTGCCTATTACGTAATGATCTGATTGCGCCTGGGCTAGTATCATGACTGGAATCCTACATGACCTGAACAACATCAGTGGTGCTAGAGTGAAGAAATCTGAAAAGAGTAGGGTCTGAACCAGGACAGACTCTGAAAAGGCTCAGGCTGTGTTGCTTATCGTGTCCCCAGAGGTGTTGAAGTCTAGGTCACAGCCAGAGCTGCAGTTGTTGTTGACTCCTGGAGGACCATCCTGGGAAGAGTTACGTCAGACACTCAAGGAGTTTCCTAACTCTAGAGAGTTGTGCAGGGACTGTTTGCCCCTGAGGTGGTTGGCAGACACAGTCTGAGAGGATGGGTTGTTGTATAGTCAACCCGTGGACCCGGAACCTACTGTCAGAAAGAGTCTGGTAGTCCCATAAACACACAAGAACTTATTGCCTCCACTAGCTCAAAAGATACCCTTATCGGGCTCTGGGCATCAGAAAGAACTAGAAAAGGGTAGAGCCTTTGTTATACTGTAAAGAGATTATGTGGGACCCGTTCAGTTTATTAAGTGAGCCGGATGTGAAACTAAGAGGAATCCCCCCAAGCGCCGCCCGTACTCTGACGGTATCTCCTGGTGAAGTCGCCGCTTGGGTTGTCTCTCCAACAGAACGCGGATGCGTAGTGCGAGCTGCTAAATGCCAGAGCACTGAGATCCATAGAAGACGAAAAGCTATGTAATCATTTAAACTGTGAAACGCCCCCTAGCAGGCAGAACGCAACCACCGATTCGAACCTGTCTCTACATCCCGCTTCCCGTCCACCAAAGCACTTATTTAGGACCCCTGAAAAGCGCTGAAAACGTGCCATCTATTGAAAAAGACTGGTCATCATTTTTCAACCGCACTCTATACGCTGAGGTGTATTTGAACGCCAGAGTGCCTGGAAATCAGAAGTATTAATCCTACTGTTGAGTACAACCCTTCCTTCCCCCTCCTTGCCCTGATGAAGGTGCGGCCTACTTTGTGGCCTGTCACCGAAACGCGCGTCGGCGTTGAAACCATCTACCCTGAACATATTACCATCTATTCCCGGCCTACAGCTGAGATAAACATTCAGGATGTTCTCAGAGCAATCTGTCTCTAAAACTTATCTGAGTATAATGCATGAATGAGCCTTGTATAAGTATGATTGGGTGTGATGTATGAACTTGTTGAAGTCTGAATGCTGGAAGGTTGATGGGTTGTATATATATATATGTTTTTACCATACAATCGTGAAACTTTTCTAAAAAATGACCTTGTATAATTGTGCTTTACATATAAATATATGAAGTAAATAAGAATAAAAATGATATATTCTCTACAAAAGTGCCTCTGTTGAAACTGTATCTGGCCTTGATTAATTGGTGAGGGCTGAAATGGGTGACTATTGAAGATCCTGGACTCAAACAGAGCCGATACCTGATTAAATACGGGGCAGATCTACTTTCTCCTTTATGCAAATTGATTGTTCTTTCCCCCGCAGATCTGCCTCACATCCTACCCCGGGGGGCCCCTCACTTTATGACTCATTAGATATTAAGTGAGTTACACATCTGTAAGCCAAACCGAGACACCCATTGTTGATGTGCCATTTCACATGATAGGAATAGACATTGTCAATCCATTTGATCCCCACTTCAGACAGCAAGTATAACGCAGTTGAGGCAGAACACGCTAAGGCAGTACTCACGGATCAATCAACTGTTGGAATGATTTAATAAGTCCCTTAAAAGCATGATGTGAACTGTACTAGAGAACCTTAGGAGTAAATGGGATCTACAGTTTTTATTCATAATCATAAAATTTTTATTCAATTGAAAAAACAGCCATAAAGAATACAATCAACATCTTAAATCATCATTAAAAATTTCACATAAAATAACAGTAAATAAAACAGGGATATCCCATACAATACGTCAACTAATCAGGTCTTGATCTCACAGACACCAAGACAGCTTGTAAAAAGGATAAAACAGTAAGGGTAACACATTCGTTGGGGAGCATCTGGAGGTAAACCAAGGCCGGCCTAACTTGGGAAAAGTTCAAAGACTTCAAAAGGGGGATTTAAAAACACTTTCTGGGCCAGCTAAAATAGGAACAAAACATCACAAAAGGCAGGGTGATCTGTGGAGACTTACAGTTAAAGCTGCAGGGTGACCTAGCATCAGGCAAGGCCCAACTACATGGGGATACCAAAAGGTGATGAAGTGAATTTAAACTGAACCTTACTAGGAGAAACCTATCTGGCTGATGGCTGACCTGAGCTAGATACAACTCCATACTCTGTACAGTTTTTATTAGCTTACAGACAAATTCCACAGCATGGAATAGGTTATAGACCCTCTAAACGTCTGTTTAGGCATCTGTCCTTGGTCACATGACTTTGGTCTCAGAGGGCGGGAAGGTCCTCCTGAACCCCCTAACCATGTAGTGGTGGATAGTGTTCTAGGCCTCAGGAAGTTGAGGGCCCAGTTTATATTCAAAGCTATCATCTGATGAAGAAATGGTATGACCAGGAGGCAACGCTATCCGGGTACAAAGAGGGTTATTTGACTTTGGTGAGGATACCAATTTGTTATAAGGTGGCTAAGAAGATATCTGACAGAGGTGCCAATCAGGAACCCCAGCAGGTGCTCCGGGTGAACAAGCTTAAGCCAATCATTCACAGAAATGACATAATCCACATCTTGGCAATTGCAGAAGAAGTTGTGGTGGAGAGTGAGTTCCACCCAGACCTGTTGCACAGGGATGTAAAAAGTGGCTCAGTAATGAAACTCACCCTGACATGGTTCCTAAACAAGAAAAGATGGCATTTATGACAGTTTGCCCACCTCTTCTCCAACACCACAGGGTTAATTTCAGTACAACATAGACGTTGTGGATAGTTTGCACATGAAAAGGAAGTAAAGAATTGTATTAAAGCAGGTGCGGCCATTATTTTGGAACTGGGACAGGCTGATTAGTCCATGGGATATTCCTGTGGTACTGGCAGGCGTTGAGGGACCTTCACTTCTAGATGGACTATTAGGCTCAGTCTCAGTACCGATGGTTGTCCATCCTATCCCCTGCACTGATATGCTGGTGTGTAGATTGTGCACAGCCTAGTGTCTCAGGATTTTTGATCCGAACTGTGGCTACTGGCAGATTGCATTTGGTGCCAGAGAGAAGACTTCATTGTCTATCCTGTAGGGCCTCTATCATTTCAAGGCTATGCCTTTTGGGTTTCAGAATTCTCCTATCACCTTTCAGTGCCTGGTCACCTATGTGTTGCTAACCTGGATGAATTCTATGTATCCCACTTTGATGACTTTGGTGTATTCGGCAGTTTATGGGAAAACTGTTTGAAGCACCTAGTGCATGTGTTGGTGAGGATGCAAGGGGCCAAATTGAGCATCATATCAATGAACTGCCAGCTGGGTTGGTCCTTTGTGGTCTATCTCACACACTAACTAGGGAATACAATGATTCACCCTTTAAGGGTGAAAGTGCAAGCAGTACACGATCGGTAGGTTCTCACAACTCAGACTCATAAGAGCTTTACTAGACCTCATCAGCAATTTAGCCATAGTTGCCCCTTTCATAGCCCTGACATCATCTCACCGGAGGAGTGTCTGAAGGATTCAATGTCCAGAAGGACTCACTTTGCGATGCACTAGTCTTGAACTTTGTGACTACAATCAATCATTTATTGTGCAGACAGGTGCTTCTGATAAAGGAGTTGGGGCAGTCTTCATCCAACTCAAAGAGAAATGGCAGGATGTTTCCGGTAACTTTGATCAGCTGTACTTTGCTACCTGGGGAGCAAAACTGGGCCTCCACAGAAGAAGAGTGCTTTACAATTGTGTGGGTCCATCGCAGATTCAGGCCTTATTTATTTTGGGCCAGCTTTGTGGTTCAGATGGATTATAAACCTGCAAGTGGATAATGGTATGAAAAGAAACAATCCCAAGTTACTTGAGTGGACTTCACCATGGAGAACAAGCCAAAGCAACATCACTGGAATGCAGCTAAATGGTCCTGTCAGTTTGCCCAATCCACCGACCAGGCTTCTCTGAAGGTGTATTAAGTTCTGGGCATTTTTACATTTTTATGTGTGTATTTGGGGGCGGGGCTGTTGGAATGGAAAGGTCTGCTGCATGGCTTTGGAGAGTGTGCACCACTCTCTTACGCTCCTAAAGCAAGTTTCTGTGGGTTTTTTATATAAGCCTCAGGCCGGGTCTGGTGGCTTTGTGGACTAATGTATCCATTGTAGGGGCCTCTTTTTAACCTCATGGTCACAGGTATAAATTCCAGCAGGTCCACTCATCCTTCTGAAGTCGATAAAATGAGTACCATTGAGTTGGGTAACAATAAAACATCTGCTAGTCAGCGCCAAGAAATCCTTCTGGTGTTCCTTCGTGCAAAAATACAATCCTGCCTGCAATGCAGGTACCCTTGCACCACGACCGAAGTGTTCCCCGTACGGCACTAGGCTGCATTGAGTGCGCCAGCTTTAGAAGAGAGCAGGAATGTACCATATCTTGATAGATATGGCACATTCCTACCTTCTTCAATTTGACTCAAAGCAGCAAGTTATCTTGCTGCATTAAGTTTTCATAAATCTGGGCCCTAATGTGTCTTGGTTTGTTTTGTGCCGACTGAAATTCCATCATGCTTGAGGACTAAGAGTGAATATTGAGCATTTTGCTGAGCTATTAAAAAACACTTGAAATTTTTGTTTGTAAAAAGCAAGCACATGTTTTAGTCATATATGCCTTAGGAAAGCACTTTCATGCCTTAAACGTCACCTTTCACAGATTTCCATTTCCCATTGATAGTATCCCCCTTTTTGCACTCAAAAAATGGAAACTAAAACACAGCTCCTTGTAACCATGTCAGAAGAAACTGCCTGATCTGAAAACACAACAAATGCTGCTGCAATTGTGAATGACCTCTTAGATTTATGTACAGTGTTCTGTTGTGTGTCAGAAGTAACTCTTTGAGTGAAACCACTGGCTAGACCCTGATTTATTGACTGATGACATGTCTCACTGAGGGGCATATTATCAAGGACCGGTGTTAAAATTATCGCCATTTTATCGTCAGGAAACTGCCGATAAAACGGCGATAACGGGCTTGATAATACGCCCTTGTTAATTCCCATAGAAGCCCATGTTAACACAAGAACATGGGCTTCTATGGGAATTAACAAGGGCGTATTATGAAGCCCATTATCGACGTTTTATAGGCAGTTTCCTGCCGATAAAACGGCGATAATTTTAATAGCGGTCCTTGATAATATGTCCCGGAGTTCTGTGTTTCTACCCTACACCACTTGATAAGTAAGACTAGAATAGTTCGATTTAGCTACCCTGAGGGCCAGGTGCTAAAAGACTGTACTTGGTGCTTAGTTTTGGATTCAACAGTAAGTTAAGTTGGTAGATGTGGATTTAAAAATAATAAAGCTACACTTAGGTATATATACGTTCCTTTACAATACAGTTCAAGTTGATATTGTTGCATGTCAATATTAAAATCTCAAAATTGCAGTAAAGCACCCCAAACATTATTTCTTCAGCCCAATTGTGCTTAACCTTCATATCTAACTACACCTAATGTTTTTTTTGGGTAGTGTATTACCTTACCCCCTCTACTGCATCATTGCAAGGTATGTTCGTTTCTCGGAGATTTCTGATATCAGTTGTATGATGGGGTGGCTTTGATGGATTGAGGGCATGATAGGCTCCTCAAGGTTGCCTGTCTCTTTTCTGGGCTTGCACAGTGACTACCCTCCTTGGTATAACCCATTTTTGCAATATTTTACATTGAAACTTGGTATTTCCATGCTCAGAGAATTAACAGAACATTGATGGGTCAGTCTTTTAGGAGGTTCACGCATCTGGTAAAAAAAGTCATAAGTTCAAAGAGCAACTGTTTTCTGCCTCCCAATTGAGCATGGTACCCACGAATTAGCGCAAGCAGACCATCTACTCCCAAGAAGGTTGAACTATTCTTCATTGTGATGCCTGTTACAGTCATTTAGGAAACTAAGGGCCAGATGTAGGTAGAATTGATTTTCCGATTCTTAATTACCGAATTTTACCGATTCGGTAATTAAGAATCGGTAAATCAGAGGGGTGGAGATGTAGGTATTCCAGATGTGCTGGAATACCGAATCGGAACAAATCGGTATTTACCGATTCGGTAAATACCGAATCGGTAATGCCCATTAATTCCTATGAGCTTTGAAGCCCATAGGAATGAATGGGCATTACCGATTCGGTATTTACCGAATCGGTAAATACCGATTTTCACAAGGGTGCAGGGGGTGTCACTTTGACAACCTCTGGCCCCCCCAAAACAGGCTCGGGTGCCATGTGGCAGGCATACATGCCCTAAGGGCAGGTCTGCCTGTCATATGGCATAGGTGTGCATGCACACATGTGCATGCACACCGGAATCGGTATTTTACCATCGAATTGGATTTGATGGTAAAATACCGATTCGGTAAGGCTTGTGGGACTCAGAAGAGTCTCTAATAAAAGAGAGAGGGACCCCAAAGCCAAAGGGATAGGGTTCCACAATTGACAACAAGTCAAAATATAATTCCCTTTGGGCGAATTACCATAGAAAGACTAGTTCTTATAGACAGATCATATATAAAGACACACCAATTCAAAGCAGTAAACAACAAGGAAGCAATATAAACAATGTAAAAACGATTAAAAAAACTAATGAAAACACTATAATAAAAGTAAATCTAAACAGTTTATTCACATACACTATATTTTGTTAAAAATGGGAAACATACAGGACGGAACACTATAAAATAAATAAATCCAACATTCCAATAAAAAAGGAGGTACAGGTAAAGGACTAAATTCAATCAATAATTCAGAATTTTCCTCAATTTCTTATTCCAGTATTGCTCCTTGTGCATCGACGTGTTTCGGTGGTGTATTTAAAGTTAGACCACCTTCATCAGGACAATTGTAATGAATGTTTCCCAATGGTTCTCAATCATTAAGTATCGATTAGTCTATAATAAGGGGTACTCAGCCTCCTTCTCAGTCAGAAAAGATATTCGTCCAGCGAAATATCTTCTCAAGTTAAAACAATATAATCCTCCTATTAGTCTTGATGATAATTAGGGGACAGCGAAGCTTGTGTATTGCGTAGTATCTGAACTTCGTACCGGACAGTTTAAATATAAATATGTAGTACTGTAAATCTCACACGCGGTATTGATTTAGTCATGTATACACGTTGTCGAGTTTTGTATTAAGGGTTCGTTATGGGTGAACAATCCCAGGAATAAGGAACCCGTGATAATTCCAGCGTGCATTCCCTATTGGCGCTATACTGAAAAGCGTCCCGCGTGTCGGCAATCTCAGTTCTGCAACGGCATGACTAAATCAATACCGCGTGTGAGATTTACAGTACTACATATTTATATTTAAACTGTCAGGTACGAAGTTCAGATACTAGATATGTTTTAACTTGAGAAGATATTTCGCTGGACGAATATCTTTTCTGACTGAGAAGGATGCTGAGTACCCCTTATTATAGACTAATCGATACTTAATGATTGAGAACCATTGGGAAACATTGATTACAATTGTCCTGATGAAGGTGGTCTAACTTTAAATACACCACCCAAACGCGTCGATGCACAAGGAGCAATACTGGAATAAGAAATTGAGGAAAATTCTGAATTATTGATTGAATTTAGTCCTTTACCTGTACCTCCTTTTTTATTGAAATGTTGGATTTATTTATTTTATAGTGTTCCGTCCTGTATGTTTCCCATTTTTAACAAAATATAGTGTATGTGAATAAACTGTTTAGATTTACTTTTATTATAGTGTTTTCATTAGTTTTTTATATCGTTTTTACATTGTTTATATTGCTTCCTTGTTGTTTACTGCTTTGAATTGGTGTGTCTTTATATATGATCTGTCTATAAGAACTAGTCTTTCAATGGTAATTCGCCCAAAGGGAATTATATTTTGACTTGGACTCAGAAGAGTCCCACCTACATCTCAGATTTACCGAATCGGTAAAAATACCGATTCGGTATTTTACAGAATCGGAAAATTTACAGAATCAGTAAATTTACCGATTCTGTAAAATAATGCCCCTACATACCATTTCTGAAATACCGGTCGGTAACGGCCGAAAATACAGATTTTCGGCCGTTACCGACCGACCTACATCTGGCCCTAAATGAGTGGGTCTTTCCGTCCTAATGCTTCCCGAATATTCTGTTTTTGAAGTTTTCAATTACCACTCAACCTCTGACACTTATTTCTTACCTCTCTCTGGGATCCCTCTAATCATCCTTGTTTTTTAAGGTGTGGTGTATTTCAGTGTTCTTTGAGAGTGTCTTTGTAGGTCTTCTGATTCTATTACGCCTTTCATTACAAAATCATGCAAATTATTACTGAGGAATTCCTCCTTTTAGCACCTTCTACTTTTGAAACTTTCTTCATGAGATATTAAAAAATGTCATTTAGGGTGGATTCTCCTATAAACCTTCATTCATGAAGAATCAGGCACCTGCCCTTAACACACAGCCTGATTTGTAGATCACAAACTCTTGCAGACTTTGTTACAAAGGATCCAGTCATTCTTATAATTGTTCTGTTTTTCATCTGAACCTGTTTTCATAGCTGCTGATGGTTCTCTGTAATCATGGTATGTGATCTTTTCCAACCAGCCTATGCCCATATTGACAACTTTTAATGTTTCCTCCAATGTCAATCTGTAGGGTTTTTGCCTACATTGGAGAATGCTAGGCTTAATGGAAAGATCCAGTACTACTCTTCTCTCAGTTCTGGTGATGTATTATTATTAGTACAAAAAATATCCTGGTGGAACACTGCCTTATCACATCTTCAGCCACACATAATTCAAAGTAATAATCTGCTCCAAGATCTGTTTGACTGATCTGTTTAATTTATTGGACGCTGTAGTTTAACTGCAGTGTTGTAAAGTTATTTTCTTCTAAAAGATATCCTGAAAATATTCCATACAGTTCACTATGTAATGTATTCCATGGCATGATCTCCAATGGCCACTGAGTGCACATCTTTTTTACACTCACTTCATACATCTATGAACACTTGCCTTTCTAAAGACCTATATTGTTTGAGGTCAGCTTTAATCCCATTACTTAGTTTTACCACTAATGAGAACATGCCATACTTTGCATGGCTTTAGCTGGCTGATATGTTATTGGTTAGGCAAGGGGGCAGGAGAATCAGGACCATGCTCCATGAATCTCACAGTGTTTTACATGTTCTTTTGCTGGTTATTAATTCTGGAAATCATGTGCAGAGGAAGGTATGTTTGGGCTGATAGTTGCACCACATAATGTGAAGTGCAGGATTTGCATGCTTAATTCAAAAAGTGGGCTGTTGTTAATGAGGAAAATTGTTTGCAGGTACATTCAAGTATGCCAACCCAAAGACCAGATCTGCAGGACCAATCCACCGTGAGGTTTATCTTTTCACTTGGAAGCGTGGCTTACCTAGCAAACAAGATGGCCGCATAACGCAAAGCTCTGAGGCCCCAATACATTTATCTTTCTTAAAATGGCACTGGGCGGCTTTGATAGACAGCTCTGCCACATGCGTGTGAGCTTCAGAGACCCAGCTGCAACAGGGGTTTCCAGTAAGCCTTAAGCCAACCCCGCCTGCAATGCCAGATGGTTAAAAAGTTTATTGCGGGTCCTGCTCTGGGCACATGGATGGCTGGTGCAGCTGGCGGCATCGATCCCTGGTCTGCTGGAAAGGACAGCTTCCTGGGCTGCCTTGGAGGCACCCGGGCAATCCTGCTACATCTTCTTCTGGGCACGGCCCCACAGTTCAGGGTTTTGGACGTGCCTGGGAACTGGCCGAGACTGCTATGCTGTACTTTGGAGGTGACTTCCAGTCTACTTGTACTGCTTACTGGCTGAGCACCGTGGTGAATTGAGTTTGGAGGTGAGGTGGCTAAGACCGCTCTCAGATGACAATGATAGTTTGCACATCCTGTCGAGTGGCCCTGGCTCGAGGGTGCACAGGGTAGAGTGATGACTGGATCATGGCCCTATTCTGAGCCATGTGGGACTCTTGAGGGTCTCACCCTGTCATACCTAGTTGGTGAGTTGTGAGAGAGAAGTGATCACTGCATCATAGTGTTGCTCTACCAAGGGCTGATCATGGCGCAAACTATTGCAGGATATAACACTGCCAGTGGGTGGCCAAACTTGTCACCTAGAGTGCCCGTTTTTAGAGAATGTGAGTTCTTTTGTTATTACATCTGCCTGGGCAGCACAGGAGCTGTAGCGCACCCTCAATTGCTTGTGCCAGACAACTCTACAATCCATATTATGGGCACATCAGATCCCCAAGCAAGTCAATCTGGCATTCGAATGCTACATGTCACTTGAGCAGAAATCAAACTCTCTTGCTGGAGCAGCAGGGAAGGGGTGAAGATGAGGAGCCCTCGTTCCCTTCCCTTACTACATATGCCATTTTGAAGGACCTTAAAACTAGCCTTACTTAAATAGACCACAAACTCGACTCTGGCACCACACTACTGGATAGATTGAGAGAGAGAATTATTAGCAGATTATCCTATTAAACGGGGCAGAAAGAAGGATTTCAGACTTGGTGGATGACTCCAAAGCGACCACAGGGAAACCACACACATTGGAAAAATTGGTTACTGATATAGCAGTGAACAATGAGGACTTGGAGGCCTGCTTCTGGCATAATAACATCATGATTATGGGACTGGATAAATTGACCAACATGGTGCATCTGGATATTTTCATGGAGATACTGCTGCTGGCGATCTTTGGTAAGCCTGCCCTCTCCGACACATTTCTTGTGAAACAGGCACATTTATCCCTGATTCCGGGGCCCTCTCCCGGTGCCCCCTCAACCTTTGATAGACAGGATACTTAGGGAGATATGTTCAAGAATTGCTGCTAAAAATCGTTAGCGATATTTAGTGGCAATTACCCTACCGCCCTGTATCGCTCTTGCCATGATACCGACGTATTTACAATACGTAACTACATGGCGATAGTTCCTCATCGCAGCGGTGTTTGTCCATGTTAACCTCTGGGTTACTTCAATAAAAATCTTGCTGCAAGCGTGAAAAAAGTGGCAGCTGGCCAGTCAGTGGCCAGAAACTGCATGCTAATCAGCGAGACGCCACTTTTTCACGTTTTGCAGGACACTCAACCACAAAACTCCAGCGAAATTCCCATAACACAAAAAAAAACCAAAAAAAACCAGAAGAACCATGGAGGAAGCTGGACACAGTAATGCAGGCGAGAATAACACCCCACACCACAAACAACCAGGTACCCAGGGGAAGAGGAAGAGGAAAACCAGATTCAGCCAACAGGAAAATGAGATCCTGATTGTGGAGATGACAGACAAACACCAGTTCTTTGTCAGCTCCACTGTGTCATTAGGGACCAAACAATTAATTTGGCAGTCCATCGTAGCCAAGGTGAATGCTGTTGCAGGGGTCAAGAGGACAATGACCGACTGCAAGAAGCGTTGGCATTATGCTAAGCACAAGACAAAGCAGAAACTGGCCAACAATCGCCAGGCAGCACTGTAAACGGATGTATGTCGTTACAACGCATGCTATTACAACGCATGCCTTTACGACGCAAGTTTTACAACGCAAGTCGTTACAACGACTTGCGTTGGGGGTGCTGGATAGTGAATAGTTTAATTTACTATTCCAATTCCAGTCCTCGTGGATGGAAGGGAAGGTGTTGGATAGTAAATTAAAACTATTCCCTATCCTAGAGCGCCCCCCAGCGCAAAGCGTTGTAATGACTTGCGTTGTAATGGTTGCGTCGCAATGGTAGTGCGTTGTAACAGTTGCGTTGTAAAGGATGTTTCCCCTGCAGACCGTAGGTGGGAGTTAATCACCACAGGAGGAGCTGCACACCTTGGAAGAACATGTGTCCGCATTCATCAGCGAGAAGTCGTTGGTTGGAATCCAGGGACAGGATCGTGCAGAACATGACCAGCTACATCAGCAACAGGTTGAGTAACAACCAGAGACTGGGGGGATGTGGGTGGATGGGACCAATGTCACTCATGCCCAAATAAATATCCCTCAGTGCACACCCACACTCATTACAGATCTTGTCTCAGATACTATTGTCCCTGGGGGTACTGCAATATATCACCCTAGTCAATTAATACATTGCAAGATACATATTGGTGGTGTCACAGACATGGAAATATGCACAGAAAAGTTATCCAAAATATAGAAAAATAAATATCTACATCAGACTACAAAATAAGGGCAACATGAACAAGCAGAGGGGCACAGTGAGTGGAGAGGCGCAGAGTGTCACATTGTCCCCCTTGCATCAACACCACACACATAAAAATTGCCTACACTGGGCTGCATCTCTTGACAACAATATGATGATGCTCCGTGAATGAGACTGATAATGGCCAAAAGCGCCATCACCGATGGCAGCACACATGCACCATTGTGCAACGGTGTCTGAGTTGTGTGCAAGAATGTGTATGTGCAGTAAGCTCCCCCTTTATGCACATGTACAGTCTTCAAATCAACTCAGACACCCATGCACAACGGGCAGGGCATAGAATTCTGCTCTTAAAAAGATAGGAGTCCTATCTTTTAATGTGCGGGATCTCCACTGCGAGTGCGAGCCTCCACATTCCTAAAATTACTATTAGTAAAATGTAACTTGTAGTTTGTGAATGCCCAAAAAATAATAAACTCACACAAAAGTGTAAGTTTACCTTTGTGAACCAGGCCAAAAAAACGTACTTCTCCTTCCTTGTCTTAATAAAAACTCAAATCTCTTATCTCCTGCAAATTGAGAACATCAAAGTGAGATCTGAAAGAAATGTCTAGACAATGCTCTATTTTTAAATGGTATAACTGGCTCTCTAAGAATGTCTGGATTACCTGGAATGCCTATTGCCACACCCACAAAGAGATATATGGAGAAATGCAAAAAAAATCTGTAGGCATTATTCTGTGCCTCAGTCTTTAATTAATAAGTCTCCCGCCTAGAGATAGGCATCTTTTTACTTTGAGTTACCAATAGAATAAAAACATTGGACTTTAAGTCTTGCTTGTACCTGTAATCGGTCCTCTTTCCTTATCATGAATTTAGATTGAGTAGAACTGAAAGGAATTGGTGGAGTGCGGAATTATGGGATTTGATGTCACACTTCAAGAGGAAAGACGTTGAACGTGAGTGCTCTGAACAGCGACCTCAGGGCAGCAGTGCGTGTGGCTGACAATAGAAAGTCAAACTTACAATTTTAACTCCAGTCCTGGAATATTTTGGGGAAAGTTAAAAATTCCCCAAATATTTTTAGGAAGGGTTGAAAACGGTATTTTTAAATTGGAGAGAGTGCTGCCCGAAGGCGCAGCTCAGAGCAAAAAAGTAGGAATACTGACAAACACATTTGCATGCTGATCATTTGCAGTCAAATACACTCTGCTAGCGCTTAGTTGTAGATTTTTGCTTGGTTATAAATGTACACTGTAGCTGCATATTTATTCATCTAATTTTATTTTGTATTTGTACTTTGCTGATTTGAATGATTTTAAGTAATCAACAAATAAATACTTACTACTACTACATTTGGGAGTGTTTTTTTTTCTAAAGGCGACTGAAAGTCTGTCAGAAAGTGGAAGACTCTAAGTAAGGGTTGGGATGAGGAAGACAGGCAAGGGGTGGTTAAATATTATGATTCTGCAAATTCCCTGCACTGATCCAAGCAAATCCTTTAGCACATCCAGAAGCATGTTATGGCCCAAAACACAACATGTTTCATTGTCAGGTATGAAGCACAAAACTTGTGAACAACAAGTCGTTGAACAGACCGCTGCTCTTTTTATGCTCCATCACAAAGAAAGTCAATGTGCAGAATTCCTGAACTAGATTTTGAGTCTACCCTTTCTAGACAGAAAGGTCTCAGCATTTGATTCAGTTTGCAGAGATGCAGTACAGTAACCAAGCCGAATGATGTGTTCCATCTTTCATGGTAGACATTGACAAGCTGGTCAGAGCAAGCAGAGAGGAGATCATTGACCTTAGGTAGCAATGAAGTGGGAGGGTAGAAGACAACCAAAGCTTCATTAATGCGTGGCGCCTAATTCAGAGCTTGAATTCAAGCACGTCTGAATTTTGTCGATAGCACATGGATTATTTTACTTTTTATTTTTTAGTTTTGTATGGCAAACTCGACCTGGCATCAGATTGTTTACATGAGCACCATTTGCATTACAGACGGACACATTCATTTTGTTAGGCATGTGGAGATTAAGTGATTTGTCCAGAATCACAGGATGTTGAGTCTCTGCCGAGACTCAAACCTGGGTCTCCAGCTTTCAGGTTGACCGCTCTCACCATTATGCCACATCCTCTCCCCTACATTATTTCACTTGTTAACATTAGCTACCCATGATAGATGATGATGTACACATTTATTGAAGTTTGACTACTACCCAACATGATGGTAGGAATAATGTGTTGTTTTATAAAGAATGGGGTGCTCAGATCTAGTTAATTTTGGAAGAGGACTTGGTTACCTATATAGTTTCACTTAAAATAATTACAAAAAACTCTTCGCTCAGTTCGGGTGTTTCTGCAAGCTAAGGGGGTTGGAGGTCAACATCAACAAGACCAAGTACATGGTCTTTAGTCCTTGTCCAACATCCAGGACTTACCCTGAAATGCATGGAGCCCGGTTGGAGCGAGTTACAATATTAGATTACTTAGGGGTCACACTAATCGAACACTTTGATTGGACTCTGCATATTGTAAAATCTAGGTTGAAGCTTGAACAGTACTCCGGTGGAATTATCAGTTCCCTTAGTGACTCCCAATTTCACCCTATCTCTCCAGCTCTACAAATCTACAACATGCAAGATGTGGGGGCAGCATCTGGGGCCACAAATATTGTATCTCGTTGGATAAAGTTGAAAATTGTTTTATGCGCTCACTGACTGACCTTCCTGTTAGCACCAGCTCATTCCTCTGAGCCTAGATCTGGGTCTGAGAGTGCCTAGTTTAAAAGTAGGGCTTCGACCTCTATTGCATTGGCTCAGAATTTGGGTGAACCCAGAGCTACTAGCCTATCAGCAGAGTCTAGAGGATGTCCTAAGGTCACCTGGTTTCCTAAAAGTATCATGAGTTAAGTACACCCAGCAACCCTTTACCCAACTATGTTGTGCGAATCTATGGATTACTCTAGCAGACCTGAGCGGGATCACTAAGGCTGCCATTAAGAGCTTGTATTGGCGGTATAAGACATCTACCTACATTGAGCAAGAGGGAGCAGGTTCCTTAGTTTCTGCATTTCTTGATTTTAAAGTAGATTTTAAATTGGAACCCTTTCTTGATGAGGTTGAGCCCCTATTAGCTAAGTAATTATATTTGAAATTTCATTATGGGACTCTTCCTCTGTCCTCCTTTACTTCTAAATTGCTGCAAGCTTCGAGGGATCTGGAAGGAACTTTCACTCTTTGTGCTGGATCCAATGAGACCATCAAACACGTTCTGCTCTTTTTCTTTTTTTTTTTTTTTTTAACAAGACCTTTATTGTTGACATGCGTTCAAAGTACACAGCTTATTGCCCACAACCTTAAATAGGCCGGCAGCATGACATTTTCGTGAAACAACAGTTGGTGGGTTACACAGCAAGTCGCCTACAACCACTTCGGGCCGGCCGCGTTATTGATGTTTCTTATTTATTTATTTTGGTCTCGTTTTTTTTACTGTTTTGTTCTTTCCTTTAACTAACATTTATACAACATTACTAGATCAGTCCACTACAGCATTCCGCACTCAACCCTACAAAAGAAATAGCCTGTAATAGTCGAAACCACTATACAACAATGATAGTCAGTAAGCCATGTGCCGTTCAATCCCCCAATTGTGTGTTTAAGTAATTCGTGAGATAGGTCCAGTAATCCTTTGGTCTGGATCTAGCGGGAAGTGATTCCTCCTATGTACTAAGTGTATCTTGACAATAGGCCATGTCTTTCAACCACTGTTTGATTTGAGGTGTGTTTGGGCTGTCCCAGCACATTGATATTCTGCGTTTGGCCAATAGTAAAGCTATTACACAGAATTTTCGTTTTGTGGCCTTCACATTATGTAATATTCCCAGGAGACAGTTCGTGATTGTACACGTCAGTTGCACCCTACCATGTCCATCGGTTTTTCCATCACCCCCACCCAATAGGCCTGTATCTTCGGACATTTCCATGCCATATGAATAAAATCCGCTTGGTCCTGACCGCATCTCTTGCAATGCGACTCCTCGCGTAGGCCATATCTATATAGTTGGGCTGGTGTATAGTATATCTGGTGTAGGTATTTGAAATGGATTATACGTAAATTACCGTTTGGCATGAGCATTGTCGTGAGAGTGCATGTGGTTTCCCATTCTTTTTCCGTGAGGGGAGTGTCGAGTTGGTCGTTCCACCTGTTCAGTGCCCTAGTCGCCTTGCGATCTAACTCCGCCTGTGCTTGTATATATAAACGTGAAACCAAATTTGACGCATTTGGGAAGGTGATCAATAGTTGTAGGGTGTCTAGAGTCGGTGGTTCTGCCAGGAAGGTCGGGTAGTGCTGTTTTAACGCCCCTTTGAGTCTGTGAAGCGTGAAGCGGAATAACATTGTCGGATTCTGAACAAAGGCTAAGTCTTGATCCGTAATGAAAGTACCGTCTTTATAGATATCACCCATTGTGCATAGGCCTACTTGCTGTAAGATGTTCATGCCCACTTCTTCATTTGTGACAGAGAGATTGGGGTGGTGATGTAGGGGTAAAGCCGGAGCATAGAGTGGTAGTTTCATTTGGCCTAATGTTCTCCAAGCTGAGTTCGTAGTGTCTATCGTATTTATGTCATTGTGATGGAGCGGGGGTCTTATGTGCGTGATTATGGCATCCAGTGGGACTGGAGCAGCGTCTCCTTCTTCCACCGCCACATGTGTTAGATATGCGGTGTTGTGGTACCAGTGTGTTGCGTATTGGGCTTGAGCACACAGATAGTATAACCAAAAGTTTGGTACGCCCCAACCTCCTTTGTGAACGGGCCGTGTTACTATATCTAGTTATATGCGCGCTTTCTTGCCTGCCCATATTAGCTGCAGGACCATGGTCTTGATGCGTTTGAATACCTCCCGTGGAGGTTGAATCGGGATATTGTTGAAAAGGTATAGGAGTTTAGGGAGTATCACCATTTTTACGATCGCCATCCTATCTGCTAATGACAGTGGGTGTTGGATCCACCTCTTGACCCTCTCTTCTAGAGCTTCAATTGCCCTACCATAGTTGGTTCGTATGACCACTTCGGGGTCACGATGAAACCAAATGCCCAGATATCTTATAGGGTCTGTTTGCCATTCTAGTGGATATTCAGACGTGTATTTTTGCGTGGAATCAGTTAACGGAAATATAGATGATTTATCCCAGTTTATCTGTAAGCCCGAAAACCCCCCAAATTTTATGTATACTCTTAAGAGTGGGTCTAGATTAACAGATGGATCTTTAACGTATAATAGCATGTCGTCGGCATATACCGATATATGCAGTGGTCTGCTAGGGAATTGAATTGCCAGGTGGTGGTGTTTCTGTCTTACTACGCATGCCAGTGGTTCCAGTGCCAAGGCGAATAGCAGGGGAGATAGGGGGCAACCCTGCCTCGTTCCTCTCTCTATATTAACGGCTTCCGATACATATCCGTTTATTTTAATTCTAGCAGTTGGTTTGGTGTAAAGTAATTGCACCCATTGAATAAAAACCTTGGGAAAGCCCATCCTGTGCAGAATAGTTATCAAATACGACCATTCGATGGTGTCGAACGCTTTCGCAGCGTCTAGCATGATTGCTGCTGCTTTCGTGGTCGGTGCGAGGTAATGTGCGGTTGCAAATAGTGTTCTTGTATTATGCGTGGTGTTACGAGATGGGATGAATCCCGATTGGTCGGGTAGAACTAGTGCGGTCATGAGTGGTTGTAAACGGGCCGCTAGAACTTTAGCCAAGATTTTGGAATCTACATTTATCAGGGACAAGGGGCGATATGAGTGGCAGGCGTCCGGGTCTTTACCCGGTTTGAGGAGCGCTATTATCATCGCTTCGCGCAGTGTGGCTGGAAGTATCTGCGCTTCTAGTGCTTCCCCGAACATGTCGACTAGATACGGAGATAGAGCGTCGCTGAATGTTTTATAGAATTCACATGTGAATCCATCTGGGCCCGGCGCCTTGCCGTTCGGTAGTGACTTATAACATCCTTAATTTCCTCCCTCGTTAGTGGTTGGGCTAGATATTGCCGCTGATTATCAGACAACCATGCTATAGCGATGTCATCCAAATATTGCAGCGTTTCCCGTTGCGTGGCAATCGGTCGCGTTGTGTATAGGTCCTGATAGGTTTGTACGAAGCTTTGTAGTATGCCTGCTTGATCAGTGTGTGTTACTCCCTCCGCCCCAACAACCTTTGTGATTATATGTGGTTTGCGCCCAGTGCATATTTTAGTAGCTAAAGCTCTGCCTGGTCGGCCGCCTTCTCCATACATTCTAGCCACATGTCTTTTGCTGAGATACTTAATTTCGTCCGCTGCAAATTTTTGATGCTCGGTGAGTGTGTCTCTAATTGTACTTAGAATGTCTGGAGATGGGGTCAGCTCATATTGGCGTTCTAATGCTCGGAGTGAGGATTCACAACGCGATATTTGTGTTCTGATGTCTTTTAGAATACCAGCAGTTGTGCCGATGCAAACCCCTCGTATTGTTGCCTTGAATGCTTCCCATAGAAGCCCAGTGTCTTCCGTGTTTGCGGCATTAATTCGGAAGTATTCATCAATCGCTTTCCCAATAGTGTCCACATATAGGGGATCTGTGAGAGCAGTTGTATTGAAACGCAAACTGTATGGTGGTGGTATATAATCCGGGATGTTTAATGACAGTTTGACGGGATTATGGTCTGACAATGTTTTGGGCATGTGTGTTATGTCTTGTGTCCATAGTAACACGTCTACTGAACCTAGCCAGAAATCTATTCTTGACCAGATACCATGTTGTACTGAGGCATGTGTAGCTTCATTGACCTCCGGGTTACGCTCTCTCCATATGTCTCTTAGGGACAGATCGTGTATGATATCTAGCAGTTTGGCTCTGGCCCGTGTGTGGCGTTCTGTCGTGTCTCCTGATCTGTCAACTTCGTCGTTTAGCGCTATGTTAAAGTCACCTCCCCATATTACTGTTTGATCAATATCAGTGTTTAGATGTTGCCAGATGTCCTGAAAAAACTCTGGTGTGTCTATGTTGGGGCCATATGTGTTTACCATCGTCATCTGTCGGCCTCGAATTGTACCCCTCAGTATCACGTATCTGCCATTATTGCCTAATGTTACCTTATCAATCCTGAAATCCGTGCCCTTTTTGACCAGAATAGAGACTCCCCTGGCATAGGATGAGTATTTGGAGCAATGTATCGACTCGGCCCATCGCCTCCCCACCTGTGCATATGAGTGGGGAGATTCATGTGTCTCTTGGAACAGGACAATGTCAATGCGCCATCTGTCCAGACAAGCGAATATGTGACGTATTTTTTTTGGGTTCGTAAAGCCCCTGATGTTCCAAGACAGGACATTTAATGTTCGGTGTGGAAAGGTAGTACTAGTCATCAATCCTGTTCCTATCATCTAGTAACGATATCACCCTCAGACACTGGAGGGTCCACGGCATGTTATAGTAATATTGCATTAGGTTTCTGTGTACATTGTGATAACAGTGTTCCGGTTGGCTAAAGGCAATGCATCTCAAGTAATCTGATCTATAAATAACAGTAACAGTCCCCCCTACCTCCCCCCACCCCACAACAGCAGCCCAATCCTGCCGATGCCATACCCACAGTAAACAACCCAATTGCATAGAAACTTTGTCGGGGATCACCCATTGGGGGGTCCGCCTGGGCTACACATCCCCATCCGGACTAGCGGATGTGGACGGCACTAATGTGTTATACAACTACGGTATTGCGGCATTACAGATCTGGTCGGCGTATAGGGACGGCATCTTATCTGATATGTAATGATGACACAGGTCCATCCGAATCATGCCTGTTTTACAAACATAGTGTTGTTCCCAGTTTCAAGTGGGTCTAATAGACATGGCTGCATATCTGGTTACCCACTTATACCATTGGTGTATGGTGTGTATTACCCCAGTTGCTGCAATGCGTATGTAGTCTTGTAATCCTCCATAAGTACTGTACGCCAGTTGGGATACGTCTACACAGTAATTATTGTTGCCGCAATGTCTAGCGTATTGTGCCATGCCAAATAAAGCAGTTAACGCTTGTGGCTATCTATGTAGTACAGAGCACCTGGGTGTATGGTGTGGATGTAAACTGCAATATCTATATATTTGTATTGTGGTGAAACATTCTACTCTTTTTCTCCCCATCCTGTTAACAGCCAATAACCAGTGATCATCGGTGGTGTTGTATTAGGGAGATAAGCAGCGCTGTCCTTGAAGTGTGGTATACGTAATTCATGTCAACACAGTTTGCGTTAGAGTCTTTGGCCAGTTTGCTCCTATTACGACGTTAGCCTTATATTGTGGTTGGAGCTGTACAGGACCGTAACATCATAATAGGCTGTTGGTACCAGTTGGTACAGGCATCTTATTTACCACATTAGTTGGATCTGCATAAACAATGTATCAGTGTAGGCAATACAGTGGCAAACCATTGTGGTGCATGACAACCAAAAAGCGACAACTGTAATAAGGACGGTAAACTATAATGTGTACTCTCCACATAATTCCTACATAAGCAGCTATTCTTAGTGGCCTATGTCAGCCAATCGTAGTAGACCAC
Organism: Lissotriton helveticus; assembly: GCF_964261635.1. Classification (NCBI taxonomy): domain Eukaryota; kingdom Metazoa; phylum Chordata; class Amphibia; order Caudata; family Salamandridae; genus Lissotriton; species Lissotriton helveticus. The sequence continues at coordinate 1,396,958,664 of NC_136063.1, read as the reverse complement.
GCACTTGTTACCTAATTAAGAGGAGATATCGTTGACCATACCTAGCCGTATGGGCAAATATGTAGAAAGGCACACTATGCCTGGTTGAAATATGACACATTAACTTAACGTTTAACTTTCCCTCCTCCTTCACAAACTAACTCAGCATGTTGAAACAGTGGATAAACCCTGGGCAGGTGCAGTACGTCCCACTAGGCATGTACTATTGGCATTTCATAGTATAACATTTCTGTCGCCGGTCAGCCTTTTCCCACAGTGTATAAGTTCTGTCGCCGTAGACAGATCACATTTTGTGTTGGGGTCATACTGTAGTTCATGTAACGGGTAGTCCAAATAGCCCATGTGTTACATCCAGAAAGATTACACCCTTATTTATATGCCATAATTAGGTACATCCTTGATCTACCCATAGATATGACAACATTTCCTGTCGTCCCATGCGTGCGACGCACAATAAGGTGTCAGTGTCACTTAAGCAAACCATTCTATCGCATATGCCCACAGGTGCAATACATCTACAGTGTCTGCAGTCATTCGTCTTCTGTAGCCTGCTGCTGTCGTTGACGTTCTTTGCGGTGGTTGAGAATTTTCTTTATGAAATCGTTCGCCGCTTTAGGAGTGGTGAGTAGTGTGGACTGGCCCTCCCAGGACACCTTGAGATGTGCGGGATAGAGCATGGCATATTCTACTTGTAATTCGCGCAGTTTCGCCTTGGCTCCTTTGAATTCTCTTCGAGCTTGCTGTACTGCCTGCGTATAATCAGGATAAAATTCGAGTTTGTTATTTTGGAATTGAAGATCTTTTTGCTCTCGAGCCATACGCAATATTGCGTCTCTGTCGCGGTAGTTTAAGATGCGGGCCATTATTGGTCTCGGTGGAGTACCTGGAGGTGGACGTGGTGCCAATGTTCTATGTGCCCTTTCCACTATGAAGACTTGAGATAGTTTCTCCTTGCCGAATAAAGTTAGGCACATGTCTTCCACATAAGTCTCTATGTTGCCCATGTTTGTAGATTCTGGTACGCCCGCTATGCGCACGTTGTTTCGGCGCGATCTCGCTTCCAAATCCTCTGACTTGGATCGAATCACCTCCAGAATCTTCTCGAAACCCGTGCATTTAGAGGTGTTTGTTCGCGATGAATCCTCCACTGCAGATATCCGTGTCTCTGCTTCGTCCAACCGCTCGACATGGCGATCTACTTTTGCTGCCATGGTGTCCATGCGTGATGTTAGGTGATCCATTTTGCCGTGCATATCTTGCAGGCTATCTTGTATTGCTTTTAGCATTGCCTCCATACCCTTGGGTGGCGATTTCTCTGTTTCCGCTTCAGTGTCTGAGTTCGGGTGCTGTCCCCTGTTAGCACGCCGTTTCTCAAAGGTAATCGTTGGTTGCTGCTTGTCTGGTTTCCCCATTTTGACAATACGTCACCAGTTATTGCGATGGTGCGTTGGCGTTATTTAGTTATTCCCGATCTGCAGCCGTGGTATGTTGATTGCGCCCCACGGAGCAGTGTTGAGTTGCAGAACAGTGGGCGTCGTAGAGTCAACACAGGTTCCGCTGCACTCGCAGCTAAGTTTGTATCGTCTGGTGATTGCCCGGGCGCCGTTCTGGAAGTTAGGACAGTGCTTCGCGCCTTTTTTTTTTGTTGTTTTTTTTGTTTGAGTCAGGCGTGTGGAGGTGGCGATTGGGGGATGGTTGCGCAAATTCCTGTCTCAATGCGTACTGTCCTTATGACCAGGACGCACAGTCAGCACTCATCGGCGGTCGAATATGGCGCGCCTGCTTCCCAACATAGTAACAATACGTGTAGTGAGGAATGTTTGTCACTTCCCCTTTGTCGTGAAGCTCCGATTCCACTACAGTTCCTTGTGTGCCGCTTACAGATACTGTCTCTGCGTATTAATGCGTGATTTAATTCAGTTGCAGTGATGCATTAGATGGTTGTGCTTAGGCTGAGTCATGGTGCTACATACGATATTTAAGAGAATTTGGTATTGACGCCATGCCACTTCTTGGGATCATGTCGTGTGTTGCATGTATCGATATTGAGCTTAGACAGTGTGTAACCAGGCACAATCGTGTACAATAGCGTCGCTCTGTCCTGCACTCTGCAGCGCATATACTACGCGCTCCTCCGTGTGTCCCAAAGCCCACCGGTAGCGCCTAACAGTAACTCTGCAGCAGGTAGACCGCGATCGTAAAGGGCGTAGAGATCGTTTAAATTATTTACGAGTCATGTAATACAGCTTGTCAGTTCGTACGCGCGCTATCGAGCAGCAGCTGCAATCCTGGCGCTGGTATTTAGTTGTATAACCTAGGGCGCCGCCATCTTGGCTATCATGTTCGAGCCGGTAGGTTCCCAATTCCTGTGAAACGCAACCGTGTTTAATTATGTTCCTCCTTGCGTCGCTTACATTAGTCATCACAATTGATGTTGTCACAGACGCACAATTCCTCCTGTTGTGTAGGCGAAGCTCTGATAGGAAGTGTGGGCGGGCACCGCAGATTAACTAAGAACCGCCATTTCAAACAGTAACTATGATCATTTATCGAACTTTGGTGCAAGGGCAGCTTGGCAGCCTTTACCGTTCCCCCTTATGCCGCAGTGCAGTGTAAATCCGTATTCCGGCATCAAGTTTTACCTTGCTCTGGTCTGTGTGGTGATTTCAGACGCCGGTCGCGGTAACAGTTCCTCAGCAGTCGCCATCTTGCCCGCTCTGGCCGCAGTCTACAGCAACCTTTTCAACCAGATTTTCCACGGTTACACCTGGGGTACAGCCATAAGATGCATACCATTGTGCGCCGCTGACTTTCCGCCACACGATTTTCGGCGTCAGGATTGTGATCCGCAGTAGTATTAGCGTGAATTACAGCAGATTATGGTCCGTCCGGCGGAGCTGGTCGATTAGCCAGCCATCCCGCAGTGCGCCCTCTAGCGCCCCCTTCTGCTCTTTTTCCCAGCTAAAAGGGGATATCGGGGAAAATGGATACTTCCACTTTGTCGTCTTCGGGGCATACGAGATTATAGAACAGCAATCAGGATATTGAGAACTAATTCAAGGCAATGCATAGTGTTTGCGGTCTCACAGTTTCTTTTGTGTATTTTGAGATTAAGGTCCAACAAGTTGCAGTCCTGGGTTTACTATTGTTTGACTTCACATATTTTGTATGTAAACTGTTATTCACGCATGGAAGTTTTTTTTTTTAACCTATTTATGCATGTTTTGTATTGATTGATTTATTTAATTCTGTGTTTTAATGTACTCATATGGCTGTGTGCCAAATACAGACATTTTATATAAATAAATACATGCTGGTTTTCTTTTCTAATTTCAGTCAGCAGCTCAGTTGTAACCTCTTTATGGTATTTACACTAAAACCTGATGTTATGTAAATTTCACAACTTGTTGATACACAATGTAATTTTCTTTAAAATATGGCTATTACAAGGTTGAAATGGTGCAATAGGTGAAGAGAATGGCTTATAAACATGAACGTTGGTTTGCCTGTTAACTGGTGAATTGATGTAAATGAGACTGAGAAAAGAGTGGCATGCCTTTTGAATGTCAATATGTAAGTAAAGAACTGTAATTAAAAAAAGACGATAGTGTTCCTCTAAATTGAGAGACTGTTTACTGAAAGTAAACATGGTGCAAAATAGCTAATTTACAAGAACATTTCAAAAGGCTTATTTTACAGTCTACAGATTCAGACGATTTAGAAGTTGTCATAAGTGGAAGGAGACTTCTCAATAATTATTTTAAATTCCAGGCTACAGTCCCCATCCCTTCAAAAGGAGCAATGAAGCAAGCGGTAATAAGCAACTCTTCAACCCTCAGCTTGCTCTTCATTCCCAAATGCATCTGATGTACTCTTATTTTATAACAGTTCTTCAGTCTGACTTTTCTGATGTCATCCTCTTTTTAAAGCTGGAGGACAGGCAGAAAATCAGAATTCTGCTACTGGTACTTTATTCACTGTTGGTCGTCTATGACTGCCAAGTGCCTGCTGGTACTGTACCAGTCACTTACTAGGGTAATCCAGACCAGTGTTCAACGTGCTGTTATGAGACTCTGGCCATTGACCTTTTACGAATTGTTCTAAATTGGGCTGATAGACAGCCAATTGTCATGTCATCAGCCCACCATGCTGTAGGCCCAGACAAGAAAACACACTTACCAGCATTATGGCTTGGTGAGTTGAAGGCCTACTGTGGAAACATAAGAAATATGCAAGTCACCAGGTTAGATCCCAGCAAGACAAACTCAAGCTTGGATCCTTCAAAGGTTGGTATATTGAATACTGAGTAATTGTAGCACTTATTATTTAGAAGTGCTTAGAAATTTTAGAAGTGTGGTTTGAAGTGGCATATTGTACACTTGTTAATAACAGTGCTTAGAAATTGCAGAAGTGTTGTATGAAGCGTAATACGAAAAATAAGTTATTATTAGGTGAAGGCGAATAATTCTGCTATGCCTGCAAAGTTCGCAGAGTTCCGCCTACTCTTGGTTTCACTTGGAATGCGAAGTTCTGGCAAAACTTCCCCATCTGCCACGTGGCAGAGTTTTGTTTTGTGCACAGCTCACCAACTTTAAGTTGGCGAGTGTGAGCAAGAATTTGCATCCCTAGCACAGTTTTTGTCGACTAGAGCGACTCCCTGTGAGATTTTGCAATGTGGCCGGTCATGGCAGGCCGCCACCGTTTGCATTGAGAAAGCTGCCACTCAAGTAGAAAATCTAGTTGAGTGGCAGAAAGAAGCAGCGATCTTCTGCCGGTCACACTGACTTTACTGAGCTAAACATGCTATCAGCACTAAAAATCAGAGCAAGCAGCACGATGGTTACATAAGTGAGTGATTAGGTGGGTGAGTGTCTGTATAAATGAGTTTCTGGGTATGTTTGTGACTCTATGGGTGCGTGACTGGGTGAGTGGCTCTTTGATTGAGTATGCATGATGGGTGCACAGTAATGGTGTGCAGGTGGTTGTATGTGTGAGTGGCTGCATGAGTGAGTGACTGTCTGCATCAGTTGCTGTTTAAGTCAACAAATAGGTGTGTGACCCACTGCTTGGGTAAAATAGTGAGTATGTGAGTGGCTGTATGAGTTAGTGAGTGACTGGATGTGTGAGTGGCTATATGGGTGAGTGAGAAGATGCATGAGTGCCTGTATGGGTGAGTAAGTGGGTGTGTGAGTGGTTGTATGAGTGAGTGACAGGGGACAGGAATGCGTGTATGGGTGCATGCGTGGGTACATGAGTGGCTATATGGGTAAGTGAGAGGTTGTGTGAGTGGCTTCATAGGTGAGTGAATGTGTGAGCACCTGAATGGGTGACTGGCTGTGTGATCAACTGTATGAGTGAGTGAGTGGGTACATGAGTAGCTATATGGGTGAGCGAGAGTGTGCATGAGTGGCTATATGGATGAACAAGTGGCTTTGTGAGTATCTCTACAGATGAGTTAGTGGCTATGTCAGTGTTTGCATCAGTGTATGTCTGGCTGTGTCAGTGGTTGTATTATTGTAAGTACGGGTGTATAAGTGTATAAAAGAGTATGTTTCTGGGTGTATCAGTGTATACACAATAGTGTGTCTCGATGTGCCTATGAATGCCCGGGAATGTAACTGAATGTATTAGTATGTGAATCATTGTGTGCCTGGATGCATCACTCTATGCATGAGTGTGTGTCTGGATGTGTTAGTGTCTGCATTCGTGCCTGTCTAGGTGCAGTACTGTATACAGCATTGTGTGACTGGGTGTGTCAAAGTTTTTATCTGTGTGTAAATGGGTATGTAAGTATCTTTATAGATGAATAAGTGAGTAAATGGAACATATTAACTTCTAATCAGTTTTTCGTTTAAGCGGTACAGGAGCCTGAGGAATACCCTGGTACACACCGACATATGGAAACCCCACAAGAATAGGCAATTGACCCTGTGGGACCAATGCCAGGTCATTGGCCACTATCCTAGCGGCTCATGTATTGTATGCCAATTCACTACGCACACTGTCCAGATTGATCTAGGACTACCATGGATTAACCCTGGGTGGAGTTCGCTTAGTCGCGCTAAGCAAAATTCCGCAAAGTCGCAAAAAAACTCCTCGAGCTACGTGGAGTTCTGCAAGCATGCAGCATTGTTTGTTCTGCCAGTTTGCGATGTGTTTTTGCCATTTGGGAACACGTATTGCATGTTCGGGGATGCCTATTGCGTGTTCGGGGACGCTAATTGCGTGCTCTGGAGGAAATATCACGCAAACTTCACCACGCAGTTGCCAATGGGCGCGGCCATCTTGTTTTTCACTTTTTACTATTGTTCCGGGCCTGTTTTTCTATCCTCCCTAAATCTTTTCAATTTTTTGTTTCTAGAATCTTTGTTCTGATCTTTTTTATGTATTATCCCTCTCTATTCCTGATTGTATATTTTGCATTTTTTCCTAATTTTGGTGTTTTTTTGTGCGTTTTTCACTCCTTTTCTATTACTTGCTTTCTTCATTTCTTTTACTTACTTTGTTACTTTTTACATTTTGATTTCCGCCCCGCCAACCCAGAACCACGGAGAAGAGCCTTAAAAAAACGAAGGGCCAGGGGAAGAGGCCAAGGAGTGAGAGCCACAACCGCCTTCATTGCAGAAGGCAGCACACACAAAGGGTGCAGCCACGGGCCTTATTCACTGAGGTGGAGGTGGCCACACTGGCTTTTTGTATCCAGCGCCACCTCCCCTTAACCCTGGCAGCAGGTGGCAGGCCTGGGTCCGTCTACGGGCTCCGGGAGCATCACCAACGGTGGGAGAGGGTACACCGGGGGGTGTTTTGCTGCTCTGGGGTCCGGCGCACCCGTCACCAATTGACGCACCGGTGATCCGACATCCTGGACCGGGAGCAGGACCTGCTAGGTGTTAGGGTCCTGGGGCTTGGTGAGTAGCTAATTATATTGGGGAGAGGAGTTGGCCTAATGGCTAGGGCCGACGACCCCGGCTCTGAGGAACCGGTTTCGATTCTCTGCAATGACGCAGAACATCCTGAACATCCTGTGATTTTGGGCAAATCACTTAATCTCCCCATGCCTTTCCTCATGAAACACAACCGGTGCTATGTAAAGCGCTCTGATACCCTATACCAGGTCAAGTTTGCGCTATATAAAACTCTGTTAAAAAAAAATATATATATATCACTATTGTGTTCTTCTGTTCTGTGTTATTGCGAATATTCTTTTTTTCGCAAATAGCTAACATGCTGCTGCTGCTTACATGCAGGCAACTTATGTTTAAAAATCTTATTATTATGTGATTGTTACTTCCAGACAGGTGCTCATGCTCAGCGCTAATAACTAACCGTACTTGTTTACAACTTTGACTTTACGCTCTCTTGGGCTGGTTATGTAAGAGAGGTTAGAGAATTTAAGTTAGGTAATGCAGATAGGAAAGACTCCAGTCCTTTCCTTTGTCCTGTCAGGCTGTCCTGTCTCCTGTCACTAAGATAGTGGTAGTAGTTAATTAGTTAGTATTATTTGGTAATTTATCGGCCTGCGTGACTCGTCCTCTCACATGACTTCAGTCCTAGGAGAACCTTTTGTAGTTCGTTTAGTGAGTGACTAGCAACCAACCAATTTGGTGTCTGCAATATGAATGCGTCCATAGATGCATTAAGAAGAATAAATGCAGATTTAGTAATTGGCCCGTCAGAGGGGGTTGGAGTTGAGACTAAGAGATGATTGGGAATGAGATCAGAACTTAGTAGAAGCAAATGTAATATTTTTGCAATTAACTCCAAAGTCTGGAATAGGCGGGCTAGGTATGTTTAGGACGCAGGAATCGGAATTGAACTGTGGAATCATAATGATCGGATGGTATCCGACTGCGATGCATAGTAGTCGACTACTACTAGTCGAATAAGTCAATCTGATTTAGGATAGGTAAATTTTATTGCAATCGCAATTTCCTCTCTAAAAATATTTTTTGTCTCTTTAATTATGTCTTACATAATCAGAATCAAGGGCAAGAAGAAGACTGGGTCTGCTGGCAGTGCTCAGGTTGTGCGGGAGCTGTAGGGGCCTCCCAGGAGCAGCAGGAAGTGGTCTCAGGCGCAGATGGGTCCGCTGCTGGCCCCAGTAAGTCCTCCTGGTGATGTTATTTATTAACATTTCCCTAACTTTTACCGCTCTATTATTATTTCAATTTCCTAGTTTTAATTTTTCCAAAATCCTCTTCAATCTATCTGTTTCTAAATTCTTGTTTTTGCTCCACTACCTACTACTAAGTACTACTAATATTGTTTATAGTGTCCGTTTTTTTTTAAACATCAAATCAAACTGCATCTGACTAACCTCTGTTCTGACTCTGTATTAGTCTGTCTGTATCTTGCTTTCTTCTGGGTTTCACTCAGCTTTCCCTCTCTCCTTATATGTGGATTGCCTAGTAGTGGTACTGTAAGACTCAGAGACAGTGGCGGCTGGTGACTTTCCAAACTGGTAGGGCGTAAGATTTGGGGATGAGTGTTACATCACAAGCAAGCCAAATGCGAGCAAACCCGACCGATATGGGGAAGGTCTCCACAGTGAAAACTTTGAAAAAAAGAGAGGCATTTCAATACAAAACTATTTTATGTGCAATTAGACCTGGGGTCGAGAATTTAAATACGTTCTTGCAACTCCTTCCTTAAACTGACCTAATTTTGTTCACAATTGTAACTTTTATAATTTGGTCTGGCACACATTTAAATCTAAGAGAAGCATCACAAAAGAGGCATTCAATGTCAATCAGCACAGTTAGGGGTAACGTGATAAGGGAAATAAAAAGGGAATAGATTTGATAGGAAAAATGCGAAGCATCGGTTAGTTCCTCTCTATAACACAGCGATATTGGCCTTTTATTTAATGAAATAACATTTGCAATAGAACCACTGCGTACACAGGGTAAGGGGAACTGAAGGTGCTGTTACCATCTGTTTATCAGACTCTTGCAAATTATGCACTTCTTGCGCATCTGAGATGTTTATGGCCCGGGCCCCGGGGTGGAGGCTGCACACATGATGCACTCCAGTGCTTCTGAACATGTTCTAGACATGTGGCTACTGTGGCAAATGGTCTACTCTAATCCAAGTTCATCCGAGCCTGTCATGTACTAGGGTGCAGGGGGGTTAATCGGATTCAGCCAACAGCCTCATGGGCCACTTTCCACCAATCACCACTCTTGAGAAATCTCTACGGTCGCACAGCTTGGTGAATGTGCCAGCTCGAGTCACAGTGCTATCAGAACCAGGGAGCCCAACCTAAACGAGTTTATCACTAATCTGGGGAGCGTGCTCTCTAAGAGATTTAGGACAGAAATAAGGAGTTCATATTTTAAAGAATTACATTCTGATAATGGCATTTTAGCACAAATATAGAATTTTACTCTCAACTACATATAACTCAAATGTGTGCATTTGAAAACGTTCGAAGTCACACTGGCCTGAAACACGCATCACTCATTGCTTATTCCACAGGAAGACTGAAGCTTTCAAATAATGTTGACCTGAACATTTCCCCTGCTCAAAGTAGGAAAAACGGCACTATGAAATTCCGCTCATAAATGGGGATTCATGTGCACGAATCATTGCCTGAACTACATGTATCTTGCTATTCTGTATTCCAGAAGTAGAAACTGGACCGGCCAGGTAGCGTGCTGTAATAAAGCAAGGTATTGGAAATACCACTCCCATAATTAATTATCTTTTGTACCGTTCGGCTGACCCACTTGTTTTGAGGCCTTAATGTTTTAAAAAGGTGATGGAATTTTATTGAAAAAAACTTCGCAACACACTGTGCTTAAATACCTTCATAAACAGAGGCCCATTGCCGGCGGAGAGCTGCTAGTTAGGGAGTTCACACTTGCTTGCTGAAATACGATCGTTATCGTGTGTATTTTTTTTAATAAAAATGGACTGTCATTGGGCCACTCCGCCACCACAGCAACGAGGACATCCAGTTGGGTCTCAGCACTGCAAGCCTTGTTTCGGCCCTACAACTGTGCAGAACGCGCTCAACCTGCCGAGTGGCAATAGTCTTTGGTGTCTCCAACCTATGCTCACAGAGCCTGCATGTGCATAGCGCTACCAGCCTCTTCTGCACGCCGCATGTGCATAGCGCTACCAGCCTCTTCTGCGCGCCGCATGTGCATAGCGCTACCAGCCTCTTCTGCGCCCTGCTTGTGCATAGCGCTACCAGCCATTTTGTGCGCTGCAAGTGTATTGTGCTGCCAGCCTCTTCTGCGCGCTGCATGTGCATAGCGCTACCAGCCTCTTCTGCACGCTGCTTGTGCATAGCGCTACCACCCTTTTTGTGCGCTGCACGTGCATTGTGCTTCCAGCCTCTTCTGCGCGCTAAAAGTGCTTTAAGTAGTAGCCCCAACTGTCTTAGGATCACACTAAGCGTCACTATCACTGTGCCTTTGAGTTGAATCTGCATGAACCGCCTAGCTTGTACCCTTAAAGAGAAGAGATCCGCAAAGCCAAACAGCCACGGTTCTGAGGTTCGCATGAAACACTTCTGGGCTCTGCATTTGTAAAGACAAGATCACACTGAGCGTCTATAGTGAGCCAGGAATCTAACGCATGTTTGCATACTGTGATTGTATTATTCACCCTCAGTTTCCTCATATTGCCCTCCTATTAACCTACCCTTTCTGCACACATATGCTTACTGAAATGCGATCGGAATCGTGTGTATTTTTTTTATAAAAATGGACTGTCATTAAACAGTCGCGGCCCGCAATTCTCTGGGGCATTAACATAAAAAACTTACCTGATCCCGATCTCGGTCCCGCACCACCTCTGTGTCCAGTTCCTGGGCCAAACCGTACTCTGAGCGGGAACAGGTATGGACCGGTCTGGAGCAGGAACACCTTCAGACTACGAGGCCAGTGTCTCACTGTCGGCCAATCCAGATGCTGCATTAGCAGCAGCAGGATTGGCTAGGGCATAGATACGGCCTGCCCACTCGGAGACCGGGGGGCCGCGAGGGCCTCTCGGGTTTCCCCCTCCCTCGCTCTCCTACTCAAAAGTATAGTAGTGGCTGCCAGTGCGCATGTTCGGGCTAGACATAAAAATGACCAGCCCAAACCCGAACATGCGCACTGGCACTATGCACCACTGTCAGTGTCTGACTGTCACTCAAATCACGTTGGGTGCTGCCACAGCCCGCCCCCATCCCCTTCAGTGGCAGATTGCCGCACGCGCGCATGTATGTCCCAGCAGCCCTGAGCGTGAGAGTGGAGGAGGAGTAGTTGATCATTTTATTTCCTTGCACGAATTTTAGGGCGATGTGGCTAGTGGGGCAACGCCCCAGCGCCCTCAATGGACGCACCGCCACTGCTCAGAGAACCCATTGGTCCTTACTACTACTAGTACTAGTAGAAGTAAGGACTCCTTACTACTATTAGTATTAGTAGCACTAATCTGCTGTGCAGATTGCATGCCAAAGTAAAGTATTCTATGAATGCTTTAGTTTCTTTTACTGTCTCATCATGCTCAATCAGTAAACGGTGGTCACTCACGTTCGAAACGCCAAAGTGATGTATTTTACTTTTTCGAATCCAGGCCTAGTACTTTTTTTATTAGCAGCAGTTGATGGTGAATACTGAACAACTGATTACCATGTACCATGGCGGAAGGAGATATGAGCAGTAGGAGGACAGCACCATGATTTTCCAACTAAGAAAGACCTCATGTGCGCACAGTTGGCCACTCTTTCTTCTTTTCAAAAAATGAGATGCCCCAATAGCTTTAGGCACTGAGTCCAGTCCTTTGGGTTGTCGTCTTCTTGAGAGCCTTTTCAAAAATTGCCACCAACAAAATGCCCAACCTGATAATATTTTGTTATTTTTGATAGGACAATACTGTCTTTTCTTCTGTCCAAATTGATGATAGTGATGTGTGTGGTGTATGTATTATTAATTATGTATTTTCAATCTTGCTAATGAACAACATAAATAGGGGAGGCATATATGGCATCCAAAAAAATGTGAAATGTTTTTTCCAGGCGTACCAACCACCAGTGCCGGGGCCAGTGGTGAGGGCCATGCCACTCCGGAAGGGCGGATGCGGTAGCTGCAGGGGGTGAGCCAGCAGCAGTGGCGGGCGGTGGTAAGTCACATTCCTTACTTATTGATAATGATGAATACACTCGCTGCAAGGGTGTAGACTCAGTAGTATACAGTACTTCTGCTGAGACTAAGTTGTTGTGAACACTGAACAGAGTATGGCCATAATGGAAAAATATATTATTAGGTAGAACAGCTGCCCCAAATGCAGACAGTAGTAAAGGAACATGAGTCTGTGACACGAGTATGTCTGTCTAGGGCACAAGCTGCCTGAGCTGGTATGCCTCCAAGATTAATTGTGGTAAACAAGAGAGAGAATAAGAATACTTCTACTCTATTCCACAGTGCCTAGTGCCTGAAAGTCTAATCATCATCACATCCAAATCTTAGGGGCAGAGGAAGTGAGGAGGACACCATAACTGCTAGTGCTACTGTGCCACTATAATTTTTATGTGTGTCATTTTGTGTTACTGTTTTGCTTGGTTACAATTGTATCTTTTCTTTCTTGATATAGCTACTCCTTCCCAATCCAACAGGCAAGAGTTAGCAGCCAGGACCCGGCAAAGGAAGTTGGAGGCCATCTGGGACAAATATTGCCAGCTGGTTGCCCTGGCAGAGGAGGAGGAGGAGGCGGAAGCTTCTTCCTCCAATGCCCCGGGCCCATGGCAGCATCCCCTTGCCTCCAGTGGTACGACGCCGAGCTCTGGCCGCCGCCCGCCGTCCAACAAGTTCATCAATAGCATCCACTGCTGCCCACCCCTGTTGTTCCTGCAGGAACTTTCGGCGCCGCATGCTCTTCTAGATAGCACGCCTAGAGGCCAAGCTGGAGGAGGTCCTGGAGCAAACTAGCCGGGACCCCCACCGCTAGACCTCAGTCTTCGACTCTTGTCCCTTTTTTTTATTTTTTTGGGTGGGTGGGATGTTGAGAATTGGGGTTTACTTCTCTTGAACTTTGGCATGGACATTGACAATCATGGATGGACATTTATCTAATTTACTGGACATTGGTTGGGATTAGGGAGAGGGGTGGGTCAGGTGTTGTGGGTTTTTCTTCTTCTAGTTTACATTTGTTAGGGTAATACAGTATTTATAGTATTACAGCACATATGATGCAAATCTATTCTGGTGGGGTTAATCTTTTTGTCACCTTGCTGTGTCCTCCTTTTGCTGCAGGGACGCAACCAGTTTTTTAAATCTGCCAATAGTGTAACACACTGACAGATACTTGCAGTACTTTCCCTTGTCCTACTACTATCAGTCTCTCCTACTTGTCTATGCATCCTTCCGAGTATGTACTCGGAAGGATGTGGGTGTATGAATTCATTAATTTCCATACTATATACATTATTGACTCCCCCACACCTCTTCTATTACCTGTGATGAAAGTTTAGGCGAAGTGACTGCTGCATTGTGAATTGGTTTTGTTGCCTAAGGTGCCACGGTGGGTGGTGGTAGCAGTAGTAGACAGTTGCATTTGTAAAAAAAGAAAATGAGACAGTCAGTCACCTGAGGGAGACCATGGAACGAGTAGTAGAAGTACAGTAAGTAGTATGTACACTAGAAGAAGAATGCTAAACAAGAACCCAGATGATGAATGATAAGCAATGCTAAAGTAAAATAAAACATAATGGTGGCAGGGATAGCCTAGTACAAGTTACAACAAAAGATATCCTTGAGTTAACTAACTCACCATCTTCCAGGACAAAAAGAAATGAGCCATGACAAGCAAAAATGTCAAACTTCAGTCTAACAGGGGTTTTGACCCTTGAGGAAAGATGAAGTATCATGGAATTTGTGAAAATTAATGTCAATGGAGAAAAACACAGTGACTGCCATTGGGAGAATGTAAAAAAACATTGTGCTGTCATGGCCCCCATGGATAACAACAATCTAGTCCCTTGACAATGTTCATGAAATGTAATCCTCAGATGGTAGTGAGGATTGGACAGTTTTAAAGACCAAGACTGTTTGGAGCAAGTATTTTTCATCGATGCACTGGGGAAAGCAATGTAGCTGAAATGCGTATGCTGTGATTAAATCTATTTGAAGTGACCCCGTGGGTGCGCTGCAATCTTTTTTCTGCAAGGTGTATATATATATATATATATATATATATATATATATATATATATATATATATATATATATATATATATATATACACACATATATACATATACATATGTACATATATATATACATCTTGCATATTCCACAGAAACAGGCATTCTTTATTCTGCTTGTTTTCATCCTCCTGCCTGACGCGTTTCAGAACATTCACGTTCTTTCTTCAGAGGCAATTTGAATGCACACAATGTTTTGGGCTCGCACAGTTCCAGCGTCATTCTACATTCATTGTATAGGCCTCCGGTGTGCCTTACTTAATTAATTTCATTATGATGCACGCTGGAACTTGTGGTTTGGCTCCGTATTATTTATTCCTCCAGTAGATTTTGTGCAGTACACACCATTTCAAGGATCAGTAATGCCCTCCAGTGGGCTGTATGCATGTAATAGGATAAGTCAAGTTTAAAAAAAAAAAAATGACGACTGGCTTCCATACCCATATTGTGAGGTATGCAGGCAGGTATGCTTTGTTGCACAATGGATTTCTTACGTACAACCAATCAATGGGATATGTAGTTTTACTTTGATTGTTATAATCATGCACTATATGTAATTGATCACTACAAACAGTCTGTGACCCGTGACCAAGGTGCGGCTGCACAGAAACTCGTTGGGCGTTTGCTTGCTAGTGTTTGAATAAAATTATTCATGCTTTAACAGAATTGGGCTCGATTAACTTTTGTGTACTGACATTGGATTGATTGTATCGTGGAGATTCGTGCCCTCTATCGAGCCCGCCGCCGGGAGAGGCTAAGAGCACACGCAAGTTGTGTTGGGTCTTTTTTCAGAAGGAGCTCTTGGCCCGCACCCGTGGAGCTAAATGAAGACGGACATTGTTGTAAGACCTGACACCACCCGGTAAATCAGCAGGTCAGAAGACAGCCGCGGATTGGCAGGGATTGTCAAAGATGAGTGGTTTCCTCTCAGTCCTTTGAAGTTTACACAGCAACCGGGCAGCAAGCAGAACTAGTGCAGTGGCCATTATCAGCTGCAGCTGAGAGGAAGCGTACGGCTTGTGTTTCACGAGCCGGGATTGTTTACATTATTCCCTGAATATTAATTAAACATCTGGCAAGCCGTCCAGCAGCAAGAATAGAAATACCACGTATGTGGATCAACTAGGTAACAACACAACTAAAGACTCTTTAAGCAAATAAGAACTCTGGGACAAACTGTGGAAATGTGCCAAAGTAGAACAAGTAACGTGGTGGGAGGCCACCGCTCTCCAGAAGTATGTCGATTGAGAATGCATACCTAGAGGGCTACGCATTTTCATAACTCCCACATTTGATGACCCTGATCTGGAGTTGATTGAAGAGTGGGCGATGAATAATCACCAATGCTCAATGGTGATGTTGAAGCTACTAGTTAAATATGCACTAAAGGATACAGCAAGACTAACAATTGAAATTGATACATTAACCACTCAATTAAATACTAAGTACTCCGAAAATGAATTTGAGTCCGAAATGAAGAAACTGACTTTAAGATTAGAGAAGGAAGAAGAAGAGATCAAATTAAAGAAACAAAGAAAGTTCCATAGGGACCAACTGGATTATGACTGAGCCAAATGTTTACATGTGGACACAAATTTGATTGAAGAGTGGACAACAGGGAGCAATCTCAACAGGTGAAAACGGATGATTTGTTGGGAGGTATTATGATGAAAAGTGTCAATCCAGGTACAAGCGTTATGCCTGAGAACATGCGAAATGCAGCCTCCACTAATCAAGAAGAAGTAGGAGTAACATCCAAAATTTTAAAGGTGTTCACCTTAATGGCGTGAGGCCGACAAGATGCAGGAAGCCCGGGACCTCAAGAAAAAACAGCTTGTGGTCGAGGTAATCGAGGAGGAAGCAGAAGAGGTACAAAGAAACAAGGAGTACTAGATGGCTTCGTGGGAATGAAAACACGGGGCAAATCAGCTGCAAAATGAAGGACACATATACTGTGGTAAATCTATCAGATACTCTATTGACATTTAATCAAATTGATGTTTTATCTTTAGGCCTCACTTTCTGTCCCACCAACAAATTAAATTATACGGATGGAGGAATTGATTTGTTTCATTTTGTCAGAAAATTAAAACTTAAAAAATTGTTTGAAGGGAAAGAGACAGTACAAGTTATAAAGCTTAACACCAATCTAACATTTGGTGATATTGACCTCTTACATACCATGAAGACATTAGAAAGTGGTGAGGATTATATTCGGAATCCTCTAGAAAGTGTGGCAGAGGAATTGATGTCGTTAGATTGTATCAGTGGCAGCAGTTTTAGACCTAAATCTAAGTTTGTGCCCCAAATACATAATGAGGCAATCGAAGTGTTCGAGAAAGGGGTAAAAACTGAATTTAAAAAACTGGAGCAATCTGTGCAGAACAAACGCCGCACTCTCACCCTTAAACAACAGAAGGCAGTCAAAGAACTGCAAGAAAACAAAAACATTATAATTAAAAAATCTGATAAGGGTGGGAATGTTGTGGTTTGGCCGAGACAGATTTATTTAGATGAAGGCAAAGGGCAATTAAAGGATGCAGACAGTTACATTGTTACCAATCAAGTTTGTTATAACACCAGTAATGAACAATACGGAGTAAATCTGATAAAACAGAAAAATGAAAGATTATTGACAGATGATGAGTTTAAATATCTCAAATGTGAACTTCCCAAATTGTCAGCAATGTATTTATGGCCAAAAATACATAAAAATAAGGTTAATCCCCCAGAGTGACCTATTGTATCATACATAGGGAGCAGCTATGAGACTACATCAAAACATATTTAGTATTTTTTGCGTCCATATGTACAAGCTCTTCCCTCATATGTTCAAGATACCGGAGATTTCCTCATATTGATTAATGACATAACATGGGGTGAAAACATGATATTAATGATTCTCGATGTGAACAGTCTGTGCACATGCAAACCTCACAATTTGGGTATGGAAGCCAGTCATAATTTATTTTTTAAAACATGACTTATCCTATTACATGCATACTGAAATGCTGCTTACCATAATGTACATATGCCTAACAAATAATTAATTTTCTATTTGATCATGTAATCTATCGCCAAACCTAGAGGATGACAATGGGTACTTGCTTCACCCCCAGCTATGCGGGTTTGTACCTAGGCTGGTGGGAGGAGCAGGTGGCCAGCAACATCTTAGCATTTATCCAACACGTCGTCCTCTGGGCTAGGTATATAGAAGATGTCTTCTGTATTTGGAGCGGTACTGAAGATGAAGCTACACTGTTTGTAGAAACATTAATGACAACCAATGAAATTCAAAATATGCAAGCACTGTATATGCTGAATCTATTGAGTTTCTGGTTGTAGAGGTTAAAGTCATGGATGACAAACTGGAAAGCAAACTGTTTCGTAAAGCTACCTCCGGGAACAATTTACTTCATGCAAATAGCTGTCACCCGAAGAACCTGATAAACAGTAGACCCTATGGTGAGCTCCTCAGAGTGAGAAGAAATTGCAGCTCTGATCAAACATTTCAGGAGGAAGTGATTAACATGAAGAGTAGATTCACTGAAAGGGGCTATTCCAATAAAGTGATACAGCAGGCATGTGGCAAAGTTATGGCAGTACAAAGATCAGACAAGCTATTAGTAAAACACAAAGATTTGAGTATAGATGAACCGATTCGATTCATAACCACGTAGAGTAATCAATTGTGGGAGGTCAGGAAATGTCTTTAAAAATATTGGCATGTTTTGAATACAGATGAGACATTGAAGAAATATATAGGTGGGAATCCTATGATTACGTTTAGAAAATGCACAGCATTAAATGACATACTATGTAATAACACCATACAAGCCAAAAAAGATCCCAATCCCATACAGGGATTTTTTGTATGTGGTTCATGCAAAGCTTGAAAAAAGAGCATTCACCGCACAGAGATCAAGTTTTCTAAAGATCTGAACCATTCCTCATCACCAAACATTTAACATGTAAATCGGATTTTTGTTTGTACGCTTTGCGCTGTCCTTGTTCATTGATTTACATTGGCAGCACTATTCATCCAGTGTAAAAACGGGTCCTGGAACACATGAGGGCCATTGCCAAAGAGGACAGGCAGTATCCAGTGGCTAGACACTACAACGAGTTCCATAATAAGAATAGCAGCCTTTTACAATTCTGTGCCTTAGATAGAATCACGGTATCAGAAAGAGGAGACAACAGAGTGTGAGAACTCAGATGTTTAGAGTCTAGAATGATTATCAAGTTTGGAACAGTACACCTAAGGGATTGAACAAAGATGAAGAATTAGCAGTTCATTTAGGTTAATAGCTGTACCCTATCACATTGTACTCCACTGAGTTTAATTTTATATATGCTTCTCGTATGCTTATTGTTGTTTATTTTTATTCAATCACATTGTATTGATTGCACTGTTTTTTATTTGTATTCTTGTCGGAGACGAAAATATCAGTTTGCGGAATGTAAGGAATACAAAAGAGCTGAAATATCTAAGCAGTAGGAGAGCAAAACTGAAGATAGGTTTTGAGTAAGAATTTTTTGGTGATTTGCTTAAGCCCACTGGGGCTTGATGGAAAATGTTTTTGAATTAGGCAGAATTGTGTCAAAATTGGTAGAGAGTGATTGAGCAACACCTTGTGATTGGCCCACAGGGGCGGAATTGAAACCCATCATTATTATTATATAATTTCTCCAACACAAAACATTTTGTTGAAGAAACTTCTGTGGGCAATTATATTGATTTATATTGGATTTATTACGATCCATATAAGTGGGAACCACTTGAATTGGATTCTGTGTATGCACAGTTCACATCAGCTCAATTGTATCCTATAGAGAAGTCAACAACTTCAAAATGGATGCCGTTTTTCCTATGTACAACCAAGCATTGGCATATGTAGTCCAACTTTGATTGTTATAATCGTGCACTATATGTAATTGATCACTACAAACAGTCTGTGACCCGTGACCAAGATGCGGCCGCACCGAGAACCCGTGGGACGTTTGCTTGCTAGTGTTTGAATAAAAATATTCACGCTTTAACCAAATTGGGCTTGATTAACTTTTGTCTACTGACATTGGATTGATTGTATATATATATATATATATATATATATATATATTACCTACTGGCGGTCGCCAGTAGGTATATATAGTTAGGATTTTTTCTCTATGGGATTTTTGAAAATTCTATGTCTAATAACTTTGGCGTTTGTGGACGGAATTGGCTGAAATTTTCAGGAAAATGGCACATTTTGTTTCTGAGCAGCCCTTGAAAATTCGGGGGGGGGTTCGTCAAGGGGGGGCCGAGAAAAAAGGGGGGTCCCAAAACGTGTTTTTAACATTGAGTTTTCCATAGGGCGGTTGGCCTCACTTTTAGCCCGAACGGCTGAATGGATTTGCACGAAACTTGGCAAAATTGTAGGGACTGGTAGCCCGATGTGCCTTTTGTAGGTCTCAATATATGTGCTCCAGTGGATTTTGAGAAATTAACGTTTAAAAAAAGATATATATCTGTAACAGCGGACCTGGCAGCGTCCCAGGACGCGTACTTTTCGCGCAACGGAGCTTTGTGAAGCGAAGCTGATTGGTTCTCCGGCGTCTGTCAACATTCCAAAAAGTCCGTAGCGGCCGCCATCTTGTCTCTCGGTAGGATCGAGAGACAAGAGGAGGTCAAAACAAAGGGGGAAATAACTATAAGGGGGCATAGTAGATCCTCGCTGACCCCCTAGGTTTGATGTGGAGGTTTTAAAAGGGCCCCGCGGGGCAAAAAAAAATAATAATAATAATAATCGAACGGCTGAATGGATTTGCACGAAACTTGGCAAAATATTAGGGACTGGTAGCCCGATGTGCCTTTGCTAGGTCTCAATATATGTGCTCCAGTGGATTTTGAGAAATTAACGTTCAAAAAAAGATATATATCTGTAACAGCGCTCCGCTTCGCGTAACGGAGGTTTGCGAAGCTGATTGGTCATTCTGTCACTGGGCTATAGTTGGGCTACATCTGGCTGATATTTGGGCTACATTTGTTTTTTTGTGTGTCTGGCGGCCATCTTTGGGCTACATTGGGCTACATTGGGCTTCATTGGGCTACATTGGGCTACATTTGGGCTCCAACATATATATAGGCCAATGTAGCCCAATATATATTTTTCAAAGTTAATTTTCGTAAAAACCACTGGAGCATATATCTTGAGACATAGCAAAGGCACATCGGGCTACCAGTCCCTACAATTTTGCCAAGTTTCGTGGAAATCCATTCAGCCGTTCGAGCTAAAAGTGAGTCCAACCGCCCTATGGAAATGAAGGAAATTAATGGGTAATTTGTAATTAGCAAATAGCTAATCGCAAACTAGGAATGGTAAAGAATCGCTATTTATTCCTTAAAGTTCGCTATTTAGGAAATGCAAAAAACTTTGATGATACATATGGCGGTTCATCTCTAACAAGATAAGAAGCATAGGGATACATTTATGATGACTGGCGCATCACCAGGGATGTGTTAGTCATTCTGTGCCGCTGTTCCGTCACCTATGGTGTGCTGCATTTACAATGCGGCGCATCATGGGGCAAAAACAGCACAGATGCGTGATGTATCTGTGCCGTAAAGGTGGCGCATTGCTGGAGTTGTATCGCAAGTGTGATGAAGCTCCAGCAAGGGTCGGGGGTGCCCCTGTCGCAGGGTTTCTGTTCTCACACAGAACTGTGGACAGAGGATTGGAACCTCGGCGAATTAGGGTGTCCCAAAACTCACGTTAGTAATCAAAGACTCCTTAGCAAGCTAGGTACAGTGTCACATTGGATATAACAAACTCTCAATGTTTAGACAATCCAGAATATGAACTTATAGTACCTCAGGATACGTGGAACTCATGAACAGTCGGTCGTTATATATTTCTTAGAAACCAGAACATGGAGTTAAGAAGAACACATGTGTATTTGAAATGTTTATTTACTAATGCCGTCTTCTCAGGCGTAGTATCTTAGATAATACAAGTACACATATTATCAGTAGCAAAATTACCAGCATAGTTACTAGTACATAAAAAGCGAATGTTGATAGTATGTTAACATGCCGTAAATGAATAAGAGTTAGCAACACTTATAAGCAGCCGCGGGCCGTGGAGGGAGTTACGGTGAGGCAGGGAGGCGGGGAGGGGGAGAAGCAGGGTGGAGAATACAAGTACACATATTATCAGTAGCAAAATTACCAGCATAGTTACTAGTACATAAAAAGCGAATGGTGACAGTATGTTAACATGCTGTAAATGAATAAGAGTTAGCAACACTTATAAGCAGCCGCGGGCCGTGGAGGGAGTTACGGTGGGGCAGGGAGGCGGGGAGGGGGAGGGGCAAGGTAGAGAGGGCTCCACCCTGCTTCTCCCCCTCCCCGCCTCCCTGCCTCACCGTAACTCCCTCCACGGCCCGCGGCTGCTTATATCTCACCCTCCCTAATACACATATTATATTATTTGCTAAGAAGGTCTCTTTGTGTTGGTTTAGGGCGTGCCCATACTTTAGTGTCTTAGATTTGAAGGAATCACATCAGCATACACCAGCTCTCTCTTCATGTGAACCGCATCAACTGTTGTGTATGTGTGTTCGGCAAAGCAATATAAAACCCGCCTCATGCCCAGAATTGGCAGAAGTTGCACTTATGTTATGAGTATGAAGTCGTGGAGATCAGACCTCATAACAATTCTGTATCGTGTTGTTCTTGAAACTTTAGCACTCGCTGTACAGATATAGTTTAACAAGCAAAGCAGATAGTAGAGCAATAACATATTATTCTCATGTAAACCACGATGAACTACTAGGTGGAAAGCTAAAGCAACAACTAAGTGTCGTGTGCAGAAGTTGCAAAAAAGGAAAAATGGCGTTTAAACCGGTAATGAGCCCATGCTAACTTAACACGGTGTAAAGATATCCAGGACCTAGATGACACCTCCCCATGATCCGGAAACGAACTGAATAAGATAATAGAAGTGCCATCTCATGAGAGCAGATTGCAAGTTTATATGTGGACGGTCCGCAAGGTAAAGCATTAAAAACTAGGAAAATTTAATGCTAAAGAAAAATAAAACAGCCAAGTACTTTATCGAGTCTTAAGCCAATAGGCAAGGTAAATAATAAAAACTTGACAAATAAGTCAATGAATTGTCAATGAAATGCTAGTACTCAGCATATCAAACATGAAAAAGGTCTATGACATAACTGTGTATGCAAAATAAGCTGCAACAGCCTCCAATAGGAAGTCACCGTCTTCATCCGAAAACAGTTCAGCCATCCAATTTAAAAGCGGAAAAGAACATACGTGCTCTCCCAGCACCGGATCCTCTATCACCATCAGAGGACAGCTCGGTGGGTTTTCAAGAAAGCTCTGTTCCAAGAAAGACTGTGCTGCCGCCAGTAAATTCCAGGGACCAAGTAGTCCATGCATCAATGCCACAGCCATAATCCTTTCGCCAGGACAAACCAACTCGTGAGTAATGATAGGAGTCATCAGCTGATTAAAGTCGACGTCAGGAGAAACCGGTCCGCAGAGACACAAATCAATGGCCCAATCGAAATCATAGGTCAGGCAGTGAAATACAGGCTGGACACAGGTGAAGTAGGAGAATCGAAAAGATAATCCATATGCCGTGCTTAATATCGCCAACGGCATTGTGCCATAATATTCTAGCATGCGATTGCGGAACAGTGTCAGCAGCTGCAGGGTGGGAGGTTGCATAGGAGGGACATCCATATTTAAAAATGTAAAAAAGCACAAGAGCGTCCGCTGGTAATGCAAGTAAAAATGCCAATCCACGAACCAGAGTGGAGAAAATAGAATGAAAGGAAGCAGGGATGACTCCAAAGATTTTCTCAAATGAAGTCACGAGACCACTGGTAACAACTTTAAAAAAGTGCGCCAGGGTCTTTGTGGAGGATGCGTTAAAGATAGTCGGAACCATCTTGCTGAAATTGAAAGGCAAATCTGAATTGAAAAGGGTCTGCACCTCTGTACGGGTGTTCGCTATGTGAAGCACGAAAGTTTCACGGGCCGAACTCAAGGCCACCTCTCTCTGAGACAAAAGAGCTCTTATTCTTGCCATGCCGTTGAAATCTGTCCCAAGGTTGGTATTTGTGGCCAGATTGAAAACTCCCTATGTTCATGTGTGGGAGGAAATAGAACATTTCTGCAGCAAATAACCCGTTCACTTACTGTTACGATAAAAGGAATACTTTTAATTAACTCAGAACAATCTTCATTATTGAGCATCAAATAACTACCATTTTCCAACAACTTGAACGTGGGGATGATAGCAGGAACTGGCGTGCCTTGCAACACGCAAGCCATATTTGGTCGGTGTTTGTTGCATGAACCGTGTAACTGTATGTGCCTACACATTAGTGAATGATCTGGCGTCTCAGTGCATTCCTCTCCATTCAGATAAACTTCTTGATCATCTTTGAAACATCTGTATGTGTATGGAAGCGACCAGACCTCATGAAGAAAAGCACTACCTAAAGGTTCATAACGACCTATTGGTATATATTTCATACAATTTGAAAACTTATATAAAGCAAAAGGCAGCGTTATTAAACCGTGGATAAGGCACGTTGCCAAAAAACCCGCAATCCTCTGCTGATGATGTCACTGAGCATGTCATGAATGATGTAATATGTGACATCATCAGCAGTGGATTACGGGTAATAGTATCTCTAGTTTACTCCCCTATAGCTGTCTTTCTTTTAACATAAGTGTCTGTTTCCTTCCCTTATACTTACTGTTTTTGGTTCGCTTCCGGTTCGCGTACCGGCGAGCGAACTGGGAAGCGAACTAAGAGAAATAGAGGTTGGCACAGTTCCAAATATTGTACCAATTTTTTAATAACGGGGAGGTAGTTCTGAAAAGAACTTTTTTTTTATTGTTTTTGTTGTTTTATATTTTTTTATTATTTTTCGGAACATTTTTTTACTTTTTTTGAATTTTTCTGAACAGTTTTATATTTTTTGGGGTTTTTCTTGGAGGGGGCAATGAAAACGATTCATTGTAAAGGGCTCAACAGGAGCAACAAAACAAAAAAAGAAGTATTTATTATTTTGGGCGTTTCGTACAAACTTGCATATGATAGTCAATAGCTCTGTTGATCAGAGTGATGCTTCTTTCTCCGTAGCAAATGAATCCATCGCAAAATACGCAGATGTGTTTTACTTCACCAAATCTCATTTGTATATTTGGCACCATCTCCCTGCCCTCTGGTCCCGTTACTTCCGGTACAACAGATCTTCTGGCCATAATAGGGAGATTATCTAGGTCGTTCCGAAACTGTGCAGCACTGTAGTTGTTAGGATGCCACCTAGTCATATGGCGATGCATTGTGTAGTTTCCGAAACTGTATTTTTTCTCGGTTCCTCTGGACAGTCTATCTTGACATATAAGGCAAGTTACGTATCTTGCATTTACTTTTTTCTGACCTTTGGGAATTTTAAAAAATTGCCAAATGAAGTTTTCTTTCCGGTGAGACGTCCTGGGCTGCTCAGGCAAAAACTGCCTCTCTTCGTGCTCGTCGTCCTGTTCCTCTTCTTCCTCTTCTTGTTGAATTATAACTTGAGCAGGTGGTCCACTCTTCCTTGGATGTGGTGGAGGTGGTGGGGAAGCACCAGCTGAAGCTACTAAAGAAGCCATTGCTCAGTGATCACAAAGGGTCTTTCTCTCACAATGATGAAAGTCAGAGTGAGGAAAGAAGGAGGGATTTTCATCATTTGGGAAAAACAAGAGTTCTCAACCAATCAAAAGTGTTCATTTTAGATTATATGACCTAGTCTTACATCATTAGGAAACCAAAAGTGAAATGAACCAATGAAAAGTGTTATTACCAAGTCACATGACTTGCTGTGTTTACGTTAAGCGCTTTGCAGGGCCTCCCGGTTTGCTTCCAGAAACCTGCGCTTTGCGACTCGCTTCGCGTACCAGTTCGCTAACGTAGCACGTCATATGACGTATCACGCGAGAACGTGAAACGTCATGCGGACGGGAGGCGTCACGATGTTGTTTTCTAACGCGGCACTTGCGGTAAAGAAACGTTTACCGGCTCGCGGTCTATTTCGCGGCATCAAGGTCAGCTAACGGGAAGCTTCCCGATTCGCGAAGCGGGAACGAAGAAAAAAAAATATTAAAAAAAAAAATTATTCATAAACATATAAAATATATTTTGGGATTTAAAGAAGAATACATTTTACAGCTACAGATATTAGCTGTTAAAAAACCAATGAAATTCACAGAAAAAACCATAGGTTATAGACCATATATAGTTAGGAATTAGCATTTACAAAACCTTGAAAATTCACTGAAAAAACCATAGGTTATAGACCATATATAGTTAGGAATTAGCATTTAGAAAACCTTATTTTACTCACACAAAACCATTGAAATTCCATATATAGTTAGTTGCACTAACTATATATCGCGCACCCGCAATCCACTGCTGATGATGTCACATATTACATCATTCATGACATGGTCAGTGACATCACTGATGACATCACTGATGACATCTCAAATGACATCACTGATGACATCATCTAGTGTCTGTGTGTTTTTGTAAAGTTTAAATACGTTTTACATATTGAAGAATGAGTGGATGTATGGAAGACTGAGTGTGTGTGTGGCTGGCTGGGAGGTGTGTGACTCTGTGCATATCAATGTGTACTTGTATCAGTGATTGTATAAGAGAGTAAGTATGTGTTAGTATATGTGTGAAAAGTATGGTGTTCTGTGTTTAACTATAGATGAGGAAATCGAAGTGTGATTGATTCTTCACAGGACTGACTAGGTGTATGAGTGCATATGATAGTGTTCTAATAATAACTGACTGTATGTATGAGTAATTGTATGGGTGAATGAGTGAATGTGTGTGTAGACGTACGAATCAGTGAGTGCGTATGTAGTAACTGGTATTGGTGTGTCATGATGTCATCAGTGATGTCATTTCAGATGTCATTAGTGATGTCATCAGTGATGTCACTGAAGTATGGTGTTCTGTGTTTAACTGTATAGATGAAGAAATGGAAGTGTGATTGATTCTTTACAGGACTGACTTGGTGTGTGAGTAACTCCATGGATGAGTGGCAGTGTGTGACTGTCTGCATAGGTGTATGAGTGCATATGATAGTGTTGTAATAATGAGTGACTGTATGTATGAGTGATTGTATGGGTGAATGAGTGAATGTGTGTGTAGACGTAGGAATCAGTGAGTGCGTATGTAGTAACTGGTATTGGTGTGTCATAATGTCATCAGTGATGTCATTTGAGATGTCATCAGTGATGTCATCAGTGATGTCATTTGAGATGTCATCAGTGATGTCATCAGTGATGTCACTGACCATGTCATGAATGATGTAATATGTGACATCATCAGCAGTGGATTGCGGGTGCGCGATATATAGTTAGTGCAACTAACTATATATGGAATTTCAATGGTTTTGTGTGAGTAAAATAAGGTTTTCTAAATGCTAATTCCTAACTATATATGGTCTATAACCTATGGTTTTTTCAGTGAATTTTCAAGGTTTTGTAAATGCTAATTCCTAACTATATATGGTCTATAACCTATGGTTTTTTCTGTGAATATATATATACATATACTTAGAGCAGAAGAAGATCCTTGCCCTGCCTTGTGTTAGTGTTGCTTTCACCACATCCACCCCAGTTAGTGTGTGATCAATTATTGGTGTAAATTTAATTTAGTCACACCTCAATATAAATCACACAGCCCGAAGGAAAGAGGGTTAGGATTTGATGAATGGTTGGGAAGGGGTATTTGAGGAAAAGGTTTGACAAAGACAACAGGAAACTCCATCACCTTCAGCCACACCACTGAACTCCCATGGACTGACCACCGATGCGTCCACTTCACCTTCAGAACACCCACCATCCACAGACACCAGCACCTGCTCCCACGAACAAACTGGACCAGAATCACTGACGACCAGCTCACCTCCTGACTCAGCAACTCCACCCCAACCATCGCGGAAAACGACGACACCAACGCAGCAGCCCGAGTCTGCACAGATGGATCTCTGACACCATAGCCCACCTCAAGAAAAACAACAACCCCCATTACATCTTCAACAGAGCCACCAACACCATCACACCCATGCTCCTCCACACCATTAACCGCTCCCTGGCATCCTCCTCGTTCCCCAACAACTGGAAACACGCAGAGGTCAACCCCCTCCTGAAGAAACCCTCAGCGGACCCCACCGACCTAAAAAACTACAGACCCATCTCCCTGCTCCCGTTTGCTTCAAAAGTTATCAAGAAAGCCATCAACAGCCAACTCACCGCATTCATCGAAGAGCACAACATCCTCAACTCCTCCCAATCTGGCTTCAGGAAAAACCACAAAACAGTAGCCCTCATCCTCCTCGACCTCTCAGCGCCATTCGACACAGTCTCCCTCCACACCCTAATACACAGACTTCACGACGCAGGGATCCAAGACAAGGCCCTCGACTGGATCAGCTCCTTCCTTTCCGGCAGAACGCAGCGGGTTAGACTCTCCCTTTCCTCTCGGACCCTACACCAACCACCTGCGGAGTCCCTCAGGGGTCCTCCCTCATCACGACACTCTTCACTGTCTACATGGCTCCACTCCCCCCATCGTCAAAACCTATGGACTCAACATTGTGTCTTATTCAGACGACACCCAACTCATCCTCTAACTATCCAACAAATCCAACAAACCCAACACCACAGACACAACTTTTGAGAAGGCATGGAAGCCGTCGCCAAATGGATGAAAAACAGCTGCCTACAAACTAAACACAAACAAGATGGAAGTACTCATCATGGGCCCAAACCCCAATGCCTGCACCAGGTTTTCCCCGCCCTTGGAAACCCACCCACCCCCACGGACCATGCACGTAACCTGGGAAGCATCCTGGACTCCGAGCTCAAAATAGACAGCCAGATCAACTCAGTCTCATCCTCCTGCTACCACATCCTCCGCCTGCTACGTACGACATTCAAATGGATCCGCCTTGAACACAGAAAGACCATCACTCACGCCCTGGTCACAAGCAGACTCGACTACGGCAACGCACTCTACATCGGAATAAACAAAAATCTCACCCGCGAGCAACAGAACATCCAGAATGCCGCCGCTAGACTGATCCTTAACCTGCCAAAACACTGCCACATCTCCCAGCACCTGCGCACACTCCACTGGCTCCACATCGAGGGAAAAGAGTCACCTCCTACACGCTCACCCACACACACAACACGGGGCCAGGGTACCTGAACAGCCAACTCAAATTCCACACACCCCAAAGGACCCTACGATCAGTCCAGCTCTCCTACGCTGTGGTCCCATGCACCAGAAAAACCAGATCGGGAGGCCGCTCCTTCTCCTTCCTCGTGGCCAAAGCCTGGAACGCCCTTCCGCTCCACCTCAGACAGACAACATTGCTTCCCATGATGATGACATGATGGTTACTGATGAGTAGTACTAGACTAGTAGTAAAGGGCAGCAGTATAATATTAATTATTATTATTATGCAATTGCCTTGCCTGTCTGCCACAGAGAGAACCAAATTACATACATTTTATGTTCTGTTGTACAGGGCTTCCTTTTAAAGCTAGCAAAGAAAATTTAAAAATAGCTGTAGGGGTCAAATATATAAGCAAACATAATAAACAACAACACACACAGTTGTAATGATGGAAGAGAAAAAAATTAATCAAATTAAAAGTTGATGATACTAAGTTTCTATGTTATGGTCAAATTGGGGAGTTGCATCTCGGCATTTCTCTTTGTCTTTCCCTCCATGGATGCCTGTCCGTCAATCTTTGGGTGCCACTGCCTGCCTGGAGGCAGATGCAGATTGGTATGGTAAGCGTGAGTTGTTTTTCCCAGTATAGCACAGGGTAAAGGCCAGCCTGTAAGTGTAGATGGAAAAACAAAAGGGTTATTGAAATATCAAGGAAAAAAGTAAAGTTAAAATGCATAAATTAAGGAGGAGTGCAAAAAGAACACTTTCAGAGGCGGCATCGCTAAATCATGTCTACTCTTTTTCCAGCATTACAGGACGGAGCAGGCCCGCGGCCCCCACCCAACCTCCACTTAGCTTAGAATTTGAGCCAGACAGAGCACACATATACAGCAACATAGCATTTTCAAAATTAAGGAACTAAATCTATGCACCGCTGTCAGTCATACCACAACACTCACCTCCACCACTACACAGACATGTAGATCTACTGTGGTTGTTGTTGACTTGTTTACCTTTTAGGCCACTTCATGATACGCCAGAGTTATTCCATCAATCATCTCCGATCCCATTGACTGACTGTGATGAGTATAGTATGGTCATCATGGTGTCCAACTCTGTAGTGTACTGAGTGAGTCCAGATTCCGGATTCAAAAATGCAACGGATCGGCCTGCAGTAGTACAATTTGCTATTAAACAACAAGAAGGGAAACATTGACTTGAGTCACTTTTTTGTGTGTAGCTTAAATACTAGTAGACTTCATGCACAACAACAACACAATCACCAATCACTCAGAGTCAGCGTCTAATGCATACCATCATTTACCTGTTCTTAAGGGGCAGTCCCTCTTGGCTCGTAAAGGAGGATAGCTGTAGTCAAACTCTTTGGAGGGACTCGACGAGGCAGGCACACATTTCTTGTACTATTCTCCATCCAACGTCTGGCTTGAGGGAAATTGAATTAGGGCGGGTCAGGAGTGGACTGAAGCAGGACTCAGAGGAGTCGACTTACTTTCTCAATAACAGCACACAGTTGCAACCTCAATCCGGCAATGAAAGTGTAAGATGGTGGTGATGAATTTGTTGTGATTCAAACCAGAATGACAGAGACACACACAAATAATAATAGTAACTAAGGAGGAAAGAAAGTAACACATTGAAAGCCTATTTGTTGTCAGGGAAGTAGAGCTTGTCCTCAAACTCTGGTGGTTCATCCAGAAGTAGGTTATCTAATACACTACCTCCATGACCTAAGACGCTGTCATCATCTTCCTGCTGCGTTACTTCAGGTATGCTGTAATCCGGTGGTATAAAGTGCTTATTCATTTTGATCATGGTTAACCTCTCCACATTTTGGGGCAAGAGACTGGTCCTTTTTGCTGTTACAATGGCACCAGCAGCACTAAAACACGCTCAGAAGAGACACTTGCAACAGGGCAAGCCAGATAGTTTATCGTCAGCCTACTGAGCACTGGCCATTGGTCCCTTTTCCCATACCAAAACACGAATGGGTTTTGATCAATGAAGACCTCTGTTGGGTCATCCAGATAGGCCTGGACCATCCCCTCAATGCTCGGGGGTGCTCTGCTTTGCTCGACCTCTTTTGCCTTTGCCTCAGCACTAGACCTAACAATCCCTTGCCATGCATACCATTCCTGTGCCGATTTTGCTGGGGCTGATGAACCTGTTCTTGTTGTTGTTGATGTTGTTCTTGGTGTTGTTAGCGGTTTTGACTGCTGAGAGCCAACCACACTGCCCTTAGGGTCTGAAGTTGAACTTGACGCCGGCTGCCCTTCAGTACTTGTTGTGGGCTGGAGTAGTGGGCCTCTAATTCCCAGCCGTTCTTTTTCTGAGCGACTGGCTTCCGCAGCTATTCAAGTTTTGTACTTAGCAACATCCACCTCTGAAAAAGGAATCAATGTGTTCAGTACTGGTTTGTACCATGGATCCAGAAGTGTGGCAGAAATGTAATGGTTGGATGACACAATGCTTCTTTGCACCCATGTATTTTCAGATAAGCAAAGGGTTAAGCTCTCCACCACCTCATATGCTTCTTTCTTTTCCTCCACACCTGCATACATTGCAGACACCTCTTTCAGCTGTTACTGTAGTATGTCCCATTCTCTGCGGGCGGGTCCCTGGCACTCTGCTCACAACCACCCCTGGCTTCAGCCAATACTGCCGCGAGGTGGGAGGAGTCAGAGTGGTGCCAGGCATAAATGTTTGCCGCAGCGCAGGAGCACAACGGGCGCGCCAAAGGCATAACACTACTACAGTGTGTGAGGGTTATTAAACAAAAAGGAATTGCTTTCCTTTTTCCTTTTCTAGCAATTAAATTAGAAATACATCTACTAGAGAGAATAGTGCCCAATTCGTAGTGTAAGTAGGTGGGATACTTTTTGTAAGTGCTGACAAACTGACTTAGTCAGTAGCTGTATGTAATATTAATTATGCATCGCAGTAGCTGTACAAGTAACTGACTGGCTGTGTTAGTAGCTGTTTAAGTAAGTACAAGTATGCGTCACTATTTACATTAGTTAGTGGATGTGTTTCTAGCTGTAAGGGTAAGTGATTGTGTATATCAATACTTACATGGGAAAGTGATTGAGTATATTAGTGACAGTATGTCTAGCTGCCTGGTTGTATAAGGTATTGTGTAGGTGACTGAGTGATTTTTTTAAACCTAATTTTAGGAAGTAGCTAAGTGTGTGAATATCTATCTGGGTAAGTAAGATAATGTGTTGCTAGATATATTTCTAAGTGAGATGGTGTGTTATTGTGTCACTGAGATAGTGAGTGGTTGAATGGTTGAATAACTAGGTGTATGAATTATGTAATCAGTGTATGTGTGAATGAGTCAGTAACTGTACAAGTCTCTACATTGGTGTATAATTTTACAGAGTAAATTTGCTGAACTACAATCGAAGTTATAGTTTAAATAATGGGAAAAAACAAAGATGTGGCAAGCTATGACAAGTGCTCTTCATGTATACAAACACTTTCCAAGGGTATGTCTAAGGAATATTTCTGTAGTAGAACAAGTGTTTTAAAAATTCTAAAGACGTGCAACTCTAGAAAAATAACATAAATATATGTTAGTATTTCATTTTCAAAATTACAGAAACATAACAATACACATTGGTTATACTGTAAAGCTATATCACAATATAGTAAAACATTTCATTTTCCCTTTTTTACTGCTCTCAGCTTTGATACTTCTTCACCATAAACGATGGTCTCTATGAAACATCATCCTTGAACAGTGGGGAAAAAGCGATCATATAGATTTGAAAAAAAAAATTGTTTTTGTCCTCATTCACCTCAAATCCCACTGAAAAGACAAGCCGTCCATACCAACACCCAGTGATCTGGGATAATTAGGCCTAAAGTTGGAATCTCGAGGAACACCCGCCTACAGGTACTATGAAAGACTCGCGTGTCACTGGCCCCGACAAGGGGGAGAGGTTGCTCTTCGACAAGGTCCAGATGAACCTAGTGATAATCGTCGTTGGCCAACAAGATACCTGAGGGGGCCCAACGTAGTCCGAAGAGTGCAGAAGAGACATAATCATAGGACCCACTGATTGTTCTGTGAGTATTTAAAACATTATATATCTTCCTACAAATTGGGCCCAGCCCATTTTATCAACCAGTTCCAAAATGCAGTCTTTTTTCTGCCACAAGCTCTAGACAGATCCATCTTAGAAATCTCAAAAAGCGAAGCACAGCCAGTTGGAATGCATGGGGGGAGAGTGTTCTGCCCATCGTTTACATATTTGTCTCCTGGCTAACAGAATGGCATGACAAAAAAAGTCTGGCTGTTCCTGTAACTTGGTTAGAAAGGCCGAAGATATTCAAGGCCAAATTTATTTGAATGGGAGGCCCTAAATTTCTGCCAGAGACTTCTTAACACCTTCCCAGAAAACTGCTATGGCTGGACAGTCCTTAAAGATATGTACGTCTGAAGCTTCTACCAGGCAACACTTTCCACAACTGACTAGAGACCCCATTGCAATTTTATTCACCCTTGATGGAGAAAAATAGGCCCAGTGTGCAGTAAACAGGTGGTTTCTCTTCAGCCAAGCTGGTTTTACGATATCACACTGTTCGTTCGGTAGAGATTCCCCCCACAGTTCATCTGTCAGTTTAAAGTCACCATCCCACGGCCTTCTCCATGGCCCAATACCAATCAGAATCCTCCCACCTTCTAACTGGCCAGCCCACAAACTGGTGTTCTAAGGTATTACCCCTGCCTATAGCAATTCTCAGAGTTTGCTGGGTTTCAGCCAAGCTCCACAGCTGAACGTACTTAAATCTTGAAAGACCAGCTCTGACTCTTTCACTGAGTTGTGCCTATGACAAGAGTGTACCTTCATAGGCCAGTTCCCCCCAAACCATCAAAACAGCTTCTCAAAGAGATAGTGCCAGCCTATCCCTTAAACACTCCGGTGTACCCGGTGCATCCCAGAGAGGGGCTAAACTTGAAAAGCAGTTAAGGTCAGCGAGTCGCTTAAGACTGGCCCACGTGCTGGCCATTGTATGGAAAATTCTGAGCCTAACCTTTTATACAAATTTTAGTTCCCCAAATTTAAACAAAAAACCCTCCTGAGGTAAGATGGCACCTTTTAACATAGCCGAGAACATATCACCCGCCCTGGTGCTTACTGGCATTTTTAACAGCATCCGAGAATGTGAGAGCTGAAAGGCCCATGCATAGTTTTGCAAGTCTGGCAAAGCAAGCCACCCTTTCTCTCTCCTATGCCTCAGCTTTTTCCAGGTATTCTGGTAGATCTATAAACCCAGACGAAACAGTTTATGGCCTGCTGGACTTTATCTAAACCCAATTTGTCAAAGTAGAGGGAAATGGAGTTAAAAAGAAAGGTTATCTTAGGGAGTACCGCCATCTTAACCAAATTAACCCTTCAAAAAATGGATAAAGGATGATGGGCCCAGATTTCATCTGTTTCTGGCACACCCTTGACACTAGCACTAGATTATCCTCTGCAATCTCGGCGATATCCTGGACTATTCGGACCCCCAGATATCACATATTAGGACTGGCCTGATGCTGGCACCCCTCAAAATTTCATGTCATGGCCTCATTCTCGTAAACCCCATAATAAATCAGATAGTGAATGAATCACTTAGTTCCGGGACCGTGCCTCCGGATTGGAAAAAAGCCATAGTCAAACCCCTGATGAAAAAGCAAAATAAAAATCCTTCGGATCTTTCCAATCTCCGCCCCATATCTCAGCTTCCAGTCCTTGGTAAAATTACCGAGCACATGGTCCACCAAGAGTTGTATAATTTTGTGGAGACACATAATATTTTACACTCTCATCAATCTGGCTTTCGTCCAAAACACTGACGAAGACGGCCCTTATGGAATTAGCGGAAGCCATCCAAAATATACAAGATGAAGGGAAGAACGCCGTCCTGATTCTCCTTGACTTATCGGCGGCGTTCAATACCATCTCCCACAAAATCCTCCTTGATAGGTTGAGACTAAGTGGAATAACAGATGGGACTCTAAATTGGATAAGATCGTTCTTGTCAGAGAGAGCTCAGACAATCGCCTTAGGGCCTTTTCGCTCGAAGGAAAAGAGTGTCACCTCAGGAGTTCCCCAGGGTTCCATCTTGAGTCCCCTACTCTTTAACATTATATGGCGCCCCTTATCTATTTAATTGAATCCTATGGGATATTGGTAACATCATATGCTGATGATACGCAACTAATAGTATCCCTTGACAAAAATTCCAGACTGGACGAACAAAACTTCCAGAATTGTCTTACCGACGTCTTCCAATGGATGAATGACAATTGTCTAAAATGCAATTCTGGAAAAACGGAAATACTGCCCATTGGGAAAGATGTTAACTTTAGTCCCAATGAGTGGTGGCCTAAGGGAGCCATTCCGCCTCCTAGTTCTGTAGAAACGGCCAGGAATTTGCGTATTCATTTTGATTCATTGCTATCTTTCGACCAGCAAGGTAGGAGTTTGGCAGGTAGCTGTTTCAACATCATCAAATCACTGAAAAAATTCTTTGACTTTCTCCCCATTGATGTAAGAAAGTCTGTGGCGGCGGCCCTAATACTTTCCCGCCTCGACTACTGTAACGGTCTTATGGCTGGAGTAAAAAAAATGACATTAAAAAAACTACAAAGTGTCCAACATGCAGCGGCCCGTCTAGTGCTGAAGCTGCCCAGAAAATCATCGGCCTCTGCGGCTCTTAGAAAACTACATTGGCTTCCCCTGCACAAAAGGATTCTCTTCAAAATCTTGTTGACCTCTTTCAGGGCCAGATGTAGGTAGCCTAATACCGGTCGGTAACGGCCGAAAATCGGTGTTTTCGGCCGTTACCGACCGGTATTTGGAAAATGAGATGTAGGTCGCCTAAAACCGGAAAAAATACCGAATCGGTAGATTACCGGCTCGGTAAAGATACCAAAACGTCAATATTTCCGACTTGGTAAAATTACCGATTCGGAACAAATACCGAGTCGGTAAAAGTTCCGACTCGGTAAAATTACCGAATCGGAACAAATACCGAGTCGGTAAAAGTTCCGACTCGGTAAAATTACCGAATCGGAAATTACGAAATGGAAATTACCACGCCATCGAGATGTAGGTGAGCCTTAAATTACCGATTTGCTCCGAAATTCGGTAATTACGAGTCGGTATTTAACATGGATTGCAAGCAGGTGGTAATCAGGTGCAGCATATAAAAAAGGTCCCCAAAATGCAACACTGGAACCAGAATGGCGGCTTTTTACGTCATAGCAAGACGGCTAAGGCTACAGGCAGCAGGTGAGAGGGAATGGAGAAGGGAGGAACAGGTATATAGGCAAAGGATTACACTCCTCCAATTGACAGAGCCAGAGATACTGCAGAGATACAGACTGCACCCTGAAACCATCATGGACCTGATCAGGGACCTGCATCCTCTCCTGGACCACCCAAGACCAAGGGCCCATGCCATCCCACCCCATGTCCAGGTGCTCTGTAGCATACACCTCCTAGCATCTGGGAGCTACCAGAGTATAGTGGCAGCGGTAGGTGGGGTTCCCAGAGCTGCCTGTCGCGTTTTTCCAAAAGTTCCTGGATGCCATGATGCAAAGAATGGATCACTACATCCACTTCCCAGACACTGATGCGGACTTGCTCAGGACCAAGACTGACTTTTACCTCATGGCAAACTTCCCACACGTGATTGGCTGCATTGATGGGACCCACATCCCCATTTGCCCCCCAGCTGCCACAGAGCACATATACAGGAACAGGAAGTCAACACACACAATCAATGTACAAGCAATCTGTGATGCCAAGTTCATCATCACCGATATAGTGGCCAGATACCCAGAAATACCCACGATTCATATATCTTCCAAAACAGTGGGATCTATACCCGCCTGACAGCGGGTGAATTCGGGGAAGGATACCTGCTAGGTAAAGAAATGGGTGACACTCCCTTGATAGATGAAGCAGACGCATGTCAATGTGTGCATCTGAGTAATGTATATTTTGTCTTCCACTTTAGGGGAAAGTGCATATGCACTCCGTTCCTTTGTCCTGACACCCTACCTCAACCCCACAACCCCCAGCCAGAGACGTTACAATGTGGCACATAAATCCACCCGGAACATCATTGAGCGCACCTTTGGCCTCCTGAAGAGCCGGTTCCGCTGCCTCCACAAAAGTGGGGGGGCACGGCAGTACACACCTGAAATGTGCTGTAAGATAATTGCAACATGTGCAATGTTGTACAACCTCCCAACTAAGAGGGGCACAGAGGTGGAATTGGAGGAGTATGTAGACCATGACGATGAGCAGTCACTACCAGCAGCCAACACAGTCGGAGTACCAACACCCACAGATGGAAGACAGGGACGGACAGAAATCACACACAACTACTTCTGAGTAAGTATCGAGACAAAGCACGTGTTGTACGTCAATGCACGTAGTTTATTTAGCACTACGTAGAAAAGACATGAGCCACAAATGTCACATACTAGTGTGCCTGGCACTACTGTGGGTACAGGGGTTACCTCACCCTCACATGTCCAACTGAACATGCTAGACTCACTGCTTGCGGCCATGAACAGCCCCGCGTGATGCATGAGCTTGGCTGGGTTCAAAGTCTGCTGTGCCAGCGCCGGCACTCTGGCGTCTGCTACTCCTCCTTACTTCAGGGACAGGGGTGCTGCCCCTGCTACTAGTGGTATCTGTGTCCCCAAGACCTTCTGCTCCTGTGGTGGCTGACTGGTTTGTCAGCAACACTTCCATCGCTGTAGTGACTCTCCCCATCCCCCGTGTGAGGTCAGTACAGCAGTGCACCAGCCCCTCCTGCATTGCAACTGACCGGCGACACATCAGTGAAGTTGCATTTGCAAGTTGCCGCATTCCCCTTGTCTGCTGCTGCGTACGATGGCTCTCCCTGCGCCTTTGTGCACGGTCCTCACGAAGTTCCTCACAGAGTGTCATCACACACTGAGATATGTCCCTGACTCTCTCTGCCATGTCCTTCATGCTGTCTGCCCTTGTTCATGTCTGTGAAGTTGGTGTTCAGAATTCGCATCTGCCTGTGTACTGCACTTATCCCTTTTGCCTGCAGGCGCTGAACCTTCACCATTGTAGTCTCGAGGCCTTGGAACACACTCTCATCACGGCCACTGCCGCCTGACTCCCGGACCCTACGACGTCTTGTTCCTTCAGATGGCCTGACAGGAGTGGATGTTTGACCTGGTGCATTCCCTGCCATAGACTGCATTGACTCCTCACATTCCCCTTCCTCATCCGAGGATGTTTGTAGGATCCTATGTGGGGGACCCTCATGCCTCACAGGCCTGAGGATTTCAGACACCTCGGAGTCTGCTGGTGTGTGTGATTGTTCTGACGCAGGTAGTGGTGAGCCAATGAGCACAGGAGATGCTTCCAGTTGCATGGTGTCGTCTGCCTCTGGTATGTCTGCTGCTTGTGTGCATGGTGCTGTAGGTCTTGCACTGCTGGGCCCAGCATCCCTGCCTTCTTGCTCACTGCTATCCCTTTGGGGATGTGTCTTCTCCCTCACCTGCTGTGACTTGCGTGATGTCTCTCCTGTGGACAGACATGGACAGTATCTTAGTGGTGCTTTCACCGTGTACGTCAATATTAAATTACATTTTCACATCACTATTTTCTGCTCCTCCCATGTGTCTGATTGTATTGTGTGGCATGCCTGACGACATTTCATGTTGACTGCTCATATGGGTATTCTCATGACTACCACTCCCATAATGCATTTCAGGTGAGTACTAAAGTCAGAACTGGAGTTCCTAAATACATTGCCACATTGGGGGAGGTACACAGGCAGGGGGTGTGGGATGATGGACATGTCCCTTACCTTTCTTAGCTGCAGCTCGGGCTGAGCTGTGTGCATCACCAATCCCCAGGACGCAATCTGGCTCCAGTGTGGACTCCACTAGCTCTTCCAGGTCTGTGAGTGGAGGTGCCTTGTTCTTTCCTCCACCTGTTAAATTGGACTCCTTGCTTCTTGCAGCCAGTTTCTTCTTAGTGATGATCCTTAGATCGCACCATCGCTTTTTTAGGTCGTCCACTTCCCTGTTGGTCACTCCTATGGCGTTGATTTTAGTCTGGATCCCCAGCCAGGTGCTCCTCTTGACAGCCTCTGGTACCTGCAGGGACTGCTTTCCAAAGATTCTTGGGTAGTGCTTGACTACCTCCTCCACCAGCACCTGCAGTTCTCCAGTGCTAAACTTCATCTTCCTCTTCCTCTCTGGTCCTTCCCTCTGAGAGTCTTGGGGCTCCATTTGTTTCTCCTGCAGGGATCTGCTTCACAACTGCCTGTTTCTGTGTGTCTGCTCTCCTGTGTGATCAGTTACACTGCACCTGCATGGGTGTGGCCACTTCCTGGTTGTGGGGTGAGGTCGATGCACAGGATTGGTCTATTGCTCTGTTGGTTGGCTGAGGGGCGGGATGGAGACACGTGATTGGTTGATACTTCAACTGCCTGATATTTTGTATCCCCGACTCGGTATTTACCGACTCGGTATTTACCGATTCGGTAAATACCGAGTCGGTAGTTTCAATGCATTCCTATGGGCCTCAGGGCCCATAGGATTGCATGTGAGTTACCGATTCGGTATTTGCCGTATCGGAAAATACCGATTCGGTGAATACAGTGAAGGGGTTACCGATTTTTACCGATTCGGTATTTTTTACCGGATTTTGACCTACATCTCGTTTCACTTTTCTGAAATACCGATTCGGTAAAAATCGGTATTTTGGAGTCGGTAAAAATGTGTTACCTACATCTGGCCCCCAGAGCTTTAAATAATATCGGCCCTAAGTATCTCTCAAAAAAATACTCCTGCTACTGCCCCACCAGAGCCCTGAGATCAGCAGGCTGTAACTTAGCCAACATTCCCGCCTTCCACTACAAAACTAAAGGGGGAAAAACCCTCAGTGTCCTGGCCTCTAGGGCATGGAATGGGATGCCAAAGGAGCTAAGGCTACTTGATCGAGAAGTTCTTTTTCGTAACCAACTTAAAACTTGGCTCTTTACCCTGTCAGATGCTTATGTACTGGCTGCCATATAGATCTCACGTCTGTTGATTTCCCCCCTCCACAGCGCCAGGATGCTCCTTTCAGAGCGACAGTTCGCGCTTTATAAATTCCAAACTAACATTAACATTAACATTAACATTCTTCCCAGCATTCACCTAATACCCAGAAACCTGCCTGAAGTCATGTGCCAATCCAATCACAGTAGGGAAAGTAGTTGCCAAGTCTGCAGAGAGAACCAAGATATCGTCTGCGTACATGGCCACCTTCCTCTCCCAATCTCCGTGCTTAAATGGCACAATACTAAGTTCTTCCCTGAGCTGCTGAGTAAAAGGCTCAATGTACAGATCGAAAAGGAGAGGGGAGAGGGGGCAGCCTGCCTGGTCCTTCTTGTAATCTTGAAAGGTTTGGTCAGGTTGCCGTTAACCAGAGGTCTGGCTGATGGCTCTTGGTATATCAGCTGAATAATTTGACAGAACTTCCTGCCCAAATTAAATTTCCCCACGACTTCCAACAGGTAAACCCAGTGGCCCTATCAAAAGCCTTCGTGGCATCGAGTGTTATGGCAGCAAGAGGGAGTGAGTAGGTAGAGGCAATATCTTTTGACCCGATAAGGTCATCAGTAAGGTCCGAAAGATGCCTTTCCTTAACAAACCCCTTCTGGTCAGGATGGAGGATATCACCGGCCACAAGGCCCAGCCTGGCTGCCAGGATCACCGCAAAGATTTTATAATCCGGTTTCAACAGCGAGATGGGCCTGTATGACCAACAACTCGCTGGAATT
Organism: Lissotriton helveticus; assembly: GCF_964261635.1. Taxonomy (NCBI): domain Eukaryota; kingdom Metazoa; phylum Chordata; class Amphibia; order Caudata; family Salamandridae; genus Lissotriton; species Lissotriton helveticus. Next base: position 1,396,918,364 of record NC_136063.1, on the reverse strand, counting down.
TTAACAGGTTTTAAAATTAAGGTAATTGTAGTGTCATTCCAAGATCCTGGGGGCTTAAGGCCGTTGGATACAATCTCGGTAAATTGTTGTGTCAAAACCGGGATTATCACATCACCCAAAGACCTATAAAGCTAAGTTGGAAGCCCATAGGGCCCTGCAGCCTTCCCTCTCTTGCAGACACCTATTCCTGTGTGATGTCCTGCTCAATACCTTCTTGCTGCTTAGGACTCAGGGACATGAGTGTGGTCGTACCCAACCAGTCCTTAGCCTTGAGCTTATCAACAACTCGATCTTCTTGGTAGAGGTCTTGGAGAAATCAAAGACGGCATTGCCGATCTCTTCATCAGAAGAAAAAATGACTACCTCATCGTTTGCGATGATTTCTTTGATCTGATTGCGAAGCCTGTCCGACTTGGCCTTCCATGCCAAGAGCTCACATTCCCCTTCCCTATACTCAAAATGAGCGATCTTACTTGCCTCCCATGTATGCATAAGCCTTGTTTGGAGAATAGACTCCGGCAGCCCCGTTAATTTGCTAAGTTTACCCAGGTCCTCTTGCTGCTTTTCCACAACAACCCGACTATTGAGTTCTGACTCCACCACCTTCATTTCTGCCTCTATAGAAGCAATCGCCCTTCTATATTTTTTGTTCCTAAAGCTCACCCTGCTCATGATTAGACCCCTTAGAAATACCTTGAGTCCCATACCACAGCGGTTAGAGCAGAGCCTAAATTTACATTCAAGAAATATTAAGTCTCCTGGGCTAAAAAGGACATCTCTGCGTCCTCAAGAAGTAAGGTTCCATCAAAAGACCAGCAATCATATAGATTGTAAAAGAAAATCCAAAGACGCACAGTTCTTCACTATACATAAGTGCCACTATGCATTGCACTCACTACAATTCATTAATCAGTTGTTTTATCTGAAGTTACTACACTAATCTAAACAAACCTAATTAAAATATTTTTTAAATTATTGTAAATGGTACAATACTACAAATACATTTTAACCACTCTTTAATTCTGGAGATCCTTTTGAAAACTCTTTAATTCTGGAGATCCTTTTGAAAACTTCACCCATGGTAGGCCAAATGATGTGTAAACTGCTGATGACCCATATAGACCAAATCCCATACAGTAGTTTTTTTCCCACAAATAGCAAGTAGAAGTTTGGTTGAAGAAACAAAAGGGGACAATTTGTTTGTTTCAAAGGCAGTTTTTGGTTTCAACTTAAGGTTGCTGTAATTGGATTGTCTCCATTCAATTTGATTTAATTAGGGAGTGTGGTATTTAGATGTTATATAAACTCCTTTCTGGAAGATAAAAGGACTGTTGAATTTTGAAGAACCTTTTAAAGACATTACCCCCAATAGGCCGAATAATTGACTAAAACATTGATGAACCACGTAGAAGAAACAGTGTGCACCAGAATTTGATTTACTTGTCAGACCCTAGTACAGTGCACCATTTGTGCCCAGGGCTTGTAAATCAAATGCTGCTGGTGGGCTAGCAGCCCTGGTTGTGCCACCCACGGAAGCAGCTTGTAAAGTGTGTCTCAGGCCTCCCATTGCAGAGCCTTTGTGCAGTCTGTGACTGCCATGTCGACTTGGGAAGTGCACCCACTTGCCAGTCCCTAAACCTTCCCTTTTCTTCATATCAGACACCCCTGAGGTGGGCCCAAGAGCAGGATGCATTGTAAGTATAAAGTAGGAAATGCCCTGATGTGTGTAGCATGTCCTAATAGTGAATTACAGCCATTTTCGTTTTTCACTATTGCAAGGCTACTTGCTCCCCATAGGCCAGAATGGGCAGTTTGATTATTACATCTTATAATCCTAACTGACTCAGGGAACAAGGTAGAAATTCAAATTTAGTATGCCTGAACTCAGAATGATAAAATACATCTTTTAGTAAAGTTGGTTTTAACATTCTGTGTTTGAAAATACCACTTTTAGAAAGTAGATATTTTCTTCCCTAACTATCCAAGCCTGCCTCTGCTAGGTTGTGTATTCCTTGTCTGGAGTTTGAATGACAGGGGCTGGGGGATTCCAGGAGAAAGGGTGAGTCAGCACAAGGCTGAATAGAGAGATCTGCATGCAGATGGGAGGGAGGAGTTGCACCTGGGACCTGAATAGGGCTGCGCCTTCCCTCCACAATGCTGGCTCCACCTCCTGTGGTGTGTCTGATGTCCCCGGCCTACACTGTGAAAGGATAGAAGGAGTCTTGTCAACAAAGTTTTCCAGGACTGACCAGTACTGGCTTGGACTAGGCAGAGGCCTCTCTGCCTCCAGACAACAAAGAGAATTTGAGTACAAATATGGGGACCCAGACCCCAAGACTTTAGATCACTTCTGGGAACAAGACAAACCATTTACCAAGGAGAAGAACCAAGGAAGCTGCAGGAGTTTTGACTACCTCCCTGCCAGTGTGCTGTGTTGCTGGGTGGACCTGCAGTGGTTTCTTTATTGCCAAGGAAATGAGAAGGCACTTTTACAGAACTTTCATCATCTTGCAGAATATTATTCCAAGGGCTTGAACTTCTGCTTGCCTCCTGCTGAAGTCTGAGGGACAAAATGCTTCACCACCAGCTCCCCTCTGAACTTCCTTGCTGGGAGTTCTATCTGCAGAAGCCTTCGTGTCACTAGGAGCTGGAAGCGCGACGCACCGAGAAGAAGCATGTCTCAGTCGCAGCTGTGGCCGTCGCATCGCTGGAGAAGCGTGTCACCTCCGCAGAGGTTGCCGCCACATCACCAGAGAAGCGTGCCTTCGTCAAAGCTGTTAATCGACGCATCACCGGAGAAGCATGTTGCCGCCACAAGGTCGCCATTGCATCCCCGGAGAAGCATGTTGCAGGGCCTGTCGTGGCTCCAAAGACACAGAGTTCACCACACGGCCACCGGGCGGGCACGCATCGTCTTTACGTTGTCGCATCAAGGGCGCCATCTTATCGTATCGCACCGGATTGTCGCATCGCATCGAGGCGCCTTCTTGTTGCATCGCAACCTGAACGCATCACGAGAATCTACGCATCACCTCCTCTCCTGTAAGGAACAAGACGCATCCCCTACTCTGCGCAGGCATTGAGGCGCAAAGCATCATCTCCCCCGAAGCAAGGAACCAACGCATCTCCATTCCTGGGAACCTTTTGTTTGTTTTGCGTTACGCATCCAGGTACTTTTGTGAGAACTTTGTTGCATTCATCACAAACTTGAATTAAGTAACTTCTACCATCTTTAAGCCAATTGTAAGTACAGTATTGTGGATTTTTGTTGTTTGTGGTCCAGTGTTAAGTCTATATAAAGAATACTTATTTTGATAAAACCTGTGTGGTGTCCATCTGTAGTGTTTTCACTGTATTACTGTTTGTGTTCACAAATGCTTAACACACTGCCTCTGAGATAAGCCTGTCTGCTTGTGCCAAGCTACCAAGGGGGTGAGCAGGGGTTATCCAGTAGTGTAATCCCCTTTCCCTGACTTAGAAGCAAGGGTCCCTATGTGGTCGAAGGTGTATACCATTGCCAACTAGAGAACCCCAGTTCTAACAGATACCATATTCACTTCATCAATGATTAGAAGCTTCAGTTTTTTCAGTACTCTCAATATCTCTATGACAAGTTTCACCAGATAAATTCTGATATTCCTGTTTATTGTCATGTTCAACAGGTAGCATTAGTAGTTGACGTAATGTTGAAATCTAATAGCAAGTACACAACTCTACCTTTCAGACTTTCCTGCAATTTTGTTCGAGGTAACGTCCCTGTATTTGGCCCATATGAACAATAGCTTGGAATGGACGTATACATTGCATTAGAATTGATTCATAAACATTTACATCTTGATGGTCTTGTGGGATCGGAACTAATTCTAACTTGTTGTGGAGTTCTCTAGCTGCATTTTTATTATCCTGCAACTTATCATAACAGTACTTACATTTATTTTGTTGTGGTCAACAACCAAAGCGTTCTCCAACACATAAATAAGCAGCAAATTCAACCCACTTACCTCTGTTCCCTTCTTCAGCTTTTGAAGACAGAAAAATATTTTAAAATGTGAGTGCGACATGAACATATACAAACACAGTTCGGTTTCTCTGAACAAACTGTGTTAAACTTTGTAATCTCTTCTCAAACGTTATCAGCAATAATATCTGTGTCCTGTTCCTCTACAACTGCAGATACCAAGACCCCATTTTCCTTACACTCCTATGCAGGACCAAAGAAAAGAAACTGAACATGTTCACAAACTTTTTCCACATGTGCTATGATACCATGCAAAAGAGCTCTATTAATTTCTCCTAAACATTGAGCAGGACGTTTCAGATAGTAAAGCCTCCTAACTAAATTTAGCATTTTAGAATGATGAACAGCCAACATTCTAAAGTTATTAAAAGTGCTTCTACACACTTTCTTTGAAAGACATGCTAGTGCATGCCCTTGTAAATTACTATTCATCTTTACTGTGCATGGATCTAATGCTTGCAAAGCTACAATCTTCTGTTTCATACTTTTGCTTGGAAACGTACATAGGAAAGTTCTCAATATATCAATAGATTCCTGCCGAACACTGCAAACAGGGCTAAAGTTCCATTTATATATAGGGGCCTGTCCACACCTTCCCTGTACCTCTTCAGCTATCACTTCCTCTTAATTTCTAGCTGCCATCACCTCTTTTGGAATAGGAGTACCATCATTAATTTCATAACATCGTCCAGATTCTTCACCTGCATGCACTAATGTGTTCTCTTGGAAGGAACTTTCTTCATTAAAAAAAGGCTCAGTCCTAGAAGTATGTCTCCATCCACTTCTGCTACCTTTGCATAAGTTACTTCTATTGAAAAGTCTTTTCATTTGGCTTCTTTTCCTCATAGACGACGTTATTTTACTGAGTGTCCTCATTCTGTTTAGAATTTTAAAAAATAGCTTCCGCATGAGAACAAATGCCTTATCAACTACAGCCTCAACATGTCCCTTTTGTCTGACTGCTTTTCTTCTTCTTTTATACTTCTTCATACTTCTTTTTAGATTGATTACTCTGCTATGCAGCATTCTAACTCTATACACTGCCAATGTCTTCTGTTAAATTTCTCCGTTTTTTTGATGATTTTTTACTCTTGATATCGTGTAGATTTTCTAATTTCTTAGTTGATCTCAAACTTTGTTTTTTTTATTTACTTGATTTCACTGACTTTATAGTTGTCCACATACTATTTTAAGAAATGTTTTGGTTCTCTTACCAGCAGCTAATTTCTCTTTCACAATTTTCTATGCATTTTGCCCCTTTTGTTTCTCAGTTGTGAGTAGATAGTATTCTTGCTTCTGTTCCTTTCTTCTCTCACTTTTTGATGGCATTGTAACTGTCTGTATTTGACTAAAAATTGATGCCTGAAAAGAAAAGAAATAAGTACATTTACCTTCTAATTACATAATATCAGATTGAATATTTTAAGTATTTAATGACCAACATAAACAGTTGTCTTATCACACTATAGCTAACAGTACTTTTTTAATTTACATGTTTATGTCTGTGTGTCTTAGTCTGTGTCAGTGCATGCATTAGTCTCTCACTAGGCATACTACCATATCAATTACTGTGTTCATGTGTATCTACCCATGTTTAAAGGACTACTTGTTTTGATGGATGACTAGGGTCTGCCAGTACTTCACTACATATCTGAGCAACTTTAGAAGTTGAAGTGTAGAAGTGCCATCAGATGTTTACATAATTGTGCTGGTATGTGACTGTATGTTTTACTAACTCTATCACAATTTAAATGTATAGGAAAATAGCTGAACAAATAGCTCAGTGCCCATGTTGATTAATGCAGGGGTATGTAATTCTGTCTACAAATGCCTTCAAAAATGCTGGATACATAGCTGGTATCTGAGCATGTGAGTGGATGCATAAGTGCCTCTGCAGTATCTGACTGCGTGAGAGACAGACCGTATGCTTTTGAGAACATGTATGTCTCCTGTATTACAGGTGGTATACTGTATGTAGTTCTTCAAGTGCACAAATAACTTAGTGAAACTTAAAATGACATCTCTTCTTGTTTAAGCACAAAGTACTGTGCTTTCTGGCACACCTACAGCCTATCTCGGAGGTAAATTATGTATACTAAAAGGTAGGTTTAACGCTTGGCGAATAACTTTTTCCGGCTGAGTCAAACTGGCATTAAAAGGGCACAGATACCTTTTGCAGTAGCAGGCTTCATCTAAAAACACAGAGTTACCCTCTACAGTAGTAGGCCTGACCCTTCTCTAAAGACCCACGTGACTGGATGTGGGATTAGGCTGTATTAGTACTTAGCTGCATATCTAACTAAGTGGAGGAGTACTCCTGCAGGAGTGCCATCAGTCTACCAGTACATGAATGTCTGTTTAGCTAACTCTATGGCTCACTAAATCTTTATGAAGTGGCTGAACAAAGAGCTTAGTGCCTCTGTTTGTGTATACAAGGGTATGCAAGTGTGTGTACAACTGCCTTTGATAGTGCTGGATACATAACTAGTTTCTGAGCATGTGAGTAAATACATAACTGCCTCTGCACTATCTGCAGCCACGGCCGGTGGTAGGTGTAACTGCAGGGCGGTGACGTAGGGAGGTGGAGGGGCAGGGTGGGGGGTTGTAATGTATGGATTACGGACTTTAACAGGTAAGTAAACATATACATTAATAAAACAAATTTTGTTGTGTGCACTGCATCACCAAATGCGATGCAGTGCGCGCAACGAAATTCGTTTTATTTATTTATATGTATACTTACCTGTTAAAGTCCGTAATCCATACATTACAACCCCCCACCCTGCCCCCCCTCCCTATGTCACCGCCCTGCAGTTACACCTACCACCGGCCGTGGCTGACTGTCTGACAGCATGAGACAGAGACTTTATATGCTTTTCAGCACATGTATGTCACTTACATTATCAGAGGTATACTCTACATACTACTAGGCATAGTGGTGTAAGTGCACAAATAACTTAGTGAAAGAGAAAAGGGCATCTCTTCTCATTTAAACACAAACCACCATGGAATATGGCCTATCTCAGAGGTGAGTTATGTTTACTAAAAGGTGGGTTTAAGACTTGGAAAACGGCCTTTTCATGCCAAGTCGAGCTGTCATTAAAAGAGCATAGATACCTTTTGCAGTAGTAAGCCTCATCTAAAAATGCAGACAAACCCTCTGCACTAATAGGCCTGACCCATGTTTAAAGAACCACTTCACTTGACGTGTGACTAGGTTGTATCAGTACTTGGCTGCATACCTAAGTAAATGAGGAATACTCCTGTAGGGGAGACATCAGATGTTTAACTAAGTGTTCCAGTACATGACTGTATGTTTAAATAACTCCATGGCTCTTTAAATCTATAGGTAAATGGTTAAACAAATAGGCAACATCCTATGTTGTGTTAGTAGTGTCCTATATATATATATATGAGTGAGTTAACTGTGCCTAGGAATCTCAAACACACATGTGACTGACTAAGACTTTAAGGTGCATATCACACCTTCTAACCACATAGCACTCTGTCCAGTAAAGTCAAACGAGCTGTAAAACTCAAAAGCAGACCCAACACATATACTGTGCGTGCAAGTGTCTCTCTTATTGTTCGATATATAAGTATTATATAGCATGTGGTTGAATGGGTAATTCCCTCTGGCTCTCTCTGACTGGCTGTATGATTACAGCTATCTTACCTTAATAGGTAAGTGAGTTGCACCATAAGTTAAATACTGCATGTATAGTTGGACATATAGGTCAATAAATACACATGTACGTTACTAAACGTAAAACTACATTTAACTAGAAAGCACTCTGTCTTATTATGTCCCTGCAACCTAGTGTACAAATACGTTATATGTAATTAATCCTGTATACAGAAGTTCAGTATAGGTATGTACTGAATGCCTTCATAACTCAGACTACATGAGTAATAATTGTTTCCTACATATGTATACAACTTGGACAATTTGTGGAACACTGCATAGTTACTCACATGTAACTCAGTATTATTTTAAACAGAATGGCTCACTATCTAGGCAGATACAAACCTGCCCTATATCTTACAAACAGCCACCCTAAAGGGCATTTAATAAATAGCTGCAAACTTTCACAGATGCATGTGTTATATACGGATGTATGATGGTACAACGCGGTATAAAACACCGCAGACCATCACAACGCAGGTTTTACAACGCAAGTCGTTACAACGACTTGTGTTGGAGGGCGCTGGACTTAGGAGTAGTGTAATCTACTATTCCAACTCCAGTCTACATACAGTAGGGAAGGTGTTGGATAGTAAATTACACTATTCCTTGTCCTAGAGCGCCCTTCAGCGCAAGTCGTGGTAACGACTTGCGTTGTGAAACCCGCGTTGTAATGGCACTGCGGTGTCACTACTGCATCGTAAAGGATGTTTCCCGTTATATACTGCTCCAGTGCATGTTTTTCACTTTCCAATCTGTGACTTGTAGTCCTCTTTTTTTTTGTTTAAATGTGTTTATTGTTGTTTCTCATGTTGTAGTACACAATCGCTCAGAAGTTGCATAACAATGTAAGGGTTTATGCCCCTCTTCCGTTTCTTACTTCCCTTGTTACATCAACAGGTAGTCTGAGCAGTTGTACAGACCAATATGTTACCATGAAAACCAAATTCTCTTTTTTCTTTTTTTTGTTAAACAGTTTGCAACATAACATTGATACAACATGGTGAACAATACAGTTCCCCCCTCTCATGTAATGAACTGAAGGTATTTATAGTAGTGCATTTTTTCCGAATTATATTTCCTTGATTGCCTTGCTGTTGGTCTACAGCATTTGCATTGGACATGGCTGCGCTGGTGCACAGGTGCATGCCTCTGCCAGACTGTCCACTATCTGATGTATGAGCGTTCTGCAACATATTGTTGTACCTGGGTGTATGTCAACAGGAGGGGGGATTGTTAGGGCACATTACCCTTTTACTCAGCGCGCTTCGCTTCGGCTATATCCTTTTTGTTAGCTTGTTATGCGTTTTACGTCTGAGGCTCCGGCTGTTAGTTTGTCATTTATGCAGACATAGTACCTGTGTCTTCAGAGGCATTCTGCCATACGGCGCAAAAGTCCAACAGTATTGCTTCCAACTGTGCCGCCTTCTGTTGGCTCCTAATGCCTATTGTGTCTTCTCGCCGCAGTGCCAGGCTTTCGGCTTGTTCCCAGCATATTAGCACCAGGATATCGTCAAGGGAGACTCTGGAGATTTCCATTGTCTTGTAAGGAGGCGCTTGGCTACTATTAGTGCTAGGTCAATGTAGCGGGATTTCACCTTGTGTTAACTAGATCTCTTGTATAGCCCCAGGATACACACCTCCCACGACCAGGTAAGCGTGCGCTCAGTACACTGTGCCAATTTTCTGGTAACTGTTTCCCAATATGTCTGTATGGATGTGCAGGACCATAGTACATGAAGTAAGTCTCCACCTGGCTCACCAGAGTGAGGGCAACTGACATCAGCGCATTTGAAATTATTGTTTATTTTGGCTGTGGTCAAGTACGCCCTATGTACTATGTAGTATTGTATAAGCCGAAATCTAGCATTGCAAGTAACACGGGTGGGGCCTCGGAGAATATCTTCCCACTCACGGTCAGTGCGGGGGCGCTGCAAATCTGTGTCCCAATGGGCTGGAAGGGACTCCAGTCTTGGCGTTGTATGTATTCTTAAGGATTCCGCAAACCATCTAACTAAATGGCAGTCCGTTCCCAGCTCATGCAAATATTGCACAGTCAAGAGCATGATCAGTTCTTGCATAATCCGCCCCATATTCCCCGCAGCGCACTCACCACCGATGCGTGTAATAAAAACTGACCTCGGGAAGGGACATGTCTTCCACAAGGATGTCATATGCCAGGAGTTGCTCATCGCCATACAAGTCCCCCAATGTTAGAATGCCTGCTTCCTCCCATTGTGGTAGCTCCGTACTGGTAACTGGTCAGTGCCTCCTAGGCGTGCTGAGGATGGGGAGAGACGGCACACATGGAGTCACATGTCACGTGATTCGCAGACTGCGATGTAAGCAATAGTGAGCTACTTCTACTAGTAGTTGAGCAGGTGGCCGTCTTCGTCAGATAGGGTGGAACATCGGCACTAACTGCAGGTGGTTGAGGCCCGGGGCGCAAGTCGCTGAATCCTCCAGTTGGCACGCATCAAGCCAACTCACCACCCACTAAAGCTACACTGCAAGAGAGTATTCAATAAATCAATCAATCAATCATATCATTTGTAAAGCGCACTACTCACCCGTAAGGGTCTCAAGACGCCGGGGTGGGGAATGCTGCTACTGCTTGAAAAGCCAGGTCTTAAGGAGTTTTCTGAAGGTCAGCAGGTCTTGGGTCTGCTGTAGGTGGATGGGGAGGGTGTTCCAGGTCTTGGCGGTAAGGTGGGAGAACGATCTGCCACCGGAGGTCGCTCTTCGGAAGCGGGGGACTGTGGTGAGGGTGAGGTCGGTGGAGCGGAGCTGGCGGGTGGGGGTGTAGAAGCTGAGTCGTCTGTTGAAGTACGTTGGTCCGGTGTTGTGGAGTGCCTTGTGTGCATGGGTGAGGAGCTTGAAGGTTATCCTCTTGTTGACCGGGATCCAGTGCAGGTCTCTCAGGTGGAGTCTGATGTGGCTGTAGTGAGGGATGTTGAGGATCAGGCATGCAGAGGCGTTCTGGATGCGTTGGAGCCGTCTCAGGAGTTTGGCCGAGGTTCCTGCATACAGGGCGTTTCCGTAGTCCAACCTGCTGCTGACGAGGGCCTGGGTGACCGTTCTTCTCGCTTCAGTGGGGATCCACTTGTAGATCCTGTGGAGCATGCGGAGGGTGTTGAAGCAGGAGGAAGAGATGGTGTTGACCTGTTTAGTCATGGAGAGGGTGGAATTGAGGATGACCCCTAGGTTGCGTGCGTGGTCGGTGGGTGTTGGAGCGGTTCCAGTGCGGTCAGCCACCAGGAGTAATCCCAGGCCGAAGGGGTGGATCCGAGGATGAGGACCTCCGTCTTGTCCAAGTTCAGCTTCAGTCGGCTGTTCCTCATCCATTCAGCAACGGCCTTCTTTCCTTTGTGAAGGTTGGTTTTGGCGGTGTGGTGGTCCTTGGTGAGGGAGAGGATCAGCTGGGTGTCATCGGCATAGGAGATGATGTTGAGGTCGTGCTGACGGGCGACGTGGGCAAGCGGTGCCATATAGATGTTAAACAAAGTTGGGCTGAGGGATGAGCCCTGGGGTATGCCACAGATGATCTTGGTGGCTTCGGAGCGGAAAGGGGGAAGGCGGACGCTCTGTGTTCTGCCAGAGAGGAAGGAGGTGGTCCAGTCCAGGGCCATTTCTTGGATCCCGGCGTTCTGGAGGCATGTTCATAGTGTGTGGTGGCAGACCGTGTCGAAGGCAGCTGACAGGTCCAGGAGGATGAGGGCTGACGTTTCTCCGTTGTCCAGCAGGGACTTATTTTCATCGGTGGCGGCGATGAGGGCAGTCTCGGTGCTGTGGTTGCTGCGGAAACCGGACTGGGAAGGGTCCAGGATGTTGTTCTCCTCGAGGTAGCGGATGAGTTGTTTGTTGACGGTCTTCTCGATGACCTTTGTCAGGAACGGTAGCAGGGAGATGGGCCGAAAGTTCTTGAGGTCCTAGGGGTCCGCCTTGGGTTTCTTTAGTGAGGCGTTGATCTTGGCTTGCTTCCAGCTCTCGGGTGAAGGTTGCTGTCTCGAAGGAGGTGTTGATGGCTTTTCGGAGATGGGGTGCAATGGATGTGCTGGCTATTTGAAGATGTGGTGTGGGCATGGGTCTGACGGAGATCCAGAGTGGATGGTGTTCATGATCTTCATGGTGTCATCGTCATTGATGTTGGTCCAGGAGAGCGGGCAGTTGGTGCAGATGGTGGTTGTGGGGGTGGAGGTCTCAGTGGTTGTCGGGGTGGTCATGGCGTTGAAGCTGTCGTGGATGTCTGCGATCTTGCGGTGGAAGAAGGTGGCCAGAGAGTCGCCCAGGTCTTGTGAGGGTGGGACGTCGTTGGTGTTGGAGCTGGGGTTGGAGAGTTCCTTCACGATGTTGAAGAGCTCTTTGCTGTTGTGTGCATTGTTGTCTAGGCGGTTTTTGAAGAAGGCCCTTTTGGCGAATCTGATGAGGTGATGGTGTCTGCGGGTGGCGTTCTGGTGGGCTACTTGGCAGTCTTGTGTTCGTTCATGGAGCCAGATCTTCTCCCGCTTTCGGCAGGTTTGCTTAGAGGCCCGGAGATCTTCAGTGAACCAGTTGGCTTTCTTGTTGGTGTGACTGTTGGTAGTTGTGGTGGTGGAGGTCTCAGTGGTTGTCGGGGTGGTCATGGCGTTGAAGCTGTCATGGATGTCTGCGATCTTGCGGTGGAAGAAGGTGGTCAGCGAGTCGCACAGGTCTTGTGAGGGTGGGACGTCGTTGGTGTTGGAGCTGGGGTTGGAGAGTTCCTTCACGATGTTGAAGAGCTCTTTGCTGTTGTGCGCGTTGTTGTCGAGGCGGTTTTGAAGGAGGCCCTTTTGGCGGATCTGATGAGGTGATGGTGTCTGCGGGTGGCGTTCTGGTGGGCTACTTGGCTGTCTGGTGTTCGTTCACGGAGCAAGATCTTCTCCAGCTTTCGGCAGGTTTGCTTGGAGGCCCGGAGGTCTTCAGTGAATCAGCTGGCTTTCTTCTTGGTGTGAATGTTGGAGGGTTTCTTGATCGGGGCGAGGGTGTTGGCGCAGTCGTTGATCCTCTGTCTGAGGTTGTGGGTGGCGGTGTCGGGGTCGGTGGGGTCGGCGGGTGGGCTCTGGGCAAGGGTGGTGGTAGCTGATCTTCGGTGACTTTGCTCCAGCAGCGGCGAGCCATCTGTTGGATGCGGTGGTGCGTGGTGAGTCTCTTGAAGGTGAAGTGGATGCATCGATGGTCGGTCCAGTGGAGTTTGGTGGTGTGGTTGAAGGCGACGTGGGGGCTTGCGGAGAAGATGGGGTCAAGCGTGTGACCAGGAGAGTGGGTGGGTGTTGTGATGAGTTGTCTGAGTCTGAGGTTGGATAGGTTGTCGATCAGGGTGGTGGAGTTGGTGTTGTTGTTCTCGAGGTGGAAGTTCAGGTCCCCGAGGACGATGTAGTCCGTGGAGGCGAGGGCGTGTGTGCTGATGAAGTCGGCGTTGGAGTCACTGAACTATGGTCGGGTCCGGGGGGTCTGTAGATGAGGGTTCCTCTGAGGGTGGTGTTCGGGTCGGTGTGGATCTGGAAGTGCAGGTGTTCGGCGGTGCTGAGGGTGTTGTCGATGTTGGTCGAGACTCTGAGAGTGTTCCTGTGGATGATGGCAATTCCTCCTCCTGCTCCGTTGTTGTGGTCCCAGCGGGTGATCTTGTAGCCTTCCGGGACGGCTATGGCTATGTCGGGTGCCGAGGCGGGGTTCAGCCAGGTCTCCGTCAGGAAGGCAACGTCTGGGGAGGTTGAGTCGAGTAGGTCCCAGAGTTCAATGGCCTGTTTGCGGGCGGAGCGGGTGTTGAGAAGGATTCATCTGAGGTGGTTGGGTTGTTTCCTGGTCGGCAGCATGGTGGGGTGGATGCTTGTGAAGCTGCAGTTCCGGCAGGTGAAAGCTCCTTGTGTGCGCTTCGGGGCGGCCAGGAAACAGGTGTGTGATTGTCCGGTGTTGAGTGCGTGGAGGGTTCTGGCATCGTAGCGGTGTCGGGTGTTATGGCGTTCGCATTGTCCAGGAGACCTGGTGCTGGGCGCGGTCCAGGCGTGGATGGGCGCAGACGGGCATGCCTTAGGCACACTTTCGGCACGCCAGCGGCGCGGAGGGGATGTGGGAGGGAGGAGCAGCTGGGAGGCGGGAGCAGGGCGGCAAGCGGGATTGCAGGGGGGCGGGCCGCAGGGACACAGTGGTGTGAAAAACGGGCGGGGACCCAGGAGAACTGGGCACAGGAAGGAAAAACAAGTTCAGGCAAGAAAACAAGTTCAGGCACAGGGGAATAAAAACAAGTCTGGGCAAGAAAGCAAGTACAGGCACAGGGGAATAAAAACAAGTCTGTGCAAGAAAGCAAGTACTGGCAAAGGGGAATAAAACCAAGTCTGGGCAAGAAGGCAAGTACAGGCTTGGTATTGCTCCATGTGGGTCAACGACCATCTTAGGTGACTTGTAGTCCTCTTTTCAAATAGAATAAATAACACTACAAGTCTCAGAGTTCAAAGAAAAACATTCTTTCTGACCAGCACATCATGTATGGACTTCTAAAACTTGGCAGCATTTCTAGTACATTCTTAAGTATGAATTTAAAGCTTAAGAAGCCATTTGTTTTACCAACTAGAGCTTGCAGTAAAACAACATGTACAATATACAATTCTAGAGCAACACAGTGCTAAGCAACCTCACACACAATCAATCAATCAAAACCTTTATTTCGCTTTAAACATAAAATGCCTAGGATTTGGTCCTGGGTCAGCTTCAATGATGTCATCGGGAGAAACAAGTTTACAGCAACTATCTGGGGATTCAGAAAGTAAAGCGGGGCAGGGTATCGAAACAAAGATGCTCTTGCTGATTCTCCAGAATCTTAAAGACCAAAGAGAAGATACTAGAGAGCTCTTTGCCCAGATGCGATCAGATACCCAGGGTATTCAGCAGTCTCTAAAAGAAGTCACTACCAAAGTAGGATCGGTGGCTGGTGAGATGGCTGAACTTCAACAGTGAGTGGCAGATACGGAAGAAACAGCTTCGAAAACGTTTAGTATAACTGAGAAGCGTGACCACGCTCTGGCTACGATGCAACTTAAGCTGGAAGATCTGGAGAATGGGCAGCAGAGACAGAATTTAAAGATGTTTGGCATTCCAGAAGGACAAGAGGGCACAGACCCTAAAACATTTATAGTGCAAATATTGCAGAAATTGTGTCCAGACCTTAGCGATTGGGAATGGGATTGCCAGATTCAAAGGGCGCATAGGGTGCCAATGGTCAAAAAGAGACAAGATAGCCGATATCCTAGACCTTTTTTGATTTATTTTGGTAATTTTTTATTGAGGCAAGCTGTCTACTTAAAAGCTGGCCCATGGTCGCCTATGTCTGTTGATGGTAATTCAATTTCTTTTCGCTCTGATTACTGCAAAATAACAATGGACAGAAGATGGCAGCTCAGACAATTGATTGACCCGATGAAAGATGTTGGTGTGCAGGCATATTTGCAAGAGCAAGCTCGACTAAAAGTAATTTGTGGGGGTCAATCTTATATGTTTTTTTCAGAAACAGAGGCAAAGACTGCTTTATGCGGATGGCAGAATGAGGGGACAGGCTAAAAGGGGAAAAATTAATATCTCTCTTAAGTAATTGTTTGCTTTCCTATGCGAGAGCAGAAGGTCTGTGAGGTATACAGTAGTAGTCACTACATTAACGCTTTTCCTTCCTTTTTTTATCCCTGTAAGTAAGGGATCTATTGTGGTATATGATAAAAATATTTAATTCATGCTTCCCTCTATTTTATTACTTACTTTTTTTTGTGCTGAACAACATAGATACTAGAAGCCTTCGCATCCTTCGGGACCGGGACTCTTAGTGGGCTGCTAAAGTCAACGGCAGCTTTGAGAAAGGGGATGATTCCTCCTTCTATATGCTTGGGGAGGGCCAATCTCTGGAAGAGATTAGGGGAGAGAGAGGGAAGGGAGGGAAGGGTTGGGGTTTAAAGGAGAAAAGCTCAATGATTGGGTAAAAAGCAGCGATAAAAATACTCAGATAAGTAAGGCGGTTACTAAAAAGAGTGGGTATCTTATTTTACATGGAGGGGGTTAAATGCTTAGCATGGAACGTTGCTGGGCTAAATAGTAGCATAAAGAGACGACTGGTGGCAGAAGAGCAAAAATGTATAATCCTAGTGTGGTTATGTTAACAGAGACACACCTTTCGTATAAAGACCGGGGATGGTTAACCCCTTCGACGCTCATGACGAGCTGGGCTCGTCATGGCCTAGCCTCCTCGCACGCTCATGACGAGCCCAGCTAGTCACGTAAAGTGCGATTACGAAAAACCCAGCGTACGGGCGGAATTCCGCCCGCACGCATGCGGTTAAAACAGTTAGGATTTGAGGTTATAGTATGCTCTACTCAAAGTGCTTCTATACGTGGAGTTGCAATATTAAAGAATAAACGGCTTAGGGCGACAGTATGTAAGACAACAGCGGATAAGGGAGGTCGCTGGGCTATCTCACAGCTTATATTAAAAGAGAGGAAATATGTGTTCTGTGTAGTGTATGGTCCTAATAATGACGATCGTACGGTTTGGATTACATAAATGTGGAACTTTTGAATTGGGAGGGGAATCGGGTGGTAATGGGTGATTTTAATTGTATTATGGATTATGGGATTGATACTACAAGGACGGGTGCATATAAGAGGATGCGAAAACACGTAGGGCAATCTAGGAACTGGGTCATCTACAGGCTATTAGCGATGCCTGGACAGCATTGTACCAAAATATACCAGGGTATACCTACTTTTCCGTCCCACATAAATCTTACTCAAGAATAGATATGGCCTGGGTGTCTGCACAAATATTATGGTCTGCAGACAAATAGATATATGCCAGAAAGTAACATCGGACCATAATCCTATCCTTCTTACTTTTAAAGTCAATACAGAAAATAGGCCACTAAGATCTTTTTCATTCCCTAGGTATCTTTTATCAGATGTGGATTATGTAGCTAGCACCCAGGAACAAATCAAAAGTTTTTTTGAAGAGAATACTGGGTCTGCTACTCCCATTGTGGTGTGGGATACATTTAAAGCCGTTATTAGGAACACACTCAACAGTATATTTGGCACCAAAATAAAATGAATAGAGGGATATTGAAGGAGGCAACATCTGCAATTCGTAGGGCAGAAGATTTACACGCGGAGGCAGTTATGAAGGCGGCGGGTGAGTCAGAACAAAGGGGGTTGAGGTAATTAATCTTACATTGGGTCTCAAGAAAACACTTAAAGAGAAGAGTATTGTCAAATTTAACAAATATCGGCAGATACAGTGTGAGTATGGGGAAACAATCGGGAAAATTCTGGCCTACAAAGTAGCTGACAACAGAGCTAAAGCCCATATTACAAGTATTAGGGGGCCTGCTGGTAGACTGTACGAGCATCCACAGCAGATTTTAGAGCAATTTGTGTGATATTATCAAGCACTGTATACTTCAACAATAAAGCCAAGGCAGGCAGATATTCGTGATTATATTCAGGGATGTTTCTTGCCAAATATAGGGGAGGAGATCGCTGAGTCCCTGGATGTAGAGATACTATGGGAGGACATTAAAAGGGCAATCAGGACTTTACCTTTGGGTAAGGCTGCGGGGGAAGACTCTATTCCCTTAAAATTGTATAAGCTCTTCAAAGATGATCTAAAGCTGCCGCTCAGCCAGACGATAAGGTTTATCAGTGTTAATGGGCAAGTGACTGATACCTGGAATATGACAAAAAATCATCTGCTTCTTAAAAAAGATAAGCCAGCAGAGGAATGCGGGTCATATAGACAGATTTCGCTCATTAACACTGATGCAAATTTATTTGCAAAAATACTGTCTAACCGGCTTGCTCCGGTGATGCCTTGTCTGGTCTCTCCCCAACAACATGGGTTTATCCAAAATAGAGATACAACTATTCATGTAAATACGGCAGTGACAGAGTTCGATGCGGCAAATACTATATCTACTCCACTCAGTATGATTCTATTAGATGCTGAGAAAGCGTTCGACCGAGTGGGTTGGGAGTTTCTCTGGGCTTTAATTGATGCTTTCGGGATTGGTAGTCGCTTTGAGAAATGGGTACAAGCTCTACATGATAAGCCCAGTGCCAAATTAGCGTATTCAGGTTTATCATCTGTTTTTCCGGTGTCCTGTGGCATGCACCAGAGGTGCCCCCTCTCACCCCTATTATTTGCTCCATATATAGAGCCATTCATCTGTGCATTACAAAACAATCCCCGAATAAGTGTTTTTAGTAATGGAACAAATCTTTTAAAGGTCACCGCTTATGCAGATTATTTGGCAGTATTCTCTACAGACCCAGGGCGAGCATTAGGGGAAATAACTGCGGAGGCTGCTGGGTTCGGCCAGATACCAGGGTATAAATTAAATGTTAACAAGACGCAAATATTAATTAATCACAAACCACTAGATGCTTTACAGGGGGTATACCCAGTCGTCACTTATCAAGGGGTGCGGATATCAGCACACATAGAGAAAATTATTTCTCTGAACTATGAGGAGCTGCTGAAGGATACAATTAAATCATTTAAAAATTGGCACAAGCCGACCAATAGGCATTATAGGTCGTATTAATATAATTAAAATGAAAACTTTGCCCAAGTTTTTATACCTTTTTCGCTCCATTCCACAACGGGTCCCCAACCCCTTTTTCAAACATTTAGAAGGGGCAATTGATAGTTTTATATAGGGATACAAGAAATCTAGGCGAGCGATAGAAAGACTAAAATTACCATTTGGTCAAGGAGGCTTGGAGCTTCCGGATTTTAAGATTTATTTCTGGTCATCTTTCTTTAGTCGCCTCCGTAGTCTGATTTATCCTGCGAGTTTTCTATTTTTTCATACATTTGTGTTGGGGGAAAAATGTACGATTTTTTTGTATAGAATAATGGACCCTAATTATTTTAAAATAGTCAAATTTAAGACTGCTCGGAACAGCATATATAACTGGCGGGTGATCTTGCATAAAGGTAATATATCTCAATATCATAATAAATTTCCTCTGTATTGTAACCCTGCCTTACCTAATATATTTCACGATCGGGGGGGGGGGGAAATTGGGGCCCATTGGGAGTGGGATGCTTGGGTGATCTCTACGATTATAATGGTATAATTGCTTTTGAAAGACTACAATTTATATATAAATTACCAAATCATATGCTGCTAAAATATTATCAAATCTGAGATTTTTTTCTAAAGCACCTGAAGTTGACTAATATAACTGGGTCTGCGGTTTGGGATTTTATATACGATGAAGTAAGCGATTCTGTTATTAGCAAGGTTTGTAAATGGCTGAGCAGCAACAGAGTAGATGATTGTGAAAGATTGGCTAATCAGTAGAGTAAAATACTGGTGATTCCTGTAGGGGTTAGTACTATAAAACAAGCATTGGACACTATATAAGATGTAGTGCATTCTACTAATTTGAGATTGCAACAACATCGGACGATCTGTCTTCTCTAATACACACCCGAGAGAATAGCCAAGTGGGCGGATAACAATTTAATTACAGATAGGATGAAGTGTCCAAGGTGTGATATGTATAAGGCAGATATTAAACATATGTTTGTAACGTGTTTAGAGCTAAAAACATTTTGACAGGATGTACAGAATATCATCCATCAGAAATTGGAGTTAGACATACCGTTGACAGTAGGGGAAATTATGCTGGGACGCAGTAATGTTGGACTTAAAATCAGCAGCTTATTAACTATTTTGTTAGACTCGGCAAGGCTGATTATTGCTCGAGAGTGGATATCGCCAAAGCCTCCAAAGGTGATGGATTGGTGGCTTTTAGTGCAACAAAAATATGATATGGAACAGGCATTGGCCAAGTCCAGAGGCATAAGATCAGTCGCTAAATGTAATAGAATATGGGGGTCTTGGCTCTAGATAACCCTCTGGAAATTCGAGGATACTTAACATGGTGTAAATAAGTGGGTCCTACTATGTATTTCGATATTTATTTTTTATGTTCTTCCTGCTTAATTACTTTATTTGTGATATTATGTTTTGATATTGATTGTATACAATATTGATACTGATTTGATGTATTTGATTGTATTATGTATTACTCAATCATTGACAAAAAAAAAATAAAAATAAACATAAAATGCATAAAAGTACATAGAATAAAGTTCACTTCATACAAATAAAGGCTATAAATAGCATTACAGTACAATCCAGCATCATTTGATTGAAATAAAATGTCAAAGGAGCATATTACCAACAAATAGCGATATTTATCGCTAAGTAGGGTTAGCGGCAATATTTTTATCGCCGCGCATCACCGGTTTTTACCGCTGAGATAACTTGCTATTAGCAAGGTTATTCTCAAAGGCGATAAAAATCAGGGGAAATGCGTGAATATCGCTGAGAATACAGCGATATTCACGCATTAGCGACGAAATGCTCTTAGCCATGTTATCCACCTCCCATTGGATAACATGGCTAAGAGGTGGTCTGAGCAGGCGTTGGTTTTTGGCGATAGCGGGAATATTTCCATCGCTACGCCTGCCTTGCTAATAGGCGATAGCAAGGTTAGCGACTGCTTACAGTCGCTAACTGGTTGGGTACGCCCACTTTGCATGTCATTAGCAATAAATATCGCTGACATGCAAAGCGGGCCCCAAACCGCTCGCTATCGCCTAAAAGCTGTCGCTAACATCAGTTAGCGACAGCTTGCTAATAGAGCGATAGAATTATCGCCGCTTAGCGGCTGAAAACGGCCGCTAAACCGACGATAATTGCCTATTGCCACCCTTGGTAATATGCCCCAAAATTCCTTAAAAACACTCTATTGCTAACTCCCTAATAATACTGGTTTGCCTATACTGTCTTATGTCAATCACTTTAAGTAAAAATTCCAATGTTAAAATAATTCTTAAAAACACATTTTACCAAAATTTCATGACACAATATAGCAGAAGAATCACAATCTATATGTGCCAAAATTTCAGGATCGCGAGATTGAAAAGGGTTAAAATAACCTGTTTTATTTGGATTTGGTTAAAAATCTTGCAAGGTACTGTAGATTAAATCAGTTTCAGTTTCAATCTTTATTTCGATCAATTTTAGATCATAAAAGATGTGCAATACAGTATACAGTTAAAAAAGTCGAGTAATATGCACCCAAAATCCTTAAAATTATCATTACAGATATAAAAAGTCATAAAATGTACATTACAATTACAATCCATTAAAACAGTTCCTTTTCCCAATGCTTACTCTTGTTTCAGAGAACGAGTACGTATGTGCCACATCGCAGTCAAATATTTAGACACTGCAAACACAATAGCAGGTGAGAGGTCCGTTTTTAAAATCCTATAGGCGGGGAGATGTGATTTAAAACCCAAATTTTTAAGATGGGGCACAAGCCAGTACTTTCTTGGTCTTTGATACGCTTTGCAGAAAAATAAAATATGCAGATCGTCTTCCCGGTGAGCCGGGCAAGACGGACACTGCTCGGTCGATGAGTGCAGAGCCCAGTGAATAGTAAAGGACCTTATGGGGAGTGTGCTGTAGCGCCATTGCATAAAAAGCTTCCTAGTAAGAACAGGTGAAATGTCATCTAGCACACATTCAAGGAGGTACGAGTCCTTTAGCCTAATAAAAGAGTCTGTCAAGGACCCCTCTCTTATTTTCCCCAGCGTTAATGTTAGGTTCAGCCCGTGGTAGTCCTTCACTAAGGCTTTTCGTGGGGTCCTAGGGCATGTATTCACTGGATCTAACCATAAGTCAGGTCTGCCCAATGTCTTGCATGTCTGCTTGATGTACCTTAGCCAAGATATTTTTTTGAGTTAGGCGAGCAGAGGATTTCTTGGAGCTCATTCCTGTAGTCTATGAGTTCAGGCGTACTCCAAATGCGTCGCCAGAAGGTGACTGGTCTTAAACCCACTTCCTCCGATATGGGTCTTAAGCCCAGATCAAACCTCAAAGGAAGAAGCGGTGTACTCTCAGGTAACGCCGCCAACTGCCTAATAAAGTTATTTTCTGTGATCTGCAGATTTTGAGCTGAAGTATGCCCCCATAGTTCCCCTCCATATAAAACTGCGCCTCTAGCCTGTATTTTGTAAATTTCTAGTGCCGCTCCAAAGGGTTTGTAATTCGATTTATTCACCATCCTCGAAATGCCCCCTGTTAATTGTACCAATTTCATATTGGCCCTGGTTCGGTGTGTGTCCCAGGTCATGTCCTGATTAATAGTTAAGCCCAAATAATCAAATGTAAGAACCCTTTCTAATCTTGATTGGCCTATAACAGGGTTAGGGCGTGTTGCGTGGGGTGGGTTGAGAATCATGAATTTAGTTTTAGATGCGTTAATCTCGAGTCCCCGCTCAACGCAAAAGGCTGAGAACCCATTCAAGATTCTTTGGATTCCCATTGGGGATTTAGACAGCAGCAGGGTGTCATCTGCAAACATGATGGCCGGCACCCTGCTGTCCTTTAGCATCGGGTCATCAATATCATCTATCCTGGTCAGATGCTGTATTACCCCGTTTACAAAGAGGCAGAACAGGGTCGGTGCGAGCACACAACCCTGTCTCACCCCTCTGTCGACGGGGAACATATCAGAAAGCGCCCCATTTCTTCCGCACCTGACACGAGCAAAGTTTCTGTGATGTAGTCTCACCAAGATGGTCAGAATCTCAGTCGGTATGCCCATCTCCTTCAGGACAGTCCATAATCTATCTCTGGGTAGAGATCGAAGGCGGCACGCAAGTCCACAAAAACCGTGTACAAGCTACCGCCCTCGATGACCGCGGTCTTCCAATAGAGGAGATTCAGGCGGAATATCTGGTCCATAGTAGAGACCCCTCTCCTAAATCCCGCCTGATAGGGGCTAAGGATGGCAGAATCTTCAATCCAGTTTGGAGACGGTCTAGTACAAGCCTGCCGAATAGCTTCTGGGATACGTCTATGAGGCTGATAGGCATGTAGTTGGCTGGGAGCAGAGGTGAACCCTTCTTAAATATGGGAACAATCTCTGCACCCAGCCAAGTACTGGGAACCTCCATGCCCTCCAGAACCGCGTTGAATATCAGAGCCAGATAAGGAGCCCAAACGTCAGGCTCTTGCTTGAATGGGTCACCTGGCAAGCCGTCCAGGCCAGGCGCCTTGCCTGACGCCAACCCCTTAATGGCGGCTCGAACTTCCGTCTCTGTAAAGGGATCCCCCTCCGTTGATACACTAATGTTCAAAGGAGTGTCTTTACTGTCAGCATGAGGTAGCTTGTAGAGGGACTGAAAATGATCCTGCCAGGACTTTGCTGAGATGTTGGGTTCTATTGCAGAAACCAGCTCCTCAGTTCCTGTATTAACCAGGCGCCAAAACTTACGAGAATCCCTATTTGCTAGAGTTTTAGCCAAATTTTCCCATTTTTCGTGTTCCCATTCACTTTTAGCATTGGTCGTCAGGCACTTGTACACCCTTCTACTTTCTTGTATCGCAGACCTCTCCCTTCCATTTTTTATTCGGGCCAGAAGATCTGATTTTGCCTCCCGGCAGGCCTGATTATACCAACTCGGGCGGTCATAGTGCCGCCTGGTTCCTGTAGTGAAAAGAACTTCAGCCACAGACTCAAATAGATTCTCATGCGCCGTCCAGAGTTCCTTATGTAAGCCCTGGGAGGTAGGTGAATCCATTATCATGTGGACTTTTTCAAGGGCCGGTATCAGTCGAAGGTAGATTTCACTGACCTTCTCAGGATTACAGGCTAGTTTCTCCCACCTGATTCGCCTTCTATTATTTGAAAGCGCCTGTGCTGGAGCAGCATCCTCTCGAACTGCCCTTCTGCCATTTAGACCAGGAAATGCAAATTCCAATTCTAGCGCGTTGTGGTCACTATCTTCCCTAGTTGTTACCTGGAAATCTGTTATATATGGCCACATAGAATGTTGCACTAGAATGTAATCCAATCTCGACTCTCTTCCCTCTCTGTGATAGGTACATTTAGGCGGGATATCAGAGCCTATGCGTCCATTACAAGCCCGGATACCCCACTTCAGGGTCAGGGTGGTGATTTGTAGAGCCAGTGGAGTCCATGCTCTGGGAGCAGGGGCAGCCGTGGGGGGCACCAACCACACTGCATCCTCCTCCTGGGTTAAGCCATCCAATAGGCCTTGCAGAGGCTCAAAGTGGCAGTTTAGATCGCCACCCACCAGGAGCGGTGTGCCCTGGGGGATGACACTCAGAAAAGTTGAAAGTTGATCAATGGTGTCTGACTCTTGTGTGATGTTGACTGGCCTAGAGTAGACATTTACCACTATCAAGCTACCAGTGTTTGGCCACTCTAATAACACTCCCAGAATATCATCTGACGACGAAGGGAGAATTGAGGCCTTGCATCCCAGGTCGACCGCCACCCAGGTTGCAAGTCCTCCTGATGGTCGTCCCTTCCCTCCCCACTTAGCTGGGATTGAAAGAGCCGCAAAGCCTCTTCTATCTATGGCTTCTCTAGCCCAAGTCTCCTGGAACAGGCATATGTCTTTGCCCTCGATAAACGCACTCCAGTCGGGGCAGTTCAATTTATTACCCAGACCCGCCACGTTCCATGACAATAGTTTAAGAGGAGGTAGCCCGTGTTTCGGTGATAGAACTATGGGTGCTGCTATTACCCTGCTGGTAAACTGCAGTGGAGTGCTAAAGGGTCGGTCTCCTACCTCGATTCCCAGTCCCTCTAGGGAGGATGAAGTGCCAAATTTGATAAGATTTTGCTGCATGTTGTCGTTTTGGGGTTCGCTACGATTTGTGTTCTTCGAAGGGATAACCAGGCTTAAACCTTGTGGAGGGTTACTTCCCTTGTTGTGTGCTATCCCCTTGCCACGATTTTCCGGCTCCCCGGCCACATTACATCAATCCACCATATCCAAGCTACAGTATCTATTAGATGTGGGGAAGAAGTCTGGCTGATGTGGTATGGGGTAGTGGAAGGTATCCCTAGTTCTAGAAACCCACCCTCTCCCCCTCCTTGTGATGGTGTGCCAGCCCTCCCCCTCATATGGATTATGTCGTGGAGGATAGAAAAAAGATAGAGGCAATGAGTGAATAGGGGACCCCTCATCAAGATGTGGCCATCCGCAGATGTGAGCAACTGTCCTGGGGTCCCTAAAGTTTATTATTACGCAATCACCATTGATTGATTTCGGCGAGGAGCCCAACCATGAGACTCTCCTAACCATAAGGACCCCCCTGGTAACTCCGTGGGGTAAGGGTCTGTTCATGGAGAGCAAGTTGGTTACTTTGTTCCTGAGTGTGAAAACGGATTCCTTGCTATCAGGCTTCAACTCTGGTACGCCAGCCAAAATGACTGTATATGGGCTTGACTCCGGCGGCAAGTTGACAGGCCTAGATGTTTTACTAGTGGTGGATTTTTCTAGTGTGGAAACAACGGCTTTCTGTGGGCATCTCGTTTTAGAGATGTCATCAGTTGTTTGAGAGGTAGCGGTGGATGCTTGTGAGGGTAACATATGTGGAGTGGCGTCAGTAGCCCTAGTGTTGGCTGTATGCATTGATATAGTATGTGCTGTTGTTTCCAGTAATGTAGGTGCTGACCCACCATTTTTCGGGGGTACCTTGGATACAGCCTTCCTACTCCTGACCTCGTCCCCTCCTTTTACTACATTAATATTTGACCTAAATGTATCAGCGAGGTTAGCCGTCATTTTTTCTATCGTTGATAACCTCGCTTCTATCTTCATTAATCGTGAATCTAGAGGATTTAAAAGTGTCCTCAACAATTCTTCAAACTTGGATAAGGTCAAGTACTGAACCATTGGGGTTTTGGGCAGAGGTGGGGTTGTCAAGAAGGGTGTATGTATCAGTGGTGAGACAGTAGGTGATGGTACAATGTTGGTCGGGAGTCCGGGTCTCTTTCTAGTTCCCTTTTTAGACAGGCCTTGTGTACCACCCCTCACTCTTTCCGCATTCCTAGGGATTTTAGGTCTACGTCCCCCGATGTACTGCGTCTCTCTTTTCCTTTTCGGAATGGCACCTTCCCTTCCCCCCTGTTTAATACAGCTTATGGTGGCAGTAACAGAGACAGGATCAGCTGTCCTAACTATATGGGAAGGGGAAGATTGCTGTGCTTGAATGTGGGGGAGGGGTAGCAAACTAAGTTCGTCGGACACGCTACTGCCGCTTGAAATATTCTGCAAGATAGAGTTGGTCGAATTAATAGAAGCTGACATGTCACCAACCACATTCTCCCCAAGATCGACAGTACCACAGTTCGGTCTGTTTTCCGGGCTCTTTGCTAGTGCTAGTGGCCCTATAGATGATCTTCGGACCCAGTCAATTTCTTGCGAAATACGCCTCTCTAAAAGCGTGATCTCGTCTATTAGTAAGGACCCAGCTTTAACAAAATAATTGTCCAATGTACCTTTGGCAGCTCCAGCAATCAGCGCAGTCTTACTCCTTGTTTCTCTGGTCGCCATTGGTTGGTTTTGCTGTTATACGCGTAGTGCTCGCACCAGGTGGAAGAGGCAAGGGGGTGGCCCAGTCCCGGTCTCTCCCGTCCTCGAACGGCCTCAAACGGCCCGCCCTTTGCCCGGGCTTAGCACGGGCGCGACGCGCGAGGCGTGTGGGTAGTTATTTATATAGTGGGAAGAGTGGAGGGGAGGCGGGAAGAGTCCCAGGTGCGCTGGATCTCCTTCGCGCACTAGCACCTGGGACTCGCAGTCCCGCTCCCTCGGTTCACAAAAGGCAGCAGCCCAGCCTCCGCAGAAGAATATCACCAGGAATCCAGGGCAGGGTCTCTCGGGTATTGAAATCGCCCAACAGTCCACAATACTCCCAGCAACGGCTACGAGCGGCTCCCGCGGAGCGGGGGCCACGAGCTGTGAAGTACTGCCAGGGAGGAGGGGGGCGGGAAGAGTCCCAGGTGCGCTGGATCTCCTTCTCGCACTAGCACCTGGGACTCGCAGTCCCGCTCCCTCGGTTCACAAAAGGCAGCAGCCCAGCCTCCGCAGAAGAATATCACCAGGAATCCAGGGCAGGGTCTCTCGGGTATTGAAATCGCCCAACAGTCCACAATACTCCCAGCAACGGCTACGAGCGGCACTGTAGATTAAATGCATAATCTATTCATAGTTAAACCTTGTACTAGGAACTTCGAAATGTTCCCCATATTAAATTGTTGAAGTATTTAAGGCCCCACAAGTTTTTTTACAGCTGCCAGTAAATAAGAGGCAGTTGCAAAGCATACATATGGGGTTTCTAGTTGGTGAAGGACAGATGCCTCCGCAGACTAACGGAGATTAAATTTCCACACCAATGGAGTAATTAACTTCTTCCTTTCTATGGCATTAAAGGAACAGAAAACCAATATGTACAAAGTGGATAGTTTTGACTTTTCATCAAGGGACAGAGAGGGAGTTAACTTAAAGAGAATACATTTAAAGGGTGTTCCAGCATTAGTTGTATGTAGTTCAAGCAAAATCTCGTCAGATTAAAACGATGCCGAGAGTTCTCTACGAAGGAGACATATGAGAGGGAACCATGTTGTAATGCAGTTAAGTCCTCATATATAATTACTGAGCTTTTCCCTTTATATCTTTCCCATCTGTCCCTTATGCTTTTTGCCATGAATATTTCTTTCAGCTTCGTTTTTTAAAAGCTTTCACAAAGTGTTGATGTAACATAAGAGTCCTCCAAACCCAGAGAAATTAAAGATTGTCTAACATATGATAGCCATGTAATTTTAAGGGCATGGTCTAGCTTCATAACATCTCTTAAAATTCATTGATTTAGTGGTACCATATTTTGTTTCCAAATTGATAACCACAATAAAAGCGGGGGCATTTTAATAGTATCACTAATACATGGGAAGCCTAGTTCTTTATGAGATAGAAAATTTGACAAGCTTCTGGGACAGAAAATAATCTTTTCACAAATTTGTCTTTCAATACTTGGAGTGCCTCCACATCCACTGACCCCCAGATTGAAGCCCCATATGTAGCTATTGATCTTGCGAGATACATTTTAACCATTTCCTAAATTGGTTTGCCCCCCCCAGTTTTAGTTTAAGTATTTATTTCTTTAAAGCACAACCTGGACAAGTGTCTTCCTTCTCCAGGCTCGTCTCGACAACTGTCACAGTGATCACCCCATCATTCCAAGCTGGAATGTGGAGCTTGCAGCATAAGAGCGTGGTACAAGTACATATAAACACAACACATCCTCCAATTTTACAAATTACACAAATTAAATCTAAAAGAATGGATTAGACTATATTTTGGCAAGTGGGTTATTAGTAGTGGCAAATGTATATCTGCCACTAGCAATAAAATCTCTAACATAATATAGGGCTCAGTACAGGTCTTAGAAAATTATTCCCATGCTCAACCCTTGGTAGCTTGACCGCTAGCAGGCAAGTTTAACTTCAAAGAATGGCATGCAAAACATTTAAAAAGATCAATTCAGTAAATAATTAAGACACAACTCACAATAAAAATCCAACACCAGTTTATAAAAATAGGAAATATTTTTATCTTTAAAATGACACCAAAACAGAACAAAATCCAATTTAGGGAACCGGAGATATGAACTTTTGAAGATTTAGCACTATGTAGCACATATAAACCTATAGCGCCTATTGGGATATCTGGTCACGCTAGACTGGCTCAAAGTCAAAGTTTCAGGCCGACCACCATGGAGCCCTGTATGGCTGCCCCTCGCGGTAGATCTTGGTCAACGTTTTTACCTTCTGACTTAGAAACATTTCTGGAGCTTTTCTTCCCAGGGTCCCTCGAAGCTCTCAGCCAGTCCGGCTTTGGTGAGGGTTCGCCGGCTTGCCTTGCGAAGAGCTCCCAGTCAAACTTGTAGAAGTTCAATCTCCAGAGTTATCCAGCGGAAGGAACCAGTGATCCAGGCAGGCTCGCGATGGTAGGTTGGCAGGTTAGCTCTCACATTCGGCCCGGTCACCTTTCCTACGTTCGAACTTAAAAACTTTTACGGAGCTTTTTCTTCAGGGGTCCCTCGATCCTCTTCACCAGGCCAAATTCGGGGACGGTTTGCCGGCTTGGGTTTCAGCTTTCTTCCGGTCAAACTCTGGAAGGCAGACCTCCGTAGCTTTGCAGCGGGATGAACATGGCGGCAGGCCAACTCGCGGTCGAGGTTCTGGCTGGCCAGGTTTTTCCAAAGTTGCCCCAGACTTCACCAAACTTTGGGAACTTCTTCTTGAAGTTCCCCAAAGGGTCCCAAATTGCCCAAAACGTATTCCAAGGATCTGGAAGCTCCAAGATGGTCCTTGAAAGTTTGGGACTTCAGTTCTCACAATCCACTTGTAGTCTTCCAGGCTGAGGATTCTTGGTGGTGATGTTCCAGGTGAGCTCTGTTACTTGTAACTTGCAGGGAGTTCACTCTTTAGTCCTTCTGAAGCAAGTTAGGTCCACAGGGCTGTAGTTCAGGTTGTGCAGCAAACACACTCTTCAGAGTGGAAGCCAGGATGGTGGCAATCAAACTCCTCAGCAGGGACCCTTGTTCTATACGCAAGGAAGGAGTTCCATTGGTGTTGCGGTGGGTGTTCCCACTCAAATCCCATGGTTTTTGATGCATCTCATGATTTACCAAACCTGGTAAACCTGGGAATGCACCCAAAAGATATCCTTCCCTAGGTGATGCATGATGAGTATCTTTATTGCTCCTCATTTTTTCCTCTTTCTATGTGTGCTGCATTCTATGGATTGTTTTTGTGCAGGACGGTACCCCTTCCTGCTCAAAACCAATCCTGTCTACGACACATACACTCTAGTCCCATGGTGCAAGGGTGCCTGATTTGGTGCCAGGCTGTCAAACTGGCACTAGCGCAGGGGAAAAGGACAAGAATGCACTGTATTGTATTAATACGGCACATTCCTGCCCTTTCCCAGTGAAATACGGCCGCTGCCCTGTTCCACAATCGTCGTAAATATGCTCCCTACCTCTCAGTACATGGACAGGGCCTAAATTCCCTTGGCACAGTGTCCATGTGACAACCTGTACCTCTTTTTAAAATTTTGCCGTTTTGGCAGATCAAGAAGGTTTTCTGTGCCTCAAGTCTCTTGCCCAGTGCCCTATGTCAATATAGAGTGTTGTTCACCAACAGAGTTCTAGGCTCTTTTGGCTACTGGGAGCGCCCAAAGTGGTACTCCTTTTAGCTTGGGTAGCTACCATCCCTATGAGCAGCCTAAGGCAATAGTAGCAGTGTATTTTAACACAACAGGCCTTTATTCTTCACTCCCAACGAGGGACAATGTCCTGGATTCCCTTGTTAAATCCCAGTGGTATTTTATGACTGGGCACTCACATTCCCTTGATCCTAAATGGTGTGTGCTTTGATGCACTTGCGTGCACTGACATGTTTGGGTCATCCCTGTGTTTGTATCCCCTAAGGTTGTATGGTGCTCCAGATGGTTAGTGGTTGCCAGAGTTAGCTGTCTCCTCTCTTTCTGTTTCTCCCTCTGCACTGCTTCTTAGATTCATCTCAAGCACTAGAAAGTTGACATTTACTTACTTTAACCATTTGGTACCTGCTACCTGTCTCTGATAACATCTGGGGATGGTGACAGTTGGCTGTGTGTATTCCCTTAGACAGCGATACACAATGGGAGCTTAGCTGCGACTTGAGTGGCCATCGGGGAGGATGGGAGGGAGGATTGACCCAGCCTCACTTACACCTGAATAGGCTGTCTCCTGTACCCACACAAAGGGCTGCATACCCCCCTGTAGTGAGTCTGGAGCCAGGACTGTAAGGGAGTACCTCTGTGCACTTCAAAGGCATGACTTTGTAGTCTCCCCACTTAAAAGCACAACTGGGGATAAGTACTGGACCTCAGTCACCACCTATTCAGTACACTTCTGGACGTGTGAGGTTTCTGATACGAAGACGATCTGCTGTGTTGCTGAAAGGTCTGGCAGTCTTCTGGACTGCTACTGATCCAGCGGGCTATAGAAAATATATCATAAACAACGCTACCCAACTTCATAACCTATAAACAAAATTCTATACTAAATATGGACCCATTTATAAACCTGATATATTTTGGGCCTACTGAATCAGGTGGTCAGAATAAATCTATATACACATTATCTACAAACTATATACAATTTATACATTTGCAGAAAGAATATTGTCATTAGAATAAAACCCAACCATTTAAACGACCACCATAGGCGACGTGATCTAGCTAATAGTAACCTACACTTCTGAATAACCAAGACCAGCTTGTTTGTCAAAAGTAAGATTTTATTTTCTAAATTATGGTATGTAAATAGATAGTTTTATAATTGGATTTTAATTGCAATAAAGCAAGCATGATTATAAAGAAATATGGAAAAACACAATTTAAGCAATTGAAACAATTTTAAGGTGAATTTATAAAGTTTAACATTTTTAAAACCTAATTCCCTAACTGAGCTAAATAGATAGAAATTAAAGTAAAGTTCTTTGAGGATTCTTACGTGCTCCACGCAAAGTCCAGCAGCACTTCACCCTCATCGGAAAGTCAGAAAGCAGCAGCCAGCCCAACCCTAGGGGCATGACTTTTTATACCTTTCTACGCTAACTAAACTAGCAAAGGAAAGTTTTCAGAAATCCTCGACGTCCCATTGGCTGAGAGTGACAAGTGACATGTCACCCGTTTCTCAAAAAGTTCCATAAAATCATGTCTCATAAAGACCATTGTCTCTTCCATGTGAAGCCAGAAGCTTCCTGCGTTTGCAACTATGTATTAAGTCATCCTCGCAGCTTCCATAGACTTTCATTACACTTCCGCGGATGCCAAGTTAAGGACTGACAAAATGTTCACTTTCGACCTTGGCCATGTCCGACAGAATGATGTCAGCTCATCAGTTTTTGCTTTGTGAATGCAGCTTCAAAAAACGTTTTAATTCAGAATGGGCGTCTCGTGACTTTCTGCAGAATTATATGTCAGCTCTTTTTCTGCGGTTCAAATGACTAGGCCCAAAAGCAGGCAACTTATGCTTTCTAGTATAAAACAAACACAAGAAAAGTATTAATGTAAGAAATAAAGTAGATTCTGTATCCACCCCATGGTTTACTAATCAATTAACCCACCCGATTAATCAAAATGTTACCTAGCCATTGCAAACAAATAAAGCAGCGTTTATATTTACCAGTCTCCGTATTTCTATGAGACCCATATGCACCTAGAATAGTAGAAATGACATCACACAGACAAGGAAAAGCAAAATAAGCACATGCTTCCTTTAAGTTTGCAGCAGTTAGTAATGACAAAAACGAAAACAATATTTTATTTTATTATTTTGCACGAACAAAAAGATGCAACATTTATGCACGTTTATGAGCACACATGTTAGTCCCCCCACGTGTAAAGTTTAATCTAAGTTGTATTAGCACGACATATCACAAATCATTAATATTATTATTCATGTTATGGAAATGTGACTTTGCGAGTTTAAACAAAATTTTGTTTTCTATCTCGCTCCATCAACTCCCTCATCTGGTGATTAACAAATCACCACACCAGCACTCAAAATTTTGGTAAATTAAATTTTTAAGAAATCGATTCAAATTCATTTGTATCAGTAAACCTAAAAGTCTGTTTCTGCATAATCTTTGCAATTAACATGACGCTCTCTATGTAACTCCTGTAACTCGATCTCCCTTTCTTCTTCTTTTCTGAGTTTATAGATTCTCTTCTTTTCTTTCAACTGTTTCTTTCTTTTATGTAACAAACAACCTACTTTGGTCAAAATAAAAATGAATACTATTATAATCAAAGGTGCCAGAATCTTGCCAAGAATTGAACTTCCGATATTATGAAACCAGTTTTTAATTGCTTGAAACCTTTTTGAAAGTTTCCCTGTAAAATCTTCTTCTTCTAAAGGAATTATCTCTGAATGCATTTGTGTAATATTCTTAATATACATTTCAATTTTCTTACTTTCATCAGGTATATATGTACAGCAATGTTGGACATGTAAAATGCCACAGACTCCTCCCTCTTTTGCTAGGAGTATGTCTAAAGCAAGACGATCTTGAATTACCATGGATCTAATTGCAATAACTTCAACATTCACTAATTGAAACCCATCAGCAGTGTCAGTTGATAATCTATCAACTATAGTGGACAATTTTCTGATTCTCCCTGCATTTAGGGTTATACCAACAAAAGGTATTACAGCTTGAAAAATATCTCCCAGAACTTCGGTAAAAGTTTCTCTTTTAGCTCTATTTACATAATTATGAATTTTAAACAATCCTTCTGAATCTCTGTCAACATGAAACACTTTAGGAAAAACAATTCCCACATAACAAGTTCCATACCAATGGTCTGGAAGGTTGTAGTAGGCTTTGTCACCACAAACAAAATAAATTCCAGGAAAGATAGGATCTTTTCCACCTTTAAATCCCCAACCTCCCATAATCTGATAAGTATCTTCACAGTTACTTGCACCTACAAAATAATTATCAAAAAGTGTATTATCTCTTCTAATGCAAAGCTTTCCACTAACTGGTTTGTCTATGTGAATTGCAATATTTTCAAGCATTTTGCCATTTAATTTCTCATCCTCTTTTTGCCAGAAAGCTGACTTAGTCTGCTTGACTAATTCATTTCTCTTATAAATTGCTCTTCTCTCCTCAACCATATTCAAGAATTTCTTTCCTTCAGCACTTAATTTACATGTTAGATTATTCTTGTAAGCATACTCGTAAGTGAGTTCGTTAGTAACAAGGAAATATTCTCTCATTTGTTTTGCTTTCTTATGCTTATTTAAAGCATTATCAATCTTAACATTAGCAAAAATTTCGTCATAATTTGAATAGTAATATTCTAAACGTCCAGTTTGATAAAATAAACTAATTAATACACTACATGTAACAGCATAAGTGAGAGGAAGCATATTATATGTTACTCCCTCAGAAACAGAAGCAGGTAACTTAACACAGACATAGCAGTCTTTTGCATCCATTACCTTAACATATTCACTCAAAAGCTTTGTGAATGTATTGCTTGAAAAATCACCTATTGATTTATCTTGATGAATGTTAGGCTGATGATCAATAACTTTTGCAGATGTACTATGTTTAGTTTGGCTAACCAGAGCTTTGCTTGTTATGTTAACTTTGTGTAATTCTCTATTCATTTCTAAAGGGATAATCACAGCTAGTACCAACCAGAGCAGAACTAAAATGAGCAGACATACCAGAGTCATCTTACAGCATCTTTTAAAAACAGAACATTTTGAAGTGCTCTCCTTAACATAAGGCATTTTTAGGTTAGTTTTAGCCTTAAAAATAAAAATAAATTTTAAAATTTATATACACCCCCCTTTTAAAATATTTTTATTTTAAAACCCTAAACAAGATTTCTTCGACCTTATGTCATACATAAGTTTTCTTCAACTAAACAGTTTTTCTTCGACCTTGTGTCAACTAACAGATTTTCTTCAGCCTTTTGCCAATTTAATAATTCTGTATTTCAATCATTGTCACTAATTTCTTGTATTTCGTTTTCTTCTTCACTACTATCATATATGTCAATAACAGGTGGAATTACTAAGTAAGTCCACTCAGGAGACTTGTATTTCTGGTTTGGTTTTATTATTCTCTTCCCTTTTCTCGATATCACTTCAATTTTTCTTCCAACTCCAACTTCTTTTCCAGGACTCTTTTGACTACTTATTTCTTCAACTTGTTCTATTGGCTTTTTGATCAATCTAACTCTCA
This sequence comes from Lissotriton helveticus, assembly GCF_964261635.1. NCBI lineage: Eukaryota > Metazoa > Chordata > Amphibia > Caudata > Salamandridae > Lissotriton > Lissotriton helveticus. The sequence continues at coordinate 1,396,883,952 of NC_136063.1, read as the reverse complement.
ATCTTCCACCTGGCCAGTAGTCTGCTTTTCTCACGTACTTCTTCTTTGGTTCAGAATTATTTGATTCTGACTTCCAAGTCCTTTTCTTTCCGTTTTCACTTCCACCTTCCACGTCACTTTCTTCAGTTTCGTAGTCTGAAATTTCAATTGACTCAGGAACTTCTCTATTCGGCAATTTCACTCCTTCAGGAACTTCACTTTGTCTTCCATCACTGGTACTCGGTAATTCTTTCTCCTCCTCTTCCTCAATTACCTCTAACTTCCCAGATTTCGGATTTCTGTTCCTTACTTCAGAGCTTGTTCTCTGCCTTTCGATACTCTCCTGGTCTGAAACTTCTTTTGGTTCAGCTTCTTTGTCTTCAATGGAGACAACCGAATCCTCAGTTATCTTTCCTTTTAACAGATTCTCTTCACCTTCAGAATCTATTTCAATTATTTCCAAGTCTTTTCTTGTCAGATTTCCATTTACTGGCACAGTTTCCAGATGTCGACTTTCTTGTCGATCTTCAGAATCTGGAATTACTTCACCTTCTGTTCTGTCTTCTGCTTCAGAATCAGAATCATCTGTAGTATCACTTTCAACATCAGAACTTTCAGGAGTTGGTACTGGAATAGTATGACTAGGATGTATCCAACGTTTCAATCCTCTGCACTTTACAGCATTAGTAGTGACCAAGATTATCTGCCTAGGTTTCTGCCATCTAGGAGCTAGGCAATTCCTTCTCTGATGTACTTTCGTTCTGACCCAATCGCCAGGTCTCAGATCATGAGTCAAAACTTTTTCATTTGATTGAGCTTCAGTTCCCACCTGATTAGACACAGAAGTTACCATATCAGATAACCTTTTACAGTAATCTAAAATTGCACTGTCATTTATGCTCAACAGTTTACCTACAGGTACAAAAGCTTGCCTCATAACTCTTCCCATTAAAATTTCATGAGGACTCAAACCTGTCTTTTTATCTGGTGTACTTCTTAATGACATCAAAACAAGTGGAAGAGCATCAGTCCACTTAATACCTGTTTCAAGACACATTTTTCCAATTCTGTTTTTGATTGTTCCATTTATTTGTTCGACTACACCTGATGCCTCTGGTCTGTATGCACAGTGTATTTTCTGCTCAATGCTCAAAGCTTCACAAATTAACTTCATCAGTTTGTTATCAAAATGACTTCCTCCATCACTCTCAATTGTGACTGGAAAACCGTACCTTGGGATGATTTCTCTGAGCATTAGTTTTGCTACTGTAATTGAATCACAATGTCGTGTAGGGAAAGCCTCTACCCATCTTGAGAATAAGCATACAATTACAAGTACATATTTCAAACAGTTGTGTAAGGGCATTTCAATGAAATCCATTTGTAACCTGGTAAAGGGACCACCCTCTCGACCAATTATTCCTGTCCCCACCACTGATTTTCTGTTTGGATTCATTTGTTGGCATGACAAACACCTTTGACAAAAAGATTCAGCAATGGTTCTAAATTTGGTATTGAACCATGTTTCTCTAAAAAGTCTGACCATAGAATCTCTTCCTAGATGTGCAGGACCATGATATAATCTGGCCATGTCAGCAATCAAGCAATTTGGTAAGACTACTCTGCCATCTTTGTAAACCCACACTCCATCTTCTTCACGTGGTCTACAATCTGATCTTAACCATAGGTCTTTTTCTTCATCATCTGCTTCGTTTTGTAAATCTCTAATCTCATGCCATGTTTCTACAACAGTTGTTAGCATTAATGAATTTGAATCAGTTTCTTTACTCCTCTCCCGATTGTAAGAATAATTTTTCCTTGCGCAGTACTTTGCTGTTTCATCTGCGAAGGCATTTCCCTTGGAAATATAATCAGTTCCTCTAGTGTGCGCTGCACATTTGACAATGGCAATTTCTTTTGGCAATTGTATTGCTTCAATTAATCTTCTAATGAAAACTGCATTTTTAATTGGTGATCCTGTTGATGTCATGTATCCTCTCTGTGACCAGAGTTGTCCATAATCATGCACAACTCCGTACCCATACTGACTATCAGTAATGATGGTAACTCTTATATCCTTTGATATTTCACATGCACGAATTAAAGCAATCAATTCAGCCACTTGTGCTGAACGAACTCCTTCAAGACATGATGCTTCTTCAACATCTACAACTGTACAAACTGAGTATGAAGCTTTCAAGACACCTCCTTCGGATCTTAAGCATGAGCCATCTACAAAGTAGACAAAATCCGATTCAGACAAAGGTCTGTCTTTGATGTCTTTTCTTGGTTTAGTGCAGAATTCCATGACATCTAAACATTCATGTTCAGTTTCAATGTCATCAACAATTTCAGAATCAGGCAGTAATGTAGAAGGATTCAGATTCAAACATCTTGAAATCGAAACATTATCTGCTCCCAGTATGATTTTCTCATACTTTGTCAATCTGCTACTTGTTAAATGTTGAGTCTTACCTCTTGTCAGTAATATTTCAACTGAATGAGGCACAAAAACTTTCACAGGAAATCCCATAATGATTCCTTCACTTTGTTCGAGGCTGATACTTGTAGCTGCAACTGCTTTTAAACAACCTGGTAATGCTTTTGCAATTGGATCAAGAACTGCAGAGAAGTATGCAATAGGTTTCTTTAGATTTCCATGTCTCTGAATTAATACAGATAATGCACATCCTTCTCTCTCACTGCAATACAGTTCAAAATCTTTCTCATAATTTGGCATACCCAAAGCAGGAGCTTGGCATAAGCTCTTTTTCAAGTTTTCAAAAGATTCCATCTCAGCATCATTGAGAATAATTGGATCTTTTACATCTGATTTGGTCAGTCTTTGTAGTGGTTTTGCAATTACTGAAAATCCACTTATCCATTGTCGACAGTAACCTACCATTCCCAAGAACATTCTGACCTGTCTTTGTGTTCTTGGCGGTAACATTGCTTGAATCATTTTTATTCTCTCTATTGTTACTTGTCTTTTTCCTTTTGCAATTCTGTGACCAAGATATTTTACTTCTTGTTTGCAAAACTGTAGTTTTGCTGGGGACACTTTATGTCCTTCTTCAGCAAGGCGATTTAACAGAATTATTGTGTCTGTTACACAATTTTCTCTTGTCTTTGCAGCTATTAACAAATCATCAATATACTGTACTAGCGTAGACCTACCTGGTAAGTCTAAATCTTCTAATGATCTTTTTAACAGCTCATTAAAGATTGAAGGACTTTCTGTATAGCCCTGAGGAATTCTTGTCCATCCAAGGGTCTTACCTTGGAATCTGAAAGCAAAGATTTCATAACTGTCTGGGTGTAAGGGAACAGTAAAGAATGCATTGCAAAGGTCAATGACTGTGTACCATTCAGCATCATGTGGAATCTGAAATAGAATTACTGCTGGATTTGGAACCACAGGACAACATGGAACGACAATTTGATTAACCTTTCTCAAATCTTGTACGATCCTAAATGTTCCGTTAGACTTTTTAACTCCCATAATTGGTGAATTACAAGAGCTACTCTTCATTTCCTTTAATACACCTTGCTTGATTAATTTTTCAATTATTGGTGTAATACCTTCAATTGTTTCTGTTTTCATTTTATACTGTGGAGTGTTTGGAAATTCTATTCCCTGTTTCAATGCAATTTTTACAGGATCTACGTTTTTCATTAGACCCATCTCATTCCCAGTAAAATCCCATATTTCAGATTTCACTGTTTCTTTTAGCTCTTCAGGTAAATCCTTTTCTTCAAATGCAGGAAACAATTTTGTTTCTTCTGCTTCCATCATCATCATTGTCATTCTGTACAAACCATCTTCCTCCATTGTTTGTAACTCAACTCCTTCAGGAGAACAATATATTCTACAATTCATTTTACATAGGATGTCTCTACCTAATAGATTTACTGGACTACTATTACAAACCACAAATCTGTGTTTATCTCTGTAGTTTCCAATTTCAACTGGTACTGGATCAGTTAAGTCTGTTTTAATTTGCTGATTACTTACTCCCACAACTTGGATGGTATCCCCAGAGAGAGGTAGGTTTTCAATTTCCACTGATCTAACAGTAGAACGGGTAGCACCAGTGTCCACTAGAAAAGTGATGTCTACATCATTAACTTTCCCGTTTACATAAGGACCAGACTGGTCAACCTCAAGAGTGGCTCCAACAACACACTCTTCCTCCTCTCTCGGGCACCGTCAGCAATAATCATCAGAATCACTGTCTTGACTTTCTGTTAATAAAAATTGTTGTGAAGCATTTTGCATTTGAACCCTTTGCTGCTTTTGCTGTTTTTGTGGTTTTATTACTTGTTCACTTCCCTGAAATCCCACGTTTGGATTATATTTTTGAACTCCCCCACAATTCGGAAAAGGTGGTTGTGGCAATTGGTCTTGACGATTATTCACCTGTTGTTGTTGCTGTTGCTGTAACTGTCGCTGAATGATAAATTCGTTTAACCCCTGTTGCATCTGTAGCTGTCGCTGCAGGTCAACACCATTCTGCATCTGTGGATTCAATAAGGGATTCTTTGAGTTTTTAGGAGGATGAGGACACTCGTCCCTCCAATGTCCAATTTCGCCACAATTAAAACAAGGTAATCTTTGTTTCAGCTCTTCTATCTTTGGGCTAAATTTCTTTGGGAAATTATTACCTTTAAACTTTCCTTGTATCTGGTTTGTATTTCCAGTTTGAACAAAATTAGTGTTCTTATTTCCCATGCTGGCAATCTGTTGCTCAGCTACCTTTACCTGAGCCCACATGGCTTTCTCCTTCAGCTTCTTCTGTTTTACTTCTATTTCATCGCTACAATATTTTGCTTTTCTTAGAATATCATCTACAGATAGTGATTGCCATCCGACAATACTAGTTCTGATCATTTCTCCAATTTCAGGTTTTAGTCCATAAACAAATCTATAGACAAAATGACTCATATCTTTTTCATCCAATTTTTCATAACCACTGTATTGTTTAAAGATTAACAATAGTCTTTCATAAAAGGAATGAACTGATTCTTTTGTTTCCTGTTCTGTTCTTTCTATTTTAACCCAATCGACTTCTTTAGGTGGAATTTTGTTTTTCATCCAGACAATTACTTTTTCATAAAAATCCATTACAAGTGGATTTGGGGCACCTGTTTCTTTAATTCGTTCAGGTTCTGCTTTTGGCCAACTAATCGATATTTTGCATTCTGTCCAAAGATCAGATGGAACTACAATGTCAAAAAATCCATCTAAATCAATCCACAGAACTTTTGACACTTTGATAAATCTATCGACTTGCCTGTACCACTCAACTGGTTTTTCCCTCAATTTTGGAAAGTCATTTGTAAATAACAGAATGTCCTGTCTCGACCAAGGGACATGAACATATCCTCCACCTGCAACTTCTCTCATTGGAAATTGTTTTGACAATTTATCCAATCTTTCATCTTCCTTCTTTTTCGTCCATTTTACTCTCCATTTATTCAATTCTCCTAGCTTTTTGATATAGACAATCAAATCTTTAATGTGAACTATTCTTCCCATTGAGTTCAAACTCTCAATGTCACTTTCTGAAAAGTCTAATCTGTAATGCTTTGCAAAATTCTTTTGTTTACTCACATCGATTTCAAGTTCTGCAGCTAGATCCTCTAATTGATCATATTTATTTTTCGTTTTCCATTGAATGCTTTTGCAAATGAATAGTAGTTCATCATCCCGATAGTAATTTAAACTATCTGGGCCAATTGTTCCAATTATTAATTCTTCGATATTCGCTTTTAATTTGGCCACATCAAGTTTTGGTGTGGTTACCCTGACTTCAGGACTCCCTACATCTGACATAGCACCCATTGGTGTTTTCGGAGATAAATCCTCATTAAAGGTTAAATCAGGCATTCTCGATCTAGAAGTGTTTAATTCAGTTAAGTCTGAATAAAATTTTTCAGTAGCCTTTTGAGTTTCTGTATTTAAAGGAATAGTTAGTCCATTTTTGTTTGTATCTCTTTGGTCAAATACAGGCTGAACAGGACCTATTGTTACTGGAACTGTGACAGCTTCCATGCCTTTTGTCATTCTTTTAATTAATTCTTCTTTAGATCTTAAATATTCGTTATAATCAACATCCTCAACATTTCTTGTCTCTCTTGCATAATCTTTTGGAGGTTCCCTTGCTCTTGGAGTCATTGTAAAATGTCTACCTTCATTTCGAGCATTCTCGAATTCTGATCTTCTAGGAGTTTCAGTGATTTCACAATTATTTGGATAAAGTTTAGGAGCTTCACTAATTGGAGGTGCACTCGGTGAAGTTTCAGTAGAAACCACCGGAGTAGACCATGATCTAGGAGGTCTCAAAGGCTGATTAGGCTGATTCTTTCTAGTAGTTGTATATATTTCTTCCATAACTGCATCCTCAGATTCACTTTCCATAGATTTCCCTGTAGGAGAACCCATTACCATTTCATGAATTAAATATAATCCTTCACTCATGTTTCCCTGTCTCCACATTCGCAATCTATCTTCATGAGTTTCTCTTTTCCAAGATGGATTTTTAGAAGGTCTTTTAATTCCACTAGCTTCTCTTTGTAATTGATACATCTCGTCTTCCCACTCAACTAAAGCTTCAAATTGAGTTGGTCTCGGTTTTGGAACAAGAGCATTCATTTTCTCTCGTAAATTTCTTAAGACTCTTACATTAAATGAACCATCATCAGGCCAAGCTAAAACACCGTCGTTTTTAGTATAGCGTTTCCAACTGTCGAACCATAAGACAGTATGATATCCATATTCACCTTCCATATACGCTGCAGGTGTTTTATACTTATGAAGTAGTTTACCACCTCGCGTTTCAATTTTCTTGTCGGGTGAAAATAAATTTTTGAATTTCTGAAATAATGTTGTCTTTTTCTCAACATGTTTAAAATAATAACTCATTTTTAAGAGTTAAATCTAATTTACAAAATCGTTCGTAAAATATTTCCGGGATGTTCCGCAAAACAACCAATCCGTGCGCGAAACACACCAACAAGCCAATGACAGTTGAGCTACGTCACTTTTCTGCTCAACCAATAAATTTGGAGTTTTTCCGAACAACCAATCAGCTCACAGGCCGTCAGAGACTTAAGAGCCAATCAGAATACAGCTTGTGACGTAGGTCACCCAATCCCAGCGCGGCTCTGTGACGTACACAGCAGCTGCGGTTTCTCGCTTCTCACTCCTGGCGCTTACCCCTCCTTCACAAAATCTTTTCACAGCGCCATTTTAAGGGCACTTTTTAGTGTAAATTAATTCTTAACAATGACTATAAAGACAACATCTGTTCGTTTCACTAATTAGGATAGTTTACACTCATTCAAGTATCCACACTTCGGAATAGACGGCGCTATTCACACTAAGGATAATATTCAATTGTCAGTAGAGTAACCTTACCCCACCCTTCTAACACGTATAATTATGAACTCGCTTTGCTCTGAACCCACCGCGAAGTGAAAGTTCTAAGAGTTCCACTTGAACATAAAATACAATTCAAACTCGCACTTTTACACGGAAAATTCCCTAATTTCAAACACACATGAAATCCGTACAGGACTCTCACCTGTTTATAGAAATCATGCACCGTTAGCAAAATAACGACGTTATCCGTACAGGGCTCTCACCTGTTTATAGATATGAAACATGTACCCGTACAGGACTCTAACCTGTTTATAGATAATCATGCACCGACGTTAATTTTACCCTTCACTCAAGCTCGGATATAACTAATACTCTCATCACAGTGAGTTTTATGGAAGGCGCTTTGTCCCTATTCTCATGCTGCTTTGATTTCTTAGAAAACCCTCACTATACAAGATTCAGACCTAGCCCTAACACTGTGCTGCTCGGCGACAACACTATGGTACACGGCGATACCTCTTGTGATACTCGGCGATATCACTACAAACAGAACAGATGGCTTGCGTGACTAATTTCTCGCCACACAATCTATACCGGTATAGCTTACAGATAGCACGAAAAAGAACTCAACAAGTGTTAAAACATCGATCCTATTTCCATACCATAACGTAACCCCTAGCAACCAACATATTACCTTGGTTACCTCTTAGCAACCATCAATTTCTGCTACCAGAGAATTGATCCAGCGGGCTATAGAAAATATATCATAAACAACGCTACCCAACTTCATAACCTATAAACAAAATTCTATACTAAATATGGACCCATTTATAAACCTGATATATTTTGGGCCTACTGAATCAGGTGGTCAGAATAAATCTATATACACATTATCTACAAACTATATACAATTTATACATTTGCAGAAAGAATATTGTCATTAGAATAAAACCCAACCATTTAAACGACCACCATAGGCGACGTGATCTAGCTAATAGTAACCTACACTTCTGAATAACCAAGACCAGCTTGTTTGTCAAAAGTAAGATTTTATTTTCTAAATTATGGTATGTAAATAGATAGTTTTATAATTGGATTTTAATTGCAATAAAGCAAGCATGATTATAAAGAAATATGGAAAAACACAATTTAAGCAATTGAAACAATTTTAAGGTGAATTTATAAAGTTTAACATTTTTAAAACCTAATTCCCTAACTGAGCTAAATAGATAGAAATTAAAGTAAAGTTCTTTGAGGATTCTTACGTGCTCCACGCAAAGTCCAGCAGCACTTCACCCTCATCGGAAAGTCAGAAAGCAGCAGCCAGCCCAACCCTAGGGGCATGACTTTTTATACCTTTCTACGCTAACTAAACTAGCAAAGGAAAGTTTTCAGAAATCCTCGACGTCCCATTGGCTGAGAGTGACAAGTGACATGTCACCCGTTTCTCAAAAAGTTCCATAAAATCATGTCTCATAAAGACCATTGTCTCTTCCACGTGAAGCCAGAAGCTTCCTGCGTTTGCAACTATGTATTAAGTCATCCTCGCAGCTTCCATAGACTTTCATTACACTTCCGCGGATGCCAAGTTAAGGACTGACAAAATGTTCACTTTCGACCTTGGCCATGTCCGACAGAATGATGTCAGCTCATCAGTTTTTGCTTTGTGAATGCAGCTTCAAAAAACGTTTTAATTCAGAATGGGCGTCTCGTGACTTTCTGCAGAATTATATGTCAGCTCTTTTTCTGCGGTTCAAATGACTAGGCCCAAAAGCAGGCAACTTATGCTTTCTAGTATAAAACAAACACAAGAAAAGTATTAATGTAAGAAATAAAGTAGATTCTGTATCCACCCCATGGTTTACTAATCAATTAACCCACCCGATTAATCAAAATGTTACCTAGCCATTGCAAACAAATAAAGCAGCGTTTATATTTACCAGTCTCCGTATTTCTATGAGACCCATATGCACCTAGAATAGTAGAAATGACATCACACAGACAAGGAAAAGCAAAATAAGCACATGCTTCCTTTAAGTTTGCAGCAGTTAGTAATGACAAAAACGAAAACAATATTTTATTTTATTATTTTGCACGAACAAAAAGATGCAACATTTATGCACGTTTATGAGCACACATGTTAGTCCCCCCACGTGTAAAGTTTAATCTAAGTTGTATTAGCACGACATATCACAAATCATTAATATTATTATTCATGTTATGGAAATGTGACTTTGCGAGTTTAAACAAAATTTTGTTTTCTATCTCGCTCCATCACTACTTTGTTGGAATCTTGCTTTGTTGTGATGACCTGCTGGCCTGCTGCCCTCCTGCCTGTTTGAGAAGGACTGGACCTGCATCACTTGAACCCAGAGTGACTCCAAGAGCTAGCTGGCTGACCTCCTCCTGAGCTGAAGTCTCAGTTTCATAAAAGTATTCCAACTAACCTGCTTCTGTACCTAGACTTTGCCATCTGTTAGTCTGCCCAGCCAAGAAGTGCCACCCCATTCCTGGACCCTGGGAAGTGGGCCTCCTCCTGATGTGAAGCCTCAGGTAAATAAAAGAATTCAAACAAACCTGCTTCTGCACCTAGATTCTGCCATCAGAGTCTGCCTAGTCAAGTAGTGCCACCCTATTAATGGACCCTGGGAAGTGGGCCTATGGTGTTTCTCCAGCAGAACCAACACATTCTTTGCTGAGCAACGCATCCCTGAGCAGAACCGATACATCTCCTAGGCTTAGCATGCATCTCCTAGCAGAAACTATACATCACCGCTGTTGCGTGGAATGGACCAGTCGCAAAAAGCTTGCATCATCGCAGCCTCTCGCATCTGGGACCAATGCATCACCTTCAGATCCGCCACTTTGCAATGCTTTACCTGTCGCAAGCTCCTCGCATCCCTCGTCAATGGCAGCTTTGATGATGATACAGGATCTCCGCATCACAGCTTCAACGCTCATTGGAACTGACATGACGACCCTGCTGCGCCTCGCATCCTCGACACCTGGCTTTGCATGGATCCTCGATGTTGACCCATCAGGACCTCGCACCGCACCTTCACTGCACTTTGGAACCAAATCATTGCCTTGGCTGCACAACGCCTCTTGAAAGCAGAATCACACAATGCTCCTCAACCAGGATTAAGGTACTTTGGTTCAGCGGGCCTAACTCGGTCCCTGTAGCTAGCCTTCGCTCCATTGCGGTCAGCCTGAACTTTTGACTTTGTCCCGCCCTGGCGCGACTAAATATCCCAAATAGTGCTTTTTGCTTCTATGCACTATTTTTCCCCATAAACTTTAAAATTCAATACCTTGAGTTCTGTCAATTGGATTTTTGTTGTGTTGGTCTTGTTTTATTTATTAAATTAAGTTTGATTTTTCTAACCTGGTGTGGAATCTTTTTGTGTGGGGTTTTCACTGTTGTACTGTTCGAAGTGTTGTACAAATAGTTTGCACATTGCCTCTGAGTTAGGCTGGAATGCGCTATGTCAAACAACCAGCGGGTGAGCACAGGAAAATTTTGGGTTTGCCTGCTTCTTACCCTGACTAGAATTGTGGTTGCTGCCAATCAAACCTACAACCCATTTTCTAACAGTGTTGGTATGCCCAGATGTAGGCCCTTGCTCACTGGGCCTCAGGATCCAAGCAGCACCCGAAGGAAGAGCTCATTACAAGCCTAAACCGGTCTTGGGTTGCTTGGGTTGCTTGTGTTCCAGTTCAGAGAGAATCTGGCTTGTCATTTCTGGCTGAGCGGTTCCTATCGAAGAAGGGCCAAGACTAAATAGCATATGCCTGGCTCTAATCAGAGGTGGCATAGTGGGCAATAAAGCAATGGACTGGGATGCAGCACAAGTAATTACCAATTGTGTTGATTATTTCAAGCATCCTACCCATTCCTTTTTGGGTCTCGCTGGCAAAATGCAACCGCAAGGATGCATGTGTCCAGCTGGAGACCTATAGCGATCAGTCTGGGGGAAGGAGGACAAGAGGGTGCTCGAGCTTTTTCAGGCTGGATTCGTGTGCGCGAACGCGCACGTTCCGTCCTGCGCCGCCCTCCCATACTCCCAGCCTAACGCGCATGCATGCATGCACACAGACAGACACACACACACACACACGCGCGCGCGCACACGCACTTACACAGACACACAGGCACCCAGACAGGCAACCCCCTCCTCCTCCCCCACAGTCACACACGCATACACACAGACTCCAAGACGCACGCACGCTCACACACATACACAGCCCGCCGCCGCGCGCGCGCACACACACATGCCCCCCCGCCCTCGCAGGCCAGCCACAAAGCGAAGCCCCACTCACCGGCAGCAGGACTCTTCCTCCCTTCTTCGGCACCGGGGCGCAGGGTAGGCTCCTGCCTGCTCCGGTGCTGCAAACAATCGCGGCTCTTCCGTCTCTTCCGTGGGAGGCGGGGTAGGCTCCCGCCCTCCTACTTCCTGTTTCCGGTTGTCCCGCCCGGCCTGCCTGACTTCCTGGTCGCAGGCCGGCGGCGTTGCACGGTTGCGCTTCTGGGATGCCATGTAAGTCATGTAAATGCAAAACATATTAGTTTTAATAAATAATGTTTCCTTCCACATTGCGCTATGCCTGGACTCAGTAACTGAAATTAATGCTGACTATATTCTTTCATAATTGTTTTACGCTCTTAGCGAGCCTTCGTCTTTCAGATGCTGTAATAATACTGTGCAATAATTCAAAGGTGAGAGTGAAATGCTTGAGGTGGCGTTGGGATAGATTTATCACAGGGGAAGCACTGCAGAATGCATATTTTTAAATATACGGGACTGAATAAACTGGGACCGGTGGCATGCCGATTGGCTCCGTAGGGGTGTAAAGAAAGTACACTAGGGGATAGAGATAATTTGTCTTAACTTTGTGGTTATAATTAATTAAAATAAACGCTGACACTTGTGGATTTTTATTTTAAATAATCACAGATGCAGGGAAGTTTGGGGTCGGGACTTGTTCCTCTGCACGCACGCACGCCTGATTCTTCTGAGACGTTAGCTGACAAGTTTTCAAGGCGCGAATTTACACCAAGGCAAGAAAAAGAGTTGAAAGCCCGTATAATCATTTCACGCCGCCTCCACATCTCACACAAAGAATTGTGTGACGCCCACAACGAAGATCATGTTCAAAACTCTGACTCACAAGTACCCAGATAAAGGATTCCTACTGCATCGACTTCAGTAGAATGAAAGGCTCAATTAGCACAGTGGATGTTCAAAAATTGCTCGAGTAGGCTGCATGTGTGTTTTTTATCCACTGAACCTTCTTGCTTCCCAAAAAAATAATGAATTTATTGTAAAGTCCCATGCGTCGTCATATTTCCTGAGTTGAGTTTGTGCTCCTGCCAAGGACAATAGGACACAAGGACATGAGAGAGCAGCAGCACAGAAGAATGCTCTGTATGTAGCAGACACCGACAGCCGCGCCCAGGGTCACAAAAGCAGATACCTAGACGATTGAACTGGAAGCCACACATACTGACTGCAGCACAGAAGAATGTACTTAAACCTGGGCCACTGCAATAATGCGGCAGGGGAAGGCTAAATTATGGGGCAGGGTTGGTCAAAGTGGCAAGAAAAGGCAAATTGTGCGGCGTGATGTGTCCCATGTTGAGATAGTATTACTTAATTATTTTGTTATTTTTACACTTGTGAGCACTGCCTGGGCATTGGTTGCACCAGTTTAACACCCAAATAGAGTAATAAGCTGCAAAGAGGCGATCACTCAACCTTTGCAAAGGGCCCTCCACCTGTGCGGCAACACCTGCTGCTGCGTTTGTAATAACTTTGGAAATGTCTAAGCGAGAAACATTTTTTTTTTATTCTGCAAATTATGCAGCAGATATTGGATTATGTAGCAAATTCAGCAAATCTTTAACTATGCGAAAACGTCAGTGGCATAAGTCCAGTGGTCCTGATTTAGGCCCTCACCGATAGGGCAAGCAGGTGGCACTCATCATTGTGCCCCAATCTCCTGTCAGTACGAGGAGCCTGCCTACTACAGCTATTCTTTTGTTCAGTGCTGTCCGCGCGCTCATGCACGATTCTCATGTATACTACGGCTTTTTGGGTCTCGCTGGCAATGCATCCGCAAGGATGCATATGTCCAGCTGGAGACGTATAGTGATCAGTCTGGGGGGAAGGAGGACAAGAGGGTGCACGAGCTTTTCTTCCTGGATTCGTGTGCGCGAACGCGCACGTTCTGTCCTGCGCCGCCCTCCCATACTCCCAGCCTAACGCGCATGCATGCATGCACACAGACAGACACACACACACGCGCGCGCACACGCACTTACACTTACACTTACACAGACACGCAGGCACCCAGACAGGCAACCCCCTCCTCCTCCCCCACAGTCACACACGCATACACACAGACTCCAAGACGCACGCACGCTCACACACATACACAGCCCGCGCGCACACACATCCCCCCCCCCCCGGCCAGCCACAAAGCGAAGCCCCACTCACCGGCAGCAGTACTCTTCCTCCCTTCTTCGGCACCGGGGCGCAGGGTAGGCTCCTGCCTGCTCCGGTGCTCCAAACAATCGCGGCTCTTCCGGCTCTTCCGTGGGAGGCGGGGTAGGCTCCCGCCCTCCTACTTCCTGTTTCCGGTTGTCCCGCCCGGCCTGCCTGACTTCCTGGTTGCAGGCCGGCGGCGTTGCGCGGTTGCGCTTCTGGGATGCCATGTAAGTCATGTAAATGCAAAACATATTGCATTACAAATGCTATAGGCTCTTCCGTGGGAGGCGGGGTAGGCTCCCGCCCTCCTACTTCCTGTTTCCGGTTGTCCCGCCCGGCCTGCCTGACATCCTGGTCGCAGGCCGGCGGCGTAGCGCGGTTGCGCTTCTGGGATGCCATGTAAGTTATGTAAATACAAAACATATTGCATTACAAATGCTATAGGTATCACATTTGCGAAAGTTATAACTATTGGCATTGTAAATGACAAAGCTATTAATTTAGCTATTTAAAAAAAAAAAAAAACATAAATAAAAACTTTGCCATTTACAATACCAATAGCTCAAACTTTCCTAATGCGAGACCCATTGCATTGCAAATGCTTGTTTGTACTCTTCATTGCATTAAAGAATAGGAGAGTATGAGTCCCTGCCACAGCTTATGAGTTAAAGTTGGCATTTGTTAGTCTATTGAAAGAACACTAACAGGATGTGATAATGGTGATAATAGCGAAAATCTAACCATGTAAAGGTTACTGGGACAGTGTGCCCTAAGGGACAGTCAATTTGACAGGCAAAGGTTATTTACTAGCGTGCAAAGTTGCAGAAGCAGACGTCTTGCGATTGTTCAAATATTTTTTAATCATTATTACTTTTTTGAAGGGTGGGGCTTCTGAGGAGCAGGTTGGCGGTGCTGGACAGGTGCCGGTGCATTTTTTGCCCACTGCCATTCAGGATTTTGGGTATTCTTAAGAGGTGGGAGGAGAGAAATCACCTTTCAATGGACAGCCAGTTCCATGCAATGGGTGTGACATCCAGATACAGCGAGCTGGAGCCAGACAAAAACTGGGAAACTGCTCAACTCAACCATCACAGCTGGTGACGGCTAGACTTCATAACCCAGGCCAAGAGCATCAAGGGTGAGACTTGTGGTACCTATCCTCAGTGGGGTGACCCAGGTCCCTGTAGCCCCCTGTGGTGAAGGGGGTGCTTCTTTAAGGGCCCCACTAGTCAGCATCAGGGCTACGAATATTGATACTTGGGAGTCCAAACATCTTCTACAGGGTGACCGGATCATTTTGTGTTATGCCTCTGTAGGCACTGCAAAGTTTTAACTCGTTAAATATAAGGGGGGAAATGATTTGTTGAATGTTATGTTCATAAACATTGTCCTCAGGCGGAGTTTACGTAAAGCACTGTAAATGATTCGAAGAAATACAAGAATTCAGCACACTGCTTGGTTTCCTGCAGCATTACAATTTGGACCTAAACACACCTCCACCTGATGCAGCTTGTTGACTTCATATTTTATGGCTCGTTA
Organism: Lissotriton helveticus; assembly: GCF_964261635.1. Taxonomy (NCBI): domain Eukaryota; kingdom Metazoa; phylum Chordata; class Amphibia; order Caudata; family Salamandridae; genus Lissotriton; species Lissotriton helveticus. The sequence goes on along the minus strand of NC_136063.1, from coordinate 1,396,868,562 downwards.
TTTATACCATAGAACAAAGGAAATTGGTGTATTTTTTTTGTGTACAGTACAAAATTTCACCTTAAAAAATTAGAGAGTTCCGCATAAACTAAGTCATTGCGTTATACTTTGTTTTTTTCTATAGTGAGGTGTCTCTTTTGCCCTCTATGGGTGAGGAAACTGTGAGGAAGGAGTGAAAATATTTTTTTTGTTATTTCAACTAATGCCCCGAGGTAGCATTTAAAATCTAAAGGTGATAAACACCTGGGCCAAAATAATGCATTAAATTAAACATGAGTACCCTTCCTGAGAATGCTTAGAGGATGTGCAATATATAAGTTCCTGTAATGGTATTGATATTAGTGTGCTAGAGTTTTGCTTAGGAAGAGATGGACAAGCAAAAAGAGTTATACTTTTTGTTTTTAACTAAGACAATATAAAATAGGGGCTATATTCATAATTTTTAGCACAATGCGGCAAGACATCTTGCTGCGCTGCCTGAAAGGGTGAGGGCAGGAATGCACTGTATCTATCAAGATATGTCGCATTCCTGCTCCCCCCTTACGCTGGCACACTTTTGGCTGGCTAGCGCCAACTCAAGCACCCTTGCACCATGGTCCAGAAAGGGGCACCTTCCTGCACAATAACAATCATTTGAGCCTTTTTCTTCTTTCTTCTTGTGCGGCAGAATGCAGCACGCGTAGACATAGGGAAAAAAAGAAAGATATTTCTCCTTGTTACGCCTCCCCTGGTAACATTTTGACGCATTTTCAGGTCTACCCAATCCATGGGTGAATTTATGAGAACACCCACGCTCCACCCATGGAACGCCTCCCTGGGACAGAGTTACGCAAGGCAGCGACTAGTTCTACCATGTGTTACTCCAGATTTACCAAGCACGGCAGGGCCATGCAAGTTGGCCTTGTGTGGCTTGGTAAATTTCATCTTCTTTTTGCGTCGCCCTTGCACAAAACTTTGATAAATATGCCCCTTACTTTGTAATGGACGTCAGTCCTATTTGCGTTCAGAATAAAGTGAAACTGTCTTATACATCTGCTGAGACACTGTCACATATTTCACACATACAAAAACTACTTGTGAAAACGTGGGTACACTGAAACGTATCATCCTAGGGCAATGTTACCCAGATGTGTAATAAATGAAGGGGCAGATTTACAATAACTGGCGCATTCCTGCATATCAGCAGGGATGCGCCAATTATTGTGCGCCATGCCTCCGCCATCATGGATGTGCCGCATTTACAATGCGGCGCACCATGGGGCAAAAACGGCACAGATGCGTGACGCATCTGTGCCGTAAAAGCGGGGCATTGCTGGAGTTGCGTCGCAAGCGCGACACATCTCCAGCAATGCTCTGGGGGGCCCTATTCTTACAATGCTGCATCAATCCTTACGCCTGCTTCAAGCAGGCGCAGGGTTTTGACTCAGCATGGGCCTAAAAGTGACTGAGTGAAATCTTGTAGATTCCACTCAGCCACTTTTAGGAGGCGTTCCTGCGCCGGAACGCCCCCCCCCCTGCGCAGGAACTCCTCCTTCTGGCGAAGGCCTTTACAACGTGACGCATCTCCCAGATGCGTCACGTTGTCAGTACCCCGCACCATGGCGTATCTTTTGCGCCGCCGCTGCGTCACAAAAGTGACGCAAAGGCGGTGTAAAAGGGGCGCAAGGGGCTTGTTAATCTGCCCCGAAGTATTTACCTTCATTTCTAGAAATAGAATTTCAGCCTAGGGCGGATAACTACACATTGTTTGTAAAGAGATTAGTCACATCCCTGCCTGATTTGTTTCTGCATTTAACTCTGTTGAATGACCCGTTCACTTGTTGAACAGAGATTTCCAGGAGCTCTGCTTATATCCTGGCCACTGTGAAGAAAATGTGCCATTCAGATGCAGCCCTGAGAGGGAACTGCACACCTCCCTCTGAAATATTTCACAGGAAGTCGAATCATTTAAAGGTGCCCCTTACACACCACTTCAGAGCCAAGGCCCATCAGCAGTCAGAAGTGACAGGCAATTCTTTTCTGAATATTAGTTCACATTTTCAGGGGACGGTGTGATTGCTGCAACCGCTACATGAAAAGCGGATGCTTAACTGTGCCAGCAGCCACCCTGTTATCCAAACACAGACATTACAATATCAACAATGCTGCGACCACAAACACATCATTTTCCATTGCAGGCCGAGCAAGAAATGACTTTATTCATGGCTCTGGATAGCTATTTGATTGTCTACAAAGGCAGCAAGTCACTGCAGCGAAAATCGCATTACACACATGAGCAAGGCAATTTAACAGTCCATGCACAAGCGACGACAAGGATGAGGCAAAGCTAATGCGAGACACTTACTGGTGTGAATGCTGATTTACACTGGAAATATTTAAATAAAAGTGTGGTCTCATGAAAACAGACGGTTTTATATCACGAAGCAACAGTTTAATCTCTCTTTCAAACCTTTGTTTTTTAGACTAATGTGCTTTGTTAAGTCTGGGGACTTGTAAATCATTATAGTCGTGCAAACTAAAGTTTACTTTTTGGCCATGTTAAATACTGTATCATTAAAAGACATGAGGAAAAACTGTAAAGTCATATCAGAAGAGCTTCGTGGAGCTCACGAGTACAGCGGGCAGTATTGAACCAAAAAGGTTAAGGGGAGAGGCAGTGATAGGGGACACAGGTGGCACTGCACCTGCTGCACCAAGACAGCTACGCCCCTGGGAAAGGGCTGGGGGTTGGGGAGGGTCAGATACATCATTTGAGCAAGATAGTGCTACTTTCCTTGGTCCCAAAAATGTTCCAAGGGAATTCTTTTTAATGCTTTTTTTGCTACATAATTTGTAACAGTCACATATTTAATACCACTATCACTGTGTTGAGTAACAATAAATATCTGTGATTTCCGCAGCAAGAGACTCAAGACTTTTTATCCTGGCCATAGCTCTTTAACTGTACTTTAGGAATGATAATCAGGTAATTTCTCAGAGTCAACATTTCCAAACCGCGGTAGACTTCTGCCTGAGGCCTGCACATGCAAGTAGTACAAGAGATTTGAGATGACACGTTCCATGGAAAGCAATGCATGTTTGTGAGAAGGAAGATTAAAACATTTTATTGTCTTATTCCAATATTTATTTTTTTACAACAGGGGGAATATTTATTCGCAAAATGGTTTTGAACATTTCACTACCAAAAGGCATTTTTAGCAGCTCTCTTCTTCCTTAAATATATGGTACACTTGGACCGTTGTGTGGAAAGATTGTGACCTCGAAAGTATAGAGTAGAAGTTATTTTACTGAGAAGTAATTAAAATCTTGCCACCAGACATATGTGATTGTTGAAAACTGGGCTTCTTTGCAGATGCCCCCCCCACACATTTTGCCCCATTAGGACTGCTAGATGCTTTCTTCCTGTACTGTCCTCTCTTCCTTTTCTCCTTTTGTCTCTCTTTCTCTCTTCTCTTTTCCACTCTTTTCTTTTTCTTCTCTCTTATCACTTCCTGCTGAACCGTTATTTTATAGTCATTTTTTATACCTTATGTTCTTTCTCATTCGGTCCCCATGTACTATTTTATTATCTTGTATTGTGTTTCTCTTAAAACCAAATAAAAATTTCCTAAACTGAAAAAAAACCAAGCATTTACAATGCAATGGTCTCGGCAATATTATAGGTAGAGCTATTGGCATTGCTCATTATTTTTTTTTTGTATCCCTAAATAAATGGCATTGTCATTTATATTGGCAATAGCTTAATTGCTTGCATATGCGAGACCTATTGCATTAGCAGAGAGAGAGTGAGGTAGTGAGATAGAGAGAGAGTGAGGTAGTGAGATAGAGAGAGAGAGTGTTGTAGTGAAATAGAGAGAGAGTGAGGTAGATAGAGAGTGAGGTAGTGAGAGAGAGGGAGGTAGATAGAGAGTGAGGTAGTGAGAGACCGAGAGAGTGAGGTAGTGAAAGAGTGGGGTAGTGAGGGAGAGGGATGTTCTGAGGTAGTGAGATAGAAACAGAGAGTGATGTTGTGAGGTAGTGAGATAGAGAGAGAGTGAGGTAGTGAAAGAGAGAGTGAAAGTGAGTTAGTGAGATAGAAAGAGAGAGAGTGAGGTAGTGAGATAGAGGGAGAGTGAGGTAGTGAGTTAGAGAGAGAGAGTGAAGTTGTGAGGTAGTGAGATAGAGAGTGAGGTAGTGATGTTTTGAGAGAGCGAGTCGTGAGATAGTGAGGTAGTGAGATAGATAGAGTGGAGTAGTGAGGTAGAGAGAGTGAGGGAGTGAGAGTGAGTTAGTTAGAGTGAGTGAGGTAGTGAGAGAGAGAGTGAGGTAGTGAGAGAGTGAGGTAGTGAGCCAAGCCAAGCTCCTCGCACAAAGGCGCGTCCCAACGTCGCCACCCACCACCCAAAAAACTCTACTGCAAATGCGGAGCTGCCCAAAATGGCCCCTGTTGCGTCGGTCCCCAAAGTCACGCAGGCACGGGTCACCGGTGCGCTCGGCGCGAGAAAGGGCGCCGTGTGTCGGTGCAGCGGGAAGGGGTGGGGGGGAGCAGGTGTTAACCGGGTCTTCATAACACACCCGCGAGTGCAGCTCACTTCAGGGTTGCCCTGAACACCCCTCACCTAAGAAGCGGGGTGGTATCGCCTCGCACGTGCTCTGTGAGGGACAAGTGCGTCTGTCCTACCTCAGGTCAAAATAAATAAACAAAGTGGTGGCTCTACCATGGCTTCACGGGGGAAGCACGCACGTGCGCAAACGTCCATTACATTTGCATACTCAATGAGTGATTGACAGCTCAAGTCTGCATCAGAAGATGCACAAAAAAAAGACAAACTTTATACCCACCGACGCCGGACTGTACATTTATATAAGGAACTCTATTCGGAAAACACGCCTAGTTTCACGAACACGCTTTGAGATGTCCTGCTATATGTTCCTGTCGAATAGGCCTCTCAGAGACAACCTTGCACTTGAAGACTCGGCGACGGACACGGAGGAGGGCAGAGGGAAGGGGGGAGGCGAGCAGCTCCTGAAAGCGCTGTTTGCTCACCTTCACTGCGGTGCTGCGAGGAGGAGGCTCTCCTCTGCACTTGAAGACTCGGCGACGGACAAAAAAAAATGGCGGCCTCAAGCTTCCGGAATTTTTCGAATTCGGGGGCGTGTTTTGCTGTCCTGAGTGACGGACAACGTCACGAGCTAAAGAACAGCAAAACTTACACCCCCGAATCCGAAAAAGACGGGGCTTGTTTGGAGTGACTCACTTCTCTTCCAATGGCTGGCCTCTGTTTAGGAAACCAGCCAATGGAAGCGAACGGAGCTGAGAGGCAGGTCTAAACTGCCTACTACACAACATAAGATCTCCTGACCGGAAGCTGCTTTGCAGCTTATAGGTCCCTCGACCTAAAAAACTATTTCCATGAACGTTGTGATTTTCTACACAAAATGTTGCATTTTTCAGAGCCTCAAAAAGATGACTGTGAAATTCCGATACTCTTCACAATTGTGATTTTACTGTGGCAAACGAAACCTTTTACACGTTTTTTATTACCATTTTCCACACCTATGAGTGGCCCCAGCACTCTCCTGGGGTCAGTCTCCTCTCATGTTGCACCTCTCCTGCATTGTGTAATGTTTTTTCCACACTAAAAAAAAAGTAGTTTTTGTTAAACAAAATTGAGAATATCAAGATGGTAAGGAAACCAAATCACAGAACCCTTCGCTAGCCACTCACGTGTCAAACAATTCAAATGTGTTTGACAGGAGTCACTGAATCAGGCCTTTAAACTGCAGAGATGTACACAAGTGCTAACCATTTTAAGCCTGCTCAGCAAGTTTAACAACACTCTTGAATCTCAAATATTACTGAATGGATTTACGCTAAACTAGAAAGCATGCTTTCTGAGTCTGAGTAAAGTGCTTAGTGCTGTGAAAAGAAAATTCCACAGCAATTTTGTAAAGGCGCACCATGGATTGTGTCCAACCCCAAGCACTGATGGGGCGGGGCCGAGAGAGGTGCAAAACTTAAGTATCCCTCCAGGAAAAATGCATCAGTCCCACGGAACTGCTACGGTGCTAACTTTTACCAACTTTGAGGGGTTGAGCCGGCCTCTGTGTCTTTCTGAACGTTGCCCTTTATGTGACACGCAGTGTGCGGTAGATGGATTGGCTCTCTGAGCTCTCTCACCGCCAGACGCTTTTCTAGCCAGAGATCCTATTTTGGAAGCCCTCGCTTGCCTGCCACGGCTCGTGTGAAGAGCAGAGATGGCACCCTCTCTGTACCCTGCCATTCCCCGGGTTTGATTGCAGCGCATACGACGGTTTCAAAGCGCCGTGCGTCAGCGCCTGCTCGTGTTCCTCATCCTCTCCCCCGAAGAGGCGCTCTGCGCCCCCTTGAGTGATACATGAAAGCGCTCGGAGCCAGGCTGGGCTCACTGGGAGGAGAGTGCCCGAGCCAGAGGGTGGGCGTTTCTGCAAATGATGCACTGTCTGACGCAGCGAGGTTGCCAGAGCCAGCACCCGACATGGGGCCCAAATATCAGCGCCTGTGATCAAAGCGAAAGAGTGAATGAACCTTCCCGGCACGGTAGCCTCTGAAAGATAAAACGGAGCAATAGTGGCAGCCCTTCGGGTGGCTGCAGTTTGACTCGCAAATGCTGTAAAGCTTCGCCTAGCTGCAGCTCGCATGTTTAAAGTCTGATTGGGGCTTTTGTTCGATGGACACTTTTAACTGTGACCCGTATTAGCCCGGAGTCTGGGCTGGGAGTCGTGCGCTGCGATGTAACCCAGTATCAGGCGCGCAACGCCCGTCGAACTCAAAGGGACACGGAGGAGGGCAGAGGGAAGGAGGGAGGAGAGCAGCTCCTGAAAGCGCTGTTTTCTCACCTTCACTGCGGTGCTGCGAGGAGGAGGCTCTCCTCTGCACTTGAGGACTCGGCGACGGACAAAAAAAAATGGCGGCCTCAAGCTTCCGGAATTTTTCAAATTCGGGGGCGTGTTTTGCTGTCCTGAGTGACGGACGACGTCACGAGCTAAAGAACAGCAAAACTTACGCCCCCGAATCCGAAAAAGACGGGGCTAGTTTGGAGTGACTCACTTCTCTTCCAATGGCTGTCCTCCGTTTAGGAAGCCAGCCAATGGAAGCGAACGGAGCTGAGAGGCGGGCCTAAACTGCCTACTACACAACATAAGATCTCCTGACCGGAAGCTGCTTCGCAGCTTATAGGTCCCTCGACCTAAAAAAGGACTGCTAGATGCTGGTTTTGACTCTGATAATGACCTGGGACCTGCTAACCAGGCCCCAGTGCTCACGCTCTTTCCCATAAAATGTCATGTGAATCGGTACACCCAATTGGCAAGGTACTTACCCCCCTGATAAGTCCATAGTTTATGGGACCAGTGGTACCAAGTGCAAGGGTGGTAAAGGGGTCACAAGGGATGCAGCACTGTATTGTGCCACACAATCTGACTCAGGAAAAAGTATGTCTGCAGGTCTGCCATTACAGCACTGCACGAGAAGCCTGTCTGCTTCAGAATGACTCTGCACCCACCATGGGCTGCAGAGCCACACCACTCCCTTAATATAAGTAAGTCACTCCTAAGGTTGTTCTTCTAGGCCCAGGTGGCAGACTGCATTATAATAAAGGCATGGATATATATGTTTATAAATATATGTCCCTACAGTAACCCTGTAAAGCAAGGTTTTACTGTAAGTGCCCAGCGGTCCATAGAGTAATATGGGCTGGCTACCGAGAAAACTCGAAGTAGCCAGCTCCATTATGGAATGATCAAATTATGCCTTGTTTGGTGTCAAACACTGTGCATTTTCACCCCAACACAATTCTTGTGTTGGGGTTGAGAAGGCATGCACATGGGTGCCACCTTGAGTGGGTGCCCCCATAGGTTTCAGTGAGCCAGTGCCTTGGTGGGCTCCTTAATCCGGTTGTCGGCAAAACATGAGTCTGCCCTCCTGCTGGTCATTCTAGCACATCCACAGGATGTCAGAAAAAGGACCTGGGCAGGACGGAGGTCACACCTCCACCCTCGCAGGATGGCTAGTGAAAGAATAATCAAGGGGGGAGACTCAAAGGCTTCACCGCTCTTGATAATGTAATTAACTTGTCCTCCAGTGGAGGACAAAGCCCTTCCCACCATTTCCAGCCCAACAGGCAGAAAAATTAGGTAGTTAGGGGACCTACACCCCCAAAAGGCTAGTCACACACTCTAGGGTAGGCTTGGAGAACTGTACAGCCAAGGAAGGGTTATGCCATGTTGGCAGACCTTGAAATAGAGGACTCTGGGTAGAAAGGTGATGTACATCCACAGGATGTTGTCACCTCAGAGGCGGGTTAGCCGCAGGGACCAGTAGCCCATTGGCTACTGGCCCTAACTCCTTAACACCCCCTAAACTAGGATTTAAGGGGCTCCCCTGAAACCAGAACCTCAGTTCTGACTTTGAACCCAAGAAGAGAGACAAAGAAGACACAGTCACTGACAATATGACCATGGACTCAGTCGCTATGCAAAGATAGGACACTTAAGTGCCCTGAAGAGAACATATACTGGAACCGTGTGTTTGACATGTGTCTGTGGCAAAAGTTTCTTGCTTCCAGCAAGAGGGACTCAAGTGGATGCCAGAAACTGAAGCATACTCCCTTGGACTGGTGGGACCAGACCCCTGTAAACTGCAGGAAAATTGACATGCTGCATGACAAGAATTGCGACCTGCTGGGCCTGGCGAGAGTGAGCCCAAAGAGAAATGGTGTCCTGCACGCCCGGAGGGGAAGTCTAGCATATACCAAGCTTCAAGACACTACTCCACTCCTGTCAACCTACAGCCACCGAAGTAACAGTGGACTATATTTGACGCAGCCAAGGCTTGGTGATCGCCAGTTGCGTGAATGACCCCTTGAGTGACATCTCCAGCAAACGAACAGCTCACTGTGGCCAACATCATCAACAACCCTGCTGCTGTGTTCCTGCATCATGGAATCGTAGAATGTGTGGCAAAGCATCCTTGGAGCGACCTGCTCCCGGTGATTGACAGCTGACAGCTGCCTCTGCATTCAGAGCCGCCGAGCAAGGTAGAAGATATCCAGCTGTTGAACCCAGGCCCTAGGACCCTCCCTAAAGGCCTCTATTCTCCGAAGGTAGACTGAAACTCCATCTTCAAGTGTGGTTTTGTCATGTGGTGCAAGTTTGACAGCTCCCACAGGTGTGATTCATTACCAAGGGCAGCCAACTCACATCTGCACCCGGACTCCCTGGGCAAGGTAACGAAATAACAATTATTGGAACTTGGTCTAGGGATTCGCATGACCTTATCCGCGAGAGGGTTCATGTGAACTCACCTTGCAAGTGACCGAGTGTCACCTATGTTTTCCCCTCATGGACTTCAATGGGACCAGTTTGAAAAACATTGCATTTATTTTTGAACACTTCAAAAATTCACAACTCTGGTTGTATATATGATACAAAGTTTGTTTTAGAACATACTTATAATTTGTGGCTCTTGACTGCTCCGAATAAAGGGAGCCATCTCAACGTGAGTGTGGATCTGCATGTTATACATTGTGCTGGAAAAAAGCAAAGTATGCAGGATTGTATTCTATTCAATTCTTTAGGATTTGTAGAGTGCATGGTTACCCAAAAGGGCCTCCCTGTGCTAAACAGCTAAAGGTAAAGAAGAACTGATTTTAACACCTTTCTGAATTTTGATTCTGCCTCAGTTGTCCTTACATATTCAGGGAGAGTGTTCGACAGCTTGAGGACCAGGGTAGCAAAGGAGCGTCCCACCACTCCTGGATTTCCTTATCCTGGGAACTTTGAACAATTGCTGGCTGGTAGAGTGAAGCAATCTAATGGGGTTGTATGGGGTGAGACATGTCTGAATCAGTCTGGGTCCCTTTTGGTACATCACTGGATGGGCCATGCACTGTGCCTTAAAATGGATTCTTTTAGTCACTGGTAACCAGTGCAGGTTGGCCAGCGCCGCAGTTATACAATGACATCTAGGCATTTTCTGCAATATACGAGTTCCAGTGTTTTTTTACGTCTTTCTATAACCGATTTGGGGCTACCCAGATAGAGGGAGTATCCATAGTCAAGTCAGGATATGACTGATTGTTGCACCATGATGCTTCTCATAGATTCTGGTAGCCACCTCTGAACCTTTCTCAAGGTACGTAACGGGCCAAACAATTTGATGGCAGTTTTTTTGCTTGATTTGCCATTCACAGCTTGTTATCAAGCCATACACCCAGACTTCTGACCTCCGATTTAAGAGTAGGTTAATTGCCAAGAAAGACGGGCCAATTCAAATCTAGCCACCTCCCTGGGTTGTTTCTCGTCACTATCGCCACTGTTTTTTTTCCCTATTTAGTTTCAAACTGCTTGCTGCCATCTAATCTACCACTTTCTTAAGTCAGTTCTTAAGGTGGTTAGATGTTCTATCAGTTTGATTGGAGAGGGTGATGATGATCTGTGTGTTATCAGTATATGATATTGACAAGAAACCATAGGCTTGTAAGATTTCAGTCAGCAAGAGACATACAGATTAGACAAGGTAGAACTTAGTGAGGATCCCTGCAGGACCCCACACTTAAAGGTGTAATTTTCCACCAGTAAACCTTCCTCACATACCTGAAACAAAGAGGTAATTACACACAGAGGGGCCGATTCACAGAACTAAACAGAGATAAAATCCTAAACTTACTACTTTTGGTATTCACAGACAGCATTTAGTAGTAGTAAAGTTAGGACTCCTAACTTTACTACTACTAAATGCCTTCTGTGAATACCAAAAGTAATAAGTTTAGGATTTTATCTCTGATTAGCTCTGTGAATCGGCCCCAGTAACATTTTCACTATGTACTAAATAAAATGATTGCAAATGAAATATTGCCTCCTAATTAGGACAATGTAATTGTTAAGGTTTTAATTGCTGTGTCTGTCATAATCGACATATGTGTCAGGCAATTCATTATTTCATCTAGGCTTGGACATTCTATGTTGGACATTGTTGTGCATCACTGTATATAGGACTTTGCACCTCTTCTCCATATATATTGTAGTTCTTCTACACTGATTTGCAAACACAGAATTATGTCTTAAGGACGACAAAGATTGTGTTAGTATTCCACATGCGTATCTAGTTTTATTTAGGTCTAGTGTTTATGGTTGTCTACAAGTAGTCAGTGGCCAGGTTCCGCATATGTTTCTGCTTCTAGAGTTGTGAAGTATTTTATCTGAAAATCCTACTTCCTTGGAAGGTTTTCCTTAAAAAGGATGGAGATCCCTCCAGCACACCAAGGGGGCAGATGTATGACCGTTTTTTGCAGTCGCAAAGGGGTTTTATGCCCGTTTGAGACCGCAAAAAAAATGTGGCCCATGTACCAACCCTATTTTGGGAGTCACTAATCAATTAGCGACTCGCAAAATAGGGTTAGTGACTCTCTATTAGGAAGGGGCGTTCCAAGGGTGCCCCTTCCTAATAGCGACTCCAAAACCTATGTATGAATGCTTTGAGACCGCACTTGTGGTCGCAAAACACTTGCAGTTTACCACCCTTCTCAGAAGGCACTCCAAATGGGTCGCAAACGGGACGGGGTCCCCAGGGAACCCCTTCCGCTTTGGAAATGCATGCACAATTATTTTGTATGGGCAGGTAGTGCTCCCAGGGACCACTGCCTGCCCTTAAAACATGAAACTGAAACGTTTCATTTTTATTTATTAAATGCATCCCATTTTCTTTGAGGAAAACGGGTTGCATTTAAAAAAAAAAATGCTTTATTGAAAAGCAGTCCGAGACATGGTGGTCTGCATCTGCCTCATTAATATTCATGAGGCATGCTATTTGCGACCCCATTGGGAATCGCAGACAGTGTCTCAGACACTGTTGTACATAGAATTTTGCGACTCGCAAATTTCAACTCACAATTTGTGGCAATTTGCGAGTTGCAAAATGCTACGGTGATACATCTGGCTCTCGGTGTCATTCTTCATCACTGTGGTCGCTCCTCTGCAGCAACAACTATTGCTAGGTGTGCTCACCAAGAGCTCTTTTTGGATTGTGTCAGCAGGGCATCCAACATCTTTGTTACGTTGTGTGAGAGAAATGGGTACAAGAAGTCTTGGCCTCTTTCAATAGGATTCTCGATGGGTGTTGTGCTGCAGAAGTGCAGCAGAGACCACGATTTGAGTAAAGGTGTGATTTTTACCCTACTTTTAATGCAGTTGTGATTTTCTCCTTAATCAGTTCGATGTACTGTACAGTCTGCTAATAATGCAGACATGGCATCGTCCTTTGCCAATGAGAAGATTGTAATTGTAATTATAATTGTATTTACAAACAATTTGCATATGTTTTAATATTTTCGGCCGTTACCGACCGGTATTGAGCGATCGGCATGTAGGTGACAGAAATTTGGCCGATTCGGTAAATTTACCAAATCGGTAAAATACCGACTCGGAATATTTACCGAATCGGAAAATTTTCCGAATCGGAACATTTACCGAATCGGTAAAATACCGACTCGGAATATTTACCGAAACGGAAAATTTACCAAATCGGTAAAATACAGACTCGGAATATTTACCGATTCGGAAAATTTACTGAATCGGTAAAATACCGACTCTGTAAAATACCGATTCGGTAATTAAGACTAGGTAAAATTGAAGATTGAGATGTAGGGAGGCTCTGAAATACCGAATTTGCTTCAAAATCGGTATTTAAGAGTCGGTATTTACCATGGATTAAAATCAGGTGGTAACCAGGTGCAGCCTATAAAAATGGACCCAAAATGCAATGCTGTTTGCACAATGGCGGCATTTTATGTCATCGCAAGACGGCTACGGCTACAGGAGGAAGGAGAGAGGGAATGGCTGAGACAGGAGCAGGTCTACAGGCAGAGGGTGACCCTGTTCATGCTCACAGAGGAAGAGATACTGCAGAGGTACAGGTTGGCTCCAGACACCATCTTGGTGCTCATCAGGGACCTAAAACCACTGTTGCAGCACCCCACCCCAAGGGCACATGCAATTCCACCCCATGTACAGGTGCTGTGCAGCCTCCGCCTGCTGGCGTCAGGGAGCTACCAGAGCGTGGTTGCTGCGGTGGGAGGGGTGACCCAGAGCACCCTCTCAAGGTTTTTTCACAAATTCCTTGACGCCATGTTGCAAATGATGGAACATTACATTTCTTTCCCATCCACCCATGCTGAACTGTTTCAAACCAAATCTGAGTTCTACCAGATGGCAAGATTTCCCCATATCATCGGCTGCATTGATGGCACGCAATCCCCATTTGTCCCCCTGCTGACACAGAATATATCTACCGGAATAGGAAGTCAACCCACACCATCAACGTCCAGGTGATTTGCAATGCAAAGTTCGTCATCACAGACCTTGTTGCGAAATTCCCTGGAAGTACCCACGACTCCTATATTTTTCAGAACAGCAGCATCTATGCACGACTGTCAGCAGGGGAATTTGGCGAAGGATACCTCCTAGGTAAGACAGAGTGTGTGACCCCTTCAACACCTATTGCAGTGAGAATTACAAGTATACATGTGAGTAATGTATTCCCATTTCCCTTTTAGGAGACAGTGCATATGCCCTACGTTCATTTATCCTCACTCCCTACCTCAACCCCTCCACACCCAGCCAAAGGAGGTAAAACCGGGCCCACAAAAGTACACGCAATGTGGTAGAACGGACCTTTGGCATCTGGAAGAGCAGATTTAGATGCCTTCACAAGAGTGGAGGTGCAAGGCAGTATACCCCCATCACCTGCTGCAAGATAATTGCTGTCTGTGCCATGTTGCACAACTTGGCTGTGAGGAAGGGTACTGAGGTGGAGTTGTCTGACTACAAGGATCATGACGACGACAATGCTGTGCCTGACAGACAACCTGCTGGAGTCACAACACCAAGTGATGGCAGATACAGATGTGAGGAAATAACAAGCAACTATTTCTGAGTAAGTAATGAGACACAACAGGTTGTGTATGGGACAAAAGTATTTTTATGTTGCCACAAAGTTAAAGCACTTAAGTGAAACTAATTAAATTAAAGAAAGGTGGGGACAACATATCCTGGGTTACATCACCCACACTGGCAAAGTCATTTGCGCCCGCGCTTCCCAGAGCCACTGGGATGTTGCTCACTGCCTTCCTCATGGCCTGCAGGCTCAGCTGGGCGCCTGCTGCTCCTACGAGGCTGAACCACAACGCTAGCCAAGCTGCTGCGGCTACTGCTGTCATCTCCCTCAGCCACATCCAGGGCAGGATTCTGTGCAGTTTGAGATATTATCATTGCCTCGAGGGCACTGGTGATCCTGGCCATGCCCCTGGTGACCTCGGCCGTGTTCTGGGTGAGGCTTTCCTGCATGTTATTGCCTCTACGGCATAGCTGTGCTGTGGCTGTGGCCAGGCGATTCATGGCCCTATTGTTTACACGGGCGTCCCTGCGCCTTTTGTGCAAAGCTGCGTGATTGCAGTTGTTATTCATGCAGCTAGGTCAGCATTGGATTTTGCAATCTCCCTGTTGCTTTGTACCATGTCACTGATGCCCTTCCCCATTTCTCCAATTTGTAGGTTTAGGGCACGGAATTGGCGGTGGCAGGCCTGTATTGCTTTCCCCTGCATGCGTTGGATGCGCACCATGCTTCCCTCCAGCCCACGGAACACAGTGCCATCTCCAGAGCCACCTGCACTGCTGGGCCTGCGTCGACGTCTGCGCATGGTGACAGATTCTGTGGTGGGCTGCAGTGCAGCAGGACGCATAGGTGCAGTGTCTTGAGCCTCAGCCTCTGCTGCCTCCATCACTGGCAGTGGGGCCACGACTCGCCTCCTGGTTGGTGAGGTTGCAGGTGCAGGCAGTAACATTGATGGGGAGGTGTCAGGAGAGAATTGCAATGAAGGGGATTGGGAAAGGTGTGGGGAGTGGGGAAACTCGGGGGTCAGGACTGTCCCTCTTCCTGGGTGCTGGCAGTTGTGTCTTCCTCATCCTGCGAGCCATGGACATGGCTTGGCCCTGCCTCGTCACTGCCCTCCCTCGCTGCTGCGGTCCCTGCTGTTGGTGTGGCTTGACTGGCTGATGTTGCCCCTAGGTGTAAATAAGCGTATGTCAACTGAGTGCAACTGTGTCACAGTGACTAAAATAAAATCTTTACACATTTTACTTTCATTAATCTGCATTACTTTCACTGCCTTGCTGATGTCTGTTCAGTTATACATGGTCTAATATTAGCAGACTACATTTCCCATAATGCATTGCTCCTATATAGTGCTAGCAGTACTGGACTGGGGTTGGCCTGTGCACAAAGGGTTAAGGGATGCTGGGTGGCATGAGGTGTCATGCTGCGCATGCGTCTTACCTTTTGCTTTGGCTCTGGCTGAGCTGTCCACATCTTCCAGTCCCACAACACTGTCTGCCTCGATGGTTGACGCCACCAACTCCTCCAGGTCAGTCAGGTGGGGTGCTGGGTTCCTGCCTCCACCGGTGAGACCAGCCTGTTTGTGTAGGTCTGCCATCTTTCTTTTTGTGAGGCTCCTAATGTCGTAGAACCTTTTTTTCAGGTCATCAATGCTCCTGCTGGTGACTCCCACAGCATTCACCCTTTCACCAATGTCTAGCCAGAGCTTGCGTTTAGCTGACTCAGCTACAGTGAGGGATAGCTTGCCAAAAAGTTGGTTGTGGACTCGAACCACCTCCTCCACTAGTACCTGCAGCTCCATGCTGCTGAACTTAACTTTCCTTTTCCTCTCTGCCTTCTGACTCTCACTGCTGCTAGCCATTTTCACTGTGAAACACTCCCAGAAATCACTCCCTGCTGCTCTGTGTCTCTGCTCAGCTCTGACTGCCTCTCCAGAACCTTCTAATAAGTTGCAGCTGCCTGGGTAGCCACTTCCTGGTTGGGAGGGGGAGGGTGGTAGCACATGATTGGCTGTTTTCATTAGTTTCACTTTTGCTTGCTTCCCGATTCGGATTTTACCGATTCGGTATTTACCGAATCGGTATTTACCGAATCGGTATTTCCAATGCATTCTTATGGGCCTTTGGGCCCATAGGGATGAATGGGAAATACCGAATCTGGAAATACCGAATCGGTAAATACCGATTCGGTAAATTCCGAAAATCCGATACCGACTTTTAACGAATCGGTAAAAAATACAGATTTTTTACCTACATCTCAATTACCGATTGTTGAATACCGAATCGGTAAAATTCGGTATTTAAGAATCGGTAATTTCTGATTACCTACATCTGGCCCTAGGTTCTTTACCACAAGGTATTTATTTATCATAGTCTTCAATTTGATGTTTAATTTCTGATATTGGCCTAGTCAAAGTCAAGTCTAAGTCAAAGTACAATTTATTTGGCTATAAAAATAGCCATAAAAGCCCACACAGTATACATACATACACTGTGCAAAGAGGCAGAGACACCATAGTACATAAACCGGTAATAAATATTAAAATACATAGA
The DNA here is from genome assembly GCF_964261635.1 of Lissotriton helveticus. Classification (NCBI taxonomy): domain Eukaryota; kingdom Metazoa; phylum Chordata; class Amphibia; order Caudata; family Salamandridae; genus Lissotriton; species Lissotriton helveticus. Next base: position 1,396,852,101 of record NC_136063.1, on the reverse strand, counting down.
ACCTGATAAAATTAGCAGCAAACAATATTGTAGTAAATCTGCATGCTGCAGAAAAAAATTACTTTAACACCAATTGGCTTAGTCATTTGCTTTCAAAATCATATGCTGTATTCCAGATTTTGCATTACTGGTGCCGATAATATTGATTTTGTGTTACCAGTACCGATAATATTAGAACCTGCATATAGGTGCTGATAATTTTGAATTTGTTTACGTACATGTTTGTTATTTTGCTTACAAGGACCATTATGTTAAGTTCATAAATTGGGTACCTGAAAATTCTGCATGTATCACCCACACGTGGTATTTACTAACAGTTGTAAATAGACTTTAAGAATGTTGAGGTGTGTAGGCTCTTACATATAATGAAAACTCATGAAACTAAGTGGCATATTTACAAGGGGATTGTGCCACTGGAATGTCACTTTCACTTTCTGGTGGTGCAATGCCCTGCACCATATTTACAAAGTAGAGTCAAGCCACTTTTTGTGGATTAACACTGCTTTGTGAATATGGTACCCTTTCACACAGGTAATGGGGCGTGCATTGAGTGTTGCTGTTCCACTTCAGCACCCATTGTGTTTTGATGCTGCCCCAGATTTACAAGGATCTGTAAATCTGAGGCAGTGCCAAAAAATAATAGGCGTTTGAATAGAGCAGCGAAGAGAAATGCCTTTATTTCTCCTCGTTTTTGCTCTTTCTATGTGTACTGAAGAATGCAGCACACATAGAAAGAGAAAAACATCATGAATGATTGATTATGTGCAGGAAGGTTTCCTTTCTGTACATAAACAATCATTAAATAATGGCAATGTGCTACTTCATTGTGTGCTGCGGAATGCAGCACACATAGAAGTACCAACCTGCTGCCATCATTGCTTGTTTATGTGCAGGAACGGACACTTACCTGCACTTAAATGATCATTCCCTGCAACACAGACACCCTTGCACTATGGTGCAAGGGTGTCTGTGTTGGCGCTAGGCAGCTATTTTTAGCACCAGTGCTAGGAAAAATCAGGGGTGTGCCGTACTGTTGTAAATACGGCGCATCCTTGTATTTTGGAAATGCAGGAGAGCGGTGCTGTGAAATTAGCTGCAACGCTGAGCTCTGCTATTTCCTTGTAAATATGCCTCTAAAAATCCCAGCATGCTTTGTTCAGTTGGGTGAAAACTCAGGGCTGATAGAAAGGTAAACTCATAACAAGATGCCTGTTGACACCTATTTCAATATACTATATAGATCAGGTAATTTCAAATGCAGGTACAAAGAAAATAGCAGAAAGAGGCTGATGAAAGAAATCAACAACTACTCATCTTAGATAAATCTTTAGCGAATTTGCCAATCCATGGAGTCTCATACACAAGATTATTGTATTGCAATCAGGGCAAAGTGGGATTCGATGTGCACCAAGAGTAATAACCTACATTTGCATCTATTGTTTGCATCTTTCTACAAGATCCATAGTGTGGACGCTAGAGAGCATATATGGAGTTCCACAGAAAGTATAAAACAGGGCAAAACATAGGTTTTGAGGAAGAACCGAAAATATTCAACATGCCTTATGTAGTAGAGCTACCACACAGGATTTTAACAACACAAAACACACATCCACCACTGATTACTATTCCCTGGAAAATGTTCTGCCTGTCACAATATGTATAAATATTGCAAGCCACTGGGGAGTTCCTTATTAACGTAATGGAAGTCAACAGTCACTTGTAATACCCTTCAAAGTCTGGCAAAGGGTATTTTTTTTCTTATAATACATGGTCAAACCCTTACCCTTGCCTTAAAATATTAAATCCCTGGCTTCTTGCCCCTTTAAATGAATGAGTATGGTTGCAAACATATAGCAAAAATGTAGAAAATGTAATGCAAATTAAAAACAATATGCACCTAGAAACGTGTTGGAAAAATGTATTATTTGTAGTTTAATCTAAGTCACTTTCAAAAATGACAATGGATGATAAGATGTTGTAACATGCAGAGAGATTCCTGTTTTTTTTGTATTGAGAATAGGTGCAAACTATAAACACAGTGTCATAAATATTTCAATTTATTTTTTAAATATTTGTATTGGCATTTGGTTAGCTATACAAATAAAATACACCATTGACCAAGTCATCTCTGCAGGTTAGAAATCTGTTGAGTGTGTGAGGACTTACTGCAATTACATGGCAGCATGTGATGTTATAAAATGTTGATTTGATTATTTTTACATGTGATTAATTACATTTGAGAATTAATTTTTAATTATTGTTCTTTACTTTTTCATGATAATAAATCTAAAGTCATTGAATTTTTGTCTTTTTAGTTATGTTTTCTCCTTTGTCATTTTACTATTAAGTATTAAGTACTGAATTGCCTAGGTTGTTACATATTATGCGTTGTTTATCCCTGACCTAGGAATTATTGTATCCATTTATTCAGGGGGTCCTTGTTACCTACAAACATATTAATTTAGCCTACATAGCCAAATATTTGCTATCCTTGTTACATTTTGTAGTCTGGTGCCGCCACTCGTTTGCGATGTCCCAACTATCTGGTCACTAGATTCATCTGAATCTGGTCTCATGGCTTTGCCAGAAGTTTTACTTATGTCACAAGTCCTAAATGACTCTGGTTCCGAGGCAAGGAATGAGGGGAAATGGGGTTAATCGAAAGAAAATAATACTCTTAACTGTGGGAATTGCATAAAGAAACAAAAGAAAATCTGTGTCACAGGTGATTCAGACTTCAGGAGGTAGGAGGCATGTTGTGGGAAGCGTGTTTCGAGAGGTGTTAGCAATATATGTGAATCCTGTGGCTTCTAGGGGAGATGTTTCTATATCCGGACGTGGGGGGAGGTGATATAGCTTGTAATGTGTTCTGGGTTGCACAAGTCATATACAGCATACGGCACATGGTCGGACACCTCAGTCATCAAGCATCCTAATCTCCTTTGGGTGGCTCCTCATCGCTCCCCTCACTGGAGACATCTTTCTGGTCTCCCTCTTCTAGGTTGTCTGGACCAATCAGTTCTGAATCTATGTCCCTTCCCCGGTGCTCCCAGTTCTCTCATACCTATGTCCACAGTACAGCCATAGGGTACCACCAAACCCTTCTGGTGTCTTCTCGATGGAGGGTTCTTTCTTTGGCCCTAGCCCATGCTGTAATGTCTCTCGCCCATGTTTCAAACACGGGTCCTGTCCCTGACTTCCATGCCATTGCTAATCTATGTTTGGCCGATGCGTGGGCCAAGTCTAAAAACCTAGTACCTACTCTACGTGCTTTGCGTCTGGTGAATCCTCCCAGGAGGTAGGTTTCTACAGTGCAAGGAAGAGAGCATCCTAGAGTGGCATGGTGCCAGAGGAGAACTGCGGTTCAAAATACCTGGAGTGTAGGGCACCCCCATGTTATATGACAGAAGTCCACCTGATACCTAGGACATTCCTGAGGCTCTCCACCATATATATATCCTGTAGTCTATTGGGGGTGAGGTAGGTCATGTGCAGAAAGTTAAATTGTATATATTTCAGTCTCATATTCCCTATCTGTGACTTTGCGGCCCAAGATTCCTTCCCATCTGGCCTTAAGGGTCACCAATGGTCTGCGCCCCCTATCATTCAGAGACCAATGGAGTCATGCCACTAGGTGTTGTGCCCAGCCCATGGAAAGTAAGCGCTGGAGCACTGTATAAAGTGTAGGCGTATCCCGTCCACTGTCCCAGAGATCTTCAAAAGTGTGTAACAGTGCCTCATAGTTCCGAATTGGACCTCGGGACAATGCATATTGATCTGATAGCTCCTTTAGCAGTATCAGAACACCCAACTGGAAGCAATCCAAGAGTTGGGCACCGGTGAAATAGGCAACGTGGTTCCCATGAGGTAGGCCCACCAGGGGCAAAGCAGATGTATAAAGTGGAGCTCTTTGGATCCTTACAACGCAGCAGCTCCAGCAATGTGGAGCTACCTGTCTCGGCTGTGGAATGGCCACCTCAGTATGTAGCAGCCGGGCCAATAGGAGTGCATGGTAGTGGGCTAGGCCCATAAGGTTCGATTCGCTACTTTGGGTTTCATCAAGCCATCGGGCCATCCATTGCATTTGCTCTGCTCTATAGTACAGCTCAAGGTCTGGTGCTCCAGCCCTCCATCATCTGGTAGTTGGCTCATGACCTCAAGCAACATTCTATGACAGCCTTCATCACATATTAATTCAGAAAGCAGGACCTCTAACTGATTGAACCACTCAATGGGTATCTCAACCAGGAGATTTGTGAAAAAATATATGTGAATGAGCATCGCAATTCTGGACATTGCAATTCAGGCCATAATTGACAATCGCAGGGATCTCCAAAAAGTAACACACGCCTTAAGGGATCGAAACGCTACTCCCTAGTTTTCCTCTTGTAGATCATCCAGTTTATGATATAACTGAATGCCCAGTTATTGAAAGGTTTGTGGTGACCATGTAAGTCCCAGGGGAAGGTCTGGGGGTTTGGGAACCCCCTGATTACAGGGAAACATACAGATTTTGGTCTGATGGACACATAGGCCTGATAGTTTCCTGAATTCCTCAAGGCGAAGGATCGCACTTTGAGCCCCAGTAGGGCCATCAGGCAGGTACAGAAGGATGCATCCGCATTAAGTGAAATGAATTGCTCATGGCCATCTACTTTTATACCACTACCTCTACCCTCCATCTGAAATAAGTCCACCAGGGGCTTAATGGTTAGGGCATATAGCAGGGAAATAGCAGCCATCCCTGCCTTATACTCTGAAATATGTCTAATGTTGTAGAGAGCGTACTCCAGTCTTAACCCTTGCTGTCGGTCCAGAATGAAGTAGGGTAACCCATTTAATCCAGTCCTCCCACTTTCCTATCTAGAGAATAACCTTCGACAGGAAGTCCCACTATAAAGAGTCGAAGGCCTTCTCGAGGTCCACCGACATGAGCATTACCGCCGGCAAAGCCTATACTTCCGGGTGGTAGAGAAAAAGGTTCAGTCTCCTGAGATTGTGGAAGGTACTACGGTGCAGTATGAAACCGTTTTGGTCTTTGTGGACCAGAACTGGCACACAGGGGAGCAAGCTACAGCTAGAACTTTACATGTTGAGCATGGACAATGGGTAAAATGTGGAAGTTAGAGCATCCTGAATTTTGGTTTTGGGGAGGGAAATCAGGGTTACACTTATAGATTTGGGTAAATGGCCTGCCACCAAGGACTTAGCATAGAGTGCCTCCAGGTTTTGGGCTATCATGCCTGTAAAAGCAGTGTAAAACTCTGCTGGTAGTCTGTTGGGGCCCGGGGTCTTGGCAGTGGCCATTTCCTTAATGGCATGTCATATGTCCTGGGATGTCACTGGTCCTTCAATAGATTCCTGTGCCCCATGTGGCAGTTTTAGGAGAAGCTGATGGTTCAGGAACCTATCTTGCAAGCTTTCTGAAAGTGCCTCTGCGTGGCAATATCAAGCCTTGTAGTAATTTCCAAACTCATCATTGATGGCCTGTGGGGAATAGATGCACTCCTGCTGCAGATGTTAGGTGTGTAATGGGTGTACCTCGTAGTTTGGGGTGAATGAGCCATGCCAGTAGCCTCCCTGATTTACCCTCTTCATCGTGGGCTCTCGCTCTGTCCTTTTTATAATCATGGCATCCCTGTTGTTCTAAGGTAATATTGTAACATTCCTTTGGAACTAATAGCTTTCGATGATTAATGGGGTCTAATCCTAAGCTATTCTCCAGTGTATGAAAGGTGACAACTAGTGTATGTAGTTCTTCATTAAGTTCTCTACAGATACGTACTCACTGACCCATGCAGTGGCCACGGACTACAACTTTGAAAGCCTCCCATTCTATAAGGCCTGCCGATTCTGAGCCTTGATTATTAATAAAATACTCTGTGAAGACTGTGTAGTATTCCTTATAACAAGTGTCCTCCAGTGCCGTCTGTTGGGGTCGTCATGAGGGAATCATTGGCCTATATTTTGATGTCAAGAAACCAGGATATCAATCTCAGGACCAGATGACTATTCCCCAAATCGCCTTGACTACTGCACATAACATACAATTGCAATCTACCTCAAACACCAGCAGGGAGCAAAGGGGATGTGGGATGAGAAAAGAGAGACTGCCTCAGTCGTCCGGTGCTCCAACATGTGAGTTTTCTCACTGGCACCTATGAATAAGCACAAGACAATTATACCTCCAGTAATCTCTTCCTATGCGACAACCCTGCAAAGTTTCTCAAGCAGGCGCAGGATAGAGACTCTATTCTCCAACGACAACTCAATTTCCCTGAGGGAGCTCGGAAGAGGCGCGAAGCAAAGACACTACCTCACACCTGAAGAACACAGTGAAGAGCAGCATGATATTCGTGCAGGCGCATTAACGCTCCTCATTGGTCTCACGGCCAAGTCGGCTAGATTGTGAACCAAATTTGAGAATAGCGATGGACTTATTAGGATGATCACAAATCTGTAACTTTACCCATTGCTGCTTTAACCTTCGTGAAGATTTCCAACACAAACTTAGTCTTTTCCAATGCAGGTATTTCTTTACAAAAGTATTTTTAGCTCTCAAAGAAGTTTGTTTTAGAGACAAACTATTGTTAAGGGTTCCTGACAATCGGTCAACACCCTAGGATTAGAGGGCTCTGGTCAGAGAGGGTATGTCCCATATATTCAGTAAAGGTTGCATATTTGTTCAGCCTCTCTGAGCAGAGGAATCTGTCCATCCTAGTGTGGAGGGCATAAATGTGGGAGTACTAAGAGTAGTCACGCTCTATACTATGTATAATGCGACAGACATATGTCAGTTCCCAGTGTTGCAACCAGTCCCAGAAACCGGTCACTATTCTTTGAGCTTGCTCTCCAGGTAAGGGGGCTGTGGAGCGATCCAGGAGCGCATCAGTGACACAATTAAAGTTCCCTCCCACAAGCAAGTCTCTGCTTACCAAATGCCCCAGGGCTGACGATAGTGAATGGAGGAATGCCAACTGCCCTTGATTAAGTGCATAGATGCCCCCAAATGTCACATTCTTCTCAGTTGCCTGTCCGTCACCAGGACATACTGCCCCTCCATATAAACCGATGATTGTATAAGTTCGAAAAGAGTCCCAGTCCTGCCCATACCAATGCCTCCCTTGCATCGGCAGAGTAAGAGGTGGCATATAATTGGCCACACTATCTACGGCATAGGCACTCCACCTTTATCCCCGTGAGATGGGTCTCATACAGCACATGCACTCCTCTGTAACCTAAGGTATTTATAAAAATTGTGTTGCTTAGCTGCAGATACCATTCCCAGACATTCCAAGTCACACAGATAATTTCCAGGTTCCTATCACCCATTTATATAGGACTACCATTAACTTCATCCAGTTGCTTCCTAGCCAACCCCAGATCCACACTCCCAACCAACCAAGCAGTGCCCCCCGGGACAAACAACAACAGGTGCCCCAACATCGAACTGTTCATCCCCAGGGCAGATAAGCAGATGCAGGTTGCCCAAATTTACAGTAACCAACAAACAGAGTCATAACTAAGACTCCTCCAGACTCCTAGGAGAGGTCGAGTGGTAGGGTGTAGGCAAATACAGTCTGATACTCATGCATCAGCTCCGGCCTATGTATGGTGTGTAAGGCAAGGTTGCCATCTAAGTCTACACTAAATTCACAGTCTAACTGTTCAAGAGACTTGGGTTTAGGCAGTTACCTCTCCCAGCACCCCGGAGTATTTGCAGCCATCCCTCAGTTGGCAGGTGGTCTTTGTAGTTGTCTTTTGCACCCCACTAACCATCCTACAACAACAGGATAGAGGACAAGGGCCAGCATAACAAGTTGGTCATGGCACCTCTGAGTCAGGCCAGTTCATCAACAGACTTTGGGGTCACCACAGGGAAGCCTCCTCATCCAAGACTGATCTCTCTGATTCAGAGTCTGCTTATTGTCTCTCCGACGGAGAGCCAATCTCTGATTCCGATCCTGTCTGCACTGCGATGTCCACTGCCGCATGAAGTCCTACCTCTCTTTCCTGCTCAGCCTGAGTCCCAGTCGGTTTCTTCAGCGTACCTCTGCTCCTAGACCTTCAAGGTCTTTTTCTGGGTCTGTGTTTGCTTTCTCCGCCCTTTAGGCATCAGCCAATCTCAGAACTTCTGAGGTTCTTCACAAAAGTGAGTTTTGCCAATCAGTAGAATCTTTTGTTTGGCTGGAAACATCAGGAAGTATTGCAGGCCTTTTCTATCTGTTCTACTTTCACTTCAATAAACAAGGCTCTCTTAGTTTGTACTGTGGCAGTATAATCCAGAAATCAATCAATCAATCAATCATTTGTAAAGCGCACTACATACCCGCAAGGGTCTCAAGGCGCTGGGGGGGCTACTGATTGAACAGCCAGGTCTTGAGTATCCTCCTGAAGGTCAGCAGGTCTTGGGTCTGTTGTTGGCTCAGTGGGAGGGTGTTCCATGTCTTGGCGGCGAGGTTGGGAGAAGGATCTCCCATCGGTGGTTGTTCTTCGGATGTGTGGGACGTTGGCGAGTGATAGGTCGGCGGAGCGTACCTGGCGGTTGGGGATGTAGAAGGAGAGCCGTCTGTTGAGGTAGGCTGGGCCGGTCTTGTGGAGTGCCTTGTGTGTGTGGGAGAGGAGCTTGAAGGATATCCTCTTGTTGACGGGGAACCAGTGCTGGTTTCTCATGTGGGGGGTGATGTGGCTTGGCGTGGTACGTCGAGGATCAGTCCTGCCGAGGTGTTTTGGATGCATTGTAGTCGTTTGATGAGCTTGTTCGGGGCTCCCACGTAGAGGACATTTCCGTAGTCGAGTCTGCTGCTGACGAGGGCCTTGGTGACTGTCTTTCTTGTATCTATCAGGATCCATCTGTAGATCTTGCGTAGCATGTAAAGGGTGTTGAAGCAGGAGGAGGAGACGGCGTTGACTTGCTTGGTCATTGAGAGCGTTGAGTCGAGGATGATTCCCAGGTTGCGTGCGTGTTAGGTGGGTGTCGGGGCTGCCCCCAGTGCCATCGGCCACCAGGAGTCTTCCTAGGCTGAGGGGTTGGAGCCGAGGATGAGGACCTCCATCTTGTCCGAGTTCAGCTTCAGACGGCTAGTCTTCATCCAGTCGGCGACAGCCTTTATTGCTTCGTGGAGGTTGGTTTTGGCAGTGATGGGGTCCTTGGTGAGGGAGAGGGACAGCTGAGTGTCATCGGCGTAGGAGATTATGTTGAGGTTGTGCTGTCGAGCTGCGTGTGCAAGCGGGGCCATGCAAATGTTGCACAGCGTCGGGCTGAGGGAGGATCCCTGGGGTACGCCGCAGATGATCTTGGAGGCTTTGGAACAGAATGGGGGGAGGTGGACGCTCTGGGTTCTGCCGGAGAGGAAGGAGGTGGTCCAATCCAGAGCCTTGTCTCGGATCCCTGCGGCGTGGAGGTGTGCGTGTAGTGTGCGGTGGCAGACAGTGTCGAAGGCGGCAGAGAGATCTAGGAGGATGAGTGCTGCAGTCTCGCCATTGTCCACAGGGGCGATGAGGGCAGTCTCGGTGCTGTGGTTGCTGTGGAACCCTGACTGGGAAGGGTCCAGGATTCTGTTTGGATTGGGTTAGCTGTCTGTTGACGATTTTCTCGATAACCTTGGCCGGGAAGGGGGGCAGAGAGATGGGCCGGAAGTTCTTGAGGTCTCTTAGGTCTGCCTTAGGTTTTTTGAGTAGGGTGTTGATCTCTGTGTGTTTCCAGATCTCTGGGAAGGTCACGGTCTCGAGGGAGAGATTGATGAGGTCGCGCAGGTGGGGTGCGATGGAGCTGCTTGCTCTGTTGAAGTGCGGGAATGGGTCTGTCGGAGAGCCAGAGTGGATTGTGCGCATGGTCTTGATGGTGTCAGCGATGCTCACACTGGCCCAGGCTAGCAGGGGGTCATGCTCAAAGGTGTGCGGGGGGTCTGTTGTTTTGCTGTCTGTTGGGGCTGTCTGGTTGTTGAAGCTGTCATGGATGTCTGCTATCTTGCGGTGGAAGAAGGTGGCGAGGGATTCACACAGGGCTTGCGTCGGCTGGATGCTGTTGGAGTTGGAGCTGGGGTTGGAGAGTTCCTTCACGATGTTGAAGAGCTCCTTGCTATTGTGTGCGTTGTTGTCAAGGCAGTCTTTGAAGGAGGTCGTCTTAGGAGGTCGTCCGATGGGGTGGTGGTGGTTGCGGATGGCGTCCTTGTGTGCTGCGTGGCTGTCCGTAGTTTGTTCACTGTGTTATTTCTTCTCTAGTTTCCGGCAGGCTTGCTTGAAGGCTAGGAGTTCTGGGGTGAACCAGCTGGCCCTCTTGCTGGTGTCTCTGTGGGGGGGTTTCTGCAGCGGGGCGAGGGGGTTGGCGCAGTCCTCCATCCAGCGTTTGAGGATGTGGGCAGCGTCGTCGTGTTGGAGGGTTCGTGGTTGGACTGAGAGCGAAGTTTGCATGTAGTTGGTCTTCTGTGATTTTGCTCCAGCAGTGGTGGGGGATCTGTTGGGTGCGGTGGTGTGTGGTGGGCTTCTGGAATGCGAAGTGGATGCAGCAGTAGTCGGTCAGAAGAGTTCGGTGGTGTGGCTTGAGGAGAAGACAGGGTCGAGCGTGTGGCCGGCGGAGTGGTTGGGCGTTGTGACGAATTGCTTCAGTCCGAGGTTGGCGAGGTTATCGATCAAGGTTGTGGAGTTGTTCTCGTTGTTGTTCTCAAGGTGAAAGTTCAGGTCTCTGAGGAGGATTTAGTCGGTGGAGGTCAGGGCATGCGTGTTGATCAAGTCGGCGATGGAGTCGCTGAACTGGGGGCAGGGTCCGGGGGGCGGTAGACGACGGTGCCTCCGAGGGTGGAGTTAGGGTCTGTGTGGATCTGGAAATGCATGTGTTCGGCGTTGCTGAGCGCGTCGTCGGTGCTAGTCGAGGCCCTGATGCTGTTCTTGTGGACGATGGCGATTCCTCCTCCGACTCCGTTGGTGCGGTCTCTGCTGGTGATCTTGTAGCCATCTGGGATGGCTATGGCGATGTCGGGTGCGGAGGAGTCGTTAAACCAGGTCTCTGTCAGGAAGGCGACGTCCGGGAATATTGTGTTGAGCAGGTCCCAGAGCTCGACGGCATGCTTGCGTGCGGAGTGGGTGTTCAGTAGTATGCATCGGAGGTGGTTGGGGTCTTTCTTGGTGGGTGGTTTGTCGACTCTGAGGCTGGTGTAGCTGCAGTTCTGGCAGGTGAAGGGGCCGTGTGTGCGTTTCGGGGTGGCCTTGAAGCAGGTGCGGCTCCGTCCGGAGTTGAGAGCGTGCAGAGTGCTGGCGTCGTAGTGGCGGCAGTCATCGTGGCGGGCGCGGGGGCCAGGGGTTCTGGCACTGGGAGTGGTCCAGGCATGGACGGGCGCAGACGGGCTTGCCCTAGGCGCGCCAGCGGCACGGCCGCGCAGCTGCCGGCATATATGGGGAGGTGGGAGGGAGGAGCCGCTGGGAGGCGGGAGGCAGGGGCAGCAAATGGGCAGTGGCCCGTCAGGGGGCGGGGCTGCAGGGGATGCAGCAGCAAGGTCGGTGAGGGACAACGAAGGTAACAGAAGGAAAAAGGGGCATAAAATCGAGAGGAAACGAGTGGCACAGAAGGCAAAAAGGCACAAAAACGAGTGGAACAGAAGGCAAAATGGGCACAGAAACGAGTAAAAAAACGAGTGGCACAAAGGGCAGAAGGGCACTAAAAAATGAGTGGCACAGAAGGCAGAAGGGCACAAAAAACGAGTGGAACAGAAGACAAAAGGGGCACAAAAACAAGGGGAAAACGAGTGGCGCAGAAGGGCACAAAAAACGAGTGAAACAGAGGACAGAAGGGCACAAAAAAGGAGTGGAACAGAAGGCAAAAGGGGCACAGAAACGAGGAAAAAAATGATTGGCGCAGAAGGCAGACGGGCACAAAAACGAGTGGAACAGAAGGCAACAGGGGCACAAAAACGAGGGCAAAACGAGTGGCACAGAAGGAAAAAGGGCACAGAAATATCAGACAAACGAGTGGCAAGAGGCAAAATACAGAACACAGAAATACAGGGGAAGCTAAGAACAGAAAGCAGAACGGGCAGAGAGGCACGGGGCAGCGAGAGGAACAGAAGGGAAAACCAGGCAGAGACACAGGGGCAGTGAGGGGTACAGAAGGAAAGACCGGGCATCGAGAGCACGGGGACTGCGAGGGGAACAGAGGGAAGAAAAAGGGGCATGGACCACGTACAGGCAGCGGGGGTAGACAGACAACAGCAGTCACAGACACAACAATGAAAATACAGGCAATACAATAAAAGCAATAAAGCGGAGGATGAACAAACCTACCTACGGCCTACCACTGGCCATCAGGGATGAGGCGCAGGTGGTAACCTGCAGGTGGTTGAGGGCCTCGAACTTCCTCTGCAGTGGCAGCTGGGGCAGGGAGACAAAGGCGGTGCTGTGTGGAGGGGGAGGGACCTACCTTGTGGGGTCAAGGGTCGCTCCCCCAAAACAGCGAGACCTCCTCATTTCCATTGATGTATGGGCCATCCACTCATGCCCTCTGCGGTAGGGTATCTCTGTCTCTAAAGTGGAGGAGCCTGCCCACCACTGGGCTAGGGGGCCAGGCTGGAGTTGGACTGTACTCTGTGTGAATAAAGGTGTTAGATAGTTCAGGGCAACTTCTGTCTACAACTAGTGTTCGAGATAGGACACCATCTCCTCCTTCAGTACCCTCCAGGAGGCTCAGTATACAAATATTGTTCCATCGGTTGAGGCCCTTTGCATCTTCAGCTCGATATTCCGAAGTAGGTATCTTATCAGGCAATGCTATGACCTGTTGAGTCAAGTCCAATTGTGTAGGACGTACTTCAACAATCCCTGACTCCACTTCCTTCACCCTTTCTGCTAGTTTATGGTGGTCCACTCTCAGCACTAAGAAGGCAGTAATATCCTGTTGGAATGTGGACTTAGTGTCTGCAATAGCTGCTAATATTTTGTCGCATTGTAGTTGCATGGGAGGTGACGTGTTATTTCATCCATCAGCCTCTCAGGGCACAGTTGCTGCAGGTTCATTAGCGCCTGCCTGACTACTAGATTGGCTGATCCTTGGCTTTCCCATGTCCATCACCCTTACTGTTGATACGGGTAATATCTACAGAGGAGTCAGCAGGCCTTTTGGCTGGGCCAAGTAGCAGTCAATGATAACTTCCCGCCCACAAGTAGTAGGCTGGTTTGTCCCTTTTTCTTATGCTGATGATACCCAGATAATGTTTTTCCCTTTCTTCTACTAAGGGACTTGAACCCTCAGTCCTTCAGTTAGGATTTAGTAAAGTTGCGCCCTTGGTTGCAAAGCAACCTGCTCAAATTAAATGGAGAGAAGACTGAAGTCAAGTTGATCTTAGGCAAAAGACATGACCTTTGGGGAACGCAACATTGGGCCTCAGAACTAGGAGCTCTGCCCACACCGGTGAACCATGTTTGGAATTTGGGTTTCATTGTAGATTAACATCTGTCAATGAAACAACAAGTAGCCAAGGTGTCTTCCACATGTTTTACTGTTTTGAAATGGCTAAATAAGATTGTATAGCTGATTACCCTCTCAGCACAGAGAACTGTAGTCCATGCCTTGGTCACTTCTAGACTGGACTACAGTAATGTTCTTTACCTGGAAACCGACAAAGCGATGATCCAGAGGCTTCAAGCAGTGCAAAATGCAGCTGCTAGACTGCTTTGTCATGTGACTGAGTTCTCCTTGGTCTCGGGGACTCTTTGGGAACTACACTGGCTGCCGGTAGTGAAACTGGTGAAACTTAAAGCTCTATGCTATATGTTTAAAATTAAAACAGGTGTGGGACCGCAATATCTTAAAGATCTGGTTCAGGGTTACCAGTCCTCCCGTCCCCTGCGCTCCACCCCTGCAGACCAGGTGCGTTGTCCCAAAAATCAGACGTATTCGTATGAGAGGCAGGTCTTTTTCCTATTTAAGACCAACCCTATGGAATTCTTTACCTGCGAGAGGAAACCGCCCTTGGTGCCTTCCGCAAGAGTAATATGACTTGGCTATTCTAACCTCTAATTCTAACACTATAACTTATTTCTTTTCCCTCCCTACCTGCTTGTTGCCGGCAAACCCTTCAGGGTAGCTGCGCGCCCCAAAAATGTAATAATAATTATAATAGTCCTTGGCCAAGCACCTATGTATACTCCGAACAGTCAAATAAAACTTTCGGGCTCAGCTGCTGATTTGCTCTGCTAAGTCATGTGCTGCGTGAGTCCCCTCACCTAGGAGAGGAATGGATATTGCTCTTCCAATCCTTCCAGGGGCAGCATTCTACCCAATCTGTCATCTACTCTGGTGCAGGTGTTCACAAAGTTTGAGCTGTTGCGCCTTTGGCTTGGCCCGATCCATTTCCCCCACAGTTTTGTTCAGTAGTACCAGTTTCTGTTGCGCTGGTGCCCTCAGCTGTTTGACTGCGCTGTGCAGTGCCTACAACGGGTCTCTGTGTTCACCCCAAAGGTCATTGGCTCCAGTCCCAGTGCGCTACCATCTATACTCTCACTCAAAAAGTGCGAAGAGGATGGTAATAATTGGGCCTATCTTGGAGCCAGCAGTGATGTCTCCATGGTTGGTCCCACCAGCCATTTCCGGGTGCTCAGTGCACAGTTCACACCACATGTGTTCCTTAGTCAAAGAGTGATCTTCCGATGTCCCAGAGGCTGCTGTATGGTCATGTGGCATATTAGTTGCCAGTTTCAGGGTGGGGATGCTGTGTGCTGAGCAATTTCACCAGCTGGGCTTCCCAGTTCTATGGGGTTGTGCGCGCAGTAATATCCTAGTCCCTCAAGGTAAGATAGCCCAGAGTGGGGATTTGGGAATTACCGGGCCATACTCCGCTGTTGTGCCTTTATTTTTTCGACTCCCCAGGTAGAGCCGAGCAGCTGGATAGGGAGCAGGGCAGGGTCAGAGATCGTCGGGGTCTGAAGTGCTCTCTTAAAGACAATGGTCCTCGTCCACCCCAGCAGATTTAGTGTTGGGTGCACCCAGCAGTTCCCAAGAGGAGATAGGCTAATGAGGGCGAGGGCTGCTCTCCTCCACACCAATCTCTGTACGATCAGGTGGCACAAACAATCTGGATACTGCAGGTCAGTTCTCCACGCGCTCTTGCATTCTCGGGTATGGGGCCCTTCAGCGTACCCAGGGCAGAGGCTTAACTCCGAATAAGCGATGCCCCCAGCAATACTTTTCCTGTCTGTTCTGGCTGTCTTGCCCCTGGCAGTATTGTAGGCCCAGCAGCCGCGGAACTCTGTTCCTGTGTTGCTTCAAATCTGTCCCCAGACTCAAGGCTGCACAGTCTTTGATAGTACAGGGTAGGGCGGTGTATTTTAGAGGTTGGATGGTCCCCCGGTGAGTAGATTGTGCAAGATAATTTTATGGGCTGAAGTGGAGCGATGTGATCACCCGCCCGCCATCTTTGGCTTGCTAACCATGCGCTTGCCATAAATATATTCTTTCTGCTAATGTCTGTTCTTTTGAGGGAATCACAAGAGCTGAAAAAATATTTATTTATTTTCATTGTTTAAACAACAGTTGAAATTCTGCTCTCTGATCTTCCTTTTGACGCCAATATGTGGCTTGAAATGAAGAGGATACAATTTTTGTTGTATGTTTCTGTTTTGTTTTTGAACCATTTTGTTGTATTTCCCTCAGCCACGTATGTTTGCTTACACATCACTGTCTTTAAGTGTAACACTGTTTGTGTAACTTTATGAGCACCATGACTGTTTTATATATATACAAAAAAAACTTTTCTGAAATAAATTTTATACATTCAAAGTGATTCTATGTACATGGGTTCTTGGGTGTTCCATTGTATGGCCAGCACTAGTTCTTAATTCTTCCCTTTTTTCTCCTTCTTATTTAACATGTTTTGAGGTTTACGTCCTTCTTCCTTCTGGTTTCCGATTCTGTCTTACTTTTAATGCTGTACTTGAACCGTTGTTTGGATTCCAGTACTAATATTTTTAGAACTCAAGTGAAATAATTTATCACAACTGAGTCACTACATCATTTTCTTACTAGTCTTGCTAGTGATGTCACGACTAGACTGCTGATGGAGCAGGGTTTTGCGTTAATGAAAACCTGCTCAGATTGAACCCTCGATAACCTACATTAACAGTGTGCGGTGAAGATTTATCTTTTTAATTAATAAATGCTAAAACAAGGGAAAATGCTTTTGCGCATGTGTAAAACAAACTGTGTGTACTAATGCATGAAAACTAGGGCGCATTTTGCTTATGGCATTGAATAAAATAAAAGGACTAATGCTGTTTGCTTTTGTGATTGTTAATAATTTTCTGCTAAGAATAACATTGTTTTTTGCATGGATTAGTGCTATGCTGGGATGGTGTGCATTGAAAATACATTTCATGAAAATAATAAATGTTGTGTTTGATTCTTGTAGAAAAGCAAGCTTGGCCTATTACCTTGCATGCCAGTTTGGGGTTAACTTTGCCGAATGAAAATTAAAAGAAATCAAATTGAGTTCTGAATGAGGAGAGAAAGCAAAGTATGAAATTTGTCCTTCATGGTGTGCTGACAGACTGCCAAGTTTCGGAAGACATTTTGATAAACAAGTGTAAGCGATGCAACTTCCTTATGAGATGGCAGAAACAAACAAAGAGAGCGTGAAGAACTTGATACATTCGATACATATATTGCTCTTCAGGAAATGTGTGTTGTGATTGTGGTCAAAATTGTTTCATGGGTAGAAACTAACATAATGCTAAATGTTCAGGACAATGGTCATTTAATAAACCGGTCATGATGAAAGTGGTGTGACAGAGACACCCCCGTTCTTAGCCAATGAGAAATGGAGATTTTACGAATATTGAAACAAATGTGGGTTGGACATTTAGGTTTTAGGGTATAATAGAGGTGCCTGGGGGTGTTGGTTTTTGGGTCGGTTCATGCTGGTCAACTAGCGATAGATCGTCGCTGTCGTTGGTTTGCTGTTTCCTGATAGAGGCCAACCTGTTTCCTGATTCCTGACTTAATCTTTGCTGCTTGACTCTTCTCAAATGGCCTACTGCCCTTAGGCCTGAGGGTAGATTTCCCTGTCTCCTTATTTGGGTTAGTATAGATAATCTCCTGAAATTGCATAGTCATTTACAAATGTATTCTTATCTCTCTTCGCCTATCCACTCCTTCAATGCATACGTTAATTGATATAAGTTTGTTCTTATACATTGCTTATGGTTTCTCTCCTTGACAATTTATGTTTTGCATTTGTGTAACTGTACTTGATAGAATGAAATGAAATACAAGCATTTGTAAAGCTCACAGCTACCTCCTAAGAGGTGTCCCGGCGCTGGGGTCCCTCTGGAAGATTAAGCGAGCTACTGCCCAGAGTCATATGGTGCTGGGTTAACCTGCCGCCGGGGATCGAACCGTGAACCCGGTGGTTCGGAATGAGGCACCCTGGCCGCTGCGCCACACCTCTTCCACAGAGCAGTACAATTTACATTATCAATGATATATATTCATAAAATTATATACCGAGTCTATTATAATTTAGTAGTATAGATGAGTAAATAAATATTGCCATCAACTTCTCAACTATAGGTCAGTCGCCACAATTTGTATAACAAGAAATGCAAGTTTTGTAAGCTAGGTTTAAAACCTGCATCACACTGAACCACAGCATGAAGGGATTAATTGGGTAGTGTAAATGGGCCTGTGTTATTGAAAAATTATTGATCCCTGATCGCCGGATCACTGCCATAGGCAAATTAGAGGCGTGCTTATGTAAAGTTAACAGAGTTCCATGTATTACATATGGGTGCCTTATTTTGAAGGATATTACAAGTCCATGAGGAATTCCTGACCATATGGAGAAAGAAGGCTGAAGGCCAAGGTGTGGAACTCTGAAGTGACCAGCAAAAGGTCATTAGGGGGTACATTACTACTTTAAATGTATCCTGACACCATAGCCCTTTCCACAAACTGCTTAAATCCTTGGTGTCTTGCGCTTTCATATGTAAGAGATAGGATATTTGCAGACATGAAGAATAAAATTAGAATCTGCAGTTAGT
Organism: Lissotriton helveticus; assembly: GCF_964261635.1. Classification (NCBI taxonomy): domain Eukaryota; kingdom Metazoa; phylum Chordata; class Amphibia; order Caudata; family Salamandridae; genus Lissotriton; species Lissotriton helveticus. The sequence continues at coordinate 1,396,834,077 of NC_136063.1, read as the reverse complement.
TTTACAAAAAGCCATTAGAATCAGGTTAATGGAATTTAGGATTAAAAAATAATGCTTTAGTTCAGAACACAGGGATATTCTGTCTTTCCTATAATTGCCTGAAGTGCAAACACGAAACATTTTGATATAAGCATCTGCTGATCACTGTTCATCTACAAAAAGAGAGTGGAATAAGCAAACCTCAGGTATGATGCGTGCCCTGCTTTTCCTATTGTCTGCAGGCTGCAGGCATTGAGACATCAGAACTCAACTGTAATAAGTAATTACAGTTGAGCAGCTACGTCATTTCATTATTATAGACGACTGGATACACCACAAGGAAATTCTAGGTGAGCTTTTGTAGAGGGATCGAAGGCTTCCATGTATTGCAGTTCTCTAATGCTACATACAGAAGTGTTTAATCCTGCGAGCGGGGAGCTTGGCAGCCGTCCCAAAGTCCTCAGCATGAGGGAATAGCAAGTAACAGAGTGCTAACACCTGCCAACTGATGGTTAGGTGCAAATGTCTCTGTTAACAACAAACACCGCTGGTAGCAGCCATCAGAGCAAAACAGCAAATCTGTTCCCGTCCTCAATGTGAAGCACACCAGAAGTCGCCTAATTGCCTGATGAAGATATATCCATCTTTGGAAAACGCACGATCTGCACTCGAGCATTTCATGCAATTTGGGTCACAAGACATGTCTGAATCTGAGCTGCCTGCACATAAATGGACGTAGCGAGCAGCGTACAGGGCCCTGGTTCACTTTTAAAGGATGTGTACAGATGCTTGAAAAGCAGCAGTTGTAAGCATCTGATGGAATACACAACTTGACACTTCTTGCTGCTGCTTAAATCAGTGGTTAAAAGGCGTTTGACTTCTGTGGACCCCACTGAATCACTGCTAGAAGCCAGGAACCCTACCCCTAACAACTTCTAAGACTTGAACTTCTAAACGACACAGAAACATGTGTACATCAAATACACAAATTCTGCACTGTTTTACTTAATTCAGAAACAACAAAATATACCAAAAGCGTAATTCTAATTTTGATGGGAGGGTTAGAATTTCTCAAAAAGAGTTTTATATTTCTAAAAGATCAAGCCATATGCTGGACTGTAGCATATCATATGCCTTTTTTGTTCCTAATACACAGTCTCTTCTTTGTCATTCCAAAGCAGTGGGGCGATAGAGGCCAGCAGTTATCCTTATTAAATTATGTTTGCTGTTCTTGTGCTGTTCCCACAAATCAAGCTAAGGAGACCTACTTCATTTTTAGCCTTCAATTTCAAATTTGAGCACATTTACAGAGTGTTTTGAAATGTCCAATTTTATATTTTGCTTTTTATTTTTGCACATTTCATTAATCTGATATATATATATATCTTTTTTTTTAAACAGTTTCTGACTCTGAGCAGGCGTGGCGAATCTCCAGATGTCCCAAGCCCCATGTTAAGAAACACTGACTTAAACGATTGTTCGACACAGACGTTTACGACCACATGACTATCACATGAAGGAGCACATGATTCCACTAACAGTAAGCTGTTTATAGCAATAAGAGGCTAAAGGCACAATTATTTTGAGAACCCCCGCCTCCTCCTTTATGCGCTCCAGAGCTGGATCCATTTATGGGACAATCCACTCACAAGAAGATTAACCAGATATATGACAGCGCCTCGGGCCTCGGGCCAGGCCTCATGACGCCCTCGAGGGAGTGAATCCGCCACGAGGCCGCTTGCCAAGGCTCTACATTAGTCACTACTCAATCCAATCCGCAGACAACTCTCAAATATTGCTAGGGAACATCTAATGCAGCGAGCGCGAGCCTACCTTAGGCATGTACAGTGACAAATCGATAAACTTGTCAACAAACACAAAAAAATCACCAGATCATGAGCCTGATTCCCAGAGGCTTTGATATGAGTTGCTGTTTGTAGTAGTTCTTGTTTGAAATGGAATTCTAGGACTGTGCCAGGATTACTCCAGGCTTCCTCCAGATTTACTCCAGGAATTCAGGCGTAAGCTAGGAGTGCTACAAAAGAAAACAAAAGCTCAATGCTTTCCAATCAGGTCCTTTGTTTTTAGTGCTACAGTACATGGTGTATTTGTAAATAAATGAAAGTGTTGTTGTGCAGCAAGACCCACAAGGAAGCTACCATTTCACATTTCGTTGTCACCTTATTTTGCTAGTAACAAAGGACCTAATGCCATTTATAAAACTAGAGAAACATGTAAGACAGCATTCACTTCACTAGGCACTCATTAACGAGCTCCCACTCAGCTGTCATCTGAGTTCCTTAGTAGTTGTAGTTCATCTAGTGTTTTCCTTTTCTTTGCTACTCGGCCAAGGTAGAGCTTTCTTTTCCTCTATGCTTTGCTTTACATGGTGTTTGGTTTCATTTGTATTCAACATGATTGGTACAGGCCCATTCACCTTAGTGTCCTGTTATTTTTTTACATCATTTTTAAGTGTGACTCTGTTGTTTCCCACATGTCAAGGTCCCACTGTGTTCAGAGAACTGACGAGCAGCTCCTATGCAGGCGTTACTAGTTTCAAAGGACTCCCAGAGAGGACAATGGAGAACCTGCAAGCCTTCATTTCTGTGAACATGCACAAAAGTGCTGAATTGTTCAAGCCAATGGTAAGTAGTCTGACAGAGCACACACAGGGTAGATTTGTAGCTGGAGAAAGTAACAGTTTTGGGTCTTGCTTCAAATAGCTTTAGCTGTCTGTAGTCAGGCTTATTGCTTCCAATAGATAACAAATGCTTCCAATACCATATTATTCACTGGTTCTATTCCTTATTCCTGATCCTGAATTCCTCCTATCATTCATTACATATGAAGTAATTCTCCTCAATAAGTGGAAAAAGAAAACAGATAATGTTGATAACCAAGTCCCACCAATTGATCCTGTGGGTGCCATAAGGGACTTGGCTTACCCAGCATCCTCCTGTCTTTACCAAGCAAATAAAATGAAAAACTGAAGCTAAGGAAGTGATGACCAGGTTGTAATAACTGGTATGAATACTTCAGAACTAAGAATAATGAAGAATATTGGTAATATTGTGGAACAGTATGGGGTTGATTACGATTTGGGAAAAGCCACTCTGACTAGCCGTACGGAGCATTTTTCCCGTACGAATCATACCCTGCAGCCTCCCCCGTACGTACGATGAAGTACCAGGAGCAGGACTCCGTACGAATCGTACAAAGACCGTATGACTCCAATCTCTGTACGATTCTCCCTCAGAACCCGCTGTACGTGACATCCGTACAGTTCGAAGCAGGTTTTCCCGACCCAGCAAGTACGATTCGTGTCGGGTACACACCGTACGATGCTTTATTTACAGGAGCCTAAAACATACGGAGAAGCAGAGTACGCCTCGAAACAGGTACGGAACGGCCCACCCCGGGTACGGTGCGTACACCACATGATCGCAAGGGTACGATGCGTACCCCTGCGACCATGGGGTGTACGCACCGTATCCCATGATCATGGGGACTACGCACCATACCCCATGATCGCAGGGTGTACGGGGCATACACCCTATGATCATTGGGTACAGTGCGTACACCCCATGATCGCAGGGGTACGGTGCGTACCCCTGCGATCATGGGGTGTACGCACAGTTTGGTGTGTATGTGATTGTGTGGTTGTCCGTACGAATCGCTCTTACCTGACGTGGACCGTACGAATCGCGTCCTAATACCCCGGTCCGGATCGTACTCGTCGGGTCGTACGGCGTGTTTACGAATCGTACGGTTCACTGTGAGGGTCCATGTCGTATGGTTTCAGCCTTGCAATTTGTACGGTTCGCAACGATTCGGACGGATTGACGGGATACGCATTGTACTACGCGATTCGGACGGACGTGTACGATTCGTACGGAGAGGGCTCCGGATACGATTCCTACGGACGCTTTTTTTCCCGAATCGGAATCGACTCCTATGTCTACGTCCTATGACCTCATTTCAGTCATTATGAATGAGAAATACCCAAGCAAGAACCTGACCGTTGTTTTCAAATAACACTTCACACTGAGGCCATGCTACATCAAGTGATTTAATTAGGCTCTTTTTGTTGAATTGTGAGACACTCATTTTTGAATTGTGACAAGCTCAAGCTTAAAACTCCAACACCAAATGTTTTGTTCTCATCATCAGTTTCCTGTAGACTATAATGCTGGACAATCATGTCAGGTGATATCTATGTAGCTGTCCTGTATATTTCCACCAAAGGAACATCCTCCAGTTAGCCCAGTGCCTGCAGTAAGATTTATGATGTAGAATGCTTTGGGAAATTTTGGATTGCCTATGCTAAATATGACACAATGCCTTTCCTTTGTAGGTCTTCCTTTCAATTTCCAATCTGAAAGGAACAGATGTTTCTGAAGAGGAGGTGAAACATTCTCTGCAGAGAGAATTGACTTCAGGGAAGACACCAAAGAGGTTCCAGTGCTGAGATCTTAAGCTATGAAACCATGATCATCTCTTCCAGAATGGCACTCCTACAATGATTTCTTGAGTACCTTCGATGGCCCACTCCAATATCCAAGGAACATAACATCAATAATGCGCCAACTCCCCTTGGTTCCTTTTCTGTACAATAATTAGGAAGCTACCATTTTTTCGGGTTGCAAAAAATCCAGGTAGGGGCACCCAATTCTCATGCATGACATCTGAAGTATCAGAGGAGACATAGTCAACTCCCAAGACTAGGGAAAAACCTGCTTAAGTGATCTGCCTCTTTGTTGTCTGCTCCCCTTATGTATATAAACTTCAGAAACGATAGACAACTTTCTCCCGATTAATCTTTCTGCATGGCCATTGAAACCAGGGCTCGGGTATGGGTCCGCCCTGCTGACTTAAATATGAGATGGCTACCATGTTATCATATTTTACTAAGGCATTTATACAGTGTATAAAGACCCTGAATCCTTTCACTGCTCTGAAGAAGGCCAATAACCGACTCTAAGTGGATGGATGCAGGATTTCTGCAGGACACCATCTCCCTTGTGTGGACTGGTCTCCCAAAGTGGCCGCCTTCCAAAAGAACCTCCATCTGCTGTGGATATGCAAGTGTTCCCATGGAGGAAGAGCCTCATTTAAAGCGACCACTACTAACCACCATCTCTAGCACTGTGCTTCACTTGATCCTATAGAAGAAGTAGGGCTTCAAACTCCTGGTATGCAGGAGACTAATTCTTTTATAGATGGAAGATCAATGGGTTGTGTGGTATTCAAGCTTAGCACCCTAGCTGTGTAGGCACTGTATGATGTCCATGTCCTAATTTTTTTTATATTCGAATAGATGAAGATTACTAGCCAGCTGTTAGTCATGTCTGGGGGAATGAATTATGGATGAAGTCCTTGTTATGATACAGAATAAACTACTTGGAGCTTACTACTGTGTGGACTTTCTTGTGCTATTACCGACACAACACTTTGGTGATCAGAATGGGTTTGTAACCCACAAGAAACACAAAAAGGCGTTGATAGCGTGAATAAAGTCACAACAGATGTTGATGAGTTTGTTCTTCAAGTGAGAGTTGATATTAATAGGATGGGTGGTAAATATTACCACTCTCCAACAGGAGTACTTACCATCAATGATGTCGCTGTGAACATGATGATGAATTCTGGGGCAAAGCTGATGCTAATCGCAGATAAAGTATGTAAGGAGACTTTTAAAAGGTATTGTGTCTCTCATTAAACCAGACATAGACCATAGAGTTGTGGAGTAAGTCCATCGAGCTGAGGGTATTTTGATGTTATCATTTAAATTGAAAGAATGTCAAAGATAGGAATGTGTATGTCCCTGTAGTGGGGGACATTGTGCTGAGTTGCCATATCAGAATTTGCTTGGCATCAGTTTGAAACCAAATGCCGAATCACAAGTGCAAGTTAATTCTGTGAATGATTTAACAGGTAACATTGAGAGTTATTTCTTTAAAGTATTTTCTGAAAACAATTACGTGTCAGCAAGGATACTCTCATTACATTAAACTAAAGGATGGTGCTGTATGTCTTAGCTAGTAAAGTACAGATGTTCCCTATTAGTGCCAGGGATGCTGTGAAGAGAGAAATTGAGAAACTGAGGGGTGAAGAAATCATTGAGCCTGTAGAATCTAAAGAATTTCTCTCTTCCAAGGGGTGGCATGCAAGACTAATGGAGACATTAGGCTCTGTGTCAACCTCAATGAATTGATAAAAAGCGCTGTGATTGACAGATTTGCTTTACCTAATATTGCTGGTTGGCATACTCTCCCGGTGCAAAACATCTTATCATGTGAGATTTAACCTCAGCAGACCATGAGATCAGACTCTGTGATAGGTCTAAGGATTTTACTGCATTCATAACATCTTTTGGAACCTTTAGTTTTAATCATATGACATTTGGGTTATATTCTGCTGCATCGGTTTTCCATGGGATTATGGCCTATTTATTTGAGGGTGTAGTGAGAGTACAATCCTTCTAGGATAATATCTTGATTTTGTCCATTTTTCTTGAACAACACATTGGCAGAGTTAGGAAGGTTTTGAATATTCTTGGGGGAAAGGGTTTAACTCTCAAGGCAAGTAAACGTAAATTTTCACAAACTGAAATAAGTTACTTAGGTCATATTATCTCAGGAGAAAGTAATAAACCCAATGAAGAGTTAATGCATACCAGACAAAATTTGCCAGGTCCAGCAAAAAAAGAGGAAGTTCAGACGCTCCCATGTATGACAGAATGTTACCCTAACTTCATTCCCAGTTTTTCCAACAAAACTGTTGTAATTTGCCAATTGTTAAAGAGGGGAACCCAATTTGAGTGGTCTACAGATTTTGAGATGGCATTTAGGTTAAATAAGTATAGTTTACACAAAGCAACTAAAATGAGTAGCTTTGTGCATGGTATCCCTTGTATACTGTCAATGATGCTAGGAAGAAAGCCTTGGGATAAGTTTCGAAGCTGGTAAGAAAAGGAAATTGAAGATACAATTGCATTGCATCTAGGGGATTATAAGGTGCAGAACCCACATATTCTATTATTTAAAAACAATCTCTAGCAGTGTTCTAGGCAATCAGAGAATGTAAGTGTTTTTGTGGGGTGTTAATTTTGAGTTTGTTTCAGATCAGAAACCAATCCAAAATGTATTTGTGAATAAATTTCTTGATTATGCCTCATCTAGACCTAACAAACGGGCTGTGATGCTACAAGACTTTCAATTAACACTTAAATATTTTACTGGGGGTCCGAAAAGAGATGCAGATTGTCTCCCTCGTTTGGTTGTGAAGTGTCATGAAAAGGAAGATTCTGGTGAGAAATGGTGGACAGATGACACTATTAAGGTGTGTATACTTACTTAGGCATGTATAACAGAGGAAGAGTGGCTAAGAGAAACAGATAAAGATACGCTGTTGAAGAACGTATGTAAGTCGGTCATTAACTGTTGGTGTTAAGAGTAAGAAAGGTGAACATCTTGAACATCTTGAGGGGTTTAAGAAATTGAAAGATGAGCTTGCCTTGCAAGACTCATTACTACTGCGTGGTGCGAGATTAGTCCCATCTATCAGTTTGAGGTCTCAGTTAATTGATTTTGCCCACATGGGTCACCAAGGCACCTGTGTAAGATCAAGGAACAGTTAAAAGCAAGTTATTGGTGGCCGAGAATTGACGTAGATGTAGAAATAAAGGTACAATATTGTGTGGAGTGTTGCCAAAGCAATGAAATCAGGAAAACCATAACTCCACCAATGGTGTGCAGAAATGTACCTATATCCAAGATAAAAGAGGGCCTCTGAGTATAAAAATAGGGAGAAGCAAACCATGGGAAAACAAGCAATCAAAAAATAGCAAACCAAATATACTTCTCCTTTAAATTTAAAGTTGGTATAATGCTCTTAATATTCAAGATCATGAGTCAGACCAATTAAATTTGTATTTTAGTTTTCAATATATATTCATATAAATTGATCAATTCAAACAAACAGAAATACTTGTAGGCGCCCTATCATAGCCAAATTAAAAATCCAATACAGCCACATGCTCACAATAAGAATAAATCATACCCACTTTTAGTGGAAAAACACATACATACCAGACACCAACAGGTCCTTGAAAAGAGGTGTTCTCAGGAGACCCAAGAAGGGAAAGAAACAGAGGAATTACCAGACCTGCCCTGTTGCTCGACTTCCGCAGCAGATCCTGAAAAACAAAATGTAGAAAAGGTGATTAAAAGAGACAACAGACACAACCGAGCAGAATTCCAGAAACAAAGGAAGGACTATTGTTGCTACAGGGTGGAAAAGACAGAGAAAGTGATAAAAGACCGAGAAGGGAGGAAGCAGTTAAAGGGGAGGAGTTGGAGGCAAGAAGCGAATACACAGTGATACACAGGAAACTTTGAAAGGAGACAATAAAACAAAATCAAGAGCTAGGAAGCTAAGCGTGAGGGAACCCTTACCTCTTTATATTTTTTGTTGTTTTGTTTGTTCTCAAACCACTAAGACCTAAATTGACAAAAACAATCTCCTGACAGCAGATAGAGAGTGAGAGACAACAGTAGTTAAGGAAACTCCAAAAATACAAAGACTCTCCAGGCCAAATAAATAACCAGACGTTGAAGAGACTCCCAGTACACAGAGGAAAGATGAAAGGGATAATTATAGATGAATAGAGAGAAAAGGACAGAGCTTTATCCCAAAGTAAAAGAACACTTACCTGTGGTTTCTTTTGTTTTCTGCTGAGGCCACTGGATGGGTTGGTGTCTAAGAAAGGAAGAAAGAAGAACGTTACAAGAGAAAGCAAAGTTTGACTTAAACTTATGCCACTATCATAAAGAAGCCTTCTCTTTCAATTTTCTGAATCACTTGTCTGTCTGGCTAATAAAGAGCCAACATTCGCACCATATAACAAGTTGTCTGCTCATCAGTATAGGTGATATCTAACACGTGCCTTTTGATATTTTAAGCCCTATAACAGGTTTCTTGAATAATTATGTGTTAAAGTTAATAGATATGTTCTCCCATTGGCCTGAAGGGATAGTGGTGGATGAAGTGGCGACAGGCTCTGCTGTTACATTTTTTTAAAATAAGGCTTTAGAAGACAGAGCAACATGAATTTTATTCTTACTGACAATGGTGTCTAACTAACTTCCTATGAAACAAAATATTTTTTGGTTATAAGTGGTATAGTCCATAATAAATGTTTCCTCTATCACCCTCAGACAAATGGAATGCTTGAGCGGTTTAACAAGACATTGAAAGAAGGTATCCATCTGGCAAAGGGTGTGGGAAGGAGGCTAGAAAGAAGACATTAAGCTGTGTCTATGAGCATTTCAATACACATCTCATTCGACAACTGTGGTGATGCCTTTTGGATTGTTTAAGAAAAGAAAACTATGTACAGTGATGTGTCCATCATGGATTAAGCAAGGAATGGGAGATGTTAGTTCACTAGTTTGTTCAGTATCAGAAAAAAAGTATTATTTAAACAATATGCCCCTAAGGCTAATTATGATTATAAGTAAAACCTGAAGTTGCACATCTGCAATTTGAGTCACATTTCTGTTGTTAATTAATTGTAGTTGCATTATGTCTACATTTGAGTTTGTGTGTTTTTGTCTCTGTGTTAGTTTGTGAGTTTTGTATGAGGTAAATGTGTGTTATTCATGGTTAGCGCTCCAGCTTTGTAGGAGCTATGTGATGCTCATGCAGCTGCTATTCCCTGGCCGGAGGGATGAGTTGTGGATGGAGTCCTTGTTATGATACAGGATAAACTACTTGGAGCTTACTGCTGTGTGGGCCATGTCTGTTATTACCAGACACACCAGATACATGTTTAGTTGCCCCCATACAGGCATGAATATGCAGGAGAACATCTGTCGCTGTCTCATCAACCCATTGTTAAAAGAGGTCGAGACATCAACATAATCAAAATCAGAGTTTGAATGACAGTTATCCTGTGATCAGAAGAGCGTGTCTACGTCCAACCTGAGCCCACTCTGATCATGATGGTTCAGACATTCCCGTATTGCTACCTAACCTTTCTTGGACTGTAAAGTGGATGGAGAAGAGAAGTAGCTAGTTTTGTGATTCTGGGCAAATAACATAATCTCCCTGTGCTTAAAATAAAAAAGCATAATGTCTCATTCTCATGTAAAGCTCTCTAATACCCTTGTGCAAGTTAACACTACAGAACCGCAGAAAATAAACTGTCTAAATAGGGTTTCCTTAGATGCACAATTAAAGCTGGCACCCCCATGTTTCTTGTACAAGGGGAAAAAGGACAACAACATTTCTTTTCCCACATATTTGTCCTTCCTATTCTGTGCACAACCATGAGGAACAAACACTCCATACAAATTGGCCCAGTCAGCATACACCAAAGGGGACTTACCATATACAACTAACAAGAAGATTGGCTCTTATGTTCATATATCTACATTATCTTGCACCCAAAAGTCATATGCATGTGACCATGTGTTAGCATCCTCGAAATTCATCTTGACTCGAAGTAAATTCCAGTTGTGCAAATATGCATTGCCTACATTTTTGCCTCAAGCCAAGTAGAAGGAAAAATTGTTTAGGAGCGATTAACCTTGGAGGTTCAAGTTCAATAGGATCCCCTTTTTAGGTCTCGCCTAGCGATGCAGCACATGCGCTGCTCACCTTGGCGAGACCTATAGTCGCCTGTTTCTCTGCCGAAGGGAGATAGGAGGTGGCGCGCACGAAAAGGAGATGTGCACTCGCAGACAGGAGATGTGCACTCCGTACGCATGCACATCTCCTGTCCCCGCGTTAACCCAACGCGTGCATGGCGCACTTTCACTTTCCCTCCTTCCTAGTTAGTTTTAGTTTTGCGCTGCCAGCCGCGCTCTCCAACACACATCATCACAGAGGACAAAGCAGGAAGATGGCTGCCCACGGTGTGATGTTATCCCCCGAGGAGGGTGCACTCCACAGGTTACCAGAGGCACGCACCTCGTTAAACTGATAGCTCCCTTTCTTTTCGTGACAACAGCAACTAGGGAGGGAAAAGGAGGCCTTGTTCCCAAACTGTTAGTGATGTGAAAGGCTCTTTACACGCAGCCTTCAAATGCACAGCCTCCCGTCGAATGCCTCAAATAACCGTGGACTGCATTTTCCCTCATTTTAAAGACTCCTCAATTAATGTGTATTTGATCTCCCGGGCTCTTAGTATTTTTTGGACCAGGTGGGATAGAAAAAAAATGCTAACCTATAACCTTCATTAAAAGTGGCCACGCCTGGCGATATTAAAAAATGTGGGTTGCAGTGTTACCAATGGATTAAAAATTAATCCCCCGTAGATTTGTATGATATGGGGCATACCAGGCTGAAATTGGGGCTACTGCATAGATTCCCACATATAACCAATAATTCCATAATTTTGTCAGATTTGACCTGGGGGCTATTTCCCCACAAGTCCATGCAGATGGTGAGCGCATTCTTACTGCACTGTGAGATCATTCCTCTCTGATCTAAAGCAGCCTAGTGGGAAATGAATGCTGGGTTACTTTATGCATCATAAATTGTAGATAACGAATTTCATGCAGTGTGTGAGGTTTATCCATAAAACTGCCGGATTTTGCAGGACAATAAAACACAATTTCGCTCACTTCTAGATTACACTCTCTAAAGCAGGGGTCTTCCAACTGTGGAGCGGACCCCCAAGAGGGGCCTCAGGTGATGGGGAGGGGGCGGGAGGAGTTGCTCTAGGCTCTGGCCAAAGGAAGCATTATGCTCTGTAATGCTTGATATTTGTTCCTGAAAGCATTAACTCTATGACGAGAGGCACGTGTAACTTTCTCGCTTACTCACAGAGGAGAAAGTATGTCACTACAGATCGGGATTGCGTGAGGCGGGAAGGGGTATACATGTGCAAAATGAAGGTCACTGGGGTTGGGCTCAGCAGGAGTGGGGCTAAAGACTGGGAGGGGCGGAGGAGGGTCCAAGGTCGTGGAAGGATGAGCTCTCTTTCTCTGTGATGTAATCAATGTGGGAATTGGAAACACTTTACTCTGGTAACACATACATTGGGGGTCAAGATGGGCAAAACAAAGGGGTCGAGTCTGGCCCTCAGTTTATACTTTATTTTTAAACACATTCTTCCACAAAGAAACTGGCCCCAAGGAGAAATGTGACAGTAGCTGTTAGCTGTCTATGTGGCAGGTCCACTAGCAGCCATGTGTAATCAGTGTCAGCAGACGGCCTTTGAGCCTCCAGACAGGAACAAGCATTTGCAATGCAATAGGTCTCGCATTTGCGAGAGTTTGAGCTATAGGCATTGTAAATGACAACGCCTTTTATGTGTTTTGAAAACTTGCAAACGGTGTGTAAATACGTACTTTGTACTTATAGAAGCAAGACTGTCAGTACAGTAAAAGAGGCGCAGTTACTGCCAGCCTTGCTTCTCGTAAGCAAGGACTATAAACACCGCTTGCACGTTTTCAAAACACATAAATAAAAAGCATTGTCATTTACAATGCCAATAGCTCAAACTCTCGCAAATTTGAGACCTACTGCATTGCATATGCTTGTTTGTATTGCATTATCCATGTCAGTTGAAAGAGAAAACAGGAGGATGCTGGCTAAGCCAAGCTTATCATTGTGCTTCGGGGAAGGAATGGTTGGGACTTGGTTAGCAGCATTTCCTGTTTTCTTTTTCCAGTGATTAATGTGGATTTCCTCATTTATAATGCTGGAATGAGGATGTAAGTAGTCATAGAGGCAATGGGTGGTTTAGTTCCCCACCTCAGTTGTCTGGTTTTCTGCTTTTTACTCAATGTCTCCTGTCCCTATTTTTGAGTTTTACCACCCAGGAGTATTTCAGCCTGTCATTGTTCTGATTGGCTGAGTTGTACAGTTTCACTGTATATCTCTGATGGCTACTAACATATTCAGTAAATAAGAGTGAATGTATTTCCTGCTCACTCCCACTGCAGTTTTCTGTGTTCTTTCCGCTGTGAGCTCTCTCAAAATTCATTGACTAAGGCAACCACCCAATCCCCCAAATTGTGAATCTCAATATTTGCTCGAAGTTAGGTGAGGTGAGCAATGCTCGAAAGTTTCAAAACAGGTGAATCTTTGTGCTGTTTGGTTTTTATGATTAGTTTCCTTCTTTTCTTTTCGTTTTTTGTTGTTGTTAAACTGTCTGCCTATTGGCTGCATACTTAGCTTGTCATCAAGCAAATGTGCATGACACCAATTCTAGGTAGGGGCGTGAGAGCAATCTCTTTCATGATGCAAGACAAATTATGTCGTTGTCAATGTGCCCAAAGGAGGGGGTATGTTGACAGAAGAGCTGAGGCCTTCCCCACTCTTCTGTATCGCCCTATGGCAATTGCTTCAGAGGCATAGGGCTGGATAGGCATTTATTCCACCAAGTATTTCCATGGTGGGCTGGCTCTTGGTGGCAGGTTTTTACAGCCACGGCTACTCCTTGCGCTCTGTCACTTTCCCCGGAGATTAAATGTAGAAGCCATGTGGAAGCTGAAACAGAGAAATGGGAATGAGGGGAGTAGAGAGAAAGCAATCAGAGAGGATTGAGAGAGAGAGGAGAATGAGGGAGGGTATAGATGGATCGAAAGAGAGAGGTCTCGCAAGGAAGCCAATGGAGCGGGGTTGGATTTAGCATTTTTGCCAGGATTAATTTTGGTTACCCAACCTACCCTCGGAGTTACCCTGGGAGTCGCAGGCCTGTGGCTTTCTTTCTTACTCACTGATCACCGATAAAACCCAAACACCCCTCAGGCTTTTGATCAGGATCTACACACCATATTCTTTGAGTAGACAAAGAACATTGTGCCAGATGGGTGCTTAACCCAGACCGGTCAACACATTGGAGAAGTGGAGCAAAAGCACATGAGGCATTATGTATTGGGGAGAAAACATTGAACTCTAATCGTCTTAGAAAGGCATTTAATTTGAGCCTTTGCAGTTTCACAATTATCAGTGACTAATTAAATAAAAGCAATGCAGACATGCTAATGAGAAAACTGGGAGCTCATAGGCATCCACCTCCTTCTTTCCACCCTCCAACATAAATACATCTTTCTATGCCTGCAGTATATCCCAAAAAGAACTATAAGTTTTTAACTTCTTTAACTTTTCTAGCTCTTATGAACATTGGGGCATTTTAAATATTCCATTCAGTTGGCGACATCTGTGGAGGTCCCATTCCTATACATACAAACGTAGACCAGTAGGTCATGTGTGACACGTTTAGCCAAAAATCCCAACAGGCAAAGAGCTTTTGGTAAAAAAATAGTGTAGATCGCAGACTATACAGACATCTGCTACAATGGTTCATATTTTAAAATTTAAATCACAAGATAAAAGTATGCATCAATAAAATGAAGGGTCTTATTGACTGAATTCAGATCGCAAACCAGCCGTTGTGATCAGACAGTCAGATTTGTGATCTTTCCTTCATTTTGCACTGCGACACATGTACTAATCAGTTACTGTGCAAGGTGGCCATTTGCAGTAAGTTACAAAAATGTACGCTTCATTAATAATTATGAAGCAGGAGCCCCTTCGTGGCTCCCTTCAAATGGCTGCAAATGCAATGATGGAGGCAGTAAATCCCTACTCCTACGTTCACACTTGTAATTTGGGGATTAACATTGGGGTAGCATGCAGTAGTCCCTGGCCCATAGGGATGGCTTCCCCTTTGCTAATGGGGCATGGGGAGCAGTCAACCACATGGAGGTCTGCCTCCCGGGGATATTGGTAAGGTGGGGCAGTCCAGATGACTGACATTTTGTTTGTGCTTCACATTCTTAGGTATTTAGTCTAATGGGTATATAGTGGGCTGCTTTGGGTTCCCTGCCATCATTTTAGGTTCAGGTGACCTGGTGACTGGTGGCAGGGAATGCAGGCAGGGAATTCCTTGTGTCCCGCCCATCCATCCCTCTTTTTCTTTGTTCATTGGGGTCTTTTCTTTTGGCCAGCTCTCTTCCCAAAGGGGGCTTCTTCTGGAACAGGTGCACAATTGGCGGTCGTTGGTTGTAATAAGTGTTTGTCGCTTAAGACAGATGATTGGCGGTAGCCTAGAAAGTGTTGCACAAGTTTACAGAAGTTTGATTGGTCTTGCCATTGGCGAACCACCTGGAAAGGGAGGGTAAGAACAACATCTTGCCTGGACTAGGCAGAAAGTTAAAGGTTAAGAATAGGAAGTTAAGTTGGTTAGATGCTAATACATGTCAACATAGTCTGTAGGGGAAAATTCAGGTTACTCACTGTAGAACTGCAGTACAATATTAAGTAGACAATCACAGCGTTTGGGATGTGGATGGAGTTGTAGGGGTTAGGGTAGGAGAATGGATGGTTTATTTGATGTATAACGAGGCTTTAGTTTTGTAAGGCAGAATGACCGGGAAAATATTGTGATGTGCACCTATTTTATTAAAGTGGCCTTTTTTACACAAAGCAAGTAGTCAGTGGTCTGTGCTGCACCCCCTCCCCCAATGCACTGTCAGCACAAGTCGGTTCCCAGTTTCTGCTCAATCATTTGCAACTGCAGGGGATCGCAAAACATTGATAATTTTCATTGTGAGTCCAAATGAGGAGGGGGACAATCGTTTCATGCCCCTCCTCCTGCATATTTTGAATCAGCACTTTGCAGACTGAAAAGACTTCTCCGACTTACAAAGTACTTATTGTATTTTGCCACATGTGGTTTTGTGAGAGTATGTGTTGGAACTGGAAAAACAAATAGTAAATGGAGGCCAAAGTGCTGTCAAATCATAATAGTATACTACAATATTACCATTTACTCTGCCACAAAATATCCTTATTCTAAAGCCTAGATCTGTTGGCTTTGCTTGTTAGGAATTCTGACTGTGAACACTGACCACTAGTGAACACTTCTAGGTTCTTTCATTTGCGGGGAAACTAAAAAATACACAATCCTTTTCGTGTAGCACTGCGAATTTTGACTGACACTACTGCAACATCCATTGCCCCTTAATTGCAAAAGGCCTAAAAACGAACACATCCCTCTTCTAGAAAAGGACTCACTTCCTCTGAGGATAAGGTGCAATGCACTGTTATGTTGGAAGCCTGAGAAGGAGATTTTTTTCTTTTTTTCTAAGCATCCTACCCAAAGAGACAGAAAAGAGACGGGGACCTGGAGGGTCGGCCGAGCAGAGTGATCGCACAGACAGGTAACTTCCCCCCCACAGATGGACACCACACAAAGCTTATGGTAACACCTTTTATAGGCACTTCGGGTAGTAGAGTGGTACGATACAGGGCGATCAGGACTCGATGATCCTCTCAATTCTAGTCTCTAGTAAGGGAAGGGGGTAGCGGGACAGTCTTGGTACCCACGGGTACGGGGGTGTAACGGTGATAGCTCACAATCCTCGAGCTCGGTGTTCGGATGGGTCAGACCGCGGCAGCGCCAGCAGGTCCCGAAGAGGTCGTAGGGGGCACGGGCCGCGGCAGCGCCAGCAGGTCCCAACGAGGATGAAGGTTACAACGGGCCGCGGCAGCGCCAGCAGGTCCCACGAGAATGCAGGTTGCAATGGGCCGCGGCAGCGCCAGCAGGTCCCACGAGGATGAAGGTTACAACGGGCCGCGGCAGCGCCAGCAGGTCCCACGAGAATGCAGGTTGCAGAGGGCCGCGGCAGCGCCAGCAGGTCCCACGAGGATGGAGGTTGCAGAGGGCCGCGGCAGCGCCAGCAGGTCCCACGAGGATGAAGGTTGCAGAGGGCCGCGGCAGCGCCAGCAGGCAGGACAATAGTTCACAAGGCAGGGCTGTGGCAGCGCCAACAGTCCGTCAAGGATGAGTTCGTCGCGGTGTCTCTCGACTCCAGGATACAACTGCCTTCCTGTCCTGGGGCTGCCTCAGTTATAGGTCTGGCGCCCTTTGATGTCCGGACCCTCGCTCTTGGAGGTCGGGAGGTCCGGGATGAGGGAGTCCAGACACCCAGCAGGGGGGTGGAGCCAGCGCCCAAGGAGGCTGGGGGTGCTCGGCACCTGGCGGGGGAGAGCCATCGACACTTCGTACTCCCATTGACCTGCCAAGTGGGCCGTTCACCTCCTGGGTGGAGGGTGGTGCCGGGATGTCGGGGCCTGGCCAGGCCCAGGGTTGGGGTCGGGCTGAGGCCGCACGGCCGCGTGGTGCCGTGTCCAAGATGGCGGCTGGGCCGGGCAATGGTGCTGACGGTGGCCCGGGCCCTGTCCTGCGGGGAGGGAGCGAGCCCTTCATGTGGCCTGTCCAACATGCGTCCCCCCCAGCTGAAGGCGGGGAGAGTCACCCATCTTCTTGGGGACTTTCCTCGTCGAGGCGGAAAAAGCGGGACAGGCCATCCGCGTTGGCGTGGTCTTGGCCGGGTCGATGTTCCACAGTGAAGTCCATCCCCTGCAGGGAGATGGACCAACGTAGTAGTTTCGGGTTTTCCCCCCGCATCTGCATGAGCCATTGCAGGGGTCGATGATCGGTCTGGACCCGGAAGTGGGTGCCGAAGAGATAAGGCCGGAGCTTTTTGAGGGCCCACACCACGGCGAAGGCCTCCCTCTCGATGGTGCTCCAGCGTCGTTCTCGGGCCAGGAGCCGTCTGCTGATGAAAGCCACTGGCTGGTCAAGTCCTTCGGGGTTCAGCTGGGAAAGGACTGCCCCAACGCCGTGGTCGGAGGCATCTGTTTGGACGATAAATTCCCGGCTGTAGTCGGGGGCCTGGAGCACCGGGGCGGAGCACATGGCGGCCTTCAGCTTCTCGAAGGCCGCTTGACAGTCTGGGGTCCAGTTGACCTCCTTGGGTTGGTTTTTAGAGGTGAGTTCCGTGAGGGGCCCTACGATGCTGCCATAGTCCCTCACGAACCGTCGGTAGTAGCCTGTGAGTCCCAAGAAGGCGCGGACCTCGGTCTGGGTGATGGGGGACTGCCACGACTGGATGGCAGCGATCTTGAGTTGCAGAGGGGCCACCAGACCGCTTCCCACCTGGTGCCCGAGGTAGGTCACGGACCCCTGGCCAATTTGGCATTTGCTGGCCTTGATCGTGAGGCCAGCTCGTTGGAGGGCCTGTAGCACCTCTCGGAGGTGGTGGAGGTGGTCGGACCAGTGGTGGCTGTACACAGCGATATCGTCCAGGTAGGCGGCGCTGAATCCTTCGAGTCCTGCCAGGACCTGGTTTACTAGCCGCTGAAAGGTTGCTGGGGCATTCTTCATGCCGAATGGCATGACCTTGAAGTGATAGTGGCCATCCGGGGTAGAGAATGCCGATCGTTCTTGGGCCCGGGGTGTGAGACCGATCTGCCAGTAGCCCGCTGTCAGGTCGAAGATGCTGAGGTAGCGGGCAGCTCCCATGCGGTCTATTAGTTCATCTGCTCGGGGGATGGGGTGTGCGTCTGTTCTGGTGACCGCATTCAAGCCCCGGTAGTCGACGCAGAACCGGAGCTCCGGCGTGGTGCCGGGGGCGGCCGCTTTGGGGACCAGTACCACTGGGCTGGCCCAGGGGCTGTCTGAGGGCTCGATGATCCCGAGGGTGAGCATCTTGGCCACCTCCTCTTGGATGCAGGCCCGTACCCGATCTGGTACGCGGTAGGCCCGATGGCGGATAGGGGGACTGTCTCCCGTGTCCACGTCGTGTAAGCACCAGGGGGTGACCCCCGGGGTGAGGGAGAACAGGGTGGAGAACTGTAGCAGGAGGACTCGGCAGCCTTGGCGCTGTTCCAGGGTGAGGGCCTCCGAGAGTCGGACCCCGTCCACGGAGCCGTCCTTCTCCCGTGACCGTAGGAGGTCAGGGAGGGGTTCGGAGTCCTCCTCGGTTCCATTGTCGGTTGCCATCAGGAGGCTGAGTTCGGAGCGTACAAAGTGGGGTTTCAGTCTATTAGCGTGGAGGACCCGGAGAGGGTTTCGGGAAGATTCCATATCGATGAGATAGGTGACAGGGCTCTTGCGCTCGATTACTTTGAAGGGCCCCGTCCATTTGTCTTGCAGGGCGCATGGTTCGGTGGGAGACATTACCCACACTTGTTGACCAGGTTCAAATTCGATGGAGGATGCATTTCTATCGTACCACCTTTTCATGTCCTCCTGACTGGCCTCCAGGTTTGCTTTTGCCATCTCTCTGAACCTTCTGGTCTGGTTGCGGAGGGTTAGGAGGTACTTGAAAACATCCGGAGGGTTCTTTAGAGGGGGCATTTCCCAGCCTTCTTTGACTAGGCTGAGCGGGCCTCGCACCGGGTGTCCATACAAGAGTTCGAAAGGGCTGAAGCCGAGGGACTTCTGGGGGACTTCTCGGTAGGCAAAGAGAAGGCACGGTAGTAGCACATCCCACTGGCGACGGAGGGGCTCTTCCAACCCCCCAATCATCCCTTTGAGCGTGCGGTTGAACCGCTCAACCAGTCCGTTCCCTTGAGGGTGATAGGGGGTCGTGAATCGGTAGGTGACCCCACACTGTTGCCAGAGGGACTTCATGTATTTTGAGATAAAGTTCGTACCCCTGTCGCTGACGACTTCTCGGGGGAAGCCCACTCGAGAGAAGATCCCCATCAAGGCTCGGCCCACTACTGGGGCTGTTATCGTACGAAGGGGGACCGCCTCAGGATAGCGGGTAGCGTGATCCACCAGGACCAGGATGAAGCGATGTCCCTGTGCTGTTCGGGGGTCCAGGGGCCCCACAATGTCTATTCCCACCCTTTCGAACGGGGTGGTCACCACGGGGAATGGTTGTAGGGGTGCCTTGAGTTTGCGGCCGCTCTTCCCACTGGCCTGGCAGGTCGGGCAGGACCGGCAATGGTTGGATACATCGTTCCTCATTTTGGGCCAAAAAAAATGAGTCACCAGGCGGTGGTAGGTCTTGTCTTGGCCCAGGTGCCCGGCCAGGGGGACATCGTGGGCTAGGTTCAACAGGAAGTCTCTGAAGTGGAGGGGCACCACCAGCACTCGCCCGGCCCCCAGTTCTGCGATTTTCTGTTCGCTGTACAAGAGATCATTGTCCCAATAAACCCAGTGGGCCCCGGTGGTGTCTCCTTGGCTCTGGGCGAGCGCTTGCTGTCGCAATCCCTCGAGGGAGGGGCAGGTCTTTTGCTCCTGCCGGAATTGTTCCTGGGTGGGCCCCCCTTCTTGACGCCACTGAGCCAGGTCGGGAAGCTCGGGGGGCTGTGTGGACCCCTCTGGGGTGGGGTCCGGGTGGTCGGTCTGGGGGAAGTCTTCTTCTGGAGTGATCGAGGGCGGAGGCGCTGCCCATTCTGGTTCTTCTGGTCTAGGGATGGTGCGGGTGGCCATGGACCGGGTGGTTACGCATGCCCAGTCCGGGAGACCCAACATCCCCAGATGCTCTCTTCTTTCCACGGCGGCCCACGGGGAGCTCTCGAGATCGTTCCCCAGGAGGCAGTCTACGGGGGCATCGTCACGGACAGTTACTTTCAGCATGCCGGACACTCCTCCCCATTCGAAGGGGACGCAGGCCATCCGACACAGGCTCTCCGAGTTGTCTGCCGATCGGACGGGGCAAAGTACGTTTGGTAGGATTTGTTCTGGGGTCACCAGGTGACAGCGGACGGCCGTCACACTGGCCCCTGTGTCACGCAGGGCCTCGGCCTTGCGCCCATTGATGCTCACCCATTGGCTGTACTTCCGAGTGTTGGCGGGTAGGGGAGTCCGCGGGACCATGTCTCTTCCTCCCAGGCATGCCAGGGTCATGGCGGCGGGTTCCCACTCGAACTGCTCCGACTCATTGGTCTCCGTGTCTTCGGAGATTTGTTCTTCTCCCAGGGCGGCGGCCGCCATCTGGCGGGGCCCGGGGACCTGGTTCTTCGGGCAGGTCGGGTCACTGGCATAGTGGCCGACTCGCTGGCATCGATGACACGTCACGTTAGCTCGGAACCCCGGGCGCATCGGGGGGTTTCCCCGGCCTGCTGGGGCCGGGGTGGCGTTCGTGGGTGCGGCCGGGGCGGCGTCTCTGCCCCGGCCCGGGCCTCCTCCTCCTCCTCGGGGACGATGGTGACCTTGGTTGGTTCTGTTCTGCTCATTCGGCCCACTCCGGGCCACTCGGGTGCTCTCCCACCGGTCAGCCTCGGTGGCGAGCTGCCGGGGTTCAGTCAATTTACTGTCGAGGAGGTGCTGCCTGAGCTCGACGAAACAGTTGTTGGAGAGGTGCTCCCACACAATGAGATTGAAGAGTTGTTCGTAGGTGGTTACGTTGTTACCCTTGATCCACCCCTCGAAGGCTCGGCTGAAATAGTTCACGTATTCCAACCACGTCGTACCTGGGATCCGGGTGCAGTTGCGGAACCTCTGGCGGTACATTTCGGGTGTAAGTCCATATCGACTGAGGAGGGCGGCCTTCATATGGTCATAGGACGTCATTTGATGGTCCGGAAGCTGCAGCAGGGCATCACGACCCTCGTTGACGAATCTCCCCCATAGACCGGCCCCCCAGTCACTTCGAGCGACCCGGTGGGCGGTCATGGCAATCTCATAGGCTTTGAACCACTGCTGTATGTCGTCGTTCCGGTGATATTCTCGGACCACATCCTTGGGGATGTGGACCTTCTGCTCGGTAGGACCCGGGGAGTGCGGTTGCTCGGGCACCCCTAGGTTTTTGTTCAGTTTGCGTATTTCTATCTCCGCTAGTTTGCACTCGTGCTCGTATGCCAGTCTTTTTTCTTCGAGGTCTCTCTGTCTCTGTTTTTCCTCTCGCTCTTCTCTGAGCCGTAAGTGTTCTAAGTTTATTTTTTGTTCCGCCAGTTTCAATTCTCCGTCTAATCTGAGTCGTGCCAAGTCTAACTCGTGTAATCTATTTTTTTCCCGCTCCTGGATCTCTTCATGGGAGGGGCCTGGTCTCCGTTCCTCCGTCCGGGTGGTGTTGACTTCCGGGGCTGCGGGGTCCCGGGGGGTTGCGGTATTTGTCTCTGTCCAGGCCTCTAGGGCGTTTTTGAAGTCTTCTTTTGTGCTTAGCCCGGTGGTAGCAATGCCTAAGTCCATGCAAAATTGTTTGAGCTCTCGGTGGTTGTATTCTTCCAGCTTTTCCATCTGGAACTTCTCCGCCGATCCGCTCTCTTTGGTCGTCATTGTGGTTTTAGTCGTAGGGTGAGTTACTGTCTGTACGGTACGCGTTGGTTCGGATCGCGCCGCTAGCCACCAATGTTAGACGGGGACCTGGAGGGTCGGCCGAGCAGAGTGATCGCACAGACAGGTAACTTCCCCCCCACAGATGGACACCACACAAAGCTTATGGTAACACCTTTTATAGGCACTTCGGGTAGTAGAGTGGTACGATACAGGGCGATCAGGACTCGATGATCCTCTCAATTCTAGTCTCTAGTAAGGGAAGGGGGTAGCGGGACAGTCTTGGTACCCACGGGTACGGGGGTGTAACGGTGATAGCTCACAATCCTCGAGCTCGGTGTTCGGATGGGTCAGACCGCGGCAGCGCCAGCAGGTCCCGAAGAGGTCGTAGGGGGCACGGGCCGCGGCAGCGCCAGCAGGTCCCAACGAGGATGAAGGTTACAACGGGCCGCGGCAGCGCCAGCAGGTCCCACGAGAATGCAGGTTGCAATGGGCCGCGGCAGCGCCAGCAGGTCCCACGAGGATGAAGGTTACAACGGGCCGCGGCAGCGCCAGCAGGTCCCACGAGAATGCAGGTTGCAGAGGGCCGCGGCAGCGCCAGCAGGTCCCACGAGGATGGAGGTTGCAGAGGGCCGCGGCAGCGCCAGCAGGTCCCACGAGGATGAAGGTTGCAGAGGGCCGCGGCAGCGCCAGCAGGCAGGACAATAGTTCACAAGGCAGGGCTGTGGCAGCGCCAACAGTCCGTCAAGGATGAGTTCGTCGCGGTGTCTCTCGACTCCAGGATACAACTGCCTTCCTGTCCTGGGGCTGCCTCAGTTATAGGTCTGGCGCCCTTTGATGTCCGGACCCTCGCTCTTGGAGGTCGGGAGGTCCGGGATGAGGGAGTCCAGACACCCAGCAGGGGGGTGGAGCCAGCGCCCAAGGAGGCTGGGGGTGCTCGGCACCTGGCGGGGGAGAGCCATCGACACTTCGTACTCCCATTGACCTGCCAAGTGGGCCGTTCACCTCCTGGGTGGAGGGTGGTGCCGGGATGTCGGGGCCTGGCCAGGCCCAGGGTTGGGGTCGGGCTGAGGCCGCACGGCCGCGTGGTGCCGTGTCCAAGATGGCGGCTGGGCCGGGCAATGGTGCTGACGGTGGCCCGGGCCCTGTCCTGCGGGGAGGGAGCGAGCCCTTCATGTGGCCTGTCCAACAGGGCGTGAGAGCAATCTCTTTCATGATGCAAGACAAATTATGTCGTTGTCAATGTGCCCAAAGGAGGGGGTATGTTGACAGAAGAGCTGAGGCCTTCCCCACTCTTCTGTATCGCCCTATGGCAATTGCTTCAGAGGCATAGGGCTGGATAGGCATTTATTCCACCAAGTATTTCCATGGTGGGCTGGCTCTTGGTGGCAGGTTTTTACAGCCACGGCTACTCCTTGCGCTCTGTCACTTTCCCCGGAGATTAAATGTAGAAGCCATGTGGAAGCTGAAACAGAGAAATGGGAATGAGGGGAGTAGAGAGAAAGCAATCAGAGAGGATTGAGAGAGAGAGGAGAATGAGGGAGGGTATAGATGGATCGAAAGAGAGAGGTCTCGCAAGGAAGCCAATGGAGCGGGGTTGGATTTAGCATTTTTGCCAGGATTAATTTTGGTTACCCAACCTACCCTCGGAGTTACCCTGGGAGTCGCAGGCCTGTGGCTTTCTTTCTTACTCACTGATCACCGATAAAACCCAAACACCCCTCAGGCTTTTGATCAGGATCTACACACCATATTCTTTGAGTAGACAAAGAACATTGTGCCAGATGGGTGCTTAACCCAGACCGGTCAACACATTGGAGAAGTGGAGCAAAAGCACATGAGGCATTATGTATTGGGGAGAAAACATTGAACTCTAATCGTCTTAGAAAGGCATTTAATTTGAGCCTTTGCAGTTTCACAATTATCAGTGACTAATTAAATAAAAGCAATGCAGACATGCTAATGAGAAAACTGGGAGCTCATAGGCATCCACCTCCTTCTTTCCACCCTCCAACATAAATACATCTTTCTATGCCTGCAGTATATCCCAAAAAGAACTATAAGTTTTTAACTTCTTTAACTTTTCTAGCTCTTATGAACATTGGGGCATTTTAAATATTCCATTCAGTTGGCGACATCTGTGGAGGTCCCATTCCTATACATACAAACGTAGACCAGTAGGTCATGTGTGACACGTTTAGCCAAAAATCCCAACAGGCAAAGAGCTTTTGGTAAAAAAATAGTGTAGATCGCAGACTATACAGACATCTGCTACAATGGTTCATATTTTAAAATTTAAATCACAAGATAAAAGTATGCATCAATAAAATGAAGGGTCCTATTGACTGAATTCAGATCGCAAACCAGCCGTTGTGATCAGACAGTCAGATTTGTGATCTTTCCTTCATTTTGCACTGCGACACATGTACTAATCAGTTACTGTGCAAGGTGGCCATTTGCAGTAAGTTACAAAAATGTACGCTTCATTAATAATTATGAAGCAGGAGCCCCTTCGTGGCTCCCTTCAAATGGCTGCAAATGCAATGATGGAGGCAGTAAATCCCTACTCCTACGTTCACACTTGTAATTTGGGGATTAACATTGGGGTAGCATGCAGTAGTCCCTGGCCCATAGGGATGGCTTCCCCTTTGCTAATGGGGCATGGGGAGCAGTCAACCACATGGAGGTCTGCCTCCCGGGGATATTGGTAAGGTGGGGCAGTCCAGATGACTGACATTTTGTTTGTGCTTCACATTCTTAGGTATTTAGTCTAATGGGTATATAGTGGGCTGCTTTGGGTTCCCTGCCATCATTTTAGGTTCAGGTGACCTGGTGACTGGTGGCAGGGAATGCAGGCAGGGAATTCCTTGTGTCCCGCCCATCCATCCCTCTTTTTCTTTGTTCATTGGGGTCTTTTCTTTTGGCCAGCTCTCTTCCCAAAGGGGGCTTCTTCTGGAACAGGTGCACAATTGGCGGTCGTTGGTTGTAATAAGTGTTTGTCGCTTAAGACAGATGATTGGCGGTAGCCTAGAAAGTGTTGCACAAGTTTACAGAAGTTTGATTGGTCTTGCCATTGGCGAACCACCTGGAAAGGGAGGGTAAGAACAACATCTTGCCTGGACTAGGCAGAAAGTTAAAGGTTAAGAATAGGAAGTTAAGTTGGTTAGATGCTAATACATGTCAACATAGTCTGTAGGGGAAAATTCAGGTTACTCACTGTAGAACTGCAGTACAATATTAAGTAGACAATCACAGCGTTTGGGATGTGGATGGAGTTGTAGGGGTTAGGGTAGGAGAATGGATGGTTTATTTGATGTATAACGAGGCTTTAGTTTTGTAAGGCAGAATGACCGGGAAAATATTGTGATGTGCACCTATTTTATTAAAGTGGCCTTTTTTACACAAAGCAAGTAGTCAGTGGTCTGTGCTGCACCCCCTCCCCCAATGCACTGTCAGCACAAGTCGGTTCCCAGTTTCTGCTCAATCATTTGCAACTGCAGGGGATCGCAAAACATTGATAATTTTCATTGTGAGTCCAAATGAGGAGGGGGACAATCGTTTCATGCCCCTCCTCCTGCATATTTTGAATCAGCACTTTGCAGACTGAAAAGACTTCTCCGACTTACAAAGTACTTATTGTATTTTGCCACATGTGGTTTTGTGAGAGTATGTGTTGGAACTGGAAAAACAAATAGTAAATGGAGGCCAAAGTGCTGTCAAATCATAATAGTATACTACAATATTACCATTTACTCTGCCACAAAATATCCTTATTCTAAAGCCTAGATCTGTTGGCTTTGCTTGTTAGGAATTCTGACTGTGAACACTGACCACTAGTGAACACTTCTAGGTTCTTTCATTTGCGGGGAAACTAAAAAATACACAATCCTTTTCGTGTAGCACTGCGAATTTTGACTGACACTACTGCAACATCCATTGCCCCTTAATTGCAAAAGGCCTAAAAACGAACACATCCCTCTTCTAGAAAAGGACTCACTTCCTCTGAGGATAAGGTGCAATGCACTGTTATGTTGGAAGCCTGAGAAGGAGATTTTTTTCTTTTTTTCTAAGCATCCTACCCAAAGAGACAGAAAAGAGATAATGTTAATTTCATCTTGTCAGAAATTGAACTCCAAACTCTGTACGGCTGATATCCAGTTGAATTCAGTAAAACAAACAGAAGCTACAATTTATTCAAAGCATGAAGAAGGTAGTCAGCCTACAGGCTAGAGTTGAAATTGAGGTGTATGTTACATGGCTAACCCTTCTTGAATCACATTGCTAGTTTAAGTGTTCACATACCAGACACTCAGTGCCCGCATCGGAGGTACAAAGTATGGGGCAATGAAGGCTGCCCTTCACCACATATTAACTGTAAAATCCCACTCTAAAATTCCACTCTAAATCCTGTTTGCAGACTTCTGCTATCCTTTCATTACCCTCTTGTAAATAGCCTGAATCACTCCTCTGAAAAAGACAATGGGGGATGTCATCCTGGTTCTCGTTCCCCAAGGTACCCCATTATCTAAAAGGTAAATCCCATACCTTTCATGTTTTTTTATTTGGTGCTCATTTTTTTGTTAAGAATAACTCATTACAGACAGAGGAAGGTTCTCATATTTAGATGCATTGTGTGCCAGTACAGGGAATCTCCCCAACCCTCTTTTTTCTACTTAGACCAATAGGAGGATATGGAATTTCTCTTCAAGAGGACAATAGCTCAGGGGGAGCCACTGCGAATTCTCAAAAATGCTCTTCTATTCAGGATAAATTACAGAATTACATCAGTCTAAAACACAGGCTCTTCAATTAATATGCTGACTACAATCATTTCAAAATTGAATCAGGGAAATCATACTTGGGAATAATCATTCACCATCAATGATTGCCTTCAGCTCATCTAGAATGACAAAAAGAGGAAGTTAACTTACCTCTCCTCAGCGCAATAGTTTTTTGCCAAGTTGAGAAGCCAGCTGTGGTGGTGCGAAGTTGCAGAGACTTCGTGCTGTGTATGTGGATGATATTCTCATATTTTTGAACAGGAAGTTAGTTAAGCTGCACCACAGATTTATTTTAAAATATGAGTTTTATCACAAAAAGGGGAACCCTCTTCTCATTCCAACACAAAACTTAGAATTCCTGAGTTTTCAAGTAGATATCCCATAACATTCCTCACCCAAGATGCGAACTATGAAATAGGTGATTAGGTCAGAGATGAAGGCTCAAATAATCGCTTTGAAAGCTATAGTTTGCATAGTGGATAATTTCAGGCAATTTTCCTGAGACCACTGCTGACATCAATTGATTATAGCCTTAGATCCCGATGTAGCAGGCCCTGCCAGACCATAAAGACCCACTGCAGCGTTAATGGCTCAAGCTGAAAGTGAGGACCTTTAACAAGGGAGCTGGCCTTTAAGAGCCAGTAGAGCTCTTAAAGGGCTCGCTGCAGTGGGCTCTAAGGCTATTAGAACATTCCTCCCCCAGATGGCAAAGTGTTCTAATTTGTAAAAGAAAGCCTCACGTAGTCCGAGGTGCTCCATGAGGCCTTTGTTCACAACAACAACTGTGAACAAACATTTGAATGTTGATGCTCTAGGCTTCTACCGGCCATAAGAAGCCTGGAGAACTCCATTGTCCTCAATGGAGTGCTCAACATTCCAATGTTCTAATTGGTGTTTAGAAACATTTCTGGCTTGGTCTGGGAAGCTCTTTTTTGTGCCATGCTAGATCTCATTTCATATTCAAATGCCAATTGTCTATGTAGTGGGTATGGTGTAGGTAGATTTCCATTTGAGGGAAAACGTAGCTATAGAAAAGAAACTTCATATCTCTTGTCTAGGGATGTTAGCTGGGCCATTTATTCTGAATTGTTTGGCCAAGCATCAAGTGAACTGGTGCATCACTTTCTGGAAGATGAGTGGATCATCACTCTGAAGATCTGGGCCAAGCATCAACCTTTAAGTGATCCCCTGCATCAACAAGGTAGAGAGTCCTTGATCCAAGATTTTTGGACCATCCTCCTGCAGTCAAAGTATCTCCTAGCTATAAACAATGTAGTGGCAGTCTGGTAGGCCAGTGTTCTGATATCATTCGGTGACTGGGAGTTAAACAGAGGAATCGTTCTTAAGATCCGAGAGGCAGGGGGTAATTTTGAAGTGGATCTGTTTACCAACAGTTCAGTGCTTCCTTCTAAGGTTTTTCAACTGGAGATTGTCAGGTGGTACCGATTTGTGCACGGAAGCCAGCGGACACTATGCTCTATTCCACTGTCTCCTCCCCAACCAGTGACCACATGTACAAGAAAAGGAAGGCGAGTGCTAGAGGCTGGGAAAGGGGATTAGGACAAAAGAAAAAACAGAAATAGAACCCGACCACTCTGCCTAATCACCGTTGGTCAAGGAGGTCTGAAGACTGTATTGGATCACTCCAAGATAAGAGATAATTTCAGCAACTTGTCATAAAGAGAGCTAAGGGTATCTGTCGTTTTACATGAATACATATTAGCAATATCTCTGTATAACCAACGTGCTGTATTTTAAAAAGAGTCTGGGAAATCCTGAAACCTGAGCATATGAAAAATAAGTATGTTAAAAATACAAGTGCAATAACACCTGCCACCATGCTTTTAATAACAACCTCAAACTTTGTCACTACTTACCCATTTGTGGAGGGTGAGTAGAGCTCCTATGTGCATACTGAAAGCAAAACTGAAGCCTCTTGAAGTAGTTTGTTAGTTCATAAAGCAAAACGGAAGCTAACGTATTTCACAATGATTTGTTTACACTGTCACTTCCTCAGGCAGAAGAAGAAAATATTCTCTACTAACAGACCCACATATGATCATCAATGGCACCCTCTCAGCACTGGATCTTCGGTCAGAAAAACTGCCTGATCAAAGGCTTGATTAGAGTGATGATGTTTGGTTAGGGACGCAGGATTCAGCAAACCGACAATATCACATATTAAACCATTAGCCAACTCTTGGCTTATCTTCAAAAAGAAAACATCCTCTGTTGTAGGTATACTAGAATGCTGCAGATCTATTGAATACATTGAAGTATCTCCACAATGTTGTGCGGCAATCCATGTCTGTAGCCAATAATACCATTTATTCCTCACTAGAATTCTGAAATACACTGAAGCTTCCCAAGCCTCTCTGTGATTATTCTGTATGCTGCCTTGGTGGGATTTGTAGTCTCTGGACGTCAATCTATTTGGGGCCAGGCCTCCCAACCTCTGTGGTAATCCTCTTAGAAGTATCTTTTCCCAGGTACCTTCTAGTAATTAAAGTTTACAGTCTTCTTTCAGTGCCTCACCCTACAGTACTGGATGCTCTACTCTGGGTGCACCCACATGCTTTCAGTTGGCTCCTGTTGTAAGGAGCTCATGCAGGCTGGCTGCTTGCGGCTTTGCTTGACGGCCAGCACTGGAATAGGAAGCAGCACTCACTGGCTCTGGATAAATACAGACCCTATTACTTCCAATCCATATATGGCTCTAGATACTTGAATCCCCCATGCTTGCCTCTGGATAGGCCGTGCAGGCAAAGTAATCCACCACTCAAAGTATCATAGAACTCATCCCAACAAGCTGAGTATCCAAGTTTAGTTAAAGTGAGTAGTCCCAATGGAGATCAATGGGGTACAAGAGCTGTCACTAGGTGCACTTGTATTATGATCCCCAGGCTGCAACGCTAGATATGCTCTCATTCACAAATAAGGATACTCCAACTGTGCCTATGAGCACAAATTGAATTCTGTTATAGTTTTGAAGGTTTCTTCCATGCAACAGGGCCTGGGACAACATAACCACAGTGTCGGAAGTTGGTTCTTCACCGGCCTCTTGGAACAAAGAACCGTCGCCAGAACCGCATACATGAGGTGAGTGTCATGAGACAGAGACCCATAAGGTTTTTCACTAGGGTAGGATACCAGTCATCTTACCACTGTGCCAGACAATCCATTCTGCTCCTGAAGTAATTCCCAGTGCAATGCTGTTCTTACTTCACAGCTCCTTCTCTTCTTCGGGCAGCTGGGCTGTTCCTCGCTGTCTTAGGCACCTCTTGTTGTAAGTAGCTCCCTGGAAGGAGACCTCAAAGTTCCTCTCCCCAATTCTTCTCCCAATATTGTCAGGACTGTTTCTGACCTGTGAATGGAGCTGGCTGCCAACGAATCCAGCCCAGGAACGTAGAACATTTCCCTAGTCAACTCCGGATGACTGCCCGGCACTGATCAGTGAGCAATCCCTGGTGGAAATCATCCAATCTTATCCTGGGCTAGCAGACTAAAATGTGTATCTCAGAGCCCCTTTCTCTTGTGAGCTATGTCTGGTTGCACTTGACACTAGCTTCTCGCCCACTTGCCTGCTCTCCAGATTTGCCTGCAGTGTGGTGGATTTGGGTGTTCCTTGCTAGGGGCTTATGAAACAAATGGCACAGAAGGAACTATGCTCACCTCAGTTGATTCATATATGGAGATTATTTGTGCACAGCCCAATGAAAAAATGGAGCACGACAGGGGCAGATATCCTTCCTTCAATAGGATCCTGGCGCACTTCAAAAGGCTCTCAGAAATGTTCGAGAAGCTGCTTCCTGTATGGAAGTCTCTCTCCATCCTGAATTTTATGAACCACTCTCCCATAGGAGATACAAAATGGATTCCTGTGTCCCTGCAGTCACACACAGTCCACACTCAACTCTCACTCTGCCACACAATCCTAGAGCAAACGTACATATGGCATCCATGCCTCACATGAATGGAATGTCGGATGGGTGAAATGGACAAGCAGAACCCTTTTTAACAGAAGATGCCAGTATGCTCTTCTCCCGAAATGGGCAACAGGAAAAAGCCTGTTCCTAAATCTATAATTAAATGATGTCACCACGGTCAGTATTTCTCCACCTGACAAGAGGACAGAAGTCACTCTCAACGAAGGAGGGATGCGCTTGGCGAGTCCCTCCACACTACAGAGCCCTACTCTGTGTTTCAATCCTTGCACTGAGGCGAATAATCAACAAAATGTACAGGAACATAGTATTAGGAACCTAGGCAAGGAAGACACACTCCATTGAGATCAGGTTTTTAGGAACCCTACTATACGTATGTTAATATTTTGTATATGTATGGGGTGTGTGAAGCAAATGTACTTATGTTTTTAGGGGATTTTTGCATTGTGGTTTTGTGTTCCTGTGATTTTTAAATATGTCGCTGCTATGACATGCCTTGCTACTAGTGAGTTTGTTACTCTGAACAGGGATGATGTGGTTCTCCTGTGTGTGTGTGTGTGTGTGTGTGTGTGTGTGTGTGTGTGTGTGCGTGTGTGTGTGTGTGTGTGTGTGTGTGGCTATACAGCCTTTACAACAAAACTTTTACAACAAACTACCATTACAACGCAACTTTTACAACGCAAACCATTACAACGCATAGCGCTGGGGGGCGCTCTAGGATAGAGAATAGGTTTAATGTACTATCCAACACCTTCCCTACTATCCACGGGGACTGGAGTTGGAATAGTAAATTAAACTATTCACTAACCAGCGCCCGAAAGCATTCTGCGTTGTAATGGTATGCGTTGTAAAACTTGCGATGTAAAGGTAGGCGTTGTAAGAGTATGCGTTGTAACGTCATACGTCCGTGTGTGTGTGTGTGTGTTAGGGGTGGAGTTGTGATTTTCACATTTACCATGGACAGTGTTGAGAGGTAGAGGTTTTGCCATTTTAGAAGGACTTGTGGAGGGTTGCAGTCTCTATGTGATATAGTTTGGTTTTGTATGTCTAAGGGACAGAGCTCTTGGTCTTTGATGGCAATGTAAGGCTTGTGGGCCATAAAGAGTACAACAGTTTATGTGAATGTGTCTTTGGCCTCTTAGGGTATTGAGTCCCTAGACTTGTGAATTGCTTATTTGGAGTATGGACCTCTGTCTCACTGGAACTTTGCAGGTTTGTGAGTCTTTTACGGCTGCAGATGTGTTGAGCCTGTGGTCATGCAGTTTGCTGTTATACGTGACATTTAATTCATCATTAGGCTGAGGAATGGAGCCCCTGACCAGGTGTGATGTTTGAATCGGTTGTGGAGACCCTTGCCGGCTTTCCCCCATACTGTTGTCTGTTGTCTTTGTTGTGTTACATTGTCAGGCAGTGGCATGTAGCACCTGCTCTGTTGCGTGAGTTTCAAGATGGTTGAGTCTTGAAGTTCTTGGTGATGTTGATATGATATGTATCTTTGTACTTATTACAAAGTGGTTGTTTGGATTTGTTGTATGTGTGCTGTAGTTGGTAGTGTAAGAATCAGTTTCTAGTGTTAAGTGTGTGTGTGGGTGGGAGTTTAGTGATGTTTGGAGCTGTGGATGGTCTCGACTAGATCTGGGCGAGCGAAGAGTATCTCTTATTGGCTGCCTTATAGCTGTTTGTTGAACAAAGAGAGGAATGTGGTATTTGAGTATGAGGCCATTGCTGTTTTTACTGTTTTAGTGGAATCTGTAGAAGTAGCTCCAGGGGTGTAAATATTCCTCCAGGACTATGTAAGGTAGCTCAGTAAGCGAAGGGCTGACCTGATGTCACAGAAATGCTGCTAGTGGGTCAGTGAACATAAGACTTACTGAAACTTGCATCTGAACTTGTAAGCTCTGGGGTTGAAATCTTCTGGGTATGGACGGTGGGTTATATGCCCTTCAGCAGAATTCTATGCACAAAGCCAAGGCTCTGTAAATTGTTTATATCCATTAAACAAGGATTTTGTTTTATTACCATATCATAGCAGTAAGGGACAATTGCCCTTCTCTGTTCAATATCTGCCACTAAATACCCCAATATAACACCCTGCTGTTGAACTTAGAGGATCTCTTCACTTCTCACAGGGGCATATTATCAAGAAACAGTGTTAACATTATCGCTGCTTTAGCGGCAGAAAACTGCTGCTAAAGCGGCGATAATGGGCTTGATAATACGCCCTTGTGAATTCCCATAGAAGCCCATGTTCTGGTGTGAACATGGGCTTCTATGGAAATTCTCTACGGTGTATTATCAAGCCCATTATCGCAGTTTTCTGCCGCTAAAGCGGCGATAGTGTTAACGCCGTGCTTGATAATATGCCCCTTAGTCTCTCCAGTCCCACACCTCACCCATGGCTGCCTGTCTCTGTCTACCACAACCTATCACCATTCCTTCTCTAGGACCTTGTGGACATTAATCCTCTCTTTACTTACTCTCTCCTCCCTTCTCCCCGTGGCCACAGGCAATCCCTGCATGCCTTTTGTGCACACCTTCGCTGCTCGGTTCTTTTGAAATAAGGTAAACTCTATAGAAGTCTCTTATCTACATGCTCACAAACTTTAGTGGGACCTATTTTGCCTTTTCTGTTGCTAAGAATAATACTTTTATTTGACTTTCTTTGCCCCGTCAAGAAGGAAATAAGCACGTGGCTTTATGTTTTTTTAATGAAAAGCTCCTAGCACTTCTCAACATTGCATAGCCAATGTTTGCACACGAGGTATTAAAGCATTCCTTTATATCCCAAAGATTTGTAAGAGCTCCTTGTCAAATATTTACCCACCATACTTTTTCTGCTACTTAGACATTGCACCATCGGTTTTATTATCCAAATGATGGTCAAGGCTCAGAGTATCACCTCCTTTAAGGAAACTGTACAATATTTGCCATTAGTGTAGTTGGCGACGCATTTTAGGGTTGAGAAGTGATTGTTTGTGCTGTGGAAAGCATAGCTATGTATATTCCATCTCTGTTCAAGAACGAAACATCAAAGTAATTCTGATGAATTTTCAGTCCAGAAAGAATTCCTTAAAATTCGTTCAAATTAACTTGTACTCCTTCAAATGTGCCCTCTTTCTGTAACTCAACCAAGTCTCATTCCTAAGCAAAATGCAGCCATAATCTTCACAACCATCAGTACATCTCAGATGCAGGAGAGCAGCTCTACATAATGCTTAACAACAGCCTGCAGTGTTAGACGTGGGCC
The DNA here is from genome assembly GCF_964261635.1 of Lissotriton helveticus. NCBI lineage: Eukaryota > Metazoa > Chordata > Amphibia > Caudata > Salamandridae > Lissotriton > Lissotriton helveticus. The sequence goes on along the minus strand of NC_136063.1, from coordinate 1,396,800,090 downwards.
AGGGAATTGAACATCTGACTCTCATTTAATAATGCATGCAGCAAGGTCATTTCACATTCACCACTCTCCGAGAGAGTCCTTCTGTTGTGATATTTGCAGCAATGTTGATCTAGAGAATCATCAATCTCACACGCTTGCAGTCTGGGCTAGCAGAAATGCTCATCATGCTCTGTGGTAGGCAAATGACACTTGCATTTGTACTGGTAGTCAGATCATTTAATACCTGTTTCTTTTGGAACTCATTAACTGAACAGGTTGCCCCAATACATAAAGCTTTTTGGACGCTGTTGATGTTCAGAAGGTTAAGCTTTTAGATCTATTGCAGAGGGATGAAACCCCCTCTGTAGTTAAAGTCCTACTGAATTTTTCATTGGAAAGTGATGTTATTTGTTAATTACTGTGTCCCTGTTAGATGAATCTGCTCAACCCTTTCCAGAAAATGATTGTGTTGCCCTACTGTTGACAACTAACGTTTGACACAGATGTGGGGACAGAGTGCAGTGGGATGCCAAAGCCTGAGATCATATCTGCTGATTGAAAAGAAATAAGAGAAAATTAAGGTAAGGTTGGTAGAGGAAGTTGGGCAGAGGGCATAGCCTTCGGCACCACAGTGAACCAGGTAACCACAGGGCCTGGCACCAAGCTCAGGTATGGTACAGAGGGGCAGATTTACTAACATTTGATGCAACACGGCCCAGCAAGGCATTAGAAAGGTGTTATTTTTGCAAAGAAATGGTGCATTTCTGCTGCCTCCTTGTGCTGGCGGAATGTGTGGCCTAGCACCAACGCAGGCACTCTTGCAAAATGTGTTACGAGCAGGATCTTTTTTGTGCAACAAGGTACTCCTTCATGCACAAAAACAATAATTAAAGGCATTTTTTTCTATGTGTGATGTATAATGCATCACACATAGAAAAAGGAAGTAAAAAGGAGAAATAAAGATATTTATCCTAGTTGCACCAAGGTCTGGGAAGCATACCATTTTGACGCAGTCCCATGGAAACAAATATTTGTATATCAGGGAATGCACCATAATTCATGGGTGGATGCATGGGAACGCCCAAACTTCACCCATAGATCGCTTACCTGCTGCATGCTAAGGCAAGGCAGCGAAATGCTGGTGGCTGTCAAAGGCCAACACAGACACCCTTGCGACATGGTGGAAGGGTGCCCACGTTACTGGCAGGATTGTTTCAGTGCAGGAAGGGCCTCTTTCCTGCATAAAAACAATCCTCAGAGACGTTTTCCTCTTTTTACTTGTGCAGCAGAATGTAGCACACAATGAGAGTAGAGAGAGGGAGAAATACATATATTTCTCGTTGTTGCACCTCACCTGGTGGAGCATGTTGATGAATTCCCAGGTTTCCTAGTGTTAATACATCTGGAAATGCGCCAAAAACCATGGGTGGATGCATGTGAACACTCCCACTCCACACAGGGAACGCTTTCCCAACGAACAGTAATGCACAGCAGCGACTTGCGCTACCCCACATTACTCCAGATTTACTAAGCCACGCAGAGCCATGCGAGGTGGCTAAATCTGACTTAAGGACTTGCATCACCTTGCGTAACACAAGGGTAATGCAAGCTCTTTATAAATCTAGGCCTGAGTATAGGGGTCCTCGGTTCAGGCTTTGCTAAATAACTACAGGGCATAGCAGAAGGCCGTAGTCCACATGAAAGCACTATGCCCTATGCACCTGTATGATGACAGTGTCAGCCATTCGCACATACCAGTGACAGTGGTGGAGGGTAGAGAATTTTGTGCATTTTTGCTTTTACTTCCAATGAAAACATTATCTACTTCTTTGGTGCGGGTGGTGGCCACCGGCTGACCCTGCACCCTTTACCCAGTGCATCTATCAGCCATTGGCTGACAAAAGGGAGTGCTAGAAAGCATCCTGGCTGATGGAATAGCTTCTGCTTCAGCCATCACCCACCCCATCAGTGACAACAGCACACCACGAGGCGTGCTGATGCAACTATTGCCCAGTGAGGAGAAAATTAGTGTATTCTCTGTGCGTCCAGTGGTGAGTTTGTTGCTCAGGCAGCCTCCCCAGTTTTCAAGGAAGCAGCGCTGAAAAGGGGAAATTCTCCCCTTTCCAGCGTTGAGTTTTGCAAAACATTTCCTGCTCGTGGATGGACAGGGCTCCGTTAGTAGGAGCCACTAGACACTAGGGTTGTCTATTATTTTTGGGGGTCGGCCTCCGCCTCATTCAGGACATGGCCCAACCACTACTGGGGGCAATTTATTTATAAAATTGTAATACTTTTCACCTGGTGGTATGCGATCGCGCCCCCCCCCCCAGGGAAAAAGGTGGAGGCAAAAAATTGTTTGTTTTAGGGGTCGGTCCCCTTGGGAGATGGGTGACTTCCACTGGGGAGCATTTATACAATGTTAATGTTTTTCTCCTGACGGGTGTGATCGCGAGCCCAGGGAAAGTGAAAAAATGATTTCCTTATTTTAAAAAAATGAAATTTGTTAAGGGGTTAGCCCTCCTTCCATATGGGCTGACCACTTGTTGGTCATAACTTTTTTTTTTTTAATTTGTGTTTTTCCTGGGGGCCCTATTGTGGCTCCCAAGGGAAGCCACACATTTACAAAAGAAGATGAAATATAGGTAGGGGGTCGACCCTTTGCACGTTGTTTGACCCTCTGTGGGGGCCATATATAAGGTAGGTGTTCTCAGTGGGAAGGTTGGTGTTTCTATGAGAATATAAAAAGGAAGAGCGAGGTATGACAATAGCATTGTATTTACAAGGCGGCCCTGGATTTGAGGAACGATAGGAAAACTCTCGCTAATTGTGGTTTATGTCAGATCCTAACATCTGTTCTGAAGTAGTCTTAAGCATGTTTAATATGCGAGTTGGCAGATTTGCAAGTTCCTTGCGTCACTCTTGCATCACTTTTAACATGGGAAAAGTGACACGAAAGTGGTGCAAGTGGCTTTTAAACCTGCTACACAGTGTTCTGTCTTAGTTTGCTTTTCTTTCTGTCATATAGAGGATCCTGGGTAAATATAACAGTTTCTGTACAGCCAGTACCTTTCAAACCTACCTCCAAACTGCCTACTGCTTGTTACCATAGTAACAGTTCATGGAATACTTAAGTGAGCGTACAGGTTACATGTTCACCACACAATGTTGCTAATCGAAACAGTTACTGTGCTGGAGTTTTTAAAATGTTCCATAGGAACCGTTAATCCGAGGTACAGACTCTGGTAAAGAGCTGGTAAAGAGTTAGCCTCAGTATTATACTTCTAGTTATAAACATCATTTCTATTTTAATTGTTTAATGTTTTGTAAGCATATGATTATCACTCTAAATAACAGTAAAATGTTGTCAGAAAAAGAAGACATATACTTTGTTTAATAAAATTTCATTAAAACAACAATAAATAACTAGAAACGTAACTTTAAAATAAAAATATAATAAATAACTAGAAACATAACTTTAACATAACAAAATAATAAAATGTTCGATGGACTCCATGGCAAGTAGGGTAGGTAACCTGCAAAACAAAAATGAAAATAAGTGTTTAAAGTTAGATTGATGTGACTGAATGAGGTCAAAGATCACAAATTAGGGTAATACTTAGCAATATTTGTTAATTTGGTCATAAACTTAGTATGAAATATCACTTAACTATAAGCTTTAAATGGTTTTTGAGCTTGCACTTGTTTTGTCTACAAACATCAGCTTATGGGTAATGAAAGTAGTGTAGTGTGCCTGATACATTCCACCTCTCTTATAGGCCCGAGTTCAAGAGGTGTCTGTACAGACAAGCCTACTGCGTCAGATTTAAAGTATGGACCAACAGGTCTTTAAAATGATTCAGAGATGAGACAGAATTAGGTGAGAGATCACGTCATTATGCAGGACAATATTCTTTATTTGGAACGCATTTAATTGGAGGCATTGTGTATCTAGGTCGCTCTGCTTACCTTGTGTAAACACTGTGGTGAACAGAGTTCACAACTTGAACTGCACACTGTATTAAATTCAGCCTTGATGTTTTTTATCGGCAGAGTAGACAGCAGCATCCATAACTTTAAAAGAGAAAGAGAAACAATGTGAGAGAGAGTGAGAGAGAGAAAGAGATAAAAAAACGACATTAAAAGTGTGAGCGAGAGAAAGTAATAGATGGAGCAGATAATACTAGAGTAAATCTTAGTAGCTCACCGTTTTGTCTCCGTTGTGTGTTCAAGCACGTGCCGGTTCATAGTACACCCTCCAGTTTAGTGATCTCAAAGATAGTATAGAGTTAGTAATAGCATAGTACATACAACTGTGCAAGTATATTTTTTGCTTTATGTCTTTGTACACTCAGGATACTGTATTTCATCAACTTTCACTGCAAGGAGGTGTTTGTGCGATGTTTTTCTTCCAAAGTACTATACCCCATGCACTCCCACTGCATAGCGGTGAGTTCTCATTACTGCGCACCCAGACTGTTGCACCCCATTGACTCCCAGAGTCCGGGGGTGAGTGCTTCTTCTTGCGCCCTCAGGGGCAGATTTATAAGCTCCTTGCACCACTTTTGCATCACTTTTCACATGTTAAAAGTGATGCAAAAGTGGCACAAGGGGTTTGTAAATCTGCCCCTCAGACTGTTGCAACCTATCCACTCCCACTCCCACTGCCCGGAGGTAATTGTACATTCGTACGCAGTCAAGCTGCTGCACACTATCCACTCTCTCCGCCCACAGGTGACTTCTCGTTGCTTCCGTATCATCGCAGAATCCTCGAACGTTGAGCTTTGGAGGTGTTGGGGAGGCACCAATTTGTGAAACACAACCTGTAAGATAAAAAAGAAGTTAATATTGTGCATCATTTCTTTATCAAACGAGTGAGGAAGTGAAAGAGTGACTGAAAAGAATATTCGCAGCCTTTCTGTCACCGGTGTGTCTTTCACCACGTGCCGAGACAAAATGCACCCTGAAGCTTTACATCTAAAAGATAGTAAAAGAAAGATGTTATGATTGGTAATTGTTACTATCTTAATGTGGAGTAGAATTACATTGGCCTTTCCCACACCTTCCCTCTCGCATTTAAAAAACAACTGTTTGTACAGTTCCAACTTGTCTTAGTTGGAAATAGGCTTTGATTTTTGTAAAATTACTATAGTAGTAATGTTTTTTATCCGGTTGTGAAATCAAGTGGTGCGCAGTGATACACATGGTTTCGATCATCACACGCGACGGACATTTGACCAATTATAAAAACTTTCCTGCTATTGGAAAAAAATTACAAATGTAATAAGATACGGTATATACGACTGCGTACGCCTAAATCGCTGCATCGACTTTTTGCATCTAGTCTGCTGCACCCCAACTACTCCCTCCGCTGCCACCCAGGCGTGACTGCTCACCTTTTCGTGGACAGGGCACCTTCTAAATCATGCAGTCCCGCTCTGCCACCAAGAAGGCTCACATATGGTGCTGAGTCTTGATATTGCTATGGCTAAGGACATACTCGTGCTCCCATCATCATCGCAGGGTCCTCACCCGTTCGGTCCTTGTGGTACCACTAACTCTGTGACCAAAGAGGCCACACACGTAGTGGTGGGCGCCCCTGCTCTGTGATTCAGGCCTACAAGAGGCGTCCAAACCACTAAGAACGGCCATCACAGAGCTTGCGATGGGAACAACTCTAAAATGGCGTAGAGCAAGTGCGCCCCATCTTTTTTATTGGTAGGGTCACGTGTGTAGTGACGTATGTGCTAAATGGATGTGTTGTGGGTGTATACCAGCCATGAGGGAGTGTGTGTGTGCTGTTCTGACAACTAGACCTGGAAGTAAGAAATGACTACAGTGGAAATCTGGGCCATGTACGTACCGTTGTTGTGTTTTCCTGGAAGAGTAAGCAAAGTGGGCTGGACTGACATATGCCAGTGGTGCGCGAGGCTATGAACGATGACTCCGGAGCTATGGGCGTGGTTCCGTAGTGAGCTATATGAAAAATCTACTGATTTGGGTGTCGTCACCCGGGTCTTACACGCAAATGTGTCATTATGTCTGTAAAGTACCACAATATGGCTAACATGGAAGGTAAGGGGTATCACTGACCCTATATTCATCCATAGATGCACACCTAAAAGATGGCAGACATGACGCATTTCTGCGAATATGAATGTGTGTTGGAAATTCAGTGGAGTGTTGTAGCTGTAGTAATACAGGGCTGTGAGTGGTTTAGGTTGCAGTTTTTAGCAAATGAAGGACAGATGATATATATACGTGTGTAGTCATTCGGGTATACAGTCGAACTTGGTGCTGGAAATCATTGTTCGAGGCTCGGAGTCGCGTCCACATCCAGTTATTGTAGAGTAATGATGTAATCAACGCATGCCTGAAAATGTACTGTAAATATGGTGGTCATGTAAATTGTTGATATAGTTTTACGTCGACTTTGCACTATATAAATATGCTATAAAAAAAAGAAATAGTACACATTTATAAATTAACGATACCGTTTTTTTGCAGTATTGTAATGATCCACTTTGTACGTTCATATTTGTAGAATGAGCAAGAGAAAGTTATTAATCAAAGTTTTTGTTATTGGCAGAGGTTATGTTATGTTATGTTATGCGTTTTTATTAGGCGCACAGATGCTCCAGCCAAGGAGCGTCCTGGCGCCCGACAAGGCAGCTGCACAACACAACGAAACAATAATCAAGCACACTTAAACTAAGGGAATAAAAAGGTTTTCACCGCCCGGCGAAAAGAAAGAAGATCCCCAAGGGCACGAATCGCCGGGGGAAGGGAGTTCCAAAGCACCGCTTTAAGATGTAAGATGGTTGCATACGCTGTTTACGGCACAATATAATGTGGTAGGGCGCAGGAGCAGTATTTTACAAACATAATAACTACACAGACACAGATAGATAGTTGAAGTGGGTACGGGCACGTGTGCTCGACTCCATTTTATTACGTTGCTGTTGGTAACAAGTAGAATAGTAATCATGATCTCATACACAGATATTCAATCATAAACAGTTTATGACTTTTGCCGTACAAAGGTAGCACTATATGTGAAATTATACACAGAGGATTCTATCGTAAAGGGTTCATGAGTTGTGGTACACTGGGGTAGGGGCGGTTTGTGTGGAGCCTGCGATGATGCATGGTTCAGGCAAAACGCAGTGGTAAGAATATCTTTTGGAAACATAATTTTGCCTTAATAAGGCCACGTGGCGATTATTTATGGTGCTCAGCGTGTTGCCTACTGGACTGCATCATTTGTAATCACGATTGAAATAAAAGATGAAACATGTATGGAATACATTGTCAAAAAATGTATGTTTCAGGGACATTATAGTTCAAGTTGTGACCTGTGGTGTCCACAGTGTAGACTACCATTGAGTCTGTCTTTGCACTTGCAGCGTGAATTTTGTTTTTCAACTAAACCTAGGACTGATATAAAAGAAGTTTTTGAAGGAAGGCTACTAAAGGGATATTGTATAGGGTTTGATAGATGTTTTACTTTGTTTGGTACTGCACTCTGTAAATAATGAATGAAGAGTCAGTTGAATTCTGCCTGAATACGGCCACATGGCCATGAATTATGGTGCACTGAGTTAGTAGTACCTTTGGGACTGAGCATGTACGTAACCTGCGATAATGCGTGGTCTGGGCAGGCCGCACTGGGGGTAATGTTTTTTGACTACTGAATTTTGCTTTCATAAAGTCTTGTGGCGATTATTTATGGTGACTGAGTTAGTGGTACGTCTGGTGTTTAGCGTGTGCTCACCCTGCGATGCTACTTGGTCTGAACGGGCTGCACTCAAAGCATTGACTGTTGCATACTGGACTGCATGTACTTTGAGGGGGAAAAAAAGTACCATCTATGGTTATCAATTCTTCAGCAACAAAATGATCAGAATCAGATAATTCTTCCAGTGGTGTTGCTGTTTTTGTCTCCAAAAAAGAAATTCAGGTTTCCAATGAAGAAAAAATGAGGTTCAAATTGTGATCTGTTCTGTCAGCAGTGTAGATTGCCATTAAGTGTGCCTTTGCACTTGCAGCGTGAATTTTATTATTCAACTAAATCTATAACTGATATAAAAGAAGTTTTTGAAGAAAGCATACTAAAGGGATATTGTATAGGTTTGATAGGTGTTATACTTAGTTTGGTATTGTACTCTGCAAATAATGAATCAATAGTCTATTTAATTGTGAGTTCTGATGACCACAGTGTAGGCAGGAGCAAGTGGTTAGCAAGAGCCCACGGCCATGTGGTGTTGAGTAGAGCTGCACAGTATTGGTAATTTAGCGTGTGTGCAACCAGCAATGATAAGTGGTACACAGAGTTAGCGGCACTTGAAGCAACAATGTTAATAAAATCAAGTTTTCTTATAAATACTTTTTGTCCTTTTACGGGACTAAGTTGCAGTAGATCTCCAAAAACTATGATATGTTTTTCTTTAAATAAGACATCTGAGTCAATAAGGCTAAAGTATAGATTCAAAGCTGAATTGAAGTTGTGAACCCGGCTGTCCGCACTGTAGATCGAAGGTAATAGTCAGCAAAGATATCAACAAATGATTTTTGTCACTTATTTTAACAAAATCAGAACACATACAGTTCAATTGTCTCTGCATTAAATAAATCAAGGTTGAATTCCCTACTGTCTGTAGTGTACATGCAAAGCTGATTTCAAGTTGTGAACCCTGCTGTCCGCAGTGTAGATCTAAGGCAGTAGTTGACACAGACATCGAGGAATGCTTTTTTGTCACATACTTTAACAAAATCTGAGACACAGTACAATTGTCTGTGCCTTAAATAAATCAACACTGAATTTAATGTTGTATGTAGTGCTGGTGCAGAACAGGTATCAAGTGGTAAACTCTGTTGATCGCAGTGTACATTTGAAGGCAGTAGTTAGTATAGCTAATGAGCAATTTTTTGGGGGGCATCCTTTAAAAACTGTCTCTACCTTACATATATCAAGGATAACTTGAATTCTGTCCATAGTGTAGATGGAAAGCTGAATTTAGGTTGTGAACCCTGCTGTTCGCAGTGTAGATCTAAGGCTGCAGTGCATTATCTGTAATGTACTCCATACATTGACTGTTGCATACGGCACTCATGAACTGGTAACAAGTGGTGAACTCTGTTGATCGCAGTGTGCATTTGAAGGCAGTACTCAGTACAGACATTGAGGAATGTTTTTTGTCGCATCATTTAACAAAATTGTCTCTGCCTTACATAAATGAATGCTAACTTGAATGCTGTCCGTAGTGTAGATGGAAAGCTGAATTGAAGTTGTGAACCCTGCTGTGTAGATCGAAGGCAGTGGTTGACACAGACATGGAAAAATCAATTTTTGTCACTTATTTAAAGAAAATCTGAAGACATATAGTAGAATTGTCTTATTAAATAAATGAAGGCTGAATTTCCTACTGTTCATACTTTAACAAAATCTGAGGACATAGTAAATTTGGGTCTGTTTTAAATAAATCGAGACTGAATTCAATGTTCTCTGTAGTGCTAATGCACCACTGGTGTCAAGTTGTAAACTCCACTGACCGCACTGTAGCTCAAAAGCAGTAGTCAGCACAGATACCGACGAAGACTTTTTATCACTTATTTTAACGAAGTCTGAGGACTTAGAGTAGAATTGTCTCTGACTTACATAAATATAGGATAACTTCAATGTTGTCCTTAGTGTAGATCCAAAGCTGAATTCAAGTTGTGAACCCTGCTGTCTGCAGTGTAGATAGAAGGCAGTAGTCGATACAGACATAAGTCTGCGGTGCTGTGGCGCTGAGTTCGCAATGGGCCTGTATTGAAGAGGCACGCGGTCATGGCGGCAGCCACGTGGCAGGGTGAGGACCTTCGCTGTGGCAGAGTCTTTTCTCTTTGCAGAAGTGAACCACGCCCAAGGCGTAGGCTAATTATTTATACTCACGCTGGAGATGCGTACATTGGATCAGCCCAATCCATTTCTGCTGCAAGAGGGGGAGACAATACAGCAATAGATATTCGCCATAGTCTGAGATAATATGGTTACGTCCACTGTGCAGTACACACGTATCAATGGTATATCTTCACACGGAAAAGTTTTTGGTTTGTATAGTGAGTTGTGTATAGCATATCACCTGTAGTATTAGCAGTGTGTACATTATTGTTGATGTGCGAGTTTCTTCCCTTATCCATAGTTGATTGCCATATCTCTGAACATTGAGGTAGTGTGCTGTTGAGGGGATATATTATTTTGGGAAGGTCCATTGTTCTGTTTTGCACTGCCTCTGAGGTAGTAGGGGGGAGGGGTCAGGAGGGGTGATTGTAGTGGTGGTAGCGCTAGGTGTTGTGATTTTCTTGTGTGTCGGAGGTGCATAATTAGTACCTCTATCACATATTCGTCTTTAAATATGGGTGTGAGTTGGGTGTAATTCACGCAGTAGATAGTTGAGCTCTTTACACCAGTTAAATGTTGATGTTAATTTGTTACTGGTAAGTGGGGCTATCGCCTTTTTTTTAGTGGTTTGTGGCGATTTTGTTGGTGGAAGGAATAAATTGAAGAGTGGTGATATTTGCAGTTTTTACTAGGTTGAGATTGGGATGATAATTTAAAAAGATAGAAAAAACAGATATGCTTAATGAACATTATAATTAGGAATTATCATTTAAAAAACCTTTGAAATTCACTGAAAAAACCATAGGTTTCAGGCAGGTTATAGTTAGGAATTATCATTTAAAAAACCTTTGAAATTCACTGAAAAAAACCATAGGTTTCAGGGGTGTTATGGTTAGCTGGACATTTCACTCATACAAAACCATTGAGATTTCTCCGTTATAGTTAGTTGTACTAACTGTCACTCTCACGCCCGCAATCCACTGGTGATGATGTCACATATTACATCATTCATGATATGGTCAGTGACATCACTGATTACATCACTGATGACATCTCAAATGCCATCACTGATGACATCACTTTCATCACTGTATAATGTTTTTTAAATTATATTTCCTAACTATAACCTGCTTGAAACCTATGGTTCTTTTCAGTGAATATATATAGATGAGCGCAGCAGAGTCTGCTGAACAGTTTGGGATCACCCAGAAGAGAGCAAAGACGAACTTCAAACCTCCTTCAAAATTCGTACCCAACATGCCATATGATGCCATTGATGTACTTGAGGAAGCAGTCAAAGCTGATCTGGTAAAAATGCAGAATAAGAGCCCGACTAAGTCCAACCAACAAAAATGGAACCTAACAAATGATCAACGAGTGGCCTTGGAGAAATTAAAATCAAATCCCAACCTGGTTTGCAAGCCCCAGACAAGGGAGGAAATATTGTCCTCATGACTGGGGAATTTTACTGCACCGAAGCATTACACCAACTAAGAGACACTACCTGTTACAGCAAAATCAGCAAAGAGGACTACAACAACAGTATTATCCAATATCATGAGCTGCTTGACAAATGGGTCACAAAAGGAATTCTTGATACAAATGAACATACATTTCTGATCTGCCAACAACCTTTCACTCCAACCTCGTATCATCTGCCTAAAATTCATAAAAATGAATTGTTACCTCCTGGAAGACCCATTATTTCATCAAAGGGCAGTCTCACTGAATCAATGTTTCAATATCATGATTTCTTTTTGATTGATTTTGTTAAAACTAAGTGCTCTCCGAATATGTAAGACACAACAGATTTTATCAGGACAATCTCAGATATCATAGGGGAACCAAATATGCTTATGATTGTCTTAGATGTAACAGGATTGTACACATGTATATCTCATCATCATGGCAAACAAGCAGTGCAATATTTTTTGAAAAGTCGTTCCCTAAAATTCACACTACACAATATGATGCTGATATAGTTCTTGACCTTCTGCTTGAACAATAACATCTTTCTGTTTCAGAAACAACATTTTAGACAGATCAGAGGACCGGCGAGGGGGACCTGCTTCGCCCCCAGCTACGCAAACTTGTTCGTAGGCTGGTGGGAGAAGCAGGTCGACTGGGCCGATGAGAACAAGCATTGGGCCTCTTCAATTATTGGGTGGCACCGATACATGGATGACCTTTTAATTTTTTGGAAAGGTCCAAGGACAGAAGCCGAAGCATACAAAAAACATTTGAATGACAACACAGTGAACTTGCATTTCAGCAGCCACATAAGTGACACTGAAGTAGATCTCTTCGACCTCAATGTCTTCATTAAGCAAGGAAAAATCTGTACCTCACTGTTTTGCAAGACAACAGCAGGGAATTCTATTTTGGAAGCTAATAGTTGTCATCCGAAACTCCTAAAGAATAATATTACGTACGGGGAATTACTATGCCTCAAGAGAAATTGTACAGTAGTAAAGGACTTCGAAACGGCAGCCCAGGAGTCAATGGAAAGATTTAAAGTGAGGGGATACTCAGATCAAATCCTACAACAAACTTTTCAAAAGGTTAAAAAAATTCCTAGATCATGTCTATTGAAAGATAAAAGTAAATCGATTAGCAAAGATGACGGCAGCCCCCGCTTTATCACAACTTTCTCACAAGATTCAAAACAAATCTAACACACACTTTCTCGTAACTGGCATATCTTGAAGTCAGATAATGTAATTGGGGCTGACATTCCAGTCCACCCCAAATTAACATATAAAAGAAGTCGATCATTAAGAGACCTTTTAGTGCACAGCCACTTTGACTCCCTAGAACACCTAGATTGGGTATTCTGGCTGGATTTTTTCCATGTCATCGCTGCAAAGCGTGTAGAACAAGTTCTAAAGTTACAAGTTACAAAATACCGGGCAGAGCTACATGCAGGAAATTCACTAAATTTCTAACATGCACTACATAATACTGTGTGTACTGTTTAGAATGTCCTTGTAAACTTTATTATATCGTCAATATCGGCAGTATAATACACCCTGTGAAACGAAGGATATTAGAACATGCAAGAGCTATAGAGCAAAATGACCCAAACTATCCCATTGCGAGGCATTTTGCCAAAGAACATAACACTGATCGCAATCTCCTCTGATTCTTCTGTCTTGATCATGTCCCTATTGAAGATCGTGGGGGGGACAGGGAAATCTAGTTACAAAGACTTGAATCAAGATTTATCATAGATCTTCAAACTAGGACCCCTCTAGGCTTGAACACCGAAGAGGAGCTAGCCATACATTTAGGTTAACCAATCTTGAGCCTGTCCTCATCCTGATTCAAATGAATTACATTCCCACTTGCAGATCCAAATAATTTCCCTTTCTATTTTACTTTGTTTGATGAGTCTTTATTAATAGCACAGATCTTATGAATATACATTTACCTCGAACAACGTTTGCACTGCAGTAATAGCCTATCCAAGGCTTAATTTTTCTTTACTTTTTTGTTCTTTTGTATAAAATCAGAAGACATAAATGTAGATGTGGTTAATTTCAGACTTTTCCCACCATGAACAAATAGTTCTGATTAAGATATTTTTCGGACTGAATAAGAATGATTATGTATTTAATACTGTACTTTTATTGTGCAAACACACAATGAATTCGATGTAGATATGTATCATAACGTGTGAGGAAATGAATGGTAAAACATTGTATATATGTACATAACAAAAATCACTTTCACAATAATGAAAGAGATTATGATCATGTGCAAATTATTTTGATGTAAATGCCCATCCAGGGCTCAATTATGATTTTGTCCATGCTTACTGAAGGAACTATGAATTTAATCAGTGCTTTTCAGTTGGTAGACATGAAAATTAAGTACATTTTAAGATGGCCGCCAGAGAACTGAATGAACTTTAGTACATTTTTTATGTCTATGATTTCACTGGAAATGACGTAATTTCATGAATTGAGTTGCTGTGTAACTTTATTTAAAAGCAAAACAATATGTCGTGCGGTACCAATTCGAAAAAGGCGAGATGCCGAAACACGTCCTGCTTGCTGTTTTCATACGGTAAATAAATCTGTATCACTTCAACCACAAGAGTGCGGTCTATTCTTTTGCCAGCAGCGAAGGAAGCTGAGCGACATATATATATTATATACATATATATATATATATATATATATATATATATATATATATATATATATATATATATATATATATATATATATATATAAAGCAAAACAAGCCGTCTTCGCACTTCCAGGTCAGAGAACAGACACAACACGAATCCCAAAGATAAGGCACAGGTAAGTTTATTTGTTACAGAGCTGCAAATCTGACGTGTTTCGAGCGGATGCCATTGGTCACAGATAGCCAGATCTTGGCCCGCCATTTTTTTAAATATGCTTGGTGTACACCACATGTTTTAATAAACATAAACACAATACTGTGCACAAGCTGCCTGTGTTAAACATCGGTCAGTCTGTTTTCTAGTCATTCACCATATTTTAATCCTGCCAAAATAGCAAAGAAAAGCATATTTAAATACAGGAATGACAACAATTAGTAAGCATGAATGCAAACCATCTTGTGGCGACCAGCTTTGTGAATAAGGACATAACAATAGAGACAAACAATATATTTTCGTCTTCCAATTCCTGTGTTAATACAAGAACAAAGGGCAATAGATAAATGTGAATAGAATAATGGTTGATATTTTGTGCAAATGTGCAAATATAAAGCACTTTCATGTGCAAATACTGCAAATAAATATGTGCAACAAAGAGCAAATATTTATCAAAATATGTGCAAATTACGCAATTTATATATCCATGTGCAAATATCGCTTGAATCTGTTGTGCAAATCAGGCAAAATCGGTAAACATGTACAACAAACATGTGCACATTACGCAAACTTTTGATCAGCATAGAACTCTGCAAATATTGCATCTCATATCAATCAATTATACAATTGCCCATACACAGCCTAAATGCTGATTGCTTCTGTGATGCCCTATGAAAAAAGTTCTTGTTGAAAATGCTGGAATCTAGGTAGTGTTTCATGGAGGGGAATGCCCTGCGCAAAGGTTGTCTGGTCATCTTTCACTTACTCTATATTTGGTTGCTATACTGATTCTAATGAGGTGAAATCTTTGTCTAGGCGGTATTAGCATGTTTTCAAATCACAAAATAGTGAAGTAATACTGTAAAACATGTGCAGCATCATGCCACATAATTTGCCTTTTTTACTGCATAACTTAGATTACGAGTTTGGCGGTGTGGGAGCGGGCCTGCAGGCCAGCGCCCGCTCCCGTGACGCCAAACACGACCACGCCCACCTGCCAGATTAGGAGTTTTTTCCTGGTCTGTGGGCGGTGCTTTGGCGATTCCACAGGGGTGCCGTCCTAAGCCTCATATGTGAGCTTTAGCACAGAAACGCTGTGGGACTGCCAAAGCAAGTTTGGAAACTTAGACACCAGCATATTCCTGCCCCAGACCAGGGTGCTACCCCCGAGGGATCGCAGATCCTTAGCGGTAGCAGTGGTCACATGGCGTTCCGACTGCCCAACACGTAATATGGAAGTCGGACCGCCGATGCGGCAGTGCCCGCACTGCCACCATGGCTAAGGCGGTTCATCGAACCGACATAGTCATAATCAGGCTCTTAGTCAACCAAGTCACATAGTTTTGTGCTCTCCTGCCGGGTAATTTTTGTGACCCTAGTGATAGCACCACAACTTTCCACAAGGAACACTCCTGCGCACTTAGTTGCAGGGGCTACTATGTGAATGTGTGCTTCTTGAGATGAATGGTAGATTTTTTACCTTAGTAAATTACGTTAGTACTGACACTGGCCCAGCAGCTCTCTCAAAATAAAGGTTTTGCATAAGCTATAATAAACATATGCTGTGTAGTTTGGTATGTGGCAAGGTGAAGTAAATCTATGTTTTTTTTTGTCCTTTTTAGTGTCTTTGAAGAATCTGCAGCTCCATTTAGAAAGATTAGTCTTTTTTGTTTATTAATTGTTGCATACATCTCACAGATGCACACACTCACTGTCTGATTTAGAACAATACTTCTGCCTTCCACCAAGGACAGTGTTTTAGAAGAAAGGTTTTAAACAGTCAGCAGAGATTGCATCTCAATGGATGACTGCTGTCCAGGCCCTAACTCAGGTTATTAAGGACAGCTCTGAGGCAGAATCAGATACTGAGACAGTATCTGAGGTTGAGGGAGGGGAAAATGGAGCAGATTCTGGAAGTAATTATTTAGTTGGCAGATATCCATACAGCGACTCATCTTCCAGCGATTGTGAAGGACATGATAATGGCAGTTGTGCTATCCCTTTGCAAGCACAGTCTATGCAGCGGAATAACTGTTGCGGGATGGACCAACCCAGAGAGCGGGCATGTGCTGCATCAAGCACCGATAGAGTGCTCCCTTGATAGCCCCCCAATGTGTTGCAGCCCCCAATTCAGCTTTTCACTGGTGACACTGGATGTAATGTTGATAAAGCCAATTTTTGTGCAATTGACTATGTCAATGCCTTTTTGAATGTTGACTTTCTTGAGAAAATTATACAGCAAATAAATTTGTATGGCAAACAGTTTCAGAGGGAGCATGAAAGCACTCCAGGGCCTTATTCTAGGGCATATCGGTGGACTCCCACTTCACCTGAGGACTTGAAGGCATTCTTGGACCTTACGCTCAAAATGGGGTTAGTGCACAAACCAAGCTTGCAGTCCTACTGGTCTACTCGCACGGTTTAGGTAACCCCCATCTTTGCACCGTATATGAGCAGAGATTGGTTTTTGCTATTGCAGAGGATGCTGCGTTTTAATGAAAATTCTGCTGCATTGCCATGGGACCATCCAGACCATGACAGTTTGTTCAAATGTCAGCCTGTAATGGAACATTTGTCTTCCAGGTTTCCAGAGATTTATACTTCTGGCAATAATATAGTCATTGATGAGTCCTTGATCCTGTACAAAGGGCAGCTGCTGTTCAGGCAGTACATTGCAAGCAAAAGATCTCCTATCTGTATGTGTACAGCTTGAGAGTTTTTACAGGGAAGGACTCCACTCTAAACCCTGTAGGTTGCCCTCCCACTCTAGGAGTCAAGGGAAAGATTATATGGGAGCTCATCCAGCTACTCCTTCTTAAAGGTTATACACTTTATGTTGACAACTTCTATACAGGTTTAGAGCTGTTCAGTGAGCTGTACAAAGCTGGCACTGTGACTTTCATTACAGTTTATTGTTGCCGCAAACAATTCATGCAGGACCTTGTTTTTAAGAAGCTCTGAAAATCCCAGACCACTGTGTTGTGTTACAGCGAACTGCTCGCAGTCACGTTCTCTGATAGGCTTGATGGGTATTTGCTCACTACAAATCATGATGAGCGTATTTCCCAAACACAGTTTGGAGTCATAAGGCCGAAGTTCACAAGCTACCTGTATACTTGATTACAACAAGTACATGGGCAGAGTGGTTACGTATGACCAGGTTCTTCAGCCATGCAAGCGAGTTCTAAAAGACGCACTTGCTATAAGAAGCTGTTTACCTACCTGGCCCAGATGGCAACATACAATGTGTATGTTGGTCATTGTCAGACCACCATGGGAAGACACATGTCTTTCCTTAACTTTCAGTTGATCGTCATTGAAAGTTTTACTGCTGCAGAAGCCTCCACTTTCTTATTTTGAGGTACGTGGCAAAGCTGTAGAATTGACACTTTGCTGGCCGCTTTTGTGCAATAGCTAAAAAGACTCGACCATGAAATAGTTGCAGAGTCTGCTCTAAGCAAGAAAAGATGCAGAAGAGTCATTGTTATTGTCCACAGTGCCAATCTCAGAAAGCCTTGTGTTTCCCTACTTGCGTTTTGTTCTACCATACAAAAGTGAAGTATTGGGAAATTGACTAAGGTAGAACTGCCACAGCATATACCTTTCAAAAGGCTATGCATGAATACCTACTATCCATGGGCCACTACTTCAGTCGGTATGCAGCTGTAGACATCTTTTTCTCTACTTGAGGAAATCATGGATTTGATTATGGCCTGTTAGATATCGTTATCTGCCATATGAGCGTAGTATGTGCTCTTTTTGCTCAATCACAAGTGCATTATAGTCACCACACTGCACATAATGGTGGGCAAAGCATATGCCACATTGTCACGGCATACTCAGTGTGGCAGACATGTAAAGTCTTGACTTGTTTTTGAAGTACTCTTTGGGGAACTTAGGCAGTCTTCCCCAGCACATTTGTTTTAGTTTCAAAGGAAGATATGCTCACTCTGTTCAAGGACAATGTACCTTGTATGGCAATCTCAGACACCCCTAACTTGCATTAACAAACTGGAAGGAGTTGGATTTAGCACAGTGAGTCTGATGAAGGCACATAAAAGAGATGTTTTTGTGAGCTTCAATTTGCTAGCAATGGAAGGCGTTAGTAAAGGTTCAGTACTGGTAAGTATATGGGACTTTGAAGAGGACAGAGACATGAACAGGTAGGAAAAGCTTAGGGTAGGTGTGCTTTTAAAGGGATATCGCATAGGTAGAAATCAGCTAGTTAACATATTACAGCTACAAACAAATGCCTTCACTTCATCTTCACCAACGGACTCAGCGCCCTCAATGCTACACTACCCGATACTGAATAACTCCATCACTCAACTACGCAGATGACTCCAAACTATACACAACACAGCAGACAGCCTCCTCCCTCAATCTCCTACCACCCACATCTCTATTCAAACTCATAAGACTCACATTCAAAGCCCAACACACACCACTGGCCCGGCATACCTCAAAACTGCCTCAGATTTCAGAAACCTTCCAGTCACCTTTACCTAGCCAGACTCCAAGCCGTACATATCCTATGCATATGCAGCCCCAGAACAGAGAATGATGACTTCTCCTAATTAGCTCCAAAAGGATGGAATGACCTGCTACTACATATCTGCAACACCCCTAACATTATTGCATTCTTCACGAAGCAGAACACTTGGCTTTTCAACTAGGTGGATCCATGGATCGGCCCTGACTGCTCCAGGGTCGGTGACAGGATACCTTCTTGGGTGATATTGCGCTTTACAAACACACAATATATTACAGAGAATTCTGCACCCAAAGCAACATGTTTGGGTGACATATGTCACATATGTGTCCTGTTTGCCATGTTCATCCTCTGTCAGAACATAGTAGATGTTCAGTTAGCCATATGACAAGTCAAGTGATTTACAGTCACAGCACTACACATAATGGTGGATGGGACATATGCCACATTTTCACTGACTATCCTGTATGTCAAAAACTAATGTTTTTCGTAGGTTAGGACATGCTCTTGGGGAACAGTGGCAGTCTTCCTCAGCATGTTTGCCTTAGTTTCAAAGGTACATAAGCTCACTCAGTTTGAGGACTGTGGTCTTTGCATGGAAGTCTCGGACACCCTCAACTTGCAACCTCAAACTGGAAGGAGTGGAATTTAGCACAGTGTGTGAGCTAAAGGCGCATGCAAGACACATTTTTCTGAGCTTCATATGGCTGTCATAGGAGCCGTTAGTAAAGGTTCACTAGGTACACATTCAGCAATGTTCTGAATGTCAACTGGGGCAGATACTTGCCAGCTAGTAAAAAGCGCTCAACATTTGTATTCATTTGTGATGTTTGTGGAGTCACCAACCATGCCTGGTCATGCATGTTTATAGAGGTTTATGTGTGACATGTTTGTATGCAAGTTGGTTGATGGCTGGTTGAGAAGTTGTTTTCAATGGGGATTCTGTCCTGTGACATATGAAAGTGATAAGCCCTTGAATGGCGGCAGTATGTTGATGTGAGTGCACTGATTTGTTGGAGGTGTGGTATAAAACGTTTGTGTGTAGTGGGTAAATGTACCATAAAGCCATTGGTGCCTTGAAGTGGCTTTATCGGTTTTTACTGCCTGTCACCACCTGGAAATCCCTAGTGGTAAGGGGCAATGAAAACTGTCTAATGCCCTCCTCCCCATGTGAGATACCTATCATGTAAAGAGAGTGCATTTTTTTAATTCCAAAAAGGAATTCCGGGTTGGGAATTTTGTCATTGAACCTGTAAAAAAGAAATTTATGGCTGACTCTGTCATGTTGATGGAGCCATGTGTCAAGCGTAAAAAATCATTGAAAGGAACCACTGTGATGGTAGCTCCTGCCAATGTATTTGAAATGACTCCCAGCTTGGCATTCATTTCTAAATTTGGTGGGCTGAGTGGTCTCAGCATGGCGGACATTAAGTCCTCCACCATGCCGACAAAGTATTTTCTTTCGCCCAAATGTAAATCTGGCCCACCGTAGGAACTCCTCTTTTTTTCAAACTTAACACTCATAGGTGTCCAGGTTGGTGTTTGTTCTGCTCACTTTTTCATAATGCCCTACAAAAACTTGAAAGTCCACACATGGCTAAGAGTACCCATTTATTTCCATTTTGTGTTAAGATTACCAATTTATTTACATTTTGTGATGGACATTTCTAAATTCTGTTGAGATCGACAAATTGACACCAACCAGTTTCCCACAAGTCATCACATACAAATGTAACCCAATTTTTTAGGGTGGCGCTAGCGCCCGCAATTGAAAAATGTGAAAAACGCAAGATAGACATATCACATTTTTCCACTGAACCTACCCTTTTTCCATGAACTGGGTAACTGTCAATTTGGGGGCATGTCTGTGCTGCCACCCAGTAAAAACTACCAAATTTGCACAATTCTGAAAATTAGACAACCAGAGGAGTCCAGAGGTGCATGGCCTGTGTGGCTCTCACTAGGTAATTTTACCATTTTCTTATAATGTGAATAGCTGTGCATTTTTTAGCAAATAATGTAAGGATGGCTAGTGTCAATCAGGATGGCAGGTGCACTGGTGGTGGCAGACGGGTGGCAGATGTACTGGTGGTGGCAGCCAGGGTCACAGGTGAATTGGTGGTGGTTGGAACTTATGGTGCATATGGCCTGCTCCTGACAGATCATTTGGGCAGTGGTGCATGGATTGTGGAAGGTAAATCTTCTGCATGTTGTCATTTGCAGGAAGAGTAGGGGTGTTGTTGATCAGTCAAACACTGCTTGGAACAATTCCCAACAGCAAGACCAACATTATGATGCCTGTTATGAATAACAAACGGCCTATTCTATAGCTGTGTCATTTCAGGCACAACTTAGGCAAAGACGAGAACTCATGCGCAGCTTCTGTACCAACCACCTTTGAAATATACAGTAAAGTGATGGCTCCTAGTATGGGCTCTTGTCCATCATGGCTTTCTTCTCATTTGGTAACTTTTGTCACATATAACCCAGGCATCAACATTTTGAAGGGTACATTTACATCTAATTCTATCATGGGGATTATTGCACATGAACATTCCCTACATGCAATATACTAGTCAGACACCTGTCTCCTAATGTATTGCACTTTGGTAATAAAGCTTGTACATGTATGTGCATTGTATACACTCTTGCTAAACGTACATGTGTCGACAGACACTCCAGCTTCAGTTTCTTCTTTTAATCGACTCCATGTCTGTGACACTAATAACGGACCTCACTCTTACTTCCTCTGGTTGGTGGGGAGGTTCTGGTGCTGGTCAACAACCTAGTTGCCAGGCTCTCATTTTGGTGCATAGAGAGGAGGTCCGGCACATGGCCTTTCAGGTTGTTGAAAGTGTTTTGCATTCCTAAACATTTTGTAGATGTGAAGACACTGAGTTGGCATAGTTAGTGCTCTCTCTATATTCTGCCATTCACTTTCACACTTGTCTTGTGGAAATGTTTCTCCTAAGCCTGGGTCCTCCTTTACAACTTCTTAGGCTAACGCAAACGCCCTCTCAATAAATTTAACATTATGAAGTTTTGCAGAGGGCACATTGACAAGATATTGAGGTCTGCAGGTCCTGGTGGCAAGTAGTTGTTGAGGATGGCAATGGACAGAATAATCCAAACGGGCTGCAAAAATAAAGTGAAAATGTCAATCTTGTGGCTGTCCTGTCCCCAGGCAGGGTATGAGCATGGCAGACATATATAGGGT
Source organism: Lissotriton helveticus (assembly GCF_964261635.1). NCBI lineage: Eukaryota > Metazoa > Chordata > Amphibia > Caudata > Salamandridae > Lissotriton > Lissotriton helveticus. Next base: position 1,396,778,174 of record NC_136063.1, on the reverse strand, counting down.
AGGCCTGCCCTTGCCTGTTGTTTCTGATGTGACAAAAGCCTTCCTGTGTCATGATTCCCCAATCTAATCTCTCCTGGGCATGGATGTACCCTAAAAACAAATCCTAGATATTCATAGCAGGATCTGCCATGAGTTTTATATGGCGTTGTGTTTTTATAAAATCCACCCCTTTCCCGTGCACCCGCACGTCCTGGTTGTCAGTATGTGTGTAATTGATAATTGAGGTGCTCTGTTTATCAATGTAAAGGGTGTTTGTACTCTCTAATATATATCTTTTGATGTGCCAAGTGTTTTGTACAAACTTTGTAGGAATAATCGATTTCTTGTTGGGCCTTAAGATAAGATGCTGCAATCAGTTTATTTCCCTCTGATTTCCAAGGTTATCTTTGCTAAAAACCATGCAGCAAGACTCTGAGACGCACAGACACTTGTCACGCCAAGCCGCGCTGAGCCGAACTGCTTGCGTCAGCAGAGCGTGATCGTGCGCACATGTCTTCTGGGTGCAGTCTACTATTTAAACCGCACCCAGGCTCCTAGAAGACGCTTTGCCTTCCGCTTTTGCTCGAGGAAGGATCGCGTCTGGGGGCTCTCGCTGGAACTCACCTTTTTGAAGAATCTCAGCAGCTTGAAGTCTTCTCAACGGAGTTTCCTCGATCCCGATTCCTGTAAAAACAAAGATGCAACAAGATAAGTACTTTTCTTGATTCTTTTCATAGGCACCCATCGCAAGAAAGACAAGAACAATTTTTGGAAACATTTCTTTTTTCAATCCACAAGAAAGAAGATTACAAAGACGCTATCAATGAACAACCAGTTTATTTAAAAGCTTGAAAGACTTTGTGTGTTTTAAGGCATTACAAGAAGATATTGTGATGTTAAGAATTTATTTGTTAATTCTTAGGCAGATAAGATTCTAGTCTTGATGTTGCTAGGAAAGGCCTCTGCTAAAGTGAAGATCAGGCGCAGATAGAGGTTCTTCCTGTGTTTATTCACTAATTTAAAACAGGTCAAGGCACAAGACCCTACAGGATCACTCTTTCCATGCTATAAGAAAAGTTTACAAGTAAGTTAAGGTTAGAATGTCACTAGCATGTTTAAGGTGTGAAGAAGGGATTGTATTTAATAGTACTCGTTTGTTTATCTTAGCAAATCCTTGTAAAGACGCATCTAGAATCAACCACCAGAAAACAACCTGATGACTTGACCATCAAGACAAGATCAAGACATACTGGACGTTTGCCAAGACAAATCTGATCGCAGGTAGGAGTTTAAGCTAAAACTCTCAAAACTAAAAGACAGGTTAGGGAGTTAGTCTCTTGTAGGATAGGCAGAAGAGAAATCATAAGGCTTATAGTTAAAACCTTGATGCTTGTTGCTTCGCAGGTCGACAGCAAGAATCAACCAACCAATCAACGTCCAGTACCGGCACTTCTCCCCTATTTCTAGTTCTATTCTTACTGTGAATTTAAGATCAGTAAGTGTATAGTTAGTCATTTGGGAAGTTGGTCCCTTGCGTCTCTGCGAAAATCATCTACGTCATCCAAAAGGCTTCGCTAACAGGACAAGGTAAGGGACGACGTAGCCAGGTTTGACAGAAGGCAAAGCCCACGGATATTTTTCCGCCCAGACACAATGGACCAAGTTTCTTTACAGGATATTGCAGCTATCCTAAATGACCTAAGAGAAGAAAATGCTTCCTTACGTAGGGATATGTCCTCTTTACAGGAGGCAATACAACACAAGCCAATCTTGAAACCTGCAACCTTTAGGGTTCTTCCTCTGACTCAGGACCCCAAACTCAGATCCAAGTGGTAACTCCTGTTCCCACTCCCTTAGCTCAGCCAGAGAGATTTTATAGAGATAGTAACAAGTTCTCCATATTCCTGCAGCAATGTCATTTTCTTGCTAAAGCAACCGCCTTTCCTGACGACTCCTCCAAAGTGGCCTTTATGTTATCCTACTTAGGTGGTGATGCAGCTCTTTGGTCAGTTCCGTTAGTTGAGAAAGATGACCTTATTTTATATAATTTTAGGAATTTTGAGCGTGCATTAAAAAAGATTTTTGCTAAGCATGTCTTTGTACAGTCCGCAGACAATGAGCTTCCAGGTTTAAAACAAGGATCTTCGGATCTGCTTCATTATATCTCTCTGTTTAATCGTCTGGTTCTAGAAGCTAACTGGCCTTATGATAAGAGAGTCTCAATTTTTTACAGGGGGTTAAGGGATGAGTTAAATGACATGGTTACTCAGATCCTGGAGCCTCCTGATGACATCAATGAGTTCATTGATTTGGTAGTTAAGTTAAACCATCGGCTACTGGAAAGAAAAGGAGAGAAAGGAAAATCTGATCATAAATTGGTATTCTTTAAAGAAAAAACCTCATCTTCTAGAGAGGTCAATCCCAAACTAGATTCTGTAGAACCTATGCAGATAGGTTCTATTAGAGGACCTTTATCAAAGGACGAAAAAGAAAAAAGACGAAAACTGAATCAATGCCTCTATTGTGGCAAAACAGGTCATTTCGTAAAGGAATGTCCTACACGGCCCAATAAAGCCAAAACAAGATCCTCAGAAATAGCCATTACTCAGGAACAATCGAAAAACTAGAAAACTCGATGAAGAGAGAGGTCAGTTTATTGAATGCAATTTCTAGTTTGGCCTCTACTGTTCCACCCATTGGTTGTAAACATTTTTGTATCATAGTGGATTTAAGGAGCTTACTTCCTACCTCACACTCAAGGAAAGTTGAAGCAATAATTTTTGTTTCTCCTCATTGTTTTGCCTTTGACATGACGTCACAATAGGATTGTGGTGGAGTATTCAACCTGAAATGCAGGTGATATAATACTTTTTAAACCTTTTTCACTCACTTAACAGCAGTAGCAACATCTAGGTCCTGACGAAAGCAGTGGCACATCATCCACTTATGCAGAAACATGTCGACCATCAATTGCTGAACAGATATTTTGTTAAATCTGTTTCTATCTCACTTTATTTTAGATTTGGAGGAGCTGAGAGAAAACATTAAAAATCATACTGCCTATTTACATTTATCCCATATCTTCACCACCAATTTGCTGATACACGAGTCATAGGGTTCCCACAGTCCCTACTATTTCCTTCTGACTGTGGACAGTCCTGGCTCCTAGGTAAGGAGAACCCATATGATGTAAAAAGATGGCGGAACAGATCGGCAACTGATGGGAAAATTTCACCTACCCTCGAGGTTTTTCTTCCCCTGATTTGTTTGACCACGTGTATTTAATTTAATTGAATTACACATAATGGATCACTTGGCTTTTCCACCTACTAGAAACTAACACTTGTTATGTCATTGGTTCTCTTTGAGTTGAGGTTTCTTTTTCTTCTGACTCCTACATACTTGTTGTGTATTAATGGCTTCATCCGACACTCTAAGTCACCTGTGTCATCTTCTCTTTTTTTCATTCCAAAAAAAGGAGGAGAGTTGCGAACGTGCATCGATTACAGAGCCTTGAATAATGTAACCGTTAGAACAGGTATCCTTTACCTCTTATTCCAACTCTATTAGATGAAATTAAAAAAGCCACCATTTATACAAAATTGGACTTGCGCGGAGCATACCACCTAGTGAGAGTCTGAAAAGGCGTTGAGCGGAAAACTGCGTTTCGCACAAAATTTGGCCTTGTTGAATACCAAGTAATGCCTTTCGGACTATGCAATGCACCTGCTGCTTTCCAATTTTTTATAAATGAAGTGTTGCACGAATTCATTGATATATGCTGTGTTGTTTATATTGATGATACCCTTATTTTTTCCAACTCAGAAAAGGAACATGTACAGCAAGTCCGTGCCATTCTTCAAAAATTACTTTCAAATTCTTTATTTGTGAAACAGGAGAAAAGCCTATTTCATGTATCCAAGGTGGATTTCCTTGGTTATATTATCAGTCCCAAAGGAATTGAGATGGACCCAAAAAAGGTTGACGCTGTCACCTCTTGGCCAAACCCAACTTCTGTAAAACAAGTTCAAAGCTGCTTAGGATTTGCAAACTTCTATCGTCGCTTTATACAAGACTTTTCTCAGACAATTACTCCCATCACTAAATTGTTGCGAAAAGGTGTAAAGTTTGTTTGGTCAGATTCGGCAGAAATGGCTTTTCAAGAGTTAAAAAGGAGATTCACATCCGTTCCAATCTTAAGCCATCCCTATCCCAGCCAACCTTTTATTGTGGAAGCTGACGCTTCACAATTTGCCCTAGGTGGCATCTTGTCTCAAAGAAATATAGACACTGGTCAGATGCACCCCATTGCCTTTTATTCTAGGAAGTTATCCCAAGCAGAACTGAATTATGCAATTGCTGACAAAGAGCTTTTGGCCATAAAAGCAGTCTTTGAAGAATGGTGTCACTACTTGCTAGGAGCTTGTCACCCTGTAACAATTTATACCGACCACAGAAATCTTCAAGCTTTACGGTCAGTGAAAGCTCTGTCAGCTAGACAGTTAAGGTGGTCAATGTTCTTTAACAACTACAACTTTGTCATCACATATCGTCCAGGTAAAGCAAACCTCAAAGCTGACGCCTTGTCCAGAATAGGCGAAAACAATGTTAAACAACTTACCGTTGTTCATCCTGTGATTCCCACATCATGTTTTCAAGCCAGTCTATCGGTTTGTGATATCATTGTTGATATAAAGAAAGAAGTTAAAAAAAAAGGGGGTTTGACGAATGGAAAAACAGTATCCTTATCTTCAAGAAAAAGATAAACTAATCTTGGTACATGACCTCATTATGGTTCCAACCAATTCGCTTCAAAGAGCCATCATCCATCTACATCATGACACTCCTTTAACAGCTCATCCCAGCATAAATAAAACCTATGAATTAATAAAAATAACCTTCTGGTGGCCATCCACGTTAAAAGATGTTCAACATTTTGTAGAAACATGTTGTGTTTATATTCAGAACAAAGCTTCTCATCAGGCTCCTAGTGGTTTATTAACACCACTTCCCATTCCACCTCATCCATGGCATACAATTTCTTTAAATTTCATTGTGGAACTTCCTGAAACTCAGAAAGGGTATACTACCATCTTGACAATAGTGGACCAGTTCTCACGCATGGCCCATTTCGTTCCTCTAAAAAAACTGCCCATTGCTATGGAGCTAGCTCATCTTGTAATGGAGAATATAATACGATTACATGGCATTCCATCCGTAGTTATTTCAGACAGGGAGTCCCAATTTATATCTCGTGTTTGGCGAAATTTAGGTTCCCTTATGAATATGGATGTTCGATTATCAACAAGCTATCACCCTCAAACAGACGGTTTAACAGAACGCACCAATCAAACCATAGAACAGTTTATTCGTTGTATGTTAGCAAACTCAAAAGAAGAATGGTCAGATCTGTTAAGCCCATTAGAATTTGCCTACAACATTGTAAACCATGCCTCTTTAGAGATGTCCCGGTTCTTTTGTAATTATGGTTTCCACCCTAAGTGTATTCCAAAGGATATCAAAGAAACTAATCCTGTGCCAGCTCTCTCTGAATATATTTCTAAGTTGTTTTCCATCCAAGAACAGGCTACTTACAACTTAGCACCTGCAAAAGAGTATTAAAAAGAAACAGCAGATAAACATAGAACTGAGCAACCCAACCGCACTCCTGGAGATAAGGTCTGGTTAAGTACCAACAATTTAAAGATAAAAGGGAATCACAAATTCAATCCCAGGTTTATAGGCCCCTTTCCTATTGAAAGGGTTATCAAGCCTGTTTGTGTCAAATTGACTCTCCCTCCGAAATACCAGATCCATCCAGTGTTCCATGTTTCTTTAATTAAACCATTTAATCCTCTGACTCGGTTGAATCAACCTCCTCCTTCCATCGTTATAAAAGGGCATCCTGAATATGAAGTAAAGACAATTTTGGACTCTAAAAGAACACGAGGAAGACTCTTGTATCTAGTAGATTGGAAGGGGTACGGTCCCGAAGAAAGATCATGGGAACCTTTGGAACACCTAAAGCATGCTCCCAAAAAACTTAGAACCTTTCATATGCGACATCCAGGTAAACCTAAACCAATCTCACCGGTTTTAGGAGGGATCTTGAGGAGGGAGTACTGTCATGATTCCCCAATCTAGTCTCTCCTGGGCATGGATGTACCCTAAAAACAAATCCTAGATATTCATAGCAGGATCTGCCATGAGTTTTATATGGCGTTATGTTTTTATAAAACCCAACCCTTTCCCGTGCACCCGCACGTCCTGGTTGTCAGTATGTGTGTAATTGATAATTGAGGTGCTCTGTTTATAAATGTAAAGGGTGTTTGTACTCTCTAATATATCTTTTGATGTGTCAAGTGTTTTTGTACAAACTTTGAAGGAATAATCGATTTCTTGTTTAGCCTTAAGATAAGATGCTGCAGTCAGTTTATTTCCCTCTAATTTCCAAAGTTATCTTTGCTAAAAACCATGCAGCAAGACTCTGAGATGCACAGACACTTGTCACGCCAAGCCGCGCTGAGCCGAACTGCTCGTGTCGGCAGAGCGTGATCGTGCGCACGTGTCTTCTGGGTGCGGTCTACTATTTAAACCGCACCCAGGCTTCTAGAAGACGCTTTGCCTTCCGCTTTTGCTCGAGGAAGGATCGCGTCTGGGGGCTCTCGCTGGAACTCACCTTTTTGAAGAATCTCAGCAGCTTGAAGTCGTCTCAACGGAGTTACCTTGATCCCGATTCCTGTAAAAACAAAGATGCAACAAGATAAGTAGTTTTCTTGATTCTCTTCATAGGCGCCCATCGCAAGAAAGACAAGAACAATTTTTGGAAACATTTCTTTTTTCAATCCACAAGAAAGAAGATTACAAAGACGCTATCAATGAACAACCAGTTTATTTAAAAGCTTGAAAGATTTTGTGTGTTTTAAGGCATTACAAGAAGATATTGTGATGTTAAGAATTTATTTGTTAATTCTTAGGCAGATAAGATTCTAGTCTTGATGTTGCTAGGAAAGGCCTCTGCTAAAGTGAAGATCATGCGCAGATAAGAGTTTCTTCCTGTGTTTATTCACTAATTTAAAACAGGTCAAGGCACAAGACCCTAAAGGATCCCTCTTTCCGTGCTATAAGAAAAGTTTACAAGTAAGTTAAGGTTAGAGTGTCACTAGCATGTTTAAGGTGTGAAGAAGGGATTGTATTTAATAGTACTCGTTTGTTTATTTTAGCAAATCCTTGTAAAGACGCATCTAGAATCAACCACTCCTTCTCCTTTTCCTGCAGACGGTGATAATCGGGATTGTCTCATGTGCCTCCTGAGACCGACGCTACTGTTTGCTGGACCCGCGCCGCGGGTCCCGCTTCACTTGGAGCCTAGAGGGTGTTCGTGGCAGCATACAGGGCTGCGAGCGTGACGGCAGGGACTCCAACAACCAGGAGTCCCTGCGAGGCCAATCGTTGTCACCTGGCCCGCTCTCCCTGTAGCCACGCCCACACAGCACCGGTGGTAAAAGCCGCCCTGTGACTCTGCATCGGTGGGTTCTCCTTCTCCTTTGCCTGCAGACGGTGATAATCGGGATTGTCTCCTGTGCCTCCTGAGACCGACGCTACTGTTCGCCGGACCCGCTCCGCGGGTCCTGCTTCACTTGGAGCCTAGAGGGTGTTCGTGGCAGCATACAGGGCTGCGAGCGTGACGGCAGGGACTCCAACAACCAGGAGTCCCTGCGAGGCCAATCGTTGTCACCTGGCCCGCTCTCCCTGTAGCCACGCCCATACTGCCTACGTATAAACCCAGCACTGTCACCGCTTAGCTGGAACCCTAGCTTCTGGCCATCTAGCATGGGAGTTCCTCCGCCCAAGTCATCTTCAGTTAAGAGCTTAGGGATTTTTATCAGCGAGGATCTCTCCCTGAAAAGACAGGTAGGCGCAGTTGTGTCATCCTGCTTTTTTCAACTGAAGAAAATTAAGAAAATTGCCTGTTTTTTCTCCTCGGCTGCCCTTACTCAGATTGTCATTTCTCTGGTCCTGTCCAGACTAGATTTTTCCAATAGCCTCTACCTCGGGCTCCCAGCTGGAGAGCTTAAACGCCTCCAGTTGGTTCAAAACCAAGCAGCTAGACTTATTCTGAACCTATCTAAAAGGCAGTCTGTCAGATTAGGGCTAAAACAGCTACATTGGCTGCCCATTGAGCAACGAGTAGCCTTCAAAACTGGGTGCATTCTTTTTAAATCTTTGCATGACTCTGGTCCTCAGTTTATCAGAGATCTATTCAATAGATATAACCCTTCCCGTAATCTCCGATCTGCTTACAAATCCCTTCTGACCATTCCCTCTTATAAGAGGAAGCGTCTCGGAGGCTGCTGCTTTGACCTCCTGGCAGCCACCTTCTGGAACTCCCTTCCTCCCCAATTAAAACTGAGCGACAACATTTTGAGTTTCAGACGCTCCCTTAAAACCTGGCTTTTTTCCCAGGCTTATTGTTGAGCCGCCCCATTTCTGTCTCTAACCGGTGTGCTGTGTTTCGTCTATAGCGCCATGAAGCCCCTGGGCGTGCGAGCGCTTAATAAATCTATATTAACATATTAACATAACATATTACCCGCGTACGCGGTACACGCGCGGGACGCAGCCGGGCGAAGCCCGGGCCAAGGACGGGCCCGTTTGTGCCTGTTCATGACCTGCAGTGACCGGACCGGGCCACCCCCCTTATTTTTGTAATAACCCCTCTGCACACGCTTCTGGCCCACATGGCTACACGGGAAACCCGGAGTAAGTCCTCACTTTCAGGTGGTTCTATTACTGGAGGTATGGACAAATTCCTCATCAGGGCTAATTCTATCATTGATAAGGAAATTAACCTCCTTGAAAAACGTTTGTCCAGTGAACTGACGACCATTAAGAGATCCTCCCTGGGGATACTTGCCTACGCTAAATCACCCGTAAGACCACTTGACCCCGCTACCAGTATAGTAGAAGTTCATCCCCCTCCCTTTGAAGCAGACAAACAGACCCCTGTGGAACCTGATATTACTGTGCCTGATATTTTACCAGTCATTAACCAAGTACCAGATACTAATAATGTTTCCATTGCCTCTGTATCCGATGTCATTCTTAACACCAGTTCTCCTTTACAGGGGGTAAATCCAAACCCAGGGGCTACGGCCAAAAGGAAAAGACCATATCATAAGAAAGCTGGCAGAAAATCGAAATCTGCCAAGATCCAACACGATTCTACCCCACCACCTACGATTCTTTCGACAGTTTCCTCTGTTAACGGGGTATCTATTGAAAGCCTGGCTACTTTATTTAAATCAATCCTGTTTCCTCTAGAGGCTAAGATAGAAAAGATCGAACTTAGGTTATCGAGAAAACCACTGCCTCCATGCTAGCGATTGTTAATAAACCCAGTACTTCCAATACCCTCCAGATTATTCCCTCCATCCCTGTTACCGAACAAGCTATACTGCCTAAGGGACCTCCCCCAGTACTTCAGAATTCATCCCAGAATAATAGCGCCCCCCCCCACAGTCGTCCCCTGTTCCCCAATCCTGTAATACTCATCCATGTGGACCAATGGCTGACGGAAAAGATGGTTCCCCTACTAAAGTTTCTAGAGCCCGTAGACCCCGTCTACCTGATCTCCCTCCGGAAGCAAACCGCTATACGGTGGTTTTGGCTGGCGCCCCTGCCCTGGAAACTGGAGAAACGGAAACATTTAGCTCCCTGAAAAGTAAAGTCGTAAAATGGCTTAACTGGAATAGACCCCTCCCGCCCCACCTTCATAATGAGATTATTATGGTAAGGAGGGTACCTTGGGTAGGCAAGACGGCCAAGACCATTAATGGGGATTGTATCACGGTTAGCTTTAGAGACCCGAGAACGGTATCTCATATCTGTGCCGGCTACAATAGATGCTTTGATTCAACCATACAGACCCTTCCAGTGTCGTTCTTTTTTCCACCTACTCACGTAATCCACGACGGAGGAGGGCCTGACTGGTCAAGGGTTGAATGAAGGGGCAGACCTAGAAATTATGGTATGAGACCAGCTATTCTGCCCCAGTACACTCCCCAGTATAACCCTTATTTTGATTATAATCGGTACAGTTGTCTAGATGGTTTGGAGGGAGTGGATTGACTACAACCAACCTGTGTTTTAATGTCCTCCCAACCCGAGTTGGGTATTGATACAGTCGTAAAGGTAGATACGGTCAATGAACCTTGCTTTGTTGAATGTTTGCTGCCCTCTGAACCTTCTGAAATGCTGTCTAGTGTATCTCCCCCTTATGTGGTGAGATCAGATCTCCCCAACCGCCCGATGCCTTGGGCGCATCAGAGGAGTTGTTAATAACCAATGTTTCCCCCAATAACTGTGCCCCTACCGAGTTGGCAGCGGTGTCTTGCCATCCAGGCTACCGTTTGGCTAGTTGGAACATTGCATGCTGGCGACAGAGGTTGTCAGACCTGGGATGGAAGGAGTTTATCTCCGGATTTGACATCCTCTGTTTCCAAGAGACCTGGTCCACGTCCGACATCCACCAGGATGGCTTTACTTCCTATAATTGTCCTGCACAATATTCCATCATGGGAAGGGCAAAGGGTGGACTGTTGATCTTAATGTCTGTGCACCTTCCAGTTCGTGTGAGGTCCCACTCTATGGTGGGCTCACATTCCCAAATACTCAGGCTGGAATACCCAGGGGGCCGGAACATTTTGCTGATCAATCATTATAACAACTTATTTGATTCCATGAGTACCCGTTTTGTAGATGAGATAGAGTCAGCTATATATAAAATTTGTGATGACTCCCACAAGTCATATGACATCATCTGGGGGGGTGACTTTAATATTAAAACCTGCCCCCACTCACTTACTAATGTATGTGGATTCGATGGGGACAAAGGGGAGAACCTGGCTCATTTTATTCATACCCCTTACGGAGATTCCCTTAATACCCTCTTGTTAAAATATGATCTGGTTATCCATCAACCCGCCCTGGACCACGAGGGTAATGTTGTTCCAACCTTTACTGGGAGAAACTCCACCTCTGTTATTGACTATCTGCTGATAACAACTCAGTTGATCCCCCTTTGTTCGGTCCCCATTATTGTGGACTATGGAACTAGTGACCACAACGCCATTACTCTGTCAACCCTCATCTGGGGCCCCAAGATCCATTATAATGGAAGGATAGCCGACGAGATTATACCCTGTAGACAAAATGGCATCCGGATTAAGTGGGGTGGAAATAATTCCAATTAACTACTCAAGAAAATTGTGAACGCAGGTCAAGAGGTGATACTCCGTTGCCTCCAAGTCGATGCTACCCCAAGCCATATCATTATCGACTTTGAAGTACTTGGTAATATAATTAAACAGTCCCTTACAATTACTAAGGGCATTACTAGGCAGGCCACGCTAGGCTGGTTTGATAAAGCTTGCACCTCTGCACTTCAAAACCTAAAGAGGGCCCTCTCCAACAACCCAAGAGATAGGGAAGCAGTAACTTTATTAAGGGCTACTTATAGACATGAGCTCAAACGCAGGAAACAAGAGCTAAGAGAACAAGCCTGGGAGGACCTAACCAAGGCGGCAGCACTCCGGGATTGTAAGCTATTCTGGAGCACCATTAACAGCCCTTTCCTGCGGAAGGATGACTTCCCAGTTTTGTCTGCCCAAGTAAGTGAGGACAGTTGGGTCCAATATTTTACGGGGATCTTCAATCCAACCTGTAGGGCATTGGATAGTCCTAGTGTAAACCCCACTAATTCTAATGAATGCTTGGGGATTACCATCCCGGAAGTTGATCTGGCAATCCAAAGTAGTAAAGGAGGGAAAGCCCCCGGACCGGATGGGGTTCCGGTTGATTTGTATAAATCGGACCTGGCTCAATGGAGCCCCCTATTAACCCAAGTGTTTAATGCCGCTGTCAATGACACTACTCCCTCCACCTGGAGTGAATCCGTTATCTTGCCTATTTACAAGAAGGGAGATAGAGGAGAGGCTAAGAACTACCGCCCTATCTCCCTTCTGGACTCCTCGCTAAAAATCATGAGTAGGGTATTGTTGCTACGACTCGAGGAGTGGGCCGATACCAATAAGATTTTGGCAGATTCACAATTTGGGTTCAGGAAGGGCCTTGGTACTATTGAGCAGGGTATTAATGTAAACCTCATTATTGGAAAATACATCAAAGCAAAGCAGGGCTCTTTGTTCCTCTGTTTTGCTGATCTCTCTAGTGCTTTCGATTTGGTTGACCACACTCTGTTGTGGTCTACCTTAATCGAAATGGGTGCCCCGGTAGCGATAATCCATTTCCTGGCTAGACTGTATAATTACTTATCAGCCCAGATTCGCTACGGTCAAGAGGGAGAGTGTACAAGGAAAATCAGGGTAAAATCCGGCATTAGACAGGGATGTGTCCTGGCCCCTTTACTTTTTTCATTATTTATAAATTCTATGGAGTCTGAATTAAAAAATATAAAAGCTGATGCCCCGCTAGTCGAGGGACAACCAATCCCGGTGCTGCTTTACGCAGACGACACTGAAAAAAAAAAAAAAAAAGAATCAACCTCCAGAAAACAGCATGGTGACTTGACCATCAAGACAAGATCAAGACATACTGGATGCTTGCCAAGACAAATCTGATCGCAGGTAGGCGTTTAAGCTAAAACTCTCAAAACTAAAAGACAGGTTAGGGAGTTAGTCTCTTGTAGGATAGGCAGGAGAGAAATCATAAGGCTTATAATTAAAACCTTGAAGCTTGTTGCTTCGCAGGTCGACAGCAAAAATCAACCAACCAATCAATGTCCAGTACCGGCCCTCCTCCCCTATTTCTAGTTCTATTCTTACTGTGAATTTAAGATCAGTAAGGGTATAGTTAGTCATTTGGGAAGTTGATCCCTTGCGTCTCTGCGAAAATCATCTATGTCATACAAAAGGCTTCGCTAACAGGACAAGGTAAGGGACGACGTAGCCAGGTTTGACATCCTGGTATTTTTTTGCTCACCATGCCATTCCAGTTTGAACCCAGCCATATGCAAATCAGTCTTGACCCTGTGCCCCATGGGAACAATCCAGCCCAAACTGACTGGCCAGGTCCTCCCAGGACGGGAACCAAGCATCCTAGCACCAGTTTTGGGGTTTCACTCATCATCAGCGAGGATAGCTTGTCTCCAGTGGCATGGAGAGCATGGGACCCACGTCTAGGCATACCCGTCCCACTTGGGGTGATATACGCCAAAAGAACAGTTGATGGACATAATGCAGAATAATGTCATACATTCTCCCAAGTACAAAGATCTGGGCCTAAATCCGTCTTTTTTTGGCTCACCATGCCATTCCATATTGAACCCAGCCATATGCAAATCAGTCTTGACCTTGTGCCTCATGAGAACAGTCCAGCCCGAACTGCCTGGCCAGGTCCTCCCTGGACTGGAAACAAGCATCCTAGGACCGGTTTTGGGGTTTCACCCCTCATCAGCCAGGATGGCTTGACTCCAGTGGCATGGTGAGCATGGGACCCACGTCTGAGCATACCCGTCCCACTCGGGGTGACATATGTGTCACCAACCAAATAAATCCCATCCGTCAGTCAGGCCATTCTTCCTTGCCTGGCCCGGAAGTCAGGCAGATGGGAGGGGTCATGCTGCGACGCACGACTCGGAACAAAGAGGAGACGGGAGGCCACGCCAGGGAGAGCAGGAAAGAGACGAGAATGAGAGATGCAAGACAATTGAATACCAAACAGAGGGAGAAAATAAAGACGCCATCCAGGAAGGAGTGCCGGGAGCAACGATCCAGCTAGAGCCCAGTCTGCCTAAGAAGGAGCAGGGAACCCACGACGAGACGGAGGTTCTTCTCTGCCGGTGGACAACAGACTGCAGCCACGTCCCAGGAGGGGCATGGCTTCGTCAGGTGCATGCCCGTTTTCTAGGAAAACAGCACAACTAGTGACAAAAGGGACAAGGAGGCTGCAGGCACATATAGAAGGCTACAACAAACTGGGAACGAGAGAAAAGAAAGAAAGAAAGAAAAAAAAGGAAGCAAGGAGGGGAAAAGAAAAGAAGAATACAACCCAAAAGGAGAAAATCAGAGAATTGAACCTGATACAAAAGTAAAGAGAGAAAGAGAGTGGTGGAATTATCCACTCCTTCTATTTAGTGTCGTAGGGGTGGACGGAATTTGCATAGTCATGTACGCAAAGCTCCGCAAAACGGTAAAAAATCTCTGCCAGTGCGCAAAAGTTCAGCGAACACGCGGAATTGCTTGTTCCATCTGTTCGCAGTACTTTTTACCTGTTCGCTAACGCTGTTTGCGTGCTCCGGGAGAAATATCTTACAAACACGGATTTTTAAAGTGCGAACAAGCTAAAAATTCCACGAAGCCGTGGATCGTGGAATTTTTGCCAATTCCACATTCTCCGCAGAACGCGAAATCACCCAAATTCCGCAAGCGGACCCTACACAGTATCATAGATAAACAACACAGATCTCACAATACTAACCTACAATTGGAGTAACATATCTGGATACTTACCTGCTTTTCTGTTTGCATCGAGGGTGCTGGCGGAGAGGAACTCCAAAAGACCTAAAGAAAATAAGAAGATGCTGTGAATGACAGATCGAAATGCCTATTTTTGTCAACAAAAAACTTATATCCCTCCCTTCAATAAAGTATATAATTGAACCTTGTATTCATGTGGAGTAATCCGTACGCATTAAGCCCCTGTTTCGATCACAGATGCAAATGTAAAAAGAACAATTAATGGACAGAATACAGAACAATGTCATACATTCACCCCAGTAGGCCCAGATCTCTGTACTGGGGTGAATATATGACATTGTTCTGCATTCTGTCCATCAATTGTTCTTTTTGCATTTGTCATCCCACGTGGGACAGGTATGTCAAGACGTGGGTCCCGTGCTCTCCATGCCACTGAAGTCAAGCTATCCTGGCTGATGAGGGCTGAAAGCCCGAAACCGGTCCTAGGATGCTTGTTTCCAGTCAAGGGAGGACCTGGCCTGGCAATTCGGGCTGGACTGTTCCCACTGAGTGCAGGGTCAAGACTGATTTGTATATGGATGGGTTCAAACTGGAATGGCATGGTGAGTAAAAAAACGATGGATTTAGGCCCAGATCTCTGTACTGGGGTGAATGTATGACATTGTTCTGCATTCGGTCCATCAATTGTTCTTTTTGCATTTCTAACATCATGGCACTCCAAAGTGTCTAACAATTACCTTATTCTCTCTATTTGGGAGTGTGTTATTCCTTATAATATGCCCCATCTTAACTCATTGGATGCTACTGGTTGACCTCCACATCAACAGTTCTCCAACAAGATGCAATTGATGTGAAGGTCATGTCAAAGAGCCATGTGCAGGGAATCCCTTTGGTGCTGGCACCAGAGGGATTCCCTTTTAGATTTTTCAGATCAGAAAGCTGGGGAAGATCTTCCCCAGCAGCTGTTGAGGCTGTTTCTTTTTTGTGGATGGAATTATAATTAGTGTGCATGGTTCCACACCAATAGACACCAGAGATTGTTTTGTATCTGTGTGTATTTGTATTTGTACGTATCTGTAAGCGCAAAAGTCACGCATTGCTGGAATGTGTCACAAAAGTGACTCAACTCCAGCAATGCATCCTTTCACATGGGGAAAGCCCCATGTGAAAGGGCTTGCGTCAGTCTTACGCCTGCTGTGAGGCAGGCGCAAGATTTTGACGCAACAGAGTCCTAAAAGTGACTATTACGAGGCTTTTTGCAGGGGAACGCCCCCTCTGCATACATTATACCTGACGCAGGTATAATGTAGCGCAGGGGTTTACAAAGTGACGCATCTGCTTAGATGCGTCACTTTGTAAATAGTGCGCAACAGGAGGCATGTTTTACGCCGCTGATGCGTCACAAAAAGTGACGCATCGGAAGCGCAAAACTGACGCAAGGCCTCATAAATGAGGCCCCAGGTATTTTACATTGCACCCAAATAAACAGGAATGGGGGTGCCATCCTGGCGTTGGGCATAACCACCTCCCGATGAGGCAATAAAGTCTATCGTCCTCCCAGGGGACTGATAGGAGGTTTGCAGTGATTGGGAATTTGCCTGTAATCTGCTGCCCCCATGGAGATTGAAAGCCCACTAGACACCAGGGATTTTGCACTAGCCCAAAACAAAGAGGTGTGTGTATGGCCAAATGCCTGGGTGGGTCAACCTCACCCCCACCACTTTTGTTGGGCCAATGTAAAACCTTTGGTATCTGGTGGGCTCTTAACCTCCCCGAGAGAAGCAGAAGGGGCAATAAAGTATTGGTGTGGTCTTTATTTGATTCCGCTCCTGTCTTGCCCACTAGCCTCAGCCACAGTGTGGTAGCGGTTTTATCGGACAAGTGTGGGAACGCTGGATTGTTGGAATTTTGTAGCTCCCTGCAGATTCCGTAAGTCTTCTTGGGAGACGGCCCACCAAATTTATAAATGACCGCCAAGCTTGTGGTCAATTATAATGCATGTCAGGTTGATGCAGGGGTATGTCAGCATGACACAACCCTGCACAAACAGGTTAATTGTTTTATTTGGAAAAAGAAAATCCCAAAATGGGATTTCTTTTTTAAAATAACAAAAATAATGCTCCCCTGACCTAGAATTCATGTTTCATGGCAGGGGAAAATTATAACATCTTACTGTCCCTCACCACCAGGGTGTTCCTGGCAGTGATGGACAGTGAGGGACAGTAAAACAAATTGCTACATGTCCACCCATCTAAATTGGATGGGAGGACATGTAGCCATTTCTCTGATGGCCCTTACTCCGTCGGTCCATTGGAGAGGTTTGGCTATGGTGGTGATGGAATGGTAGCCAAACCTATGGTCTGCCTGCAATTTAATTGGGTAGGTGGATCATTATGTTCATGGCGTGTATACTCTGTTATCAAAAAACAGAATTTGGGAAGGGTCAAGGGAATATATTTAACGACCTACCATTTCATTTCCCCACACACAGACTAACAAACACAAGGAAATGGACGGTCAAATGTGTGTTGCTGTACTAGAAACTTAAGAAAACTGGAATGTGTAAATAGTGAGGAGTATTACAGCTGACTGAGATATTCCCATCAGACCACCCTTCTGGCGGAATTTCATCATATGGGATGTTTGTAAATATATCCAACCAGCCGCCCAACCCATCAAAAGATGGTGCGGATATGGATGTAAGGTCGAAATCTCTAGCCAAGCTGTTACTCAAGAATAGTCTTCAGGGTGTGTAGTGCAGTGCTGTGGTGAAAAGTTAAAATTAACGACTTAGACAAAAAGTGTTTAATAGAAGATGTCTAAGTGTTAAACATAAAAACACGCCTGGTAGTGAATTTATAACTACACTATGGCGCTGTGCAGGAGGTCAACATGTTTCAGCCAAACTAGATATTATCCGGCTTTCATCAGGACCTAGTTGGTAAGCTACTGCCACTAGATAAACGTGAGTGCAATGAAATAACCAAAAATTATAATAATAAAGAAAGTACATATATCTACCAGGAACTTGGAGCCCCAATGTTCACAAGGGAGATGTACATTATTTCTCAAACCGCGCTCTGCGTGGGAAAAGACCTCACCTCACCCGGCATCCGCACGGGAAATATGAGGCCCCGCTCTGTCCGTCGGTACCTCTCTCCTTCGTCCGAGAGGAAGTGGAGTGCCACTGCGGCCCCAAATATTGAGCGTTCAGGGTATTGTCAGTATGAAAAGATCCAAAAAAGGCAACCACCCTGTACTCCTCCAGGTGTCTAGTTTAAAAAAAAAGACTGGGTTTAGTATCTTTCCTTGATAGCAGCCAGGCCCAGGCTGAAAATATACAGATACCCACATTCCAAAAAATGGTCATTTTCGAGTGGAAAAATTCGACCTATCTATGTTGCATTTTTGGGCTTCTGTTGGGGGCCCAGGGCTCACTCACACACATGGGGTACCGTTTTTATCAAGACAAATGTGCAAATGCTGAGGCTAGGAAATGTATGGATTCCCATAGATTCAGGCGTTTTCTCTGACAGAAATATAAGGTAAATGGGCACCTACCTTTGAATGGCATAGTGATTAGGAAAAGGTAGTAGGATTCATGCACACCAATCTGGACTCCCTTGGGTGTCTAGTTTTCAAAAATGTCTGAGCTCGGTAGGTTTCCCTAAGTGTTTGATTGCTCTTCATGTTGATGGAGAATGGCAGCATGCTATTATAAGAAAATTCGTATTTTCCTTTTTGTTGTCAGAAATAATGCTTTTTGCCTTGGTGTAGCATGTAATGTATAGTATCAGACCAGAATTACCTTTCCCTGTGATCATCTCTCTAGTTTCCCAACTTCCTGGCCGGGGCAACCCAGTTACTCTCCCAAAGAATCAAAAACTCCCCACTGTAAATCCCTCTCTTCTCTAACACCATGCGAATGTTGGTTCCTAGAGTCTGAGGTTTCTGCCCTTCTCAAAAGAGGAATTCTTAGGCAGTTCTAATGCCTCTATTTTTGACTTCCTTTTTAACCAGCCTTGTGCTTAGGCACACAATTGGGTTGTAAAGTCGGATTGAGCACAGATTGTACAAAGTCAAGTACAGCTACAAGATTTAAGGAGGTGGAAGAAACATCAACATAAATCTGAGGAACTATTGGTCCTATAAGTTTCCCTTAAGAATTTTAAAGTAAATTAATCTTCCAGTTGTGCTCACTTGTTCCTCTTTCCTTTATGTCAATCAAGATCCCTTCCCAAGCAAAAGGCAACCATTATCATCACAACCATCGGTACACCCCAAAGGAAGGGTAGCTGCTCTATATAACGCTTAGCAACAGCTTGCCGTGTTAGATACGGACAAGGGAATTGAACATCTGAATCTCATTTAATAATGCATGCAGCAAGGTCATTTCACATTCACTACACTCTAAGAGAGTCCTCCTGATATTTGCTAACAGTGTTGATCTAGAGAATCATCAATCTCATGCTACTGCAGTGCAGACTGATAGAAATGCCCCTCACTAGTAGGAAATTACATATTTTTACATTAGTGGCATTTGTACTTTTACAATGCTATACAATAAACACAGCATATGATTGATTCATTGATAAGTATCAGTTTGTCCAATATTCTAGGGGGAAATTGTAGCAATGCTCATTTGGTAGACCAAGTGTATTGCATTAGTAAGTAGACTTTTTGTTCAACCCCCCTTTTTTTCTACATTGTGCTTTTATATTATGTTTATATTTTTAACTGCCAGAAATGCTTATATGTGATTACTGTTTATACATAAACTTGTTCTTACTGTGTTTTATGGATTTTTGATTCAAAATAAACAACTGAAAGATTAGTATCAATCAATCAAAAACTTTATTCGGCCTGAGCCATCAAAGTCAGAGATAAATTATACAGTACAAGTGCTTGTCATAAAAATTAAAACACAGTTATTAAAATCAGCATTGTTCATGACAGCATAAAGCAAGGTATAATTGCTGCATACAAAGGCGCATGCTCTCAAACAATGTCAAAAATAGCATTACAACGAGGGTCATGATTCAATCTCTATGACACTTTGTAGATTAAAAAGGCTAAAAAGGCATTTAAATAGTATAAAGACGGCAGGGGCGAAACAGAATCCAATTCCTTTATCAAAGAGGAATCATCTCATATTCTTTCTGATGTCGATTGCTCTTCTTGTGAAATTAAGTACAGAAAAGCAGGTATCTATAGTGGAAAGATTTTGTAAAAGAGTCAAACCTTCCCTGTGAGTTCTCAGATTAGTTTGCCATGAAGCAACCTTCAAGAACTCACATCAGGAAAATACATATAATGAACAGAATAAAGTAAATTGAGTGGTGCTTTGTTTCGTAGTTTGGTCACACTGGCAAGGAGGTAAATCATATGACCAAACACTTTGAATGGGAAAGGCTACCTTAAAATATATCATACAAATGTTAAAAAGGGAGACATAGCAGGAGAAAAATAGGGTTTGTGATTCAAACATGGTATGGTTTTACATTAGATGTCGTGGAAATCATTAAATATCTTGTAATTGCTCCCATGGACTCTGCTTCCTGGAGCCTTAAATTCAAACGATAATTAAGGAAACACAATTTAACTTCCTCTTTACTATTTTGGATGATCAGAACTGGATTGTCAAACAACTCTTTCAAGTTCAAAAGCCTCCTTCAAATAGGTAATCCAAGGGATTTGTACCACCCCACTCAAGGCAAGACAGTCAGAGATACAGGGTCGCATCAGCACTGCCTCTGGGTTTATCCAGGATATGATCCACAATAATAGTGGTACAAGACCCAGGGTGTCTTCCAAGTAGGTGAGGCCTAGTTCTTCGTTGCAAATCAAAGTAGCAGTTCCCTGGAAGACCATTTATAATCTCCATAAAAACTGTGTGTGCATACCCTCCATATGATCCTGTAGTAATACATCTGGTTTTATATAGGTGGATCATTTCTTTGATGGGGTTCTGGCCTAACCTGTGGAAGAATCCAAAGATTGCCTTTAACATTTCTTTTAAAATAATGTGCACTAGCAATTAAAAGTGATTCTAAGTTCAAAGAGGAGCTAAAGACAATCCATAAATACTTAAAGTCATTTACTTTCTCCAAAACTGAGTTCCTCATAGTGTAGGATTTTGATTTAGTGCTGTGAGGCCGGCTTGTCATATTAAAGAATTTAGTAGTTAATCCTAAGATCTAAGTTTCCAATGTAAGAGGAAAATACATCTAGTAGGATTTGGAGCATATTTGCTGTAAGTGCAATTAGCACAGTGTCATCTGCAGAAAGTAATATGGGGACTTATTAACCACCCAATCGAGGAATGTCCTTCCCTACCTCAGCCAGATGTTTAGAAATTCCAATTGATTAGTAAGATTGTGTAGTGTAAGGTTACCTATGGTAAATCTAAAAAATAATTATTTGTGAGCAAGGCAGGCTTTGGCACCCAGTGCGGCAATGTTTGTTGGTGCCCCCAATTACCACCTCTGCCACGGATTTCCTTACTACCACCCTTTTACAGTGTCCCTCAAGTCTCCATAACCACTCTCCCTCAGATACATTTAGTTTTATAGCGCAACTCATACCAGTCTAGGGTGTCAGAGCACTTTACATCACACACACTATACGGAGACCATCAATCATAGGTGTGTTAATCAGTGTATAGGAAACGTTACATAAGACAGAGGACTACAAAGTGTAGGAGTCACATGACAACCATACTAGTAAGCAGTATATTTTAATAGTGATTGGTCTGGTAAAGCACAAACTCAGATTTTAAAATGTAACTCCATGGTTGGGGGTTCTCTTTAGTAATAAGAATTGATTTCTATCCAAATGAACCCTATTTGCAACTTTAGGATAATAAAAGAAGGGGAAAAAATCATAACACTCTAATCCATTTCTTTCAGTTTGCATGCATCTCTTTGATGACACTGAGTAGCTCACTACTCTATGTTAAGATCTTTACTTCTAGACTACAAATAATAAAAGGATCTCTCCGACAAAAACAGCAACCAACTGATCTATTTACATTATGTTAACTTTGTGACCTTCATGGTACACATATATAACAAGTTCTTTGAAGCAGGCCCTCTGCACTGCATTACAATAAGTCAAAACATCCATTAGACAAAACTCTGATCTCTCTACAGCAAGAACATTAATCACCTAGTTATCTTGATCTTTTTCTTGTTGCCTGAAAAACTCTGGAGGCCAGGAACTCGGCAGCAGGTGCTTCTAAAACCATAATATATTTGCAAAAACGGCACCCCCAACCGAAGTCAGCACCAGGCACAGTAGCACCAGTCGCACTCCCCAAGAGCTGGCCCTGTTTGTGAGTCATAGTTTGGACTTTTCACATAGTGTTTAATCATTTGATAAATATGAAATAAAGCTCTATCTTAAGTATGGAATGCTTATTGGCAGTACCCAAATTCTGCAAGAAAAAGTATCGGGCCAAAGGTTTTGCTCAGAAGTCTGCATTCAGTAGGATTTAGGGCATATTTGCTGTAAGTGCAATTAGCACAGCGTCATCTGCATAAAGTAATATGGGGATTGATTAATCACCCATTCAGGGAATGTCCTTCCCTACCTAAACCAGATGTTTAGAAACTCCATTTGACTAGTAAGATTGTGTAGTGCAAGGTTACTTGTGGTGAATCTAAAAATGTTTATGCGTGAGCAAAGCCGGATTTAGCGCTGGTGGCACCCAGTGCTACAATGTTTGCTGGCGCTCTCAATGATCAACTCTGCCACGGATTTCCTTACTACCACCCTTTTACAGTGTCCCTCAAGTCTCCATAACCACTCTCTCTCGGATGCATTTAGTTTTATAGCGCCACTCATACCAGTCTAGGGTGTCAGAGCACTTTACATCACACACACTATACGGAGACAATCAATCATAGGTGTGTAAATCAGTTTATAGGAAACGTTACATAAGACAGAGGACTGCAAGGTGTGGGAGTCACATGACAACCATACTAGTAAGAAGTATATTTTAATAGTGATTGGTCTGGAGAAGCGGAAACTCAGAATTTAAAGTGTAACACCATGGTTTGGGGTTCTCTTTAGTAATAAGAATTGATTTCTATCCAAATAAACCCTATATGCAACATTAGGATATTGAAAGACTGGGGAAAAATCATAACACTCTAATCCACATCTCTCAGTTTGCATGCATCTCTTTGATGACACTGAATAGCTCACTGCACTATGGTAGGATTTTTACTTCTAAACTACAAGTAACAAAAGGATCTCTCCAACAAAAACAGTAACCAACTGACCTATTTACATTATATGCACTTTGTGACCTTCATGGTACACCTACATAACATATTCTTTGAAGCAGGCATATTAACCCTCTGCGCTGTATTAAGTCAAAACTTCAATTAGACAAAACTCCGATCTCTCTACAGCAAGAACATTAATCATCTAGTTATCTTGACCTTTTTGTTGTTGCCTGAAAAATGCTGGAGGGCAGGAACGCGGCTGCAGGTGCTTCTAAAACCATAATATACTTCCAAAAACAGCACTACCACCCAAAGTCAGCACCAGGTGCAGTGGCACCAGTCGCACCACCCTAGAGCCGGCCCTGTTTGCAAGTCATAGTTTGGACTTTTCACATAGTGTTTAAGCATTTGATAACTCTGAAATAAAGCTCTATCTTCAGTATGGAAGGCTTACTGGCAGTGCCTAATCTGTGTAAGATAAAGTGTTGGGCCGAAGGTTTTGCTCAGAAGTCTGCAACGTGCGCTACTGAATCTCGGCGTGCTGAATACCAGGGGCCTCATTTATGAAAAGTGACGCAT
The DNA here is from genome assembly GCF_964261635.1 of Lissotriton helveticus. Classification (NCBI taxonomy): domain Eukaryota; kingdom Metazoa; phylum Chordata; class Amphibia; order Caudata; family Salamandridae; genus Lissotriton; species Lissotriton helveticus. The sequence continues at coordinate 1,396,754,887 of NC_136063.1, read as the reverse complement.
CACTTTTCACTGCGCACTCCTTGCGACACCAATGATGCGTCATATTTAATGTATGACGCATCATGTCGCAAGGAGTTACAGATACGTCAGTATTTCTGACGTATCTGTAAGCGCAAAAGTGACGCATTGCTGGAGTGTGTCAAAAAAGTGACGCAACTCCAGCAATGCTCCCTTTCACATGGGGCAAGCCCCTTGTGAAAGGGCATGCGTCAGTCTTACGCCTGCTGTGAGGCAGGCGCAAGATTTTGATGCATCGGCGTCCTAAAGGTGACACAGTGAAATCTCATAGATTTCACTGCGTCACTTCTACGACCCTTTCTTGCGTCAATACGCCCCCCTTGCATACATTATACCTGGCGCAGGTATAATGTGACGCAGGGGTTTACAAAGTGACGCATCTACCTAGATGCATCACTTTGTAAATATGGTGCAACAAGGCACATTATTTACGCTGCTGGTGCGTCACAAAATGTGACGCACCGGCCTCATAAATGAGGCCCCAAGGCTGCATAGTCCTGATTCCACCTCATATCTTTTTAATCTTACACCAGGTGATCTCTACCTCTTTATCTCATTCTTGTAGATTCTTTTAATATCTGTTTACTCCCATTGACAGTATTTGTCTGTCTTTCTCCTTCTCATTCTTTCCTGCTTTTGTACTTTTCTCTCTCTTGTCCTATGTCAGAGCCTTTTGATGAAGGATAACAGTTGGGCTCCAAAAAATGAGTGCTATGAATCCCACCAGCAACCACTGGCTCAAATTAAGCACTGGTCAAGGTCAAATAACTTTATTCGGTTATTAAAGATAACAACCATAAAAGCATATTACATTAGACATACATTGACTCTTATTTACAAAAAGGCTGATTAAAAACGATATAGAGCAAGATTGTTACATGTATACCAACTCGTAGTTGCAAGAATTTTTTTTAAAAAGACAACATTAATCAAAAAAGTTACAAGTAGAACACATTCTCGGTATATTAAGCAGTTTTTATAATAAAAAAAAAACTATGAAGAAAATTTTTGTTGTTTGCTAAAAATATAACTGACTAACAGTAGCACTATTACCCCTCCATACTTTTCCTGAACTTGAGAGCTAATTTTAAGAAGCTACATACAAATAAAGTGCAGTCGCAACTTAATAACTGGAGATAGTAAAGTGCTGGTCTGATTTGCGTGAAGTTCAGTTTTTTGAGGCAAGGTTTTAAAAATTGCCTCCGTGCTATAATATAAAAGGGGCAGATAAAAAGAAAGTGTGCCAGGTCTTGCGGAGACTTTTCGTCGCAGCCGCAAGCCGGCAGCACTTGACTGCGATAGATCCCCCTAGGCACAGCCAGAAGTAAGTGAAATAGGTCCATACGGAACCTTGTCAACAGGAAGCGATCATAACTTGACATAGGCCATGACAGGTACGGTTCCATGAGCATAGATGTTTTTAATAGCACGTGTTTCCATACACTTCCTTTCATTAATTCACTGTCCTCCCTGGCTGAGTACCTAGAGGAAATAAAAACCTTCTTTACTGTAATAACATCCAGTTTCGTAATGATTTCAGGAGTTAAAAAGAGTTCGGGACGCCCTAATTCATTGAAGGAAGTGCTTAGGTACTTTATCCATGGTACTTTTAGCCTATTTTCCCACGTTAGCGCTTCCCTCAATATGAGCTGGGTAAGGGGTACATCACTGTTTAACCAGCAATTTTGCCAACACAGTAAGGGATTTACTGCTATCTTATCGCTTATGTATGACATACCCAGCTCTTCGTGTACAGAGAAGTTGGCTATTCCCCTAGGTACCCTCAATAACTGTTTTAGGAAGTTGTTTTCTACCACCTCCAGGGCACCTATTGAGGCGTATCCCCATAACTCACTGCCATAACATGCGATGGCGACACTCTTGGCCTGGTAAAGTTGAAGCAATGCAGCCACTGGGCTATTACCCATTTTTCTTGCAAAATCAAGTATTGCTGCATTTGTCGGGGTTACATCTCCCTTTTTCTTCTGTACCGCGGGGCCCCAGTTCAGATGGTGGTCGCACAGGACTCCGAGGTAAGAGAATGTTTTTGTTATTGGGATTGTTTCCCCATTAACATTTAGATGGTTTGGCTTTTTATTACCTTGGCCTACCTTCATTACAAAAGATTTGGAGTTATTTATACTCAAGTCACGAGATTTCATAAAAGCAAAGAAGGAATTTAACAGTGTTTGAAGAACAATTGCAGTCCTGGATAAAAGGACTGCGTCATCCGCATAAAGCAGAACCGGCAGTCCCTTCCGTCCAACATAAGGATAATCTGCACCTGTACTTAAAAGATGCTCTTCGAAATCATTTATATATAGGTTGAAGAGGAACGGGGCTAAAATACAGCCTTGTCTGACACCCCGCTGCACACCAAAATCTCTTGTCACTTTTAGGTCTTGTGTGTACCGGACGTTTGCTCTCGTGTCAGAATGCATATCTGCTAATAAATTGATTAAATTCTGCTCTACACCCATTTTGGCCATGGCGCCCCAGAGCCTTCCTCGGCTTACACAATCCCAAGCCGACGATAGGTCCATGAACGCCATGTGAATTGTACCTTGTCGGGCCATGGTATATTTCCCTATAATCATGTACAAATTCAAACACTGGGTGATCGTTGAGTGGCCGGGCCTAAAGCCGTATTGAATTGGGGATATTACTTTATTTTCATCTGCCCATTCTGCTAGCCTATTTAAAATTACTCCCCCCACTACTTTGGCCACCGAGTTAATTAAAGATATTGGTCTGTAGCAGAGGGGGCTATTGCGTTCACCCTTCTTAAAGACGGGTACAATGGTAGACTCCCCCCACGACTTTGGGCATCCAGAAGCCACAGCTGCATTAAGTACAGCTGTGAGGACAGGCGCCCATAGCGATATGCAAGATTTAAAAAGATCCGGCGGATTACCATCCGGGCCTGGGGCCTTGTTACTTGTTAGCCCTTCAATTCCTTTTTCAACCTCACTTACTGAGAAGAGCAAAAGGTTTTCTCTAGATATAACCGGGCTGTATTCTACTTGGGACTCATTACATTTAAAAATTTAGCTAAAATGATTAACCCATTCTTCCTCTGGGATATTTGTACCAATGGTGGAGTTGTTTGGGAGATCGAATAAGGGTTTATTTATAATTTCCCAAAACTTAGCACTATTACTCAAAGTTTTAGGATCTAGAAGAGTCTCCCATAAATTTTTCTTTACCTCTTTCTTTCGTGTAGCAAGAGACTTTTTGTACCTGCCACGCATGGCCTTAATGAGGTTCAAATCTCTAGGTTTGGTTTTCAATGCCAATTTAAGATCTCGGCTAGCCTTAGAGCACGAGTTATCAAACCATTTTGGATTATTACTGGTATTCCCTTTAGCTGGCACCGTTAGCAGTGCTCCTATTGTTGATACAATACCCTCAAAAGCTGTCAAGATTTGTTGTGATGTTGAAACTGATGACATGCATAAAGAGAGTTCAGGGCTACACTGTTTATTTATAGAGGTATACAAGTCTTCACTGTTCACCATTGTCCATTTTAAGCGACGTTTTCCGTTTATGCATTTTATGGATCCACGATCTACACGTGATTTTCGCTGTTCGAAGATTCCCCCATCCATTTTAATACAAATAGGGTTATGATCACTATATATACTCGTTTGTGTGGAGAAGTCCAGGACTGTGTTAGCAAGGTCTGCTGACAATAATATGTGATCTATATACGAATCATTCATGTGTCCCTTATACGTGGGAGCGGAGAAAAGAGGATGGCCCGCCACCATGGTCATAGCTGTAATTAAGTTGTTTTCATTCACTAGCGCGTTTAATTGTATTCCACGCCATGAATGATCAAAGTGGAAGCCTTTCAAGCTGTTACATCCCAATTGATCAATAACAGTCTCTCCTGGGTTTCCACATGGACGAGTGTTAAAATCACCTACAATCAGCATTTGTCGCGGCAAGCTCCTCGCGTTATCTCTCAAAAAATCACCCAGAGATAATATATTACAATCGCCGTTCTGCCTCACTGCATTGTAAAAATGAATGAAGGCGAGAGTAGTTTTTCCCCTCTTTAGCTCTAAAACCTGAATATTTCTATTTCCAGAATCACGTGTAACTTTATGACATATAAAAGCCAAATTAACATAAATTGCCAGACCCCCCTTTGCTCTTCCACTATTCGATGGTTCAGCTGGAATAAAAAAGCTTTGGTACCCCTCAATATAAACATTTGTTTCAACCGTCCAAGTTTCTTGAGGCATATCACTGCATACTGTTTGACAAAGGACAGCCAAGTGATGTCACAAGCTTTGTCAGCCAGCCCTGCAGTGTTCCAAGAAACTAGGCTTGCGCTACATGGAATTTGAGAACACGGAATCTTACTGTCTGTGTCTGAATTAACCTTTTCAAGTGGGGTAGCATGTGGTAACTCATTGTGTCTAAAGGTCTGCTCTTCTGAAGTATTGTATATTTGATCAGCTTGTGTTGGAACAGGACTATATTCGTTTATTAGGTTAGTGGGTTCATTTGTCCGGGCTGTTGTTACCTCTACCACAGTTAGAAATCCCGTTACCTCAGCTGTGAAGTTGTTTGATTCAGAATTTTCAGTCGGGGTCAATCCATGTAACACATTTATATTTTCCTCAGCACCTAAGTCTATGTGACCAGTATGATCAAGCAGGGATATTGTTCTAGGTAGTCATTCTACCCCATCCAAACCACCCTGACCATAAAGGGCATCAAACCTATTTGAAATTGGAACACTGTACTGATTATTAAAATGGATTGGATACTGATGCTTGTGTTGGTATAAATGATTTGGTCCTATTTGCCTCTCTAGTCTACTCCCCCAATCATTTACAAGAGCACCCATACCCCATCCATTTATCGATTCATTCCACTCTGATCTTATCTGATTAGGGGATGATTTGGGATATGACATACTACGCTGTTTTCCATTAAAGAATTCTAAAGTGAGTGGAACGATAGTACCACTCCTTCGTTGGGGGGGGTAGTATGTTTAACAGGACGTTGGGAAGTACAGCCGAGTTAGAAAAGTTTAAAACAATACAGTCTCCTTTGAACTTATTTGGGTTGTGCCCTATCCATGGTACCCTTCTGGCCGATTTAACCTCTCCTGCTAATTGTTGTTTCCCCCAAGGAGCCATCTGCATATTACCAGACAGCCAATGCAGGGCCTTACTTGTCAAAGATGTTGGGGATTCTGTTTGACCAGAGGTCAGAGGGGGTACATTTGTTAATACCAACACTAGGGGGGAAGCTTCCTCTATAAATTGTAATGGTTCTTTTTCTACACATGGTATAGTCACTTGGGGTGGTCTTTGTGTAGGATCATTTCTTGTCTCTAGCTGAGTATATTCTATACTTGGTATCTGTTCAGGGGGGATATTCGGTGCCTCGTTTTCACCTCCCTCTGCCCTATTCAGATTGAGCTCTTTGTTTATATTGACTAAATTAGTCACCGTGATTGTTATATTTGCCACCTCATCCGCTATCTTATTCTGTGTCCCACCCAGTTTCTTTACTTCGGCGGTAAGTTTATCTAGTTTAGCCACCAATGGTTTAATGATGGCCTTGAACTTACAATCCATCATGTCCGCTATCCTATTAAATAGCTCTTCGTCCATGTTTCGTTTTCCACCATCTTCCTCATACCCCCTATTTTTTTCCCTTGTTTTTACTGGTGATGTAGCCCTTTTTCTCCCGGGTCGTGAACCTCCACGATTTGACTGAACTTTTCTACAATTTCTGACCGCCCGAGTGACGGGCACAGAAATAGGAGGTTTCTCTACTGTTATGTCAATCTGTGAGTCCACCTGTATAGAAGAAGCCTCTGCTGTAGCGTTAACCTGAAACTCGGGGTCATTTTCATCATCAGTTTCTGGGTCAATCTCTACCAGTACACTGTGATTATGGGTCATACTATCGTGTAACTCAGTGTCTGGGATTTCATTTTCAGCGATCTGAGATGGTATATCAACCCATGGGGAGTTTGGTTGTGGGCTTAAGGGATGAAGAACGGGGGATTGACTTAGTCCTAATGACTGTCTTCTTTCACTGTTGATTTTGGATACTACTTGGACCAAATAATTATCCATAGTATTGGACGCTATTGCAGGTGTCTTTTTTGGCATGCTATATGATGTTTGTTATAGTACAATTTGTAGGCCAAGCAGTAGTAATACGCAATATGGGGAGTTAGAACTAGATATTATTACTCAGATCAACACTGTCCATGCACAAAATGTCTTACTTTGACGAGAGTTTCTTGGCGGCGGCACGGGCGGTATGTCGTGCCCAGTCCAGTCTCGTTCTGTCTCGGACTGTCTTAGACTGTCCGCCCTTTGTCCGGGCTTCGTCCCGCGCTACGTCCCGCACATGCGTCCCGCTAACGCGCAATGGGCCCTCCTATTATACAGGGTGCAGTCTGAAGGGGAGGAGACACGGGAAGAGGCGGCAGGTGTGCGCGATGGAAGGGACGCACTGCCTGATGGGCCTCGCAGTCCCTGTCTCCTGCTGGCAAAGTCCTCACGTGCAATCAGGTTTTTAGCAGCAGGGGCAGCTCAACTCCAACGACGAACAGCAGGGCAAAGATCCAAAGTCCTTAGAACCGACTACGAGCGGCTCCCGCGGAGCGGGGGCCGCGAGTCGTCTTTTAAAGCGCCAGGTAACAGAAGCAGTAGAGGGGAGGAGACACGGGAAGAGGCGGCTGGTGTGCGCGATGGAAGGGACGCACTGCCTGATGGGCCTCGCAGTCCCTGTCTCCTGCTGGCAAAGTCCTCACGTGCAATCAGGTTTTTAGCAGCAAGGGCAGCTCAACTCCAACGACGAACAGCAGGGCAAAGATCCAAAGTCCTTAGAACCGACTACGAGCGGCACCCCTTATTGGCCATTGTAGCTAACAGAATATGTTACACATGATTTAAAAGCTCCTCTGCTTTTAGGCTTCAGCTGCATTTTCCATGAATGACCATTTTTTGGTTCTGCTAATAACTTTTGTCCTGTTTGTTGCAAGGCATTATATCACATAAATGTGTTCTACCGCTCTCGATCGATTTTCTAAAGTTTCATTTAGTTTGGTCAAGGTTGAAGGGGGGTTTAAGAGACATGTCATAAAAAGTTTCCTTGTCCTGCTCAAATTCCAATGGTGTTTGTCAAACATACTCAAGGATAAAAGAAAAAGTGTGCTTATCGAGACCAAACATGTCATGCAGGCAGAGCATTAAGGGAGCAGCAAAAAGGGGAAAATAACAATTGGGTTTGTAGACTGTTGTCAAACAAAGGTTCATCAAATTCTAATTCTCTCTGAAGAGATGATATTGTTAAATCAACTATAGTCAGCAGAACAGTTTAAGTTAGGGCCATGGAGGTTTACTGTAAAATCAACTCACCTCAATGAATGGAGTGTGGGTACACTTTAGAGACTGGAAAGAGATATTAAAACAAATTAAAAGCCTGTTTTTGGCCTTGGGTATTGCAGACTCACCTACAAGAACCAAAGACCCAAAAGACTGTTCATGAAATGTTTACGCCATCCTTTTAAAATAAGGGAACAAAGTGCTCCCATGAATCAGTGAATCAAAGTTCAGATGAGCTGATACTAAAAGAATGTCAAGATATAGAAAATAGTGTGTTTAGTGGTATTGGGCATGGGGTTGGGCTTGCACCATGCACAGTGGCCTTCCCCTGCCTCCAATAACCTCAATGTTCAACCATAAAGGGTTCTGGCCATAATCAGTAAGGCTAAGCCAATGTATAAACTACCAACAACATGCGTGCCAATACTGAAAACAACAATTTGTAAACAATTTACTTCTTCAAACCACATGTGCCACTCATTGTGATTGAAAAGAAATTGCTTATTTTATTTTTAGTCAATTCAAAGGAAAGAGTTTAGAACTTGATTTAATTACAATAACCTCAGTGCATGGGCTTGGTCCAGTCCCTGCAGGCGCTGTGGACATAGACACTGCGCACGGGCTATGCCCAGCTCCAGCAGATCATTGTCAAAGGTTTTATTATCCTCTCTGATTTCTAAAGAATGCTGATGAGAATGGTGCTTTCGGTTACTGACACCAACTTCAAAGCGGGAGTTTGACATTCAATCACTCAGCTTGCTTTAAAAAGCTTGACATTTGTCAATCAAAGTTGTAGGGTGGTTGTAAATGTGAATCCATGCGAAAGAAATTGTTGCCGCCTAGAAGAGCAGCACTGAAGACAAAATGTCGATTTGGAGGATGGATTTAGTCTGGAAGCAAGTAAGAGAGTGAGCTGGACCTAGAGGATAACTCCTATTTAGTGCGAAAGTACAAAGATATTACAATGGGAGAGTGAGTAGCAGTTTACTACATGGCTGGTCATTTGGCCCTGCAGGACTGCTCCTCGTGGTAATTCTTGGAGAGCCTAGGCAGCAGGGCACAAGTCCTAAAAAAAAAAGTGGGGGGACTCTCCAAGTTAGATGGTGTCACAGGAAGTGACATTACTGACGGAAGTGACATCACAACAGGAAGTGACATCACAACAGGAAGTGACATCACATGTGCAGCAGATCTATCATTTGCATGTGTTGCAAGATTTAACAATTGAAGCTGCTCAGTACTTAAACCTGTGACTTAAGGTCCCAGTATGGAGGAATTAACAGCCCAAATGTGGATGATGTTTGGTGTACAACTACATTAGTCAAGTCATTGAGTGCGCTAAGCGAGGCATACTAAAACATGGCATGTCAGGTTTTCAGGATGCTTATGTGTAAGGCTCCCCATTTTCACTGATTTTTTACAGATAAATACAGACAGAAAACAGAGTGTTTTCTGTCTGCATTTATTTTTTAAAGTGGATAAATACAGAAAATTGTCCTCCTTTTAAGTGACTCTCTGTGCTGTGTTTCATGAATTATAGGCCAGTAGCTGGACAGCATGGAAATTAAAAAACAGGATGACATTTCTTTAAATAATGGCATATGTGAACATACATTTATGGTATAATGATAGTATTTAAAGTGGATGTATTGTTATGTAATATTTGCCAGCTTAAATAGCAAAGTATGAGTGCGCGTCTATCAGTTAAATAAATATGGAAATGTACAGTTTGACAACTTCATTTATATGCAAAGCACAAAATAAATATGGATAAATACAGAAAAAATGGCCAAAAGATAAATATGGATAAATACAGACGGAAATGTTAAAAAATAAATACCATAAAACCGGGAGCCCTTCTTATGTGTGACATTTCCATGGTTTAGGTGTGCATGTGTGACACTTAGAGTGACACTTTCCACTCAGTGAAAACCAAGCTCCAAAGTGCAAAGTAATAGATAGCAGTCATTGCACCTATTCAGCAATGAGAAGCTCCTCCATATTTTGAAACTGCTGCAAAAGACCTGAAATAAAAAGTTGTATTTTATACCATGTTCACACATTCAAATGCAATCTATAGCTGTAAGAAATTGGAGCACAAACTCTGATTAGCCTACACATGCTTCAAGCAACGAAAATGTAACTTTCTAAAAGCCAGCCAATTAAAAGCGATGGTAAAGTACCTATGCTTCATGGGAGGGTTGAACAAGATTGGCAAGTCAAGACACATGTACTGACCACACATCTTACCCTTCAGATTTGTGTTGCTTTCTCCATCATGTGGTGCTTTCTTCACCTTCTGAACACCCCTGCACTCTGTGTTGCTCTCTCTCCATTTGCCTTGCAAATCCCTGTCTTGCTCATTTCTCCCCTGCCCTTTTACTGTATTTCTCTCCCTCTAATGTGCTACTTTCCCCTTCAAACATCCCTTGCCCCATGATTTCTGTTCCTCCCTATCTGTTCTGCGCCTCTCCCCAAGGAAGATGCTCTGTCTGCTCTGTGTTGCTCTCTTCCTCGTGTACTTCCCCTTGCAAACTCCCTCCATGCTGTGTGTTACTCTCTCCCCCCTCTGTGTGCTTCTCTACCCTGAAAACACCCCCTGCCCGCACTCCTTTTCACTCTCTTCCTTTTGTGGTCCCCCAAAACCTGAAAACACCTCCCCTGCTCCGTGTTGGTCTCTCATTCGTGTGCCTCCCTCCTCTAACCACCTAAACCCCCGAAACAGCATTGGCAAAACCAGTAGCCCATCTTGTTGGGGGTTTCTTAATTTTGTGCAAGGAAGCGTTGGGCGACTTACAAATACTGGAACTAACACATGACGAAGACGCAAGAAAGTTTAGAGAACCTTGGCATGTGTATAACATTAATCCGAAGTACAGCAACTACACACCATGGGCAAACATAGCAGAAAATTCCAGGAGAGTGACAGAGATAACACAAACAAGCAAATCAACCCAACCTAAGACAACATTAACGAAGGATCAAGCTGGCCAAAAGAGGTACACCCGATGCTTCCCAAATGTAAGCAAAATGAAAACGATAGAGACATGTCACAAGATACCCAAAACAAGGACTGAATACATGGTTATTGCAGACACACATTGGCGCCACTGGAAGCAGCTGTTTAGAGTGCAGTGTGCTTTTGAACAACTGGAGTGGCACAGGGATAAAAGTGTGAGGGAAAACTGAGGAACAGACAATCTGGGGGAAAAGAGGACCTAGCACAAGAACTGCTGCAGCTGGACAGCACCGTGGACCATGTCTTAAAATTCTGTTTCCTTTTCTGTGCCCTCTGATGTGTGCTGATTTTTTTTCGTGGTTTTCTTTTCTGACACATCTGTATTTCCCATATATCTCACTTTTATTGCCCCTAATAATTTTAGCACAATAATAAAGGATCATGGGGTTTAGGGGTAACTACTTGGTATGCATAAACCAAGCTTGGCCTCTTTATGAATGCCATGCCACCTACTCAGTGTGCTATGCTTTCATAACCTCACTTTAATGCATGCTTGTGCTCCCAGTTTAATGTGCCAGGAGTGCACACAATGAATATCATCATAACATTCCAGTTCCGCTTTTCCTGTCATAAAAGGCTTTTATTCAAAAATGTATGTTTTGCAGACTAACACTCCCGGGACTCCTTCAGATATATTCACATGCACGTGGCTTGCCACTTTCAGTCACCAACCTTCACTTCCTCCACCCTGAGTTCAGTTTGCTTCTCTTTACTTTGCATGTTGTGCCATGTGTTGTGTTATGCTAGCTGATATTACACTGTGTTTTGCTAAGGGGTGTAACATTTGCCGCCGGGGAGAGCTCTCTGTTGACATTCCAGTGGCGTCCGTGCATGTGTCCAGGCGCCCTAAACTAGAGCCAATTTTCGGGGGGAGGGTAAAAATTTCGAGGGCCCTCTGTGCTGGAAAGATATAATCTGAGCTCATCACCTTGCAAGGTCTCTCAGATTGTCTAATCAATTGTTGCTTGTAATGCCTACAGTATGATTTGTTCGCTTGGGTGGCCAGTTCTTTTCCTGCTGGGCCCTTAAACTAAGGAATGCCCTTCCACTTAAAATTCAAGCATCCCCCCAATTAAGAGATCTTCTAAAACCAGTGTAAACCTGGTTATTCCAGCCATGGTAATTAGTCCCCTATTCCCCCATGCACAGCTTAGGCAGCTCCAGGATGTCTTTATGAATGCCACGTGCATTATAAATTATTTACTCATTCAGCATACTTTTATGGGTGAAAAAGGGCTTTGGGTGTTTGCAATGGTAAATTCCAAAAGGGACATGGAAGTTATATAAATTTGCTGCCAACACAAATAATACAACCCTGAAAAGAAGCTGGACATAAAACGTATAGTTTAAGAACCAAACAAAAATAAATAAATCTCACCAACCAGTAAAAATGCAAAAGCTCAGAAGTTAACAGAGTTTTTTAAAGCCTGGCACACATTTTCAATCCAAGCAGCTGCTCACCACAATCCATTTGCGGGTTTGCCACATCATTTATGGAGCTATGTACCCTGTACCACAAACATATGTTCATATTGACGGAAGCGGACACCTAGATTCGTAGAATCGAAACATTGGTAACACATCAGACAAGGTCCTCTGATCAAGGCATTGAAACTTTGAACTTTTAAAGTCAGAGGTAATTTACTGGATGGCTTGCCTGGAGACATGGTTTTATACATACTGCAGCAGGATGCGCACTCTGAAGAGACCCCTGTCAAAAAGGCTTGCTGGAAATGGCCAACATTATCACTTTACTTCCAGATTATGCAGTTGACACACTGACAGTCTAGAAGATAGATACCAATGGTTTATTAAATTCTTGTCTAGAGATTCATTTCACATCTGCCCATATGAAGTTCAGACGGTTTACCGTCAACATGGACCACGAAAAAATCTGCTGAAGATTTCTGTGTTGATCTATTCTACATCAGCCAAGTTCTTAAGACCTACACATCCCCAATGTTTTGCCCAGCAGAAATGAGGCCTCTTAGAAGAAGAACATATATACACAGAATCTTACATTTATGAGCGAATTCTGTCAGCAAATTAAAAGCTGTCTGCATCACCCACCGGTTAACAATTGGAAACTAAAGCACCAATCTATCTCAGATTACATTTTCAGGTGTATTGCTTAGCCTGCTTCCCTAAATTAACGCCAGAAGGGGTGAAAAACAACACAGCCTCATTCACGGGCTAATGGTCTTTTAAAGACCTGTGAAGTACCCGGGTGCGGCTGTCTATGTGCCCGGTAAGCTGACTGAGCCCGGGCTGGAATACACGAAGGGAGGCGGAGGAGGGGGGTTGAAGCCCTTTGAACTCAATGGGTGTTGCGCGCCTGACCTGCCAACAGCAAATTATCCCCCGCTCCGTCACGGCCTCCCAGTCATGGACACTGCAGAGGGCAAAGCAGAACTTTGATAGGTAGTGCATTCTCGCACTACACAAGATTGACAGCCAGCCCTGTAGTTGGGAGATGGACGGGTAAGTATATTAGAAACGTAGGGGCTGCCGTGCGGGCAAGTAACTCGCCATCTTAGATGGCCTAGCTTTGGAGCAGGGGGGATGGCGTCCATCCTGTAAAATAAGTGGGGGGACGCCGTCCACCCGTCCACCCAAATGGTCCCCCGACTCGTGCCCTGCTAGGCAGTGCAATAAAGTGAATGTTAATAATATGATCTTAAGGTTGTGCAGTGGCAATCTAGATGGGCAAATAATGATTTTCAATCTAATGGCCAATCAAGACATTTAGGGTCATTTAGAATTCAGCAGTGTAGGATCTCTGCCATAAACTAGTGGAACTCCTGCCTAGCTGAAGTTGCAGTATCACACCTCCTTTAGAGTTGGAGAACTACCAGATTTTTCTCACAGAGCCTCACATAGGTCTGGTTTCAGAAACCCGGGACCCTTCCTCCCCCCAGCCACAGGACTGCTGGGTCACTAAGCTGGTGGATATGCCTGTTTGGGGTGGGCTCACCCTCAAAGAAAAAACGCGGGCCCACCTACAAAGAAAAAACAAACAAAGGCCCCAAAAATCTTGTAGGAAACTAACACTTAGGGGCCCATTATGATAACGGGTGGATCGCCACCGCCCGTGTGGCGGTGGCCATCCGACCGCCAAAAACCACCGCCCGCCTCTAATTTCCCCCCGCCACATTACCATGGCGGACGGGAAGACCGTCCGCCGGTTTACCGCCAGTAGGCAATCTGCCCGATTGCCTACCGGGGGGAAAAGCAGTTTATATGGTGGCAGTGTCTGGTAGACACCGCCATCCATATTACTATGCAGGTTGGGATGTGCCTTTCTTGCCGCCACGGAAAGGCAGGTGGTTCTTAACATTGGGGGCCCGTAGCGGGCCCCCAGGGATTCTGGGGGGGTGCACATGGGGGGTACCTATGGTACCCCCCAGCAGTTCCATGCACAACATGGCAGGCACCGCGCGGTGCCTGCCATGTTGTGCATGGAAGTGCACAACATGCCTTCCTGGCATTGTGGCCGGCGGTGCTGACTGCACCGCCCACCACAATGTCAGAAATGCAGGATGCGCCCACCACTGTGGCGGGCGCATCCTAATGTCCCTCACGGGACCCCCGCCCTTATGGCGGGCAGTCCCTTTTCGCGTCAGGTGTCCGCCCGCCATCCTAATGTCCCCCTATGTCGGGCCGTTTATTAATTAGCATTTCCGAAACATCTTGTGTATTTTTTTCCCTTCATTATTATTTTTCATTGCTCAGTCGTGAAATGTGAAATAAGTATCCTTAAATGAATTCATTTCATCACAGTGTGTTCTGTTTTATTAGGCAGTTGAAGCTCTGGTCATAAGATATCAACACACTTTAACTGCTACTTTACCTAATTCGAATTCTATTTCTTTTATGTCAAACGATGAAAGCAACCAGTGTCTTAAAAAAATTATTTAACACCAGTGTCTGACGTATGAAAAACTATTGTCACCCAAAAAAATTATTGCCATGCACATCTTCAAATATTAGACCTAGAATTCTCACAGCTACAGTAACTTAAAAGTGTTGCCCAAAATAATTTCATTAATAGCTATAAGCATCCATAGGCAACTTTGGATATGACACCAGAGAACTGATTTAAAGTAGGGGGTGATGTTAATTTGGGGAAGACTCCTGTGGCAACATTTTTCTTCTGAGTAATAGGGTGTTTAAATAAATTAAATAATTTAGGTTTTAATATACGTGTAGAAACATTAACATGGGAACCTAAAAGAAAAGGAAATGTTTTAAATACGATGGAAATGTACACAGATATCACAATTACACATACTAGGTCTCAACCGTTCTATTGCAATGTTAAAAGACGTTCATTTAGAAATGTTAAGAGACGTGAATTGTCTTTGTGAAAAATGAGATCATGTACAATAAAGAAATAACAAACATTTGCTTTTTGACCCTCTCTAAAATATGTAATTTCAAAATAAGATTAATATTTTATAACATGATTCACATATTTTGTAGAAATGTTGCTGTCTTGTTAAAAAAAATAATTAGTAGAAGTGATTAGGATATAGTTTTAAAATGGAAACTGTGCAACCTTATATGAAGAATCAGCAAAATCCTGAATGTTGACCCCATGACCTAACTTGTTTTTCCCCATAGGTCATGTCATTGTAAATTGTTTATATTTTATTCTTGTATAAGTGTTTGTGGAAAAGCTCAGCCAAAATCGGAGCTGAACCATGTTTGATATTAGCTGCAACAATTGTAGTTAAAGTAGTTGATAGTTAATTGCCTTCTCAAAGATACTGTGCGGAGAAATCTAATTCCCATGAAAATCTCGGATGGTGATTGAATGGAAAAACACGGAAGATGCAACAGTTGCTGATACTAACAAAATGTGTTGTATATATAAGTGTGTGTTCCTAGGCTAACACACACTTCACCCACTACACTCCTCACTTTACCTACCCGACTTCCCTTCTATGCAGGCCTCTCATGCTGGCTCACATTCACAGACTTTGGCCTGCAGAACTTTGATTGAGAACTTTATCCCATGTGCCTCAGTCCCTGTGCTATAATGTGCTGAGACTCTACTGAGTTTCTTGAACTTCTCTTTATGAGGTGTTCTGCATTATTTTATCATATTATTGAACTACATTTATTGAAGCTTTGTACTCACTCTCTCAATATAGAACTCTTTAAGGGTTCTAGCAGACTCTTTCACTTAATATTTAGAATAGGGATTCTTACTTCATGTAACACGCCTATTAATGATGTATAAACTGTATTGATACTAACCAGATTTGAATTATTAATTTATGAATACATCTGATTTAATAAAATTGAACCACTAAAGATTTGAAATAATAAAACCATTAAAACTTCTTAAAACTCTGTTTATTGACTTACACCAAATATTGATTATTGATGACAATGTCAAAGTGATGAGTGATTAGATTTCCCTTTGCGCCACAACGGGCATGGTTCATCAGCCTGACTGATTGAGGGTTAGCCTGAATGATTATTGTAAACCATAATACTTAATTTAACCTCACTCCTGCTCCTGCACTAGCCCTACGGTGAAGGATTATCCTCTGAATTTTTGCACTTCCTCCAGACGTAGCACACAAAATAGAGATCACAGATACTGCAGTTAAAGGTTAAATCATGTTACCAGTTTGGTGTTATATCCTTGATTTACTTTTTCTTTTCTTATGCCAACTTGCACATACCTTCATTCCTACAGTTTTGGCTATATTTTTTTAATATATTAATTTATTTGTGGAAGGCCGCATAGCTGAAAGGGTTAATCAAAATTCAGATTGAAATAAGAAATATGAAATATGAACGATGCAGCAAGGTTGATTTATAAATTGCCAAGAAGAGCCCATGCCACCCCTCTGCTACAACAATTACACTGGCATTCCATTAAGCAAAGAGTTAGATTTAAAGGGTTGTGCATTGCACACAAGTCTCAGCATGGAGAGGCACCCAAATACCGCTTGGGGCCTTATGCCCCTGGACGCTGTCTCCGGTCATCAGAGTCTCGTTTGTTAGTCTGTCCACGTTTCAACAGAACGACTCTAGGGGGCGGGCATTTTCAGTTACTATGCCCTAGATCCAGCCCTGAAGACTCGAGTGACCACTGTTTCCCTGGCGAAACACGTGTCGGCTGGCTGCATTGTCCAACAGAATAAAGAATTTTAAGACAACACCGAAGAATACTGTATAAATTGCTTAGTGACGAGACTTATAAGGTTGTGCAATATTTTATGTGTGCACTGGATTTAGTTTCACATAACGCAGCAGTCAATAAAACAATTGGTTCTGTTGGGTTATAAACAATTACTTTGAGAACTGCTTTCTAGTATAGAAAGAAGAGAACTTATTATTGATACACATAGCAATAATGTGCATGAAAAAAAAGGAAACACACACCGAAACAAAATTCAATTTGTTTATTTAAAGTAATTATTAACCCCTTGCATGCTGCCGCGATTCTGCGCCTGTGCGGCAAAATCGCGAGTGGGCGGGTTTATGACGGCCCCCAGCCATCATCAGCACACGAGCGCCGTAGTGCATGACGGATGGGGGCCGTTATCAGCATGCAAGGGGTTAAATACTGGAGGCTGTCACAAATTAAAACTCAATTGCAACAGACATAATAGGTGACAATTGTGAGTAAGTGACATATGGTGATTAGTGATATGGACAGTACACTATATACATGATGAATAGACGTGAAGTAAAAACAGGTAGGAGCCTATTTTACTTATTGTCCTATATGACTATGCACATGTATTCCAAGATTCATTGATGAAATAATTTATGATCCTAGAATCTATGCGGACATATGTGGCTTGTCGACGTTTCGACCCTTGTAGAAGCGCAAATTTGAAGTGCATCAGATTGGGTCTTCCTCAGGACTAGGGGAGGGTGGATGGACAGCCTATGAAGTCAATTGTAAAGAATATTCAGGTGTGTGTTACAAGATTCTTTTTTTTAAAGGTTTCATGGCTAGGATATAGAAGTGAATCTTACCAAAATACAGAAGCCTCAATGAATGAGGTCTGCGAGTGAACAACTAGCAAAGAGGTCATCCATGAAACTTTTTTTTAAAAATAGGCTTTTTCTATTCCAGCCGGGACGCCACGGGACCCGCAGCAGGTATTCCCGCAGAGGACACAGCTACACCAAATCAGCAAAAGCAGTGCCTCTTCCCCGCGCCCCGTATACTGACTCTCCTAACACGTTGTAGCATTGAATTTGTTCGCTACCGATAAGTGCCCGTAAGTACGTGGACACTTATCTTTTATCTTTTATACTTTTCTACCACACACCTTAGCGAGTATGTAGGTATAACATTGTTACACGTGGCACGACATTTTGCCACTCACTTCACCTTTCGGTCCTGAAGAAAGTCCCGTTAAATACCTAGAAGGAACTGAAACATGTAGACCGCCACACTTAAGTCAACTCATAGGAATAGAGTTCCATTTGTAGTTGCATCTCACATCATTTTAACCAATACCCTGGGCCGCCAAGAATAAAACATTAGGTAAGGATTCCCAGAGGTATTTTTTAGCAAACCTTCACTCACATCACACTGTTGCACGACACCCGCTCCGCTGTAGTCAGGCGTCGAAGCACAACCAGGTGGCACTCGGCTGCCTGGTTGGGACCCCGATGATGAAGCATGACACCAACCAGGTTGGTGTGTGAGGGGTCTTTTAACAACACCCAATGGGTCCAGTCTCTTGGACACTAATACAAGTGACTAAGAATAAATACATACATACAGTGGGCTAGTCCACATTGTTTCTATACTTTTTCTATTCCCACCTGTTTTTACTTCATGTCTATCTATCATGTATATAGTGTATTGTCCATATCACTAATCACCATATGTCACTTACTCACAATTGTCACCATTATGTCTGTTGCAATTGAGTTTGCATTTGTGTCAGCCTCCAGTATTTGATACTTATACAAATTGAATTTTGTTTCGGTGTGTGTTTCCTTTTCTTTCATGCACAATATTGCTATATGTATCATAAATACGTTCTCTTCTTTCTATACTAGAAAGCTGTTCTCAAAGTAATTGTTAATAACCCAACAGAACCAATTGTTTTATTGAATGTTAATACGCAGGTTCTGAGGTACACCAGGTCGCACCATTATTTGTGTTAACATAACGCAGCAGAGCAACTAAAGTCGCTCTGCTGTTTTGCTTGAGAGGGACAGAGCAGGAAAGCGCCATATCTACTAAGATATAGCACTAGCCTGTTCTCTTCCTAGCGCTAGTGCACAACCAGGTGCTACCTAACGCCACACACACACCTTTCCACCAAAGTACCAAAGTGCCTGCGTCATGACTAGCATAGGTTTTTGTACTGGAGGGTTTTCCCTCCAAGTTCACAAAGTGCTTTGGACTACTCATGTATTGTAGGATTTGTACAGTGTGCGCCAAGTCGAGTAACAGTAACCTGTGCACACAGCCCCCATAAGGGCAAACCTGTAGCACAATCGATGAGCTACCTCTGTGGACGCACAGCCAGTGCTGCAGATCAATGAAGGAGCATTTGAGATACATGCTGTGGGTATATGTCTATATGTCTCCCCTCCTGACAAGGGATTTACAACTAACTTGAACCAGCCAATCATGTATATGATAAGCACAGCACTTTGGCACTGAATAGCAGTGTCAAACGCGGTAAAAGTCTTGAGCCAGCAAAACAAATTTCAAACAGGAGGCTAGCAGCAAAAAAGGTCAGGGGAGACCACGCCAAAAGATGCCCGGTCTAACACTACCTGTCTAGGTTTAGGCATGCATATTGTGGCACTGTGGGCTAGCTGGTTTCTAGGACGACATATCCTGTGGGGTGCACAGAATACATCTGGCACCATCCCTACGTTTATGCTACCCAACAAATGTGCAGTTCCTACTGGGAAGTGGGGAACTCCACCACACTACTTAAGTTTACTACTTTTTGGTATTCACAGAGGTAAGTTACTGGTAAACTTACTACTAGTAAACTTACTAGTATTAACATTAATAGTAGTAACTTACCTTTGTGAATACAGAAAAGTAGTAAAGATAGACTTTTGGTCTAAGTTAAACTTTTGGTCTAACTTTACTTTGTGAATCAGGTCCCTACTTTTTAGGTGGTTATTATAAGCATGGACTTCCAATTTGGCATATAGTTCTGCTCACTGTAACATGGCAATTCATCTCCAAGAGACTGGCTTTATTTAGACATTGGAGAGTGCCCCAGGGGAAGGAGGCAATGACTACCACCACCTTGGGAGAGGACCATCCACTGTATTTAGAGATACCCCCAGTGCCTTTAAGGGATCTCTCTGATGTGAAGGTAGCTGCTGCCACAGTAGCTCATTTCACAGCTGCACATTTTATCTAATAAGTGCACTTTGCACTTTTTTCACTCAGAGAAAACACTCGGAGAAAACAGGCTCTCAGGGCGAGAATTTACTTTCTCTGAACAAAAGGTAAATAGCCCTAATACACATGTAGATTATTCACTGCATAAAGGGAACATTCAGCATTTTTCTTGCACATGACTGACATGGGCATGGAAAATGAGTGATGGTAGTCCCATCTTCAATAGGGCAGAATGATTCCTGTGGTGGACGGACTGTTGGGTCTGTAGCTACCGCCGATGGAGCCAGTGAAGGCTCTACTGATGTTAACCCAGCGGTTTCCCTGACTCTGACCTGAGAGTGGGAGCCCTGGGTTGAATGGTTAGGGAGACATTTGCAGGCTTACCGCATTCATCCCACTCCACCAAACCTTAAGAACAATCCTTTATTTGTAGTGTGAACAACTGAAAATTAGTAGATTATTAAATCAATCAGCCAAAGACGTAAGTCATTTAAAAGAATAAAGCTACTTGGACATAATATTTACTGTAAGTGATGGATGGGCTAGCAAGTCATATCTTATAACACACTCCAAGAGTAAGCCTGGACTGTTCAACCTTGCTATCCCCTCAGAGTCAAATTCTAAAGAGAAAGTGCTTGACAGTTTTCTGAGCTCATAGTAGCACATGGTTCCTGTCTTTCCAAAGATAAGAGCAGTACTTGTTCTAAGCATGCCCTACTTACCCTTGAGTAACACAGCCCCAGTGAACTTGAAAGACACTAATGCCAAGCAGTGATAGATCAAGATCCTAGATGTCAGAAAGCATTCTATCACAAACACTAAGTATAAGCCATCTATTATTAAATGACTTAAATGCGTAGGTCCCCACCAACCTACAGCAGACCCAAGACCTACTGTCCTTCAGAAGACTACTCAAGACCTGACTCTTCAATCAGTAGCAGCACCCCCCCCCCCACCCCCAGCGCCTTGAGTCCCTCACGGGTATGTAGTGCATTTTACAAGTGTCCTGATTGATTGATTGATTGATAAAAGATGGGAAAGTTCCATCATTTTGAAGAGGTTAAGTTGGAAGCTGTGTCCACAGAGACGTTGAAAGCAGCCTGTAGGGCCAGGCAGGTCATATATAGAGGCCTAGTTAATAACTGAGATAAATATAATCTGAGCCTCACCCCAAGATCTATGTTGAGGTTAGTGTGAGAAGATGCAGTAGCATGCCCGCCACTGTTAGTTTTCCTGAATCTTTTGTTTCTTAAGATAGTCACATCCTAAAAGTAAAAGTTTATTGACTCCTAAAATGGGATTCATACATAAGACAAACTTATCTTGTGGTCACAAACCCTCCAATTTTGCCACTCTGAGTGTTGGCAACTGCAAAATAGGTTAGTATATCTAAGGCCATATGTATGAACACATCTTTCCATAGACACAGAATGGGTAAAACCCTTTGATACATCTGGCCCCAGGTCCCTAGTTCCAGATATAGCCTATTTGTTTCCGCAATTACTTGGATTAAGGAATTCGAAACAGAATGTGTAATGCAGACCTTACATGAGGCTGTGAAAGTGGATGCTCATCTGGGCATGGTACTGCTAGATGGTAATAAAACCATGATGAAGACGACTGACAGTCACAGACGCATACATATTATTTCATGAAGGAAGGGGTTAGATAATTTGGACCCGAGATCAATACTACAAAAATATAACAGTACTGAGAAGATGCATAATGTGATTGGGAAACAGTTAATGAATGGCATTCATAAAAGCGTGTATGGGAAGTGGAAGAAGGTATCAGCCTTTGCAGTGTTGTTTAATCTGAAATTAGCATGAGGCTATACTCAAGAATGCACCCACAAAGAAATGTGAATGGGCTGCTTGGGTTGACCAAAAATTAATCCTCTTCCAGTGCTGTTCCTGATATCATAAGCTTTGGTATGTTACTACTTGCTGGTCACATTCATCCTGTCTTGGAACCCAACCCATTCCTTTCTTTCTAATCACAGACCTCCACAATGCAGTGTGGAATGCATCACAGATAAAAAAACTAAGTAACAAAGAGAGGGAAATAAAGATATTTCTCCTTGTTACGCCTGGGAGGCTTACCATTTTGACGCATTCACAGGTTTACAACTCTTTGAAAATCTGGAAATGTGCCAAAACCCATAGGTGGATACTTGGGGCCATCCACACTCCACCCTGTTGCGAGGTAACACAATACTGGGGAATGCACTGCCTTGCATTACCTTGTATTTATTCAACCATTGAGAGCCACACAAGATGGCTTTGCGTGGTTTAGTAAATCTTAGCTAAGGTATTGTGTGATGCCTGGGCCAAACAAGTCCTTTGCAAATCTGGCCACTGGTCTTCCAAATTGGCCACGGTTACTTGAATTATTCCAAGTGTATGTATCCGAAAGAGACTACCAAATGGCGTGTGGTGCCGTGAATGAAAACTGCTTCCTACTCCTTGGTATCAAGTTGTGTGATTCTAGAATCAGAGATGGTAAATCAAGAAAAAATTCCCTTTGTTCAGTTTATAATGTTCTAAAAAATGTTTTAGCTGTCCTTCACCCTGTGTGTAACTGACATTTGCTCTGCATTACAAAAGTTTTTAGTATAATCTGGTATGGGTAAGAACTTGATTGCTAAATAAATATAAAACTAAGCAATTGTTGACCTCACCAGAACGTCTAGTCCGGATTACATTATGGGCCACATGTACTAATATTTCCGTTTGTGATTTCCTAATAGCGAATTTTAGCAATTCGAAATCACAAAAAGCTATGTACAACAGTGTCTTTTACAGTGCTTGCAATTCCAACTTGGTGGTAATTGACCTACCTCATTAATATTCATGAGGTGGGTTGCAAAAACACAGGGATGATTGCCTGTTGGGGCAGCAGAGCCCCATGTCTGTGTTTGCTTTTAAATAAAGCAACGTTTTGTTTTTTTGGGAAATGCAGGCTGTTTTCCTTAAAGGAAAATAGGATGCGTTTCAAAAACAAAAATTAAAAGTTTTCTTTTCATTTTTTAAGAGTAGGCAGTGGTCCGTGGAACCACTGCATGCTCTTAAAATTTTCTTTTGCGTACATTCACAAAAATGAAGGCGTCCCGTTTGCGAATGGGTTACTCACACATTGGATTTGGAGGAAAAAAGCGAATGTTTTGCGACTCCATTTCTGTCACAAAGCATTCATACATACCACTGAGAGTCGCTTTTAGGAGTGACACCCTTAACACGCCCCTTCCAAACACCAAGGGCCAGATATACGACCCTTTTTTGCGGCTGCAAACGGGAGATCCTTACGTTTGCAACTGCAAAAAAGGGTAATGGCATGTACAAATGCCATTGTGAGTCACTGACTCGCAAAGTAGCATTTGCGACTCTCGCTATTAGGAAGGGGCGTCTCTTCCTAATAGCGAGTCACCATGACATGTACTTTTGTTTTGCGACCGCATTTGAAGCCACAAAATACTCCCAGTTTACATCCTACTTCAAGTAGGTGGTAAACCACTCGCAAACAGTAAGGGGTCTCCAGGGGACCTCTACCCCTTTGTGAGTATGTGTGGTAATATGTTTTAAGAGTAGGCAGTGGTCCAGGGGACCGCTGCCTGCCCTTAAAAAAATGGAATGGAAAAGTTTAGTTTTACTTTTTTAAATGAATCCCATTTTCCTTTAAGGGAAACGTGCTGAATAAATTTTTTTTTTTAAAACATGCTTTATTAAAAAAGCAGTACCAGACATCTTGGTTTACTGACCCCAGCAGGCCACCATCCCTGGGTGTGCTAGCCATTCCTAATAGGGTCACAAATTGCGACAGCCTCATTAATATTCATGAGGCAAGCAATTTGCGACCCCATTAGGAATCGCTAACAGTGTCTGAGACACTGTTATACATCACAATTTGTTTGTTGCAATTTGCAAGTTGCAAATGCGACGAAATTTGTGAATCTCAAAATGGTGATTCATACATCTGCCCCCAAATCTCTAACCTATTTTGTGATTCTCTGAAATAGGGTA
This sequence comes from Lissotriton helveticus, assembly GCF_964261635.1. Classification (NCBI taxonomy): domain Eukaryota; kingdom Metazoa; phylum Chordata; class Amphibia; order Caudata; family Salamandridae; genus Lissotriton; species Lissotriton helveticus. The sequence goes on along the minus strand of NC_136063.1, from coordinate 1,396,731,100 downwards.
CTGAATCGCAAATTAGGGTTTGGTACATAGAAAATAGCTTTTTCAGGCCGTTTGCGACCAAGAAAAAGCTACATACATGTAGGCGCAGATGTGTCAAGTGAACGTTGGCTTCTATGCTATGTAGAGCCAAAGAAGAAACAAAAGTGACGGTGCACTTCCTTCGAAAAGTGGGTTGTTTGCTGGACGACAGGTCTGTCTCACATGAAACTGTGGCTGTGGCAGTACACTGTATGACACTATTCATGGAAAAATGAGTCAGAGCATGCGGCCTTTCGTCCATAGCTACTGACTTTGACATAGGGAAGCCAAGATCGAGTCCCATCGTGGACTCAACATCCTATTATTCGCAGCAAATCACTCAAATAAAAACGTAAAAACAATCTATGTGAAATGTAACCAGGTGTTCGTGGAAAAGATCTCCAGTTCCTTTGGGCCAAGATTGCGCACTTAAAAATATTGATAAGTCTTCCAGCTCACACAAATTATGAACTTGTGAGTGATTATTTCAAAATTGGGAAATGCACTTAAAAATCACCCGATAAGACAGACAAAATACATAGTTTGGAGGCGCCTAATAAAGGAAGGGTTTGTGCTTTTTTTTTTTTTACTTTAATTTAAAATAAAAAGAAAACAGATATATACATTTTTGATATATGTTATGGGAGACTTTATATTACTAAAACCTGGATGCGGGTTTCAGTATAGTAGATGAGAGAGTTAAAGTAAGCATATAGCCCGCGGGTCACAATTTAACCTTTTTCACAGAACAATCGATAGCAAATAGGCTGAGACGGAATAAAGCAAAACGATCTTCTGATAATTCCATGCCTGCATGTATCTGGGTCTTGCATATGGAAGAGGATATGTTTTTTTATGAACAACACTGCGGGCACACTATAAGAATATTCATGTTCTCTTCCTATGAAATGCCACTATCTGTCTAGAAAGAAAGGAAAAGGACTGACAGGAACCTTTAGAAGAGAAAAGTGAAAAGGTTTGTCCTCTTACAAAGTACTACAACATAAACAATTGCCGGCCGCAGCGGTTCTGGGATGTCCTTTATTTAATGTCCTCTAATGTCCTCATTCACTAGATGAACCTTTTAGTCAGACTTCTAGGATGCCTCCACTTTTCACATAAAGGTTTCCTGGAATTAGAACGTTTTGGACGCACAGGGTTATTAGTGGTGGGGTATGGGTGCATAGAGTGATCAGATGCAGGCTGCTGAGCACTTTTTTAGCAGGTTAGTGGTACAGCGTGGGATATTATCAGGCTAGGACTCTATCAGCAGGGTATGGTTTGCCTTCTGACATCTGTAGCCAACTTCATCCCTATGAGAAGAACCTTGGATACAAAGGACCATATTTATGGCCAAGTCACACAGTGCGTAACAGGAAAGGGGCAGGACTACGCTGAATTTAAGTTAATATGGGATATTCCTGCATTTTTCCCTGTGCCGGCACGCTTTTGGCCATTAAAATAATGGGGTAACCCTGTGTCCCTCGGAACCTGAGTATGAATAATACAGTCTACAATGAGTTCTGTTGGGTTTACAAATGAATGTGTAGCACAACCGTAGTTGGTCAATCTTTTTCGGAGCCATAAATGCAGATCCGAGCACACCACAGAGATGACATAAACAATATGCAATACAAGTATATTACAATTAAATTGCTTTTACTGTATATGGCTGTTACACAAATAAATTACAAGACAATCAACAAGACTTGTTTAAGTGACTGGTGTGACAAAGTGCACTTACAAACAAACACAATTTCAATATAACATAGACAGTGCAGGCAGCTAGAAATCGACTCTTTTTGAGTATATGGAGTTCCAAAGTCAACATTTTTGAACATTTAACATTGATTAAAGGTGAAGTGACTCAGGATGTAGATATGATAAAGCGTCAACGTTTCGACCCCAGAGGTGTGTGTTAATGAATGACCATCACGTTGGGTCTTCCTCAGGACAGGTCTAAACAGTGTGGACAGCTTATGTAAATGTAAAGTAAGTATGGTGTGCGTGGATAGACAGGAACTCCTCCGTGCCTGGATGAAGTCCACAAGTAGACATGTGTCAGAGCCAGGAAAGTATTAACGAGTCAATGAGTCCAATGTTAACCCTCCGATTTATTTACTTTTAGGGCAATAAGTCCAATATCTTTAAATATCTTTTATAGGGAAAAGAGTCCACTGGAAAGCCTCAGATTATTCTACAACAAGGGAGGCAGAACTAAATGGAAAAAGCCCTGTACGCACATACCAAGTGATGAGCAGTGCAGTCAGAAAAGCTTACCATCACAGAGTGCAGTATGAAATGCCGAAAAAACGCAGGACTGACAAGGATGAGGGCTGCTGGGAAACTGGCATATGAATATGGCAGCTACTTCTTATGCTTGCACGTCAGGATGGGATTCCTCTGTATGCAATTTCAAAAACTTTATTCGGAAGCATGTAAATCATGTCCATAAAAGTACATACATACAATACAATTAAAAGAAAATACACTTTGACAATCGCAATCAGCTACAAATACGGTAAGATACATATAACAATCGAATAACACACTTAAAAATTTTCCAATAAATAAGATAGAATAAGAAATTTGATAAATATATTTAAAAAATCATGCTTTTCCTATAGCTGATGGCCCTGAGTAAAAAACTAGCCGTATAAAAACAGATGTCAGGGTGATGCAAGTTAAAAAGTAATTTCATTGCCGCTTTAACAGTTCTTGCTCCAAATTTAATAAATAAAGGTTTTAAAAAGAATTTACGACATTCGCTATACAGGTTACATATAAGTAGAAAGTGCTCTGTGCTTTGTTCCGAAATATTGTCGCACCGACATGGACCAATAGGGCGCTTCTTAATCTCAGGGAATGCAACCAATAGGTGGACCGTACCCATCCTCATCCTGGTGAGAACAAACCGGTGTTGCCCTTTAGTCACCTGGATGAGGTAAGGGTGTAGGCCCACAAATTCATTCAAATGGTTATAACGTATACAAGTGGAAAGTTTAAGATCATCCGTAGCTCGTCTTTCTGCACAATGATTTAAGAAAATTAATTTCAGACTCTCCTTAGAGAGATCCGAGGCAGAACAGTGATCTAATGTAACGTTAAGCCCAAATACACTAGAGAAAGAATCAATTGTGTACTTAATCCATGGGATTTTAAGAAAATAGTCTAGGCGTAAACAATCCTCGATAATGGCCCTATTAAATGAGGTTTCGTCTTTCATCCAGACTGAACGCCACAACATCAAAGGTCTCAACAATAATAGATCGTTTATATGATGTAGTCCTAGTTCTTTATGGACCAAACTATTAGCAGTAGAAGTCGGGAGACACAGCAATTTTTTCAGGAACATATTCTCTTCTACCTGTAAGGATTCTACCCTGGATACCCCCCATACCCCTGCTCCGTAGAGGGCAGCCGAGAGACACCTAGCTTCAAAAATCTTAAGCATTTCTTTAGGCCTTCTACTACCTAATTTACTTGCAAATGCAAATATTCCATTGGCGCTCCTGATCATTTTGTCGCGCACCACCTTGTGCTCGACGTCCCAGTGGCCATTTTTGGAAAAGTTAACTCCCAGGTAGCAGAAGTTTTCCACAGACTGCACCACTTGGCCGTCAATGAGATACCTATAGGGCTTTTTAATTTTTACCTTACTAGCTCCGCACTCCATCACAAATGTCTTGCTTTTATTAATGACCAACTTTCTTTTCTCAATAAAGGCCACAAATTTATCTATCAAAAGCTGTAGACCCCGGGGAGTCCTAGAGAGCAACACAGCGTCGTCCGCATAGAGTAACACGGGGATGGTACTTGTGTTTACTCTAGGTGCGTCAGCTGGCGCCCTCTGTAAGATCGAGTCTATTTCGTTAATGAACAGAGTGAAGAGCAAGGGTGCCAAAACACACCCTTGTCTGATACCTCTCCTGACCTTAAATTTATCTGTGCATTCGCCCGAAGGCCCATACCGGACACTCGAGCTAAGCCTCTCGTATAAACGAGCCAGAAAATATATAATTTCCCTGGGTGCTCCCATTTCTAGCAAGGTAGTCCATAGTATGGCGTGATCCACCAGGTCAAAAGCGCTGCTCAAATCAGCGAAACAGAGGTAAAGTGAACCCTTTTTTGCACGGGTATATTTCCCGATCAGTAGCTCCAGATTTAAGCATTGTTCAATGCAACCCCTCCCTTTCCTGAACCCATATTGGCAGTCTGTCATTATTTTGTTAGACTCTGCCCATTCTTCCAATCGGACGAGGAGTACACGGCTCATGATCTTGACCGACGAATCCAACAACGAGATTGGCCGGTAGTTTTTGGCGTTTCCTCGGTCCCCTTTTTTATGAATTGGAACTATTATGGATTCAGACCAGGTACACGGAATAGTATAGCGAACAGCAGCATTAAAAACTTTGGCTAGTACTGGCCCCCAAGTCTCGGGCGCAAATTTGTATACGTCAACTGGGACACCATCGGGACCCTGGGCCTTACCGCCCTTGCTAGCCCTGATACTACTTAGGACCTCCTGTAAGGTGATATCTAAATTAAGTACTGGCCAAGAGCAACTTATCGGCAACGTTACCGTATCAGGATTAAAAATGGCAGAAAAATGCTGTACCCATGATTCCTTACCCACGTTTGAGGTTAACGTGGGAAGTTTATCATCTCTTAGAAAAGGGCTATTTACTGCTGCCCAAAAAAGCGTACAATTATTCGATACAGCCGCCAGATCAAATCGCTCCCAAGCTTCCTCACGTAGTTCAACTTTCCTTTGCCTAAGAGCTAAATTATAATCAGATCTAAGCTTAACTACAACTGTTTTATCTCTAGGTTTGGTGGATAATGCTTTTTTTAATGTCTTCAATGCCACAGTGCATGCGTTGTCAAACCATCCCCTAGCTTTGTAGTTGAAACTTCCAGCAGACCTAGTAAACTTACTACTAATAAAAACATTGATTTTTGTAAAGTGGGAAATACAGGCCTTCATATTTGATTTCTCGTCAATAATAGAAATAATATCATTTAAACAACAGGAGATAATGCAATTTGAGGTTACTTCAGCCTTATCCCCTGCCCACCTTATTCTAAATCCATTCGGCCTATGTACTTCAATGTTTGAAATAGCACTACTATCTGGAATTATACAAGCTTCCCAAAACCTAGTTTCAATAACAAGACAGTTGTGGTCACTAACCATATAATCTACAACCTTGACATCAGAACTAAAATCAGCTAATTCGGAAGACATGCAAATAAAATCTATCACAGTGTTCGCCCCTCGCCCCACAAAGGTTGGCAAACTATCACCCTTCCCGTCCTGTTCAATCTCTAAAATCTCTAAATCATAGGCGAGTAGGAAAGAGTTCAAAGTTTCTCCATATGTATTGTGTTGGAAGTGCGTAGCTGGCTCTTCAACACGATTCAAAGTACCACACAACCTTTGATTAGAGAGAGGGCAAACAGAAATATTAAAATCTCCAACATATATGTATTCAAAAACCGTATTAGAGGCTTTCATCAATTGTTTGATTGCGACATCAAGTTCTACAATAACCGTATATCTACTGGCATCAAAAACATTATTGTACATATTAATCAACAGAATGTTTTTACCTGCCTCATCCGCTAACCATAGCAGTTGGGAATTATTGCCCACAGTAATATGTTCCTTCACCCTGATTCGCATTTTCACAGAAATCAGAGTTAGCAAACCTCCTTTGGCCCTCCCTGAGGTAGTTGCCACTGCTGGTAACTCATAGGCTACAAAACCATCAAGGCCCTTAAAATTTAAACACCAGGTCTCTTGCAAACATAAGATATCAAATGTTCTAATTAGTTCTAACCACCCTGGTACATTTAATTTAGAAACTAGTCCTGCTATATTCCAACTGGCAATAAGGCAAGTTGTTGACGCCCCCACTAGGGTATTGCGGGATGTACCCACAGAGAGGCAGTGTACTACCAGTTGTAATTGAGGGCTGATGTAAATCTACTCCTGCAACCACTGCGACAGACTCATGTCTGACCTCTTGTCAATCGCAGTTGTTAAGACCAGACAGGGCATCAAATCTATTGTGCAATAGCAGACTAGGTACTAGGGGGGATGCCCAGCGGTTATGCAAATTCAGGTTGTTAATCAAATTGTTATCCCATCCTAATGCTGGCGTTTTTGGTAGGGTTACGTTTTGCTGTTCCCCGTGGAAAAATTTTAGTGTTAGGGGAACCACCGTACCTCTTCTACGCTGGGGTGGAAAAATATGTGTTAAAACATTAGGAAGTATATTGGGATGAGCAAATGTTATCGCCACGCAATCCCCTTTAAATCTTTTGGGGCGGTTCCCTATCCAGGGAATACGTTTAACTGCTTTGATATCATGCGCCAGTTTCTGTAACCCACCAGGCGCTAACCTCATATTACCAGAGAGCCAGTGAAGGGCCTTACTACTCAGAGAGCTGGCTGACTCGATGATACCGTCATCCAACTGGGGTACATTAGCTAACACTAATACAACAGGTGAAGCTTCCTCAATAAATTGCAGATTCAGCCCAAAATAGAGGAATTGTCTCTTCAAGAAGCACAGACGGAGTTGGAAGTGATGTCCTGCGGCAAGCGACACCAGCGGAAAGAGGAGGGGTAGCTCCGGGCCCCATTTTAAGGAGGCAAACGAGTTCCGGGATGGAGCAACTGGATCACTGACAGAATATCGACAGTCAAAATATCGACTAGCCAAAATATCGAGGTAAAAATATCGAACGCCAGAATATCGACTTCCTATCTACAAACAGGTAAGTACTAAAATATCGACTCCAAAATATCGATAGGAAAAAATATAGACAGTCAAAATACCGATTTTTTTTTAATTTCTTAAAATTAATTTAAAACTAATATAAAAATAAATATAATTAATTTAAACATACTTAAAATACTTAAATAAACTTAAAATTAATAAATATTTAATGTAACAAAAAAATAATAATTTTAAAACATATATATATATATATATATATATATATATATATATATATATATATACATATTATTAACAAAACATATACAATATATTTTCCGTAGGATAGCGAGAGGGTTACATTTACTATTCCCACTCCAGAGAGTGCAACAGTAGGGAAAGCGCTGGATAGCGTAGGGGTAAAAATTACTATTCCCACTCCAGAGAGTACAACAGTAGGGAAAGCGTTGGATAGCGTAGGGGTAAAAATTACTATTCCCACTCCAGAGAGTGCAACAGTAGGGAAAGCGTTGGATAGCGTAGGGGTAAAAATTACTATTCCCACTCCACTGAGCGCAACAGTAGGGAAAGAATTGGATAGCGTAGGGGTAAAAATTACAATTCCCACTCCAGTGAGTGCAACAGTAGGGAAAGCGTTGGATAGCGTAGGGGTAAACATTACTATTCCCACTCCACTGAGCGCAACAGTAGGGAAAGAATTGGATAGCGTAGGGGTAAAAATTACAATTCCCACTCCAGTGAGTGCAACAGTAGGGCAAGCGTTGGATAGTGGGAGGGTAAAAATTACTATTACCACTCCAGAGAGAGCAACAGTAGGGAAAGCACTAGATAGCTTAGGGGTAAAATTTACTATTCCCACTCCAGAGAGCGCAACAGTAGGGAAAGCATTGGATAGCGTAGGGGTAAAAATAACTATTCCCACTCCGGAGAGTGCAACAGTAGGGAAAGCGTTGGATAGCGTAGGGATAAAAATTACTATTCCTACTCCAGAGAGCGCAACAGTAGGGAAAGCGTTGGATAGCGTAGGGATAAAAATTACTATTCCCACTCCAGTGAGTGCAATAGTAGGGAAAGCGTTGGATAGCGTAGGGGTAAACATTACTATTCCAACTCCAGAGAGCGCAACAGTAGGGAAAGCGTTGGATAGCGAGGGGATACAAATTACTATTCCAACTCCAGAGAGTGCAACAGTAGGGAAAGCGTTGGATAGCGTAGGGGTAAAAATCACTATTCCCACTCCATAGAGTGCAACAGTAGAGAAAGAGTTGGATAGCGTAGGGGTAAAAATTACTATTCCAACTCCAGAGAGTGCAACAGTAGGGAAAGCGTTGGGTAGCGTAGGGATAAAAATTACTATTCCAACTCCAGAGAGTGCAACAGTAGGGAAAGCGTTGGATAGCGTAGTGGTAAAAATTACTATTCCCACTCCAGTGAGTGCAACAGTAGGGAAAGCGTTGGATAGCGTAGGGGTAACAATTACTATTTCTACTCCAGAGAGTGCAACAGTAGGGAAAGCATTGGATAGCGTAGGGTTAAAAATTATTATTCCCACTCCAGTGAGTGCAATAGTAGGGAAAGTAAATACTTCAAATCTTCTCCTGCAACTGGGGGAACCAAGTTGAACATTGATCAAAAACAACCCCCAGGTAGGAAAATCTGGACACCCTTCACAACCATTACGTGTGATTTACCATGATTCACGCTAAGATCTAAGGAAAACATAAAAATATAAAAAGAATTTAATAGGCGTTGGAGACCCACTGCAGTACGAGCCAGCAAAGCAGCATCATCTGCATATCCTGGCCAATTTGTCCACTATGGAGTCCATTAAATTGGAGACAGACAATGCTATTGCCGCCATGATGAAAGTAGATCCGGTAACACCAGACTCTGTCCAATTAACTGATATACATGACACATTCTTCTCCGTGATAAAACCGCACTTTATCAAGTCATCAAAGACTAACAGAAAAGTACCATTCACTATGGCGACCTGGTTCAACAAACAGTGCAGGGTAGCCAGACTGGAGTTGGGCAGAGCACTCAAAAGCAGGGTCAAGGCCTCGATTAGCGCCACTAGGAAAGTTTATAATGACAGTATCCGTAAGGCAAAGAAGTTGTGGGACGAGGAGTACTGGGAGGAGCTACTCGAGGCTTCAGGACAAAAGGATTCCAGACTTTTCTGGAAAATTGTGAAATGGGGAAGAGGGGGCGCCCCCAACAATCCCGACAACAATGTCGATGAGGCGTTGTGGGTCGAGTATTTTAAACCCCAGTATGCTGAGAGTAGGGGTATTATGGCCATAGAACCAATCCCTATGGTATTCTGCAAGGGTGACTTATTTTCATCCAAGGACGCGGAACTCGTAATAGCAAGTTTGCAGGGGGGGAAAGCCCCTGGGCTAGATGGAATCCCCTCAGACATTTTCAAACACGACAAGGCCCAGTGGGCAAAATACGCGACCTTGTTGGGAAATGGTCTAGCGAAAGGGGCAAAAATCCCAAATATTTGGAAGGGGGCGATAATAATACCGATCTTTAAGAAAGGCGATCGGTCACTGCCGGCAAATTATAGACCAATAAGTTTGTTGGCCACCATGCAAAAAGTGGTGGGGAAGATGTTGACTGACAAACTTATGGCCTGGGTAGATGACAACAATGCTTTATCCCCCTTCCAGGCAGGATTCAGACGTGCAACTAGTACGGTCGACCAAATTTTTCGCTTCACCATGCTGCGGTGGGGGACTGTACTCCTGGGCAAAGGCAGGCTCTATGTAGCATTTGTAGATCTAAGGGCCGCCTTTGATCTGGTGCCCAGGCGCACGCTGTGGGAGGTTCTGTATAAAATAGGGGTCCCACCTGATTTGCTCACGCTGATAATGCGTCTGCATGAAAGCAACTATGCAAAGGTTCAGTGGGGGAGGAATGGGGAATCCACCACCAACTTCCCAGTCGAGCGGGGGGTCCGGCAAGGATGTGCTATGGCACCCCTGCTGTTCTCCCTGTTCATTAATGGCATTGTAGATAGGATACAGGACGCAATGGTTGACGCACCTTCGTTAGCGGGCATCAGAGTTCCAATTCTGATGTTCGCTGACGACACTTTGATCGTGTCTAAAACCCCGTCGGGTCTCCAGCGAGCCTTAAACATTTTTGACTCATTCTGTAAAGAACGGGGTCTTGAGGTTAATGTAAATAAAACCAAGTTGATGGCCTTTGGGCAAAAGCGTCAATCTCGACCCAATGTGTCTTTGAACAATATCAAACTAGAGTTGGTAAATGTTTTTACATACCTTGGGGTCGAGATATCAAGTAAACTTGGTTGGTCAAGACACATAGAGAAGGCGGTGTTGAAACACCAGCAGATTTCTGGAGCACTCAGGGTCGAGCAAGTAAAATCCAAAACCAGGCCTATAAAACCTGTTCTCTTGGTTTATGACGCAAAAGCCCTGGGCGCAACCCTTTATGGGGCTGAAGTCTGGGGCTTTGAGAGTCTTACCACCCTTCAAAGATCTGAGAACAGGTTTGTGAGAGGGATAACTGGTCTCCCTCAAAGTACCCCACTGATACCGCTTGGTTTAGATTTAGGTAGAAGATCGCTTAGTGACCGTGCCCGACTGAGGCCTATCCTCTATTGGAGACGGCTATGGACAACCGTGGAAATAAGACACTACGCTGAGGGGTTCTTAGCATTAGCCAAACTAGATGTTTTCCATAAAATCACATGGCTAAAAGCGTTAAGGGATGTCCTTGCAGGGCTTGGGCTCTCCAAATTGTGGGAAAACCCCCTCGGGGAAGTATTCCCTAGTAAATCCAGTATTAAAGAACTATATTGGAACCACATTGATCAAAAACTTTGGAGGAGCGTAACCTCGGATTCCATGGGGGGTAGATTCCTGGAAATTAAACAAAGACCATCCTTAGAAAAGTATTGGGACAGTATAACTGTCCCAATAGATAGGAAATTATTTTTCCAGTTAAGGGCAGGCTCTCTCCCCTTGAGGTGTATGACGTCCAGGTGGAAAACTGGAGGTAGTGCGTGTTGTCCGTCATGTGGGGCCCCCAATGAAAGCATCGCACACTTTCTTTTTTTATGTGTGGCTTATGTAACTCCAAGAAAATCTTGGTTGGCTCCAGTTTGTAGGAACCTTGGTGTCCTAAGTGGTGTTGAGGGGCTGAGAATTATTTGTTCCTCCACTGAAATGTCCATCGCAGTCGGAACTGCCAAATATCTGGGGTGGGCATGGTCAATAAGGAGGAGGGCTCTATCCACCAATGTGCTCTGAATTTTACATATTCCTATGTATGATTCATCTTTGCAGATAGCAACTGGGAGACATATATGAATTTTAACTTTAAAATGCGGCTAACACGTATGGTATGAGTTTTTATTGTATAAACTCGGGAATGGTCCGTTAACGCGGAGGTTTCTATATTGTAACATGCATCTAGTTTCCGCATATTATGAAAAAGCTTATTTTAATTCCAATTGACAAATGATTTTTATGTTTATGCATTAGGTATTTTTAACAACAAATTAATTGTTATAGAATGTTTGATGTTTTTAAGAAATGTATGAATTTATATGTGTGTGCTTTTATGAGTGTATAACTCGAATAAAGCTTTTTCTACCTTCTACCTGCATATAATAATGCTGGCAAGTGAAGATCCCCAACCATGGGGATATCTTTACTCGATGTGTTTAAGGTCATCCCCAAGTCATTGATGTACAGAGTAAATAATAAAGGCGCTAAGATGCACCCTTGTCTAACGCCGTTAGAGATATTGATCTTACCAGTGCTATTGCCTTTGCGGTCATACCTCACAGAGGCTGTAAGATCCCTGTGGAGGTCAGCCAGGAAGTATACAATATTAGCGTCTATACCAATTCTTAAAAGTTGGCCCCAGAGCTTGGACCTATTGACTCGGTCAAACACCGAGGATAGGTCCATAAACGCTATATATAAGTTACCTTTCTTAGCTTGTGTATACTTCCCTATAAGTAGTTGCAGGTTCAGGCTCTGATCTATGGTACCTCGCCCTTTTCTGAAGCCATACAGAAGGGAAGAAAGAGTATTGGTTTCTTCTAACCAATCAGTCAGCTTGCACAGTACTACTCTCCCAAGAACCTTTACGGCGGAATCAATAAGGGAAATGGGGCGATAATTTCCCGGGTCACCTCTGTCGCCCTTCTTATAGATCAGCACAATCACTGACTGAGACCATGTCTCCGGAATGCCAATACTCGAAATTCTGTTAAAAACATTGGTTAAGATCTTGGACCAGAATGCTATGTTTGATTTAAAAAGATCGGAAGGAACACCATCCGGTCCGGGGGCCTTGTTACTAGTCATTTTCCCGATTGCATCGGCCACCTCGCATTCCTGAACTATCAGCGTATAGGGGAGCCTCCTAAAGGTGGTCGATGCCTCATCCCCGGAAATCTCACTCTCATAGACTGACTTAAAATGGTGTAACCACTTGTCCTCCTGAATACCAAAGTCCAGTTCATTATTTTCAGAATCGGAGAAGTAGGACTGATTCACCACAGCCCAAAACTTTGCACTATTTTTTAGAACGTCAGTAGATGTTAACTCTGCCCATGCGTCCTCTCTAATCTCTCTGCGCCTCTTGGCCACAGCCTCCTTATACTTTTTCCTGAGCGTGGCAACAAGCTGCTTATCCACTGGGCTGGTTTTAAGGGCCAGTTTCAGGTTTTTATTAGCTGATGAACAATTATTATCGAACCAGCCTACCCTCGCACAGTGTGTGCTTTTGCCAATGCTGGTCAGGTTAGTAGCAATCTCATGGCACACTTTTTGGTATCCCTCCAATACTTCCCTGTCTCCGGCATCGGGATTCATACATAAATCCAGCTCCACCCCACTACTATTGTGAAGGTTAAGCAGAAACTCACTGGGCACTATCTTACTCCATCTAATTCTGCGTGCTTGATCTGTGGGCCGGATGTCATTTTTATCCACCAGATTTGCCTTATCCATCGTCATTTTAATGACGTTTTTTACCATTAACAGAACTGGATTGTGGTCGCTAAAATGTGACCTTAAAACCGAATAACTAATAATGTGGCCATGAATACTACTACTAATAAAAATAAAATCAATGATTGACCCGCTACCATGTCCCTCAAAAGTGGGGATCTCCTCACCATCCCTACTGGGTGAAGTAATCCCATTTTCTGTCAACAGGGTTTCCAAAAGGGCACCCTGGTCTGAATACTCAAAGTGGGTTTCTTCCTGGTCTGGGGGGCCCAAAAACACATTAGAAGTACATTTATCCGGGCACTCGTGGATGTTAAAATCTCCCAGTAGGAAAATAATGCACTCTGCCTCAAATGACTCTTTAAAGTTTAAAAAAAAGAGGTTGAGCATTTTTAAGTTGCTGGTTGGTTCTATTCTATCATAAGAATTATAAAAGTTTACCACCAGAACATTGTGCTTGCCTTTACATAAGATATGTACTGCCAAGCAGTACGGGCTACCCGTAGCTATTTCTTTATAGGTTCCTGGTATTCTGGCAGAGATCAACGTAATCAGTCCACCCCGCGCCCGTCCCCGGGTAGAGGGAACTGCCGGACAATGAAAGGTCGTAAAACCGTCTAATGTCAAAGCGTTACGTGTGTCCCAAGTTTCCTGTATTGCAATGATATCCATACTACCTACAAGATTCCGCCAAATAGGGTCGTCAATTTTATTTTTTAACCCAGCAATGTTCCATGTGGCAAGTAGACACTCCCCCACCCTTCTTGCGTTAATGTCTGCGGGTAAAGAAGCAATATTTCCAACATTAATACCAGGGTCATTCACTACAGGCAATGTGCTAGAAGAATTAATCAGGCCTTGTGTGTTGGTGATGATATTGGCCTCTGGTAGTCTGACCCGGGGTGGGGTTACGAGGTCCTTTGCCATGGGTCCCTCTCCATGTCAATCTGCCCATCCTAAATTGGCTAAGCATGCATAACGGTTGACCGTAGGGGTATAAAATATTTGATCTTGACAGTTAACCGGCTGCAGATAGTTATTGCGGTAACCATTAAATTGTGCACCCCCGAAACCCACTTGTGTTGGTCTACCGCCTCTGCCCTGTACCGTGTTCCACCCCCCGTCACCTTCTCCGCCCCAACAGTGATTATTCATTTCCCAGGGTGGGGTAAACCTACTCCTTCCTCTGTGATCGTTCTGGCCTTTCAACCAACTCCATCTTTTATCGACTCGCTCATTTGACTGAAAAAAATAAGCGAGAGGTCTGGCGGTGACTGTGCCAGCTTGATGGGAAGGTGGCCTACTACAAATGTAATCCACTACCTGTCGATTTTCAAAGGTAACCACTATGCAGTCCCCTGGTAGTCTCTTACTATTTCCACCCACCCAGGGGGCTCTTTCCACCATTAAGATATTGCTAGGCATGTTCATTGGTAATGGAAAGTTATTTGATAACCAGTGGCACACTTTGTTCTTCAAGGCTTGGAAAGATTCCACTTGAGGAGGGTTTAATTCAGTTATCCCAGTAAGGACCACTACATAAGGGGCGGCCTCTAAAGGGAGATGAATATTTTTGCGAGGTTCAGACTTTTCTGGGTTAGAAGAAACCTGTTTGGGGATTGGGGTGGTCTGTGTGGTGTGTGGGGTCTGATCCTTAAATGTAACCTGGGGTGTTATCCTGGGTTTGGCAGGGGTGGGAATGTTTGTAGGGCCAGGTATGATGACAGGTGTGTTGGTGTTTGGTCCTGCCAAGGTGGAATCGCTATTTGGTTTTTTAACGATGTTTTTTTCCCTGTGTTACCCTTCGTCCCTGCCACAGAAGAGATGTGATTGCTATTTTTCACAGTAGGAGCCATATTGCTAGTTGGACCTGGAATACTTGTGTTGACGTGGACATCTTTTAAAACAAGTTCAATGCGCCGCAACCTTGCCTCCAGGGGTGCCAGTAAGGCCTTTATGGCCTCAATGACATTCACGGAAGTCAGAGCTGCGGCTGGGTTCTCCTGATTTAACTCCCTCACAATCTCCAGGTTCTCCCCGCTTACTCCTAGGATGTCGGCCAAGCTGTCATCCACTAACGAATCCTCCAACATGCTCAGGGACAGGCGCCCTGCCACTGAATGTGTGGCCTCCAAGTCGTTAGCTCTTGTTGATGGTTCCCCACTCACAGCATCTATGTTATTACCGATAATCGGTTGGCTAGGTGCATGTACTAATACCTTAGTGGAATTGACAGAAAGCAACTTAGCACTATTTTTTGGTATTGCCCCCTCTTTCTGACCTCTTGCATTTGTATCAATGCATATGGGTTGCACATCCACGTTTGAAATACGGTCACTGGGCGCAATGGTATCTGATATGGGATTAAATGTAGAGAGTCCCCCCGAATTTGAGAGAATACTAAGTCTCTCTGAGGTATTACCACGTTCTAGGGTGTCGGGTGTACGTGCCTGGGCGATATGGCCTAAGGATGACCTTTTCGCCGAGGCCAGATCCTGCGACACCCGTCTACTCATCAAAACTATCCCCTGATCAATCAGACAATTTGTACGAATTATAAAATCATCAAGAGTACCGGTTAATTTCTTAACCCCAGCAGTCATGCTACGAGTCTCTCGGCATTCCATATCCAGGTGGTGAGTTATAGTCAATAGAGAATAAAGTCCTCAAACCTCTTGTTGCAGAGTTATGGTATGAGTCTAAAGGCAAATGCTTACAGTTCTGTTGATCGATCCCCGTTGTGGCATACAGATGATGCAGAGTTCCTGGCCCAGGCCAGGCTCCTCAGGCCTCTGAGGGCCACAGAGGGCCCGCCCTTTGCCCGGGCTTAGCTCTGGGCGTCCCGCTCGCGTCCCGCGGAGCGATCTCCGCTCTACCTTAAGTAGCCAGTAAAGAGGGCGGTGGGGGGACTAGCAGGGGCGCTGGCCGGATGTTGGTAGGCCACGCAGGGACTCCTGGAAGAGCGAGTCCCTGCCGCGCTTCACCCCTGTCGATGTCTCACCGCCTCACAGCCTGCAAAGTCCACCAGGCACGCTCTCCCAAAGAGAGAGCCACGCAGCGGCACCCGCGCAGCGGCACCCGCGCAGCGGGTGCGGCAAGGAGCAGCGTCCGTAACAGGGAGGACAGGCTCAGGGCTCCAGCAACGCAGGACAGGACAATGGTCGTCAGGTAAGCACTCCTGTGCAAATGGTAGCGTGTTCCCGCTTGTTCCCCGGGATGGAGGCTCTTTAAACACTCTCACTGCCGGGCGGTGGGCGGGACTAGCAGGGGGCGCTGGCCGGATGTTGGTAGGCCACGCAGGGACTCCTGGAAGAGCGAGTCCCTGCCGCGCTTCACCCCTGTCGATGTCTCACCGCCTCACAGCCTGCAAAGTCCACCAGGCACGCTCTCCCAAAGAGAGAGCCACGCAGCATCCGTAACAGGGAGGACAGGCTCAGGGCTCCAGCAACGCAGGGCAGGACAATGGTCGTCAGGTAAGCACTCCTGTGCAAATGGTAGCGTGTTCCCGCTTGTTCCCCGGGATGGAGGCTCTTTAAACACTCTCACTGCCGGGCGGTGGGCGGGACTAGCAGGGGGCGCTGGCCGGATGTTGGTAGGCCACGCAGGGACTCATGGAAGAGCGAGTCCCTGCCGCGCTTCACCCCTGTCGATGTCTCACCGCCTCACAGCCTGCAAAGTCCACCAGGCACGCTCTCCCAAAGAGAGAGCCACGCAGCGGCACCCGCGCAGCGGGTGCGGCAAGGAGCAGCGTCCGTAACAGGGAGGACAGGCTCAGGGCTCCAGCAACGCAGGACAGGACAATGGTCGTCAGGTAAGCACTCCTGTGCAAATAGTAGCGTGTTCCCGCTTGTTCCCCGGGATGGAGGCTTTTTAAACACTCTCACTGCCGGGCGGTGGGAGGGACTAGCAGGGGGCGCTGGCCGGATGTTGGTAGGCCACGCAGGGACTCCTGGAAGAGCGAGTCCCTGCCGCGCTTCACCCCTGTCGATGTCTCACCGCCTCACAGCCTGCAAAGTCCACCAGGCACGTTCTCCCAAAGAGAGAGCCACGCAGCGGCACCCGCGCAGCGGGTGCGGCAAGGAGCAGCGTCCGTAACAGGGAGGACAGGCTCAGGGCTCCAGCAACGCAGGACAGGACAATGGTCGTCAGGTAAGCACTCCTGTGCAAATGGTAGCGTGTTTATCAATTAATCAATTAAAATTAATTACCAATTATATGTTAGTTAATTACCAATTAATAATTAATTGACAATTAGTTTTAAATAAATACCAATAAATAAAATAGCATATTTAATTAATTATAATTAAATTACTTCCCACCCTATTCCCCTATAAACCCACAACCCGCTACAGAAAACAAATTACTAAAATTAACATATTTATCAATGAATCAATTAAAATTAATTACCAATTATATTTTAATTAATTACCAATTAATAATTAATTGACAATTAATTTTAAATAAATACCAATAAGTAAAATAACATATTTAATTAATTATAATTAAATTACTTCCCACCCTATTCCCCTATAAACCCACAACCCGCTACAGAATTATATTACACAAATATTAAAAATTATTAATAACTTACCTTAAATTCGATATTTTTGTTGTCTATATTCTGTCTAGTCGATATTATGTCCATTCTATATTTTTGATTCGATATTATGTCCATTTTATTCGATATTAAAATTTTCTAGTCGATATTTTGGTACTCTATATTCTGTCTAGTCGATATTATGTCTATTCTATATTTTTTACTTGATATTATGTCTAGTCGATAATAAAAACTCGATATTTTGACTCTAGACCGGAGCAACTCCAGGAAGGGAAATGGCAGCTGGGCCTGGTGAACACGAATGTGGCTGAGGCTGAGGCGACTCACACTAGGGGCTACCTAGGGACCTGGTGAGGATATATGAGGACTCCCCTGGGCAGCGATGAAAGAAAGGCGGGGGAGCGGACGCAAACAGAGGGGTTGAAACTGCTGGCAGAGGACTGAGATCCAGGAAATTGCGTAGGAGAGAAGGGAGACCAGGCCGCATCGGATTCCGATCAAGGGAATCCTGACCCGAGTTCAACGGAGTGGCTGGCCCCCAGAGCAAGTGGCACTAACACCGGGATAAGGAAGGAGCGTGCTGGCGCTTCACCGCAGTTCAGGATGGGCCTGAACTGCTGAGGAAGTGGAAACTGAAGAGAACATGGGGCTGGAGAACCAGGTGGCCGGGCCTAGTGAGCGGACGTCAGCGCTGGGAGGGAAGGCCCCTATGAATGCAGCTCACATCAGGGGAAGCGGGAGTGGGAGACCTCATCTGAGAGAGCAATGCACACTCCCACAGTAAGTGCCATACCGGCACACAACATCACAGGGAGACGAACGCAGCCACCGGCCTGGAAACGGCCGGTGCGGGTGAAGGGGTCCCAGCGGGTGGCCTGGGTAGCGGCAGATAGGCACAACCAGGTGAGGCAGCAGGGGGGCAGAGAAGACAGAGGGCATTGCCGAAAAACTGAGCCTCTGTGAGAGGAGAGAAGTGCCCCTATTAATACCATAGCCAAGAAGACTCAAAGTCGTCACTGCACCTTCCCAAGAGGATAGCAGGTTGGCAGCCATAAAGGAGGAGACAGGCCCAGAGGCGAATGACAGACCGGGGCATTCTCTGCATACTCGCGACAGAGGGCCTGAAGGGGACATAGCATAACGTAGCAGAAGCACCAACGCTGCAAGGGCCTGAACGTAGAGGCCTGGGCCCATCGTTGCCACCAGAAGACCCAACCACTGCATAAGACCGGCTAGCGCGACTAAGACCCAAACCAATAACCTCACAAGAGGCACCCCACCATTTGGGACCTACTTTCCCTATACAGACCGGGAGCGACATGCTCGAAATACAACAATGCCCAAGGAAGCTCCAGCAGACAGAAGTAGCTAGCATGTCCACGGTGAGGGTGAAAAAAGACGGGAACCTAAGAGAGATGTTGTCCAAACTCCCAAAAACAAGCGGGACCGAGGGCCGTGCCTCACCGCCATCACAGGGACAAGGTCCCGAAACCACAGAGGCACCAGTCACCCGAGCCTTCCTGGAGATGTTGTTCAACATGTTGAAGGAAGAGCTGCAGTCTTGAATGGGGAAATAGCATCGGAGATGAAAGAGGTTCGCAGAGACATCGACGCAGTGGGAGAAGGAGTGGCTACTATCAAAGAGCAAGACCAGTCACAGGATGAATAGGTGGCACAACTACAACAAGGGGTGATCAGACTGCAGGAACAACAAGTGGACCTCCAAGCGCACGCCGAGGATTTGGAAAACAGGTTGCGCTGGAATAACATTCGGGTTAAGGGTGTCCCACCCAAAGAAGATTGCACAGATATGGTCCGCTACCTGCAGGGGCTCTTCTGCAGTATATTGGAGACCACACCGGAATTTGAAATTAAGATTGACATGGCTCACAGGGTGGGCTTACAGAGGAAGGCGCCCGCACCACGCCCTGATCCTGAAATCCTGGCTTTCATTCCAGACTTCCGGCTAAAGGAACTGATACTTCAGAAGGCCAGGGACAAGCATCTCCTCAAATACCAGGAGCACTCTATAGCGCTGTTTTAGGATCTGGTGGTGATCACCTTACAGAAGCGAAGGGAATTCAGAATGGCGACAACGTACCTAAGATTGCAAGGAATTGCACATTCGTGGGGCCATCCATTCCGGTTAACCTTCAAGTTCCAGGGCAAGCTGCATCAACTCCGATCCCTGCAAGAAACATACAGGGTACTGGGTATTGACTAGCCAAACCAGGAGGAAGAGGTGAGGAAAAGCCCTATGGCATCTGGGGGCAAATGGCAGAGTCGGGGTGGCCGTAAATCCGAGAGCATAGCCAAGCCAGGCCCCACCATGATGGCACGGGAGGCAAGCAGTTCTGGACTCCCTCTCCAAAGAGACAACACCAAGATATGAGGACTAAGGTCTTAAGGGACAGATAAGTGGGAATAGAGGGCTGGACGGGCGGCGGGACTTTCCATAGGGAGCGGGGAGACCTACTTAAGGGTTTATTTCCTCTTGAGGCACACAATGCCCCCGACACATTTGGCTACCAGGGACAAGAGATCTCGACCTCCGGGTCCCGGACACTATTGGGACTTGTTTAGGGAACAGTTGGGGATAGGGAGGCAAGGGAGGAACTGGTACTCTCGAGGAATGGTATACAGGGATTTAAGGAGTCTACTGGGAGCGCAAACGCGCTAGGGTGAACTTACCTCTGAGGGGAGGCAGATCCTTGGGGAGATGGCAGACTAATGCAACAACCAATCTTAAATCGTGATGCATGACACACTGAAGATCCTTACACTAAATGGGAAGGGCCTCAAGAATCCCGTAAACAGAAAAGCTATCCTCTCCTACTTGGAGAACTCGATCGTAGAAGTGTGCCTACTGCAGGAAACTCATCTGCTCTCAGAGGATTGGCATTGGGTAAAGTCGCATGCCTTTCCCCAACAGTTCTTCTCTTTCTCTTTGGATAAAAAGGCAGGGTGGCAATCTTGATAGCCAGACGCTTTTGAGGGGAGGTGAAGGATAAAATTGCTGTAATTAAAGGGCGTCTCCTGGCTTAAACACTGCAGATTGGTGGGCACACGTGAGGGGTGGGTTCGGTGTACGCTCCTAACTCAGGACAAGAACGTTTTTTACGAGCAGCCCTCTCCGAGGTCATGAACAGACAAGAACGCCTGACACTGGTGGGTGGAGAGCCTAACACAGTGATGGATGTCACCAAAGACAGGTCAGGGAGCAAATATACCCAAGTGGGTGGATTGTTGCAAGAGGGGATCAGTTGGTTTTAAGCCATGGGGCTAGTGGATTGCTGGCGGGACAAGCATCCCCACACCTGGCAATATACATTTTATTCTCACGCCCACGGCACATATGCTCGGCTCGATCACTTAATAGGTACAGCTGAAGTTAACAAAGTGATGGAGGACGCCGTTATTATATCGGCAGCTCTGTCAGACCATGATGCCGTAATGATCTTCGCACAACTACCACCACAACGCAAATTGTCTGGGTGATGGCGGTTGAGGGAAAACATGTTACGCAAACACAAGGTAGTATCACAGATCACCAAATGTATTAAAGACTACCTGGAAATAAATGACCCCCCCAGACATCGCAGTGGCGAGGTGCGAACTAATCGCCATAGCGGCAGCGGAAAATAGGAACGCAGAGAGAAAAGGGAGCAACTAGGGGCACAGGTAACGGAATTAGAAAGGGTCCACAGGCGGACAGGAGCAAAGAGAGGTTGGAAACAATTGAAAGCAGCAAGGGGACAATTGGCAGGGCTGGACCTCGCTAGGTCTGATTACGTGGCATTGTGATTAAAATATTCCTACTATGTAGGAGGAGACAGGACAGGGCAAATGATAGCAAATAAACTCAGGGCCAGGACTCAGCACTCTAGGTTCCAAAGTATCAAAACTGATAGGGGCGAGGAATTAGTGGAAGATGAAGAAATAGCTCAGGCATTCAGGGACTTCTACACCGCCTTATATAAAGGAGAGGAGAGGTCGGAGAAGCTTATGACAGAGTATTAAGAAGGGGCGAGAACATCCCAGATATCTAAAGATAATGCAGAACAGCTGGATTCCCCATCAACTGGAGGAACTGATTAGGCTTTTACTGCTCAAATTGCTGGGACCAGATGGTTTCTCGGCAGGTTTCTATAAAACCTTCTGCCACATATTAGCACCAGTACTGACGCTGCTTTTCAATTCTTTTGAGGGCCTGGGATCGATCCCGGCAGGGATGTTGTCGGCAGCCGTTGTAGTGCTTCCCAAACCCGGGAAAGACAAAACATTGTGTGGGTCATACCGTCCAGTGTCCCTCCTCAATGTGGATTTAAAGATGTTCACGAGCACATTGGCAATGCGACTCAGCCCATTAATGCCCGGTATTATAGAATCAGATCGAGCCGACTTTGTCCAGATCCAGCAAGCGGGGACAACACTAAACAGACCCTACATTTAATAGATAAAGCCCACCGCACGAGCATGGATGCTCTACTCTTAACGGTGAACGCCAAATAGGCGTTCGACCATGTCGATTGGGGATTCCTGGAACGGACGTTTCTCCGCTTTGGGGTGGGAAACTGATTCTGGTCTTCGTTGGCTGTGTGTTACAGCTCCCCCACCGCTACACACAGGGTTAACGGGGTTTCTTCACACCCCTTTGCTATTAAAAGGGTCACCAGGCAGGGGTGCCCAAGAGATAACCCCAAAATCGAAGGTGTTCCATTTGGAGCAACCTGTTATAATCCTCTACGCTGATGACATCCTAGCTTTTCTGCACTCCCCGAATACATCCTTCCCGGCATTTTTGCAGGAATTGGACTCTTTCGGATAGGTTTCAGGTTTCAAAGCTAATGTGGGGAAATCACAGATTCTTCCCTTGGCAGGGACGGTACTGGATGCGGAGACGGGGGGCATGGGGCTTCGATGATTCAGGTAGTGGAGTCTATTCCATATCTGGGTCTCGTATTGGCTCCGACAGTGCCACAAATGGTTAATTTCAACTACGCAAAACTCCCCCAGCAAATCAAGAAAGACTTGAGCAGTTGGAGACATCACCACCTATCATTGCTAGGCCGGGTGGCGGTGGTCAAGATGTCAGTTCTGCCTAAAGCTTTATATATATTTCAAACATTACCGGTTGCACCACCTAAAGACATCCTCGCTCAATTGCGGATGGAAAATCATTCAGTTTCTCTGGGCAGGAGAGCGCCCCCGCATGCGTAAGGAATTGGGATACATGAAACTAGAAGAGGGAGGACTGGGGATCCTGAATCTCCTAGATTACTATCGAGCAGCCCAGCTGAGATTCCTCGTAGAGTGGAGCAGGGGAGAGTCTAAAAATGTTATGTTATGTTATGTTAAGAGGTTACTTTTATAGCGCACGGCTACTCCGAAGAGTGTCCCGGCGCTGAAGACCCTCGCGGACCCGACGTGGAAGGTAGACAGGGAGAGCGGTCAAAGTACGGAAAAAACAAGTTATTGCAAAAAAAGCAGAGTCTTCAGATCCTTCCTAAATGCCAACAGACTGGTGTTAGATCTGAGTGACAAAGGAAGAGCGTTCCAAAGCCGGGGGCGGGCACGACGGATCACCGGGGTGACTGCCCTGGCCTGGGTGGCGGAATGCAAGGATCTAGAAGGAAGGTAGAAGCTGATACGTTTTTGAAGATAACATGCACCCATGCCATGAAGGGCCTTAAAGGCAATGGTCAGGGCTTTAAAAGTGATCCGCTTCTTAATAGGCAGCCAGTGAAGGGATTTAAGAAGTTCACTGGCCCTGGCTCTTCTAGTAAGACCAAAGATGGCCCGGGCAGCCGAGTTTTGCATAACCTGGAGACGCGCAAGGAGGAAGTCCGGAAGGCCCAGATATAGTACGTTGGAATAGTCCAGGCGAGAGCCTATCAGGGCCTGTACCGTAATCTTTCTATGCTCTAAGGAAAGAAGTGGCAGGAACTTCCTCAGCATCTTCAGGATCGCAAAACACCTGCCGGCCAGAGCAGACACATGGGCCCTGAAGGAGAGGCTATTGTCAATCTGGATGCCCAGATTCTGTGCAGCCCCTGAGTCGCTGGCAGGAGCCAACATGGCAGTAGGCCACCATTCCTTCCATCTAGGGTCCGCGGGACCGCCAAAGAAAAGTACCTCTGACATATCGGGGTTGCAACTTGAGGCTGTTGCGACTAAACCAGTCAAACACAGCCCCAAGGCAGGCCCGAATAGATGGCCCGTCAAAATCGCAGCCCTTGTCACAAGTAAACAACAGTTGTGTATCATCCGCATACGAGACGATCTGGGCCCCGAAATCTTCCACCAATGCCGCCAATGGGGTCATATAGATGTTAAAGAGCGCAGGGCTCAAGATTGAGCCCTGCGGAACTCCGACCTCCAAGGACAGCATGGCGGCCGAGAAAGGGGGGGCCCAGACCGTTTGCTGGCGATTCGAGAGAAAAGACCTAAACCACTGGAACACCGTCCCCCTCAGACCAATCTCCCAGAGTCTAGAAAGGAGACGGTCATGGGGGACAGTGTCGAACGCCGCCGAAAGGTCCAGCATCACCAACATGGCTTTGCCTCCATTGTCTAAGGTTTCCTTAATCGCCTCGGTGACCTCGAGCAGAGCTGTTTCCGTGCTCAGATTGGAGCGAAAACCAGACTGCGACTTGTGGAGTATGTCGTTGGTCTCGTGAAAAAGGGACAGGGTGGTGTGAACATGTTTCTCAGCCACTTTCACGAGTGCTGGCAAGAGGGAGATGGGTCTGTAATTGGCGTGGGATTCTGGGTTTAGGTTAGTTTTCTTGATCAGAGGCAGGATGAAAGCCTGTTTCCATGGCGGGGGGACCTCACCCGAACTAAGAGAGAGATTGGGTATCGGGTTGATCAGGTGGTTTAACGTAGGGGCCAATTGTGCAAGGAGACTAGCAGGGCATGGGTCAGACGGAGAGCCAGATTTCAATTTAGTGAGGAGATCTAAGGAAGCCTGTGCAGTCAGAGGAGGAAAGTTCCAAAGGGCAGGGCCCACAGTGGTTGGGCACCGATATGGAGAACACCGGTCAGGAATGGGAGACGAATTTTGCTGGAAAAAAAGTCCGCGAGTTCGAAAATCCAGGATTCAGAGTGCGTAGATTTAGGGGTACACCGTGGAGGCGAGGTAAAGTCCTTGACTATCCTGAACATTTCCTTACAGGAACTGGAAGCATCTTCTATTCTGGTAGCCAGGTAGGACTTTTTACCAGCTGTGATGTCCTAGTGATAGTCTCTAACCAAGGCTCTGTAGGTTTCCTTAGCGCTAGCGTCGTAGTTCTTACGCCAGACCCTTTCGGCTTTTTTACATTGCCGACGCTTAGCAGCAAATGCTGGTGAGAACCAGGGGGCAGATACCTTCACTGATCGTGTCCTACGGGGCACAGGAGGAGCGAGGTCGGCTAGCCGTTGGTTCAACCGCTCTGCAAGAGCTCAAGGTCCTTGTCCAGAGTACCCGTCAGCAGGCATGGGTGAGTGTCTAAGGCCTGCATCAGCATAGACGGGGAAACCCGATGGAACGCTCTGGAGGGATACGCATCACGCCACTGTCCACTGTAGGCACTCCTCTCCTTAAGAAGGATCTCAAAATCCGCCACAAAGTGGTCAGACCATAGAAAAGGAGCGAGAGAGAGCAGGTCAACAGGTATAGTGGAAATAATTTGGTCCAATGTGTGACCTTTGCAGTGCGTGGGGGCCCGAAGATACGGGATAAGCCCTAGGGATGAGGCGATGTCATTGAGTTTGATACTGTCGGTATCCGCCATAATGTCCATATGAATATTAAAATCACCTAAAAAAAGGCAGTGATAAAAAGCGGTGGCTATTTCAAGATAGAACACTGGCAGGGCAAGCATTATGGAAGATCCTATTTTTATGGAGAGCAGATAGGCCGCAGAGTCTTTGGAGGTCACCCGTTACGATGTCAGTTATGGAGGTGTGGAACAAAGTGGCTATTAAAACAAACCTCACGGCGTTTCATTCTCCGATGACTCCAATACTAGATAATAAGGAATTTACTCCATGATTGAATAGTAAGGTTTTTGCAGAATGACATAAAACACCTTGCTAAGCAGTGGGACACCTAGTCGACCTAGATGGGATTATACCATTTACACAGTTGAGACTCGGATACTCACTGCCCGAGACAGAGCGTATTCGATATACACAGATAAGACATTGGGTACTCTAGCCTGATATTCACCCACAAGTTAGCCGGAAATTAACTGGCTATGAAAAATGGTTAGTTACTAAAAGGGATGATAAGAAGCTAATTTCGGAACTCTACAACATGATACGCCAACCCCTCCCCCCCATCACCCACTGTGGGCAAGGCATGCTGGGCAAAAGAATTGTTGAAAAAGGAGTGGGGAGAAATCTACTATAGGTCATAACACCGCAAGAAACACAGCTAGTAAGGAAACAGCTATGAAGATAGCCACATATTGGTATCACACCCTTAACAAAGGAAATCCGAATCGCAGCCCCACTTGTTGCCCTGGATGTGGGGAGGAGGGCACCTTAGTACATCTGTTATGAGATTGCCCCCTTTTACTATCACCTTGGCCAAAGATATTGGATGTGGTGGACTTCAGATTTGGCACACTGATCCTATGTTATCCTGGGATTTCCTAATGCCTTAATGTTCCCACTGAAATCTAGAAAGGGGAAACAGATGGGTCTGGCCCTTGGAGCTGCGCTCCAGAATATCCTAACTCACTGGGGGACGCATAATATACCCACATTTCATGGTTGGCTCCACAGACTGTGGTACATCATGGGGATGGAACGAATCCATGCATCCCTCACAAACTCTGAAGACGCATTCAAAGATGTGTGGAAACCGCTCATCGAGCTGTTGTCAGCGGAATTCCATGAAATTACGTGTCTGAAATACCTTCACCTTCTATGGCTGACAAACCCTAGATACATTTCTGAGACCGACCCAGTGCAGAATGAGTAGGCAGAAACCATGAGAAATTGTTATACAATTGATGCAGTAAGAAGAGTACCAGTGGGGGGAGAGGGAGAGGGGAAGGGGCAGGGGCACGGTTTGAATGTTAAGCTTTGTTATACGACTGGCTTGAATAAAAGGTTGCGATATGATGCGATGGACATTACAATGCTTTAAGTTGCAGACGGAAGTAGCCTATACCCACATAACTATTGAACAATGCGATTTGTCAAATGTTGAATGTTGCAAATACTAGCATGGTTAAACAAATAAAGAACAGAGTTAAACTTAATAGAGGGGGGATGAAAGAGGGAGGGGGGTTACTGTTTTATGTTTTGGGGTTACTGCTTACTAGGGTTGATCCTTGATAAATGCAAGCCCACCTGACGGGGCGTATGGTAGCGACTACAAAATGATCTCCAACTCTGTATGTTCTGTGCTTCTTGAAAATCAATAAAAACATTTCAACATAAAAAAAATCAAGTTTCAGTTTGTGATTTTACTTTGAAGCAATCAAAAATTAATCAACCGAGCAGTGAAATGTCAGTGTCTGCATTTCATGCGCAGATGTTCGAATTCCATACATAATCAGTAGACATTCACAGTTCTCTAAAGCAATAGAGCATGTTCAAAACTTTACTACCCATTACAATAAAAACACCATTGATGTGTGAACCCAGTGTCATAACACAACTGGAATCTCCACTTTTTCTGTAGTCACGTTGTATAGCTGCAGCAACTATCTGTTCTGAATTGCTAAGAAAGTCTTACTGTTGGCACCTCTGTTGCCTTGAAGAGCCTGGGGTTTGGTCCACTTTTATAAGCCCCTTAGCTCAAATATTGCTGGTGCTTGAGGACTTGTGCCCCACAGAAGTTGTCGCCCATGACTGATACAAAACAGACTCCAGCCATGAGGCAATAACACTACACTAATGCAGTCCAAAAACAACTGAATCCTGCGAGGGCCAGTCACACAACTTAACTCCTATCATAGACTACTACTTGACATTGAGCAACACTAGATGGATATTTGTTTCTCTTTACTTTTTTTTTTTTTTACATCAAAGGGAACTGCTCTGTTTTTAATTCTTTATGTGTAAGGATTCAGCATTGGTCGCACGCAAAAGCCAAATGAAAGTTAAGCTCATTTTGGGTTTGATGCTCCAAGAGGCCCTTAAGGTGAGCTAGAGCAAGGTACCAGCTTTCAGCGATTAGCTCAGCTTTTTTAAAATGTATTCTGATGAAACAGGGAAATTCGAATAGAAGAATCCTAGGATCTGCCTCAATTTTATCAAACCGAGAATCACATACGGTAACGAGATTGGGCTGAAGGTGCTGGCTCTAAACCTCCCTATCTCAGCACCAACTAAAACACACTCCTGCAGGAAACTGAAGAGTGATGGAACAATTCGCCTCTCGGAAAAATTATTGTACAGGTTTTCAGACGCTTTTATTGGATTTGTCTCGTGCTGGATTTAATTCTTCTGCCCCGTCCTTTATTTTGTTTATTCGGTGCTGCCTTTATCTTGGCAATAATAATGTCTATCCCCCTTGCTCACCACCCAGAATAACGAGATGACTGCAGTGGGCAAGACATCACCATCATCCTACGCCTCGAAGTCGGACTCGGAGGTGTATTTATGTAACATTCATTCATACCAAGTTTTTTTACACTGCAACCATCACAGTGATAAGGCTCAAGAAAAAGCAGCATTTGTTACTTACTTACTGGGTTACTGTTAAGGTTACTAACTTTAGAGGCCTGCTGCTGCTCACTGCTCGACACGCTGCTTCAAATAATAGTGGCGTCATGCAGAACTGTGGGTGCGTGCTTCGTGACTCGTGCGCGTGTGCCTCAAGAATGATGATATGGTGGGCGGAAGGGCCTGGCACAGTTGGTTGGTGCGTGGAATTTAGAAAAGGTTAGGCATGCTGCCGCAGCACAAGACCAAATCCAGCCCAATAAGTGGCACGCCCACCAGCAGCACTGACTGAAGGGCAGGTATGGAAACCACCAGCACAAATTAGGCACTGCTTTTAAGTTGCATCACTCTTGCACCCTGTTGCATGGTGCAGGGGTAACTCATACGGGCTCGCAAATATGCCTCAAACTGCAGGAAATCTGTCTTTTCTGCATGGTCACTTGCTGTCATTTGCTGTCTTTTTCTTGACCTTTTATGTCTGCTGGCTTTAGTACTCTGTGCACTTTACCCCTGCTAACCAGTAGTAAATTGCTTGTTCTCCCCCTTTAACCATGGTTACATTTGCTTATTCCTGAATAACACATTTAACTTGCTTGTATGTCCCTAGAATATGATGTAAAAAGTGCAACCAGTGCCTAGAGGTTAACTGCCTCTTAAGGACTGTAATACCTATTGTGCAATCCAAAATAGTGGAAGTACAAACATGCCTTCATGACTACAGTGGATATGGTGACTGTTGCAGTGTAAGCTTGCAATGCAAACTGCTAAAATAACCCTTTTTGACAAGTAAAAGTTCCCCTTGTAAATATAAGTAAGTTACCCCTATGTAAACCTTTTATCCCTCTAGGTAGGGTGAATGGTATTTAAAAGTGGGACATGTAGAAACTTAACGTTGCGATGTCTCTACAGTGACAAGGCCCGAAAAACTATTTCCACTGTGGAAGGCCTAGCTGTCCTTTGTAGAAAGCCAAAGAACAAATTAAAACATTAATACTCTATCTCAAAAATGGGACTAGATAGAAAAAAAATGAAACAATTTTTTATAGTTATTAACCCCTTCGACGTGAGCTCGTCATGAGGTACACCTCTCGTACGCTCATGACGAGCTGAGCTCGTCATGAACCGCGGGTTTTAGAAATCTTTAGCGCACCGCGGAAATCTGCACCGCGTTGATGCGGTTAAAATCCAATTCAATGATATTGGTTAATTAAAAAACCTCTGACAGCTCTCAACCTGTGCTTAGGCTCGATTAGGTGTGGGAAATGCCTCTCAGGAGCTACCAATAAGCTGACTTGAACAGGTGGAGATGAGTCCTATGAACTCTGCAGAATATTTAGAAAGGGACTGTGGGCATCTTGTGACACCACTCTGTCAACTCATGCTTGACAGGCCTGTTGAGCCACATGTAACAATAGGGACACCCTTGCAAGTGAGAGAATAGGATGCCAAGTCAATTGTTGTGGAATTCTTGTCTGGTTGCTAAAGAACCCTACTTTTATCCTACCAGACCTTAGTCTGGGTTTGTTGTGGATACAGTGCCTGCTTCAAACTGGACTGTAGTGTTATATGTAATAGGACACCAGTGATTTCCCTGTGACACTCGCACACACCTCAGGCCTCACAGCCCATGTTTAGTGTGGCTGAAGACTTTCACCCTCTTGGAAATTCCCTGACACATGGGCTTTTGTTCCTGTTTGCGGTAAGGAAAGGAGGGACTACTAAAAGAAAAGTGGGTAGGTTTGGCCTGGGAACATTTACTCCATTGATTAGGGCATGCCCAGGCGTCACCATCATGCACTATGTGTTGCCAAGCATAAATGTGGCACTTCCGGGTACCCACTTCATAAAACTTTCTGGACCTGCAGAAGATCAGAAAAGGACTGGACCTGCTGTCTGTAACCCAAGAGGTGCCCTGAAGGACTGGACATACTCCCTCTTGTATCCAGGACAAAGAAGTGAGCTCCAAGAGTCAGTTGGCTGACCTCCTGTGTGGCTACAAGGAGAAAACTAGCTACAAGATGCCTTTTCCTGGAAGTACCCAGCTGACCAGTGGTAACAGAACCTGGACTGGACCCTGCTTTTGGCTTCTGCCTGACATCCTTTGACTTTCTAAGTGCCCCCCATGAGGTCCTGGGGGCCTTAGAATACTACTTAAGGTTGGTTGGTTCAGAAGGTAAAATCTTTTACCAGGACCAACCTGGTTGGTGTGTCCGACCAACACTCAATCGTGCTTAGCCTAAAATTGTACCTATGTCCCAGTCTACCTCAGTCAGTGACTATTATAGGCTGACTATCATAGACACTTTGTTGTTTTTGATGCTATTTCTACTTAAAAGTTTAACAATTCATATCTCTGGTACCTCTTATTGGATTTGTATCATTTTTATGTCATATTGTTTATTCATTTTTACTCTGTGTTCATAATTTGGCTTTTTAATGTGTTCATTTTGTTCTTTATTATTGTTTTGGTACTGCATGAATAATTTACACATTAACCTAAATTAAGCCTATCTGCTGTATCCCATAGCCACCAGGGGATTGAGTTCAGGCAAATTTAAAGACTTTGAGGTTTCACTCTGACAATGGTTTGTGATAATTCCTTGATCTGGGTAGTCAGTTAACCTAAATAATAATCCAATTTCTTACATAAACCTTGCTCTGAACCAATATCTTTCTGCCACTTTCTTCCTTTCAAGTTTGTTTATACATTTTAAGTGCCTTTCAAGAATGTCTTACTTTACTTTCATGTCTCTTCACTTTGCCTTATAACTTTCTCCATCATACTCTGTCTCTGATTTTCTGTATCACTGCTACCTCACACCTTCTTCCTCACTGCAAATCTCCTACCCTACACCATCTCTTTGCCTGCAGGCAGTTGTCTTCTATCCTCTTAACTCCTTTTGCGTTATTTAGCCCAACCTACTTGTTCTTCACCTAAGAGTTTCACTAGCTTTGAAAAAGTATTCTCAGACTCACCATCTTTGTATTTCTTTCCTCTTTGCTTGCCCATGACAAGGTCTTGCTAGTGACCCTCTCCCACACCTTTTCTGCTTCTTTGTTACTGGCACTTCCTTTGGCCTTACTCTTCAAACACACCTTTCTGGTCCCTTTAACCATCACTATCTCCTCCTGAATATCCCAGGACAACAATCTGTTACAAGCTTCCCACAGTTCACAAAGGGACATATGTATGAAGCAAATTCGCATTCGCAAAGGCCGAAATTCGCAGAATTTCGGCCTTTGCGAATGCGAATTAGCAAAATGATATGTATGAAGTAAAATCTGGTGCAAAATAAGGAATTGCAAAATTTGTGATTCCTTATTTTGCAATTGCATTTAAGGAATAGAAAATTTAGCGATTCCTTAATTGCAATGTATGAAGTAAAAAAAAATTGCAAAATGCCCTTAAGGAATCGCGATTTCCTTGAAAAATGCACATTTCAGCATTTTTCAAAGTGCCATGTGACGCACATACATGCCCTTAGGGTATGTATGTGCGCCACATGTACACCCATGCATATTTCAGGGGTGCAACAGGGTGTCCTTTGGACACCCCTGCACCCTTGACATTATTCTCAATTTGCGATTTTGAAATTGCGAATCGCAAAATTGAGAATGCCTTCCCATTCATTCCTATGGGCCTCCTGGCCCATGGATATGAATGGGAAAGTATTCCTTAATTGCGATTCGCAATTTGCTAATCGCAATTAAGGAATATTAAGAATTCGCTAAAAAAAAGCGAATTTGACATACATACCAATTTGCGATTCTGAAATTGCGATTTCTTAAAAATCGCTATTTCAGAATCGCAAATTGGTACCTTCATATATATGGCCCAAAATCCTTTCTTATTTTTTCACCACTTCCTCTTTACTACTCTCTTAAACTTAAACCCCTCTTGAGATAATATTTCAATGATTATACAAGTGAGGAACC
This sequence comes from Lissotriton helveticus, assembly GCF_964261635.1. Lineage (NCBI taxonomy): Eukaryota > Metazoa > Chordata > Amphibia > Caudata > Salamandridae > Lissotriton > Lissotriton helveticus. The sequence goes on along the minus strand of NC_136063.1, from coordinate 1,396,699,166 downwards.
CATTGGGTAATAAACATACTCACATATCAAACCTAGGAGAAGGGTGGACACATCCATGGGACTGTAATTATTGTAAGCTTAATATTAACCCCTCGTGTGCTCATGACGAGGTCAGCTCGTCATGAGCCACGACGCTCCGGTGCTCATGACAAGCTGAGCTCGTCACGACCGCGCCCGTTACATGGAACGCTCGCATGCTGGGCTGATTCCCCTGCTGTGCTGATGGTTCCATTGGAACGGGCGTGAGCACCGGAGCGCCGTGGCTCATGACGAGCTGACCTCGTCATGAGCAATGGGGGGCTGTGCGCCCCCCCCCCCGACCCTCAGCACAGCGGGTGTAAACAGCCCCGCAGTGAAGGGGTTAAGGATACGTCTATTTCAGTCTGAGATTCAAAAATATACTTTTATGAACATTTTGAGAAATTAATTGAATTAAACCCCAAAGTCCTTCAGAGATTTTACCCTATGCTGATGCAGACCTATTTCAAACTATGTGCATGTGCCAAAAAAAATCATTGATTTATCTATATTTTTTTATTATAAATTGTTATGAATTCTGAATGCATCAAACTTGACCTGTTGTTATCATTTGAAATTTCCTCTATATCATCAGAGCTTTTCATTTCACGTTCAAGCTTTATTCTATTTTCCTCTCACCTACTTTTGTTTAAGTTTAATACATGTTTAATATATGGTTTTTGGTAGCCCTTACAGGTAATATTCATTTGCATATCAACATGAATTGTAGAGATGAAACACAGTAACTCAATATCTTTATACGTATTTGACTCACACTGTGTGAAAACGTACAAAATATATTTTTAAATGGATCTCTGTGCTGTTTTTTTTCCATATATTACTGTAGTCCTAATTGCCACAAACAGGGATACGTTTTGACTACATACTATATTGTTATTAACTCAGTGTATTGCTCCCTCCTGTCTTTAAGAGCCAGTCTCGAAAGCAGCATGTATGTATGTATATTTATTTGTATGTAGCATTCTGTAGCTCAAACATAGTCAAAGGGTAGCAGAGCGCTGCACAGGGTTAAAGGCAAGCATCAAATCAACGAGTGATTGGAGAGGTAGCTAGTTCTTGGACTGTTAATGCATTGTGAAGTGAACTTCTTTAAAGAGGAATATCGTCAACTCTTTACTGAATTGGTGCAGCAATGCAGCGGTTATGATGAATAAGGAGATGTTGTTTCAGATCCTAGGTGCATAGATGGATAAGGCTTGCTGTCTTGTTTTTTTCTTTTTTACACTTCTTAGTTTGCAGTCTGATGGGGTCCTGGCACTGAGTCTGCCAAGAACAACCAGAGATGATGAGCTTATCTGCAAGATAAATGGGGTGCAGGCCGTGAAGGCTTTGTAAATGTTTCAAATGGTTTTAAAGATGGTGCGGGCCAACCAAGGGGGCCAATAAAGTTTCATCAGGAAGTAGGTGATGTGATAATATTTCTGTACGCCTTGAAAGAGACGTGCTGTGGCATGTAGGATACCCTTATGGGGTGACAGTGTGCATACCTGCCAACTTGAAGAACAAGATCACCATGTAAGGAGGGGGTGGGGACTTGAAGGGGACGGGCCTCACGCCAAAAAGTATCTACGCTGCACTTTTAAATTCCCCCTGCCCCCAAGCCCCCTCCCCCCCAAAAAAAGCTTGTTGAGGCTGGTGCCGAGGTCCTGGGGTGTTTTTACACCCCTTAATGAATGTCAGCAGTTCAAAGCCTCAGAAAACAAGTTGGAAAACCACTGTTTACAGTGTTTTTCAGCTCATTTTTCTTGCCACCATGTGATATCGGCTCCTCACCAGGAGACATGTAACAGAGGCGCCCTAGCGGTGAGTGCGTGCCCCTGCCTTCCAGTGCGCCACTGCAGAAATAACACCGGCTGACGCGGTAGCGCTCATCGACCCCCTGTGTGCTGGAAACACAGGGCCTGAATAGTGTACAAGGATGGGCTCTCTGAGGTGGAACTTGCCCCTTCCGTGCCCCGGGAAGATCGGACCGGGGTTCACAGTGGAATACCTACTGGCAATAGCAGCATCCTGGGGGGGCCTCAGACGCTTTCTCTGCGCTCCTGGGGGTCCGGGTGAACCTAGCTGCCGCCGTAGCTCCTCTGCGGCTGGTGCAGAGAAGTGTAGGCTGGTAGTGAAGCCGTGTGGCATCCGCTGCATATTGTATATGGAACTTTGCAGGGCGGGGTGCTGAGAAGTTGCAGGAGCCCTCCTACATCCCAAACTGAACTGCTAGCTACGGAATACAGTACTTCATGTACCGGGGGAGCTGTCTGGGCCTATTTTTGCCTTGTGTGTCGTCTGAACTCTGTGGAACCCTGGACGGCTGTGAATAAGGGGCTGCCATCCTACAACTGTCCGGACGGCCCATAATGGGCAAAGAAGGCTCTGCCTATCTGATTATGCACCTGGCTCCCCCCTCCACTTCTCCTCCAGGAGCTGCAGGGTCAGTGACCTGGGAACCCCGACAGGCCGGCAGGGAGTACATCCTCCCTGGGCAGGCGGCGGCGAGTACTGAGGCTGCCCCTGGGTATTTTGCCATATACACTACGGTAAACCATCACAATGGCAAGTGGAAAGGGACCCAAGACACCTGCTCAAAACAAACTTGCTAAATTTGCCTGGTCTAACTCAAAGGACAGTAAAGACGCCACCTCTTAAGAGGGCGCAGACAGCCAATAGTGCCCACCACTGCAGCAGGAACTGACGCTTCAGGATAATATGGCGGCCATTGCAGGAGTACGGACCTCCCTGGAGACTCGCATACACAAAGTGAATATTGAGGTGTCCCTCATCAGAGCTGACCTCAGGAAAATGGATACTAGGGTGAAGGAAGTTGAGGAGGTCACAACTGGACTAGGTAAAGACACTGCCCTGCTTAAGACGCAAGTGAGTCAACTGCAGGAACGACAGATCAAAATAGAGGCGCTACTCGATGATTACGAAGGGAGTGCCCGAAGAAACAACATAAGAATCCTGGAAGTCCCGGAGCGAGTGGAGGGTCCTGTGGCCGATCTGTTTGTCGAAAACCTGATGCTAAAGCAATTGCAACCCACACGGCTCTCAAACTACTTTTCCATTGAGCATGCGCACCGAGTTCCAGGGGGAAGGACCAAAACAGGCCCCCCCACCACCCCGAGGCTGATTATAGCGCAAGTCTTTAATTTCCGTGATCAGGACATCATACTCCATACGTCGCGCTCCAACCCGCCGCTTAAACTGGATGAACAGTGTGATCTCCTTTTTTCCGGACTTTAGCACAAATGTTCAAGCTGAACGTCGTAGCTTCATGGCGGTCAAATGGGCACTGAGAGAAAAAGAGATAAAATATGCTATGCTCTTCCCAGCAAAACTCTGTATTGAATCAGAGAGCAAGGCCTGGTTCTTCTCTTCCCCTGAAGATGCTTGGGACTGGCTAGAGGGATGGTGCCGGGTAGAGAAGCCACAAAAGGACCGCAGCAGAGGGCCTCGCTCTTCCCGGCTGGACAGCAACGCCGTGCAGCGAGGGGACCTAGTTCGAAAACAAATGGTCCCATCAACGAGTGACTAAACACACAGCATCTGTCGAGCTGGAACAGTCATAGGTGTCATAAACTGGGTCTACCAGGCCAGGTACCGGGTCCGCTTGAACGTACTGGGCCATCTCCCATGGACTACAACAAATGATTAATCCATCGCCACAAAAATAAGGTTTCTTGGGAAATTCCTAATCAGCAGCCTTGGAATTGCAGCTGGCGATGGGGCCGGAGAAATCCCCTGTTATTTATTGAAATATTCTCCCATCCTCATATGTGGTTGGTGGGTATGAATGAATGAATGATTACACATTTCTATAGCGCATGGTTACCCTAAGGCATCCCAGCGCTTAATGTATGGATGCAACCAAGCTCCTCTTTAATGAAGGGTGGGGCGACAGGCACTCGGCCTTGTTGGTGAGTGGGTAGTTTTATATCCACTGGCAGGGGGGCAAGGAGGACGGAAGTTGGGGTGGGGGGAAGAGTTTCTATGTTTTGCATTTGGTTTTTAATCACAAAGCACTGACAGATAGGTCTAATTACCTCTGCGTTCATTGCAATTGCACAGCATGCATTCATGTGGTTCTCTTGCCAAAGTGTACTTGATTGCCTTTGTGTGTCTCTCCACCTGGCAGTGGTGGTGTCAGAAGAAACGGTCGCCCCTCCTACTGTGCGAACAGGAGCTCATATTTTCTTTATGCAGGGCTTATGGCTGGGACTAAGGTAGAAATGTCACTGTCTATTCTGACGTGGAACGTGAACGGGTTGGGGGACAAAATAAAACGCAGGGTTGTTTTGCAATATCTAAAGAGACAGGCCCCAGATTTATCTTATTTCAAGAAACTCACTGAGTGGGTAATAAGTGTAAGGGCCTCACACGGTGGAGATACAAGCTGATGGTTCATGCGGGGTTCACCTCAGGGTCGAGAGGTACTGGTATTGTAGTCTGGAAGAACATCGCACTTATTCCCAACCGCACTTGGGCAGACCAAAACGGGAGGTTTGCAGTTTTGGAAGCCAGGTGGGAGGGAACACCGCTTAATGTAGTCTTGGTGTATCTTCCCATAGCATTGGGCAGGGAGGCACTCGCTGACTTAGGGAAAGCTTTGATAGATCTCCCCATAGGCACACTTATACTGGGGGAGACTTTAATATGACTATGGACGATCATAAGGACAGATATCCCCAGCGTCCCTTGGCACGGCCTAACACCCAAATGAAAGACTTTGTGCAGGCCATGGGCCAAGTAGAAATATGGCGCACCCTGCTCCCGGACTTGATTCACTACACCCACTACTCCAATGCCCATAGGAGCATGTCCCGCATTGACTATTTCCTCACCCATGTTGCAGATATCGGACATTTTAGACACCCACGTCGTCTGCCACGGGGCATTTCGGACCATTCTCTAGTGTGGATTGAGCTTACTTATTACAATACAAGACACCGAAACACAATTGTCCTTTATCCCTGGCTGCTTAAAATTCCAGACATCAAAGAGACCCTGACTACACAGACAGACCTTTTCTTTAAGGAGAATGTCGGGTCCGTAGATTCGGCTCAGGTTATCTGAGAAGCCTATAAGGCGGTGCTTAAAGGGCAAGTCTAAGCACTGAAAACGGGTTATGTCAGGCAACAAAACCAGCAGCTCTCTCAGCTGGAGAATGAACTCCAGTGATTAGAGGCACAAACTGCTTCCCTACCCAATGAGGATACGGCACATCAATTACTTGTTAAACAGCTTGAATACAAAGCCCTGGCGAGGGAGAAGGCGAGGCCCTATTACTCCAGTCGCAACATAAGGTGTATGAAGTGGGAGATAGAGCAGGGAAAATGTTGGCGTGGCTGGAGAAGAGGGAGCAGGGGGAGCGATGGGTTCCCAAACTGACTGTCGGCAGGGCGGGACAAGTCTCGGACCAGCAAGATATTGCAGAAGCATTCGCGGACCACTTGGAGAAGGTTTATACCCCCTCAACTCGGTATACAGCTGAGGACTCCTTGCAACTGCTGGTTGACTTGCGCTTACCCACCCTATCAGAGGTAGAACGGGACTTCATGGACGAAGATCTGACTGATGGCGAGATTTGCAAGGCCATATATAGTATCCAAAAAACAACAGTTGATGGACAGAATGCAGAACAATGTCATACATTCTCCCCAGTACAGAGATCTGGTCCTAAATCCTTCGTTTTTTTGCTCACCATGCCATTCCAGTTTGAACCCAGCCATATGCAAATCAATCTTGACCCTGTGCCTCATGGGAACAGTCAGGCCTGAACTGCCAAGCCAGGGCCCCGCCTGGACTGGAAACAAGCATCCTAGGACCGGTTTCGGGGTTTCACCCCTCTTCAGCCAGGAAAGCTTGATTCCAGTGGCATGGAGAGCATGGGACCCACGTCTGGTCATACCCATCATACTTGAGGTGACGAATTAAAAAAACAACAGTTGATGGACAGAATGCAGAACAATGTCATACATTCACCCCAGTACAGAGATCTGGTCCTAAATCCATAGTTTTTTAGCTCACCGTGCCATTCCAGTTTGAACCAAGCCATATGCAAAATCAGTCTTGACCCTGTGCCTCATTGGAACAGCCCAGCCCGAACTGACAAGCCTCGAACCCGCAAGATATTGCAGAAGCATTCGCAGACCACTTGGAGAAGGTTTATACCCCCTCAACTCGTAATGCAGCTGAGGACTCCTGGCAACTGCTGGTTGACTTGCGCTTATCCACCCTATCGGAGGTAGATCGGGACTTCATGGACGAAGACCTGACCGATGACGAGATTTGCAAGGCCATATATAGTATTCAGTCAGGGAAGGCAATGGGGTCTAACGGGATCCCTATAGAATTTCTAAAGTCCGTGGCCCAACGGGTCGCGCCCCACCTGAAAAACATGTATAACGAAAGCCTTGAGAAAGGGATTCTGCCTGAGGACCAGCGTCTGGAATCTATTGTTGTCATTCAGAAACAGGGAAAGCCCACTTATAGCTGAGGATCCTATCGACCAATTTCGTTATTCAATGATGAGGCAAAAGTACAGGCAAAACTCCTGGCTTCTCACCTGGTGTCAATAATCCCTTCGTTGGTCCATATCTACCAATCAGGGTTTCTGCCAGGGAGGAACACAGCTCTCAACATTCGCCGCGTTAACAACGTCCTAAGGTGCCAGACCTTTATTGAGGAAGATGCAGTGATACTCTCTTTGGATGCCTTCATAGCATTCGACTCTATAGAATGGCCCTATATTTTTGAGGTGCTGAAGCGTCTGGGGTTTGGCCCAAGATTTTGTTGTTTGATCAAACTTCTTTATAAGGACTTAAAAGGCCACGTGAAAGACAAAAATCGCACGTCTAGGAAGTTCCCTTTGGGTACAGGTACCAGGCAGGGCTGCCCACTTTCCCTTCCGGATCTTTTCCTTGGTTCTAGCTGTCAACCTGGGTGAGAGGAAACGTCTCAATTAGAGGGCTGAAATGGGCAGAGGGACACGAAGATAGAATTTCGTTGTATGCGGATGACATCCTGGTCTATCTCGCATCTCCCTATCCCTCAATACTTGCACTGTTGAACATTTTCATCAACTTTGGCAAATATTCAGGATATGCCATTAATTGAACCAAATCAGTGCTCTTTGTTCTTCGGGGCTCTGTCCCAAGGCTCCCTCAGGATATGATATTGAAATAGCTCAAGAAGGATTCCGATACTTAGGGGTTTATATTACACCGGACCCCCAACTCTTCTATGATAGAATCTGGCTGTCCCCCTAGAAAGGTTATGAAGTGATGTCAAATACTGGAGATCCTTGCTGCTCTCTCTGCTGGGCAGAGCTGCTTTGTTTGAAATGCTGGCTCTCCCGCGATTCCTCTGTATTCTTCAAAATTTCCCCTAGAAAGTCCCAGACTCATATTTCAAAAGTACTGAGGGTGAGGTTCGATTGCTGCTATACGATGGGGGAGTGGCCTGTATAGCGCTCCACAAATTGACTAAAGGGTGGTGTGATGGGTGGTGTGATGGAGGTCCCTGACGTCAAACTGTATTATTGGGCCTCGCAGCTAGTGGCGGTAAACCATTGGCTATATCGCTCCACGGTAGACCCTGCGTATATGCTGGATAAATATCAAATGGGAAGGGAAGGGTGCCTAGGAGCTTTATATACCAAGGTACAGAGAGGAAGATACTTGGGCCGTACCCTGCAGACGGTCGCCATCTGGCATCAGGCAAATAAACGCCTAGGTTGTATGGAAGTGTTGACCAAGGCAGCGCCCTAATGGTCTATTCAGAAACTCGGCCTCCTGTGCTTTCAACCAGGCTTTGATACATGGGACATGATTGGTATACCTAACATTGGCCATCTTGTGAAGAAGGGAAAAATCCTCACATTTAATAAACTACAACAGAAATATAAAATGGCCCAATGGGGATTATTCCGCTACCTACACATTCGCCATGCATCCATGGCAGCATTTCCGGACTAAACACCTTAATAGAATCGTCCCCCCTGGAGGACCGTCTGCTATCTGACCCCATGCCAAACAAAGCTATATCACTAACATATAGCAAACTTTGCAACAATCTCCCGGATCCCTTTCCGGCTTTGCGAGACAGGTGGCAGGGAGACGTAGGCCAACTTAAAGATGAGGAATGACAGACTGCACTGATGTCACCGAGGGAAGCAGCTATCACTCTCCAGTTTCGCTTGATCCAACTAAAAGTCCTCTATAGAACATACCTCACGGGAGGGACCCTAGTAAAAATGGAAACTAGACAGAATGCTCTCTGTCTACGCGGCTGTAATCAAGAGGCAACCTTTCCTCCCACTATATGGGATTGTCCCCTCCTGCGTCACATATGGGAACAGGTGACAACACAATTGCAAGACGCCACAGGGAAACAAATTGCACCCACACCATCACTGGGGCTTCTTAATATCTGGGATGCTACTGACTTTAAAGAAATAGAACAGCAATTAGACACGCTAGGATACACACTGGTCAAAAGAGCGATATCAATGAATTGGGGGGCAGCGGAGCGACCGTCGATCTTGCACTGGGCAGCAGAAATGACTAATGTATGGTTGCCTAAGGGCATAAGGGTATAAATCTAGAGGTTGCCCTAAAAAGTGGGATAAAAACTGGGGAGGGTGGAACACACACAGAGGCGGTTTATGTGTATCCCCAACGGTCGAATGGACATGTCAAGGCATACTAATCCGACATTCGGATTGTTAAACCAACTGACTGCATAATGTTTTTTATTATGAAACCATGGTATTATGCTACGTATGACACTTGTGTAGACAAATGCTTTGTGATGGTTGAAATTAATTAAAAAAAAAGTATTAAAAAAAAACAAGGAGCACAGATTGTCGGCACTCATCATCACAGAAAAGCAAACAACAAGGCAGTAAGGGTATACATTGTTGGCATCTCGGCATACCAATTGAGACGCCTCCAATTGGTTCAGAACCAGGCGGCCAGGCTCATCTTTCATCAGCCTAAGTGGCACCATGTTAGTCCACTTATGAAAAGCCTTCATTGGCTTCCCGTGATCAAGCGCTGTGCATTTAAGACGGTCTGTATCATTTTTAAAGCACTACATGGTAACAGTCCGGCTTTTATTTCAGCCAGACTTCATCGTTACACTCCCTCTCAAGACCTTAGATCCTCCCATCTGAACCTGCTGGAAATTCCATCATCCAAACGGAAGAACTACGGCGGACTAAGGCTTGCAGCTTTGGCCCCTCAATTTTGTAATTCTCTTCTGGTTGAGATAAGGTATCTGACCTCTCTAGCCCAGTTTAGGAAACAGGTAAAGACCTGGGGCCTCATTTATGAAAAGTGACGCATCGCTGCGTGAAAACAGCGATGCGTCACTTTTCACTGCGCCCTCCTTGCGCGACCAATGATGCGTCATATTTACAGTACATCATGGCGCAAGGAGTTACAGATACGTCAGTATTTCTGACATATCTGTATGGCGCAAAAGTGACGCAACTCCAGCAATGTGTCCTTTCACATGGGGCTAGCCCCATGTGAAAGGGCCTGCGTCAGTCTTACACCTGCTGTGAGGCAGGCGTAAGAAATTGACGCATTTGTGTCCTAGAAGTGGCGCAGTGAAATCTTATAGATTTCACTGCGTCACTTCTATGACCCTGTCTTGCGCCAAAACGCCCCCCTTGCATACATTATACCTGCCGCAGGTATAATGTGGCGCAGGGGTTTACAAAGTGACGCATCTACCTAGATGCGTCACTTTGTAAATATGGCGCAACAAGGCGCATTTTTTATGCCACTGGTGCGTCACAAAAAGTGACGCACCGGCTGCGTAAAAGTGACGCACAGACTCATAAATGAGGCCCCTGGTTGTTCATCCAAGCACACAACGACTAAGCGATCCCCATGCCACTGCCTTGCCCGCTATCTGAGCGCCATGAAACCGTTGGTGTACGTGCGCTTAACAAATGCCTTTAACATATCTTAACATAAATTAAATGCAACGTTTAAGCCCAGCATCGCATGCTAGTTAAATTGCTCTCTGATTGGAGCTGCTAACAAGTTCTGCCTTGGAACATATACAAACGTGAGCACTCGCTGCCTCCCCGTTTTCAGTTGACCCTCCGTGAAAATCGGGACATGAGCTAAATTCGCCGAATTCTCCAAAGGCACCTGGCCAGCCTAATGTAGAAGCACCAACAAATCTGTTTCGGCGCCTGCGATCTGTTTTCTCCAGACCTGGAATAAATGTAGGTGCAGAAAAAGAGCCTGTATGACTTTTTGGCACACTCACTTTCCAGCCAGTCCGTATTCGGTGAAATAGACCTCAAAGGCTAGTCTGTTGCTTAAGAATATTTTCCCAGTAGGAGCTCATTCCAAAACCAGCAATCTTTCACAATTGTCTATGTTACATTTTCTCAAGGCGAAGTTGAAGGCATTTTTCGGTGGAAGAGACATACATTCCCGGAAAAAAAAATCTTGTTAAAAATAATTAAGAAGCGATCAAATTGTATAGCCTTTTAGATGAAGTCAACGTGTGTACGTGTACGGCAGTGCATACCAGCGTGCGCGTGTGTGCGTGTTTTAATACCACACAGTGTATATAACATAAAAAAAACTGCAGCCCGTGAACTCGGACTTTGAGAGGTGAAGTGGTCAAGTGAAGGCCAAACAGAGTAAAAGTCACACAACTTAAACTTCCCATGCCTAAACCAATGGCCATGTTTTGACCCTTGACCTTGGGCTGAGAGAACTTGGACCCCTCGCACTACAAGGGGATGCTTTTGAGGGGATGCCTTTGTTTCCTCAAAAACAATGATTTTCAGATTCCTGAAGAAAATTCATGCATTAAAGTGGAAAAGAAGCGACCCTCTGTGTGCCAAGCAGTACTGCTTCTGTATGAGCATTCAAAAAGGAAACAATTTCCCCAAAATTGGAGCTATAATTTATCAAATGAACGGCACAGCTGAACGTTTGACGTGATTGCCCTCGAGCCACCTTGTTGTACACTGAAAAATGAGCGTCTTCACACCGCTGGAGTTTTAATCTGTGCAACTTTGTTTTGATCTCCTTTTGTTAAGAATAACATAAAAAAATGCTGATGTGCTGTAACACGAAAGCTGTGGTCATTTATTGTGATTAAACTCACAATCCATGCAATCTACACAGTGCAGTGGTGTTGCAAGGGTGCGGTGGGGCCATGGTGTAAGCAAGGCAATATCCCCGCTTACCCGAGGTGGCTAGTAAAAGATAGCCGTAATTCACATGTAGTAGGACCATCACACCCATGGGACCTTGTGCCACTGCACTTGCTCTACTAATCATCACTTCTACCCTGAATTCACAGATAGTGTTCAAATCACTTCTGATTCAGCCAAGGCTGCTTAACAGAGCCCAGCGTTAATATGTACATTGTCGTGTCCTATGCAAGTCTGCTTTCATCTTGCATTCGCTTTTCCAGCTTTTTGTGGTGTATATTATTTGCACTTTCACAGGCACTTCTTACAGAACTTTGGGTGGCCAGGAAGAGTCAGTTTAACCAGTGCAACTTTCAGGCCATTATCCATCCTTATTTATTTAATCCGAGGAAGATTTTTGAGGTCGTGGGGAATTTTTTTTACTCTGGTGAGAAAGTGTTTGTCAGTGTGTCCTCCCACCCATCATTGTTGTGGGTGGGTCTACTCCTCTGTATTAGTTAATTGCTTACTCATGCAGTGGCTGTTTTTGCCTGTGGAATTACATCAGGGATACAAAAATCCAATGAGGTCTGCACCAAGGGTGCAACCTGCCCTTCAGTCACTTTATTCTCCAGCTGATGGATCCCTGCTTGACAATCTAACATTTCGTCATTTTCCTCCCTTCTCCTTCTCCCCGTTTTTTATACCGCCCCTTTCACCTTACCAAGCCCCTCTCTTCTCCTTTGGTGCTGGTGTAAAAGAGCTGACTATGGAGATACAGGTAAAGTGGCAGAAGGGCAGGGAGACAGGGCCTGACCTGTGTACACAAAATGGCCGTTCATTAAAATCTCCAGCTGCAGGGAGGCAGACAGGGCAGGCAAGAGTGATCATCTTGGAACTAGGCAGACCGAAAAGGTTGTGGGGAGCAGATAACTCCCCACCTCTATTCAGCAACTTTGCTTCTCCACCCCAAAAAATTAGAGGCACAGACAGGGTCAGCAGGGGGATATGGCCTAGGCCCAGTGTGAGGTCACAGATCCAACGTTACTGCAGACAGGTACTTATTGAGTTATATGCAGCGCACAAGTCCTCAAAACAGAAGTGGGGGGACGCTGACGTCCACGATAGGTGGCTTGCGCCATCTGACTCATTGCATCCCCTGGCTCACCCCTTAGATGCGATTGCATCAGAGAAACCAGCATGTGAGCAAAGTTCTGAATGAGCTCCGCTCTCGCCGCAGAGGCCAAAGAGTGAATGTGTGGCTCTATTTGCTCCAGTAATCGAGCTCCTGGTAAAATAAGTGGGGGGACACCGTCCACCCGCGTGGTACCCCGACTCGAGCCCTGGATATGCTTTATCTTTCCATTCCGGAAGTTGCAGTGTTATTTCTCTTCATTGTAAATACAGGACAACAGGTACCATGCAACGCTTACACATGGAAAAAGCGAAGCCCTGTAGCAGCAGAATAAGCATGATGAACCCTTACAATGGCTCAATGAGTTCAATGCTTGCTAGAAGAAGTCTCGTGAAGGTCACTAGTTCAAATCCTAGCAATGCAAACGAAGTCCTTCAGTTTAGTTGTATATAGCGCGAGCTCGACATGAAGGTATCTGAGCGCTGTACACAAGCATCAGTTGCGTTACAGACGGACACAATCCGACACATTCATGTTTTTTAGGCACGGGGAGATTCAGTGATTTACCCAGAATCACAGGATGCTGAGCGTCGCTGCCGAGACTCGAACCGGTTCTCCAGTTTCGAGGGCGACCGTTCTAGACCACGTGTATGTTAACATCTGTGTTGACAGTACTTAGAAACAGCGGAAATGCAGTGTGAAGCGCTATAAAAAAAAGTTATAATCACAACTGCAGAAGCATCAAGAGTGCGTTCTTTCTCTCATACAGGACAACCAGCGAAGACAGCCACAGTGTAGTTTCTCTTATATTCAAGAAAGTACAACCAAGACAGCAGCAGTCATAGACACAGATGACACAGCGCAGGTAGCAGCAGTGTAATCATCCCTCACACGTAGGCCAGACACAGCAATGGCAGGAATGTGCATGTTTTTTCTCATACACAGAACACACACAGAACACACACAGGGCACAACCTGCCACCGTGCAGGCTTCCCTCTGCCCCAGATAGCAATGGGACGCTATGGGTGGCTACAGGCCAATCGCACACTTGCAGTCTAGGATATATAATGTCATGGTACAGTGATGTAGTGCCTCTTCCTCATGTGAATATGCACTCAGTGCCTCAATGTAGTGAAAGTCTACCAACGAGGATGTAATATAGTTGACAGTCTAGTAGCTGGGGTGGGCGGAGCTAGGTGGGCTGAGGGGAAGAGGAGGAGTCAGAACAGGATGAGGGCAGTTAGAGTAGGGACAGGGTTGAGATAGGTTGCATACAATAAAGCTCCTAAGATATAAGAACCTGTGTCTGTGGTTCTTTGTAGCACGATGCTACAACTGGCGACGAAGGTGGGATGAGCAAGCCCACTGCGTGCAAAACCCCAAGAAGACACCCTGTCCCCTGCAGCGTCGAAAAGAGAAAGTCTGCTGCAGTATGTGATGCTGCCAGCCAAAGAAGAGATAAATAGTAGGTGACCCTGCCCCTCCTGTAATTGTGGGAGCCCAGAGGGAGCTGCTACCGCGAGCGCTGAAGCGCTCGAGAAAAGAAGAAGCCTTTGCACCGAAAACGCGAGCTCCACCTGATGCCTGAGCTTTGGCACGCTGTCGGCACCGGAGAGCGGGAACTCCGAAAGTGAGTTGGGAGCCGACCCCAACCCAACCTGACGACTGTAGTGGCCAGAGAAGAGTGAATCCTGGGGTGGATCGCCCCACGAAGGTCTACTGCTAAGCGCTGCTGAGCGCGCTGAAATTTGAGCCCGGGTGAGGTCCGACGTTGGAAAATCTCACCCCCGATGCGTGAGCTTTGGCAGGGCGCCGCTGAAGGAGCGCGAGACCCTGCAAAGTAAGGCGGGAGCCCACCCCAACCTCACCTGATTGTAGCAGTGACCAGAGGGAGCCAAATCTGGAGTATGCTGACCCTGGAAGCAACTGCCGGTGAGTCCTGTGTGAAGAATCGGGTCGAGTGCAGAGAGAGAAAGTAGTGCCTGCAGACAACTACGGCGGCCATCTTTGAGTCAGGCAACTCTTGGGACATCATCCCTGTGCGAACTGTAGGCGGCCATTTTGAAGTCAGGCAAGAGGCGATAAGCAAGCATTGATTGAAGCAAACAAACAAGCATTGGCAAGAAAAGATAAAACAAGCATTGGTGAATAGAGATAAACAAGCACTGGCAAGAACAAATAAACAAGCATTGACGAGAGCAAAGAAACAAGCATTGGCGGAGACCAAACAAACATTAGCACAAGCAAGCAAGCATTGATACATGCAAATAAACAAGCATTGGTGCATGCAAATAAACAAGCATTGGTACATGCACGTCAACAAGCCTTGGTATGTGCAGACAAACAAGCACTGGTAAATGCCAAGAAACATGCATTGGTAAGGCAAATAAATAAGCGTGGATAACGGCGCGTGAACAACAATGAACAAGTCTTGGCAACCAAAACAGAATAAGCATATGCAACCACAAGAGTGACTTAACAAACATGCATTGACAAAAACAAATGTCAGCACGGGTGGAAACGCGAACTTTGAAAAACGCAAGCGAATGCGCAGTAGCGAATGTAATGAAGTAACACGTGTCTGTAAAATAAAAGAAGCACAAGCGAACACCAGGACCAAGCAAAGACAACAGCACAATGGAACAAGCATAAGCAAATGCAAGAGACAGATAAAGACAACGCTGAGCACAAACCGAAGAGCGCAGAAGGGAGAAGAGCTGCTGGGCAGAACTGCAGAAGACCCAGAGGAGGGCAGTCCTACAGAGGACCCCGGAGAGAGTAGAACCATCCAAGTTCATTCACCGGCGCATACTGTGATGGTTACAAAGACTATCAATTTCTAAGTAAACGACCAGACCAAAGACCTTGACCAGAATCTTCTTCTCTCATGGCGGGAAGAGACGTAGCACAGCGGGTCACTCCAGACATTGAAGTACCGCCCCCAGCGGTGCAGACTGATGATTGGATCTCGGATCTCAAACGACACTGGTGGCTCGAAGCTTTGGAAGATTTCTTAAAAGCCAATGGTGAGCAAAGAGAGAGAAAATGTCTGATGCTACTCCTCCATCTGGTGGGTCCTGAGGGCCGATGCCCAATCAGGACATTTTCCAAAGAGGATACAGAAATCTATAAAAGACTCCAAAGGGAGCTCTGTGCCCATCTCAACGCACAGACAGATGTGGATCACAATCGCATGGTTTTCAATACAGCACGGCAGGAACCAGGCGAACCGTTGCCAAATTTCATCACTCGGTTACAAAGTCTGGTACGAGTCTGCCACTTCAACACTTTTACAAATGAGGATGCGGTTCGACTTCGGATAGTTGAAGGTTGCACAAACCCTGACACCAAGCGCAAGATCCTGCAAGGGCATTGGTCGTTAAAGGAAATCATCAAGAAGGCCGAAATTGGAATGCAGATCAAAGCAAGAGACGGATTGAAGGTCGTGCACCTGAGAGCAAACCATCAAGATACCTGGGAAGATAGAACTCAGAAAACAAACAAAACTGAAAGGAGAGAGAGGGAAGGCAGACCAGCAAAAAGACAACGGGAAAGATACAGTGACAAAGAAAGTGACAAGGACTACTCAGAGTCAGATGACTCAGAGTCAACCATCCAAAAGACAATTCCAAAGAGTTATTCACCCCCCAAGAGTTCCTCAAGGAGTTATTCAAAAAGACAACGGGAAAGATACAGCGACAAAGAAAGTGACAAGGATTACTCAGAGTCAGACTCCTCAGCGTCCGACTCCTCAAAGTCAAACAAGGATTACTCAGAGGAGATGACTCAGAGTCAACCATCCAAAAGACAATTCCAAAGAGTTATTCACCCCCCAAGAGTTCCTCAAGGAGTCATTCAAAGTATGACACACAGTACTCTGATGAGGAAAGAGCATCAAGTGGGACAGATCGCACTCCTGGACAAGAGGGCATCCTGCACAACAAGTGGGAGAGAAAGACAAACCCTAGAAGAAGGGGTCGCACTGGTCAACACCGGAAGTCGGCGCAGGAACATCAGTCGCCAAGCAGTGAAGACGAGTCCAAGGAAACATCTGGCAGGAGAACACATCACCCCCAGATCAGAGGTGTTAGAGCATCAAACAAGCGTGAAGGAGAAACAGGTCGCACAAGACGGACTGATCCTCCACAGCAACAAACCAGAAAAGATCCATGCATCTTTGGCTCCCGCGACAACGAAGAAACGGAGAGGAAATCGTTAACTTCAGGCGAGAAGGACAAAGCGGCAAAAGCTTGGGATCAAGCACAAGGAACAAGCACGGGGTCATCAAACAACCCCCCAAATGAGACAGCATTGAAGATGCTCCAACAAAGGCACACGGAGAAGCATCTCAAAGACAATTCAAAGGGAAAGAGCAATTTGTCACGGACTACGGAATTCAAAAATCCATTACCCAAGACAATTTCAAAGAAATGTTTGAGAAGGAATGGGAAGAAGGATCTCTCTGACGCGGAGCGCACATCCATCCAATCCTGGAAGTTGACAAAAGACTTCTCTGACCCAGAAAGCACGTCTATGGCCAGGAACTGTCCGATCCTTTAAAAGGGGTATGGCCCGGACCTCCTCTGATTCAGAGAGCGCATCTGCCCGATCCTGGAAGTCGACAAAAGACTTCTCTGACCCAGAGAACATGTCTGTCCAATCCCGTGAGTCGACCAAGTCATGGTCCCGACAACAGACATGGCGTCAACCACCCGAACGCACCATGAAACCAAAGGACATCCTTCCCGTCAAGAGCAACATGTCACACACTAAGGTCTCTGAATACTCAGTCACTCCACCGGACAACCTGTCATGTCAGTCACAAGTATATCCAGACACAGATCAGACACCGTCACCCCTGAAGGGGTCCGCGAGGCTGACTCACAGGACTTACAAAAGGAAAACAGAGACAGTGGACCTTAGTAACCGGATGGGAAAGGACCAGCCAGTGACTCCGCAAGGAAAGCCGGACGTGTCAGGAGAGAGGGATCATCAGATCAGAGAGAAACATGCCTATGCACAGAAGCCGGGCGTGTCAGTAGAGAAATATCATCAGATGAGAGAGAAACATGCCTATGCACCGATAGCTCACGAGCTCGCCAGACAACCCGAGGCCGTGAATGAGTTATCGAACCAAACCAAGACCGTCTCATCAGATAGCACCGTACTGTCTGGCATACATGACCCTGAATTGGAGGGCAGTGTTGCTCTCGACCGGACTAGCCAAAAGGAAGTAAAAGTAGATGCGGGTGCTCGGAAGAGGACCGGAACATTATCCACTCGAGAAAGAGATCGAGCATCTGAACCAACCGTAGTTACACCACCGGAAGGAAACATGAGGACTGCGGACCGTGAGAGTAAACAGTTTACACGCAACGTGGTCAAGAATGCATTGATCAAGACAACAGAAAGATTGACCAAAGCCAAGCCCACCACTGATTCAACACTACTGAAGCTTGAAAAACAGGCCGTCCGCCGACCCGTGTGGTGGATTGAAGAATTGCGAACACTGAAGACATTAAGCTCATTTTGTTAAGAAAGGGGGAGATGTAATATAGTTGACAGTCTAGTAGCTGGGGTGGGCGGAGCTAGGTGGGCTGAGAGGAAGAGGAGGAGTCAGAACAGGATGAGGGCAGTTAGAGTAGGGACAGGGTTGAGATAGGTTGCATACAATAAAGCTCCTAAAATATAAGAACCTGTGTCTGTGGTTCTTTGTAGCACGATGCTACAGAGGTGTACGTATAATGTGTGTTTCACAAGTCCTGATCCTAACAGATTAGAACGAGGATTAATAAACGGCCACTCCAAAGACCTGTGGGCACCATACAGGCCACACAATAGCATTTTAATCCCGTCAGATAGCTTAGCGGTTTATTCTCCTACCGCAGAGGTCGATCTGTGTATAAATCTTCATTTTTAGTGCTCCTGGGGTCGAATCAGTCTCTTATCAATACAAGGCTGACACCTAAAACATCTAACAGTATACAACAAGCATACCCTGCTCTCTCTGGAACACTCACACTGCTGAGTCTCTCTCACTCTGCTGTCACTATCACTCTGCTGTCACTCTCACTCTGCTGTCACTCTCACTCTGCTGTCTCTCACTCTGCTGTCTCTCACTCTGCTGTCACTCTCACTCTGCTGTCACTCACTCTGCTGTCACTCTGCTGGCACTCACTCTGCTGTCACTCACTCTGCTGGCACTCTCACTCTGCTGTCACTCTCTCTCTGCTGTCACTCTCACTCTGCTGTCTCTCACTCTGCTGTCACTCTCTCTGCTGTCACTCTCACTCTGCTGTCACTCTCACTCTGCTGTCACTCTCACTCTGCTGTCACTCTCTCTCTACTATCACTCTCACTCTGCTGTCACTCACTCTGCTGTCACTCTCAGTCTGCTGTCATTCTCACTCTGCTGTCACTCACTCTGCTGTCACTCTCCCTGAGATATACAGCAATGTCTCACACTCACACACTTATCTTTCCCTCGCACACACACTCCCTCAGGCATACACAGCTGCCTCTCTCCGTTACCCATACACAAACGGAGGCTGCCGTCTCTCTCCCTCACACACACTGTTCCTTTTGTGAAGCGCTCTGACACCTTCGGGTAAAGTCCGCTATAAAAATGCATAAAATAAATACATAAAATAAATAAACGCTGCTGTATCTCCCTCAGACAGACACAACTGCCTCACGCACACTGCTGTCTCCCACGGTCTGGGGCTGCGCCGGGCACGGACTGCCAGTCATGTGACCTGCTGGATGGGGCGCTGAGTCACACGGGCAAACCCTCCAGGATGGCGGCACCTGGGGTCGGACTGGGACAGTAAATAGACCCGGCACCTAAATAAACGCGGACCATGCAAGTGTTACAATACACGTTCCTAATGGGGCGGGATCTCTCTATCTTCCGCCTCGAGCAGCTTTGCATACCAATAGGCTATTTCTTTTTTTCTTGGATGCGGACCTAAAAAGAGCTGTTCCAGATCTCAATTCCGTTTGATCTCACCCTCTTCCGCTTCATACCATGATCTCAATTGGATATATTTGAACACCACCAAAACTGTGCCACTGACCTGGGAGCCGTGCAGGAGGAGGACTCACGGAGCAGCCTGCCCTTTAACCCTCGGGTTACCACTGTTACCGCCGCAGCTCGCCGCACCAGCTTCACGGGTGCCGCATCGCGGTTGACAGAGAGGGGCGGTGCTGCCTAGGCGCTTGTTTCAGGGAGCCGGTTTCGAGAATCACCAAGGGCGCGTGCTGCAGGGACTCGGAAGACCAGGAGTCCCTGCGTTGCACAGGTGCGCACGGACGCGCCCCCAGCGAGACACGCCCCCCGCCTGCAACGCTCCCTATTTTACGACCTGCCCAACGCTCAGCGGGACGCGAGCGAAACCCGGGCAAAGGGCGGGCAGTCTGTGGCAGTCAGGGGCTGACAGAGGCTAGGCTGGGCCACGTCCCTATTTTTCTTGCCTACGCTCGTGGTGAGTTAAGTAACAGCGCTAGAGGGAGGATGTCGACCCAATCAGGGAAATTGCTAAGGACTGAAGGAGGAGCAGCCGGGAGTTCCACTATAGGAACTATGGACCATTTTATCACCAGAGTGGCTGCTGTCATCGAGAAGGAGATTGTGATGACTGAGCGTCGCCTCTCTGAGGTCTATCTACCTTCTAGACGCTCCTCCTTGGGGGCTGTGGCCCAGGCTTTGACTTCACCATCAGGAAGGGCACCATTAGCTGACCCCTCAGACGCCACTGCACAGCCACGTCTGTCAGCTATAGGAGCAAGTATAGATAGATTAGAAAATCTTGCCGACCTATTACCTGCGGTGGCTGACACAGAGCGGGTGGAGGACACAATATTGCAAACATCATCAAGTCCCGTTAAAGGGCAGTCCTCCCCACTGTTACACCAGGATTCCATTGTGGAGCCACCACCACCCGG
The DNA here is from genome assembly GCF_964261635.1 of Lissotriton helveticus. Lineage (NCBI taxonomy): Eukaryota > Metazoa > Chordata > Amphibia > Caudata > Salamandridae > Lissotriton > Lissotriton helveticus. Next base: position 1,396,678,883 of record NC_136063.1, on the reverse strand, counting down.
TCAGCCCCAAGGCGTTTCCAAACAGGCGAAAAAGAAAAGGAAAAGGGCTAAGACCCTACAAAAAGGTTGCTACACCACATCATACAAATGCCCAAGGAAGCTAGGGCAAATGGGATTTGGGTCAAATGTAGGAACTAACACAGCTACAACTCACAATGGGACGGTAGGGGAGTCTCTGGGTGCGGGTACATCTTTTGATACGCCCAGTGTACTTCCTAAACCTCACGAGAGCACAGTCACTCCCTTTGATCCGGTCAATCTCAAACCTATCACGGATTTGATTAAAACTCTAATTGTCCCGCTGTTTGATCAACTTAAGGGTTTGGGGGCTAGACTGGACAAATTCGAACAATCCACCCTGGATAACTTTTTCTCACTTAAGACTCTCATTAAACACCAGTCTAAAACAAGTGAGGATTCAGAGGGTAGGAATATGGGAAAAGGACCGCCTCTAAATTCTCTCCCAGTGCAGGTTGCTCTTAACTCAATCCCTCTATCCGAGACTACAACTGGCAGGGATTCTCCCTTAGTCGCACCGGCTCTTTCACCCACTAAGCCAGGCCCCGTCCCTCCTATTTCTATTTTAAAAACAAAACCCCCTATGGTATCTAAAAATCAGCCCAATAAACCATCTCAAATACACACTCCGCCAGCCGCGGGGTTGGCTAAGAGTAATCAATCCGCTCAGCTGAGTGCAAATACCAAGGGGGTTGGGACCGCATCGTCAGCTAAGGTGCCTAGTCTTAACTTGGCACCTGATGCTGCCAAAATGGCTCCCCCTAAGGCTACCTCTCGGATACCCGCGGTTAATCTTCCCCCCGACTGCCACCCCTTTGTAGTAGTGCTCGTTAATGTTCCACCTTTGAAACCTAACCAGCCCGAGTCCCACCAGGCTCTAAAAAATAAGTGTCTCCACTGGTTAAAAGCTAACAAACCACTCCCAACAGGTATGGATGGACTAATCCTTGGTGTTCGAAGGGTTGGTTGGGTGGGTCAGGGTAAAAAGCGGTTGGAGGGAGATTGTATTATTATTAACTTCCAGGACAGTAGAGTGTCTGAGGTAATTTGTGGCCAAAAACAAGAAGGGGACGGCGCTGGAATGAGAGCAGTGGATCTGACCTACTTCTACCCTAGGTCTGATGGTAACCCGCCCAGGCTTGCAAATGGGGACATTTTCTTAGGCCCAAGGGGAAGTCCGCGATATCCCTTGGCGCCCCTCTTCCTGCCTCAAACTGGATGGCCGGAGATGACCTGGGGCCCCAGGGGTTACTGACTTAAGGCCGGGGGCGGGACTTTGTTAGAGAAATTGAGAGAGCCCCTGCCCCATCCCTTGATGCAGCCCCCATCGCCTCCTCCATCTGAAATCCACTCCACACTACTAGATGCTCCGGGAATGATAGAGATATCCGAAAAAATTGGAATCCCGATGGATCTCCAAGAGGTTGTTCCAAGACATGACCTGGCATCCGGGAACGTTCCAGCTGTGACGGACCCATTTTTTAAGGTTCTCAGCTGGAACGTCGCCGGAATTTCAGGGAAATTGACACTACCTGACTGGAATGCATTTGTGGATGAGCACTCCATATGCATTTTTCAGGAGACAAGGAGCATGGATCCTATTCATAAGGCGGGATACTCCACCTTCTTTATCCCAGCAGTGCGCTCAGAATCAGGGAGGGGACGCCCATCTGGTGGCCTTCTTATCTGGGTTGCTGCCGCATTGAATTGTAGGATGAGGGAGCATCAGATTGGTAGCCCGGACATCCTTAATATTACCTTGAAGGACTCCAGGGGTCGAGCCATTTTGAACATCTTTAACATTTATGCACGTGGCACTAAGGGTGGAAGGCAGTCCCCTATAATTGCCCTATTGGATGATCTCTTGAGATCAACCCCTTATAAGGCTTGTACCCTGGTTGCCGGTGATATTAACTGCACATTCGAACCCTTGGGCTCGGATGTTTCCCTGGACCAGGACCAGGAGGATGCTAGGAGGGGAATTCCTGCCCTTGAAATAGCCCCCATTACGAGGTGGACCGAGGTGGCCCTGCAGGTGTATACCCTCAGCTTGGAGTTTAACTTGAGGGCTCTAAATGGGAGGACAGAGTCGGAAAAGGGGGGGGTTCACACATACAACAGGCCCAACCACACATCAAGAATTGATTATATCTTGCTTGATGTGTGCTTGTGGAACTCGGTGAAGGACATGTCTGTGGTCCCCTCAATAGAGAGCGATCACAACTCACTTTCCCTAACTTTAGATCATTGGTGGCTAGTTGATAGGGGAAGCCTGGCACCCCCCCCCCCTGTAGTGGAATTGGCCGAGGCACAAGTAGCTTTGTGCGGGAGGAAAATAAAGGGGTCAAAATTGATTCTCTCAGAGGAAAAGGTTGCAGCCATAACGCACCGGCTAGCCCAAGCACAACTTAGCTCAGGGAACTCTGAGGGAGGATTGGGAATGGCGTGCGGAGTCTTTAGTGAGTTCACTGAGGCCCTTATCAAACTGTTCACTGCCCCCCCAAATAGACGAGCGACAATAGGAAGACAGGGAGTTTCCAAGGGATGGTACACCCACACATGTAGAGAGACCAAGACCAGACTGGTAGCAGCAGTCAAAGCCAAATCTCAAATTAAGATCAGAGAGGCTAGGAAGGCTTACTCCAGGTCCCTCCAAATTGCGAAGAAGGACTGGAAGGAAAAATTTTGGGCTGACTTACTAGCTGCCAGTAAAAGCAAGGATGCTAGAGGGTTTTGGAAACTGGTGGGTGCCCGCAATAGACCCGACGATACTTTGAGGACCTGTAACATCCCTCCTCAGAGTTGGTCGAAACATTTTGGATCCCTATATGCTCCTGTAGATGGCCCCCTAAATGATCCTGTCCCTGCCACAGCCTCGCTAGGAGACGTTACTTTAGATCTGTTTACGGGCAGGGAGGTCGAGGATGTCATAAAATGGGTGGCACCACGGAAAGCTCCAGGACCGGATGGTCTTCCGGGCGACCTCCTACGTGCTTTCCCATCTGACTGGGGCATTGTAATCGCTGCCCTTTTAAATGACATCTTAAAGGGTGGTCCCGTACCAGATTCATGGAAAGGGGCGGTGGTCGTCCCCATCTATAAAAAGGGCTGTAGGAACAGCCCAGGGAACTATAGGCCAATAAGCCTGATCGATTCTACCCAAAAGGTGGCAGGGAAGGTAATTCTGGGCAGGATTCTTAACTGGGTGGAAGAAAATAGAGTGCTATCTGACTTTCAGGCTGGGTTCCGCTCAGGAACGGGGACCATCGAGCAGGTTTTCAGATTAGCACTCCTAAATTGGAAAATTGTGGAACTAGGCAAGGGCAGTCTCTACTTGGCCTTCATTGACTTGAAGACTGCTTTTGACCTGGTCCCTAGGGAGGAACTCTGGAGGGTGCTTCAGGGACTGGGACTGCCTCCCTATATTCTATCCCTACTCATCAAACTCCACACTAGTAACTACGCCCAGGTCCGATGGGGGCAAAATGGGGAAACAACGGACAGGATACCGGTCTGTCGGGGAGTCAGACAGGGTTGCGTGTTAGCCCCCACACTCTTTTCGTTATACGTAAACGGTGTGGTTGAGCATCTCCAGCAAGAACCAGCGGACGCACCCTGTCTGGGGGGAGTAAGGATCCCCACTCTGCTCTTCGCAGATGACACCCTGCTTATTTCAAAAACTCCTCAGGGCCTACAGAAGCTATTGACCCGCTTCCAGGACTTCTGTGTATCTAGGAGTTTGGTTATAAACGTGGCAAAAACTAAATATTTGATTTTGCACCCCCCAAGGAAATTAGGAAAGCCGCCTATCTTGAACTCCGCCCCCTTGGAGAAAGTATCAGAATTCGACTACCTAGGGCTATGTATTACTGACAATATGAACTGGTCCGCCCACATTGACAAGATGGTTCTCAACCACAAAAAGGTAGGAGGTGCTTTGCTTAGAGAATTTCGAGCATCTCCGAGACAAGCGGTGAGCCCTGCAATTGAGATCTACAAGGCAAGAGGCGTAACATCAGCACTGTACAGGGCAGAGTTATGGGGTCATTGTAATATGGACTCTCTCACTAAGGCCGAGAACAAACTTTTGAAGGATCTCCTAGGCCTCCCTTCAAGCACCCCGACAGTCCCGGTGCTCCTGGACGTTGGCTGCAAGAATATTAAAGATCAGGCTCGCCTCCGTCCACTGCTTCTTTGGTCCCGCATTTGGAGGGTCCCGGAGCTGAAGTCCTATGCTGACGGCCTGGCAGAGATAATGAACATGGGAGGTTGGGCCAAGATCAAGTGGCTGAGGGACTTAAAAAGTCTTTTGGGGGAGTTGGGCTTGGGGGACTGTTGGATCTCAAAATCTGCCCCACCAAAGGCTGACCTCAAAAAGTTATATTGGGAGTGGGTTTCTGGCAACCTCATCAGGAACCATCACCATTGCAATCTGACTGCATCTTTTTTGGAACTAAAGGATGTGGCTGTTTTTGAACCCTTTCTGGACCTAATCTCCCTGCCAGTTGACAGGTCCCTGTACTACAAATTTAGGATAGGCACCCTTCCGATTGGGTCCTTTGTATCAAAATGGAAGGGAGCACACCAAACGTCCTTCTGTGCCCTCTGTCCATCTAGGCCAGAAACAGTAGCACATATACTCTTTGAGTGCCCAGACTATATTAAACCCAGGAGACATTGGCTCAAACCCCTTTTTAAACGCCTGGGAACACGTAGGCATTTGGTCGCCCTACGGATTTTAATGACCGATTCTGCCCCTCTAATAGTTTGTGGTGTTTCCAAATTTTTAAAACATTCATGGTTGATTCGTTGCAAGAGACTCTCAGTTTCAATTTAATTCATTTTTTAGCTAATTTATCATGGATTATTCCTACTTTTATCTGTTTTTACATTTAAATGTCTAACGTACACTGCATTGTTTTATAAATATGTCTCATGTGTATGTATGCTTTCAAGATATCTTGTATATCGAATAAAAGCTTTCAACCACCACATATTTGAATCTTGAAAATGTGGGACCAATCTTAGCCGATAAATATTCCCAGGGAAGTAAACCGTCCGAATCTACCAATTCCGACCATATCTGCAATCCCGCCCCTGTTAATGGAGCCGCTAAGCTGTCCTTCAAGCACTCTGGGGGTCCCAGGAGAATCCCATATTGGGGCTAGATTAGAGAAATATCCTAAACCCCAGATTCGCCTCAATTTATACCACGTTGACAAGGCGGTTTTCAAGACCTCTAGGCGTACTCGTTTAAAAAATTTGGGCGCCCCATATTGAAACAAGAACCAACCTTGCCCATTGTCTCCCTCTGCCAAGGCCATATTCCCCAAAAGAGTACCCCACTTAGATTCAGCTGGTGTTATAAGCAGCATCCTAATGCCTTTAAACTGAAATTCCATTAAGGACCAGTTGATGTCTGGTAGAGCCACGCCCCCTTTTAGAAGCTTCCAAGATCTTGGAACTACCCCGGAAGTGGAATAGACTGAGTTGAAGAGAATCTGGAGAATAGGCAAAAGCTCATCGCTTAACAATTTATAGATTTCATTAGGGAGGGAATCAGGGCCAGCTGCTTTTTTGTTTTTTGCCTTCTTAATTTGAGCCTTTATCTCCTCCACTGAGATGGGTGCTTCCAGTGATTCTTTAGCTGTTTTAGTTAAGACAGACATGGACTTATCCCTAAGCCATAAGCTAATTGCTTCTGGGGAAGGTGTTATTTCCTCACTATACAGGGTTGTAAATAAAGACCGAAGACAATTCCTAACATCATCAGGGTTACTGGATTTTGTTCCCAGATTGTCTATAAGTTCATTTATATCATTTCTTGCTCGGTCTACTCTTGCTTTCCAAACAAGCAAAGCTCCAGCTCTCTCCCCATACTCAAAGTTTTCCATGTTACGTACTTGCCATTGGGCCTAACATTTCCCATCGAGAAAGATCCTTAGGTTTTGTCTAGCATTCTCAAGGTCCTCTTCTAATTGCATTCTACACAAGGGGTGAAGGGGGAATAGGACAGTAGGGCAGCCGCCCACTCAAACGTCTTTCACAAAAAAGCCCTACTACGTCCAATGGCATCAAAAGATTGACTACTTAGGACATCTGGGTTTAATTGTGAATAATTAATACCCCTATTATAATTTTAATAATTCAAGTCCTAAAGTCAAGATGCTTAACCCAACACGGAATGCACAGGTCACCTCACATACAGAACAGAAAGTAAAGAATGTGAGAAAACAGAGAGAGTACCTCACGGACGTAACACCCGAGGGGGTTCCCAGCTAGTGTTTGCCGGTATACCCACTTCTCATCATAGGCAACTCTCTCTGTGTATGTGAATAGACAAACCACAGTAAAGAATGTCAAAGTGGTGTGTGAGAATAAAGTTGACACAAGACAGACAGTGTACGTGAATAAACAAATCCTGATGTGTAAATTTGGGTGTGTAAATTCACCATCAAACCCCAACAAAAAAACCAACATATAAAAGATGAGAAGTCGTGCTGGCTATCTGACTTTATTCCTTGCTGCAGGACTTCCCGATTAAAAATGGTTAGACTTTACCATGTTAATTTCTTTGGACATAGACCGACATGTTTCATTGCTCCTGTGTGAGCAATTTCTTCAGGGTGAAATATGGGGTCATTATTCTCACTCTTCACTTAGTACAGGACCTGTGCACACACAAGATAAAAACCGGAGTTGTTCAGCACTGCACCGCAGCTTACAATATAGTTTTCAAAATGAGCATCCCATTGAGCGGGAATCCACCACACACACATGTTACCTTAAGCTTGCCCAGTCTGAGCATACCAGCAAGCCACTTGACTACGCATCTTCCGATCACGAGTCTGCTTGGCTCTACTATTCACGAGCCAATCTGCAGAAATGACAGTTACAAGATAAGATCGGAATTAAAATTTCATACCCCATCTTAAATACAGATCTTAATTGAGGCCATACATATCGGAGTGCATATAATAGTATGTATCCTCATTAGGGTTAGCAAAGACACCCAGTAGTGTAATGCCACGGTATTCATGGCTCAAATCTTAAAGGCACATTCTATTTCTCGATAATCATCTGGCTTTGCTTCTTGAGATGATCCGGCGCCCTGCTCATAATCGACAGGGCTGTTACTATTCTTCCCTTAACAATCAATGAGTATGTATCCCTTGTCATATAGTCTCGGGCACAGGCTGCCCATCCCGGACTATCACAAACAAAGCCCTCCGGCCCAACATTCTTACCGGCAAGCTTGCGCACCGAGCGGGCCATAGTCTAAGCAATTGCTCAGTTTGCCACTCCTCCCACTAGCTCCTTACCTCTGCCGCGTCCCTCCGGCGCTTCCGACGGTCCTCGGAAAGCGCCGGGGACGCGACCCGGAAATAGCCACTGCGCAGGTGTCTCGCCCATCACGCAACGTGCGGCAGACATCTTGGAGTGGTATTTTCTAAAAATGTTAGTGGAGAGTCGTAACCCATGATGATATATTGGTCATCCATCAATCGTGAATCAGATCTACTAGCAGGGGCGTATAAAGATATTCATCCCGCCACCTACCCAATTATATATTCTTCGCCGCCTTGATAATAGTTGGCATGTTAGACCTTAACTGTCTCGTGATTGCGGCGGCCATCTTAGAGCGATGTTCTGTGTTGTACCATTTACCCGAGATATCGTGGGGGGGATCCTAGCACTCATTCACTCTTCGTTACGCCTCGGTTATCGGGTCAGGTGGACATTTTTGGAAATCCAATCTTAATGGTGAAGTTAAGGGAAAATGTACATACTTCCTGGCGTCTGTAAAAAATTTGCCACTCTCTAGTATTATGGGGCATATTCACAACGGGCTCATCATTATCCAGACCGATGTTAGTGGAGTTTAAGGAAAAGTACTACTTCCTAGTGTATGTTGATGAATACGCCATCCTAAATGTTATGGGGCATATTCAAAAACAAACTTGTCCTTATATGAACCGAAGTGTGGTAAAAAAGGCGGAAGATGTATTCTATAGAGATTCCCTGCCCTTTAATTGTGTAAGAAAGTTTCATCATGTAGGAAAAAATTCCAATTACTCATCTGATCATGCTTGATTCATTACATGTGGGAACACAAGACATAGTTAAATAGATGGGGTGACTGCCCCCGCTGCTTCCACATGTTTTTAAGAAAAAGGCTTAGGAAATGATTTTCATTTATGTTGTCTCCAAAGTAGGTGTTTAAAATTGTCTCCAAACTAAGTGTTTTAAGTAGGAGAAAGCCAGACAACACAGAGTAAGCGGCCCTAGATTACTAGGGGATGGTAGTTCCTTTACTGCCCCACATCTATTCAACGCCTGCTGATTTTGTTCCATTCAATATTATCATTGAGGCCCTCCTGTTCCGCTTTTTCAGAGTAGATCCACATTAGAGCCTCTTCTAATTGCACCAAGCCTCTGGAATTCTCCTGAATTACTTGATTCCTTTTCCTTTCAAGGGCCGATATTCTTGACTCAAGAGACTGCAGTTCGTGGGCGTTTTTCTTGTTTTTAATTCTTATTTGGGTACCCAGCACCCCTCTCAAATTAGCTTTATATGCGTCCCAAACCTGATCTATTGAGGTAGAACCCATATTAAAAGCAAAAAATTCAATTGAGGCCGCTTTTATTGCCTGGATAATATTTGTGTCCGTCAAGTAGGCTCTATTCAGAGTTCACCTCGGCTGTAGACATGTTCTACTTGTGGAGAATGTAAAGAGTAAAGGGGCTTGATCCGAGAGATGACTAGGTGCTACAGAGATATTTTGAATCTTATCTAGGGCTTCTTTATTGATTAAGACATAGTCTATTCTTGCCAAAAGGTAGTATTTTTAACTGTGAAAAGTAAAACCCTGTAAACCCCCCATCTTTGCTCTCCAAACATCCACCATATTGATATTAAGAAGGAGATTTTTCAGAACCCTTCTAGATCTAGGAGATCCGATAAGGCAACTACGATTGGACCTATCCTTGACTGGGTCAAGGCGGATGTTAAAGTCAACTCCAACAATCGTTGGAGGCGATGCTGAAATAAGATTATCTTGCAATTTAATGAAAAAAGAGGGGTCGTCCACATTAGGACCATAAAAAGAACTACATGTAATTGTTTACCCTTCCAAATGTAGCTGGGCGATAATCCATCTTCCTGATTGGTCTGTTAAAACCGATTTTATCTCACAATTAAAACCTTTCTTAACCAATATTGCCACCCCTCGGCAGTGCACCATTTGCTGAGAGTGGCTAAAACATTGTATCCAGGGGAGTTTGGAGAAGATGTTCTTAGAGTCTATTTGACTTAAGTCCGTTTCTTGTAATAAACAAACCTGTACTGGCAGCATCTCTATATATTTAAAGATTAATCTTTGTCGTCTTGGGCATCTTAGGCCGTTTATATTCCAAGAAATACATTTAATATTACGACCCTTCATTTTGTTTTTTCATCTTGCCTCCCCTACTTAGCAAACAGCCTTTACAACATAGTTTGAATAACCAGTGAGATGAGAGATTTTTTTTCTTTTTTTTTCTGCCACCCTGTGCTCCCTCCCCGACTGTCCTTCCCACCATACCACCCTGTGAAACCCTGACCCATTAACCCCTTGAGGAACCCTACCTACCAAAAAGGCTATGCGCCTATTTGGGCGTTTCCCCCTCTGGGCTTTTTAGTAAAAAACTTATTATAATGTAAACTTAAACTGGCAGCTTGGCTTGAGGCTTTTATTTAGACTTCTATTTCGCCCCCTCACACACCTCCCTGTCTTTCAAGCTGAATTTTTGCTATTAGGGTGTCGACTTCTTGGGGAGAGCGGATCATGTGCATGTGATTATTCCACATAACCCGCAATGTCGCTGGAAATCTCAGTTGAGCCTTTGCCCCCAGCCCATTCAGCTCTGGTAATCTCTTCCCCAGTTCCCACTGCCTTTCTGCTGTTATATGGGAAATGTCTGATCTACTAAAAAAAAATGAAAAGGGAGACTGTTCTGCAAATGGGGAGGAGATGGCACCTTCCTTCAGAGCTGCGGACAGGATTTGTTCTTTTACTGAATAAGACAAAAAATTAACCAAGATTTTCTGGGGCTTCGACCGACCAGGATTCCTTTTAAACGGGTCTCTATGGACTCTCTGTATTTCATAACTTAGGTCAATTCCCGGGTGGTCTTTAAGCACTGTATGTTTCAAGAGTGAGATTAAAAAACCCTAAATGTCATCCCCTTCCATTGCCTCGGGTACATTCATAACCTTCAGGTTATTTTTTCTCGCATGATTCTCCAGCCTCTCGAGGTCATCTTTGAGCTCCTTATTTTGGACGGACAATTTCCCCAGCTGTGACGCCGTGGCCTCTATTGCAGTTTTAATCTTGGGAATCTCTTCCTCAATTGCGTCCATCCGTGCAGCAACTACTTCCAGTTTCTGGGCCAATAACTCGCAGGAGTACCGAATTGCCGCTTGATTAGCTTCCGAAACCAAGAATCTATTAGCCAAATCGGCTTGGTTTGCCTCGGAGACTGTAAACCTATTGGTCATCTCCTCTTTCAGGGCCAGTAGAATATCTGCCAGTGAGTGGGAGGTTGGAGCTGGAATTTCCTTGATTGCCAGGGGGCGGGTGGAGCCTTCCTTTGCCACTTCTTCATTTTGCTCCTTAACTGATGTTTATAACGAATCTGGCATGTCTCTAGCATTCACTTCTAGCCCCTGAATAACTTCCTCCTGCTGATAAAATATAGAGAATCTGTTGATAAGAGTTATATCTGGGTGTATTTCCTGGACCTGATTAAATGTGGATTTTAATGTGAGTTCTGCCGCTTCTTTCCTACCGGCCTAACTGCTATCCATAACGCTAAATTCAGGCAGGATTTTCTCTTTTTCATGCAGACTGTTCTCTTCAGGCGCCTTTTGTAATGTAGTGGCTACTTGAGGTTCATGAAGAACTTGAGGCTGTGCTTGTGTCTGGGGATTAGGTTGAAGTTTAGGAGTTTTAGAAGAGGTAAGAGACATGACCTGATAGTAAGATTTCAAAGATGGCGTAATTCTTACTTTGGTTTCTATGGACTTCTTTTCTCTTAATTTTGCCTTATTCTTATGTGCTTTTAAAAGAGCTGGTGTTACTGGTGATCCTAAATGCCCCTCCTGTTTAATCTGTTTACCTTTCCTGGTCACAATATTTACTTCTGCAACAGGGGGGGGGAGATTCGCTGAGGAAAAATTGAGTGAGTGATCAATTTATTTATTCGAAACAATATGTGCTGCTCTAGCTCTTAATGAATACCTGGTAGGTTGGAGGGCAAAAATACCCTCTTGTGAAGATGCTCCACTCTCCATGCAGTCAACAAGCACCTTGCCTAATATATCCCTCTCCACAGCAGCCAAATTGTTCTTAAGTTTGCCCCTTTTATCAGCAAGGTGAAACTTGCCCGATCCTTCCAGGCCTCCAGTCCAGCACCCTCTCCCTGCACCAGCCAATCTGGCCTCAGAGCGCCGTTTTTACCGCAACTAAACCGCTGCCCAGCCCGCCTCAGCTCTGTCGGGGCTCTCCCCCACCTACAGCTTGCTGCACGTTTGGTTACCATCACTCGCTCTGGCTCCGCCGCGTCGAGGGTTACCCAGCCCACCAATCGCGTCTCTCCAATGAGCACACCGCAATCTGAACCGGAAGACCAGCAGAAGGCTCCTCTCCTTCTCTCCCCCGTCCTCTGCACGAACGCTGGATCCCGAATCGCCGATGGAGACGCCCCTGAGAGCTCAGAGGCGGACGCCGGCAGAGACGCGGGCACCGACACCAAATCATCAGAGTAAAGGTTAGATTTGATCCAAACCATTATCAGGGAGGTTTGTGGAGCAGGAATTTCAGCTTTCTGCCCCCAAAGTCATGCCGCCATTAGAGCCCAGAGGGAGAACGCCCGCGGCCGTTTCAGTCAGCGGCCGCCATGTTCCTCCCTAGCGTTCCGTGCACCACAAAGCACTGAGACTGTTGCCAGTGAGAAAAGGGAAAACTGATTTACTGCTGTGATAATGCTGTAGCTATTTAGTGAGAAAGAGTAGGTTGTGCTATGCGAAAGGGAAGGTTGTACTGCTGCTGCCCAATTTATGGCTGTTCTGGGAGGTGACAAGTGTTGTGCTTCTGCCAAGCTACATATGGAGGGAATATTGAACTTTGTAGAATCTATAGAGAGTGGAAGCCTGTGCTGCTACTGCTTGATGTGAATCTGTTTGGCCAGGGATTGAATCTTGTTCCGATGATATACCAATGATAGTTGACTTCTACCTCTGGTGTGTGGGGGATAAGCTTGAACAGTTGGTAACTTGTTTATTTTGTGTGGGTTTGTGACTGCAGTATTGCTCCTCTTGCATTGTGAATGCATGAGAAGAGAGAACTCTCACAAAACAGATAAACACTTTTGCTATGCATAAAGGGAAGCAGTCACAGTTTAAAAAATGAAATACAACATTTAGAACAATGTGAAAACTGTGAAGCTGCTGTTAAACCTGACAGCCTTAGGGTGGTCTACCCTCAAACCTTTTGCCCTCTCCCCTCCTGTACTGCTGAAATTCATTTTGTTGGCTTTAGGACTCTGTGCACTTTACCACTGCTACCCGTGCTAAAGTGCTTGTGCTCACTTCCTTAAGCATGTTAAAATTGGCTAACGCCCAATTGGCATATTTAATTTACTTACACGTTTCTAGTAAAGTGGTACTACATGTGCCCAGAGCCTGTTAATTAAAATGCTAATAGAGGGTCTACAGCACACATTGTGCCACTCACTTAAGTAGACTTTTTAAGGCATGCCTCAGGCCTGCAAGTGCAGCCTATGTGCAGTTTTTAACTGCAATTTAGACCTGGTAAAATACACCTTTTGCCAGGTCAAAACCTTCCTTTATAATACATTTGTCACCCCTAGAGTAGACCTTAAACAGCTCTTTTAGCAGGAGCGGTGTATTAAAAAAGTTGGACATGTAGTATTAAGTTTTACATATCCTGCCAGAGAAAAACTCTTAAATTAATGTTTCAGTACGGCAAGACATAGCCTACCTCTCCCATAGGATAACATTGGGTTACCCGATTATTTTTACTAAGTGATAACTTTTGTTTTAGAACAGGTTGAATTGTCATGTATACACTCAAATGAATTGTAATTTAAAACCCCCTTTAATAGTAAAGTTCGATTTTAAGTAACAATTCTAAAAATGGTACTTTTAGACATTTTACATTTTGTTGTTCTATCCATTTGGTGCCTGCAGCCTGTATCCTGGGTCACATGACTAGGTGTAGTTTTCAGTTGGCCTTTGTGTATTCCTCCCAGACAGTAACTGTTCAATGAAGAGTACCACCATGCAATTATTTAGTGGACCGGGCTTAGGGAATATAAAACAATACATAGTCAAAGAATCAGGTAGCCAATTAATGTACAATGGATCCATCAATGTAATCATTCCTAACACATTAATATTTCAGAGAGATTCCTTTTATTTCATTGATAGTTCAATATTCATAAAACATTCATAGCAATATGATAATAATGATAATAAAAATGTAATTGCTGCATACATTCAAGATGATTGGTTCTTATATGTCTAATTTTACATTGAAAGTGCAATATTCCATAGAAACAATGTTATCAATCACTAGACACACAAATTATTACCAAGCCACAAACCCCCAACCATTCCTCCATTCATACCAATCACTCAATAACTCATACTCCACATACTGATCAGTACTCCCTGCAGGTACACAAAAAGACACAGAGAGGTAACCCAGCTTCCTTCTTCCATCAATGTGTCATGACCAAGAGAGCAAACATACGGTCAACGCATGTTTCAGTGGTCTCAATCTTCAGTGTCCTTCCTTTGGGCATAAACACATGGGGTTTGTGTAGCTGTCACTTTGAAGGGCTTCCTTCACTGTTTCTTGTATCCAGGATAATTCATTGGCCCAGTCTTATGTTTAGTGTTGCTAGCCCTTTGTTACATTCCAATTAGTAAGCCTATATGCAAAGAAAATGTAACTACTGCAGGGCATGCGTGGATGTCTTCTGTTATTCTTCTCAAATTACATTACCATAGGAATAGGCGTAATGTGTCTGTATATGTATTTCTTCTAACAGATAAACACCTCCAAGACCCTGTCCTCCTTTACAATATTAATCCTCTGGTGCAGCTTAATCCCAGACAATGGCACAAAGGGTGACAAAGTTTTGGCAGGATGGACAATCCTGCTAGGATGGGAGGGTCGGAACTGTGTACACTCACAAAGGACTTCACACTAGCCTTTTGCCACCCCAGACATCTAGGGACTAGGGCAGGGAGGAAGGAAATTCAAGAACCATCGGGCGGGACTCAAGAAGTTTCTTCCACTTCATAGTTGGTACCAGGTATAACAAGCATTGACATAGCCAATAGGTCTCGCCTTTGAGTCCTTATAAGTCTTTAGCCATGCAACACTTGATGTTGTTGCACCAAGGATATTGTGCTGCATAACTAAATACTTATAATGTCGCAAAGGCGAGACCTATTGGTTATGCCAATGCTTGTTATAACTGCCGGCGCTGAGCCCGGGCAGGACCCAGCCCACTTAAAGCCCTGCTTTAGTGGAATGCCCACCCATGGTGTTAGGAGTCTACCAACCACAGCTTAACGGATACAATCATCCTTGGAAAATCTATCCCACCTAGTTTCATTAGTCACTTTCACGTCCGAGATTCTACTGTTGTATTTATTTAACGCTCATTGTCTAGAGCGATCTTATTGGGAAGCAGTGGAGTGCTGAAGGCCGGCCACTGTTAAAGGTTTGGGGTGTTTTTTTAACATAATGCTCATGTAGACATTTTCCAGGTGTACAGTGAGCTATTCCCCTTGCCCCTTCTAGCTAGAGATTTAAAGTATTTATTTTGATGACATTAAGACCTGGCTGACTGTAAACTGACTTGTTCTTAACAGGTCCAAAATGGAGGTTATTCTCTTCGGCTGTAAAAAAATAAACATTCCCTTGCTGCCCTTTCTTCTTAAGCTGTAGTTAATGAAGAAAGTGAGAAATTGAGCTAGGGTATTTATTTAACTTCAAGGCCGCCCCCTCCCGTTTTCACCCCCTTGTTAACTAATTGTCACGGAGCCGTTATCAGTTTATGATTTCAATTCAAACCTATCCTCCTTTGTTTTACTGAAAAAATAAACTGGACGCTTAACATCAGAGCAATTAAATCCGTTTCTTCATTCTTTACTTTAAATTGCTTTAAATGTCTGCGTCCAAGAGCACAAAATGTAGTTGTGGGAGTTAAAGGTCGTGTCAGCAGCCCATGGGGCATTGCATTGGCTTCCGGTATTTGTTTTAAATTGGGTTATTTGAAGGCCCACTGTAATTATGAGATTCTGTGCCGGGGTTTATTTTGCATAATTATGGATGTGCCACATAATCCAAAATCTGCACCATAATCTGCAGGTTTTTAACAATTTTTTTTTAGATTAAACGAATCCAAAGTTAATAAAAACGTGGTCACATGTGTTTGCCCGCAGTGGTATTAATGAGGTAAAATGTTTGCCCAAACTGTATTACCATATAAAAATTACAAAATAATTAAGTCAAACTATCAAAAAATTATACTGCATAATTTACCTGTATTTGACACATAATATAGTCAACCCAGGTTCCCCATAACTTGGTGCTCACCTCCCTTATAATTCCAGTGGCCCTAGTTATTTGTCTTAAATTGTACATCTCTGAATACAACGTCGCTTCCTGGAGTATGGCGAGTGCCTGATTGATGCTGCGAAAGTTCTGCTCATCTCTGCATCGATCTCTCTTTAAAAAGAAAATGAAGACCGGTCTGCTTGGCTAACGAGTGAGTTCTTTTACGAGCTGGCTGAGTCTCTTGGCGCTTTCTAAATTGTCAGTCAGTCCCCAGATGAACACCTCTACGCAGCTCAGACAGGTTGAAAGTCTACTTCAGAAAAGTGGTGTTTGTTCTAGTTGGTGCTACAATAGGAGCCGTACTATAAGCGAACTGCTGCGGAGGGAAGGGAAAACTCGATTCTCGAAAATAAAGCAGTGGCTGCAGCTCACAAGATCAGAGCCTGTGTTGGGGAGAGATTATTGATAGTGTGGAAAAGGAACCAGACATCAAGGAAAGCGGCAGCGAAGAACAGCGACGGTGTTCACCGGCCTTGGGCTTGGGCTACTTATTGTCAGATGTGAGTCAATGCAACTGATTCATGCACAGCTATCTGAATAATTTCCAGGTGCAATATAAAAATATTTTAAAAAGTAAATAGGAACCCATGGAGTGTAGTTGGTACCCGTGCTGAAATGATCTAACAGATATAATACGATCTGAAAGTCAGGGGCGCATGGAAACTTGCAGCGTATTATCCACACATGAGGAAGATGTTCAAGATTTTAACATCTAAATTCTTCTGGAACTTTGCACCCAGCACATATTCATTATGAGTTCAATAACTTATTTAAACTCTCTCCCGTGCGCTATTTCCCAGGTCTTCCTGTAGCCGCTTTGAGTCAAGCTGGGTTGGTTCATCTGTGCCGGCCTACAGATGCTTAATTATAGAACTTCAATCATTAGTTCATTGACTGAACTCTTTCGAGTTGGAACTCAGGGTCCACAGCTTAGCTCCGCATCTGTTAAGCAGTTGTACTATACTAACTAATATACCAGTGCCTTTGCTGTACTGTAGGGCTGGGGCATTGTCCGTTGGCCGTGACTCAGCAGTGGGTCACTGCAGGCAGGCGCTGAATTGCGATCACTGTGACCTGAAATATCCAGAGATTACACTGCGCACCAGTAGACCACTGCACATGCCCTCTTCCCCTATACCGGAAATGCAGGTTGAATCTTCTGACATGTAGCGTAAGTGCTGATAGTAACTACTTGCCAATAACAGTCTGGCAGCCCTGGCAAGAGTTGCATATTCTGAACATTGGCAGCGCCACATGTACAGTGTGCTGGTAGCATTTCCAGATGCACACAACACAGGGCATGTAATACCTGTACCGAAAGATTCAAGCGTAGTCCATACCATTCGGCTGTCAGTCTCCTGCCAAAAGGACGGTATGTTCTTTCTCATTCACAATTTTACAAAACCAATGCACAAACGAAAGCGCCCCAAGATCATTCCACCCTTCACTTGTTTGGGATTAGTTTACCGGACACCGTTCTAAGTTGGATGGGATTCGTTATTTACATAGTTGCGTGGTTTAGATCGCTGCAGCGATTGGAATTCTTGGAATTTGAGATGAACTTGAAGCCATTCCCTTGTTTACCATCTGCTTTTTGTAGTAGACTCAGCTTTGGTCCTATGAAATGTGCGAGCGCCCTCTAATGGCATCTATAAAGATATACAGATTATACGGTGAAACAAGCGCGCACGCCTCGCACGGCAGCAGGGGGAGGGGAGCGAGCAGGGGGCCTGCGTGATTCCCTTGCGGAAGCAACAGCAAGGCGCGATAATTGCTAACATATAGCGCCACTCGCTCCCGCAAGGGAATCGCCAAAAGTGCACGCTTTGCCAGTGAAAGCAATGCAATGCGTGTACGTTTTTGGCCTCAAAAACGACTCAATGGCTAAAGGTCTTTTTCCTATGCAGCGCATGTGCGCTGCATAGGCGAGACCTAAAAATAGGACCATCCTATTCACTCCTGAGTACACTCCTGGACCTTTGGATACTACAGACGAAAGACTGCCCTGCTGCCAGAGAACTGCCTTGCTGCTTGAGGCCTGTCCTGCTCTCTGAGTAGGAAGACTGGAGCTGCTCCCTTCATCCCAGGCAAAGTGACTTCAAGTGTCAAGTGGCTGACCTCCTGATCTTAACTATACGGACACAGTAAGCTCCAGAGGCCTCCCTGTAACTGCCCAGCTGACCTGCTGCACTGGACCTGCCTGGACCTACAACTGGACCTGCCTGAGCCCTACTGACTTCTGCTGGAGTGAGTTCCTGAACTCTAAGAGAAGCCTCCCCAGCTCCTGGATCATTTGCTGGCATCAGTTGAGCTCCTCCTGTGGATAATCCTGAAGTTTTGGGCTTGTTACAACCACGAATAGGCCAGCGGAGCTCTGGTGGACCCAACTCTTTGCGCTACGTGTCTGACAGTGACAACCAGCAACGCGAGATCTGTGCTTAGCACTGCACCATGGACAGCCCGTAGTGACCGCCAATGTGAAGCTCCAACAACGATTGCCTGCAACACTCAACACGATCTTCACGCTACAGAGAGGACCATCGGCAGTGGCTAGCATGCTCTTCGCAGTAGAATGATGACCATCCTCAATGGTCTCTGGACCTGGCTGTTCAACTGATTCCACCATCAGCAGCCAGGCTCTTAATGCCTGGATACCCTTGCAGGTGACTTGCAGTGCTCTACAAATCTTTTTTGATTTTTTAGTTGATTGATTGATTGATTGATTGATTGATTGGTCTCCCTGATCCCTGTGGCCTCCTTCACAGCGAAGTAGACACCTTGTGCCTGACTTTGAGAAGAGAACTTTTTCAGTGGGACTAACCTGGTTCCTCTATCCATCCGGCACTCCATCGTGGTCAGCCCAAACTTGCGACCTTCCCCCAGTCTAGTGTGACGAGGTAACCGCGAGTGGTGCTGTAACCGCGGGACCAGAAAAGGGCAGGAGACGTGTTTTTGTGACTCTGGTTTTTAATTGGTCATACAGTGCATCGGTACAGGTTTTGCGAACTGCGGTCCTTCGTGGTGATCTGCTTCTCTCTTTGCGTGTTTTTCTACGAGCTCCCTCTTCTCTCCTCAGAATCGGGCTCCTCCGTCTAGGGGGCTCTGGAGGCTCCGTGCTGGCCACCCACGCCGACGCCGAAGGGGGAAAAACGAAAAGAGAGGCAAGTATCAGAGTTGAACCACAGGTAGGCAGTTGGCAACACCGGGAAGGGGTAGTGAGGGAGAACACACAGTGCAATGATCCTTATCAGGTATGTTAAATCAATGAGGAGGGCGAATGCTCGTGCGATACTCCCGGGAGCCGTCCCTCAGGTTCCTCCCCCCCCTTTCCGTTAGACTTCTGGCTTTATCGGTGAACCACCCCAGGAAGCGATTACGCACCTCAGTAAGCCGTACCCCTCCTGGCGTACGGCTGGGCGGCGCGAGATGTTGGCCTCCAGGCGTTCCCTTTTCTTCCTCTGCTCTCTCGGCGTCTTCTCTCGCCGTCAATGCGCGGTCCGAGCTGCTCTCGGAGATCTGCTCCCAGCTCCACTCCCGATCCGTCTGTTCTCCTTCAGTGAGACGGGTCTCGCCGATCCACCTGATACCGCCGCTCTGCTGGGCCTCGCTCTCTCCGCTTCCTCCTCTCCTCCGCTCCTCTTCTCTGCTCTCCCGTCCTTCTTCTCTCCGCTCCTCCTCGCTGCTTCCCGCCACTCCGCTCTTCTCCACTCTGACCGCTCCTCCGGTGTATAGACACACCTGGTGCTGGGCGTTCTCCTTCTTTATCCACCTGCGGGGCTCCTCCTCTTCCCCACCTCCGGACTGGTTAAAGGGCCAGACGTCTTCCTCATCGCAACTGTAGGTGTCGGGGCTGGTCCACTCCGAATATTGCGTGGGCGGTGGAAAGAAAAGGGGGGGGTCACAGTTGATCAGTTCGCGCCCTATGGCGGGGCGCGCAAGGGGGACCCCGTTACACACCTCCCCCCAGGACGCTTCCGCTCGGGAAGCGGGTGCCTAGACAGAAAGTCGGCCCCAACATTGTCCACACCACGCTTGTGGCACACCCTGAAGGTGAACGGCTGCAATGCCAGAAACCATCTCATGACCCTGGCGTTGTTCGACTTGTTACGGGCCATCCAGGTAAGGGGTGCATGGTCCGTATATAGCGAGAAGGGCCGGCCCTCGAGGTAATAGGCCAACTTCTCCACGGCCCAACGGATAGCCAGGCACTCCTTCTCTACAGTGGCATACTTCAGTTCCCGCGGGAACAGCTTCCTGCTGACAAACAGGATCGGGTGGTCCAACCCGTCTCGACCTTCTTGTGACAACACTGCTCTGATCCCAAACTCGGACGCATCAGTGTGCAAGGAGAACGGACGTGTGTAATCCGGGGAGTTGAGGATGGGGGTGGATGTGATCCTCCTCTTCAACTCGTTGAACGAGTCCCGCATGACCACCGTGGGTTCGGATAGCGCTGCCTGTTTGAATGACGTCTGTAGGGCATCCGTGAGGGGGGCTGCCACCTGAGCAAAGTTCGGGATAAACCGTCGGTAGTACCCGATCAGACCCAAAAACGCACGTAGCTCCTTTTTTGTGGTGGGAAACGGTGCCTCCGAAATGGCCCTGACTTTCTCCGTTTGTGGCTCGATCATGCCGTGTCCCAGTACGTATCCCAGGTACTTGACTTTATGAAAAGCCATCCTTGACTTCTTCGCATTTATCTTCAGTCCCGCGTGGTTCAGGGTTTCCAGCACTTGCGCCAAGTGTCTCAAGTGGGTCTTCCAGTCGGGGCTGAACACCACAATGTCGTCCAGGTATGCAGAGGTGAAGGACGACAGACCATGTAGTACGTTATTCATTAGTCTCTGAAAGGTGGCGGGTGCACCGTGAAGGCCAAAAGGCAGTACCGTAAACTCATAGTGTCCCTCCTCGGTCGAGAAGGCTGTTTTATGCCGGTCCTCCTCTCTTAGCGGTACCTGCCAGTACCCTTTTGTGAGGTCGATCGTGCTTATGTACTGCGCATCGCCTAACTTCTCTATGAGTTCGTCTATACGTGGGATGGGATATGCATCGAACTTCGAGATAGCGTTTAAGGCCCGGAAGTCCATACAGAACCGGCGTGAGCCGTCCGGTTTGGGTATGAGGACGATCGGGCTGGACCAGTTGCTATGTGAGGGGCGTATGACCCCGAGTTGTAACAGGTCAGTCACCTCGCGTCGTATGTCTTGTCTCCTGGCCTCTGGGATCCGATACGGGCGTATCTTTATGGTCTTCCCTGGGTCAGTGTCTATACGGTGTTCAGCCAGCGTGGTTTTCCCCGGGAGGTCGGAAAACACCTGGTCTTGTTTCCGCAGTACGTCCAGTAACTCTTGTTTTTCCACCTGTCTCAAGTCTTCGTTGATCACTAACAGGGGAATCGTGGAAAGGCCGGGATTCTTCTCCGATTCTGCAAGGTGAACGGTGGTAGGAGGTTTCCCCAACCACTTCTTTAGCATGTTTATGTGGTAGACCTGCCTTTTCCTAGCGTTCATCTGTAGCCGGTAACTGGTCTTCCCGACCTTCTCCACTACTTGGTACGGTCCGCTCCACTCCGCTTTGAATTTTTGCGTGGAGGAGGGCAGCAACACTAGGGCCCACTCCCCTTTTTCCATGGTCCTCCATTTCTTTCCTTTATCATAAAGGTTCTTCTGTTTGTTCTGGTGTTTCTCGAGATTGGCGAACGCCAGGTCCCTTAGTTTCCCTAGTTTGGAGCGTAGGTTCCGAGCGTATTCTAGGGTGTTTGCGGTCTCTTCAGGGGTTTCTTTTTCCCACGCCTCCTTGGTCATATCCAAGAGTGATCGGGGCTTTCTCCCATATAACATCTCAAAAGCCGAGACCCCTAAACTACTTTGTGTCTGTCCTCGGATGACATACAGAGCAATGGGAAGTACCTGGTCCCATTCGTTACTGTTGACCTCCAGCATCTTTCGTAAGGTGGTTTTTAGGGTGCGGTTATACCGTTCCACTAATCCGTCGGTTTGCGGGTGGTATACTGCGGTCCTTATTTGGTGTATGTGAAGCACTTTACACACGTCCCCCATGAGGCGGGACACAAAAGGGGTCCCCTGGTCGGTCAGTATTTCCTTAGGGAAACCCACCCGGGAGAACAGTTCAAGCATCTTGTCCGCCACGTTCTTGGAGGTGGTAGAGGTGAGGGGAAAAGCCTCCGGGAATCGCGTGGCATAGTCGACGATGACTAGGACATACGAATATCCTTTCTTTGTTTTCGGGAGCGGCCCGATAATGTCCATCCCAATCCGTTCAAAGGGAACCCCGATAATGGGGAGGGGTTGTAAGGGCACCGCAGGGGGCCTCGTCATGTTTCGGGTTTGGCATATGTCACACTCCTGGCAGTATGTCAAGGCGTCCTTGTATATTCCGGGCCAATAAAAACACTTCAGGAGGTTCTGTGTGGTTTTCTCCGCCCCCGTGTGTCCGGCCACCAAATGAGAATGCGAAAAGGACAGGACTTGTTCGCGGAACGACACCGGAACCAACAACTGCTCGGGGTCCTCTTTTCCTCCCTGACGGTACAACAGGCCATTTTTGATATATAACCTCGGATAACGCAAGGGGTCTTCGTCCTGGGTGTGATGTGCCTTCTCCCAGGCATTAAACAATGTGGCGTCATTGGTCTGTGCGAATTGAAAACTACGGTCCAATGTCCAGGGATCCGAGGACGCCAAAGCCGTTACCGCTTCTGAGTGTTCCCTTGTTTCACGTTTCTTCTTCGTCTGGTCCAGGCTTTGCTCGAACATGGTCAAAAAGGCCGGGTTATCCGTTCCGATTATCAGGTCTTCAGGTAGCGTAGACAACACCCCGACCCGAACCCTTGCGGCGGGTCCTACCTGGGGTTCTAGGGGCAATAAAGCGACGGGATAGGGTTTTACATCCCCGTGGACACATCTGATGTATACTTGTTCATGTGGGATGAGCTGGTGGGGCAGTACGTGGTGGGCCTGTACTACCGACTGGCGGCAACCAGAATCCAGGAGCGCCTGCACGGGGTTGCCGTTTATCCTCATACTTACGCGGTATGCGTGTCCCATCTCCGCCGAGTAGAGGACGGTGCGGGGCAGATATCCCACTTCCATTGGTTCGTCTGCCGGTTTTCTCCTGGGGCAATGCCTGGCGATATGTCCCCAGGTCCCGCACTCAAAACACTGTGGTCCCGTGTGAGGAAGGGGTTCGCTTTTCCAGGGACGTGGTTTTGGTGCTTCTGGAACCCTCTGGAGCTTTTTCTCTGGTCGGAAGGGTGCCTTCGACTTGTCAGACTCCGGGGCCTGCATGGGTCTCTGTTGTACACGTGAGTACGTATTGGCCATCTCTACGGCTTGAGCGGTCGTCAGATCATGGTGTTGTTTTAGCCACCTCTGGGTGGCAAAGGGTAACGCCTCTACAAACTGTTCCAGATAAATCCGGTCCATTATTTCCTCTTTCGTGCTTTCGTTCGGGCTGAGCCACTTGTCGGCGGCCATCTTCAGTCTGACAAACAGAGTCTTTGGTGTTTCTCCGGTTACCCCACGTTCTCGCCGGAACCTCAGCCGGTAGGCTTCCCGGTCCAAACCCAGATGATCCAGGATTATCCGTTTGATTTCCGTATAAGGGGTGTCTCCCCTTGGATTAGCCACCTGGTAAGCGGCTTGTGCTTCTCCTACCAACAGCGTGGCCAAAAAGAAAGGCCATTTGGCCCCAGGCCAGCCACAGGCTCGGGCCGCCCGCTAAAAGTTTAATAGAAAGGCATCGGGATCTTCTCCGGGTTGGTATTTTTGCAGAGAGACCCCTCCTATGGTGTGGGGTATGTTGCTTACGGACACCGGGCCGGACGAAAGAGGGGGGTCAAGAGCCCTGGCCGCCACGGCTGTTTTTATCAGTTCTCTGTCGGCTTCTGCTGCCCTGAGCTGCTGCTCTGCCAGCCTCTCTAGTCTTTCCTGCCCTTGCACCAGGGCTTGTACCACGCCTTCCATCTTCTGGTCGCAGATGGCTACAGTGCCCGCATTCTCCACCACTGTAACCGCGGGACCAGAAAAGGGCAGGAGACGTGTTTTTGTGACTCTGGTTTTTAATTGGTCATACAGTGCATCGGTACAGGTTTTGCGAACTGCGGTCCTTCGTGGTGATCTGCTTCTCTCTTTGCGTGTTTTTCTATGAGCTCCCTCTTCTCTCCTCAGAATCGGGCTCCTCCGTCTAGGGGGCTCTGGAGGCTCCGTGCTGGCCACCCACGCCGACGCCGAAGGGGGAAAAAAGAAAAGAGAGGCAAGTATCAGAGTTGAACCACAGGTAGGCAGTTGGCAACACCGGGAAGGGGTAGTGAGGGAGAACACACAGTGCAATGATCCTTATCAGGTATGTTAAATCAATGAGGAGGGCGAGTGCTCGTGCGATACTCCCGGGAGCCGTCCCTCAGGTTCCTCCCCCCCCCTTTCCGTTAGACTTCTGGCTTTATCGGTGAACCACCCCAGGAAGCGATTACGCACCTCAGTAAGCCGTACCCCTCCTGGCGTACGGCTGGGCGGCGCGAGATGTTGGCCTCCAGGCGTTCCCTTTTCTTCCTCTGCTCTCTCGGCATCTTCTCTCGCCGTCAATGCGCGGTCCGAGCTGCTCTCGGAGATCTGCTCCCAGCTCCACTCCCGATCCGTCTGTTCTCCTTCAGTGAGACGGGTCTCGCCGATCCACCTGATACCGCCGCTCTGCTGGGCCTCGCTCTCTCCGCTTCCTCCTCTCCTCCGCTCCTCTTCTCTGCTCTCCCGTCCTTCTTCTCTCCGCTCCTCCTCGCTGCTTCCCGCCACTCCGCTCTTCTCCACTCTGACCGCTCCTCCGGTGTATAGACACACCTGGTGCTGGGCGTTCTCCTTCTTTATCCACCTGCGGGGCTCCTCCTCTTCCCCACCTCCGGACTGGTTAAAGGGCCAGACGTCTTCCTCATCGCAACTGTAGGTGTCGGGGCTGGTCCACTCCGAATATTGCGTGGGCTGTGGAAAGAAAAGGGGGGGGGCACAGTTGATCAGTTCGCGCCCTATGGCGGGGCGCGCAAGGGGGACCCTGTTACAGGTGCTTTGTACTTTTATGTGCTATACTTTGAAATTGCATATCTCCGGTTCTACTGATTGGATGTTTATCGTTTTAGTGTTAATTTATTTATAACATTTTATTCTTTCTAAATTTGTGTCGGATTTTTCTTGTTTTGTGTTTTAATTTTGTGAGAAGCTGGCCTGGTATATGATGTCCACTTATGTAAGTGGGCACCTTGCACCAGTCCAGACAACCCTTATGGTTATTTAAGTGGTGTTAGACAACCTTAGAAAAATCTCTAAGTGGTAGCTGTGGAGAGAAGCCTTCAGGCTTAGTCCAGGAGTGCAAAGCAGCTTGTTTTACCAGAATGCAATCGTATAGTATAGATTAAATGAAAAGGAACCACATCAAGTAATTATAAAAATATGCATTTATTATATGATACTCGCTATAACTTTCAAATATCTCCCACACGCAGATAATCACAATGCACACAATACTTTAGCAGGAAATACAGTAATTGGGCAGAGGAGTTGGCCTAATGGCTAAGGCGGTTGACCTCGAATCTGGGGAACCGGGTTTAAGTCTCGGCAATGACGCTGAACATCCTGTTATTCTGGGCAAATCACTTAATCTCCCCGTGCCTAACAAAAAGGAATGTGTCCTTATGTAACGCAACTGGTGCTATCTAAAGCGCTCTGATACCCGATACCTTCGGGTCAAGTTTTCGCTATATAAAACCCGTAAAAAATAATAGCACAAAATACACAGAGGGCCGGACCAAATCATATATTAAGGAAGTGGTATAAGAACCACGACTTGCGTCAGGCTGATGGTCGAGAGGACGTAGAATTGCTGGGGGCCAACAGAACCACCCAAGGTAAATAGATAGGGACCCCATGGAGAGCGTGTGCAGTGAGTGAACACTATTGCGTGCTCCGTAGAAGTCTATGTGCAAGTCGCGGTCGGATTTTTTAAGATTAAGGACCCTTCCCAGTGGACCCCAGAGAAACCCCTTGGAAGAGAGAAGGTTGGAGAGCCACCCCACCCATGGATACTCTAGTACCCATGTTACCTACACCAGAGAAGCTGGGTGCATACGTGTGAAGTGGTGTTGGAAACTGCCATCGGACCCAATGGAGGACTTCATGAAAGTGCCCCTGTGGAAGAAGGAAGAAGTGTCCGGTGGAATCCAAGGATGGATTCTTGAGAGGTACCTGCAAGCAGAGGGGATAGAGTCTATGTCACTCAGGGGTGACCAGGAGACTTGGAAGACAAATGCCTTCCAATGTCGGGTGTTGCAGGATGGATGACTAGGACCTTGACTCTGCAGCTGTGAGGACCAGGCGACACTGAGGAGGACCAGGAGCCATGCATGAGCTGTCTCACAAAGGATGTCTGGTGCTGAGGGGTCGGTGTCCAACGGAGCACCAACAAGCCTTGGCAAATGCAACCAACGCAGGACTCATAGAAGAAGCACCATCGGGACCAACAAGGTCCAGAGGACTTACCTAATGTAGGGAAGTCAGGGCAGGCCCGAGCAATCAGGGGAGCACAAAAGAAACAAGTGTGCCCCTCAATTGGATACACAGGCTAGAGGAAGTGGAGTCTCGAGAGGACCTCAAGCAGCTCACCAAGAGATAAAGGTCACAATGCACACGATGCGGTGTGGCTGAAGATTCTAGTCACAGGAGATGCTCGAGGTTGGGGCTACTAGGAGCCCGAAGGTCTTCTTGGAAGGAACCCAACAAGCCTTTGCAACTGCAAGCTGAATGCTGTACATAGGGGTTCAGTTATTGCAACCACCACGAGGAATACTGGCCTCAAACTTGGTGAGAGGACAGGGCTGGCCTAAGGAGCTGTAGAAAACAACCACCTGTGTTGCAGAGCCCACAGAGTCCGGTGGAGCTCAGATTCTGCATACCGGTCGTCTTAGTTGCGGTGCCTGCAAATACAGGGGAGTGACTCCTTCACTCCAAGGGAGATTTCTTCGGGTGTCTTTGATGCTTCACAAGCCTGGGAAGGTTCTTGTATGATGCACAAGTACAGACGATGCAGCAGACTGGAAGGGAGGCAAAGTCCAGCGAAGTCAAGACTGCCCAGACGGTAGAAGTAGATGTGGTGTCTGATCTAAATCTTATACCACAACGAATATAGGGACCCTCACCCAGGTAAGCCCTTAATTACCCTAGGGAAAGGGTTGGAAAGATTCAGGGGACCCTCCCAGGGGAGGGTCTGGACAAGTGGTAGGTTACTCCCATGTCCTTTGTCCAGTTTCACACCAGATCGGGAGCAAACGGCTCCCAGAACTGGTTTGAACTGGACTATGCACGGGACACCAAATGTGCCCCTCAAGCATACTTTATGATGCTGGCAAGGGCACCCATCCAGTCCCAATACACTAACGCCTGTCTGGGAGGTGGGCACACCTCCCTTTGACACGATGCCTATTGTTCCACCTTCCTCTGCTCGAGTTTGGCTCAGCAGCAGTAGGGCAGAAATGTGTCTCTGTTCGGCAGCAACCATTTTGTGCTGTCTGGCTCTAGAATGTCGGCACTGGGAACACTGAGAGCCTAATGGAGGGCTCTTCCAGTGAGATACCAAACATGATAGGATTCGTTGCAGCCATTTTCGAGATGGTCATCTCGTAATTAAGTGGTGCCCTTCTGTATATGTAGTAAATGGCTGCTTCACTGACAACCCAGGAGAATCAACTCCGTAGGTTGCAGGGGTGTCCTGCTCATGCTGGGTCACTGTTTCACTAAGAATAAAGCACCCTGCCATCAGGATTGCAAAGGCCTGCCATAGGGGTGACCTAAAGGTTTTAAGTGCAGTGACCCTTAGATGTAGTAAACCTATATCTTTAGCACCAACTTACAGAGGCTGTAATGGCAGATCTGTAGTTCCATTTTGCATGGTCTCTCATGGGTGGCATAATACATGCTTCAACCCATGGGAGCAGGGCCGGACTGGCTACCGGGCAGTTGTGTGTTCTGCCGAGCTGGGGGCTAATTTCTCTGTGGTGGGGGCTTATTTAGTTGATGGGGACCTGCGTGCGCTTTGAAATAAAAAAAGCAAAACGAATTTCGTTTTGCACACGCAGTTCCCCATCAACGAAATCGGGCCCCGGCTCGGCAGCACACACAACTGCCCGGTAGCCAGTCCGGCCCTGCATGGGAGACCTCTAGGGTACCTATGTTCTGGGTACCTTGGTACCATATACTAGGGACTAATAAGGGTGCCTCAGTATCCAATCTGGGATGTACCTAAGAACTGAACACAACAATTTAGGGAGAAATCAGATAGACTGGGGTCCTGATTAGCAGGATCTCAGTCAGACTAGTCAAAAACAGCATCACACCATTCAAAAAGTGGGGGTAACCATAGAAGTAGATCCTACTTTCCTACATGCTTTATTTCTATTTGTGTGCTGCCTAAATGCTTTACACATTGCTTGTAAGTTAAGCCTGACTTCCTTCGTGACAAGCTATTAAAGGGTTGAGCACAGGTTAATTTAGTGAATTTTGTGGTTCACCCGGACAGGGATTGTGGATGTTGATTGAGAAGGCTTTTCACCTCCCTCAATCAAAAACCCAATTTCTCACAGCTGCCAAGTGACTCCATATCATGTGGAGCACTTTCAGTCAGTCCTTGCTGCAAGATGCTGTTATCTGAAAAGTCAGGAGTGGCTGAAGGTATCACACACAACTTGAAGCTATGGGGCAGTGGAATAAAAAGCACAAAAATGCAGTTTGTGATATTTTGTTGACATTCCGCCAAAAAAACTGAAGGATTAAACCCAGATCTGTGACCGTGAGTGAAGGTTTGATTTGTTCAGCATTCCATACATCCTATGTTATTCTTGCTTTTGTCCTCTAAGTGGCAAGGGTATGATTCCCAGATGTGGACCCCATGCTTACTGTGCCACTGGATTCAAGCTAACTTGGCTGATGAGGGATGATACCCCGAAACCAGCCACGGAATGCTTGTTTCTTGGCCAGGGAGGACATGCCTGGCAGCTCAGGCTGAACTGTACGCTTGGGGAGCAGGGTGAAGACTAATTTGATTATGGCTGAGTCCAAACTGGGGTGGAATGGTGAGCAAAAGAACGATGGATTATACCCAGATCTGACTAGGGTGAATGTTTGATTTGTTCAGTATTGCGTCCATCATTTGTTCTTTTTGCTTTTGTTACCCTAAGTTGGAAGAGTATGCCCTGACCTGGTTCCCGTGCTGTCTCTGCCACTAGATTCAAGCTAGCTTGTCTGATGATGGGTGATACCCTGAAACGTGTCCCAGGATGCTTGTTTATGGTCTGGGGAGGACCTGGCCGGGCAGTTCAGGCTTGACTGTTCCCATGGGAAGCAGTAGCGTGGTGAGCAAATTAAAGATGGATTAAACCCAGATCTGTGACTGGGGGTGAATGTTTGAATTGTTAAGCATTCTGTCCATCCTTTTTGCTTTTGTCACCGTAAGTGGGAAGGGTTTTCCCAGGCGTGTCCTGTGCTCACTGTGCCACTGAATTCAAACTGGCTTGGCGGATAAGAGTTTATACCCTGACTTTGGTCCCAGCATGCTTGTTTCTGGTTTGGAGATGCCTGGCTTAGCAGTTTGGGCTGGACTATTCCCATGGGGAGCATGGTCAAGGCTGATTTACATACAGATGGGTCTAAACTGGGGTGGAGTGGTGACCAAAAAAAGGATGGATTAAACCCAGATCTGTGACTGGGGGTGAATGTTTGATTTGTTCAGCATTCCAGCCATCATTGGTTCCTTTTGATGTTCTCCCTCTGTCTACTAACTGTAATTCGTATATTTTGAGGGGAAAAAACAATTCATTTTTTACACTGTGATATGAAAAGTAAAAAGAAATTCAACAAGACCTGTCAACTCACACGACACCACCATGTGTCACACGATGTCGGTTCCCTTCATACAGAGCTGATATCACATGGTAGCAGGCAAAGCGAGCTGGAAAGCACTCCAAAGAATGCATTTCCAGCTCATCTATTGAGGCTATATGCAGCTGATGTCAATTAAGAGGTGTGAAAACACCACAGAACATCAGCAGCAGCCTTTCTTTGGCTTTTTTGTGAGGCGGGAGGAGGTTGATGGGGGCAGGGGATGAAACCAGGCAGGCCTCTCAGGTAGTACTCATCATAAAGCCCCGCCCTATCTGAACCACGTCCCCTTCTCACAAGGCGAATTTTCTTTTCAAGTTGGCAGGTCAGCTCACAATACCTTCTAGTGACTACCACACATCTAGCTCTATTTGCCAGCCATAGCTGTTACCTAAGAGTGCAAACTGCCCCTACAATAACAGGACTCTAATGTTTCTCAAGTGCAGCGCAATCAAATGTTCATAGGACACAGCTGTGGATGAAGATGGCATTTCCAATACTGATGTTCACATTCCCCTGTTGATGGTCACACATTAACATTCCTCTAAAACAAAAAGAGGTGCTTAACAAATGAGATCGCGCAAAACAATGAGTTCCTCCTCTAATCATTCTGTTTAACAATTAGAATGTAGGGGCATATTTATAAGGGCCATATCTCCGCTTTTTAGGCTTTTAAAGCCAAAAAGCGGAGATAAAAATATTTCCCTATTTACAAGAGGGTGCTAACATGCATTAGCGCATGTTGGCTCCCTTTTTTCTGACGCCTCACTTTCCATCACTAATGAGATGGAAAGTGGGCGTCAATGGGCAGTACAACCTTGTAAATATCCCTGATGTGCACATCGTGATATTTATAATGTGGCCCACGCATTTTAGCAGACGTTAGTTTTGGGCGAAAACCTCTGTTTTCGCCAATAACTAACGTCTGCTAAAATCATGACCATCCCATACCTAACATGGGGGGTGGATTCTTGTGTTACTAACACATGGTCATATCATCAAGCATATCGCCGTTTTGCAGGGAACATCCCTGGAAAACCAGCAATGTTCCATACAGAACAGCTATTACCCCGCTACCACTGGAATTTATATCACCATTGCGCTGAGTTGTAAATACAGTGCAAGCATGGCGATAAATTCCAGTGATAGACGGCGATAAATATGAAAGCGCTAAGCGCGCTTTGCGATAATTATCACCGCCTGTTGTAAATATGCCCCGTAGTTTCTAAAGAGATGCAAAATAGAAACCAATGTCCAACCGGTTGCAACCTCCCAGTACAAGGGACACTTCTGAGCCTTCCTAAATGTCATGCTAGAGATGAACAAGTCTCCTTTCCAAAATTAGGGTGGGGACTCTTCCACCTGTGTCCAACCCTGACCTGTGTCCTGTGCGTGCGTACTTCAAATGAAATTCAAACACACACTAATAATTTTGAACACCTTTCAACACCTTGTGCAAACAGAGTACATTTGTGCCTTGCGCTTATTATGAAAGTTGTACATATTTCAATGAAGCGTCACTATTTCCTCCCTTTATTAAGAGTCCAAAATATATGGTTCAGTTGATCATCTCCTTGTACCTCTGGCACACAGAGCCCATTTGTATCATGTGCACCACTATATTTTTTAAGCCTATTCTCAGATCTGAACCTATGCATATATATATATATTGACTATATATTGAATATATATATATATATATTTTTTTTCTCCCAATCCTGACGGCGGCGAACAATCAGGCACAGACTCCATGATGTACTGGCAAAAAGTGTTTAATACTCCACGCTAGGCAGGACGCATTTTGACGGCGAACAGCCTTGGTCACTACGTCTTGAACACACTGTTAAACTCAGTTAAGTACACACTGCTCGAGAAATGGTTGCCATGGTTACATCACCATAGACATAGCAGTTTCCTAATACCATCACGGACATGACTGTGCATTAGTCAATGTTACATACAAAAAGATTAAACCACTTTTAAATCAGTGAATTGAAACATGTACTTTGTGTATTAAAACTAATACTAAATAATAAGTATTTGTTAAATCACAAGGTATATAATACAGTCCTGTATAGAAGAGGAAGAAAATAGCTCAGTGTGACATCCTAGACTCTTCTAAAATAAAGTGAAAAGGGAAGAAAATAAACGTGCGTCAAAAATATGTCCAAATATTTCAGTCATGGCTGCATTTTGACTGTTGGGGGCTGAGTGGGACTAGTATGATTAAATTAAGGAAGGAACCGATAAGCACTAGTGTGTGCGTGTGCGGCTGCTGCATCTCAAAATACACGCGGTAATACAGTTAGTACCGCAGCAAATCATAATAAAAGCACGGGGTCACTGCGCCAGTGCGCTAAGTGCATGTCTTAGAAGAGGACCCAAGGATGGTAAACTCAGTGAGTAGTACCTGTACCGAATAAGCCCAAAAAGGATACCCTAAGGAGAGGAAATGTAGGGTAGGGGGTCGTGCCCATGTGGGCCTAGTAGTGAGAATTGTAGCAGCATAGACAGTGATATTTCAAAGATAATGAAACTACACTCCGCTGGAATCAGTCAGGAGGATGCTAAGTAAAATGTGCACGTGCTAAGAATCATACATATACATCAATGCTCCAAGTTACCAGTTCCCACCGTTGAGTCAGCACACGACCACAAACATAAGGTGGTAAGCCTTAAATCCGGGAATAGAAGGACTTGTGTTCTCTGCTCACATAGGGCAGTCAATTCCTCCGCCTGACGCGTTTCGAAAGTCCGATCTTTCTTCTTCAGAGGCTTCTCAGAATTGAATGCGTGCATGTCCGGTTTCAGTCCCTTTAATGCTATGATAACGCCATCTATTGGCCGGTCAAATAATTGCTGCATTATGGGAACTGAGGTCCCGGTATTTACATCCCTCGATGGTAGCACTAATTTCTATCTTCCCTTTCAAGCCTGCAGATGGGCCGCAGTGAATAGTGTCCTTTCTCAATCCCTTGTTTGTGGCCCACATTTCGACATGGAATATTATATATAGATATTGATTTTAAACAAGGTATGTATGTGTGGAGGTAAGAAAAACAAAATCTCCACTCGCCTAGGTATAACTGCTTTCATGATATTTTGGTAGTCAATATTCTGGCTATGATACTTTGATAGGACAATATTTACAACTGGACAGTCTTGTAGAGTGCCAAGTAGAAGTACTGCAAGATTGAGAATTGCTTTGCTTAGCAGTGTCTGAAAACTCAATAATAATGCAACTGCTTTTCCCAGTTCGCGTGTCTCCCTCCTCAAACTGCTCCACTGAGCACCTCTTCAGAAATAGAAGAACCTCAGGAACATGAAGCACGACTAAACAAGTCATGATCAGGGCTGAAGCTCGGAGGTATGAGATGATCTGTCTAGCATTTATAAAAAAATATTAAAACAAAAAAGAAAAAAGAAAACATGATCCTTTTGGAACTGCACCCATATTTATATTGGCAGGGAGTGGTGGGAATTTTGGAAAAATGTAAACAGGAGCGTACGTTGTTTTCCATGACCTTCATATTACCCAGCCATGCTTTCTTCTTTTTGTACAAAGACTTTCCTTTTCAGGTTTAAGTGTTGTTATTGACATATAGACAATCCAAAGGTACAGCAAAACCCTGCATATGAAAGATTCCACATTGTGACATTTCTACTTAAGCAACACACAGCACAACAACTGAAGAACTGAAATCTTCATTCTCAGGGGTCTCACTAATACAAAAGAACTTGGCACAGAAGCTGAAATATTAAAAGACATCTTTAATAAACTTAATAAGTGAGACTACGTCACACAGGAGCCTTTAGCGCCTGAATGAGGCAGTCTAAAGAATACAGAACACAGAGGTCTTTCATATGCTTAGGATTACAAACTCAGCATAAAAGAAAGGGGCAGTCCTGGCTTCTGCAAGCATGCAAAATACCTAATATGGACATACAAGATCTGCAAAATATTAGCCAATAGAAAAACATCATGTAACCAGAATGTCCCCCTTACGTCGTGTTTCTGCCAAACCCATAAGTCAATCAATTACAGCACTTATAGGTCAATCAGTAATGGCAGAACATGTCTGTATGCAGTTAGGCCAGCTAGTGTCTGAGATTGCTTTCAAAGCAAGGACAGGGGGGGGGGGTTTCTACACGTTGCAGTCCAAAGGGCAGAAACACTTCATGAATAGAGCAGTCTGTGTAAAGGCAACACAAATTGATGACAAATGTAAGATGGAGTCAAAATTAAAGAACCTCAGACCCCCCTTTTGCCATTACACAGGCAAATCCTAAAATTATTTTGCAAACATTATGTATTTCAGTGACTATTGACAATGCCAATAAAACAATAAGAATCAGTCTCCAAACACCAATTCTATACAATCGCACGGGAAATACCCAGAGTCCGTCAAAGCCTCTCAGGCAGGTTTCTATTGTCCATCAAATCCTGTTTCTGTTGTTTTCTTCCGCATGGGACTCTACATTCAGGCCTTTCATGAAAATGATGTTACTCAGTATCCGTTGGAGTGCCTTCCTGGCAAACACTCACAGCTCACTTGAAAGACTCAATGTCTCAATGCAGTGCACCAATATCTCTCCTCTGCGGCAGGCACTACAGATAATGTGCTCTTCATTGAGCAAGGGCACAGATCATGACCCAAGTACTATTAATCGGGGAAGAGCAACACTTTCAGGCTCCAACACTCTCTATTCAGTGTCAGAGGATGCTCGGGCTGCTCTTTCATGGGCACAATAATGTAGTGCCTTTTGCCAATCTCAAATCCTCCGGTGCACTGCACTTCCGTGGGAGCAAAGGAAAAGGGGTTGTGTGGCCAAAACTCAGGCCAAGGGGCTCAAGGGACTGCACACTGTCAGAGGTTAACCAGCACATAACAGGTGGGTGGAAAACTGAAGCCTCAAACACAACAAGAATCCTTCTCTTTCGCTCTTTGCACTGAAATTCTGGTTCTGTGGCAAAACCAGATCCTCCTTCTCTGATGTTCAACGCCTTCTGATGAAGCAAGCACAATACGCTGGAGCTATCACTGATGAAGCACTTTCTGGGTGTTGGGACTGTTCATCTGTTAGCTGTCACTGATGAGAATTAGAACTCATCTTTAGCACCGTTGTGCAGGGTATCATTCTTCCTTTGACTCTGGAAGATCCCGCAGAGCCTAGTGACGTAGAAAATGTGACACAGTTGTTTCCTTCAATTTAAGTACAAAAACAGTTCATTGTTTTAACAAGGGACTGCAAGCAAGTGGCCTGCAATCTTTAAAGGAGCGGCCATACGTCATGGGACATTTCTGGTCTAGAACACACTGTCATTCTCAAAGGCAATACAAAGACAAAGGCAGTAGGCAAAACAGTGCCTCTAGCCTCTTTAATTGGGTTTCCATGTGAGAGCATATCCTCTGCCATCTAAGGGTAGATAGCAACATGGGAATTCTATCTGAACGGATGTTCTCACATATGGTGGCATTGTCTAATGGGGCAAACACATTTTTTTTCTCTAAATGATTACATATAGGTGTTCCTAAATTCCTTATCTAGAACACCTCAAAAGAGAGATCACATAATACATATTATCAGGGACATGTAGATACCTCCCTTTAATAATTGTGCATCAGGTGGACTAAGCAATACAAAAGCTAATGATCAAAATGTGGAAACAAAAGACAAGAGTCCTGGTATTTCCATTATTTAAAATACATCTGGTCCATCAAAAAGTAAAGCAGCAGAAAAAAGGAGCTAAAACCAAATTAGAATAGGCATTGAATTTGTCATATTAAAAAAAAAACGTAAGGTGTCTCCTATTGAGGTGGAAAACTTGTCTTACTATAGTATTGAGTCAGTTAACCAGTCCATCACTACCCTAACAGTCAAACTGGAAAACATCAGAGTAGGCCTAAAGAAAATTTTTGAAAACCAGTCTGGTCATACAAAAGGGAATTATACATAATATGGGGTCTCTGGTACATTACTGCAGTCTGGAAGTGTGAACCTGAACAATACATCAACTGGTGAAAGGAATTTGAAAAGGGAAATGGGACTAGGTAAAAATTAAGCCTTGTTTCCTTTATGGTACAAAGACATACACTACTTAGGAA
Organism: Lissotriton helveticus; assembly: GCF_964261635.1. Lineage (NCBI taxonomy): Eukaryota > Metazoa > Chordata > Amphibia > Caudata > Salamandridae > Lissotriton > Lissotriton helveticus. The sequence continues at coordinate 1,396,643,129 of NC_136063.1, read as the reverse complement.
GCAGAACAAAACTGACTAATGTAATATAGAAATTAGGTCACCATGTACAAGAGTCACAAATCTATAATTTCTCCTTACGTCCAATCAGGATACATACATTTAGGGCTGCCTGTTCCTTTAAGGGAAGAGGACAGTATCGTGACTAATTGCAGATGACACACTTTGATTCTGTATATCTCCTTTTTATTTTCCTTCAAATACCATTAAAGCCAAATTTGACATACACTGATGAAGTGTTGTCTGTCTATCTGTGAAATTTAGTGTCATAGCAAATCTACCCAACTGTTGTACAGGATACACATCGTCATGTATATCGCTTCACAACACAGGTAAACTTGTAATAGTATCAAAAAGCAGCAACATGAAACAAAAACATGCATTAAAAAAACCACACAAAACGCACATGTCAAGCCATCAGATATACTTGCGTATATCAAGCACAAAAAGCATAGACAAAACAATAGCATATGTAAATAAGCGGTGACACACAACACTATTGCATGCACTTTTATGCACTGTGAGCCTGCAGCTCAAAACAGAATATTCAGGCCTGCTTAATTTGTCAGGCTTAAAATCATCACCCTCCTATTGACAGCAGATCACCAGTTAGTGGACATTTGGCTGTCAAACACAACTAACTGTGTCGCTTCTGACACACAGGACCAGCAGGAACAATTCATAAAAGGATAAAATGCAAAAATATGTACAACGCACGAACATTTCTGCACATAACATACAAAATATCAACTGTAACAACCATCTTTTGAAAACATGCTAAACCTTTTTAACTTTCCAAAAACTTTTTCACAGACACTCTGCGTGTCCCGTGCGCCAACACCCTTTGAGGCCCTGCTTTTCCAAGCAATAATTTCTCCATCTGTTTACACTTACTCCTAACTCCCACCTCACTCTAAGGCTGAAAAAGACAAAAAAAACCTTCCCAACTCTTTATAACCTGCAATAACCAACCCTATTTAAAAACACATGATATATATATTACTCCTGTTAGGAGCTACAATTTATTTCTATACTTAGATTATTAAAACAGTTACTGTGACTAATTCGCAGAACATAATAACACACATACCAGTTTTTAGAACAAATGCTTGTTTGCAATGGTACTCATTTCATCTACCTTAAATGGATGAAGGCTCAGTTAGGTCCAGCAAAAGTTAAAACCTTCCACCCTGATATTAAACTCAAACCTCTGCACCAGGCACATTGGCTCACTGGCCTATTTAAAAGGAAACCCAAATGGGAACAACCTGCAAATTTGTATTATACCTAAATGTATGCATTTACTGAAGCCTAAAGCACTTTAAAGCTATTGTAAATGGCAAAAATGCCCACATTTTACCCAAATTCGACTTTGATATTTGGGGCACTAAAAAATAAATATCCTATAATAATGTTACATATTAATCATCCTCAGAATGTTCTTTACAAATTGCAGAGATTGGACATTGGACATATCTCCTGCAAATCCTGAGAAAAATGAGTTTTTCCCGCCTGGTCAAGTGAAATTCTATATGCTAATATCCTCATTATGCAGTATACCATTCCTTAAATTAAATTATAATGCTAGGAGGTCACAGTATAAGTATTAAGCTTCATGAATAGTAAAAAACGAATTTTGTAGCACTTATTTTTATAACCCAATCAGTTTTGTTAATTCCACATATTAAGGCTCTGTAATTCCGTGAATCTGACTTCATTTTCTTTTTTCTTTTTTTTATTTTCTCTGTGCCACATAGGCCGACGAACAAAGTGGCCTTGCCTCCCCAGGTCATGTACACATTAACCAGATTAAACTGTAAGAAACTAACTTTCGTCACCCGAAACTGACCTGCAAAGCCAATTTCCCTGATTGATCTTTATCTGAGATTGCCAATCAATGTTCAAGACATCGTTAACTTTTTAGTTTCCTTGGACTTGCCCTATCTTGTTTCAGCATCTGTTACGGTTTCTTTCTTTTTAAATGTTTCTTCATTACATGGGTTAATTATTATTTAGCAACTGAGCCAAGAATATGCTTAGAGAAATGCTTAAAGTTTGGAAAACCCTTAATTAAAATGTCTTCCTATAATACAAAATAATGAACCTTAGTTTTGGAACCTTTTTAAAACAACATTCTGAAATGCAAAGTTTTCACCTGTGCAACTGAGGGGAAAATCCTGGCTGAATAAATATTCCTGTTTATTTAGCTTGTCTCTAAGTGCTTGTAACATGAGCAGCTGGCAGTCTTTTTCAAACTAAAACATATCAATGCGTGTTCTATATTATTTTGAGTTCAGCAGGAATTTACTTCAGCTGATCTGTTTGCCTATTAATACCTAACACAATGTATCTAAGGAAAATGCTGTAAGTTTATTTATTTTTTTGCAAAACACCCAATTTCGTTTTTGGGGGCTTTTTTATTCCTAGTGAATGTAAATTTACATTTTAGTTTTTTAACATTTAGACATCTTGCTTAACACCTTAGGAGCTTCGTACACATACCTCCCCAGTGCTGCGCTGTCCATTATCCAGTGCTGAACTGGACGTCCAACGGTCGCACGCAGCACTGGGGAGGTAGTGCCCGTGACGACCGTTGGCCGACGGCAGCACTTAAAGGGTTAATAGACTGAAAACATCAAAAAGAAACAAAAACACACATTTGAGCTCATTTCAGACATAAACAGAAAGGGGTCAAACACTCAGGACACACAATACGGCGCGCTTTTAGCCATGCATTTCGTGAATAGCGCCATCACTATTCACTTACAGAAATAGCACTAATGGGAAAACCACATAGACATTTAAACACACATTTAACCCACATATCAATACTCAGGACAGAAATAAAGGACAGCCCACAGACTGTACTTAAACCAAACCATTTGTAAATACTAGTTGTAAGTCATATTTACAAGAAACACTTATCAATTGTGTTCCAAAAGACTGCAAAAACAGCCCAACAGACTGATGTATGTCCAAGAAGCGAAAATACACTCAATTCACTAGCTTTGACTAGCAGAACACCAAAAATCGCTCTGCATATCTTCATTCATAAAATTGCACAGAACAAAGGATCCTTGTATGTATTATGTCCATATTTTAATTCCCTGGGGATACAAAATCACCAAGGAAGAAATATGTTTGTAAATCTAAACCTATTTAGATATTCCCTCTAGGGAAGCCGGCTAATTTACTTCACATCACAACATGGTACCTTCCAAATAAAGCAACACATTCTTCTTATGTGAGCTTTCAAACAGGCATGCCCAAAAATATAGCAAAATATACAATATTATAATCAAAATAGTGCTTAATGTACTTTTCGTACGTGCACCGTTCAACTAAACCAAATAGAGAAAATTCTCCTCATTACCTGTCTACACAAATTGCAATTCGCATATACAAACCTATACAAATCCAAAGTTGGCCAACACAAATTCCAAAGTTCCAAAGCTACAGTCCCAAATTTTCTAAGATTAGGCATTTTATAGCTCACTAATCTAGCTTCAAACTTCAAGGGGTTATCTCTACCAATACACTCGCAAACATACGAGCCCCTCGGCTTTGGTAATTTGCAATAACCAAATCAAAAACCAAGAAACCAAACCCCTCGGCTTTGGTAATTGCAATAACCAAACCAAAACCAAGAAACCGAACAAAGTCGTGGGAGCGACCCACTTGTACTTCTTATTTTTACTAATCAAAAGGTTATCCAAATTCTAACTGTCAAGTTCTACGTGACCTAAAGGTCTTTTTTAGAATACTCACGCCAAAAAGGTTCTCAGTCAGGAGTGACATCATGTGGAGGATCAAAATCAGGAAGAGCAGAACTATACAGGGCCGCAGAGACGAAGAATCTCCAGAATCCCTGTGCACAGAGTACCTTCTCAGTAGAATCCTGTCATGTCCTCCTCAGTAGCTTTCTGTCTCCTGACAAGATCACTCCCACAGAAAGTCACTTCTCTGATGAAGCCCGCGTTGGCCGCGCCATCTGAAGAACTGAAATCTTCCTTCTCAGGGGTCTCACTAATACAAAAGAACTTGGCACAGAAGCTGAAATATTAGAAGACATCTTTATTAAACTTAATAAGTGAGACTACGTCACACAGGAGCCTTTAGCACCTGAATGAGGCAGTCTAAAGAATACAGAACACAGAGGTCTTTTATATGCTTAGGATTACAAACTCAGCATAAAATAAAGGGGCAGTCCTAGCTTCTGCAAGCATACAAAATATCTAATATGGACATACAAGATCTGCAAAATATTAGCCAATAGAAAAACATCATGTAACCAGAATGTCCCCCTTACGTCGTGTTTCTGCCCAACCCATATGTAAATGTAAATGTACAGGAATTTATATAGCGCAAATCACCAAGCGGTTTCTAAGCGCTTGCTTAGGGAACCCGTCCTGGTATTCCCCTGTGAGATAACCCCGGCAAGGTATCCGCAAGGTGAAAGCCAGGCATCCCGCCGCGAGGGGCCGTTGTGGAGATTAAGCAAGCTATTGCCCAGAGTCTCAGAGTGTGAACCCATGAATCGAGTAGGCACCGGAGCGAGAATTGTCGAGTCCATGGACATTTTAGGACTCAAGACCCCGCCGAGCCGGGAATTGAACCCTGGTCCCGGGCTGACCTCTGCTTCCAGGTCTGCCTCCTCTAACCAGTGAGCCACACTTCTCCATAAGTCAATCAATTACAGCACTTATAGGTCAATCAGTAATGGCAGAACATGTCTGTATGCAGTTAGGCCAGCTAGTGTCTGAGATTGCTTTCAAAGCAAGGACAGAGGGGGGTTTTCTACACGTTGCAGTCCAAAGGGCAGAAACACTTCATGAATATAGCAGTCTGTGTAAAGGCAACACAAATTGATGACAAATGTAAGATGGAGTCAAAATTAAAGAACCTCACAACTCATATCCATTGAGAGTGGGCCATCTGAAAGATCAATGTAGTCCTAATCATACTGCAAGGGACCCTGGACTGTGAGGTCCTCAGGGAGAAAAGGTAATTCCTCTCCTTCGCTTTAGGCAGCATATTGTCAGCGAGGCTGGAGCAGAACCACGCCTACAACCACATAACACATATCCGCACTCCTGAGCTAAAGCAACCTTGAGCTTTGGTCTCAGTTGTCTCATTCACTATCTTCACTTTTTGTCTTCAATTGCAGGCCTGTTTTCATGCAGAGCAATGTGTAAGTGTTGGGCAGAGTATGAGCAATCAGTACTTGTTCTCATTCTCACCAGGCTTCAACAACCACGGTCATGTGGACCCACTGTCTAAAGTTTCAGACCTGGTTTGTGTGGGTGCCTATTCATATGTCCTTCTCTAGCTACTCCTCAGACACAGCCTTTGTGCAAGGTGCTCTCACATCAGATAGCAGTGGAGCTGACTCTAAAAAGGAGTATCCAAAATAAGGGCATAATGAAGTGTGAGATTGCAGCACCTGGCTCTCATCAGCCTTCATGAAGGAGTAATCAGGGCCAGACAAACGTGCAGGTCCTGCCTAGGAACGTCCTCACCTTGAACAATAGAAAGTGCAATCTCACCCCATATCTACCAAATGACAGTTCTTAGGAAGAGCTATCAGTAGGCATTTGGTTAAAAGGTCCTGGTTGAATTTCTAAGGGGAGCCCAGTCTCCTTCCTCCCTCACTTCAGTATTTGGGTCTCCACCATCCAGAAACAGGAATGAAGCCAGTATACTTCCATCCTCTGTAAAATCTGTCTTCATCTTCCATCTTGTGCCATGCAACCCTAAAATGAGTCCATTTGGTCTCGGTACTCAAACTCATACCACACACAGAGTCCTACTACCCTACATGTGCTACACATACGGTACAAACACGCACTCAACATGCATATGGAATGTGAGTGCAAGGTTCTGGGTTTCACATATTACCAGAACTGTCCACAAGAGCCGTAAGTAGACCGCACTCAGCTTTATACAGAGCAAGAGGTCTTGTCACACTAAATAATCCCAAAATATGATATGCTGCCACCAACTCGTTGTGTGATGCTCCTAGGGCAGAGTAAGACAGTGGTATAAAGCCCACTATGAGGAAATTCTTTGTTCATTCCTCAATGTCACAAAACAGGTTCTGGACCTCCTATTACCAGGGATCAGCCATGGCCCATGCAGGTAAGAGCGGTGGGACGGTAGGGCCAGGTTGGGGGAGAATTTCGACACATGACGAAGATGGAAAATGAAATATTTATTTAATTTTCGCTTTTCGAAATTCCCCTCCCACCCGGCCACACCGCTCTTACCTGCACAGGCCCCAATTGCCAGGGATAGGCCTAGGCCTCTCTGCACACTCTACATTAGCATGACACCAGTGCCAAATTAAAATCATCTTAGCAGTTTCGCATGCAGTCTGGCACTCAGGGCAGGGGTCAATGGCTGTTTACTAAGCAGGGGGCATTTCTGTCCCAACACCTAGAAACTTCAGGACCTTTTATGGCATACCTATTACTCTGGAAATGGAACATAGTATGCCTGTAACTTCTATGTGTCTGTCAGGGCCTGCACACATTTAAACAAGGTAATAGTTGCAGGAATAATCTTACAGCTACAGTCAAGCTCAGCGTCTGCTTTTTGTTATTCTCAATCACTCCTTGACTTGGTTGTTGGGAGATGCAGCACTCGTGGTTCATTTAAAGCCATGTATACAGACTGCGCCACATTGATGGGCAATGACCACACGCCTTTTCACGCCACTTGCAGTGGAAATCAGTGTTCAAGTCATAACAATCATAGAAGAGTAACAGAGAGCGAAGTGACATGGACGGTGGACCTTCACATTAGGGGGGGGGGGCGATAAATGACTTGGCGAATCACAATTATAATGTAAAAGTGCAGCTATTCGGGTCTCTTGCTGACATCAGCATTACTCAGAGATGGCGATCACAACAGTAATGTGCGGTGCAAGCATGCAAGCCTCGCGCTAATATTGGCATGCCTCTAAGAAATAGACTAAAAATGCCAATAAAGGGGTGCAGGGACACAGGCCTTGCACTCACATCAGTTTTGAACGATGACAGATTTAACAATGGCAATGCAATCACATGTCCTCTTTCTAACAATGGTGTTGCTCAACTATGGGTTTCACAAGGGCAGTTATGAGCGGAGATACCTGGGAGTCCCGTGCTCTGGGGAGCACTCTACAATCTTAGGGGATACATATAAAGAGTTGGGAGATTTAAATGAATACCTCACCTCTAATTTACCCAGGCACTCTTACGCAAGCACACATTCAGTAGGAACCACTGGGGTGCATGTAAAAAAGGTATGTACCCTATTACTATAATCAGCTGTTATGACCATAAGTAATAACATGGCCCAGTAAGAAGGGGTGTTAGTCCCATGATTAAAAACAGGTATCAATTTGTGTGCACCACTATAACCCAACAGAGTCGAGCAGCCTTTTGCTGTGCAACACATGAAAAAATGTAACGTTTGTCAGTAGGCTCATGACACAGTCTACTGCACAGTAACTCGAATCTAGTTAGTCAGAACGAAGTAGTGAGATGCAGTTGTCACTTGGACACTGCAACAGGGACTTTCGAAGCTACAACCATTGTGCAGCAATAGGATTTCCCTCCCTCAGTGATGTGAAGTGTATATATACTTCTGGGTCTTTTGTTGCCATAGGTTCATCTTGAGACATGATTGCCATAGTTTAGAGCTTTACCATAAAGGAAGCCTCTCCTCAAAGTTCAGCTTGCAATCAGAGACCTTTTGAGGACAAGGCTGGAAAGCGGTGCTTTCCTAGTAGAGGTTAGAAGTGTGACACGCAGGCCATGCCGCTTTCCTCTTTCATTTTGTTTTTAAATACCATTCAATGCTCATTACTAGCACAAGGTTTTCTTGCCGGTCCATAAATCATTTCGATTTCGTCCTTACGTAGGGACACATTAAACCAAAACGAGGCAGACGCGTAGCTTCAAGGGGGTGTTTGAGGTACACACCACCCTAATAAATGAATTATGTATTAAATAGTCGGGTACAGGAGCTTTCAGTCCTTTATATAAGATGCCTGTTCGATTTCACCTGGGATTCTTAAATATCCACTCAGACAAATACACACACACGCACGTGTCTCTGTTTTGAGGGTCTTAAAACATGGTTATTTTACAAAATAATGTGCTTAAGTACCCCTCACAACGCGCAAACCTTTTCCTTTTAACTGGACATTAAGCCCCTCTAATGCGCTGCTTCCCAAATGCCAGCATGTTTGTCGAAAAATCCTACGTTTAGTCTTACTGACCAAGCTACGCCCATGGAAGAGGAGATATTTACAAAATGGCAAGATATGTATCACATGGACTGTAATGAATACATACTTACTGGTGTGTGGAGTCCATTTTGACCCTTAAAAAAAAATTAACCAGGGATGGCAGCTCTCAGTAACTGTTTTCTCTCTCCTAATACACCTCTTTCCCAATTTAAGGCCTGACTCACTTAAAGATTGCTTTTAATTTTGGAAGCCAATAATAGTAAAAGGAAAGAATAACCCGCATAAAACAACTGTGAATGAAACCAGGATGACTGCAAGTGCGTCATCTCTGTTAAGGTCAAAATAGCCCACACGTCATCAAATAACATGACGTGCATTGATAGGCAAGTACTGATGAAAGCCCTACTCTACAAAGAGATTCCATGTATTGATTGGTATTGGTATTACAGTATACGGAAGTCTCCAATATCTGTATTACGCGTTGTGTCTAGTTTTCTGATTACACTGTAGTTGTGACATCATCAATCATTTGTAATGAGAAAAATACGTTACTAGTCTACTGTAATACTTGCTGTCAAATGTACAATTTAAAGACACAGGGGATGTGATGGAAGAACGTCATTTTGAGGTGTCACCCACCCGATCCAACTCCATCACTCCCTATTGCCTCCTACTCTTTGTAACTGTATACGTAATGCTATTGACCTGAATTAAACTAAAGGCTACCCACAGTGCTTTACAAAGCTCCTGAATAAATAAATCCCTGCTATTCAATTGTGAGATAAAAATGGCTCAGCCAGAACAATCTGGAAATGAGAAAAGCAGCTGTCTCAGCAGAACAAATACCTGCCACTAAACAAGTGAAGAAAGACTAGTTTTTCAGACTCGTTGCTTCCAAACCTTCAATTCTGAACCAGCAAAATACAGCTGTTAATAGGGTCCAATGGTACCTTCCGAGTTCAGGGCTCTGGTGCCGCTACACCAGCTACTCCTCTATCCAGAACATCCACTGTAATTAGCTGTAATCAGATATTTATTTAAGGCACTGCTAAGATTTAGTGCAGAGGAGAAAGCTTCTAGCTGCATGTATCTACACATTAATGTATAGACGCAGGATGGATGCTGGCTTTCATTAAAGTGTTTTAGAGGGTGGTTTTTAAAGCAATGATAGGATTAAATTGGTGTGTTTATTTTTATACTACATATTCCACATTAATCATACATTATCTGCACCTGGAAGATCTCTATGTTTAGAAAGAGTAAGAGACCAAGAGCGGATTATTTTGGTTGGTGCAGAATAACGTCGTGATCATGTATTATAAGCAATAAAATACCCACTGCTGTGTGTACAATTGCTAATGCAATTCACCTCAGGCATCAGCGCCCTTATAAAGGAGCTGAGCCTTCGGCCTCATTCCCTTATTTGGACACAGAACTCCTCAGTGGCTTGTAATATCCTTCCATCCTATGACAGGGGGTGCATTATCCCATATTTTATGAAACAGCACAGGGCACAACAATAGGATTTTCAGTAATTAACACCTGGAAGCGAACCCAGGCGGGGAATCATGAGGCCTGCCACTCTTCGGTACCTGTCCCCGGGGGCCTGAGCTTCACCACACACAAAAGGAGTCTGTCACCCAGTCAGCTCGGCATTGTAAATCAAACCTTTAGCAACCGCTGCTGTTTTCTCATTATTCAGCTGTGACCTGGAACTAAATCTCTGTCAACGTGCATCACTGAATCATTCACCCGCGGAAACCCCGACACTGAGTTATGAGCAGCCCATTTGCAGGAGCTGCAGTGCAAGGTGCGCAGTTTCACTGGAGAGGCGCGCGGCCGCCTTCGCACGTGACGTCATTAGCTGCAGCCTGCTTCTTAAAGTGCGCTTAGTCGATATTTCACCGGAAACAGAATATAATTTCCAGATAACGTCCGTGGAATGCATGTGATGTAACTTCCCGCTACTGTTAGATATATATATTCTATTTACTGGCTAGTAGAGGGATAGAGAAGGGGTGGTGGGTGGAGGGATGTAGGTTGAGGGGGTGGGGGTGGGGGTGGGGGGAGGATGGGGTGAAGAGGCGAGCCTGGAATGGAGGGACTTAGTTCACATTTGATTGGGAATAGTGATGAGTGTGCGGGGGGGGGAAGGGAAGGTGGAAGCAGGCTGCACTTAATTTCATCTCTCAAAACAAAGCCTGGGGCGCCACATGAATATGGAATTTAATAATGGAAGCCATGGCCCTGGTTTAGGGAAGGTCAGTATAGGGAAAATAGTGTTTGACGCATAATAAGCAGATTTCTGTGCATCGAACATGAATTTTCTACTTAGTCATGAGGTGTTATCGCACAGAAAATGAGTTAAGAATGTGCTAATTTTGCACTGTTAAATACGGAAAAAATATGTGGAAAAAGGATTTCCACGTAGTATTCCCCAATTAGCGGGCCCCTTATGAATGGGCCAGTAATCAGCCTGGTGTTCTTCCCCATCCCTAGACTACAGACATTGCAGGTATCCGTAATTCTTGGGGGGCGGCAGATTACCTCTGGTTACAAGTCAATGGAAAATAACATGTAAGAACCACTGGGGGATATTCTCAAAAAAGTGTGATAATTATCGCAAAATAAGCTTACGCAAATCTGCACATCGCAGTCTATCGTGGGAAAATAACGCTGTGTTAACGTTGTATTATGAACACGGCGGTACCATGCAATAGTCTTACGATAACGCGTCAAATGTCCATGAAATAGTCACCGGGATGACGATAAAAAAATAAACCCCAACGCGAAAAAAGTTGCGATGGGCCCAACCTTAATAAAAAATCAGCCATAATCCTCCCCAGGCATGCAATCAACACACGTCAGGTGGGAAAAATCACTATAAAAGTAGAAAAAAAACATACAAACAAAAGCCAGGTAACAGCGAAGTACAATGGAGGTCCCCGGAGAAAGTACAGAGGATAACCAGAACCCCACAAGCTCCCTGGAGGACCAGCCTGCCCTTCAGGGAAGGGCAAGGACAAGAAGAGTGGGAAGAAACAGTTCAGTTCGCAGGAAAACAGAATCCTGATAACGGAGGTGGCAGAAAACTATCAACTACTGTTCGTCACCTCCACTGTGTCATTTGCAACAAAAAATGGAATATGGCAGTCCATCGTGGACAAGGTGAATGCAGTCGGAGTGCTGAAGAGGACAATGGAAGAGGTCAATAGGCACTGGAATGCTGTGAAGTGCATAACCAAGCAGAAAGTCACCAACAACCGGAAGGCAGCAATGCAGACTGGAGGTGGAAGTCCAGCGCCACCGGAGGACCTGGACAAGATGGAGGAAATGGTGTCCACAGTCATCAGTGGGGAGACGGTGGCAGGAGTTGGGGGACCAGATACTGCTCAACATGACCTGACACAACAGCACCAGGGTGAGTAGCGACCAGGGACGGGGGGGACGGGGGGAGATGGGCACAATGGCACACATGCACAATTAAGTAGAGCACATCTGCGGACAAACCATGCCCCAGAAACCCAACTCCAACCAAGAGACCAATGTACCCAAGTATGCAACATCTCAGCACTGTATAAGCACAGAAGAAAAAGGCACACCGCATGAAGGGGATAAGGGCCAGCAAAATTAGAGCTGCAGGGGTGACTCCCCCAAAATGCAGCACACATACATAACATGCAGAGCACATCAACATTGACAACAATGTGGTACAAACCGCAATACGTCCACAACAGAACAGAGGACACAACTGGTGCCGCTTGTATGTAGAAACTGGCCAATCACATCTGGCATTGCAGGGACATGTGAGTTGACAATGTACAAGTACAAACACACATCCGTGATGTTCTCGAAATGGCCACTGTCCCGCATCAACTAGGCAGCTCCTCCCAAACAGTCATAATGTACACTGTCAGGTAGTCTGTATGTAAACATGTACAATGCGTCAATATACATGTGAACACAATGTTAAACTGCATCACTCCTTCACATTGCAGAGGGAAACCAACACCTCCTGCAGAGCAGACCAAACCTCTCTTCTCTGATGACGAAGACGACCACCACACCTTCGACACCGGACGCCATCCAAGAGTTCATTGATAGCCTCTGCACCCCACCTCCAGGAGCAGGGCAGCCCAGCTGCATCGAGAAGACCCCACCCCCTGCACATACCACCCAGCAGGCAGCACTCACCACCACAGCTGCCTCCCAGGAACCCCACAAACAACACATGGCCTTCCCAGGCCGTGTGTTGGGGTGCCAGGAGAAGGTGGCTGAACAGGTGCAGGTGGGGTTTGACCGCATAGCAGCCAAACTAGATGCCATACGTGGGTGTCTAAGACCCATCAGGGACCACTCATAGTCCCTAATGGACACCCAAAGTCCTCTCCATGCTCTCCAATGAACCATGGCTGACATCGCTGGAGTCCTGACTCAGAGACAAGAACAACTGTCTAGTCAGAGTGGCTCCAGCGATGCCACCAGGGAGTTGGGACACATGCGGAGGATCATGGAGAGCATGGAGCGGACGCAGGAGGTAAGAGCAGCTGCCACGGCTGCACACCAGCAAGAGGTAGCTGGATTCCTCAATGCCCTAAAGACCCTCCTCATGACATTGCTGCCACAAGGCCTGACACTGATGAATGCTGCTGCTATCACTCCATCCACATCTCCGCCCCCTGAAGTGTCAGTACCACACAGGGCTGCAGACATTCCACCTCCAGCCCCTGAGGTATCACTGCCACACAGTGCGGGAGACAGAACACCACCACCCACATGTGAGGCACATGAAACAGCAGAGGACGAAGATGCGGATGAATCTGCCTTTGTGGTAAGATGGACGCAGTAGCATTCATCTCTGCCATAAGGCCAGTTTCTGCTTGGTTCGGCCCTCTGCATCATCACCTTTCACTGTCCCCCGATACACTCTGCGACACTCACCTTGGACCTCGACATGGACTGCCATATTCTGTTTGGACACCAATGACACAGCAATCAGACTGCGGACTGAACACTTCCCCTTCCGTTAAACTTGTCATTCCCTGAAGGACTCTGGCTGGCCCTCCTTGGGCCAACAATGTAATGTGGGGTTTGCATGGCCCTGTACTGCTCAAGCTACAATACTCCACAGAATGTGCATTAAACATTCATATTCACACAGATGTCAGTGATTCCCCCTTACGTCCATGTTGCTCATGTTGTGGGACTTGGGTCACAGGGTGACACATTGCCGATTGCAGTCCGGATGGCGCCGACACTACAAGAGAGACACACGCATTAGTTACTTCCTTGTCCAGCCCAGGACGGAACCACGTCTAGAGCCCCGGGGTCGTTGTTCACACCCTTACGCTGGACTGGCATATGCCAGGCCAGCCCATTCCGCTTACGCTCACAGGGGGGGACAACAACGCTACATGTTCCTGGTCTTCCCTGTAGTGATCTGCTGATCACAGGTCTAGTTGTCAGCATGCCACAGCCACTCCCTCACGGCTGGTTTACACCCACACCACACCCATCCAGCACACTCGTCACAGGACATGTGACCCTGCCAATAAAAAGCGGCGGGCGCACATGCTCGACGCCATTTCCACTCTCTATCTGGGTGTATCCGTGTGGTGATTGTTCATGCATGAGGGCCTAGGGCCATGCCACTTCATATTCCCCAGTGCCAGAGGTGACATGGTGGTGTCTGCACCACGAGACTCAATCAGAAAAGGTCCATGACTTGTGGGGCACAGACTTGGTGGCATCAGATACACTGCGGCAGGCACAGGCGTACTGCCACGGGACAATGACTTTCGGTGCACTGAGGTTGGGGCACCTTAAGTGCTGAGTGGGTGTGCAGCCTGTGATGATGCCCCGTCCTGGCGGTCTGAACTGGTGAAGATTAGTGTGAGCCCTGCTGGACCGCAGTGTAGGCCGGAGCCAGCGGGCAGCGTGGGCCTACCGCCACGTGGCGTTGCCTCGCAGGTCACAGAGTTAGTTCACCTAAAGGGCTGTACCTGCAATGATGCTGTGTGCACTAATATGATCTCTGCCATAGAAACATCAAGACCCAGGATCAAGTGTGTGACCTGGTGACCCGCTGAGCGGGTCTGCATGATGTAGAGGGTGCCATGTTCGTGGGCCCCGGGCTTGGGGCTTGCACCAGCACGTGGTGGGCCCTCTTGGAGACACGCCTGTGGCGGAAGGTGAGCAGTGAGGCCTGGGTGCGCAGGTGCGGGCAATCACTGCTGGGTGGCAGGAGGGGCTGGGATGCAGCAGCCTGTATGCACAGGGGCGGGCAAGCGATGATGGAGTGTGCAATTGTATGTACTCTGCCATTCATAAATCTGGACTCTGTTTCAGATAAGGGACCTGGTTAGCTGCAGTACAAACCGACACGTGGTTGGAGACACACCGGTCTCAGCAGGTGAGGAGTGAGGCCTGGGTCTCACATAAGTATGGGCGGATCTAGCGGATCTCGTGTACGCAATCCGCAAAAATACGCGAACTCTCGCGGATTTGCGGATTTTTACGTTTTTTGTGTTGGCGCGCGTTCGCGAGGATTTGTGGACCATTTCGCAATTGCGAACTTACTTTTCGGCTCGCAACGGCCGCGACTATGTTGTTTCTACGTCTGGTTTATCATCACAGGTTCACAGCACCCTCTGTTTCACCACTGCCACCCTCTGGTACACCCATGCCACCCTCTGGTACATCCTCACTGCCACCCATTAGGTTTGTTTATCACTGTATATTATGGGGGTGAAAAAAAGCAAGCACACCTGCCCTGCTTCAACTGCCATGAATTAATTTGGGGTTGATTAATGTGTCAGTGATTTTGAAACTTCCAGTCTGGCTGGCACCTGCTTCCTTCCTTATCTGTAATTTGCTTTCTGTTGCAGTGAAAGCAAGCACACCTGCCCTTCTTCAACTGCCATGAATTAATTTGGGGGTGATTAATGTGTCAGTAATTTTGAAACTTTCAGTCTGGCTGGCACCTGCTTCCTTCCTTATCTGTAATTTGCTTTCTGTTGCAGTGCAATTTTTTTTCACAGGACCTTTATGGTCTACTTGTAGCTATTCTATGAGCCTGCTGTTTGGCTCATAGCAGGGTCATAGAATAGTTGCAAATAGGCAACTGAACTCTGGAGGGGCCCCTCAGGAAGCACTAGAGTGAATGGTTACTAATGTTAAGTTTGAACTTTTGCACCTGGTGATTGCTTTCAGTTTAGCAAAAATCGTTTTTCTGCAATTTCGCGCGATTTGCGGGGCGCGAATCCGTGCGAGATCGATTTCGGAAGCCGCGAATGCGTGCGAATACACCATTTTTTTTTTTGCGGAGTGTATGTTCGCGTGATTTTTTGCATGTTCGCAAGGCGCTTGTAGTGATACGTTTGCGAACTTACCCACGCGGTCGTACACGGGTGCGGCCATCTTGTTTGCGTGACGTAATTCCGTTTCCGGCCGCTATGTGTAATCTCGCGAAGTGTGCTGCTCGCTAGTACAATTTCGCGCGTGATCGCGAGGAAAATCTCGCGCAAACTTACCCACGCGGTCGTGAATGGGCGCGGCCATCTTGTTTCTCATTCATTGCTATGGTTCTGGGCATGCTTTCTGTATCCTCTCTGAATCTCTGCCATCCTTTGCTTGTTTGAAGTTTATTTGATCTATTTTACTTATTATCTATCCCTCTTTTTTTCTAGCTCTATATTTTTGTGTTTTCTGCTACTTTTAGTTAATTTTAAACTACTTTTTTAAACTCTTTTCTTTTCTACTTCACTATTCTATTTCTTCTTTATCATTTAACTTAATTTCTGCCCAGACCATGGTAAAGGGAGCCGGGAAGCACCCTGAGAAGGGGAAGGGTCGCGCACCCCGTGCCCGGCTCGAGTGCGGGCGTTTGAGGGGGGAGCAAGTGGTGCCACGGGAGATCTTTAGCACGGAGGAGGTGGGCGCACTAATCTTCTATGTCCAGCGCCGCCTCCCCAAGACCATCCTGTGAGGCGGCAAGATCGCAACCGGCTATGGCATCCGGGAGCGCCGGAAGCGGTGGGAGAAGGTGTGCCGGGCCATGTTTAAGCTCTCTGGGGTCCGGCGCACCTATAACCAGGCCACCCACCGCTGGACAGATGTCATGGACCGGGAACGGGACTTGCTGGACGCGCTCGGCGTAGAGATCCCCGGGCTTGGTGAGTAGTAGTAGCTATTCATCACTACTCTATTTTATCCGGCTCTGTTATTTGCAAATCTTTGTTCTTTACCAAGAGCAATAATGCTGCCGATTACATTGTAGGTAAATTATATTTCAAAATCTTCTATGCATTTCAGGTGCACTGCTCTCCTTCTCAGTAGCCTTGCTTGCTACTATGCTTATTTGTTTTGTATTTTGTGTTCATTTCATTGGCCTGAGAAATTATGTATGAGTGTAGTGTAAAGATAAGAACTGCGTAATGCTAGACACTAAGGGTCATATTTTCAATTACCGGCGCATCCCTGCAAAGTAGCAGGGATGCGGCAGTAATTGTGCGCCATGCCACCACCACCCATTGGCCCAAAACGTCACAGAAGCCTTACGCATCTGTGCCGTAAAGGCGGCGCATTGCTGGAGTTGCGTGCCAACGATGGCGCAGCTCCAGCAATGCTCTGGGGTGCCCTATCTCCCCAATGCTGCATCAAGCCGTACGTCGGCTTCAAGCAGGCGCAGGGTTTGAGTCACGCATCATTGTCCTAAAAGTGACTGGTTGACATCTTGTAGATTTCCCTCAGCCACTTTTAGGATTCGTTCCTGCGCAGGAACGCCCTCCCTTGCGCCGGAACGCCCCCTGATGGCGCAGGGCTTTACAACGTGATGCATCTCCCATATGCGTTTTTTTTTAATATATACGCCGCACCATGGCGACTCTTTTGTTCTGCCGCTGCGTCACAAAAGTCACGCAACAATGGAGGAAAATGAGCCGCAAGGGACTTCTAAATCAGCCCCAACAGACTGAAGTCCAGTCCTTCCTTTAGACACATGGCTATAAGAAGAAATAGTGGTGGTGGTCGGTGGATTGATAGTTTGAGTATTCACTGATCTGCAAGCAGGATGGACTTTGTCTGTCACTTCGCGTGCTGCGGACTGCTGCCTGCCAGGCCTAGGCAAACCTTTTTAGTAGTCTGTTTATTGAGTTACATAGGAACTTTCAAAGTCAACGGTCCGCAAATCAGGCAATACGAATAACGTAGTATACCACATGAGATAGGTCAATATATCCCGTGGAATAGTTGTCTATCTATTTGCTATTTCTCCAAAATATTTTGTTATTGTTCTTTTGAAATGTTTGGTTTGGCTGACAAATCTCATCCATGTTTTCTGGTCTTTCTTTCTTTCATGTTGTACATCAGCTCCCCCCAAGGGCAAGAGGACACAGGAGGAGGAGGAGGGGGGTGCTGTTCAGGAGGATGCAGGCCAGGATCGGGCAGGCGAGGGCTCCTTTGCTGGCCCCAGTAAGTTTTAATTTTAATAAAGAGTACCTATTTTTTCCTAGCGTTCCTCATTCGATTTTTTCTAAATCGTCTTTGATCTTCTTGTAGACTGGATCTAAATTCTTATCCTGCCTCGACTATGACTCCTTGTGGTATTACTAGATTATTCTTATTAGTCTGTCTGTGTAGCTAACTAAGATAGCACATTTGTCAATTCCATTGGACTCCCGTCCCATTCTAGTCAGCAATAGCTCTATGCACTGAGTGCAGTCCTCTGGGATTGTCCATAATGTCTTTTCAAGTCTTCTAAATGTTTATGCTTTGACAATTGCCAACAATAAAAAGGTGAATGACCACCAAGAAAGAATAAGATACTACTTTACTTTTGGTTTGGATAGGAGGACAATCCATTCTACTACTGTTGCAGGGACAAATCTGCACAAACCGAACTATGAACACTAAATAGTGCATTGTTTATCAATTATAATAGGCGCAGGTAGACTTTCTTTCCACATACCTCAGTGATATCAGACTTTGAAGAACCCCCAATCTCCTTACTGACTAGATAGTGTGGCAGAGTCATTTAGCTCCCTAAGTCACCGATGATTGATCCCCAATGATCATTAGATTATCCTACGCAGGACAAGAGTACGGAGTCACAGTCAAGAAGTGTCAGAGGCACTCATGCTTGCAAAAATTCCAAAACCTTTAGCTCATCCACTCTAGTCTGGAGGACCAAAAACCACAGAGTCTATTTAAGTTTAAAAGCTTTATTAAAACTAAACACATTTATTAAAAATCAACTTTGTCATAAAAGTAAACGTTTAACTGAAAATGGAAACGTGCTTAGTGCTAACGATTAATTGGACACATTTCTTGTGGTCGAGCTGAGCTCTCACTTAGTTTGAACTTGAGCTTGACCCTGATCGTGTTCTTAGAAGTCAAGCTTCTGCTAGGAGAAAAAGTGTTGTGTGTTAAAAATAAAAACAAGCATTCATCAGTTGTGCCAAAAAGTGCAGCAAGACAACAGCCTTCCCTGGAAAAAGGGATATTTTTACTGTAGAGTATACAGTTACAAATTATTACATTGTATTTCGTTTTTTTTAAATTTCTTTATTCCTCCTAGACCAAATATTATATAGTAGTGAGTGGTGTATTTCTAACATTCTTAAATGTACTTTGTAGGTGTAACATCTGGTGGCGGGGCCAGCGCGGAGGTGGTGGTGTTGGACGAGGACTCTGGGGAGGATGCGGTGGAAGTGCCGGCGGACGTTCCTGTGAGGGTTCGCACGGTGGTGGCGGGAAGAGGTAAGCTATATATTCCTTACTTATTGAGATTGAAGACTGCATAGTGTGCTTTCTGCACAGGTGTATTACAAATCAACCAGGTAGTAGCCTCCTCGAAATGTACTTCGACTTAGCTGTGAAGTTTTTGGTGAGAAGAATCCCAATAAGATCTTAGATGAACTTGATGGATGGGATGAACGAAAAGCGAAACAAGGGTGTAAGTAAGTGTGGAAGGACGAGAAATTTTATGATGGCTGGCAAAGAAGAATGATATGTGTTTGCTTGGCCCCCGAGGTGGCTGGGAAGGAAAGAATATGGTATGGTGCATGGCTGGGTCAATGATGAAGCAAGGATGGGTGGAAGGACAACAGCCTGGGTGGGTGAAACAGAAACTGTATGTGTGCATATACTTTGAATGGATGGATGCCTGGAGCATGGTATTATCTGACTCTTAGATAGCACATGTGTATCTAGAGAGAGTAGATGGTCGCTGGATGAACTAAGTGTTACCTTGAAGAGCATGTAACACCGCACCCGCACGTCCGTTCCAGTGTAGGGAAGGCAAGGAAAGGAAATTGTAAATTTGTCCAATACTACCATGAATAGTAGCAGTAGTTTGTATTGCAACTGCAAGCACAGCATATATCCGGTTATTACGGTGGACACTCCGTACCTCTCTTAATAACTTTAGTTTAGTAGTAGTACGTCATTCATGTGTGGGTGTATCACTTTTCACTCAATAACAAGCAAAGCACCTAAAGTCATCCCATATGTCATCAAATACATCCCATGTGAAGTGATAGATAATCTAATTATTTAGCTTCTTCATTTTCCTTTTCTAGTACTCATTTGCACTGTAGGGTGAAAGGTAAATTAATTAAGCAGTAGCCCTTGTAACAGAGTATTCTCAGTGCCACCCGTAATAGAAAAGTAATAGCTTCACCACCTGCATGTACTGGACCGGTACAGTAACGCAAGTCTGTCTCACTCATCATGGTGTGCGTCTGTTTTTCTCGGGTGCAAGTTCACTGCGCTGGCATTCTGCCGGCTTGCAGAAGATAACGTACCAATTTTCCTAAACAAGAGAGAAGAAGAAGAATAAGACTGGTGAACTGTCATAGTCGACTGTAATGGAAGTCCATAGTGGTCGTAGAATTTGTTCATTAAACTCCCACTAATGTTAGAGCAAGGATGCAGAAGTGGGAGGTTAGATAGATACTGTCCTCAATAGTTATGTACTGTGCTTTCAATTTGCTACTTGTACTGTGACACAACTTTCGGCTCAATCACTTTGTGTTATTAATGTGAAGGAGCATTGGTTACAGACTATGTCTTTCTTTTTTCATATAGTTGCTCCTTCCAAATCGACATCACGGAGGGAGCAGGCTCGAATAGCCCGGCAACGGAGGCTGGATGCCACTGTCGCCGAATATCGGCGGCTGGTGGCCCTGGAGGAGGAGGAGGACACGCAGTCGACCGGTGCAACCACAACATCCTCGACTGGGACAGCTGCATCCTCCTCCGTGACCCCACGGGCTGCCAACCAGCGCAGTGCTCCAGCGGTACGGAGCCGGGCTAACAAAGCCAACCGCCACCGCCAAGCAGCAAAAAGACCAGCTGCCCCCCACAGGAGCTGCAAGGCACGCCAGCGCCGCCTAGGAGTCCGAATGTCCTACCTGGAGCAGGAGGTCCTTAGGTACAAGAACTTGGTGGAGGGCCTCCGCTTCGAACTTGCCACCCTCCGCAAGGAGTATGATACCCTGGCCGCAAAATTCACCAGCACCCTCCAGTAGTGGAGTGTCCCTTGCCCTTTTTTTAGAGACTTTTGGGGGGTGGGATTTGGGAGTTGGGTTCTTTTTGGGACTTTTCAAAGACAATCGTTGGGGTTAGGGAGGGTCTTGAGGGAGATTATTTTGTTAGGGCTACATAAATATACTTTTTTGAACTTTATCTGACCATACCTGTTTTTTACTGCTTTTCAGTCTGGTGGGTGGGGGTGTAACAGTAAGTTTGTTTTCCTGAAGAGTCATAGGACTTTAGTAGTACTACAGTCAATCTCTCGTCTAGTCCTAATACTCCATTATACTACCTCCCACCAAACGCTTATCTTACCTGTAATTTGTGTTAGAAATTAGGGCTAGGCCCAGGGCTGGCTCCACGTGAAATGGGGATTAAGGTTGGCAATCCTGGGCGGATGAAATTTCCTCATTGCGGTGGTACTAGTGGTGTGACACAGTGGCAGTTGCATGCCTATGGGAAAAAAGAAAACGAAACCTGGTTTGTCCTTACTGTAGCATTACAACGGTTACGGTACGATCGAGAATATAGCAGGTGACAGTAAACTAGAACAGTGCCACAATGTAGCTTAACAAATGGTAAAGTATTGCAAGTATAACTAGTACTTGCGTTGAATTTAGTTGACATTGGCTCCTACTACTACAAGAAATAGTACTGAAGCTGAGTAAGTCTAGAAGATATCCTCGTATTCCTTCACCAGCCCGTTGCTATGACCTTATCCTCCCCAGCAAGTGTGTGGAATTAGTGATGTCATTTAGTCAGACATCAAGCAAAACCACACAGCCCGGGGGAAGAGGGTTAGGGTTTGGAAAATGGATGGGAATGGGGGTTTCTTTTTGGGTAGGTTTTGTTGAGAGAAGAAAAAAAAGCACAGCATAGACAAAAAATAATTGAAGATAAAGAGATCTTTGGGTACAAACTAAAGCTAACCACATGCAGTCACACTCATAGAAGAAAACAATGGATACTGTATCTGTATTCTGTATGTTGTTGGAGTTGTCCTGTTGAATTTGGTAAGTAAGTTGCATGCAGCAAACAATTCCTCTTATTAGCGGCACTCCTCCATTCCAGCTGACGCTTCGTCCATCAATGTTGGTGACCACTGACAGAAGACACCCTGTCCACTGCCTGCCTGGCGGATGTCGACTGAAACCCGGCCTGTAATTATTGAACGGAAAACAGGAAGTGCTATTACAATACCACTGATAAATAAATATAAGGTATGTAAGCTGTGTGGTGCAAAAAGTCACACTTTGATTTCCCTAATAGACAGTACAATATTTTTGAAATTGCGTACTCTGTCTGAGTCACCTTTTTAAGGATAAATAAGTATGGCCAAAATATTATAGCGGATCTTTCCCCTCAAGGTAGGTGTACTGTAAACTGTGTTTTAGAACAAAATTTGACCTTCCCAGCAATGCTCCCACCAAGACCCTTACTAAAGCCAGTCGCAAATGTAGAAGACCCCCAATCAGATCTCAAAAAACGAGGCCTAGCAGAAAAATGGTGACAAAACGTACTTTAAAAGTAAAAGTAGGCCCAAATACACCCTTACCCACCGTGGATTGTATTCAAACCACTTGCAAGCAAGCAAAAGTATCCATAGCCAGCATCGCTCCAAGAGTGCTCTAAAACCCCAGAACTGAGTTGCAATAGAACACCCCGAAACACATGCAATCCTGCTGCTAGGGCTAACCCTAACGAACCCTAAGTTACAAAAAGTGGCAAAAGGTTTTGCCTTATGGATTTTGTCCAAAACACTTCTATCCGGTATTAGACCTTCCCAGGAATGCCCCGAGACCCGCCAACCCACCCGCAAAAAAGCACGCGACCACCACACCCCCAAACAGCAAAAAAGCAAAATCTCATACTTACAATATCTCTCGGCCTTCGGTCCAAACGCGCTGTGCAGCTAGGTCATCATCATAACTAAGCATGGGCGTAAAATCCGCTGCGCTCGCGGATTTTCGGCAAATTCGCAATCCGCGAACGCTCGCGAATTTGTCGAAAATCCGTGAATCCGCTCGCGGCGGATTTTTTGCTTGGTTGCGGCGCGCGGCGTGGTGCACGGCGTTCACTTTCCGTCATTTTAGCGTTTGCCGAGTTGTTTTTCTTTGCGAGTGACGCGCCATTTTAGATCTTGCTGCGTGTTCCCGCGGGAGTTTGTCGCCCGCGAATACGTACTCGCGGCTTGCCACCTTGCACAGCACACCTCGCGAGAGTTCGCAATTGCGAACACGTAGTTGCGGCGGAAAGGAACAATCTCGCACTTGCGAAATAGAGATTTTGCAATTTCGCACAAGAAAATCACCAGCAAACAGGATAAACCTTCAGAAAATTATGATTTTTATCAGAATCACTCCTCAGGTTGACATTTGCATGGCCTTTTTTTTTGCAAGGAGTCCATTTTGGGGGGGGGGAGGAAGGAAGTGCCCCACAGTCTCCAACTTCCTGTCCCTGTCCAGCAGGCTGCTCCCAGTGCTTTGTCCATCTCCTGGTCACTTTCATTTGGATCTGGAGCTGGAAGGATTACTTTTTGTGGGTGCTGCTGGATATTTGGATTTGAGGCCTTTTTGACTGTCTTTGGATCACTTTTGGATTAGAAATCAACTTTCACAAGTAAGTTTGTTTGGGGCATTACAGTTGCTGCAAGTACAATTTTTGAACTTTTTCAGAAAATTAAATAAATTATATTGTGGGTAGCCACAGTATCCAGTAGGACCAGGGTTGGTTATGGGTGCATGATACAACTGTTTTGTTGAATTTAAACACCATTGAGGCCATGGATGGGCTGGGATTGTGCAGAATTTATTGTTTTTTGTCGTTTTTTTGGGCCTGCTGGTGTGGCCCTTTGCCCAGGGGTGGTGAGTGTTGCATGGGCCTAGTCTTTCTGTGGGGTGTCTTCTTGAATTTAAACATAATTGAGGCCATGGATGGGCTGGGATTGTGCTTATTTTATTGTTTTTTGTCGTTTTTGGGGGGCTGCTGGTGTGGCCTTTTGCTTGCCCAGGGGTGGTGGTGGTGCATGGACTGAGTGTGCCTGTGGTGTGGTCTCACTCTCTTTGATGTAAACATCATGGATGGCATTGGATTGTGGTGATTTCTGGCTGTTTTTCTGTTTTTTGTGGGTGTACTGTTGATGTGGACTGGCCATGTGGGTGGTGGTGGTGGCCATCTTGAGTGCTGGCTGGTACAGGCAACATGTGCTTGGGGTGTAAGGGGGCCATTTTGAGGAGAGGCAGTGTCTGAGGCCTGCACTTATTTTGCCTACTTTTCATCCCTTATGCCCAGGGGTAGTGAGTGTTGCATGGGCCTAGTGTTTCTGAGGGGTGTCTTCTTGAATTTAAACACCATTGAGGCCATGGATGGGCTGGGATTGTGCAGATTTTATTGTTTTTTGTCGTTTTTTTGGGCCTGCTGGTGTGGCCCTTTGCCCAGGGGTGGTGAGTGTTGCATGGGCCTAGTCTTTCTGTGGGGTGTCTTCTTGAATTTAAACATAATTGAGGCCATGGATGGGCTGGGATTGTGCTTATTTTATTGTTTTTTGTCGTTTTTGGGGGGCTGCTGGTGTGGCCTTTTGCTTGCCCAGGGGTGGTGGTGGTGCATGGACTGAGTGTGCCTGTGGTGTGGTCTCACTCTCTTTGATGTAAACATCATGGATGGCATTGGATTGTGGTGATATCTGGCTGTTTTTCTGTTTTTTGTGGGTGTACTGTTGATGTGGACTGGCCATGTGGGTGGTGGTGGTGGCCATCTTGAGTGCTGGCTGGTACAGGCAACATGTGCTTGGGGTGTAAGGGGGCCATTTTGAGGAGAGGCAGTGTCTGAGGCCTGCACTTATTTTGCCTACTTTTCATCCCTTATGCCCAGGTGTAGTGAGTGTTGCATGGGCCTAGTGTTTCTGAGGGGTGTCTTCTTGAATTTAAACACCATTGAGGCCATGGATGGGCTGGGATTGTGCAGATTTTATTGTTTTTTGCCGTTTTTTTGGGCCTGCTGGTGTGGCCCTTTGCCCAGGGGTGGTGAGTGTTGCATGGGCCTAGTCTTTCTGTGGGGTGTCTTCTTGAATTTAAACATAATTGAGGCCGTGGATGGGCTGGGATTGTGCTTATTTTATTGTTTTTTGTCGTTTTTGGGGGGCTGCTGGTGTGGCCTTTTGCTTGCCCAGGGGTGGTGGTGGTGCATGGACTGAGTGTGCCTGTGGTGTGGTCTCACTCTCTTTGATGTAAACATCATGGATGGCATTGGATTGTGGTGATTTCTGGCTGTTTTTCTGTTTTTTGGGGGTGTACTGTTGATGTGGACTGGCCATGTGGGTGGTGGTGGTGGCCATCTTGAGTGCTGGCTGGTACAGGCAACATGTGCTTGGGGTGTAAGGGGGCCATTTTGAGGAGAGGCAGTGTCTGAGGCCTGCACCTATTTTGCCTACTTTTCATCCCTTATGCCCAGGGGTAGTGAGTGTTGCATGGGCCTAATGTTTCTGAGGGGTGTCTTCTTGAATTTAAACACCATTGAGGCCATGGATGGGCTGGGATTGTGCAGATTTTATTGTTTTTTGTCGTTTTTTTGGGCCTGCTGGTGTGGCCCTTTGCCCAGGGGTGGTGAGTGTTGCATGGGCCTAGTCTTTCTGTGGGGTGTCTTCTTGAATTTAAACATAATTGAGGCCATGGATGGGCTGGGATTGTGCTTATTTTATTGTTTTTTGTCGTTTTTGGGGGGCTGCTGGTGTGGCCTTTTGCTTGCCCAGGGGTGGTGGTGGTGCATGGACTGAGTGTGCCTGTGGTGTGGTCTCACTCTCTTTGATGTAAACATCATGGATGGCATTGGATTGTGGTGATTTCTGGCTGTTTTTCTGTTTTTTGGGGGTGTTCTGTTGATGTGGACTGGCCATGTGGGTGGTGGTGGTGGCCATCTTGAGTGCTGGCTGGTACAGGCAACATGTGCTTGGGGTGTAAGGGGCCATTTTGAGGAGAGGCAGTGTCTGAGGCCTGCACTTATTTTGCCTACTTTTCATCCATTATGCCCAGGGGTAGTGAGTGTTGCATGGGCCTAGTGTTTCTGAGGGGTGTCTTCTTGAATTTAAACACCATTGAGGCCATGGATGGCCTGGGATTGTGCTGATTTTATTGTTTTTTGTCGTTTTTTTGGGCCTGCTGGTGGGGCCCTTTGCCCAGGGGTGGTGAGTGTTGCATGGGCCTAGTCTTTCTGTGGGGTGTCTTCTTGAATTTAAACATAATTGAGGCCATGTATGGGCTGGGATTGTGCTTATTGTATTGTTTTTTGTTGTTTTTGGGGGGCTGCTGGTGTGGCCTTTTGCCCAGGGGTGGTGGTGCATGGACTGAGTGTGCCTGTGGTGTGGTCTCACTCTCTTTAATGTAAACATCATGGATGGCATTGGATTGTGGTGATTTCTGGCTGTTTTTCTGTTTTTGGGGGTGTACTGTTGATGTGGACTGGCCATGTGGGTGGTGGTGGTGGCCATCTTGAGTGCTGGCTGGAACAGGCAACATGTGCTTGGGGTGTAAGGGGCCATTTTGAGGAGAGGCAGTGTCTGAGGCCTGCACTTATTTTGCCTACTTTTCATCCATTATGCCCAGGGGTAGTGAGTGTTGCATACTTGCATGTCCCTAGTCTTTCTGTGGGGTGTCTTCAATGTAAACATCATGGATGGCATGGGATTGTGCTCATTTTTCTGTGTTTTGTCGATTTTTTGGGGTGTATAACTGAACTGATGTTCCTCTGTCTTCCATTGCTTTTAGGTGCACAAGAAGACTCAAGAGAACCACCAGTGCCAGGAAGAAGTCCTGCAGCGGTGTGTGCAGCATAACGTCACGCGACGTCACGTCTGGACACAGAACCCTCTGCAACTCGTGCAACTGCTGCCTGCTGACCTGCTCTGAAGAAGATGGCCCCAAAAAAAGTAACCCGTAGCTCCTCTAGCAAGAAAGGTGCCAGTAAGGAGCAGAAGAAGCAAGTTACCAAGGACACTGGTGTGCCGCCCGCCCCTTTTTTTGGGAGTAAAAAAAAAAGTATGCCTGCAGCAGCAGCAGCGGGATCTGCTGGGGACCAAGCTGGCAGCAGCACCCCCGCTCCATTGGGCTCAGTGCCACCACCACCACCACGCCAACTTAAGTCCAAGCCCTTGAGTGCTGCAGAGGCAGCCAGTATAGTTCTTCAATCACCATCGACCAGTGATGTTGGCTCATCGCAAGAAAGCAGCAGCAATGTCCCTCAATCAACACAGGTTGTTGTAGCTCATCTGCCGAGTGTTGAACAACCACAGCCGCAACAACAATCACATGTGCAAGTACAAGCCCAAGTACATGTGGAAGGAGAGGCAGCGCAAGGAGATGCGCAAGCAGAGGTGCATGGAGGGTCACAAGTGCCCACAATAGTTGTTCCTCCCGAAGTAGGGGCACATCAGGAAATCGACAATCAAGGCGAGGTATCATTTGAGGAAGCCACTCCTCCTGATGATCCTTCATTGTCTTCCGCACCCCTAGCAAGGAAGAGATCAAGGGTGGTGTCTACATCCTCTTCAAGCACACCTCCTTCTGATGATACGGATCAAACTTGGGAACCAGCACCACAGCCGTCTGAGAGTGAGGCACACCATGATCCAACAAAGGTAGTTAAGCGTAAAAGGAAGCTCGTCCAAAGTCTCAGAGTTATGGAGTGTGATGAGGCTCAACAAGAAGTGGCGGATACTGCTGCTGATGAAGACTCTGCCAACGACGACCCAGTCATCATAAAGGTCACTGCAGCCCCAGCGGGCATGCAGCAAACAGACATTTTGACCCTAGCCCGAAGAGCTGCTCAGCGTGATGATGATGATGATGTTGTCGATGAGGAGGCAGTGGAAACACCACAATCATTGGAGTTAAGTAGTACACCAACTCGTCCCGCTTCCATATTTCTTTCTGGCAAGAAGAGACCTCCGTCAACCTCGACCTTAATTAGTGGCGGTGAAAGTGCAAAACGTACAAAAGTTGGGCAATCCAGATCCTCCACTTCATCTGGCATTAGCTTCATGACCACCACCACCAGTATCGCCGCCTCCTCCAGGTCCCACAGACACTTCAAGTCCCCAGTTTGGGACTTCTTTACTGTTTGTCCAAAAAATCCAAAGTTTGCCATTTGTACCCTTTGTAAGCTTGCAGTTAGTCGTGGTAAGTCAGGTACCAACTATGGTACCGGCGGCCAGAGAGGTCATCTTGAGAGAAAGCACACTGTCAGATGGTTTGCGCACCTAGATGCGATCAAGAAAGGGCAAATTTAAGGAAACGTTGATGTTTCATCTGATGATGACGAGGAGGAAGAAGACGTGTCAAAGACTTCCCTTACACCCAGTACCCCTGTCAGCAGCACACCCAATGTGAGGCACACTAAGAGTGTTGGAGCGAGTGAGACACCAACGCACAAAAGTTCACCAGCGAGCAAAATTGGGTCAACGAAGTCATTATCAGCCCGTAAATGCTTGGTCCAGGGCAACATTAGAACAATGCTTACTTCAGACGTGCCATATGAACGCAACCACCCACTGACGCGTCTGTATAACACTAAGCTGGCTAAAATGCTAGCTGTGGACCTTCTACCTTTTTCTTTTGTAGAAGCGGTAGGTTTTCTTGAATTAGTGGCAACGCTCTGCCCTAAATGGAAGGTTCCGAGCCGGTTCTATTTTGCCAGAGTTGCGGTTCCAGCACTACATGAAGATGTGCTGCAGGCGATTGGGGCAGCTTTGCAGAAGAGTGCTGTTCACACAATACATCTGACAACAGACATGTGGACCAGTGGCCCAGGCGATGATTACATGTGCATCACTGCACACTGGGTCTCTTTTTCAGGTGTTAAAGCAAAGCTAAACGCAGGTGTTGACCCGGACCAAGTTTTCAAAGCTGCTCGGAAACATGCAACACTAGCCATGTTTGGCTTGGAGAAAAGTCACACAGCAGAAAACCTTTTGGAAGAGTTTAACAAAAAGGTCTTGACAATGCTATCCCCCCTAAAACGCAAGATTGGTTATGTTTCCACGGATAATGGCGCCAATGTAGTTAAGGCCATGTTCATGGGTGACCATGTTAGAGTGCCGTGTTTGGCGCACTGTATCAACCTGGTAGTTCAAAAATTCTTGAGTGATAAACAGAGTCCAGCGTTCGAGGTAATGGCCACCTGCCGCAAAATGTGCAACCATTTCAGCCATTCTTTTAAGGCCCGGAAGCATCTGCGGAGACTGCTACTTCAACGTAGAATGCCAGTGAAAGCACTCATCCAGGAGGTGGCAACACGTTGGAACTCAACCTTCTACATGCTTGAGCGTCTGTATGAGCAGTATACGGTACTCGATCACTATTTCTTCACAGAGGCTACATCTCAGAAGGAGGACCTGCGGATGAGTGCGGCGCAATGGGACATAGTTAAAAGCCTGACAGACATGCTTCGTCCTTTTGAGTTCTTCATGCGTGCAGTCAGCCAGGAGGACTGTAATTTGGGAAAAGCTATCCCATTGTTGTGCATGCTGGAGCACCAACTGATGGCGGTGTCTTCTGAGTTTAAAAAAGATGAAAAAAAAAAAACATTTCATTTTGTCTGAGAAATTATTAGATCGCCTACGTGGTGATGAACGTCTTCAAAACATCAAGTCAGATCAGCATTACATTTGTGCTACTATTCTGGATCCACGCTACAAAAAGGCGCTGGCAGGCGAAGCATTCTTTCCTTTTGCTGATGCAGATGTTCAAAAGTACAAACATTGGTTAGCCTGGTCAGCCAAGAGGTTTGAAAAAGAACGGCAGGTTATTGAAGGAGAAGCCAGTACATCAGCATCAGCATCAGCAGGCCATCCGCAGTCACAAGAATCCACTTCTGCACCTGTGGCTGGGGCACAAGTGACCTCTCAGCCGTTAAAGACACCGGCAACTGGATCATCTGCACCACACACAATGACAACACTAACAGTGGCTGCGGAGGAGGATTGGCTAAGTTTGATGGGGTATGGTTCTCGAAAAAATGTCACAGGCACAGCAAAAAGTAAGCAAAGTGGAGGAACAGTTGATGACCTTGAGTCGATGGTGCAGGACTATCTGAATGACTCAACAGAGGTCTTCCTTAATGATGAGCCATTGCAGTATTGGCATGGCAAAAAACAATTGTGGCCACAGCTCTTCAACCTGGCTATAAACTATTTGTCTTGCCCACTCGCAAGTGTGTCTTCTGAACGTGTTTTCAGTGCTGCTGGTGGCATTGTAACTCCCAAACTGAGCCGCCTCTCGCCCAAAAATGTGGAGCGGCTGACAATGATCAAGATGAATCAGCACCTCATACCACCAGATTACAAAGTACGAGAAAGCACGCCGCATGAAGACGAGGAGGACAGCAACGTAGATGAGGGGATTTTTTCTCTGTTCGGTGACACTGACCTCATCCTGCCTGAATTCCCAGAGTATGATGACGAAATCTTCTTCTTATTCCCTGACACCGAGCCCTGAAAATGAGACAATGAATCAATAACTTTCTTTTTCGTCCTTATTCACTTTTATTCCTGTGTGTCTGTCTTTCTTTGTTTTGCACAGTTAATTTAATTCAAACTTTAATCACCTAATCCCAAAAACAAGCCCATCAGCAGAACTGTCTTCACTTGTTTGCTTATTGATTTGAAGGTGCCGCAGTCTACATTCCTCAGGTTCACAAGTTCTGAAGAACATGCTCCTCTATCCTCCTCCTCCAGACTGCGATTTCCCTCCAAGCAGAGTGCTGGATTACGCCCAATGAAGAAAGACTCAGCACTTGTGGGGGTGTTGTACTTCTTTGCGGGTGAGTTGACGGATTTGGGCCCATTGCTGTGAAGCTCTAATAATGGACAAAAGTGTTTTGGACCAAATATGAGGTGGAAATTTCTTGCCGTTTTTGCTGACTTGCTTGCCTTTGAGGTGCTTTTTGGCGGGGTTCCGGGTGTTTGTGGGTAATTTTTGGTGTCTGTCGAAGCACTGCTGCGACAGTCTAATCTTGATTGCATTTGCTTTTCAGGAAATCCGTGGTGGAAAACAGGAGTTATGATGATTGATGATGATGACCTAGCTGAACAGCGCCGCATTTGGAACGAAGGCCGAGAGATATTGTAAGTATGAGATTTAGCTTTTTCGCTGTTTGGGGGTGTTGTCGGGTCGTTTTTTGCGGGTGGGTTGGCGGGTCTTGCCTGGGGCATTCCTGGGAAGGTCTAATACCGGATAGAAGTGTTTTGGACAAAATCAATAAGGAACAGCCTTTTTTTTGCTATTTCTTCTGACATCTTGCTCAATGTAGCGTTTTGGGGGGCTTCCTGCTGTTCGTGGGTGGGTTGCGGCCGGGGTCTCTGTCGAAGCACTGCTGCGACAGTCTAATCTTGATTGCATTTGCTTTTCAGGAAATCCGTGGTGGAAACCAGGAGTTATGATGATTGATGATGATGATGACCTAGCTGCACAGCGCCGCGTTTGGACCGAAGGCCGAGAGACATTGTAAGTATGAGATTTAGCTTTTTCGCTGTTTGGGGGTGTTGTCGGGTGTTTTTTTGCGGGTGGGTTGGCGGGTCTTGCCTGGGGCATTCCTGGGAAGGTCTAATACCGGATAGAAGTGTTTTGGACAAAATCCATAAGGAACAGCCTTTTTTTTGCTATTTCTTCTGACATCTTGCTCAATGTAGCGTTTTGGGGGGCTTCCTGCTGTTTGTGGGTGGGTTGCGGCCGGGGTCTCTGTCGAAGCACTGCTGCGACAGTCTAATCTTGATTGCATTTGCTTTTCAGGAAATCCGTGGTGGAAAACAGGAGTTATGATGATTGATGATGATGATGACCTAGCTGCACAGCGCCGCGTTTGGACCGAAGGCCGAGAGACATTGTAAGTATGAGATTTAGCTTTTTCGCTGTTTGGGGGTGTTGTGGCGGGTGTTTTTTTGCGGGTGGGTTGGCGGGTCTTGCCTGGGGCATTCCTGGGAAGGTCTAATACCGGCTAGAAGTTTGTTGGACAAAATCCATAAGGAAACACCAGTTTTGGCACGTTTTGTAAGTTAGGGTTCGTTAGGGTTAGCCCTAGCAGCAGGATTGCATGTGTTTCGGGGGGTTCTATTGCGACGCAGTTCTGTTGTTGTAGAGCACTGTTGGAGCGATGCTGGCTATGGATACTTTTGCTTGCTTGCAAGTGGTTTGAATACAATCCACGGTCTGTATTTGGGCCTACTGTTACTTTCAAAGTACGTTTTGTAACCATTTTTCTGCTAGGCATCGTTTTTGGAGATATGATTGGGGTTCTTCTACATTTTTGCGACTGGCTTTAGTAAGGGTCTTGGTGGGAGCATTGCTGGGAAGGTCAAATTTTGTTCTAAAACACAGTAGTACACCTACCTTGAGGGGAAAGATCCGCTATAATATTTTGGCCATACTTATTGATCCTTAAAAAGGTGACTCAGACAGAGCACGCAATTTCAAAAATATTGTACTGTCTATTAGGGAAATCAAAGTGTCACTTTTTGAACCACACAGCGTACATACCTTTTATTTATTTATCAGTGGTATTGTAATAGCACTTCCTGTTTTCCGTTCAATAATTACAGGCCGGGTTTCAGTCAACATCCGCCAGGCAGGCAGTGGACAGGGTGTCTTCTGTCAGTGGTCACCACATTGATGGACGAAGCGTCAGCTGGAATGGAGGAGTGCCGCCAATAAGAGGAATTGTTTGCTGCATGCAACTTACTTACCAAATTCAACAGGACAACTCCAACAACATACGCAATACAGATACAGTATCCATTGTTGTCTTTTATTCTATGAGTGTGACTGCATGTGCTTACCTTTAGTTTGTAACCAAAGATTGTCTGTATCTTCAATTATTGTTTGTCCATGCTCTGCTTTTTTTTTCTTCTCTCAACAAAACCTACCCAAAAAGAAACCCCCATTCCCATCCATTTTACAAACCCTAACCCTCTTCCCCCGGGCTGTGTTGTTTTGCTTGATGTCTGACTAAAATGACATCAATAATTCCACACACTTGCTGGGGAGGATAAGGTCATAGGAACAGGCTGGTG
Organism: Lissotriton helveticus; assembly: GCF_964261635.1. Lineage (NCBI taxonomy): Eukaryota > Metazoa > Chordata > Amphibia > Caudata > Salamandridae > Lissotriton > Lissotriton helveticus. The sequence goes on along the minus strand of NC_136063.1, from coordinate 1,396,610,307 downwards.
AAGGAATACGAGGATATCTTCTAGACTTACTCAGCTTCAGTACTATATCTTCTAGTAGTAGTAGCCAATGTCAAATAAATTCAACGCAAGTACTAGTTATACTTGCAAGCAAATACTTTACCATTTGTTAGGCTACATTATGGCACTGTTCTAGTGTACTGTCACCTGCTATTTTCTCGATCGTACCGTAACCGTTGTAATGCTACAGTAAGGAGGACAAACAAGGTTTCGTTTTCTTTTTTTCCATAGGCATGCAACTGCCACTGTGTCACACCACTAGTACCACCGCAATGAGCAAATGTCACCCGCCCAGGATTGACAACGTTAATCCCCATTTCACCTGGAGCCAGCCCTGGGCCTAGCCCTAATTTCTAACACAAATTACAGGTAAGATAAGCGTTTGGTGGGAGGTAGTATAATGGAGTATTATTTCGGAGTAGACAAGAGATTGACGGTTGTACTACTAAAGTCCTACGACTGTTCAGGAAAACAAAGTTACTGTTACACCCCCGCCCCCCACCCACCAGACTGAAAAGCAGTAAAAAACAGGTATGGTCAGATAAAGTTTAAAAATATATTTATTTAGCCCTAACAAAATAATCTCCCTCACCCACCCTAACCCCAACGATTGTCTTTGAAACGTCCCAAAACGATCCCAACTCCCAAATCCCACCCCCCAAAAGTCTATAAAAAAAGGGCAAGGGACACTCCACTACTGGAGGGTGCTGGTGCTGGTGCATGATGCGGCATGGGCATCATACTCCTTGCGGAGGGTGGCAAGCTCGGAGCGGAGGCCCTTAACCAAGTTCTTATACCTCAGGACCTCCTGCTCCAGGTTGGACATGCAGACTCGTAGGCGGCGTTGGCGGTCCTTGCAGCTCCTGTGGGGGGCAGCTGGTATTTCGGTTGCTTGGCGGTGGCGGTCGTCTTTCTTAGCCCGGCTCGGTCCCGCTGGCTTAGTCACGGAGGAGGATGCAGTGGTCACAGTCGAGGATGTCGTTGTTGCCCCGCTCGACTGTGTGTCCTCCTCCTCCTCCAGGGCCACCAGCCGCCGATATTCGGCGACAGTGGCCTCCAGCCTCCGTTGCCGGGCCAATCTAGCCTGCTCCCTCCTTGTTGTTGATTTGGAAGGAGCAACTATATGAAGAAAGAAAGACATAGTCTGTAACCAATGCTCCTTATTAATAACACAAAGTGATTGAGCCGAAAGTTGGGTCACAGAGTACAAGTAGCAAATTGAAAGCACAGTACATAACTATTGAGGACAGTATCTATGTAACCTCCCACTTCTGCATCCTTGCTCTAACATTAGTGGTAGTTTAATGAACAAATTCTACGACCACTATGGACTTCCATTACAGTCGACTATGACAGTACACCAGTCTTATTCTTCTTCTTCTCTCTTGTTTAGGGAAATTGGTACGTTATCTTATGCAAGCCGGCAGAATGACATGGACAGCACAGTGAACTTGCACCCGAGAAAAAAAGTTGCACACCATGATGAGTGAGACAGACTTGCGTTACTGTACCGGTCCAGTACATGCAGGTGGTGAAGCTATTACTTTTCTATTACGGGTGGCACTGAGAATACTCTGTTACAAGGGCTACTGCTTAATTAATTTACCTTTCACCCTACAGTGCAAATGAGTACTAGAAAAGGAAAATGAAGAAGCTAACTAATTTGATTATCTATCACTTCACATGGGACGTATTTAATGACAGATGAGATGACTTTAGGTGCTTTGCTTAATATTGAGTGAACAGTGATACACCCACACATGAATGACGTACTACAAGTAAACTAAAGTTATTAAGAGAGGTACGGAGTGTCCACCGTAATAACCAGATATATGCTGTGATTGCAAACGCAATACAAAGTACTGCTACTATTCATGGTAGTATTGGACACATTTACAATTTCTTTTCCTTGCCTTCCCTGCACTGGAACGGACGTGCGGGTGCGGTGGTACATGCTCTTCAAGGTAACACTTACTTCACCTGGCGACCATCTACTCTCTCTAGATACACATGTGCTATCTAAGAGTCAGAGAATACCATGCTCCAGGCATCCATTCAGTCAAAGTATACGCACACATACAGTTTCTGTTTCACCCACCCAGGCTGCTGTCCTTCCACCCATCCTTGCTTCATCATTGACCCAGCCATGCACCATACCATATTCTTTCCTTCCCAGCCACCTCGGGGGCCAAGCAAACACATATCGTTCTTCTTTGCCAGCCATCATACAAGTTCGCGTCCCACTTACTTACACCCTTCTTTCGCTTGTCGTTCATCCCATCCATCACGTTCGTCTAAGAACTTATTGGGATTCTTCTCACCAAAAACTTCACAGCTAAGTCGGAGTACATTTCGAGGAGGCTACTACCTGGTTGATTTGTAATACACCCGTGCAGAAAGCACACTATGCAGTCTTCAATCTCAATAAGTAAGGAATATATAGCTTACCTGTTTCCGCCACCACCGTTTGATCCCCCACAGGACCGTCCGCCGGCTCTTGCACCGCCTCCTCCCCAGAGGCCTCCGAGTCCTCGCCCAACACAGCCACCTCCGCGCTGGCCCCGTCACCAGATGTTACACCCACAAAGTACATTTAAGAATGTTAGAATACACCACTCACTACTATATAATATTTGGTCTAGGAGAAATGTTAAAAAAACAGAATACAATGTAATAATTTGTGACTGTCTACTCCATAGTAAAAATGTCCCATTTTCCAGGGAAGGCTGTTGTCTTGCTGCACTTTTATGCACAACTGATGAATGCTTGCTTTTGATTTTTAACACGCACCACTTTTTCTCCTAACAGACAGAAGCTTGACTCCTAAGAACACGACCAGGATCAAGTTCAAACAAGGTGAGAGCTCGGCTCGACCACAAGAAATGTGTCCAATTAATCGTCAGCACTAACCACTTTTCCGTTTTCAGTTAAATAGTTTTATGACAAAGTAGATTTTAATAAATGTGTTTACTTTTAATAAAGCTTTTAAACTTAAATAGACTCTGTGGTTTTTGTTCCTCTAGACTAGAGTGGATGAGCTAAAGGTTTTGGAATTTTTGCAAGCATGAGTGCCTCTGACACTTCTTGACTGTGCTGTGACTCCGTACTACTCTCTTGTCCTGCGTACGATAATCTAGAGATCATTGGGGATCTATAATCGGTGACTTCGGGAGCTGAATGACTCTGCCACACTATCTAGTCAGTAAGGAGACAGTGCATAGAGGTATTGCTGAATATAATGGGAGTCCAATGGAATTGCCAAATGTCCAATCTTAGTTAGCTACACAGACAGACTAATAAGAATAGTCTAGTAATACCACAGGGAGTCATATTCGAGGCAGGATAAGAATTTATATCCAGTCTACAAGAAGATCAAAGACGATTTAGAAAAAATCGAATGAGGAACGCTAGGAAAAAATAGGTACTGTTTATTAAAATGTAAACTTACTGGGGCCAGCAAAGGAGCCCTCGCCTGCCCGATCCTGGCCTGCATCCTCAGCACCCTCCTCCTGTGTCCTCTTGCCCTTGGGGGGAGCTGATGTACAACATGAAAGAAAGAAAAACCAGAAAACATGGATGAGATTTTTCAACCAAATCAAACATTTCAAAAGAACAATAACAAAATATTTTGGAAAAATAGCAAATAGATAGACCACTATTCCACGGGATCTATCTCATGTGGTATACTACGTTATTCGTATTGCCTGATTTGCGGAACGTTGACTTAGAAAGTTCCTATGTAACTCAATAAACAGACTACTAAAGAGGTTTGCCTAGGCCTGGCACTGCAGGCAGCAGTGCGCAGCACGCGAAGTGACAGACAAAGTCCATCCTGCTTGCAGATCAGTGAATACTCAAACTATCAATCCACCCGCCACCACCGCCACTATTTCTTCTTATAGCCATGTGTCTAAAGGAAGGACTGGACTTCAGTCTGTTGGGGCTGATTTAGAAGTCCCTTGCGGAAGTTGCGGCTCATTTTCCTCCATTGTTGCGTGCCTTTTGTGACGCAGCGGCAGAACAAAAGACTCGCCATGGTGTTGGTGCGGCGTATATATTAAAAAAAAACACATATGGGCATATGGGCGATGCATCACGTTGTAAAGCCCTGCGCCATCAGGGGGCGTTCCGGCGCAAGGGAGGGCGTACCTGCACAGGAACGAATCCTAAAAGTGGCTGAGGGAAATCTACAAGATGTCAATCAGTCACTTTTAGGACAATGATGCATGACTCAAACCCTGCGCGCTTGAAGCCGACGTACGGCTTGATGCAGCATTGGGGAGATAGGGTACCCCAGAGCATTGCTGGAGCTGCGCCATCGTTGGCACGCAACTCCAGCAATGCGCTGCCTTTACGGCACAGATGCGTAAGGCTTCTGTGACGTTTTGGGCCAATGGGTGGTGGTGGCATGGCACACAATTACTGCCGCATCCCTGCTACTTTGCAGGGATGCGCCGGTAATTGAAAATATGACCCTTACTGTCTAGCATTACGCAGTTCTTTTCTTTACACTACACTCATACATAATTTCTCAGGCCAATGAAATGCTTCTGTACACAACATACAAAACAAAGAAGCATAGTAGCAAGCAAGGCTACTGAGAAGGAGAGCAGTGCACCTGAAATGCATAGAAGATTTTGAAATATAATTTACCTCAATGTAATCGGCAGCATTATTGCTCTTGGTAAAGAACAAAGATTTGCAAATAACAGAGCAGGATAAAACAGAGTAGTAAATGTACTACTACTACTACTCACCAAGCCCGGGGACCTCTACGCCGAGCGCGTCCAGCAAGTCCCGCTCCCGGTCCATGACATCGGTCCAGCGGTGGGTGGCCTGGTTATATGTGCGCCGGACCCCAGAGATCTTGTACATGGCCCGGCACACCTTCTCCCACCGCTTGCGACGCTCCCGGATGCCATAGCCAGTCGCGATCTTGCCGCCTCCCAGGATCGTCTTGGGGAGGCGGCGCTGGACGTGGAAGATCAGTGCCGCCACTTCCTCCGCGCTGAAGATCTCCCTCGGGACCACTTGCTCCCCCCTTAAACGCCCGCACGGGAGCCGGGCACGGGGTGCGGGACCCTTCCCCTTCTCAGCGTGCTTCCCGGCTCCCTTTACCATGGTCTGGGCAGAAATAGAGTTAAATGATAAACAAGAAATAGAATAGTGAAGAAGAAAAGAAAAGAGTTTAAAAAAGTAGTTTAAAAGTAACTAAAAGCTGCAGAAAACACAAAAATATAGAGCTAGAAAAATAGAGGGATAGATAATAAGTAAAATTAGATCAAAAAAACTTCAAACAAGCAAAGGATGGCAGAGATTGAGAGAGGATAGAGAAAGCATGCCCAGAACCATAGCAATGAATGAGAAACAAGATGGCCGCGCCCGTTCACGACCGCGTGGGTAAGTTCGCGCGAGATTTTCCTTGCGAGTACGCGCGAAATTGTACTAGCGAGCAGCACACTTTGCGAGATTACACATAGCGGGCGGAAACGGAATTACGTCACGCCAACAAGATGGCCGCGCCCGTGTACGACCGATAGGGTAACTTGGCAAACGTATAGCTAGAAGCGCCTCGCGAACACGCGCAAGATCACGCGAACATACACGTCGCAAAAAAAACAATTTTGTATTCGCACGTATTCGCGGCTTCCGAAATCGATCTCGCACGGATTCGCGCCCCAAAAAACGCGCGAAATTGCAGAAAAAAACGATTTTAGCTAAACTGAAAGCAATGAGCAGGTGCAAAAGTTCAAACTTAACATTAGTAACATTCAAGGTAGTGCTTCCTGATGGGCCCCTCCAGAGTTTGCAACTATTCTATGACCCTGCTATGACCCAAACAGCAGGCTCATAGAATAGCTACAAGTACACCATAAAGGTCCTGTGAAAAAAAAATTTCACTGCAACAAAAAGCAAATTACAGATAAGGAAGGAAGCAGGTGCCAGCCAGACTGGAACTTTCAAAATTACTGACACATTAATGAAACACAAATTAATTGATGGCAGTTGAAGAAGGGCAGGTGTGCTTGCTTTTTTCAACCACCATAATCTACAGTGATAAATAAACCTAATGGGTGGCAGTGAGGATGTACCAGAGGGTGGCATGGGTGTCCCAGAGGGTGGCAGTGGTGAAACAGAGGGTGCTGTGAACCTGTGATGATAAACCAGACGTAGAAACAACATAGTCGCGGCCGTTGCGAGCCGAAAAGTAAGTTCGCAATTGCGAACTTGTCCCAAAATCGGCGCGAACGCGCGCCAACACAAAAAACGGGAAAATCCGCAAATCCGCTAGAGTTCGCGGATCTTCGCGGATTGCGAATCCGTAAATCCGCAAGTTCGCGTACGCGAGATCCGCTAGATCCGCTCATGCTTAATCATAACTCCTGTTTTCCACCACGGATTTCCTGAAAAGCAAATGCAATCAAGATTAGACTGTCGCAGCAGTGCTTCGACAGAGACCCCGCAACCCACCCACAAACACCAGGAAGCCCCCCAAAACGCTACATTGAGCAAGATGTCAGAAGAAATAGCAAAAAAAAGGCTTTTCCTTCTGGATTTTGTCCAAAACACTTCTATCCGGTATTAGACCTTCCCAGGAATGCCCCAAGACCCGCCAACCCACCCGCAAAAAAGCCCGCGACCACCACACCCCCAAACAGCAAAAAAGCAAAATCTCATACTTACAATATCTCTCGGCCTTCGGTCCAAACGCGCTGTGCAGCTAGGTCATCATCATAACTCCTGTTTTCCACCACGGATTTCCTGAAAAGCAAATGCAATCAAGATTAGACTGTCGCAGCAGTGCTTCGACAGAGACCCCGCAACCCACCCACAAACACCAGGAAGCCCCCCAAAACGCTACATTGAGCAAGATGTCAGAAGAAATAGCAAAAAAAAGGCTTTTCCTTATGGATTTTGTCCAAAACACTTCTATCCGGTATTAGACCTTCCCAGGAATGCCCCAAGACCCGCCAACCCACCCGCAAAAAAGCACGCGACCACCACACCCCCAACCAGCAAAAAAGCAAAATCTCATACTTACAATATCTCTCGGCCTTCGGTCCAAACGCGCTGTGCAGCTAGGTCATCATCATAACTCCTGTTTTCCACCACGGATTTCCTGAAAAGCAAATGCAATCAAGATTAGACTGTCGCAGCAGTGCTTCGACAGAGACCCCGCAACCCACCCACAAACACCAGGAAGCCCCCGTAAACGCTATATTGAGCAAGATGTCAGAAGAAATAGCAAAAAAAAGGCTTTTCCTTATGGAGTTTGTCCAAAACACTTCTATTCGGTATTAGACCTTCCCAGGAATGCCCCAAGACCCGCCAACCCACCCGCAAAAAAGCACGCGACCACCACACCCCCAAACAGCAAAAAAGAAAAATCTCATACTTACAATATCTCTCGGCCTTCGGTCCAAACGCGCTGTGCAGCTAGGTCATCATCATAACTCCTGTTTTCCACCATGGATTTCCTGAAAATCAAATGCAATCAACATTAGACTGTTGCAGCAGTGCTCCCAGACCCCAAAACTCACCCACAAACACCCGGAACCCCGCCAAAGAGCACCTCAAAGGCAAGCAAGTCAGCAAAAACGGCAAGAAATTTCTGCCTCATATTTGGTCCAAAACACTTTTATCCGTTATTAGAGCTTCACAGCAATGGGCCCAGAGCCGTCAACTCACCCGCAAAGAAGTAGAACACCCCCACAAGTGCTGAGTCTTTCTTCATTGGGCGTAATCCAGCCCTCTGCTTTGAGGGAAATCGGAGTCTGGAGGAGGAGGATAGAGGAGCATGTTCTTCAGAACTTGTGAACCTGAGGAATGTAGACTGCGGCACCTTCAAATCAATAAGCAAACAAGTGAAGACAGTTCTGCTGATGGGCTTGTTTTTGGGATTAGGTGATTAAAGTTTGAATTAAATTAACTGTGCAAAACAAAGAAAGACAGACACACAGGAATAAAAGTGAATAAGGACGAAAAAGAAAGTTATTGATTCATTGTCTCATTTTCAGGGCTCGGTGTCAGGGAATAAGAAGAAGATTTCGTCATCATACTCTGGGAATTCAGGCAGGATGAGGTCAGTGTCACCGAACAGAGAACAAATCCCCTCATCTACGTTGCCGTCCTCCTCGTCTTCATGCGGCGTGCTTTCTCGTACTTTGTAATCTGGTGGCATGAGGTGCTGATTCATCTTGATCATTGTCAGCCGCTCCACATTTTTGGGCGAGAGGCGGCTCCGTTTGGGAGTTACAATGCCACCAGCAGCACTGAAAAAACGTTCAGAAGACACACTTGCGAGTGGGCAAGACAAATAGTTTATAGCCAGGTTGGAGAGCTGTGGCCACAATTGTTTTTTCCCATGCCAATACTGCAATGGCTCATCATTAAGAAAGACCTCTGTTGAGTCATTCAGATAGTCCTGCACCATCGACTCAAGGTCATTAACGGTTCCTCCACTTTGCTTACTTTTTGCTGTGCCTGTGACGTTTTTTCAAGAACCATACCCAAGCAAAGTTAGCCAATCCTCTACAGCAGCCACTGTTACTGTTGTGTGTGGTGCAGAAGATCCGGTTGCCGGTGTCTTTAACGGCTGAGAGGTCACTTGTGCCACAGCCACAGGTGCAGATGTGGATTTTTTTGACTGGGGATGGCCTGCTGATGCTGATGCTGATGTACTGCCTTCTCATTCAATATCCTGCCGTTCTTTTTCAAACCTCTTGGCTGACCAGGCTAGCCAATGTTTGTAGTTTTGAACATCTTCATCAGCAAAAGGAAAGAATGCTTGGACTGCCAGCGCCTTTTTGTAGCGTGGATCCAGAATAGTAGCACAAATGTAATGCTGTTCTGACTTGATCTTTTTAAGACGTTTATCACCACGTAGGCGCTCTAATAATTTCTCCAACAAAATAAAAGGGTCTTTTTATTTCATCTTTTTCAAACTCAGAAGACACCGCCTTCAGTTGGTGCTCCAGCATGCACACCAATGGGATAGCTTTTCCCAAATTACAGTCCTCCTGGCTGACTGCACGCGTGAAGAACTCAAAAGGACGAAGCATGTCTGTCAGGCTTTTAACTATGTCCCATTGCGCCGCACCCATCCGCAGGTCCTTCTGAGCTGTACCCTCTGTTAAGAAATAGTGATCGAGTACCGTATACTGCTCATACAGACGCTCAAGCATGTAGAAGGTTGAGTTCCAACGTGTTGCCACCTCCTGGATGAGTGCTTTCACTGGCATTCGACGTTGAAGTAGCAGGCTCCTCAGATGCTTCCGGGCCTTAAAAGAATGGCTGAAATGGTTGCACATTTTGCGGCAGGTGGCCATTACCTCGAACGCTGTACTGTCTGTATCACTCAAGAATTTTTGAACTACCAGGTTGATACAGTGCGCCAAACACGGCACTCTGAAATATGCACCCAGCGACATGGCCTTAACTACATTGGCGCCATTATCCGTGGAAACATAACCAATCTGGCGTTTTTTTGGGGACAGCCAGTGAAAGACCTTTTTGTTAAACTCGTCCAAAATGTTTTCTGCTGTGTGACTTTTCTCCAAGCCAAACATGGCTAGTGTTGCATGTTTCCGAGCAGCTTTAAAAACTTGGTCCGGGTCAACACCTGCGTTTAGCTTTGCTTTAACACCTGAAAAAGAGACCCAGTGTGCAGTGATGCACATGTAATCATCGCCTGCGCCACTGGTCCACATGTCTGTTGTCAGATGTATAGTGTGAACAGCACTCTTCTGCAAAGCTGCCCCAATCGCCTCCAGCACATCTTCATGTAGTGCTGGAACCGCAACTCTGGCAAAATAGAACCGGCTAGGAACCTTCCATTTAGGGCAGAGCGTTGCCACTAATTCAAGAAAACCTACCGCTTCTACAAAAGAAAAAGGGAGAAGGTCCACAGCTAGCATTTTAGCCAGCTTAGTGTTATACAGACGCGTCAGTGGGTGGTTGCGTTCATATGGCGCGTCTGAAGAAAACATGGTTCTAATGTTGCCCTGGACCAAGCATTTACGGGATGATAATGACTTCGTTGACCGAATTGGTGAACTTTTGCGCGTTGGTGTCTCATTCGCTCCAACACTCTTAGTGTGCCTCACATTGGGTGTGCTGCTGACAGGGGTACTGGGTGTAAGTGAAGTGTTTGACACGTCTTCTTCCTCCTCGTCATCATCAGATGCAACATCAACGTTTTCTTGACTTCCAATTCGGGCTTCCTTGATCGCATCTAGGTGCGCAAACCATTTGACAGTGTGCTGTCTCTCAAGATGACCGCTCTGGCCTCCGGTACCATAGTTGGTACCTGACTTACCACGACTAACTGCAAGCTTACAAAGGGTACACATGGCGAACTTTTCCCTTTTTGGGCAAACAGTAAAGAAGTCCCAAACTGGGGACTTGAAGCGTCTGTGGGGCCTGGAGGAGGCGGCGATACTGGTGGTGGTGGTCATGCTGCTAATGCCAGATGAAGTGGAGGATCTGGATTGCCCAACTTTTGTACGTTGTGCACTTTCACCGCCACTAATTAAGGTCGAGGTGGATGGAGGTCCCTTCTTGCCAGAAAGAAATATGGAAGCGGTACGAGTTGGTGTACTACTTAACTCCAATGATTGTGGTGGTGTTTCCACTGCCTCCTCGTCGACAACATCATCATCATCACGCTCAGCAGCTTTTCAAGCTAGGGTCAAAATGTCTGTTTGCTGCATGCCCGCTGGGGCTGCAGTGACCTTTATGATGACTGGGTCGTCGTTGTCAGAGTCTTCATCAGCAGCAGTATCCGCCACTTCTTGTTGAGCCTCATCATCACACTCCATAAGTCTGAGACTTTGGACGAGCTTCCTTTTACGCTTAACTACCTTTGTCAGATCATGGTGTGCCTCACTCTCAGACGGCAGTGGTGCTGGTTCCAAATTTTGATCCGTATCATCAGAAGGAGGTGTGCTTGAAGAAGATGTAGACACCACCCTTGATCTCTTCCTTGCTAGGGGTGTGGAAGACAATGAATGATCATCAGGAGGAGTGTCTTCCTCAAATGATACCTCGCCTTGATTGTCGATTTCCTGATGTGCCCCTACTTCGGGAGGAACAACTATTGTGGGCACTTGTGACCCTCCATGCACCTCTGCTTGTGCATCTCCTTGCGCTGCCTCTCCTTCCACATGTACTTGGGCTTGTACTTGCACATGTGATTGTTGTTGCGGCTGTGGTTGTTCAACACTCGTCAGATGAGCTACAACAACCTGTGTTGATTGAGGGACATTGCTGCTGCTTTCTTGCGATGAGCCAATATCACTGGTCGATGGTGATTGAAGAACTATACTGGCTGCCTCTGCAGCACTCAAGGGCTTGGACTTAAGTTGGCGTGGTGGTGGTGGTGGCACTGAGCCCAATGGAGCGGGGGTGCTGCTGCCAGCTTGGTCCCCAGCAGATCCCGCTGCTGCTGCAGGCATACTTTTTTTTTTACTCCCAAAAAAAGGGGCGGCCGGCACACCAGTCTCCTTGGTAACTTGCTTCTTCTGCTCCTTACTGGCACCTTTCTTGCTAGAGGAGCTATGGGTAACTTTTTGGGGGGCCATCTTCTTCAGAGCAGGTCAGAACAGCAGGCAGCAGTTGCACGAGTTGCAGAGTTGTCTGTGTCCAGACGTGACGTCGCGTGACGTTATGCTGCACACACACACCGCTGCAGGACTTCTTCCTGGCACTGCTGGTTCTCTTGAGTCTTGTGCACCTAAAAGCAATGGAAGACAGAGGAACATCAGTTCAGTTATACACCCCAAAAAATCGACAAAACACAGAAAAATCAGCACAATCCCATGCCATCCATGATGTTTACATTGAAGACACCCCTCAGAAAGACTAGGCCCATGCAACACTGAGTCACTACCCCTGGGGATAATGGATGAAAAGTAGGCAAAATAAGTGCAGGCCTCAGACACTGCCTCTCTTCAAAATGGCCCCTACACCCCAAGCCAGTCCACATCAACAGTACACCCCAAAAAAACAGAAAAACAGCCAAAAATCACCACAATCCAATGCCATCCAGGATGTTTACATTAAAGAGAGTGAGACCACACTACAGGCACACTCAGTCCATGCATCACTACCCCTTGGCAAAAGGCCACACCAGCAGCCCCAAAAAAACGACAAAAACCACAAAAAACAGCACAATCCCAGCCCATCCACGGCCTCAATGGTGTTTAAATTCAAGAGGACACCCCACAGAAAGACTAGGCCCATGCAACACTCACCACCCCTGGTCAAAGGGCCCCACCAGCAGCCCCAAAAAACGACAAAAACGACAAAAATCAGCACAATCCCAGCCCATCCATGGCCTCAATGGTGTTTAAATTCAATAAGACACCCCTCAGAAAGACTAGGCCCATGCAACACTGAGTCACTACCCCTGGGGATAATGGATGAAAAGTAGGCTAAATAAGTGCAGGCCTCAGACACTGCCTCTCTTCAAAATGGCCCCTTGCACCCCAAGCACATGTTGCCTGTACCAGCCAGCACTCAAGATGGCCACCACCACCACCCACATGGCCAGTCCACATCAACAGTACACCCCAAAAAAACAGAAAAACACCCACAAATCACCACAATCCAATGCCATCAGGATGTTTACATTAAAGAGAGTGAGACCACACTACAGGCACACTCAGTCCATGCACCACTACCCCTGGGCAAAAGGCCACACCAGCAGCCCCCAAAAAACGACAAAAACCACAAAAAACAGCACAATCCCAGCCCATCCATGGCCTCAATGGTGTTTAAATTCAAGAGGACACCCCACAGAAAGACTAGGCCCATGCAACACTCACCACCCCTGGGCAAAGGGCCCCACCAGCAGCCCCAAAAAAACGACAAAAACAATAAAATCAGCACAATCCCAGCCCATCCATGGCCTCAATGGTGTTTACATTCAAGAAGACACCCCTCAGAAAGACTAGGCCCATGCAACACTGAGTCACTACCCCTGGGGATAATGGATGAAAAGTAGGCAAAATAAGTGCAGGCCTCAGACACTGCCTCTCTTCAAAATGGCCCCTACACCCCAAGCCAGTCCACTTCAACAGTACACCCCAAAAAAACAGAAAAACACCCACAAATCACCACAATCCAATGCCATCCAGGATGTTTACATTAAAGAGAGTGAGACCACACTACAGGCACACTCAGTCCATGCACCACTACCCCTGGGCAAAAGGCCACACCAGCAGCCCCCAAAAAACGACTAAAACCACAAAAAACAGCACAATCCCAGCCCATCCATGGCCTCAATGGTGTTTAAATTCAAGAGGACACCCCACAGAAAGACTAGGCCCATGCAACACTCACCACCCCTGGGCAAAGGGCCCCACCAGCAGCCCCAAAAAAACGACAAAAACAACAAAAATCAGCACAATCCCAGTCCATCCATGGCCTCAATGGTGTTTAAATTCAACAAAACAGTTGTATCATGCACCCATAACCAACCCTGGTCCTACTGGATACTGTGGCTACCCACAATTTAATTTATTTAATGTTCTGAAAAAGTTCCAAAATTGTAGTTGCAGCAACTGTAATGCCCCAAACAAACTTACTTGTGAAAGTTGATTTCTAATCCAAAAGTGATCCAAAGAAGTCAAAAAGGCCTCAAATCCAAATATCCAGCAGCACCCACAAAAAGTAATCCTTCCAGCTCCAGATTCAAATGAAAGTGACCAGGAGATGGACAAAGCACTGGGAGGAGCCTGCTGGACAGGAACAGGAAGTTGGAGACTGTGGGGCACTTCCTTCCCTCCCCCCCCAAAAAATGGACTCCTTGCAAAAAAAAAGGCCATGCAAATGTCAACCTGAGGAGTGATTCTGATAAAAATAATCATTTTCTGAAGGTTTATCCTGTTTGCTGGTGGATTTCTTGTGCAGAATTGCAAAATCTCTATTTCGCGAGTGCGAGATTGTTCCTTTCCGCCGCAACTACGTGTTCGCAATTGCGAACTCTCGCGAGGTGTGCTGTGCAAGGTGGCAAGCCGCGATTACGTATTCGCGGGCGCCAAACTCCCGCGGGATCACGCAGCAAGATCCAAAATGGCGCAGCACTCGCAAAATATGATCGAGAAAAACAACTCGGCAAACGCTTAATGACGGAAAGTGAACGCCGTGCACCACGCCGCGCGCCGCAACCAAGCAAAAAATCCGCCGCGAGCGGATTCACGGATTTTCGACAAATTCGCGAGAGTTCGCAGATTGCGAATTTGCCGAAAATCCAAAAAATCCGCGATCGGAGCGGATTTTACGCCCATGCTTAGTCTCACAGTGTCAGCACTCTCTCTCCCGATACCTCTCTTCTTTTCACTGCGTCTCTCTCTCCCTCTCTTTCTGTCTTTCTCTCTATCTCTCCCTCTCTTTCCCTCTTTCTCTCTCTCTCTCCCTCTCTTTCTCTCTCTCTCAATCTCTCTCTCTCTCGCTCTCTCTGTCCTTTAATGGGCACATGTCACACCTTCTTATCTAGAATTTTGTCTTGCAGGCTATGGCCCACAGATTGTCCTGAGGAGACCCGCCATGAGTCTTCAAAATAGTTGTTTTGAGTTTATTTGAATAAAATATTTTGTTTGGTAATTGAAAGATGAATGAGTGATTCTCCTTTTTGTGACCACACATGCATGTTACTTTTTGTAATTGTGCGACATCAGGTGAATTGTTTTGTTCATGATTTCATGAAGTTGATGTAACATATCTTTGTCTGGGGGGGTGCCAGGGGTAGGGCCCCTGGGGGTGGTGGCGGAGGGTGTTGTGGCCCTCTTGGGGATCCGAGCTGCATGCTCAGTATCTCCATGGCATCTGTTGTTCTTCTGGTGTGACTCTGCGCTGGGCTCCTTTTTCTGGTACAGGTTGTCGTCCGACTTTACACCAGGTAAGAGCAGGTGTTAAACTCCTGCAGCTAACGCACCTGATCGCATGTTTTGTGATCTTATCGCCGATCTGGCTGGTCGTTGAGAATTTTGTGGAGTGGTGTTGTTTGCACGGGAACGCCTACTCCGCATCTCATTACCGATAGTTGCTGGGCTCATCTGTGGCGATGTTTTTTGCTGCTGCTATAGCAGGTAAACTGGTGATATGGGCTGTTTGCACCAACTTGTGAATGGGGCAATAAATATATCGCCACTTTGGCTGTGATAAAGTGCCGATATCTCTGCGATAAATCCTTGAGAATATGCCTCACTCTTGACGGTTGGACATTGGCTGGCAAGAGGGAACCACGATTGGACAGGCTGCTGTCAATAAAGCTTATTTGTACCAATCTAAGTTGGAGTCGATCTTCTTCACCACACTTCTCAATATGTCAAGCCCCAAGTTTAAATAAATCTTCAATGAGCCCTCCCAAAAAGAGTAGCCCCAACAAGCTCCGAATAAAGACAACCTGTCATCAACAGATATCCGTACATTAAAAAAAAACATTCTACAGACCATTAGCGCAAAAATGTCCTTTTACCTATGCATCAGCAGCCCATTTTTACCTGTAATTCTCAATCAGATTAAGAGAACAAGTTTTCAATAAAAGAGTCAATGTTGGGTTTTAACAAAGAGTATGCATTGATCCAAGTTACTTGATAATTGTTTCAATATATGTTGGTAAATGCAAAACCAAAATATAGACAAATACAAGACTAAACAAATTCCATCCATTAAGTATGATGCCTAATTCTGATGACTTATACATCTTGTTGAAGATCCTCCATTATGCTTCATGGTGGGTTGATTAAAAGTTCACCCAGCACCTGTTTCACCCCTTGAGAGCCCCCAGGCCTAGGGCGTTTTCAAGGCTCGTAGAGATTAGTTATGATAATCTCAGAAAAGTAGTAATGTCACTATTCTCCCAGTATAATGATACCAGAGAAACAATTGTGTAGGTTGGAATGATCTCATGTTGGATTTAAGCCACACAGTTATTGAAATATATATTTTAAAGCCTGCTGTAAGTTTTTTAAAGGCTTTGGGGCAGGGTTGCATGAGTGTCATAGATGCTAGTCATAAGCTGTGGTCTGGATTCTGGGTCAAGTAGCATTGATAAAGATAAAATCCTGGCAGCACCATTCCCTTGTAGTTTGTTATGCTGTCGTAGTTTTGCTGATACTCTCAGCCTAGCCCCCTTCCTTACAAAGTGGGATATAGATTGTTGTAATACCTCAAAATGTAGATTCCACATTCAGCAGGATCAACTGAAAGAGAAATAAGACCCTTATGAATATATTCATTTTAATTGCAGCAATCCTGCCTATCCATTAGATAAATGGTGAGGACATTCTGAAGGACTTTATGGATTTCAGTAAGTTTAAGAGGACAATTAGCCTAATAAAGATCAGATATATTGGGCATTATCTCATCACTTACATATATTCTAAATATTGTGTAGACCATTGGACGTGGAAAGTGTCTCTTGAGCATAAAACAGTTTTATCAGGGAATATGAAATTCAGAATCTAAGGTTTTCCCCATGTTGACTTTCTAACCTGCTAGTTTAGATTCTGGAAGATCTGTAAGTGATTAACGAAGGCTGCTAGGCATCTGTCAAGGTTGGTCAAAGTCAAATGGGTATCATCACCAAAGAGAATCTGCTTGTGCTTATCTGGACCAAAAGGAATGCTCTGGAAGTTTTCTGTCTTCATTTATAAAAGGCGAGGAGCTTACTGCTGAAGGCAGAAAGAAGTGGGACAAAGGAGATTCCAGTCTGTTTCCTCCTGCAACGTAGCATTATTATCGCACTAGGGGTGCTATAATTGGTCATTTTGTTTATTGTGAATCCCTGCCCCAGGGCAGTCTCCTTCAGGACATTCCACAAAATCATGAGTCCATCCTTTTGAAGGTTTACTCAGCATTTAACAGCACCCGAATTACTGGTACCATCCTTGTGGACCATCTCAACCAGGTGGAGTACGCATTTAACAATGCAATTGATCTAGTTGTCCGTTGACAAATCGCAACTGATCTGACTGGATCAGATCTGGTATTAACTGTTCAAGTCTGGATGCAAACATATTTGTATAAATGCTTATATCGATGTTAAGGAGAGCGTCAGGCCTACATAAAGAAAATAGACGGGGACGATTCCCTTGTTTAAGGATCCCCATTGTATTATCTTCACACATGGAAAGACTCATCTTCTCAGTTTCTATCACATGGTTGTACAGTGCTGTCAGTTTAGAGATCAATTGGGCCACATAGTGTTTATAAAAGTTCCCCTTATAGCCATTCGAACCTTGGTCTTTGTTCAATTTAGGGCTTGTAAACTGCAAATACTTCTTTAGCAGATATGGTGAATTTTAATAATTCAAAAAGAGTTTTTGAGTGTAGGAATCTTCACATGAGCAATGTATTTTCTATGGGCATTAGCCGGAAACATTTACACTCCACAAAGGGTTTGAAAAGTTCAAAATATTTCTAGTTTCATTTCTTCTCTTTTCAAACTTTTGCTGGAGTTTGTGAAAATGTCCCTGACATAAGCCTTTTCTACCTCTTAACCGGCCATTTGGGAGTCCTCCTTTGTTGCTTGCTTAACATATTTCTCTTTTGAGGTGAACCAGGTCTGTTTCCACTCTTTTGATATGTAAAGTTAGAGTTTGCCAGACATGGTCCTCCTGTTAAAAATAAGACAAAGTACCTTGTCCTCCTAACTGAAGATCTGCTAGCCCAAAGGTCAGAAGAGCCTCCACCTTTTCTTTTACAAGCCCACACTGGCTCTGTGCATGAAAGCTTCCTCTGACAGTCTGACAGAGTAGGGGCCAACAGAAGAAGGCGTTACACTGCCTGCTCTATTTAGGGTGGATGGAGTGAAATACAGTTTTTTCTCTTTATCACCACCAGGTAAAACCTGGTGATGAGGGGAAGAAACAACAAATAAAGAACCCGTCCCCCCCCCCCCCAAACCTGGGAAAAATCTTCTTAAGGTTAATCAACTCCTACTTTGGAAGTTTGTATTTGAAAGACAAAAACTTTGTAAATGTTTGGTGAGCCGCTGTCAAAACCAACAGCAGCCGTCCACCAAACCTTTTTTACCTTGACTGGATCTGCCATTACAGCAGTTCCTATCAAGGTACATAGATCACTAATGGACTAGCGGTGAACTCTACATTTGGCAGATGGTAGCCCTTCAGGGTAGCACATGAAATGTCCCCAACTACCTAACGGACTGATTACCATCCGCCAAACTTTACATCTGTCCCTATTGCTTTTAAAAGGCCTTTGACCACAGACATCTTGTGCAACACCCTGAGGGAGGGGCTCGATATTATAATCTTGCTCAATGCATTTCAGTATCCATCCTATTTTTTGTGCCTGTAGTAAGGGTGATCAATAGAGTCTCATCATCAGGGCTATAATTGTCCCATAATGCAGCTTTAAAGTCGTCCCATACTCTTTGTGGGGGCACTCCCACCTATCATTCAGTACAAAGTATTCTCTTATCTTTAACTCTATTTCCTTTCTGAAGATTGTGCCTCTGAACAGTACTCCTCATCTGCCACGATCCTATATCTGGTTCTACTATCACAGGAGTATGATCAGACATTGCTTCTATGTGTGTTGACTACTCCAGGGAGCGCAGAAAGTTATTAATAAAAATGTAGTCTAGCCTTTAAACTGAAAAAATGCAGTCTCTTGCCTGTTTGCTCTGTTCTCATCACATGGCTTAGATATAGGTAACTTTCGTTTCTTAGAAAATTAATTATTAGTTGTTTTCCCTGTCCCTGATGTTTCTAGAGTATAATGCCACACTAAGGTAAAGACATCTGTAAGAATGATTTCACCTTCTGCAAAGTCTGTTAGTTGTGGAAGAAATTCAGTAAGGAAAACGTCCTGGTCCCATTTGTGGGATAGCCTGTTGCCAACACCACACAAGTGTTCTGCAGGGCAACCTTTATCAACAAGAATCCTCCATCATTATCTTTTTTACTATTTAGGATGGAAAAATTAAGGCTTCTGTGAAGAAAGATATCATCCACAGTGAGTTTGGAATCAGCAGAGGAACAAAAAACACCTGCGTAATGTCTACGTTTTATCTTCAGCTGGTAGGAGTTTCTCCTGAAGGCCTATACTATCCAGCTGAAGTCCAACCTGGGACTTACAAAGAGGTAATCTTTTAGCTAGGGCACTGAGACACCTCATATCCAAGGAGGCAATGTTAATCACGTTCTGTTAAAGAAAAGGATTTAACCCCTTCCACGCTCATGACGAGCTGGGCTCGTCATGCAGTAGCCTCCTGCTACGCTGATGACGAGCCCAGCTCGTCATGAATAATGGGGTTCATGGAGTTCCAGCACAGGAGAAAAATCCCCATAGCATTCAAGGTGTTAACAAGTCATTGTGCCTGTGGCAAGGGCGTTCTCTCTCAGCTCCCTCAGATGAGCATTATTGTGTACAGATTTCTCTCTAATGTCTTGAAAGTACCTCAGAGCTAGCGAGATCTTCTCCCCCCCTTCCCAACAAATTCTCGAAAACTACATTAAAGTCGTAACAAAAAAAATGTATAGCCAAACCACTGGAACATTTTAACACGCCCTAAAGTTGAAAGGTACTCTATCTAATGTAAGACGATTAAATACCTTGATCTAGTTATGCCTCTGTGGGATTCCTGAGTTGGGTAGTTAAGCCAAATAGCTTAACCACCCATTTAAATAAATGAAGTATAGGAGTGATTAAAGCTGGTATATATGCTTCTAAACAAAGAATCACTTTCACTGCCAAATGTTCCACTCAAAGCAGTTTTGCACCCAAACTCGTGACGGAACATGCCACTTTCTTGAGTCCCATAGTTTCACAATATCAAGTTAAGTATATCATAGGCTTGAAACAAGGGACGCCCAGGTACCCTGCACAGGCTGAGGTTATAAAGATGGTTCTAAATTCAGAGGGAAAGGTTTATATATCCTCTCACTCACCCCCCCCCTTTTTTCCAGGAGCCAATGTGCCTGTCTTTCTCAGTCAAGGCAGGCCCCTATGCCACTCCTTCAATCAGACCATCTTCCTGTGCATTGCCCAACTCACGTCCAGTTAAGAACAAATCCCCAGAGGATAAGGTTTAGGTCAGGTTTATTGCCTGATGTTGGCAAGAAAACGGGCCCATTACCAATTCGGCACTGACCAGCACTGTTGGTTAACTCCTCTTAGTGCCTTTGTCGTTAGGATGTAGCTCCGGGTGCCATCTTGGATCCATGCAGCTGATGTGGGGGGGGGGGTAGGGGGGGGGGGGGGTGCGGGTTTCACTCCTGTTATTCCTCCTGGATATTTCTTCTAATCTCATCACCTCCTCTCTCAGTGTGACTTCCCACCAACGCTCAGATGATATACTGCAGCCAAACCCGGCAAGAGACAGCGTGATATTGCACAAACTACAAGGCAGGAGCAGAGTACATACAAAAGGCATCTTGCAGTTTCAGAGCCACTCCGCACCCCTACTGAATATTCCATCAAACAACTCGGTAGTACTTGATAAAATGATCTGAGGTTAATTACAATTGGAGGCAGCTTCTCCAGTACTCAAACTTGCAGTTTTCATGCCATTCTATGCAACAAAAAGACTAGACCCCAACCCCTTTTCTTGGATCCATGCAAAAAAACTAATTTCTTCTCCATACTATGTGTCGGAATGCATTCATATTTATCTTCTCCCAAAAATAATAGATATTCATCCTTGAGATCAGTACATTTATCGGTTACCATCCAAAAAGAGATTGTCACTGCCTGCAAAGGTGCCCACAAACTCTCCAATGGCACCTACACCTTTAACCGCATCGATGCGGCGCATTTTCCCGCTGTGCGCTAACGCTAAACGGGATCCTATGCGTTCATGACGAGCTCAGCTCGTCATGAGCGTACGAGAGGTGTACCTCATGACGAGCTGAGCTCGTCATGAGCGTCGAAGGGGTTAAAAAGAGGGGGCAATGGATGGATGGCGGTAGGAGGATTCAAAGTCTACTTTAAAGCCAAACTGGTGCTCCCCAGCATCCATTTGTCTTTAGTCACAGAGCCTTATAAAACAGAAGATTGTCAGCAATGTTTTCAATTTCCAAAGTGTAAAATGTCAATCTAATGGCTTATGGTGAAGGTGCTGCTTCTAGCAGTGACTCTGTTGGTGTTGTGATTGATGTGAGTGACACGAATAATGATCCTTACCACCAGCATCTTCAGATGCTGGATCAATGGTTGAGAGGCTCCCCATTTCATTCTGTCTCTTTGGAGGCAATCAGTTGAAAGCCATTTTATACTCCTTTCCATCTTTAATCTGTTGTGAAATTTCAACAAAAGGTTTAGCTAAGTAACTAAGTGATCCAAGTGTTAGTGGTGGGTTGTGCAAAAGAATGGTAAAGATTCAAACAACGATGACATCAAAATCACCCAAGTTCTTCAAATGTAATATACTCTTTGTAAGACAAGTGTACAGTGTTTCAACTGCATCTCAGGCCTTTCATCAAAGAAGAACACCCAGCAATGCAACATGATGCTTCTTAGGGCCTATTATAGATGTGTGTGAGTTCCACATCAGTACTCCAGCATCATGAAGTGTTGATACCAGACGTTTATGTACTTCTAGAATGAGGGGACACCAGCCCATTAGGAATTTTTTATAAATGTGCAATAACAAAGGTAATCAGTATTTCTTTGATAATTCTTGCTTTTTTTCACCTTACCTGGCCTATTTATACCTGCACTTTCTGCCTGCTTAGAGTAGATGTCGGCCCATATTTGAAAAGTTTTGCGTCAGGTTTGCATTATTTCTTTAATGCAGACCCGACTCAAAAGCTTTTTAGTGATTTACAAATCAATGCAAACTAGTATTTGCGTTAGTTTGCGAGAAAAAGTAACGCAAAACAGCACAAAGCACTGCTTTGCATTACGATGCATCAAGGGGATATTCCATAGATGATACGTTGATTTTACTGTGCTTTCACCCATAATATTTGACGCAAAACCTATCCATTACCAATAGCAGACAGGGTTTGTACCAAAAATTAACGCACTTCAAATAGGCATCAAAAAGAGAAATGTTTTTATTTCTCCTTTCTTTTCTGACTTTTCCTGTGGGCTGTGCTGCACAGCACACATACGAAGAAGGAAAAGTTTAAGGGCCCGATTCACAGAACTAACTTAAGACAAAATCCTAAACTTACTACTTTTGGCATTCACAGAATCCACTTACTACTTTTGGTATTCACAGAATGCACTTACTACTTTTGGTATTCACAGATGTATTTACAACTACTAACTTTACGTCCGCACTCGGGCCGGAGCTTCCGGCCCAGAGGCAGAGCTTCCAGCCCGGTAGTGAAGCTCCTGGCCCAGAGGCGGAGCTTCCAGCCCGGAGGTGGAGATTTCGGCCATGGCTAAATCGGACAGAATTCCCACCTCCAAGCCAGAATCTCCAGCCCGAGTGCGGACGTGAAGTTAGTAGTCGTAAATCTATTCTGTGAATACTAAAAGTAGTTAGTGCATTCTGTGAATATCAAAAGTAGTAAGTTTAGGATTTTGTCTTAAGTTAATTCTGTGAATCGGGCCCTAAGATTTCGTCTAAGCATAGTATTTTGTACTGGAAGTGTATCCTTAAAGTACAAAACCTTTGCTATACTCACACGGATACCTTTGGGTTATGGCACAAAGGTGTGTGCCTGGCACCCGGCACCAAAATTCTGCACCTGCTCTAGGGAGAGGGCATCCTGTCATGCAATGCAGCGCAGCAACTTTAAGTACTGCGTTGCATTGTCTGACAGGTACCTAGAACAAAATTTAAGTCATGTTTTCACTCAGATTTGGCAATTCCAGATTTGAGCTGTAAAGGTTCTTACTGGCTGCTGCGTTTTGGCAAAATGATGACAGAATTGGCCCACCTAGGGCGAAAGCTTTGCCCTTTGATGATGATGATGATGATGATGATAATAATAGACAATGCATAAAAAATCCCTTAGCAGGCTTGGTTGTATGCTGTCTGTCATGTGATACTCCACTAGGCAGAATCTCCTCCACTCTTGAAAGTGGTGTAGTTGTTTCAAACTAGGCTATCTGAAACTTCCCCTGTATAATACCTAGGAAGATCAATCAGCAGTATGGCAAGGTCTCTTGGAATTAACATACACTGCTGTTCTCTAGGCAAAAACACCCAGCCCAGTCAGGCCCAAACATTAGGCCACTGAGTAAGCAATGGGCAGATGCATGTTTTGTAACTCAAAATAGAGGCTATCTGGCTGCCATTGAGAAATGGAGCGGTATCCTATAAAGCAAGCATTGAAAGCGCGAAGACAAGTCTCTGCCACAGTTTTGGACTTACTTGTGTCTTAAATAGTCAAAGAGCTCTAGCAAAGGTATTTAACCATCTTAGACACTGTTGAATCGTTGATTGTTATTAGAACGTTTAAATAATGTGATCATATTCACTCAAAATGTATCAACATTTACTAAAAGCTCTAAAGCAAAAATCAGAATACAAAAGAATAAAATAGTACAAAGAAAAATAGCAACACAGCTAAAATATAAGAGGACACAACACAACAAAACAGTCAACGCAACAACAACAATGCAACACAAAAACATCAACAGCCTAAAAAACACAACAAAACACATCCATACCACAACATAATGCAGTACAACACGTACACACACGTCCATACATCCACAAACTGTTGTTCATGATATACAGGTAAAGCTGCTTGCCCCAAGCACCACCTTCTTACCACCAATTCCATGAAACAGGATCAGTCAAAATGTTTTGATGCACTTTCTATCTGATCCTTTTGAATCTCTGCTTTTCTAAATCAGTATATTGTTACATTTTTTAGCTTGATGATTTATTAAACATTCTTTCTTCAAGGGTTAGGCTTACGATGATCCATTATCCAAACCAGGACATGTCACTTCAGCCACCCAGCTGACTAGGCAAAATCTTTTTTTTTCTTTTCTCTTTCGTGCCTATACCTAAAGCACCAACCCCTACACAGTGTGGCTTAATCTGCCACCAGAAACCTTCCAGCCACGAATTTAAATATATACAAACATTTTACCTTGAATCGCAACCATTTCTGACCCCTTCTAGTCAGTTCACAGAACCATCAACACTGTCATTAAAAGTCTAACCTTATGCCTTCACAGCTACATTTCCCTTGCGAATATATAAACAAAAGCAGAGTGGAATAATGCAACGATTTTTTGAAACCACTAGGGGGCCTATAATTATGAAAAAGTCATGCAGTGCAGTGCAGCAAGTCACCTTACTGCGCTGCACTGCATGACAGTAAAAGGGCAGGAATGCACTGTGTTTAAGGCAATAATACACATTCCCCCCTTTTCACTTGTGCTGGCACCCTTTTGACAGCCTAGCGCCAATGCAGGCACCCTTGCACCATAGTGCAAGGGTACCTGCGTTGCATGCAGGATTGTTTTTGTGCAGGAAGAGGCCTATTCCTCTTTCTGTGTGTGAATAGAAAGAGGAAGTATCAAAGAGAAATAAAGATAATTTATCTTGTTACACCTCTACTAGGAAGGCATATCTTTTTGGCGCATTCCCCAGTCTACCAGTTCTGGTAAATAGAGGACTGCATAAAAAACCATGGGAGTTGCATGGGAACACCCACGCAATGCCGATGGAATGCCTTCCGGGGGCAGAGTAAGGCAACACAGCGATTTGCACTGCATTGCCTTACTCTATATTTATGGAGCCACTCAGGGGCATGCAAAGTGGCCTTGTGTGGCTTTATAAATCTTATTTAAGGTTTGCATCGTGCATGTAATACGTTGCGTGGTGCAAACGTGACGCAAACCATATCATAAATAGACCCAATGAAAGCAAGAAATGAAGTGTCAAGAACGACTAATGTGTGAAATCACCTTGCCGCAACTTTCATGAATTCAAAACCCACAACTCCAATACTTCCCAAAGGCTTACAGATAATCAGCTTTTCACAATCGAAATTGCACCACATTCATATTTCACAATCTCCCACAAGACGGAGTGCCATCCAACCTTTTATCAAAAAAATGTAATACCAGAAAACTCCACATAAACATGCTCTTAAGCCTACAATTACAGCCGGGATTTTTCTTTACCTAGTTCAACAAAGCAAAACAGAATTACTCAATAAATGATGCCCCTTGTGCAAACTGCCTCAGGCCCAAAACCATATACAGGACATGTATTTTAAGTTTTATGTTGTGCTATATTAACTATCTTTGCTATAAATCATGCAATAATATTTCTAATATGTGCTCTAGACATACCGATCGTCTAA
Source organism: Lissotriton helveticus (assembly GCF_964261635.1). NCBI lineage: Eukaryota > Metazoa > Chordata > Amphibia > Caudata > Salamandridae > Lissotriton > Lissotriton helveticus. Next base: position 1,396,585,033 of record NC_136063.1, on the reverse strand, counting down.
CCTCTTTTAGGGCCATATGTATCATTGAAATTCGCATTCGCAAAGGCCGAAATTCGCAGAATTTCGGCCTTTGCGAATGCGAATTCGCAAAATGATATGTATGAAGGAAATCCCGATGCAAAATAAGGAATTGCAAATTTTGCGATTCCTTATTTTGCGATTGCATTTAAGGAATCGCAAATTTTGCGATTCCTTAAATGCAATGTAAGAAGGCAAAAAAATTTGCTAAATGGCCTTAAGGAATCGTAAATTACAGTGCCATGTGACGCACATACATGCCCTTAAGGCATGTATGTGCACCACATGTGCACCTATGCTTATTTCAGGGGTGCAACAGGGTGTCCTTTGGACACCCCTGCACCCTTGAAATTATTCTCAATTTGCGATTAGCAAATTGCGAATCGCAAATTGAGAGAAAATTCCCATTCTTTCCAAGGGCCTCCTGGCCCATAGAAATGAATGGGAAAGGATTCCTTAATTGCGAATTCGCAATTTGCAATTTCGCAATTAAGGAATATCAAGAAATCGCAAAAAAATTGGATTTTTATTGATACATACCATTTTGCGATTCTGAAATAGCGATTTCTTAAAAATCGCTATTACAGAATTGCAAAATGGTTCCTTGATACATATAGCCCTTAGGCAGGTAATAGTTCTAAAACTGTCATGCTGTACTTTATGCTACATAATGTGCTCTTTCCTTAGTGGATGAAGTTTCTCTCCTCATGAAGTCCACCTTAACATCAATCACAGTTGCACATGCACCGATCCACACATCAGTGTAGCCCAAAACACACCACACGCCTTCATGATCAGTACAATGTAAGCAGTCTTTAGTTATTACAGAAAACATGTGTAGGCCCAATCAGTGCAGCCGGTGCAGGTGAGGGCAGTGGGGCGGGGTGGGAGGGGGGAATCGACAGATGATGATGAGGGAAAAGAAAAGAAACAAAAGAATACCACTTACCTTGCGGTTGCCACATTGCCGAGGCATCAATTCAGCTAACGTAAGGTAAGTATTTTACTTTTTTTAAATTTTATTTTCTCTAGTGGTCATCTGTCGATTCCCCCCCCCCAGCCCGCCCCACCGCCCTACCGCCCTACCGCCCTTACCTGCACCGGCCGTCACTGGGTTCAATATCCCATAAACAGGACTGCATCGAATTCCCAAAAGCACATGTGACAAGTTCACAAGCACCATAATTTAAGAAACACCTTGAAATGACTATCCTCACTTATTACACTTTAGACAGAACCCTTGGACAAAGAGCAGTGTCACACACCCCACTAACATACACCGGAATACTCCTCAGATGTATCAAGTATTATTATACTACACTCTCGCTAACACATTCCAACATAATGACCTACCTGGATTGTGAGGCATACTGAACACTCTGGCTGTGAAATGGATAACCGACCACCCAATCTAGAAAAAATGTGTTACTCCTTCGGCATACCCACAAGACTCTACAAAGTCCTCTCAAGATCAAACAAAATGTATTTTCACACTAACCTCACAAACAACGTCAACTAAACATTAGGTATATTCTGGACTAATCTTGCACAATCAAACACCAACAACCGTTAGGCACAATCAAATAATAGCCTTCCTGTTTCTGCACAAAAAGGGGTGCTTAGATTGAGAACCCACATTTATTCCATTGAAGTAGTCAATGTTCCAATTTTGTGTTACCTTAACTTAGACAGCTATGATTTAACTGGGTTTTTGCTACTGTTCAAATCCAAGTCCTGATTGCTCTTGCACCCCCTGGCAATCTTCACTGACGCCCTTCTTCCTCGGTTCTGATCCTTGACCCTAAGTGAACCTTCCCTGTACTTCTCTGACTCCCTGTGTGTTCTTTTCTGCTCCCGGAGAAGGGCTGATCCACAGCAGGCGGACTGACTGCTTGATTTTTTTATTGCGTTCAGATAAATGGCTTCCCTCTTTATCCCCCACTCAGAAGCCACTTGAAATCTGCTATGCTCTAGGGATACATAACAGCGCCAGTGCGGGTTGCCTGAAAGTGATTAACAAGTCTAATTAGCACTTCATTAACATGCAATGATATGCTAATTTGCACGTTGCTCAAAAACAACAATAAATTCAAAGTCGTTCATTTGTGCAAATTGGGTACAAGCAAACAGTACAGATAAACACAAACTGACTTGATACAGCTAGGCATGAAGGCGGGAAACGCTGTGTGTGGCGAATTGCGTTTATTGTGCCTCCTGTAATACATAGGAGCCTGTAATCACAGTACAAAAGCCTGTCTCAAATTGACTTGTGACAATCGAGTCGTGAAATCTCTAGTCACCTGTAATAAGAAAATGGTGTAGCTGGTCAACTGTAACAACTTATTTCAGTGGAGCTGTGTCATCATAATGCCTCCTGCCAGCAGCCAAGGTGAATGGCAGATCGAGGAGCATGATTGCAGCTGCAGTTCAAATAAAGAAAGACAAGAGATGGCTTTTCCTTCTTCTGTTCCGTTTTTATGAAAAGAACAATGATCAGCAAGAAAGATAGATTTATAGCAACATGCTTAATTTTTGCATCTTTATGGGAATGAAAGTATCTCTCTACATGGCACTACTCATTCAGAACCACTGTCATTTTTAAATCTGATTTATATTAAACAAACTGATTATAATATGTTTCGCAGCAAATTACTAACTGTCTCAGTGTATTTAATGTTGCACTACACATTCTGCGTTTGTTCCTATTGTCTGCAACCAGACTAGGTCTTTCATATGAAAGAGCAGGACACCAAGGCTTTGAGCTGTGTGTGTAAAAAGTGATGGTGTGAATTTATATTATGAGGAATGAAATACCCTCTGCCATACATTAAAATGACATTGTTGCTTCAGAGTTTCATGACCCTTATAATGGAACTTGGGCTTTGGGCTCATTCCTTTGTAAGTAGGGCTCCCAGTTTTAGGGTATTTATATTTTTCACATTTCCATGTTTGTTTATCCATATTTATTTTTGTATCTCCTCATCAGTTTTTATCCATATTTATTTTACGCCAGGCATAAAAATAAAGTTCAAACCAGTACTTGTCCACTATTGTTTCACTGATACATTCACACTTAGATGCTCCCCGGCCTTCAGTGTTAAGTTCTCATGCATTTTAGGACACGATGGGATTGTCAGTTATAGTAGGTTCACTAAACTGTAACAAGCGTATTTCAGTGTTTTTTCATTTTAATTTTTTATGACCGCTTATGTCTCATTGCAACACCTAAATATAACATCACTTTAACCACTGTTGTTTTCAGTGAATATAAATATGTTAATAGTGCAGCCAAGGGATTCAGAGCTTTTTTGGTGATAAAAGTAATTTTTGATTCTCTACCTATCTGGCAGAAATTATAATGTTGGAGGGCAGTATTAATCTGATTTTCCAAATGTACTTCTTATGGACTAATTCAGGAAAAGGTGATAATGAGTCAATAGATAATGTAAAATTGCCTTCTATTAATGCTAGCTCATTCTACCCTGAAGGGCACAAATCTAAGTTGCACACAGTATTGTTGTATGCATTGTTAATATTATTCACTCAGAGCTTTATTAATAAAATAAATATATAAGCCCAAGTACCACTGCATTTTCCCATCACTTATGTGCCCTGCTTCATTAGTGTTGCAGGCCTCCCCTGCAGGGACCTTTTGAAGCCATTAACATTTCTACCTTTTTGTGACAGGTTTAGTCCAAGCTGTCGGGTTTCATCTTCCACATTATTTCCTTTCGGTCCCACAAATATACCAGCTTATAATAAAGGTGAGTTTGAGATTTCCAAGTCGCCCTGAGAGGAGTGGGCATGTGTTAAGTGGGAGTTAGTGCAGGTGTGACCCCGCCCCTTCCTGCACAGCTTCCTGTTTCCATGAGTCCAGTTCTCCATTGTCTTAACATGTAAATTTCTGCTACTCCTGAAAATGGGAATTAAATTTGTTTGCAAGAGAAACAGACGGACTGTCAACATCAGTCCTCATTTTGAGCCATGGTTTGTCGGTGAGGACCACCGGCACTTATATTTGGGGACCAGCACTTTTTTTCCAGCAACAAATATTTACTAAGACCAGGAGAGTAAAAACACACACATCGGGAAGACGGAAGAAAAGAAAGTCATAAAATCATCACAAAGGGAGAAAACAGGAACAAGAGAGAGATAACAAGGCAGAGGGTGTCTGGTAGTGGTTTAAAGAGGGATGAGGTGGATTCAGCATTAGCCGCCTCAATATTTGGCACACCAGTGTTTAATTGCACCAGCAGCAGCCTTCTGAGCAGACCTTTGGGCACCGACACACTTTCTTTCACAAATTAAGCACTGTACAAAGTATTGTTACATTGAAAGACTACCAGAAGTAGCATTGATATAGAAGCAGTTTTGATTGCCAAAAAACCCGGGCACCGTCTAAGAGACTGCTGAAGTGCCCACCTTGAAGCCCAGCCGACCAAAAACTCAATTCTGACTTGCACTACACACGGCTAGTCTTGTACTCACAGATGTACTCACAGATCTGACCACATTATATCTGCAACTACTCCACAAAGAGAACCCCATTCATTTTCACCAGCACTGAGCTTTGAAAGCAAGGGATTTTCATTTTTGCACAGAACACCCCATAACATAGGGGGCTACTTTTTCAATTACCCGCATGACACCTGCTCTTGGACAGACCGTTCTACAAACCGCCTCCCTGCAGGGCCGGACTGGCCATAGCGGGCACCGGGTAATCCCCCGGTGCTCCGCACGGGTGGGGGGCGGTTTTGTGCAAAATCGGCCCTGTACTAAAATCGGCCGAAAACCGGCCTTGGCAAAGAGCTCGGCGGCACCCACAACCCCCCAGTGGGGAGGGGGGGGCGGCCGAGCACTTTGCCAGGGCCAGTTGTGGTTCCCAGTCCGGCCCTGCCTCCCTAAAGGATGTAACTGATGTAAGTAAACATTATCTCCCACAGAGTAGAGGCTGCAACCCTCACCAGTCCTTCCTTACTAAGAGAAAGACCTGGCTCCGTTCAGTTCAATGGCCTTACGGCATTAGGGGCCCATTCTACCATGGAAAAGACAAATAACACATGCACAGACACAGTTACAGAGAGAGATGTGCCAAAAAACATACATGGGGTGATACAAACCAAAACAAAAGCACAGACACGGCCCACACACCCACAACACATACACACACAGATGTGCATAGAAACACACAGTTATGCACATGTACTTGCAGCAGCCATTACCAGTTGCAACAATTGCATTGATATTAGTCGTACATTTGAAAGGTCACAAATATAAAGTTAGAAATATAACAGCACATACACAGTGAGTCATACGTGGGTACCCAAGAGGACACTAACACTCATGATACTGATGGCGCTAGATTACCAGTTAAGGATATTTCTAAACAAACATACTCACCTGGGCCCATAAACATACACACTTTAAACCGTTAATCTATTTTCCTGTCTATCAGGAGTTTTATAATTTACACTTGACCACCACAACTTACCAAGTCCTTGTCACTTTACTTATTCTGATCAATTAGGTAAATGGATCTGGCAGTTAGTATAATAGGTAGCATTATAAATCACTTTTATCATGAAATTACCACAGACTTGGGAAAGTTTAAACACTTTATCTATGCAATATTTTGTGATTCAAGTACCAGTACAGAGCAGTTAAAGACTTTTTAAGTAGAAAAATAATGATCAAAGAATAAATCCTTAAAGATTTAGTAAAATAACTTTTAGACATTGGTACCTCGGAAGGGCGAAACGGAAAACGGTACAAGGACATACCACACAGATTTATATCTAACCAGAATGGTGTGAGGACTAACCCCTGGCTAAAGACTGGAAAGAAAGGGCTCCTGACTAATCAAGAGCCAACAGGTCAAGACAGGTGCAGGACAGAACAGGTAACCTTCGCTAAGTGCAACTCCAGCGTCACACCCCTGTATGCAGCTACTCTCGTTCCCCTTCTACTGGACAGAGTCTTCTACCGAATCTTGTTTCAGAGTGCTCAACCAGCCCTCTGAGGTCTGCGGCATCCACGGTTCTTCTTCAGCATACGTTGGGTCAATGACAGGTCTATGACAAGTCGGACAAACTAACTGAATAAGCCTACCTTAGACATACCATTTTCCAAGGCATGTACCACCCCCCAAATGTTGCACATTTGTGTATTCCTTTTATTTGATTGGTCAGAAAGACGTAAGGAGATCATCACACCATACCAGTATGAAGTCATCTTCCTTCAGGTAATTGAGCTAGGTTCCCACCCATAATTTTCATTCCCATACTTTTTATTCCACCCAACATTATTTCATTTCATATACAATGTATAACTTTTCATTCAGTTTCTTCCTCTCTCCCAGTCAAGAGGTGAGTTTCTCATGCACATCGCGGGTAAGATGGGACTTGGCTGCTGTTCAATGCCATGAATTCAAGGATCTCAAAGTTCAAGTGCGCATGCACCGCAAATCCAAGATGGGGAATACAGACACACTTCAAGCCCAAATACGAGCTAACAATAAAGTTAAAAAGAGACAAGTTAGAATACGGAAATAAATGAATGCACTGTATACCACTTATTTCTACTCTTACCCCATTACTTTATTTTAACTAGTGCATTAGCAAATTAGCAACACACACGAGGTTTAGTTTAAGCGAAAGCATATGCATTAGCATGTGAAGTTTGAAGCAGCCATCTTAGATGCTACTGCGCAGCTGCAAAGAATTCCGACCAAAAGCAAAAGGTGTCATACTACGTAGATGCAGTAGACGCATGCGTAGAAGAGTTCCTGCATTTACGGCAGCCATATTAAGACACTTGGTTTACTTGTTAGTAAAGCATATAAGAAATCTTCCCCTAGATACTGAAATGTTGTGTGGTGCAATTATTAGTACTTACAAAACATGTTGGTTAACTTATTACATGTTATTTAGAGAGGATTGAATTCAAGCAAGTTTCGTTACGTATGAAACCTTGCTCCATCAATCCCCTCTTTGATGGCATTCTATGCCATCACTAATTACTGGAACCAGATGCCAACTTAAGCAGTTTCCCAATTCAATTCCTGCTATTACTGTAGAGTTTCCTCTTTCTCTTTTCTTTTGGAAACCTTTCATTCTTTTGTAAATATCCCTTTTCAATTCTTCAAGTTGAATCTCATCATATTTTTCTTCTTTCCCTTTTCATTCACTGCATACCACTTTCTATTTCTGCCACATTTGCACCAAATCATTATCATTAATACTAATAGGGCTATTCCCATTATTGGCATCAGTATTCGACCTACAATACTTTTCCCAACATTAGATAACCAACTACCTACAGAGGAGAGACCATCAGTTAGTCTCTTCCAAGCACTATCAACCTCCAGTGGTTTCAATTCTTCTTCCAAATTTGTAATATTCCTGACAAATCTCCCAAATTCAATACTTTTGTCAGGTATGTAAGTGCAACAATGTTGCACCTTCAATGTTTTAGAGACTCCGCCCTCTTTTGCCAATAATATGTCAAGAGCAAGTTGATTTTGTAAAACCATAGTCCTTACTGCAACTAATTCGGTATTGATAAAAAAAATCCTCCAGCAGTGTCAGTCAATAGGCGATCAACCACAGTAGATCATTTACAGATTCTTTGTGTATTCAGAATTACTCCCACTGAAAATATCAATGCAATAAATATATCTCCTACAATTTCTGAAAAACGAACTCCTTTCTGTCTTGTTAGTCCATTATATTCTTCTTTGCTTCCAGTGATTCGTTTTACATGATATACCTTTGGGAATACTATTCCGAAATAGCAACTCCCATACCAATGATCAGGCAGCCTAAAATAAGCTTTGTTCGCACAAATATAATAGACTCCAGGAAATACTGGATAAGTTCCCCTCTTAAGTCCCCATCCCCCATTTATCAGGAAATTGTGTTCACAGTCACTGGAACCAATGAATACATTATTATATTCTGTTTGTAACCTATGGAGACAGATTTTCCCCTTCTTTTCAAGGCCCAGGGACATAGCAGCATGAGCCCTGCCAGATTCAATAAACTCCTCCCTCTCAGCTCCTTTAGGTATCTGAGGTTTCGGTTCAGTAGCCCTTTTATGCAAATCCTGTCTCCTTTTCACTACTAAATTCAAAAACATCTTTTCTTCTTCGTGTAACTTGCATGTTAGGTTTTCTTTATGTGCTTCAGCTATATCTATAGTTTTCATTGTTAGAAAATATTCACCCATAAACTGTGAATCTCTACTGCTAAGGACAGGGTTCATGTTTCTGCGTAAAGGAATTTCAGAGAAAATCACATCTAGGTTAATATAATAATTATATTTATAATTTCTCAGTTCTGTAGAATAATCTAGCTAGAATACTACATCAAATACCATATGTCAGTGGTAAATGATGATATGTCATTTCTTCTGCTACGGATGTTGGTCATTTCTAAGTATGGGCGAATTTTGCGGATCTGCGGTCTGCGAATTGGGGCGAAATCGCAAAAGAATCCGCGGATTTTCCCGCAAACTCGCAGATTTTTCTGCGATTTGCACTCTACTCAACTGGAGTACTGTCTACTGGCTAATCGGTAAGTGCTACCTCGTTGGGTAAATGTATAGTGCTTTTCCTACACTGCAGCTGCGTAAAGGGCCAGAAGATTTGTCTCCACTGACCATGTGTGCCTGTAACTTTGCCAAACGGTGCCGAGGTCCCTTGAGTGAGCTGTCCTTCATAGTTGGGAAAGGGCGGGAAGACGTTTGATACCGCTAGTGTGTGGTGCGGGGCCAAACGGGCGGGGCTTCTATGCGTGTCAACATGCCTCTTGTGTATAAAGGGTCAGAGAGCGAGCAGGGCAGCAGGTGAGGAGAAAGCAGCCTCCTGGTCACAGGAACTACACAGGGATTGCGCTCGAGAAACTAATGGATTCAAAGACCTCCCTCGAGTATTTCAATTCAAAATTCCTTTATTCGACTGTATAAAATGCAGTCATAAAAGTACAATAAAAACAGTGTATACATTCAAAACAGTATTAAAAAAGACAATTTATCAATAGCGAGAAATTACAAAGAGCAAAAAAGAGACCATTTCCTGAAAAAAGAATATGAATAATCTAAGGAACATCTTATTCAGGGGGGCATATTTCCTGGGAGAGTTAACCTTCCATACTTTTTCTGAATTTCAGGGCTGTTTTTAAAAAGTTACATAAAAACAGTGTACTTTCACAATGTAGCATTTGAAGATAAAATAATGCAGGTCTTATTTGTACAAAGTTCATTTGTTTAAAAAGAGGTTTTAAAAACAGTTTTCGTGGTATCGTGTAATAGGAGCATATAAATAAAAAGTGAGCCAGATCTTGCGGAGACTTATTGTCGCAGCCGCAAGCTGGCAACACTTGTCCCCTATGGGCCCCGCTAGGTACAGCTAACAACAAGTGGTACAAATCAAAACGAAATCTGGTCATCAAAAAACGATCATATCTAGAGGTAGGCCAGGATAGATAGGGTTCAATTTGCACACAGGTTTTTGTTAAAACATGCTTCCTCACACTGCTTTTCTTAAGCTCAGACTCTTCCCTAGCTAGCTGCCGGTTCAACAGAAAAGTGTCTTTCACGTGGATTATATCTTGTTTTGAAACTTGCTGTGGTGTTAAGAAAAGTTCCAGCCGACCCATTTCATGAAGACAATTTCTGATATATTTTAACCATGTTATCTTGTATTTTCCTTCCCAGTTAAGTGCATCAAGAAGGATATTTTGGGTAAACGGTATATCATTATTTGTCCAGCAGTTTAACCAGCACAACAGCGGGTTTACAGCTATTTTGTCTCCTAGGTAGGGCATACCAAGTTCTTCATGAATGGAGAAATTGGCTGTACTTTTGGGAAGACTTAGTACTTGCTTTAGGAAATTGTTTTCAGTTGTTATGAGGTCAGCCACCGGGACAAAACCCCAGATTTCACTCCCATAACAGGCCACGGCGGTGCTTTTAGCTTGATACAGTTTCAACAAAGCACCCACTGGTGTGTTTCCCATTTTGCGTGCAAAGTCCATTATTGCGGCATTTGTCCTTGTTATCTCTCCCTTTTTTTTCACTATCGCAGGTCCCCAAGCGAGTTTATGATCGAATAACACACCAAGGTATGAAAAAGTCTTTGTTATAGGTATTTTTTCCCCATTAACAAAAAAGGGATAAGATTTTTTTGAGCCAGATCCTGTCTTCATAGCGAATGATTTTGTGTTGTTGATACTTAGGCCCCGTGATTTCATGAAAAGATAAAAAGAATCAAGTAGTGTTTGAAGGCCCATTGCGGTTCTGGAGATAAGGACGGCATCGTCTGCATAGAGCAGAACAGGCACGCCCTTTCTCCCTATGTATGGGTAATCAATGTTTGTGTTTAAAAGATGCTCCTCAAGTCCATTAATATACAGATTAAAAAGAAATGGCGCTAAAATACAGCCCTGTCTAACCCCCCGATTTATCCTGAAATCTCTGGTAACTTTCAAATCTTTTGTATAGCGGACATTTGCTCGAGTATCACTATGGAGGTCAGCTAAAAAATTAATCAAATTCTTCTCAACCCCCATTTGGAGCAAAACATCTCAAAGCCTGCCTCTATCAACACAATCGAACGCCGATGATAAGTCCATAAAGGCCATATACATAGTTCCTTTTCTGGCCATGGTATACTTGCCGCTAATTAGATATAGGTTCAGGCATTGAGTTATTGTTGAGTGTCCTGGTCTGAACCCATACTGAACGGGGGACATTACATTGTTGATTTTGGCCCACATAGTCAGCCTGTTTAAGATTACTCCTCCCACTACTTTTGCAACTGAGTTTATCCGCCCAATTCAAAGGGCCTAAAGAGGCGTTGGGGGGCAGGGCAAATAACTGTCAATCCACCTCATCCAATTGACCATGATCATAAAAAACATCATATTTATTTGAGATCGGAACTCCGTATTGGTTATGAAACGGATAGGGGTGTACCTTATCTCGTTTATATACATATGGTACGGGTTCCCTTCTCTCAAATGTTGATAGATGATGGTTATGTGGTCTGCCTTCACGGGGTTGTGTATATCCTCTTTGTTCAAAGTCTGTAGTCATCACCTGACTAGGGGCAAAAGGTGGCACCCAGGGCTGATCATGAATTAAGGGCTCCAACAAGTCTTCCTGGTGGTAAGAGGACTGGGCATTTTTGTTTTGCCCTTTTGTATTAGAAGGGTAAAAGTAGCTTAGGCCCTTCGTACGAATCAGGCTATTTGTTAAGGGACTCCTCCAGCTGGTGATAAAGTTAGCTACTCGTCTGTCTCTAAAGTTAACTACGATGCAGTCTCCCTCTGTTGATTTAAATCTGGGGCCCACCCAATCTACTCTCTTCACATGACAAATCTGCCCATTTATATGAGAGGGGAGTGGTCTGTGTAAAGTTAACCACTGCATGACCTTATTTTTTAGTTCCGTATAGGTCTCCCCCCTGTTGTCGGTCAGTGTGGGAACCCCAATCATGACAATGGTGTAGGCATTTGATTCAGGTGGAAGATTTAAATAAATAGGTCTTTTTGCTGTCATGGATTTAAACTGATTTGCCCCTGCTGTTTTAGTGGGAATATTCGAGATTGATGGCGTCGGGTTTTGGATCAGCTTTATGTTTGTTATAGCTGGATCTAGGGAGCTACCCTCAGCGGCCCATTCACTATCATCAGGTACATCAGTTACCTGTGTAACTTGTGTGTTGCTTGTAGGCATAGCTACTGAGGGTGGTAAATTAAGAGCAACTTGTGTAGTGGTTACTATGTTTGGGGTAACTGGAAGTCCCTGTCGCTGATGCGAAGGCTGTTTAATGACACTAATTGTAGGGTCTTTAATAGCTTTCGCAATTTTGCTGTTATTTTCATTAATTGTTTTACTTGCTGGGACAAAGATGGAAGTGGGCGTTTGTAGTATTTTAAGCATGTTGGAGGAGACTTCATTTTGTGCTCTCTCAAATTTTCCTAAAGCCTTCTCTATATTAATAATTCGATTACTAATGGGCTGTAAAAGAGATTTGACCATTGATTCTATATCGCTCAAGAGGGGTATTTTCAGAGTAGATGAATGATCCGTTTGACTAATCAGTTCTTTAACCGGATTGCTCTCTATGGGTTTCTCGCTTAAAATTATATCTGGATCCTGGATAGATGTTGAGGGAGTCCCGGTCATAGTTTTCGTGGAAAGTTTTGTCTGTCTAAGTTTTGACCAAATGTCTTTAATTGAATATTGCGGTTTATTCATTAAGCCGTGGATTTTCCTTGACGGGCGCTTGGTCTTACGTTTTTTTCTGTGTTGCTGAGTTGCCCTAGATGAATCTTGAGTTATACCTGATATGGGTTGAGTGGCAGGTATTTGGTCCTCCACTATCTGTATCTCTGAGTGGGGAGATGAAGTAAGCAAACAGCTTGTATTATTGTCAAGGCTGATTGTCACTAGAGGACTGCTCTCCGTCAGATTCCCAGTCTGACATGTAGGTAGTGCTCTCGGAGTATGTTCTTTGATGTGTGAACCTGGCAAGTCTGTGAAAGACTGCATTAACAAAGATTCTTGGGAATTGATTGTGGCATCCATAATGTGTATATTACCGCTAGTGTGTAGAGATAAGTCTGGGAAGCACAAATCCGGGGTCAGGGAGAGTCGTCTCTCTGTATCCTGTATGGCATCCGCCACTATGCCAATAGTTTTTTGTAGCATAAGGTCTATGGCAGTTATGGTGGGTAGTGGTGTGCTGGCTGGTTTTAATCTTGTAGTAGATCTTGTCGCTACCGGGGTGTTCCTTGTTTGATTCATTCTTGTAGTTCAGTTGTATTGTTATATGCTACACACCTAGCTCATGAAATACCTTGTGCCCAAGGTGGCAGGTAAGTAGATGTTAAGGGGGTGGCCCGTCCCGGCCTCTTCGGTCCCCTGAGGGCCACAGAGGGCCCGCCCTTTGACCGGGCTTCGCCCGGCGTCCCGCGAATCGGTCCTTCACCTGATTTTATGGGTGGGAGGGCGGTTGGAGGCGGGGCACGCAGGGGGCGCTGACCGGATGTTCTTTGGTCTCGCAGGGACTCCTGGGAAAGTGAGTCCCTGCCGCGCAACTCCCCTGCAGCCTCTCAGCGCCTCTGATGTCCAGCAAGCTAAGGGCAGGCAAGCAGCGTTGGTAAACAGCGTTGGTGGGCGGACCTCCCACGAAGCGGCTCCCGCGAAGCGGGAGCGGCGAGAAGTGGCGTCAGAACAAGACAGGTGTGGAGCAGGTCAGCTAGTGTGCCTTCGCGGCGTCCCAGGGGTTATCCTCGCTTTCTCTCAGATGGCCAGCTCTGAAATCCTTTTAGCCTGCTTGCCGGCTGGAGGCGGGGCACGCAGGGGGCGCTGACCGGATGTTCTTTGGTCTCGCAGGGACTCCTGGGAAAGTGAGTCCCTGCCGCGCAACTCCCCTGCAGCCTCTCAGCGCCTCCGATGTCCAGCAAGCTAAGGGCAGGCAAGCAGCGTTGGTAAACAGCGTTGGTGGGCGGACCTTCCACGAAGCCGCTCCCGCAAAGCGGGAGCAGCGAGAAGTGGCGTCAGAACAAGACAGGTGTGGAGCAGGTCAGCTAGTGTGCCTTCGCGGCGTCCCAGGGGTTATCCTCGCTTTCTCCTCCCTCGAGTATTACAGCTAATTTTCGACGGCAGATATGGGGTTAAAGCACACTTGCCCAGCCTCGACCGTGCTCACTAATGTTTTGGGCTGATTAAAACGTTACTGAATTTGAGCTTCAACTCGGGCACCTGCATTATTTATATCTGTAAGTGCTTCCTGTTGAGGTTTAATTTTTGTGACCGGAGCCTCGTGCCAGAATGAATCCTGCCCTGCATTGTTATCCACGAAGATGCCACCGTTTTGTGTAATACCTCTACTCATCAGGAGTACTTTCTACTGGCTAATCAGTAAGTGCTACCTCGTTGGGTAAATGTATAGTGCTTTTCTTACACTGCAGCTGCGTAAAGGGCCAGAAGATTTGTCTCCACTGACCATGTGTGCCTGTAACTTTGCCACCGCGCCAAAAGGCGCCGAGGTCCCTTGAGTGAGCTGTCCATCATAGTTGGGAAAGGGCGGGAAGACGTTTGATACCGCTAGTGTGTGGTGCGGGGCCAAACGGGCGGGACATCTATGCGTGTCAACATGCCTCTTGTGTATAAAGGGTCAGAGAGCGAGCAGGGCAGCAGGTGAGGAGAAAGCAGCCTCCTGGTCACAGGAACTACACGGGGATTGCGCTCGAGAAACTCATGGATTCAAAGACCTCCCTCGAGTATTACAACTAATTTTCGACGGCAGATATGGGGTTAAAGCACACTTGCCCAGCCTCGACCGTGCTCACTAATGTTTTGGGCTGATTAAAAAGTTACTGAATTTGAGCTTCAACTCGGGCACCTGCTTTATTTATATCTGTAAGAGCTTCCTGTTGAGGTTTCATTTTTGGTCTACAGGAAGCACTTACAGAGTTAAGGCAGGTGCCCGAGTTGAAGCTAACTTTGTAACCATTTTAGAATGGCGCCGGCAAGCTGCCAGAGTTGAAGTTGCTTACTTGCAAGTTGCAACTATTCTCTGACCCTGCCTCGGGCACCCGGCTGTTTAGGGTCAGGACAGGGTCAGAGAATAGTTGCAACTTGCAAGTAGGCAACTTCAACTCTGGCAGCTTGCCGGCGCCATTCTAAAATGGTTACAAAGTTAGCTTCAACTCAAGCACCTGCCTTAACTGTAAGTGCTTCCTGTGGGCCAAAAAACAAATTCACCCGCGAGCGGGTTTGCGGATTTTTGGGCAATTTTGCGAGATTCGGGGATCGCGAAATTGCCGAAAATCCGCAAATTCCGCGAGCGGAACGGATTTTTGGCCCACACTTAGTCATTTCATACAAACATAGCAATCACTAACCTCCATTGTTTCTACATAATGCACTAATAAATTAGCGAAAACATTTAAATCAGTTTCATTTCTATTCATACTGTGGTGTAAATCTGTCTCATCTGGTGCTTCTAAGTCTACTCTGCTTTTTTAAGGTTGGCTACCCTTCCAAGTGCACTAGTGTTATTCTATTTACTTGCAGTCATTAGATAAGGTATGGCTATTGTCAGTCCTAACCATGCTATGAGCACTATCATTACACTACATATGCATATTCTACAAAATGTCTTTATACACTTTCTTTTCGGGCTTCCAGCGACTCTATTATCAACCATTTCTGTCTAAGGAGATTTAATCTCCTCTTTGAAAAAAATTACAAATAGAGACTGTGTACTTAAAATTTCAAGTTGGTCTCACTTCTTCGTCAATTTGATCAGCAATAAATTCTTCATCACTGTCTCCACTTATTCCCATATTCTAAAAATCTTCAAGAATCACATATGTCCATTCGGGACCTTCAAATTTATGTTTCAGTCCTTTCAAACGTGGACTTCTCCATTTTCGTTTCTCTGTTGACGGTCCAGACTGGCTTGTTATTTCATCTACTTGGTCTGGTTCTTCATTTATTGTTTTAAGGCGATATTTTAGTCTCTTGATAATACTAGGCCTTGTATCACCTTTTTTGAGTCTTTTTGCTTGCACTGTGCTTTTATTTTCTACAGATGTTCTTATGTTTTCTTTAATTTGTGGCACACATTGATTTTTCCCGTCTTCAGATTCCCTCTCTATCTGACTTGGTCCAGGGCTTATTATCTTTGCTGTTTCTGCCTGGATGTGTTCTTCTTTACTAATCTGACCCTGTTCAGGATTTTGTTCGATTTGACTTTGCTCTATTTCTTCTTCCTGAACGTGTTTTTCTTTACCTATCTGGTCCTGCTCAGATCTTTCTATTTATTGTTGGTCTTCTGCCTGGGCGTTTTCTCTATTGCCTATCTGTCCCTCCTCAGACTCGGGAGTGCTCTTTTTATTTTCTTCTGTCTGAGTGCATTGCTCTTTCCTTATCTGGTCCTCCTCAGATTTTATATTTGCTTTTGTTTCTGTTATCTGAGGGTGTTCTTCTATTCCTGTCTCATCCTCGCTATCACTCTGTCTGTCTAAATACGTTTGGCTTCTTGTTCTCACTGTTACTTCAGGTATGTCTACCATTGGGATCCAATCGTCCGGACTTGTGCTCGGTTGTTCATCATCAGCTACTTCAGGATCCAATTCTTGCGATCCTTCAGCTGTACAACCTTCAGCCTCTGCTTCGTCAGGTTCAGTTACTCTTTTGGTATGGCTGGCATGAATCCAATTAGGTAAACCTGCATACTTTACAGCTGTTGTGGTAACCAATATCACTTGATGTGGTTTTCCCCACCTTGGGCTAGGCACGATTCTCGGGTGGGATTTTTTATCACTACCCAATCTCCTGGATTCAGATCATGTGCTTGAGTCGACTGCCTGGCCACAGCGTCTTCCCCAACCTGGTGAGAGATAGAACGCACTTGGTCAGCCAACTCTTTGCAATACTTCAATACCAAATCATCAGATATATTTAACAGCTTGTGTCCTGGCACACATGCTTGCCTCTTTACCCTTCCCATGAGTATCTCATGGGGACTCAAGCCTGTATTTTAGTCTGGTATGCTTCTGAGTCCCATCAGGACAAGAGGTAAAGCATCAGGCCACTCCAATGGGGTGGATTCACACACCTTTCCCAGTCTTGATTTTATTGTGCCATTCAGTTGTTCTATCACCCCAGACGCCTCTGGGCGGCATGCACAGTGCAGCTTTTGCACAATTTTGAATGCTTCACAAATTAATCGAATTATTTCATTATTAAAATGAGACCCTCGGTCTGACTCAATCGTTACTGGAAAACCGAACCTAGGAATGAGTTCCCTCAACAGAAGTTTGGCCACTGTTAAACTGTCATTTCTCCTAGTAGGGTACGCCTCCACCCACTTTGAATATAAGCAAACAATGACAAGGACATATTTTAATCCTCAACAAGCGGGCAGCTGAATGAAATCAATCTGGAGTCTTATGAATGGACCCTCTGCTTTCCCAATCTTTCCAGGACAGACTACAGTTTTCCTGCCTGGAATAATTTGTTGACAAATTAAGCATCTCTGGCAAAGACTCTCAGCTACATTCCTGAAACTTGCGTTAAACCAATCCTGTCTAAACAGTCTTACCATGGCATCTCTGCCTATGTGTGTGTCTCCGTGGTACATTCTAGCCCTGGGTGCAAGCATACAGTCAGGTAAAACTGGTCTTCCATCTTGGGAAACTATTAAACCATCATCAGTTCTTCTCTGACACCCTATTTTCTCCCATTCTTCCTTCTCTTTGTGCTTTGCTTCATTTTCTAAACCTCTCACTTCCTCCCATGCTCTTATGCCCCCAGTAGCATATGTTGGCAGCTGATTCAACATCCATCAATTTTCTTGTTTACTGCTATTTTGTATTTAGCACAATGTTGGTCAACTTGGTCAGCATAATGATTACCAGCTGTCACTTTGTCGTTTCCAGATTGGTGTGCAGCACACTTAACCACGGCCACTTCTTTTGGCAATTGAATTGCTTCAATTAATTCTTTTACAAAATGTCCATTTTTAATAGGGGTTCCTGAAGAAGTCGTGAAATGGTCACTCTACAATTTTTCCCAATTTTGCAAGCCCTAATTAAAGCCACCAATTCAGCTATTTGTGCAGACTTGACTCCTGGTAAATAGGATGCTTCGACTATTCCGGTCAATGTACACACAGCATATGCAGCACTCAAACCTCATTCCTCATGACGCATGCACATGCCATCTACAAACAGCTCATATTCTGGATTATTTATAGGATCTTCTTGTATATCTGGGCGTGGTTTAATACTGTATTCAGTGAGGTTGAGACAATCATGTTCGACTTCATCTTTTACTTCCTCAAAGTGTGAATCAGGTAACAGAGTTGCAGGGTTCAAAACAGTACATCTGACTATTGTCACATTTTCTGCACCTAGCATAACTCGCTCATACTTAGTCAGCCGACTAGGAGTAAGATATTGTGTGCGAGTGTGCGTCAGCAAAATCACAACTGCATGTGGGACATATACTGTTACAGGGTGTCCCATTACAATAGATTCACTTTGTTCCAAACTCATGCAAGTTGCAGCTACAGATTTTAGGCATCCTGGTAATGCAGATGTCACTGGGTCCAAAGTGGCAGAGAAGTATGCCACAGGACGTCACATCAGGCCATGTCTCTTTGTTAGGACTGAGAGAGCGCAATTGTCTCTTGCATCACAGAACAATGCACATTCTTTAGAATAATCTGGCACACCTAATGCAGGTGCTTCGCACAGACAGTTGTGTAATTTCACAAAGGCTGTCATGCTTTCATCTTCCCATTCTACTGGATCTCTTGCTCTTTTCCTTGTCATTTGTATCAATGGGTTAGCAAGTACTGCTAATCCCACATTCCACTGCCTGCAATATCCTACAACTCCAAGAAACATCCTGATCTCTTTCTGAATCTGAGGTAATTTCATATTTCTGATTATTTTGATTCTTTCTGAAGTCACTCTTCTGACCCCTCTTTCTCTTTGGTGTCCCAAATATTTGACCGAAGTGGTACAAAATTGTAGTTTCTCAGGTGACACTTTATGTCCACCTTCAGCCAGGTGATTTAACAATGCAATTGAATCCATGACACAATCATCTCGGGTCTTGGAGGCGACTAGTAAGTCGTCAATGTACTGCACCAAGACAGATTGTCTGGGAAACACCAAAGTTTCAAGACACTTTTTCAAAATCTGATTGAATATTGATGGACTTTCTGTGTATCCTTGTGGAACACGATTCCAAACATAAATATGCTCGTCAAATTTGAAAAAAAAAACTGACTGGATGCAATGGAATAGAGAAAAAGGCATGGCACAAATCGATTACAGTGAACCATCCTGCACTCCATGGTATCTATAAGATCACTGCTGGATTCAGTGCTATTGGACAACATTGTACAATTTTATTTATTTTCCGTAAATCTTGGACCCCCCCTATATTTGCCGTTTGGTTTCTTTATGCCAATTATAGGTGAATTACAAGGACTGCTCATTATCTCTTTTAATTTGCCTTGCTCAACCACACGTTCAATTTCTACTGCAACACCTGCTTTGATTTCTGGGCTCATTTTGTACTGTCGGGTATTTGAGTAAACTGCACCTTCATTTACAATTACTTTTACTGGGTCTACATTTGCCATTAGACCTACTTATTTTCCGGTAAAATCACATACTTCAGGATTAACTGTATTTTGGATCCCTTCTGGTAACTGATCTGGGGTCATCTTTTTAATTACGGCTCCCTGTTTTGCTAACATGATTCTGTACCCTCCGTCTTCATCAGGAGTCTGAATTGCAACACCCTCCGGTGAGTAATATATTGTGCAGTTCATTTTGCACAATAAATCCCTTCCTAACAAGTTTACAGGACTCGAGTCGCAGACAACCAATTTATGCATTTCTTTGAAGTTGCCAATACATATCTCCATTGGTTCGGTGACAGAGGTCCTAATCTGTTTATTCGAAACGCCCACTACTTGGACTGCTTCTCCCGAGAGGGGTAGGTTTGGGATGTCTGCTGTTCTTACAGTAGAACGGTAGCACCAGTGTCTAGCAAGAAAGTTACGTCATTTCCTTCAACCTTACCTTCAAGTAAGGGTCTGACTGATCTACCGGCGAGGATGCGCCAAGTACGCATTTCTCTTCCCCCCTCTCAGGCACCGTCATAAATTAACCTCATCAAAAGAATTGTCCTATAAAAGAAACTGTGGAGTTACCGAGTTTTTCTTACCACTTCCCTCTCGGAATCCGGTGTCCACACTGTACTTAGCTTGATTCACAAAATCTGGCATAGGGGCAGGTGGCAATCGATTCTGTATTACCTGTTGCGATTTAAATTTTGAGTTTAGACATTATTATTCTGTTTACACTCATTTTTCCAATGCACCAATTTCCCGCACCCGTGACAGGGAAACTTTTTCTTAGCCTCTTCTTTGCTCATTCTCCCTCTGTGTTTGCCCCCACTGCTCTCACCTGGACCCTCCCTTCTTCCTTGATTATTTGCCTGTTGACTTAACTGAAGTTCCTGTTGTTCCGCAAATTTTACTTGAGCCCACATTACTTATTCTTCTAATTTCTTTCTCCTGTTATCAATTTCATCCCCACAGTATTTTGCATCCTTGGGGATTTCATCTATAGGTTTTGCCTGCCAGCATAACTTATGCTCTTTAATCATTTGGGATATATCTGACCTCAACCCAGACACAAACCAATAAACAAAATGTGTCATGTCTTTGTTTTCTAACCAACTATACTGTTTGAATACTGCAAAAGGTGTTCATAATATGCATGTACTGATTCATCCCTTTCTAGGGTTGTCCCGTGTATTTTTATCCAATCGGTTTCTTTTGGAGGAATCTTTCCTTTCAAATAAGTAATTACTTGGTGATATTTTTTCATTACATCGTCTGATGGGGCTCCTGTTTTTGCCTCTCCTGGGTATTCATCATTAGGCCAATCTACTGAAATTTTACATTCTGTCCATAAGTTAGCAGGAACAACTATGTCAAACAAACCAACTTAATCTTTTAATAGTACTTTCGAAACCTTTACAAACCTTTCGACTTGCCTGTACCATTGTACTGGTTTTTCTCTAAGCTTGGGGAAATCATTTGTGAACGATAAAATATCCTGTCGGGAGCATGGGGCATGTACATAACCTCTTCCTGGCACTTCTCTCATTGGACACAACATTTCAACTTTTTCTGCTTCTTTCATTACATACTCAGATGTCGTTCGATTCGCCTGTTCTTCTTCCTTTTTCTTTGTCCATCTGGCTTTCCATCTATCTAAATCTCCCCATTTTTGTAATAATGTCAATAATTCATTTATCTGCAGTTTTCTTCCTGACACATTCATGTTTTCTAAATCTTTGTCAGAAAATTCTGCTCTGTAGGGCTTCTGCAATACTTTTGATTTACCTATGTCAATTCCCATTTCTGAGGCCAAATTCATTAATTTCTCATGGAATATTTTTGTATTTCGGGTGATGCTTCTACAAATGAATAGTAATTCCTCTTCACTAAATGAGCTTAATCTCTCTAGTCCTACATTCCCAGCTATCATTTCTTCCAATTCTACCCTTAATTTAAAGATATCTAATACCTTTGGCTGAGATTTTGGCTTTTCTAGATCTTGAGTCCATCTCTCTATTTCTTCAGGGGTTACTACAGTGGCACTTTTCGTTCCTGTGGACGTTTCAATTTGTACTTCTCTAGAGCATCTATGGGTAACTTTCCTAAATGAATAATTTATTGGCTCTCTTGAAGGCAAATCCATTAGGGAAATCACTGACTCACACTCACTTGCTTGATCATCAATTATTATATTTTCTTTTCTGGGTTGTATAATCGGTGTAATCAGAACGGGAGTTTTATGACCGATTTGCTCATCTCCATACAGAGGAACAACAGGACCTATAGTCACTGGGATCGTCAGTGCTTCAGGACTTGTATTCAATTGTGTTATTTTCTGAATTAACTCGCTTCTATTTTTATTTATTTCTTCTCTTTCTTTTTCTTGAAGTACCCTTTCTATTGTACTCTCATGCACAACCTGCGGAACCAGGGGAGTTTTTAAAAACGGGGCACTCGTGGTAATTCTAATTGTTTCTTCCTGATAAGGTGGGGGATTTTTCATTAAAAGTCTTCAAGATAATCTTCCTCAAAATCCCCATTTCCAGTCCCTAAATGTTTTGTCTTTTCTGTACATTTACTTCCAGTTGGCTCTTCAGTGGTAAATACAGGATATAATCCTTCCACTATCATAGACTGTGTCCATTGTTTCATCTGTTTGTCTCGAGTCTCTTTGGGAAATCTAGGGTAAAATTTACTTAAGTTCCTGCCACATCGAGACCTGTCTCGCTCAAAAGCCTCAGTCTCCCACTCTTCTAAAGCTTCATACTGCGTTAATTTAGGTCTGGGTTCTAATTCGTTCATCCGAGTTTGCAAATTGTGTAAAATTCTTCCATTAAATGTTCCGTACTCTGGGAATGCTAATATTCCATCATCTTTTGTGTAATCTATCCAATTTTCTAACCATACACAAGTGTGGTAAACTCTTTCTATCATCATGTATGCTGCCAGCGTCTTTGGAGGTGGAATAATAATTCCTTCCCTTGTTTTAATGGGCTTATCCTTTTTTAAATAATTCCTAATTTTCTGCATAAATTACATTTTTCTCTTTTCTCCATACATGATGTTCAGTCTTCATCTAATGTACTGTTCGTGGGCAAAACCTATATATCTTCTACCTGGACGAGTCCCTATTATAGTTGGATCAGGGTTCCACATATAATCACCACTATCTATTAATACTGAAAATTCTATTTTGTCAATTTAATCAATTGTTTCCTGAAAATGTCTCTCCAACAACAGAGCGTCTCTTATTATTATTGAGCAATCAACATTTGATTTACAGAAATACTCTAGCCAATGCTTACACAGCTTTTCTGTGATGTGAGTTTTTGCTCTCTGCACTCACCACTCCTTTACAATTTTACCTCTGCTACACGCCCGCTGTTTTTACCAATCCAGCGCGGCTCTCAGCGATGTCAGTGTAGCACCCACAACTGACTTCTCCTTTGCAAGGTAATACGAAAACTCAATTTCTTTAAATTTTAATTACACATTTCATTAATTAACAACATAAAAACATTCACTACTGTGTTTGATTGACTAAATTTAACGCCTTAACCGTGGCGGTTTTTCCGCCGTGGTGCGGGTGTTCTGAAGAGTGGGCGGGGCTGCGTCGACGGCAGCACTAGGGAGGTAGTGCTGCCGTCGGCCAACGGCTGACGGCAGCACGCAAGGGGTTAAAGGAAAGGAAAACATTTATTTTGCTGTGAGTAAAACTTTTTTGTTTACCCTTCACATACGAATAAAACCTTTTCCGCTTACCCTTTACTCAAGCATTGAATAACCTACTACTCCTTTAGACTTACCCTTTCTAGGTGATATAAGATCAACATTTCACTAGAAAACTCCTTTGCTATGAATCACTCTCACTTTTACACAAATAATAATCCTTAACTAGTGCTTCAAGTTTTACCTAACTTTCCACACTTACTTCATCAAGGCCAGTAACCTCACTGCAGTGTGGCTTCCACTTACCACCCGCTATTTAATATCCCCGGGGAATTCCAGACAACTAATAACATTACAAACGGGTTTTGGTTAATTACATAAATCAATAATATATACAAATTACTACTAACTACCTATCTTAAGTAAAACCTAACCATAGCTCTGCTACCAAGATATACTGATGGCGCGAGATTACCAGTTTAGGATATTTCTAAACAAACATACTCACCTGGGCCCATAAACATTCACACTTTAAACCAGTAATCTATTTTCCTGCCTATCAGGAGTTTTATAATTTATACCTGAACACCACAGCTTACCAAGTCCTTGTCACTTTACTTATTCTAATCACTTAGGTAAATGGATCTGGCAGTTAGAATAATAGGTAGCATCCTAATTCACTTTTATCATAAAATAACCATAGACTCTGGAAAGTTTGAACACTTTATCTATGCGATATTTTTTGAGTCAAGTACCAGTACAGAGCAGTTAAAGACTTTTCAAGTAGAAAAATAATGATCAAAGAATAAATCTTTAAAGAGTTATTAAAATTACTTTTAGACATTGGGCGAAAAGGGAAAACGGTACAAAGACATACCACACAGATTTATATTTACCTAGAATCATGCGAGGACCTACCCCTGGCCAAGGGCTGGAAAGAAAGGGCTCCTGACTAATCAAGAGCCAACAGGTCAGGACAGCTGCAGGACAGGACAGGTAACCTCCGCTAAGTGCAACGCCAGCGTCACATCCCTCACTGCAGCTACTCTTGTTCCCCTTCTAATGGACAGAATCTTCTCCCGAATCTTCTTTCAGAGTGTTCGACCAGCCCTCTGAGGTCTGCGGCATCCACGATTCTTCTTCAGCATACGTTGGTTCAGTGACAGGTCTGTGACAAGTCGGACAAACTAATTGACTAAGCCTACCTTAGTTATACCATTTTCCAAGGCATGTACCACCCCCAAAATGTTGCAAATTTGTGTATTCACTTTATTTGATTGGTCAGAAAGAAGAGGAGAGGTCGTTACACCATACCAGTATGAAGTCATCTTCCTTTAGTTAATTGAGCTAGGTTCCCACCCATAATTTTCTTTCCCATACTTTTTATTTCACCAAACATTATTTCATTTAATTTCATATACAATATATAACTTTTCATTCAGTTTCTTCCTCTCTCCGGGTCAAGAGGTGAGTTTCTCATGCACATCGCGGGTAAGATAGGACTTGGCTGCTGTTCAATGCAATGAATTCAAGGATCTCAAAGTTCAAGTGTGCATGCACCGCAAATCCAAGATGGAGAATACACACACACTTCAGGCCCAAATACGAGCTATCAATAAAGTAAAAAAAGAGACACGTTACAATACAGAAATAAATGAATGCACTGTATACCACTTATTTCTACTCTAACCCAATTAATTTATTTTAACTAGTGCATTAGCAAATTAGCAAGACACACAAGGTTTAGTTTAAGGGAAAGCATATACATTAGCATGTGAAGTTTGAAGCAGCCATCTTAGATGTTAGTGCGCAGCTGCAAAGAAGTCCCACCAAAAGGCGTCATACTACGTATATGCAGTAGACGCATGCGCAGAAGAGTTCTCCCATTTTTGGCAGCCTTATTAAGACACTCAGGTTACTTGTTAGTAAAGCACATAAGAAAGCTTCCCCTAGATACTGAAATATTGTGTGATGCAATTATTAGTACTTACAAAACATGTTGGTTAACTTATTACATGTTATTTCGAGAGGATTGCAAGTTTTGTTACGTATGAAATCTTGCTCCATCAAGACTCTTACAACTTCTCTACAGTGTCTTCGCTTTATAACACTGGCAACGAGGACGGGATCTTGCCTTGTGTGATTGGTTCATTAACACTTTGTTCCATTATCTATAATTGTGAATGGAATTTCGATCCATAACAGTTTGAGGGTCATCATCAAGACAAAACAATTAACATGAAGCAAAAGACAATTTCTGGGAATGAAAGAGGATAATAACTAATTTTGTATTTGCAAGGTCATTTAAGGGTCAAAATATCAATTGATATGTTAGTAGGCTGATACTACACGCAGGTTGATGCGAAGTAATGAGTCTGAAAATTATTAAAAAGGGAATTTAAAAAAAGTTAATGTAATTGTTAAGAGTACATCCAAGTAAGTGCGTGCAAAGAAGTGAGCCATCACTTAAAGAGCTTAAAAATGCCTTACATTACTGAAGAGGCAAACTTCAATTTGATTGCTTGTCAGGAAAAAATTAAACTGCCCAAATTGTCCATATGAGGTAATCAATTAGAATACATTGTTGGGCAGTGTGAGCAAGGATATAGGTAAGCAGTCAGTGCCTCAAAAAATGCACGATCACCTAAAAAGAGAATTTCGAAATGAAAATAAAAGAATTGAAAGGTATCAACAAACAAATAGTAAAGCTGCAAGCTTACGCTTACTGAGAAGAGTTGCAAAAGTCAGCTGTAATTCCGGGAGCCTACCAAGCAGATCGGTGACCTGGGTTGTTGTGGAGCACTTTCTCTTGGGTATTTATACTTTCTTTTGTATTGAGTTTCCTTTAATGGCTTGTGGCAGTGCAAGCCAAAGAACTTACTGTAGTGTCATCAGGGTTCTAGTCCAGGGCATTCAGTTGGAGTTGGTGCCTTGGACTAAAAGCCGTTCTGCCTGGTGCTTGCTTGTTTCTCTATATTGTATTTGCAATAAAGTCCTTGAACTATGATTCCTGCCTCCTTCCATCAATACAATTGGCGACGATCAGGAAACGGAACCACGGAATTCTGCATTTCTTCATTTGAGGAAAATTATTTTATTTTTATGGACAGCGTGGGACCTGTCGGTCATAACAGTGTATATGTTTCGTCTGGAAAACTAGACCTTCAGATGTTTCGTCTGGAAAGTTAGTCCTTCACACAAATTCTGGCTGCCTACAATCTACCAGTGAAGGTTTCAAGATATTTCTTAAGGTAGGATTACCTTTGTGGCTTGATTCGTGACTGTTGGCAACCGCCATCGGCTGCATCTTTCGAGCAGCGGCGGAATTCCGTGCGCAAGTGTTAACCCGCGACCTTGATGACGCAAAGGAGCATGCGTGTTGCAGCGATTACGGAGTGATGTCATCACGCAAGGTCACGCTGCGTGACCTTGCGTTGCGGCCATTTTGGAAAAAAGGAAACTGTAGGGAATTGATTAAAAAGAGTTTGTTGAAGCTCGTAGGAGTGTTGAAGCTTGTCTTTGACTCTTGCAGCGTGGGATCCTTATTATTGGCAGCATTTTTCTATATTCGTGGGAGAGACAGATGAGAAAGTCGGGACACGGCTACATTATATTTCTACAATTTAATTCATTTTGGCATTCTTATATGTTCGGGCCATTGTGACTTTGCAGTTAAACACCATCAATTTCTTTAATGTAAACTGTTGACATACTCACTATGGAACAAGGGGAAGTGCTGCAGGTGTTGAGCAAGCCATGGCACAACAGATTTTCTCCATCAGTTCTCCTCATCCGTATTTTGTAAACTACATATGTGCTGTTGATGAGGCAGGGAAAATGAAACCGGAACACAAAAAAAGAATGCTTCTCCACTCTTTAGGCCCTGGGGGATTAAAAACATACTCTCGTATGCCAAAAAGTTCTGATACTACCATGGATGTTTTTGAATGTGCACTTAAAGACATGGATACATATTTTGCTCCTAAAGTGCGAAGAAATCATGATGCTGTACCACTGAACTCGGCCAAAGAGACCTATGATCTGCAAGTCGCAAGGACTTCTTCCGAGATACATGCCCTATTAACTACAAACTGCCCTGTACATTTCTCAGAAATGTTAAGTCGTATCTTAAACATGTCTGATACGAGCGGTATTGTACATGTATTTAAGACCTTATTTTCTGGACTGTTAGCACCTTTTGAAGCAGTCCTAGGAATATTTCCAAACTTCGTGCACTCAGTGTTTGGCGGACTGCCTCTCATTTTGGGACTCGCTGCAGGGATACTATTTTTGCTCCTACTGCTGCGATATGGCAAGCCAAATCACCAGCGACACCAGTTCTCCATGGAGACAACTCTACTGGTGATGAAGGGTCGTGAGCACATCGTCCAAATTTTGGGACTACCTTGTCTAAGAGAATTGAATACCACATGGTTTCTATCATTCATAATTTGGCAAGATTGCATCTTAACTGTTCTACGCTGCCTGCTATGCGGAGAAGAATGCATGTTAGACTTATGTCTCACACTCCCATCAGCCATGCCAATGGCTGTTGATACTTTGCTTGAACCAGTAACGGCCCATGCACTGTGTTGTTCCCAGCGGCTACCGATTCTGATGACGGCATTCATTGAGATCTCACAGATGCAAAATGCTGACCGTGAGGTACGAGAGGAAACAGGCACACAGGTATCATCCACTACGAACATTGCTAATGCGACCAATGCTGACGGCGATGCTTCACATCTATGTGCGGTTAATCTTCTAAACGAGGTAATCCAACTTTCACCTACAATGGTAGACAACTTTTTTACAGACTTAGAAGATTTGATGTTTTCTCCAAACAATAACACTGACTACTGATTTGGCACAGAGTGTTCTGAGAGACTTTGAATTCGACCTTCATTTTTCAAAACAAAGTTCTAACTTTGGGACTCTTTTTCCTATGATTATTTTCTTTTCAAATTTGTATTTTTACCATTTTTAGCACAAAGTAATCTGCTTAGAGTAGAACTATTCATAGAGAACAAGAATTCTTTTAAAACTTCCAGAAGACAATATTTGACCTTTTCCACATACACAAACACATTTTATGTAATCTGTCATGAAAAGGTTTTGGCACCTTTTCTTCTGTATTTACGAGCCATTTCATAAATGTTTATTTTCTTGATTCAGTCAGACAGCATTTACAAATGTCAACATATATGCTTAGAATGAAACATTGCTTTAAATGCGTACAGCGCCAATGCTCTTTTGTGTACAACCAGTACCATTGCATTTTTATGTGTTTTTGGTGGGTTTTAACACATCATGTTTAGATATGTTTAACATGTTTAGAACTTAGTAATGTCGTACATAAGAAAGTGGAGTGGGTGTTGAATGGCGTTTTAGATTCCGAATGAATTGTCCCGATTCATGCCCTTATATAGGCATAGAAATCAAGCCTTTATTTAGGCATAGCCCATGCTACCCAAATACAGCCATGGCTACTTCCACCCGTTCACCAAACGTCACAACAATTTCTTGGAAAAAACAGCTTAAGCCGTTAGGGACTTCCTCTTGCTAAAATATTGATTTCTCCAAGAACTCAGTTACTTTACAATGAACAACTATTCCCTAGTGGTTCATTCATGACGTTCATATGCCCGACTCTACGTCAAACATGGCATTCCTAAACACTTTCAAGGCATAAATATACCTTCACTTGCTATAGCAAAGTACGATGTGGTTCGGTGCAGTTCAACGACCTACTTGCTCGACGCA
The DNA here is from genome assembly GCF_964261635.1 of Lissotriton helveticus. Lineage (NCBI taxonomy): Eukaryota > Metazoa > Chordata > Amphibia > Caudata > Salamandridae > Lissotriton > Lissotriton helveticus. The sequence continues at coordinate 1,396,556,412 of NC_136063.1, read as the reverse complement.
GCTCGCTACAGCAAGTGACAAAGGAAGTCGACTCTCCAGCTGATGCACTGACAAGAAGCTGTCCTCCTCTGCCGAGAATCCAGCTCCAGTGTTTCTGATTCCCCTTGCGGGGTGTTGGGAAATCAAGTCCTGAGACAGAGATACCAGACCTCCTTCATTCTAAGGTATGGAGCTGATTAGAACCAAGAGAAACCTTTGGCAGTTCTTGCCAGAACTAAAACTTATGCTAAACAATACTAACTTCTTCCCTCGTACGAGACCTATGTTAGGTACATTGGGGTAGGCGTATTTTAGAAGCATCAGTTGAGTATTTTAGCCTGTATAATGTATCTATGTATTTTTATATGGCTTAGAAACCATACAATGCTATTACAGAATTATTTTATAACATGATTCTCGCTGTACGCATTATACTTTGCATTCTGCCTAACGATTGTAGCAGTTCACCTCTCTTGCATGAGAAAGTAAAGTGCTCAATAAACCTTTTATTGAAACGCCCGTCTCTCTATTTTCTGTGCACCCTCTGTAGAACGAAGCATGCACGATTGACTGAGTGAAATACTTATCTATTGTTTTTAAGACTATGAAGATATTTTCCAGTCCTAGGGAAACAAAGTTGTCATGTTTTTGTGGTTTTCAGAAACAAATCCCTTCTTGTGTATTCAAGAAAGTTTCTAGTGACTTCTGAGCTAGCTGGCACTCACAATTAAGTTTAGTATATTCGATAGAGTCCTACTGACCTAAGTCCTACGTCATACCTATTGGATATATTATTCCAATGCGCAGAGCCTATTGGAAATATAGGAACTACACTACAGTAGTGTGGGAGCTTCTGCCAGGTTAGCCAGGATATCCATGAGGATGAAAGAGTATATTTACAAGATCATTTGTGTTCCTGGTAAAGACAATGTGGTTGCCGATTGTTTGTCTAGGCTACCTATTCCTTTGGAAGAATGTGTAGCCGATCCCTGGGGAAATTTCAGTATAGCTTTTATTCATGATTCTGGTACTCCGGCCATTACTAAAACTGAGTTGATCAACAACATAAGGACAATGATTTAGAAATGGTTTTGGTTCACATTTGTAAAGGGTGGCCTAGAAAAGATAACATTAGTGCTGATTTAAAACCTTTCTCGGATGTACGTTTGGAGTTATCTTCTGACAGAGACTTGTTAATGAGAGGTGACAGGATTATTCCTCCTAAGGCCTTATGCAATAAGGTGTTACAATTATGCCATGAAGGCCCTTTTGGCATTTTCAGAACAAAGTTGATTGTTAAAGGAATCTTTTGGTGGCCCGGGGTTGATAAAGACATAGAAAGGTTTGTGAAATGGTGCTCTATTTGCAACTCTGCAGATAAGTCTTTAAAAACATTAAGGCCCTCAATGAGCGAAGGGTTAATTCCCAGTCTTCCTTGGGAGACCATTGCAGTTGACGTTTTTGGACCTGTTGGGGATTTGAAAGAGTATGGCCTAGTTACAATTGACCTTTTCCCTAAGTGGCCCATTGTTAAGATTGTGGAAAGAGTTGACACACAGGTTGTTTCAGAATTTTTAGACAAGATATTTGTGGTTTGCATGTTAACTGACAGTTTTTGTCTAAGATGGCTAAGGAATATTTTGAGAGGTGTGGTGTGAAGCATAAAACAACATAATTATATAATCCCCGTGGTAATGGCACTGTAGAGCGCTTTAATAGAGTGATTAAAGGTGTTATTCAAGTGTCCATAAACGCTTGAACTGGAAACTAGTAATATAAAAAGCAGTTTAGGCTTACAGAGTTATGACTCAAACCACCACAGGGTTATCCCCTTTCATCATGATGAGGGGGAGGACACCCAGATGTAAGTTTAACCCAGATTGGCTTTTAGAAGGCAGTGTACTACAATGGTCCCCTATCAAGGTGAAAAGAAGCTTGAAATCTGTACATAGGAAAAGTAAAGAATATTATGATAAATGTCATGGCACAAAAGATGTTCAAGTTATGGTGGATGACTGGGTTCACATTAAAAAACCAGGGAAAGTACCCAAAGGTGAAAGCAAATTTGAATCACCGCAACAAGTGGTGAAAGTTCTACACAATTCCATTAGACTTAGAGATGGTAGAGTGTGGAATCTTAAGAATGTTGCTCTTGATTTTAATCAGCAAGTTGTTGAGGCCACTCAACAACCTGAACATTCCTTTAATTTTGAGTGGGTGGAAGATTATTTTGATAATAGTACTCTCAAATCTCATTTGGGTTCTGATGGTTACCAAGCTTTGGAGGTCACTCATGGAGGTCACTCTACGGATTCTAGTCTTTCCTCCATGGATACGGCCCATGGTGTTCCTGACTCTTCCTTAACGGGGGGAAGGGTCTTTGGAAGCTGGTAATTCTTTTAATTCTAATACTGTTAAACCATTGCATGAGTGTACTAACTCTGATCCTGATTTGAGTATCAGCAGTAAGAGGAGGAGAGTCCTTCCGGGATGGTTGAAAGAATATGTTATGTAAATTTATATTGTATTAGAAATGGGATTTCTGGTTGGCTAAGGCTTGCGCCAAAGCCAGGCAGAAACCACCACTCTAGTCAGGGCAAGGGAGTTACAGGCCGGAGATAACCCCTGCTCACCCCCTTGATAGCTTGGCACGAGCAGTTAGGCTTATCTCGGAGGCAATGTATAAAGCGTTTGCGCAACACTCACACACAGCAGCAACAAACTAGGCACACCACAAAAGAAACTCCACACAAGGTTATATAACAAAATAGCCTTTGTATTATCACAAACACATTAGACACCTAATCACACATTTACAATGTGCCAACTGGCACGGGTAATATTCACAGGGGATTATATACAGGACCAGGCCAATCGGGCCCTGGTCAGAACCATCAGCACAGGTAAGTAAATATAAACCCCGACTAGTACCTACTGGTACAATAATGACCTAAGCATTATCACATTAGCATAAACCCACATTAGGCCCAAACCTCACCAGCATAGACACCCTCCTAAGCATAAACACATTATGCATTAAGCCTCCCCAGCATAAACAAATCACACCATCACCTCATGAGCATCAACATCATTAGAGGCGATGGGAGGAGCTTAGCCGGGAACCGAGATGGCCGCTTAGGCACTCGGCTCCGCCGACTTTGCTTCTGTGCGCACTGATCCTGCTTCTTATCCTGTCCCCGAGCCGCATTCATGTTGAGGGGAAGTGAGGCGGTCCTCGCTGCTGTGCTCCCGGCCTCTCCATCGGCCGTAGATCCGGAGATATGCTCTCGCCTTCTGTCCGGCCCTCCGTGGCTGCTGATCCGGGGTCTTGCGTGCGCGGAACGGCCGGCCCCCGATATCCTGGTGATGATCGCCTGTGACGGGGCAGAGCTGACCGTCCGACCTGATCTGCCCGACGCGGCTGCCTCTTGCGGCGCTCTCCGGTCCGCTTCGGGGGTCCCGGGCCGGTGGCGCCTGGAGGCGACCGGGGGGGGTAGACTCCCTTTGGGACTTCTCGCCACTTCATGACTCGGCCGTTCCCTGCATCTCCCCCGATGTACGACTGAGCGCCATTTTGTACACCGGGAGGTCGGTGATCTGAAACGTGTGCGCACTGGTGAGTGCCTGTGACTTTCCCACCGTTGCACCTGCCCTCGTCTCCTTTTCTGCCCGCATCTTGCAGTTTCCCACCTTTGCATGGATGACTTATTTGGGCTCTGGTACGGCGCGAGAGAGTGACCGGTTTGGTGTGTGGGTCAGCGACGCCCAGAATAACATGGCGGAACCTGCTGTGAAACCAATGGAGGGGATGAGCGCCCTGACCCGTGCTCCTGAGACTACGCTTGGGATCCGGGATGTTCTGATTGCCCTCGGTACCCTTCGTGGCGTCATGATCAGCAGTGCTTGCGCTCTGAGGCGCAAATTGGAGGCCATTATTCCCACGTCCGGACGCACTTTGCTGGACTGTCCGTGCGCTCCGGCCGTTATGCCATACCCTGGACTGGAGTGGTCTGCCGATTTCTTCCTAGTGGATGTTGCGGCTCTCGAGGGCCAGTCTACCGCGACGACCACGGAACTATATGATCTCGCTCACTACTTGGGACTGGTGCCGTTTTTGGAACTTTCCTTTGTCACCCTTCACGATACACTGTCGCTGACGGCGGACGTCGGAAAAAGACCCACTGGCCTCTCCTTGTCGTCTACATTCTTCATCATGGTGGCTGGTTGGATGTATTTGACTGGTGCGCTTGAGCGCACGGGACAGGGCTGAATTTGCCTTACTGCTGGACGGTGTTGGTTTACCTGGTGATTAAACTGGACGCGCTCTGTTTTGCCTACTAATGCTCTCGCTTCTGTGTTTCCTCTGTGATCCTGGGCTCCGGGGATGTATGATCGGGTGTTGTTTTATTGCTTTTGTCTCCTCCTCCGCTCTCTCTCTTTTTCCTCCTTTTTATATTAACTTTTCTTCTATATTTAGGGTTTAGGTACTGGGCGACAGGCACGCTGCTAAAGGGGGGTAGGCCATAGCCATCTACAGTTGTGCAGGGTGGGGGGTTGGGGGACGGGTTTTCCTTTTTTCTTTTATTTTTGTTTCTATGGCCTTTTTTCTTCTTCTTCTGCTTCCTTTTATTCTCTTTTTCTGGGTTGGGGGTCGCCGGATGGGTTGTTCTTTGCGTTTTTCATTGGATTTTCGTAAACTGTGTCCTAGCGGTTGTTGCATTGTTGTTGTTACTGGGCCGGGACTTAATTGATATTTGTGATAATTGTATGCACATGTCTCCTGTACCTCTGCTGCATTGCCCAGTTCTTTCTAGTGGTTGCCTTCCTTCTGCGGGACTCCTTGTTTGGATTGTTCATGATATTCTTCTTCCTCACGGCTAGACTCCTGATTCCCGTTTCCTTTGTGCTATATTGGAGCTTTCAGTTATAGATGGCATCCTGTGATTACCATAAAATTAAACCTCATTTATCCGGTATTGTGATTGATGTATGCCGTGATTCATGTCTTTGAAATGCTGCCGTGCCTCTGGGATGTTCGGCTAAATAGCGGTGTACCTTTTTGCGTAAATAAAGGTTTTAAAAAAAAAAAACATCATTAGAGGCATAAAAACAGGGTGCATAAGCCCTATCACATAAAACACATTATGCAATCACAAGGGGCATAAAACACATTGGGTAGCTTTGTAGAGCCTGGCACTCTACCCCTCTCACTCACAATGACTTCTGGGAAAATGGCCTTTGCAAAGGGGCTCAAATGCCCTGTGTCCAGAATGTCAGGGCTGCAGCCAATGCAGCATAGTTCGCATTTGCGCCATTGCGATGGGGCAGAGGGGTGCACCTCACTCCTATCTCTCATAATGCCCCCAAAGAACTGTGGCCAAAACGTTGCAGCTGGCACTAAGTGCTGCGCAGCTGTGGATCAAGTAGAGGCCTGGCCCCTCTGTGCCGCCTGTCCCACTCAGGGACTCTGAATCAATTGTGCCCAATTCTCGTCAGCTGCCTACGCTGATGCGGCGCAGGGGTGGCACTTTCCTAAAGGGGGACCCGGCACCTCTGTGCCCTCTGGACCCCCACGGGCTCTAAAAACATGCCTCTCATTGTTGGGGTGGCCCGTCTCTGGCGGGACCCTCCAGGCACAGACAATATGCCTTGGTATGCCCCCAAGACACTGGGGCATCATGGGGTGAAAGCCCCTTCTTTTATATACCCTTTCTCCTTTGTCTAAAGTGCAGGGCACGGGTGAACCAGATGCAACTAGTTTAGGGGGGATTTGGAGCACTTTGTTTTGGAAGCTCCTCTTCCCCTTTGTCAGGTGGGGGCTCGCCATTAGACACACCACAGGGGGCGGAGCCTGCATTCACTAGGGAAGCACCATCCTGTTCAGCGTCAGGGGATTACCCCTACCACCACTCTTAATCCAGGCGTCCCATTCAGCTCAGCACTGACTCACCCTGTCCCTCCTGGAGCCACCCACACCTCTCAGCTCCTGTCAATCACAAGCCAGACATGCAATTCACATCAGGCAGGCATACACATAGCAGACAGAAATGCTAACTTCTAAAAGTGGCATTTCTCCACCAGTCACCATAAATCTGTGCACACCATTGCGCAGCATTTATCCTCACAAGCTCATACATACTAAACTCGACCCTGCATTCCTCTCATACCAGGAATTACCATGGACACACTTATCTCCCATGCATTCCTATGGGAGGGCAGGCCCATCTCACCACACGTACACAGAGAGCGCATGCACTTTACACTGGACCACAGTGCTAAAGTGCCCAGAGGCCTTAAAACACTGTGTCAGAGCTTAAGGCAAAAAGTTCAGGGGTGAACCTGCCAAAAAGGGCCAAGTCCAACAGGTGGTCAACCAACAGGGAAGGAAATCAGATTGATACAACAGAGTTACATACTTCCATAGTATTTAATCAGTTAGTGATTCTGTTAATGACACTGTTACATTTTTGGATCTGTCAGCATTCAGGCTGGGTTAGTAAAAGTTGATGGTTGCCCCTATGGTGGGATGTGTTAACAAGTTCACCTGCCTGAAAAATGTGTAACAACTGGGGAGGACATGACCTTGCATCTCATCCTGCTACAGTGTTGGCATAATCTAGTCTTGACTCTCTAGGCAGTTTTCACTACCTAGATTAGACACCAAATTGCATAGACCACATTAATGGAGTTACAAATACTGTATTGTTGAAGGGTGTGTAATCTCACAATGTTTGAATGTTTTGATATTTTCCATGCAGTTTAACATAATATAGTTACCACATTATGCTATGATTTTGTTATAGTCTCACATTGATTCCAAATCTGTAGGTTTCTTTCTAAGACCAGCATGTACCAAATGGTCTTGCAAGTGTTTTCCTTTCATAAAAGAGAACATAGGAGGTTCTAGGGGGAGACATACTGATTATATTAGAGGCCTGTGTTTCCTTATTATTTTGGCAAGAGTGTTGACTTGTATACAAAATGTGGTGACACAAGCAATATGTTCAGTCAGTTTTTTGTGTCAGGGGAAACTCACAAGGTGAGTACCATGCTCTCTTGAGAGACCCATTGATGAGTTTGTGGGGACAGCCCATAGCCTGAGGTTTTTAATTTAGCACTTCAGCTTTGTGAAAATAATCCTGCATTGATTTGAGGTTTCTGTGGATCCGCAGACAATGATCTAACAGTTGGCCATCCTTTAGTGCCTTTGGGTCGTTACTGGAGTGCTGTAACAATGTGCTACATTCAGTTGGTTTGCAATAGAGTGCCGTTCCTAGATGGCCATTATTAGGAATTATAGTCAGATACAGAAAGGCACTGCATAAGGTCAGTGGATAAGGAATTAATAATTCCAGAAATGTAAGAAGGAACAACATTTTATTATGAACCCAACTTTTTGTTTCATGTTATTCCCTTTAATATCATTGCACATGCACTGGTCAGTGTCTTCCCCTCTTTCATAGACTGTGGCCAATTCTTCTGGTCTCTGTTGATCTCTCTGCATGTCTTTCTTCACATGGTCAGTGATTGGCTGCCGCCCCCTCCCTATGACCACACCAACCCCCGGACACAAGGACATCTGAACATGGTTATCTTTGGAAGGCGGGGGGTCGCGGGACCCCCCGGCCGTATTTATTAAGATATAAAAAACAACAAATTTAAATATACGAAATGCAGTTTATACGAAAAATCAGCAGGACATTAGATACATGATTGTCAACAGGTGTGAGAGACTATCCTTAACAAAAACTCTAATACAGCTTGTTTCCTAACCGAATCTAACATCCTCATCTGAAATTTAGTATGCTAACATTTCTGGCCATATGGCAAGGTCGCTAACTGGTGACAGGTCCTACTAGCTGCGCCTCACCACAAGATGTGCGCATGCGCAGCCGGGCCCGGTAATTACCCGGTCCACGCCGTGAACTCCATTTACCCACTTAAGGAGGGCCCTTACTCAGCGCCATCTGTTGACGTCATAAGTATGCGCGCGCGGGGTGGCTACCAGCCTAAGGAAAGCGTGACTCCTCCAACCCGTGCCCCTTTGAAGCACCAGTTACCTTGCCCCTGAAGTTCTAGGAAGGGCTAATGGCCCCTCCCCCTGGGCAGGAACCTCCATAGGATGATGCCCGCCCCCTCAGACCTTAAAATAGCTGCTCACCGGTCATGACCTTACCACCACAGGCCAGCATTGTTGACCGAAGATCTGGCCTCCCCCTTCCTAGCCCTAAACTTGGACCGACTTACTTAGCAAATCCCTCTAACCATGCCCAGAGATTATTCGACCACAGGACATTCCCCGCCTCAGTCAGGTGGACCCCATCTCCCAGATAGAACTGCTTGCCCCAGATACACCCGTGTGGAATCGTCTGCAACCGGGGGGCTCGGAATAGTTTGTCCAACTGCGTGTTGATCCTCTTTACCGAGTGATTCAACGCCCTGACAGAGTCCCCCCCTCGCCACTGCCACGGGGAATAAGTTGCGACCATACTACTGTGCAGCCCAGGCAAATCCTCGTTACCCACCCAGCAGTGGAGATGATTTCCTCAATCAGGATGCGCCTCCCTAGTCTGGCCAAATCGTTCTCCCCCAGGTGAAGTATCACCACTGACGGGGGCGGGCTACTGCGCTAAAAGTCCCTGGAAGAAGCCCCTAAACTGGCTGAGGCACAGACCCCCCCTACCGAAAAAGGAGATATGGAACCCCTTCAGCGCAGCCCTTTTCATACGGTCTCCTAAAAGAAAACATGTTTAGCACGCCTCACATAAGAGTGGCCCACAATCCAAGTCACCAATTTCGTGTGTCCTTCCTGTTGCCTGTGCTGCGATGGTGTTGATCGTTGATCGTTGACGCACACCGGCGAGTTCCTCCCCTGCGTCACAGGTTTGAGAAACTGCAAAAACCAGAAAGACAGCAGGCGTGAGCACCGTCCTGTCACAACAAGTCAATTCGCACATATCGTTTGTAACATTCTGACGACCATCTCCCAATTCTCTTTACATTCTCAACCGGGAGACCCCTTGCTACTGCTTCAGTTGCTGCACCAATCCTAAATGAGTGAGTGCCAAAATCCTTGGGGTCAAAACCTGCCTGTCTGACTGACAGCTCCAAGACTCGCCTAAACTGGTACCTGGTCAACGGCGTGCCATCGGCGTGACACAACAGTGCACCCCCCGTTGTGCCCCCTCGCTGCCTGTGGAGGTACTCCAAATGTGAAACCGGGCAGCAAGGGTTGGCCCGTGCCCGGTGAAGCACTATGGTGTGACCCCGGGACTCCTGGTCAGTTTTTGACCTCTGGATTGTCACCCACATAGTATCCTCTCTGATCTTTACAGCATTCTGCTGCAGTCCGCCCAACTTGTCCCCTTTTGACCCTGCGACTAATTCACCAATTCTTAGAGCCCCATAGAAGACCAGGGAAAAAGCAGCTTAAAACAGAAGTACCTCCCTCTCGGAGCTACAGACACTGTGCAGCGCTCCCAATAAGGCTGTCAGCCGAGCTAGCCCAATGGGTCTTCTTCCATCTGGTGCGTGACCTTGTAGGCGGCGCCAACCCCTCAACGCCTTGCGCACCATAAAGGTGTTAGTAGGATCTCGCATGCCCTTAGCCTGTGCGAAGAAGGCGACCGCCGCCCTGTGTCTGCTCGCCGCCGCCACTGAACGCCCCTCCCTGTGCATTGCTTCTAAGTAGGCCGCAAAGCTGTCCTCCTGCGCCCACCTAGCCTCCCATTCCAGCCCCAAGAAAGCCCGGTGAGACAAAAACGCCCCTTCGTAAGCTGTCTTGGTCCTGGGGGCTAAGCTAGCAACCACGAGGTCCTGTAGCCTGGGGCACCAATCTGCCAAAGTACTGCCGGGAAGTGGGCTGGCGAGGGGTCTGCTGCAGGAAGATGCTCCCTGAATACCTGCATTTTAAAGTGAGAAAGGGAATCAGCTGCATTGTTGAGGATTCCTGGGACATGTTTGGCTCTGAAAACCACATTCCATTTTAAGCATTGTAACACAATCTCCTTTATCAGCCGCAGTATGAAGGGACAGCGTGCCCCCTGCAGGTTTATACATTCCACCACTGTCATGTTATCCGACCAGAACACCACTGATTGGTTACATAGGTGTTCCGGCCAGACCTTCAAGGCCACCCATATCGGGAAGAGTTCCAGGAAGCCAATATTGGCGGTCAGACCCCATGCTTTCCACTCCTCCGGCCACCGTTGAGCGACCCACTTGGACCCCAAGATGGCGCCGAAGCCCACACTACCAGCAGCGTCTTTCCAGAGACCCAACTCTGCTGATGTGGCGGGAGGACCGGGCCACACTACCCTGCCATTAAAGTCCTCCAGGAATGCCATCCATATATGCATATCCTGGCGGACCTCAGATGACAATCTCGTGCGATGATGTTTCTCCAGTAGTCCCTTCATTGCTTGGGCAATGGAGCGTGAGAATGGGCGTGCCATTGGGATGACCCGCAGGGCAAAGTTCAGTTGCCCCACTACTTCCTGGAGCTGTTGCAATGACACCTTGTCTTTGCGTAAGCATTGACGAAGCGCTGCTCTAAACCTAGACACTTTGTCCTTGGGCAACCTGAAGCATCCCTCTACCGAGTCGATTTCGATACCAAGGAATTCCAAGCAGGTAGATGGGCCGACCGTCTTCCCTGGCGCTAACGGGACCCCAAAAGCCCACATGAGCACGCAAAATTCCTGCAATGCCCAGGCGCACTCCTGAGAGCCCGCCGCACCTAAGAAAAGGAAATCGTCTAGGTAATGCATGACCTGCTGGTGGCCCGTCGCCTGTCTCATGACCCATTCTAGAAACGAGCTAAACGTCTCAAAATAAGCACATGAAATGGAACATCACATAGGCATGCATTTGTCCATGTAAAACTTGCCTTCGAAATTGAAACCCAGGAGGTGGTGATCCAAAGGATGAACTGGGAGGAGACGGAAAGCAGATTCTATGTCGGATTTTGCCATCAGTGCCCCTGGCCCCAGAGCTCGCAATAACTCCACAGCCTGGTCAAATGAGGCATATTTTACACTATAAATGCCCTCATCAATCGCATCGTTCAATGATGCTCCCCTTGGTGTCGATAGGTTGTGGATCAATCTAAACTCGCCTCTCTCTTTTTTAGGTACTACTCCAAGCGGTGAACACACAAAATTGGGTACAGGCACCTCCTTGAAGGGGCCCGCTATCCTGCCAAGGGACAGTTCCTTGCTAATCTTCGCACCCACCACTTCAGGGTTATGCTTTACTGACAGTTGGTTCCTGCAATGAGCGTTACCTGTGTACCCCACTGCCAGGATCCTAAAACCTTGTGAGAAACCCTCCTGAAGGAGAGTGGCCGCTGAGTGGTCCGGGTACCTATTCAACCATGGGATCATTGCCAAAACGTCTACTGGCATGGGGGGGCCGAAACGTCTGCACTTCCCCCTTCCCCTCTGTCCGTGATTGCCTTGTTTGGACCTGCAAGTTGTCTCGGGGTGGGATGGATGACCACAGACTGCACATGCATGTCTAAATTTACAGGTGCCCTGGGCCCTTGTGCAGGAGCGCTTATTAAAGTGCCAGCACACCTCTTTTTTCTCCGACCCCCCCTATTCTTCCCCGGGATCTCACCCCCCTGTGCTGACCAAAAGGGCTGTTGGGGTCTGGCGGTGAACACCCTGACTGGGTTGGTGGCCTGGGATGGGGCTGTGTCTCCTGAGAACTGCTTATGCCAGGATATAGAATCCACTCTGTCCCATGCCAGTGATGAGTCAAATTCCTTAGCTTTCCTGAAATTAACATCATACTCTTTCCACGCATCCCCTGAGTATTGATCACTCCACCCTACAATCCTGCTCTGGTAGCAAGCCATTGCTGCCTGTACATTAGGGGGGCGTTCGGCCGTGATAGCCGAAAGGACAGAAAAGGCCCTGATCCAGTTCTTCAAAGTCTCTTCAACCCTGAACCTAGAACACTGTGCCCTCCATTCACTCGGATGCATCCATTCCTTCAATAACTTGGCTTGTTCTATTTCCCTATTGTCTAGCAGCAATGAAAAAATTTAAACATACTTCCCCACCCAAATCAACTCCTTCACTGCCTGTGACACATGTTGTGCCAAATTTTCACTCCTGGATGGCACTGAGCCGTCCCCCAAGAGAGGCAGAGCCACCTCCTTACCATTAACGGGCACCTGAACCGGTACGCCTTCGACTCCCTTCGGTTGGGCGGGACTGGAACCTGTAAGTGAAGAAGATGAGGGCACCGGAATATTGTCAGCCGCAGACGCAGCTTTAATCTTTTCTACCAACTTCGCCGCTTCTCCCGCATGATCTGATGAGGCAGGGAACACACCACCCTTTTGCAACCAAGGTAATAAGGCGGCTATCTGAGACACCAACTCGACCGGGACCGTGTCCGGGTTATCTGCCGGCACCACTGGGACCCCGAGAGGCATGTCCGGTGGCACTGGCGCGATAGCTAAGGGAGCGGGTGTCGGCAGCACACTCGAGACCGGAAGCGGTACCATGGGCGGGGAGTTATTCCCCGGAGGTGGGGGTGCCGGCGTCATATCCATCACTGGCAGAACGGGCACCGGCACAACTGGCGGAGGTGCCAGAGGGACAGATGCCACAGGTACGGGTGTATTTAGGACCTGCACTAGGGGCACGGGGGCTGGGGCACTGTACCTCGGCTTCTTGGCCTTAGATCTCTTTGGTGGGGTAACAAAATCCCCCCTCGGCAAGGGGGCCGCTCTCTGCCGAATGGGCCTGCCTGATGGGCCTGGTGGATCTGCAAACCTCTCATTCATGCGGGCCTCTAATTCATCCACCTTCCCCAACCTCTTGTTAATTTCGCCCATCTCACGCATCATGGCGTGCATCATAACCTCCATGCTAGGCCCCCCTTTACCACCCCTTGGCTCCGGCATGGTCGCACACCCCGGCCCTACACTCCTAGTGTTAAAACACAGGTGCCCGTGTGCTTTGTACCTTCACCAGCTGGAGGATGCACAGGGGGCTATAAGCACCACGCAACCGCAACGCCCCGGCTTCTCCGGTTTGTCAGGGGTGAGTGAACTCTAACGTAGACCCACCCGGCAGCTACCAGAAGCAGTGAAATGCAAGCCCCCCGCTCACCTCTTACCGATCCAATCCTGCGTCCTTCCTGGCTGGTATCGGCTGTGCCGCTACGTCCGCCCTCTCCCCCTCCGGTCTCACTGCGTGCCAGATAGTGTGGCTTGTAATGGGAACACAAAAATTTGCGGTTGTCTGTAAATAGAAAAAAAGTATTAACACTTGGAAGAGGCTAACACACTCAGTTGCTGAAAATCATCAAAATAAAAGCGACTGGGAATAGTGTCCCCGGGTATGGGGAATTGCTCCTGCCTTTATTGACCACCTCTACGTCTAAACATGTTGTTCAATCAGATTACAGCCCAAAGCCAACACCTGGCTGTCAAATTGCACTAAATTGGACCACACTACCGCACTATTCCTAATTAAAAAACTATTGGCATATGCAGTATTCACCTCCTCCCTTCAGTCTCCCCCCCAAGCACAGCCCCAGTTGGCCCTGCTTCGCCCCTATCACAAGGAAAAAACAGCGCCTACCCTCCCTGTGTGGAGTCCCAACCGTTGTGCAAAAAGGGGGGGGGGGCGGCGCTCTAGCAAGCCGCCTTGGAGCCCCGCCGACCGATATTCAGGCGATAGCAGCCAGCAACGCTGCTCGTCTCCCCCAACCGGCAACCGGCAAATACCTTCGTTGAAACGCCGGTAGAAAAACTCCCGCGGCGTTCTGCTTTGGCTTTAGCCGTAGTAGCCGGCAACGCTGCTCGTCACTCCCCCACCCGACAAATACCTTGTGCAAACGAGGCAGGCGGCGCTCCGCTTTTACTTTATTGCCCGAAACACCTTTCCTGCTCACTGATTCTCAGCTCCGCTGCTGCCGACGACCGGTCGCCTGATACTCCGGAGCCCTGCAATAATAAAAGCGACAAATATTAAAACAAACAACAAGCCCCGAGCGCGGGGCACCACCGGTGTGGGGGGGGAGCGTCCAGGAAACAAGGAGTCCCCTGGGCGCTCCCCGCCCCTTTATTGATCCCCACAGCCCGCCCCCCGACCCGGATGTCGCACAATGACATCCGGGTTGGGGAGGGCGCCCGCCAATCGGTGTCAGGGCGCGCCCCAGAGGACAAGCCCTACCACCGAGAGGCCCTGTTGGAGGGGGACGGTCGCCGCACCGCCATGCGTGCGGGGGGGCCAATGGCCCCCCCTTTTCATTCTGAACCGCCTCTTCCTTTCCTTTGTTTGTATGTCAAAATAGCAAGGACAATTATCTCTACCAGCATGTATATTGAATTCAAAACATTGAGAACCAACTTTTTGTCAAGATAAGCATATATAGAGAAGCACTGCTTTACTGTTCTTACCTCCACATCTACTTACCTTCATGATATGTTGGTAGTCAGTATTGTAGAACCGATGTAAGTAAAGAGTTTGGGGCAGGATGCACAATTATCATATTTGCTAAAAGTGATTGCAATTTGCGGACTGACTTCTAACAAATCCAATTATATTTTGCAAACTGACCTATGTACTAATAGGTCAGGTTGCAAAATGCCAAATTGTAGTAGGTCACAATGCGACCAACCTAATCTATATAATCAGGAAGGTCACAAAATGCAACCCACTACAATTTGCTGCCATCACAAGGATGGTGGCCTCCTGGGATCAGCAGGCCAACACTTCTGTGATTGCTTTTAAATAAAGCAATTTTTTTTAATACATCCTGTTTTCCTTTACAAAAAAAAAAAAGTTTTATAACTTTTCTTTAAGACTAGGCAGTGGTCCTTCGATCTGCTGCAAACGCCTAAAAATATTTTTGTCAACATTTACAACAGCGAAGGGGTTCTATGGGGCTTCCATCCTGTTTAGTAATGGCTTACCACTACCTTTATGTAGTCTGTAAAATATTAATGTTTTGCTTCCGAATGTCTGTGAAAAACATTTGTGTATCGCATTACAAAGACATGCCTCTTCCAAACAGCGATTCGGTATGCACTTGCAAACTCAAACTGAGATTCGGTAAATCACAACTTGGGTTTTGTACATTCCAAAAAGTCATTTTGCTGTTGTGATGGCTCCTATTTGGCGAATCAGAGCATTTGCGACTGCAAAACTCCTTCACACATGTGGCACTTGATGTTTTGGCAAAACATGCTGTGCCTCACATTTCCTCTATCTAATCCTCCTCATTCACCAAACCCTAATTATGCTACTTTAAGTTTCTCACCTACATCGTATTATACAGTGTTTTATTGTCAATGACCCAATACATGAGACCCTTGTGAGACACTGCGGGGCATATTACCAACAAGTAGCGATAATTATCGCTAAATAGGCTTAGCGACAATTTTTTTATCGCTGCCTATCGCTGGATATGTTAGCAAAGAAAACATGCTATTAGCAACGTTTTTCTCCATTGTGCTAAAATATCCAGCGATAGCGGCGAAATGCGTGAGAATACAGCGATATTCACGCATTAGCGACGAAATGCTCTTAGCCATGTTATCCACCTCCCATTGGATAACATGGCTAAGAACTGGTCTGAGCAGGCATTGGTTTTTGGCGATAGCGGGAATATTTCCAACGCTACGCCTGCCTTGCTAATAGGCGATAGCGACGTTAGCGACTGCTTTCAGTCGCTAACAGGTTGGGTACCCCCACTTTGCATGTCATTAGCGATAAATATCGCTAATTTGCAAAGCGGGCCCCAAACCGCTCGCTATTGCCTAAAAGCTGTCGCTAACATCAGTTAGCGACAGCTTGCTAATAGAGCGATAGAATTATCGCAGCTTAGAGGCCCAAAACGTCCGCTAAACCGGCGATAATTGCCTATCGCCACCCTTGGTAATATGCCCCTATATTTCCATTTCCACCATTCATTTGGAGAAACTAGCAAAGATTAAACAATTAAAAGTAACACACAAGATATTAAAATGTTTGAGTGTACGTCTCCTTTAAACTCTAGGAATAGGAACAAACACCAGTAGAGAAACCAATAGCAAATGTAGTAGCTACAGCTATCTCATTAAGTGCAAAATGTTAGGCTTGACTTATCTCTCTAGTGTATTAGATCGAAGCCCCCTGTGCACTGTGCTTCTGAGAGCAAATATTGCACATTTTACAGTGTGCGAGGCTTGGGCCCAGAGCTGCACTGGCGGATGTATTCCTGGTTTCGCAATAACGAGCGTGTCCTACTTTGATCTCTCAGGAAGACGGAGTTTTACCAATTCCCTGGAGAGCTGAGAGTGCTGAAGAAAGGATCTTTTAACTGATGGGCCCCTCAGGACAAGTGGGACTTCTTTTTTAAAGGGCCCTTTGTTTTCTAACTTGGCGCCTGTCGACTAAAATAGAAAATAAGAAAGCTGGTGACAAAGCCTGGGTTGGCGTGGAGTGCACTTTATCATCACAGGGCATATTTACAGCACTTATCATGGAGTTTGACATCTTTTGTCGGGAATGGCTATTTTAAAACATGGCGCGGGTGTAAACAACAGGCCATCTGTATACAAATAATCCACCAAGGGAAAGTACAAACGGACATTTACTGATGGCGAATTGCTTGTGATGAATGCGTGACCCCGCAGAACTGAAGCTGCTTTTCAATATAAATGGAAAATGAGCTGTCTCCATGGTCCCCGCTAATCTAGTGCCTTGACTTATTATGAATTGTCCGTTGAACCACACTGCTAAAAATATTTGAATCCAAACGTTGCACGTGCACCAGGTGCGTGTTGTGCACACCGCCCCACTCATATAGCGCCGCACCTGCCCAAACATTATGGCCCTACCGTTAGTGTATATCCAGGCCTTATCACTCACTGGGACTATTTTAGTTCAGCGGACCTGCACAGTGCAGGAAAGGAGAAGGCCTAGTCTCCATGGGGACTTTCTGAGTGAACGTGCTTGACGTCGCGGAATAGATCATTAGACTTCACTTGTTGCTATCCAAGGGTAGACGTTTAAATCAAATTCAAGAACCAAACGGCTTTAACAGACTACGGTTAGAATGCCACTGTTTCATAAAGCAATATTGAGGTCAACCGTTCTATGAGAATGCAACGAAAATCATTACTTAAGAAGCTGGTTCTGCCATACCTTTATTGGCTAACCCTTTTTTCACCTAGAATGGCTGGCATCCGTTTTTGGAAAAAAAATGGTTCTCTTCATGCTGGCCTTTATGTTTTATCCCTCTCCTTTTGTGGCTTCTTCTCTTTTTATGTCAAGTTCCCCCCTTAGCACCCCCCCCCCCCCGCTTTCCTAATCGATCTAACGAATATGTCTCACTTCAACACCTCCATCATTCCCTCTCATTCCCACCCAAGTGATGTCACTTCTCTAATATGTTCCATCCAAATCATAACACTCATTTCATAGGACTCACCTGCTCACCACACCCAACTAAATAGTGCTGTTCTTTTTCATTCCATACTAATAGGCATCCAGTGAACAACACTATTTACATGATGCAACACCATTATGGTGGGCATATTTTGAAAGCCAAAAACTGGAACATTTAGCAAACACAGAAGAAGGACTACACTTTTGCATCAGCAGAGGGGTACAAAATGCCATAAATGACACTGCACATCAACATAGAAACACCCAGAACGAGGCACTATGAAACTAAATTAAAAGCAACTTTTTTAAACCCAGCTTCTTGAGTGTTAATTAAATTGCATTCTGATAAGAGCTGCTGACTCGTTCTGCCCTTGAGCACATGAAAACCTGCTTCCCTCTGTTAACTGTCTATCCTCTCTAAAAACTGGGACATGAGCTAAATTTGTAATAATCTGCCAGGACAGCTGATGAAAAAACAGAACTGTCCTGGAAAATCTGGGACGCCTGGTGACTCCAAACACCATGGCCTGCGAGCACCCCTTCTGAATATAATCTATCCCCCTAGCTGCCAACACAATATGAAAGTTTACAATCTCACTGTTATCTGACTGATACAGCTGTTGTCCTTGTATCCTTCTCTCTAATATCTCACCTCTCATCACTTCCATTCCACTGATAGGACTCCACCTCATTCCTATCCTACTGATAAGTCTTTCCCTCTCATTCATGGTCCATTGATATATCTTCCCTCCTCACTACTGTCCCACCAATACCTCTTTCACCATCTCTCCTTTCTGCTGATATCTCCCTCCTCCTCTATCATATTCCTATTATATTGTTCTGTTCTCGCACTTTCCACTGCTATATCTTCCACTTCTCTTCTTTATGCTGATATGTCTCTGCTCTTCCACCTCACTTCTGGCCCACTTATACCTCATCCCTCTTCACTTCTTCCCCACTGGTATTTCTCCCTGTTTCACGTTTGTCCCAGTAATACCACTCCTCTCCTACACCTACCCACTGATATTTCTTCCATTCCTTTCCCTTTCTACTTATATTTCTCCTTACACCACTCCTTTCCCACTTATATTTTTCTATCCTTCCCCCTGATATATGCCTCACCTTCTCTTCTTTTAATTGCGATCTCTCCTTGCTTCTCGCCACTCCTGTACCTCTTATATCTCTCTTTGCCTAATTCCCGTCTTGCTAAGATAGCTCCCCTTACATTCCTGTACCACTGAAATTTCTTCCATCCACTCCCCTTCTCATCAATATTCCACCTCTCCCTGCCTCCCCTCCCCCGTGCTTCCTCTCCTCTCCCGTCCTCTCCCCACACTTCTTCTCTTCTCTCCTCACTTCTGTAACACGGATATTCCTTCCATTCCTTCGCCTCTCCACTAATATCTCTTAATTTCACCTTAGGCCATGAAGGCTGTCTTTTAACCTAGAGTTTTTCTTGGCTCAAACGGCCACAATATACGCAAAGTTAATAGACAGTTATGTTAAAACAGTTGTACCAAAACATCATGACCTCTTATTTTCTTAATTTTACATTTGTTGTCTTTGACCCTTGTTATAAACTCGCACCTCTTCTCATCTCCTAAACACAATTCACACTCAGTTAGGTGAAACGCACAACCCGAATGCCAGGTTGCTGTTTCATTTAGCAGTAAAGCTAATGTGATTCACCCACACCGCTGCCACCCCCACACCACTCTAAATTATTGTGTGAGTGGGGGATTCTATGCACTGTGTAAAATAAAGAAATACATAATTACAATTAACCCCTCCCATGCTCATGACGAGCTCAGCTCGTCATGAGCCACGGTTGCGCTGTGCTCATGACAAGCTGAGCTCGTCATGACCGCCGTGGCGCTCACACGCGGGGATAACTCCCCTGCTGTGCTGAACGTTCCACGAAAATGGGTGTGGTCATGACGAGTTCAGCTCGTCATAAGCACAGCGCCACCGTGCTGCATGATGAGCACTGGGGCGGGTATTACTACGCGTTGGTAGTTACAACAACATGCCATTACATCGCATATTTTTACCGCGCATATGCTTTTACCATGCATACTATTACAATGCTAAGGCATGCGTGGTAAAGCTATACACATGGTACAAGTATGCAATGTAAGTGACACTACCCTGCCCTGTCCAGTGAGAAAGATCACCGTCTCAGATTATCAGCGCTCCTTGTAAAAATATATCCTCTCCTCCCTAAGCCTAACTCCTAAAACAAAAGCGTTATTCTAACTAATAAAGATGGCTTTTTCCACCAGCAACAGAAACATGAGAAAGGAAGAATTCAACATGCACATGAAATTCAACTACTGAGCCTAATATGGGAGCCTCCACGGAAAGTGCATTTGAGGCCTGCAGAAAACGGCCAGCATAAGGAAATAACACGTAGGCCTTATGAAGCCACATATGAATAACTATTTTACTAAGCATTTCTAAATCACATTACATGAACACATCAATTACATGAATAATTGTAGACAACCTACACAAATTCTACATGTAAAGTTTCAGTTAACACGCCTATATGCAGAGGCCAATATGCTGCACATTTAAATCAATGCATTACATTTCGATAATTGAACTTCATTAGTCAGTTATAGTCACGACTGCTATATGACTTTCTTTACATTACACAAAATATTTCTATCATTTCACCTTTACATGTTATTACATTTCACATTCTAAGGATCAAATGTTAACTCAATAAAAGGATAAATGCAGGTGCAAAATACTCGAGATCATGACGCACCGCTACAAATGAAAGAGCACAATTGCGCTCTATCAGTCCCCACCTCTGATGATAAGTGTCATCACAATCAATCACAATTCCCTGCAGAAGGAACCAACCTAAACAGAAGTCGTAGCCAGTTTTCCCTGACGAAATCTTTCTAGGCTTTTGAGATGCTCCTAATGACTGTCCTGCAGTCTCTCCAACTTCCTCTCCTGCTCTCTAAGAGATCTCTCAGCCTGTCCTAACTTGTGCCATTTGTAAGCCCCTACCATTCCAATAAACAGAATCACACAAACCATTACTATTATGATGGGCTTAAAAATGTAACCAAGAATTCCCTTACAGACCCTCCAGGATATAGCGGCATGGATTAGCAAATTTAGCGGCACAAAAATGGAAATTCAGCGGCACAAATATGGAAATTTAGCGGCAATTTAGCGGCATTTTATTTGGCGTTTTTTTCTACAACAAACACAGATATCTTAGTTTTTTTAGTTGTTTAACAACATGAAGCTATGTATATTTGGTTTATTTACAATGTAGACACTTTGGCTTCAAGGCTGCATATAGGACATAAACATGTTAATGAATAAATGCCCCAAAAGCAATCCCCCCAGGGCCCGCCGCACACTGGGCATGCGGCAGAATTACTTAGAGTGCTGGTGAGTGGAATAGTATTGTAGAGTGGCATAGAGGTGAGTAGAGTGTTGTAGAGTAGATTTTCCACCCAGTCACCACCTACTTTTGAACAAGAGTTAAAATAATAGTGTATAAATCTCTCCGACAGGCTTCTCGGCCTTGGCTAACTTTAGTTTTCATGGCCATAGATATTGAACTATGATAACTTTGTGAACAGTTATTAATTCCCTTTTACTCTCTTTTCTTATCACTGTGCACATGAGCAATTCAATAAACACCTTCCTTTTCACTCTATTTTGAGCAACCACTATAGAATAAACTCTACGAGTTTTGTATATACTGTAAATGATTTTGATATATAAAATCTGGTTTGATTATTCAACGCAGTATTAAGTTTGATTTATTCATAATCCTGTTTTTCGCTTGCCCACTTTGCAAATTAAATATTGCATTTCTCTTGGATTAATTGCCAGTAGGACCACATTGTTCTACTTATCATATGCCGCCCAGGTCCTATGGACTTCTTAGATTACCCCAGTAATTTGTAACAATTCACCTGAGAGCTGGTACTTAAAACCAGCCATACATTCTAGGGGGTGACAGCTTAAAACAGATTATGTCCAAAAGGCATGTTATAATAGTCTGCATTTTGGAGACAGTTACAAACAAGCTTGTTAGAATTATCTTTCAGATCTTAATTGGAATGCAAAAAAAAAACTAAAATGTGTTGCAAATCTCGAGTGTGGCAAAAAAAATTGATTGTGAATGAAGGAGGCCCTGAAAGTTTCATATAATGTCACATTTCTAAAGGAGAAACGAAATATACAAGTAGCAAAGCTGCGTTTCTGGAAAGACAGATTAGTGTGGCTGGGATAATGGACCATGCTGGAGTATGTTTACTAATGCTTTGTATGCCATTACCTGCTAAGAGATGGCAGAAGTGAGGCTTGAGCATTTAAAGTGTGTTTGTGGTCTGTGTGTGCTGGGTTCCAGTGTGTTTGTGGTCTGTGTATGTTGGTCCCTGGTGTGTTTGTGGTCTGTGTGTGTTGGTCCCTGGTGTGTCTGTGGTCTGTGTGTGTTGGTCCCTGGTGTGTTTGTGGTCTGTTCCCAGTGTGTTTGTGGTCTGTGTGTGCTGGGCTCCAGTGTGTTTCTGGTCTGTGTGTGTTGGTCCCTGGTGTGTCTGTGGTCTGTGTGTGTTGGTCTCTGGTGTGTTGTGGTCTGTGTGTGTTGGTCTCTGGTGTGTTTGTGGTCTGTGTGTGTTGTTCCCAGTGTGTTGGTCTGTAGTGCGTTGACGCCTGTGCTGCTGGGCACTGATGTTTTCCTCTTGTCCTTGAACTATCTGAAGCTGCTGCTGTCTGCGGACACTTAAGTCTCCCCTAGGGCCCTCAGATGCCCTGGCAGTGCACGTCTCCAGACAAGGGCTCATCCGGGAGTCAGGAGAGTGAAGGAAGCCCCCAGAAGGGCTGGGGAAGAGTCAGGCTGAGGCCTGGTCAGGCTGCCAGCTGGATTGGATCCCGTGGTCTGCAGCTGCATTAAATGTTTCTGTAAATTACAGACACGGCTTTCTCTGAAAAAAAACATATATCCTGAGTGACAGCCCAAGTTACAACGGGTCTCTCTCTCTACCCTTGATCGTGGGATCAGCAGAGAGCACCCCTGGGGGGTCCCACAGAGCTGCCCCTCCCAGGCTTCCCACGGAGCGGGGGCTGTCACTGCCTCCACAGGCCTGAGATCGACCAGATGGCTCTTTTCACCCCCCCGGCCCCCACCCCTCCGCAACCGCGCCCCACCCCCTTGAAAGGGGTCTGGATGTCTAGATTTCGTGGGCACTTTTGTAAAAATCCCACAATTTTTATAAAAGTGTCGATTTCGCTGGCACTTTTGTAAAAATCGCGGCATTTTTACAAAAGTGCCGATTTCGCAGCATACCGCGAAATCGCAAAATCGTAAAATCCTGGAGGGTCTGCTTAAGAAGGTTGGCAAACCAACTCCCAATCTTTCCTAAACCTTTCCCAACCTTGTCCCAAACTGCTTCTGTTGCCAAGTAATGCACTTCATGGTGAATCTCAGTGATGTGACTTACATTCTTCATCAGATCATTGCTATGGTCTGGGATATAAGTACAGCACTGTTGGACCCTCAATATTGTACAGGCTCTGCCCTCTTTTGCTAGTAATACATCCAACGCAAGACCGTTCTGCATCACCATGGCTCCAATTGACAACATCTCTCAATCTACAAACAACAAAGACTGAGCTGTATTAGCCGACAACTTAACTGTAAAGATTCGAGGCCCCCTGCTACTAATGAGAAGTTCATTTAGGCAGGGAAATACATACTATAAAGTTCCTAGGGCAACTTCAATACATGTTTTAAATATACGTAATGATATTCTAATCAAAGGAAGAGACGATCACTCAATGTTAGACAAATACAAAATTGTGTTTTATTTAAATATTTTCTTCAATGATTATGTAATATTATGATATTTATAACAGAGAAAACAACATTTCAGTCTACAAACATACCGCATTCATCATTTATCCATACATACAATTCACATACATGTTAAGCTTTTTTTACATGCTCTGTACATCTACTATGCAATGATTGTAAACAGACCACAATACAATATCAATATAATAACATGATTGCACTATTTATAAATCTAAACGGGAGATGCACCAATGAGAGGTGTGGCAATATTCATCTATGCGTGTTTCGGCAGAGAGCTGCCTTCTTCAGCAAAGCCACTTCCTAAATTGTTTCTCAAATAGTGCTGGTCACACAAAGTAAGGAGGAGCAATCGCCAGATAGCGAGAGTTCCTATGTTTTGGTAAAAAGGGGGTACCAACTATAGGTATCCATGGAGCAGAAGCATGGCTCCTGGTGCGTGATATAGCGTGTAAAGATCTTTATGTAGGCGGGTCCTCTGACAGCTGAAAAGTCTATGTTTTACCGAAAAGCATCGAGCTGGGTGTCCATTTTCTAAAGAGTGCGCTCTACACAGAGGATGATGAAGCTCCAAGTGAAGATCACTGCAATCTCAGCTCGTGCTGCTGCGTGGTCCGTGGGAATCCACAAATACGGTCCAAATGTCAACAACTTATCCACAATAGTTGCCACCCTTCTAATCTTTATATTGTTTAGAACCACTTCCAAACTCAGTGTTATTGCTCCAAATACATCTTCCACAATTTCCCCTGCACTCGTCGCACCTCACTTCTCCCTATGGTGTAATCCACCTTCCAAGGGTCCCAGATATTCAACATGATAAATCTTAGGAAACACGACAGCTACATAACATGTACCATACCAATTCAATGGCTATTGCAAATACGCATTTTTCCTACACACAAAATGCACATTTTGTACCACTTGAACCGCCTCTTGCTAAAATTTCTTCGCAGTGGCCTCACATGTGAAAATGTGATCACACACACTCTGGCCAACAAAGATCTTATCATAATAGGTCTGTACATGTCTAATGCAAATCTTTCCTCGCTGTTCAAAATCTAAAGCTATTGGACTATAGCTCCCTTTCGCCTTGTTTGCTAACTCCTCCTTGGTCCATTCACATTTTCCTTCTCTACTATCTACTCTATCCTTATCTACTACGTTTTACTGCCAACTGTCTTTGTCTATTTTCTACTTGATCTATGAACTTCTTTTCTATGTTAATTAACATGCAGGTTAAGTTGTGATGATGAGCATAATCTGTATCTAATGTAACAGTAGCTATGAAATACTTCCCTATCCTCTCTTCCTGCTTGTAATAATCATACTTATTCAGGTGCTTACAAGCTGGGACTTCTGAAAGCACCATGTCGTAGTTGGAGAAGTAATATTCATAGTGATCCTTACCGTAAATTATACTAAGCAATAGACAACATGTAATACCATACGTCAATGGGAGGTGGTGATAACGGATCCCCTCCTCCACCGTCGCTGCCAACTGCATACACACATAACAATCTATCACATCCATCGTATTCACATACTCACACAGTAACTTTGTATAAGCATTAAATGTATAATCGCCCGTAGACAAATCTACATGCAACATGCGACTAGTTTGATCCAACATAGCTTTGTCTGCTTCTACCATACCCTCTTTTGTGCTAGAAGTAACAAATGTGTATGTCCCTTGCACTCCCACCCCATCAACTGCTGCTTCATGTGAATTTTTTACCAATACAATAATAACTACTGCTATCACGATTATCACTCCAACTATGAGTGTACCAATCACAAACTTTGCTCTACGGTTCAGATTGTCAGATTCCATTTTTAATTGAGTTCCGTTCAGCACAGCAAGAGGATCAACACAAAGTCTCTTTCTCTGCCTCAGATTGCTGTTCAATAAATTCACACACAGTTCAATTGAGTCCTGGAATACAATTCACAGTTTTTTGATCACGTATTTACACAATTCAAAAAGACTTCCTTAGCCCTCTTTCTTCTTCTACGGGGAGTCCCTAATTTTATTCTTCTTCCACTCGGGCTTAGGTTATCTTCTTTAAGCCAAGAATTGTATATACAGTTCACAGCTTAAATCACAGTCTCTTATAAGCTCGGAGCCAATTTCATCAATGATACGCTGTAGGATCTCAATACGAACTGCTGCAATCTCCTTGGCCGGTGGCTGATATCAAAAAGTTGGAAAAGACAAATCTTGCGGAATCAAAATCTGCACCCTGCTCAATATCGGAGGT
This sequence comes from Lissotriton helveticus, assembly GCF_964261635.1. Taxonomy (NCBI): domain Eukaryota; kingdom Metazoa; phylum Chordata; class Amphibia; order Caudata; family Salamandridae; genus Lissotriton; species Lissotriton helveticus. The sequence continues at coordinate 1,396,530,928 of NC_136063.1, read as the reverse complement.
CTCAGTACAGTCACTGTCAAGACTTCATCGACTTCTATTCCAGGGACCAACAGTTCAATTTCAATGTTCAGTTCTGGAACTCAATGGCTACTGGCGAAGACCTCAGTCTCCCTGTCTCCACTGTTCCGGGCATATGTGATCAGATCGGTCCACTTTGGGGCAGTGTATTCCCGACAGGTCACCCTTGCTCTCTCAACCTGCTTGAGCCCTCTTGTGCTTGCTCGGTTTCACTTAGCTCTGATTCAGATGTTTCAGACTCAGGGGCACAATCTCTTTCAGATGCCAGTCTCAAGTTTTGACTCTTCTGTCTCACAGGACACTATTCCCTTATGAAATCTGCTCTCCTTCTCTGCATCCGATCACCTTACAAACCAATTCCTCCAGCTGAGTCTGACTTTATACCACTTGTAACGTTACTGTCTCCTTCAGACTCAGTATCTGGGCCTTGTGTAGCGAGACCCCCCTGCCCCCTCAGCTTGCTCTGGTGGGCAACCAGCCTCATCAGTGACCCCCACAGCTTGGCTTGTCCTCTCTTGTGGCCTTGTAGCCATGGCTGGATTTCCTTCTAGGAGAGGAGTTGTTTCTTCCAAGGGTCCTGAAACTCTGCGGGTGTGTTAGGCTAGGATCCAGTTCGGCAAGCCTCCACACTTCACAGCTGTATTCATCACCAAATTCACTTGGTATGGACCTCTCCAGTGAGCATCAAGAAAGTTCTTCCTCACATGCTTCTGAACCAGTATCCAGTCATCTGGACACAGGTCATGGCCGAGGTCCTTCGGGGTCGAGGCAGTCGTGGCTTCAATATGGTGAGGCACAGAACAAACCACGTTAGCCAGTCCTTTGCGATAATCAGGGATTAAATCATCTATGATGTTTAGCAACGCTGTAGGCAGCACTGCTGGCAAATGCATCGTCCTACCCTTCAGGATCTCATGAGGCGAGAGTCCTGTCCTCCTATTTGGAATACTACACAAACTCATCAACACCAGGGGCAATGCATCTGGCCATTTCAGAGACGTTGACAAACAAACATTTGCCATTGGCATCTGGAGAGTTCCATTAAACTGCTTCACAAGACTAGATGCCTCTGGTCTGTAGCTACAATCAGTCTCTGATCAACTTGTAAGGCAGTAAAAGCAGCTTCATAATCTCGCTATGAAAGTGTGTTCCTCTATCCAACTCCAACAAAGTTGGAAATCCAAAATGTGGAATTAGCTCTCTAAGTAACAACTTCGTCACTGTGAGACTATCACACCTTCTCATTGGATATGCTTCTTCCCACCGTGAGAAAACACATACCACCACTAGAATGTACCTCAATCCATGGCACCTAGGCATCTCGATGAAATCAAGCTCGATCCAATTGCAGGGAACCCCAGATCTTCCTATGTGACTCAATGCAACCACAGTTTTCTTTCCAGCATTCATCTGTTGACATGTAACACATCTATGACACATTGCTTTAGCAAACACATGAAACTGTGGACTAAACCATGTATGTCTGAACACTCGCACCATGGCATCCCTTCCAAAGCGTACTTCTCCATGAATCCATAAATCTACCTTGCCATAGGGCTCAATAAATCATCTGGAAACTCTGATTGACCATCAGTTGAAACCCATATGCCATCATCCTTCTTCTCACAACCTTCTTTAATCCATCCAGCATCTTCCTGACCTGACACAGACGCATAACCTCATCCCAAGATTCCACTATGGCCAACATCATGCTGAGCTTGATACTTTCTGTGCTCTCTCCAGTATACTCCCCATTGAAAATGCACCCTTGTTCAGCGCAGAAACGAGCAACTTCGTCTGCCCTGTTGCCCAGCGTCACAAAGTAGTCCTCCACCCTCCCATGGGAAATGCATTTTACCACAGCTATCTCCCTTGGTTGTTGTAAAGCTTTCAACAATTGTCTCACATTCTCCATTCCTGATGGGAGATCCTGATGACGCTAGGAACCCCCTCTCTGACCATAGGTGTCCGAAGTCATGAGCCACACCGAACCCATACTGGCTATCGGTGTAGATGGTGACTCGGATCTGATCAGAGACCAGGCATGCATGAGTCAAAGCAATGATTTCAGCTACCTGTGCAGAGTGTACTCCCTGTAAACAGGGAGCTTCCACAACTGCAGAAATAGTACAAACAGCAAACGCTGCTCTCAAATAACACGCATTTTCCCTTAAGCATGAACCATCTACAAAAAGGATTTCCTCTGATTCAGGCAGAGGTTAATCGACAATGTCAGGTCTCGGTTTGGTGCAAAGTTCTGTCACATTTAGGCAGTCATTGTCTTCACAATCTTCTTCTTCAGCATTTGGAATAGGCATCAAAGTAACAGGGTTCAATACAGAATATCTTTTCAGAGTCACATTCTCTGAGGCAAGTACAACTTGCTCATAGCATGTGAGCCTGTTATTTGCCAAATGCTATGTCTTGGTTATTGTCATCAAAAGCTCAACTGGATGTCAAACATATACAGTAAGAGAATGACCAATCACAATACTTTCACACCTTTCAATTCTGACACCTGTTGCAGCAACATATTTGAGACATCCGAGCAACGCTGAAGCCACCGATCTAGGGTAGCTGAAAAGTAGGCAACTGGTCTACTTGACACCTCCATGAGTCTGTGTGAGTACTGATAGTGTGCAACCCTCATGCTTGCAAGAAAATAGCGAGAATTACTTATTGTAATCAGGCATTCCTAGAGTCGGAGCGCGACAAAGGCTTTCTTTCAGCTCTAGAAAGGCAACCAAACAGTTGTTATGCATAGTCCCGGATCACTCACATTCTTGTGTGTCAACCTCTACAGAGATTTCGCCTTTAATGATAAGTTCGGAATCCAATGACGACAGTACCCAATCATTCCCAAAAAAACTCCTGACTGCCTTTTGTGTGGTAGGCGCATTCATTTTCATGATCGCCTCAATGCGGTCTGGTAACACCTTCCTCTTGCCTTTTTCAATGCGATGACCCAAATATTGAACTTTGGTCAAACAATACTGGAGTTTTCCCGGGGACACCTTGTGTCCATTATCTGCCAGGTGATTTAACAGTGCAACAGTATCAACCCTACAAGCCTCTTCGGTTTCGGAAGCAATCATGAGGTCATATACAGCACGAGAACTGAACTTACCGGCAGTACCAGACTCTCAAGAATCTTCTTCAATATCTGATTAAAAATCTATGGACTCTCAGTATATCCTTGTGAGATACACCACGTTAACACACGATTTTCCCGACAGAAAGCAAACAAAAATTGGTTTTCCTCGTGTAAGGGTATCGAGAAGAATGCCTGGCATAGATCGATCAATGTAAACCATTCAGTTTCACAGGACATTTGAAACAAAATCACTTATGGATTCGGTACCACAGGACAACATGGAACTACAATTGTGTTGATCTTTCGCAGGTCTTGCATGATTCTGAACTTCCCACTCAGCTTCTGCAGTCCCATAATAGGAGAACTGCACGTGCTCCCCATTATTTCCTTTAGAAACAGGATCCTCTCCGACTACCAGGCAGGTTTCAGGGCAGGCACGTGGACAATCGAGCAGGCATTTAGGCTAATCCTTCTTTACTGGAAGGTAGTACTGATAATCAAAGGCAGTCTTTACCTCGCATTTATAGACCTAAAGACTGCCTTTGACCTGGTCCCCGGGGGCATCTATGGCAGGTACTGGCTGAACAGGGGGTCCCAAAGAACATCTTAAACCCCCTGATGCGTCTTCATGAGGGCAACTATGCCAAAGTAAGATGGGGCCCTCAAGGACAGAAAACTGACAGAATATCGGTGAACAGGGGTGTCCGTCAGGGCTGCGTCTTATCCCCCATCCTGTTCTCAATATATGTGAACGGGGTGGTTGAGCATTTACAGCGAATTCCATCTGACGCACCAGCCCTGGCGGTGGAAAAAATCCCCACCCTCTTGTTCGCCGATGACACCCTCCTTATTTCTAAAACCCTGGTAGGCCTACAGAGTCTACTAGATAGTTTTCAGTTGTTTTGTAATAATTGAGGGTTGGTCATCAATTCTGAAAAAACAAAGTACTTGGTGTTGAATCCCCCGAAGAACCTTAGGACTCCACCTGTATTGAACTCTGTCCCACTAGAGAGAGTCATCACGTTTGATTACTTGGGCATCCGCATTTCTGAAACTATGCTCTGGAATACCCACATACAAAAAATGCTCCTGAACCATAAGAGGGTAACGGGGGCAATCCTTAGAGAGCACCTCACCTCAATAAGTAGGCCATTGGCCCTGCAATTGATATATATAAGGCCAGAGGAGTGAGTTCAGCCCTCTACGACGCTGAACTCTAGGGTTTTTCTAATTTTGATCAAATCACAAAATCAGAAAATAAATTCCTAAAATAACTTATGAGGTTGCCACCAAGGACCCCCACCAGACCCTTGTTGCAGGGCCTTGGATGCCATGCATTGAGAGACTTGGCCTGCCTGCGACCCCTACTATTGTGGGCCCGCCTATGGCGGACCCCCGAGTTGGCGGGGTATGCAGCAGGGCTAAGTGAATTGATGAGTATGGATGGATGGCATAGGATCAAATGGTTAAGGGATTTGAAAACGCTGCTGTATGACCTCGGTCTTAAAGAAGCGTGGACAAATAGAACAGCTCCACCAAAAGCAGAACTCAAGAGAGTCTATTGGTCCTGGGTTCGCACTAGGGGCCTCCTTGATCCCAAATCCGCAGGTTATCTGAGGAGTTCATGCAGCATAAAAGTTCCACTTGCTATGAACAATATCTAGATGTCATCCAAAAACCCTATGACCGAGCCTTGTTCTTCGCATTCAGGGTTGGCTCGCTTCCCACTCGCGACATGACAGCCCGATGGAAGGCCCCCTACCAGACACCAGCCACCTGCCCGAACTGTGAGGCTAATCTAGAAACAATAGCACACATCATGTTCGTATGCCCAGCCTATAGAGCGCCAAGGGAACGTTGGCTTAAGCCACACTGCAGGGAGCTGGGTACTCGCAGTCACCTTGCAGCGTTACGCATTTTAAGATCAGATGCGCGTGCCCTGTATGCATGTGGCTTGGCCAAATTCCTGAGCTGGGCTTGGAACATCAGAATGAGATCGTTGAAAGCTCTTCTATAATTATTGATGCTGCTATGAGTTATCTGCATTTTAGAAACTGTACTTTTTTCTACTTCATGCCCTATGAGCCATTTGCATTTTAGTAATTGTACCTATTTTTATTGCACATAGCATATGCTACTTTTTAACCTTATTTTTAATCATTTTTATTATATGGACTATGGCGAACATTCCTTATCCAGTCATTAAGAGTGTATTTACCGCATGAGAAAATGTTTTGTGCTCTTAATTATATAGCTTTTTTTTTAATTTGTATACTGAAGCTTTTAAGATATGTTTTTATCTAAATAAAGCTAATATGACTGACTGACTGACTTTAGAATACCCAGTTCAATCATGGACTTAATTACAGGCTTGATTCCTGTTACCAATTCAGCGGCAGGTTGTACTGGGGCGTTCTTGGGAACACAGTATTTTGCTTGATCTGCATCTTAACTGGCTCAACCCCTCAGATCAGTCCTTTCTCTTCTCCCGTGAAATCCCACACCTCCGGAGAGACTGAATCTCTCAGGTCGTAAGGCTGGTCTTCAGTTGTCAAAATGGGAAACATCTCTATGCAGAGATTCTGAATTGCTAGTTTGAATACAATGTCATCATCATTAGTCTGCAATTCCACTTCCTTGGGTGTGCAATAGATGGTACAATTTAATTTACACAGAAGGTCATCTCCCAATAAGCAGACTGGACTTGAATCACACACCACAAATTGTTGATGATCCTAAAAAGTTCCTTTTCTCACAGGTATCTCATCTGTCAATGTTTTGGTCATTTTCTTATTTACAACTCCTACAACTTTGTTCGATTTCCCAATATGGGTAGGTTTGGGACTACTGTGGACCTCACAGTAGAACGGGTAGCACCAGTATCAATCAAAAATGTGATGGGATGACCGTCAATATCTGCCTCCCATGCAGTCCTCTCTGGTCTACCTCTAAGACTGCTCCAAGGGTATAGTCTTCCTCCCCACTCAGGCACCGTCATTGTAGTGGATCTGGATCGAATTAATCAGAAGCTTCAATAAAGGGCATCTGCTGTTACACTCTATTTCCCTGTGGAATTCTCGGAGGTTGGGGAACTTGCACTTGTGGACTTAGACCCCCTCCTTATACGGACTATGGCCTTGTCACAGTACTTCCTCCCCTTAGATCAGATTTGTTGGATTTAAATGACACTCATGCTTCCAATGCCCGGTTTTGTGACAAAATTGACATGCAGTTGTTCTTTTTAGGGTACCGAAAAGTTCTGGTGCTTCCAGCGGATTCATTAGTTTGTTTAATCCAGCGTCGTTCTTGAAAACCTTTTCCACTGTCTCTTGCAATTAATATCCCTTCCTGGGCTTTCCCTGGTTGTGGCGTTTTTTTTCCGCAAGCTGCCAAGGCCTGGACATTGTGCAGAACAGTTTTTGTCGGTGGGAGCAGAGGAGCTCGCGAGCAGCCGTAGCTTCCACGCGCACCTACCAGAGCTCAGGGACCGGGCAGAAGCGCAAGCAACGCCTGGACCGGCGCGAGAGGCAGCGGCCAAGCGTTGTACCGATCCCGACCCGGGGTAACAGCTGCAACCACTGGTGGTCAATATTGTCCAGCTGCGCCGTGTGTACTGCTCTCTGGCAAGCGTCACAAAATCCTCTCACGTCGTCTCTTGTCGAGATGAATGCTGGAAAGAGGTGAGCGAGGCCGCTCGTGAAGGAGACGCTGTTGCTCACTGTTTGTTTATCCACGCTACTGGAGTAGCTAACAAACTCATCGTTTGCTGCTGGACCTAGGCACTAAGCCTATCTACACCCTTGTGGCCGCAGAGGAGGGAGAGGCGCCGGCCCCGGGACTGCGAGGACCAGCATACAACACCTCCAGCTGGTCCTCTTCCCGCGTGAGCCGCGCCCCCTCCCAGTGCCACGCCCCCAGCCAAGTTCCAATAACTTCTCGCGGCGCCCGCTTCGCGGGTGCCGCTCGTGAAGGAGACGCTGTTGCTCACTGTTTGTTTATCCACGCTACTGGAGTAGCTAACAAACTCATCGTTTGCTGCTGGACCTAGGCACTAAGCCTATCTACACCCTTGTGGCCGCAGAGGAGGGAGAGGCGCCGGCCCCGGGACTGCGAGGACCAGCATACAACACCTCCAGCTGGTCCTCTTCCCGCGTGAGCCGCGCCCCCTCCCAGTGCCACGCCCCCAGCCAAGTTCCAATAACTTCTCGCGGCGCCCGCTTTGCGGGTGCCGCTCGTGAAGGAGACGCTGTTGCTCACTGTTTGTTTATCCACGCTACTGGAGTAGCTAACAAACTCATCGTTTGCTGCTGGACCTAGGCACTAAGCCTATCTACACCCTTGTGGCCGCAGAGGAGGGAGAGGCGCCGGCCCCGGGACTGCGAGGACCAGCATACAACACCTCCAGCTGGTCCTCTTCCCGCGTGAGCCGCGCCCCCTCCCAGTGCCACGCCCCCAGCCAAGTTCCAATAACTTCTCGCGGCGCCCGCTTCGCGGGTGCCGCTCGTGAAGGAGACGCTGTTGCTCACTGTTTGTTTATCCATGCTACTGGAGTAGCTAACAAACTCATCGTTTGCTGCTGGACCTAGGCACTAAGCCTATCTACACCCTTGTGGCCGCAGAGGAGGGAGAGGCGCCGGCCCCGGGACTGCGAGGACCAGCATACAACACCTCCAGCTGGTCCTCTTCCCGCGTGAGCCGCGCCCCCTCCCAGTGCCACGCCCCCAGCCAAGTTCCAATAACTTCTCGCGGCGCCCGCTTCGCGGGTGCCGCTCGTGAAGGAGACGCTGTTGCTCACTGTTTGTTTATCCACGCTACTGGAGTAGCTAACAAACTCATCGTTTGCTGCTGGACCTAGGCACTAAGCCTATCTACACCCTTGTGGCCGTAGAGGAGGGAGAGGCGCCGGCCCCGGGACTGCGAGGACCAGCATACAACACCTCCAGCTGGTCCTCTTCCCGCGTGAGCCACGCCCCCTCCCAGTGCCACGCCCCCAGCCAAGTTCCAATAACTTCTCGCGCCGCCCGCTTCGCGGGTGCCGCTCGTGAAGGAGACGCTGTTGCTCACTGTTTGTTTATCCACGCTACTGGAGTAGCTAACAAACTCATTGTTTGCTGCTGGACCTAGGCACTAAGCCTATCTACACCCTTGTGGCCGCAGAGGAGGGAGAGGCGCCGGCCCCGGGACTGCGAGGACCAGCATACAACACCTCCAGCTGGTCCTCTTCCCGCGTGAGCCGCGCCCCCTCCCAGTGCCACGCCCCCAGCCAAGTTCCAATAACTTCTCGCGGCGCCCGCTTCGCGGGTGCCGCTCGTGAAGGAGACGCTGTTGCTCACTGTTTGTTTATCCACGCTACTGGAGTAGCTAACAAACTCATCGTTTGCTGCTGGACCTAGGCACTAAGCCTATCTACACCCTTGTGGCCGCAGAGGAGGGAGAGGCGCCGGCCCCGGGACTGCGAGGACCAGCATACAACACCTCCAGCTGGTCCTCTTCCCGCGTGAGCCACGCCCCCTCCCAGTGCCACGACCCCAGCCAAGTTCCAATAACTTCTCGCGGCGCCCGCTTCGCGGGTGCCGCTCGTGAAGGAGACGCTGTTGCTCACTGTTTGTTTATCCACGCTACTGGAGTAGCTAACAAACTCATTGTTTGCTGCTGGACCTAGGCACTAAGCCTATCTACACCCTTGTGGCCGCAGAGGAGGGAGAGGCGCCGGCCCCGGGACTGCGAGGACCAGCATACAACACCTCCAGCTGGTCCTCTTCCCGCGTGAGCCGTGCCCCCTCCCAGTGCCACGCCCCCAGCCAAGTTCCAATAACTTCTCGCGGCGCCCGCTTCGCGGGTGCCGCTCGTGAAGGAGACGCTGTTGCTCACTGTTTGTTTATCCACGCTACTGGAGTAGCTAACAAACTCATCGTTTGCTGCTGGACCTAGGCACTAAGCCTATCTACACCCTTGTGGCCGCAGAGGAGGGAGAGGCGCCGGCCCCGGGACTGCGAGGACCAGCATACAACACCTCCAGCTGGTCCTCTTCCCGCGTGAGCCGCGCCCCCTCCCAGTGCCACGCCCCCAGCCAAGTTCCAATAACTTCTCGCGGCGCCCGCTTCGCGGGTGCCGCTCGTGAAGGAGACGCTGTTGCTCACTGTTTGTTTATCCACGCTACTGGAGTAGCTAACAAACTCATCGTTTGCTGCTGGACCTAGGCACTAAGCCTATCTACACCCTTGTGGCCGCAGAGGAGGGAGAGGCGCCGGCCCCGGGACTGCGAGGACCAGCATACAACACCTCCAGCTGGTCCTCTTCCCGCGTGAGCCGCGCCCCCTCCCAGTGCCACGCCCCCAGCCAAGTTCCAATAACTTCTCGCGGCGCCCGCTTCGCGGGTGCCGCTCGTGAAGGAGACGCTGTTGCTCACTGTTTGTTTATCCACGCTACTGGAGTAGCTAACAAACTCATTGTTTGCTGCTGGACCTAGGCACTAAGCCTATCTACACCCTTGTGGCCGCAGAGGAGGGAGAGGCGCCGGCCCCGGGACTGCGAGGACCAGCATACAACACCTCCAGCTGGTCCTCTTCCCGCGTGAGCCGCGCCCCCTCCCAGTGCTGCCCCCAGCCAAGTTCCAATAACTTCTCGCGGCGCCCGCTTCGCGGGTGCCGCTCGTGAAGGAGACGCTGTTGCTCACTGTTTGTTTATCCACGCTACTGGAGTAGCTAACAAACTCATCGTTTGCTGCTGGACCTAGGCACTAAGCCTATCTACACCCTTGTGGCCGCAGAGGAGGGAGAGGCGCCGGCCCCGGGACTGCGAGGACCAGCATACAACACCTCCAGCTGGTCCTCTTCCCGCGTGAGCCGCGCCCCCTCCCAGTGCCACGTCCCCAGCCAAGTTCCAATAACTTCTCGCGGCGCCCGCTTCGCGGGTGCCGCTCGTGAAGGAGAAGCTGTTGCTCACTGTTTGTTTATCCACGCTACTGGAGTAGCTAACAAACTCATCGTTTGCTGCTGGACCTAGGCACTAAGCCTATCTACACCCTTGTGGCCGCAGAGGAGGGAGAGGCGCCGGCCCCGGGACTGCGAGGACCAGCATACAATACCTCCAGCTGGTCCTCTTCCCGCGTGAGCCGCGCCCCCTCCCAGTGCCACGCCCCCAGCCAAGTTCCAATAACTTCTCGCGGCGCCCGCTTCGCGGGTGCCGCTCGTGAAGGAGACGCTGTTGCTCACTGTTTGTTTATCCACGCTACTGGAGTAGCTAACAAACTCATCGTTTGCTGCTGGACCTAGGCACTAAGCCTATCTACACCCTTGTGGCCGCAGAGGAGGGAGAGGCGCCGGCCCCGGGACTGCGAGGACCAGCATACAACACCTCCAGCTGGTCCTCTTCCCGCGTGAGCCGCGCCCCCTCCCAGTGCCACGCCCCCAGCCAAGTTCCAATAACTTCTCGCGGCGCCCGCTTCGCGGGTGCCGCTCGTGAAGGAGACGCTGTTGCTCACTGTTTGTTTATCCACGCTACTGGAGTAGCTAACAAACTCATCGTTTGCTGCTGGACCTAGGCACTAAGCCTATCTACACCCTTGTGGCCGCAGAGGAGGGAGAGGCGCCGGCCCCGGGACTGCGAGGACCAGCATACAACACCTCCAGCTGGTCCTCTTCCCGCGTGAGCCGCGCCCCCTCCCAGTGCCACGCCCCCAGCCAAGTTCCAATGACTTCTCGCGGCGCCCGCTTCGCGGGTGCCGCTCGTGAAGGAGACGCTGTTGCTCACTGTTTGTTTATCCACGCTACTGGAGTAGCTAACAAACTCATCGTTTGCTGCTGGACCTAGGCACTAAGCCTATCTACACCCTTGTGGCCGCAGAGGAGGGAGAGGCGCCGGCCCCGGGACTGCGAGGACCAGCATACAACACCTCCAGCTGGTCCTCTTCCCGCGTGAGCCGCGCCCCCTCCCAGTGCCACGCCCCCAGCCAAGTTCCAATAACTTCTCGCGGCGCCCGCTTCGCGGGAGCCGCTCGTGAAGGAGACGCTGTTGCTCACTGTTTGTTGATCCACGCTATTGGAGTAGCTAACAAACTCATCGTTTGCTGCTGGACCTAGGCACTAAGCCTATCTACACCCTTGTGGCCGCAGAGGAGGGAGAGGCGCCGGCCCCGGGACTGCGAGGACCAGCATACAACACCTCCAGCTGGTCCTCTTCCCGCGTGAGCCGCGCCCCCTCCCAGTGCCACGCCCCCAGCCAAGTTCCAATAACTTCTCGCGGCGCCCGCTTCGCGGGTGCCGCTCGTGAAGGAGACGCTGTTGCTCACTGTTTGTTTATCCACGCTACTGGAGTAGCTAACAAACTCATCGTTTGCTGCTGGACCTAGGCACTAAGCCAATCTACACCCTTGTGGCCGCAGAGGAGGGAGAGGCGCCGGCCCCGGGACTGCGAGGACCAGCATACAACACCTCCAGCTTGTCCTCTTCCCGCGTGAGCTGCGCCCCCTCCCAGTGCCACGCCCCCAGCCAAGTTCCAATAACTTCTCGCGGCGCCCGCTTTGCGGGTGCCGCTCGTGAAGGAGACGCTGTTGCTCACTGTTTGTTTATCCACGCTACTGGAGTAGCTAACAAACTCATCGTTTGCTGCTGGACCTAGGCACTAAGCCTATCTACACCCTTGTGGCCGCAGAGGAGGGAGAGGCGCCGGCCCCGGGACTGCGAGGACCAGCATACAACACCTCCAGCTGGTCCTCTTCCCGTGTGAGCCGCGCCCCCTCCCAGTGCCACGCCCCCACAACCCGACTCACTATTTAAGTACATCCAGTAAGGCGCATCGCGGGACGCGCGCGGGTCGGAGCACGGGGCGAAGCCCGGGCAAAGGGCGGGCCGTCTGTGGCCGTCCGGGGACGTCCCAGGACGGGACGGGCCACCTTATTTTCATTGTATATTCTTCAACTCCGAATAATATGACCACGTTACCATAGGGTCCCTGGATCAAGTAACAACCGGCATTAGCGTGGTAAGTTTAAATTTCGTCTACTCTATAGACGACTTTCAGAGCTGTTAATGTACTAATCTACAAAAGAGAGGCAAACATCAACTAAACCTCCACAAATTTGATTAAGGAAAATTTCATGGCCTTTAAAAAACTCAGATCTCGCACCATATTTATGAAGAGAATGGGCACCGAGGAAGCTGTCAGAAAATCGTCTGACAAAGCAATAAAACATGGCCAGATAACTGGAACACCGGCAATTAGTAACTACTTTTTAGCCTTATCACCAGAAAAGCAAACTCCTTCCCAAGTCCGAGAAATTCCTATAAATATTGAAATAACAACATCAAATGAGGCAACAGAGATGCCCCTCCCAGACTTTCAAACTACTCACATCTCAAGTGTTTCGGGGCTCGAATTCAATCAAAAGATTTTATTTTCAACACAGGAATCACAAATCCCAATTCACGAGTCTTCACATCTAACATGTTTAACACCCATAAAACGACGAGGTAGCCTTTCTAGTACCGAGGATCCTTTTCAAAACGACATAAAGCTGATGGAAAATATCTCAGATCTTCAGTTAAATCCAGATAATTTATTCATCAGGTCCCAGGATCAATTATTAGAACATAAAATTGACCTGGACACGTCATTGGACCCATTTCTCCCTAATGACATTAATTCGACACCTATTTCAAAGGCTCTTTATACCTTACAGGAAATATTGGAATCGGTTCTTTCTTTTTTAGGTAATATTTTGGAAAATTCCGATCAAACTTTGGATGTTCAAATTGGTATATTAAAATTTTTAGTAGAAGAAAAGAGGAAAAAAGATCTTGCTGACGTAATAAATAACAAACAGATAACCGACGCGAAGCAGGATAACTACAATATTTCTTCTAATAATATCATAGGCACTGAATCTCAAATCAAATGTGATATTAGTACCCAAACATCCGATGTAAAAATACTAGATCAATCTAATAAAAAGATCCGGAAAAAGCTTAAGGATGTTAAAATATACTCCTTGAAGAATCTGTTTAGAGAAGAGCCTTTATCCACTGTTAAAGAGTACTCTATTTTTTCGGTTTCCAAAAAACAAAATTTGCCAAAAAAAGGATCTGATAAAGAAGAACAAGGAACCTCCACTATACTTTCACCTGTTGAAGTTGGAGATGACAATATTACCCAAACAAAATTCAATAAAGGAACAAAGGGAAAAAACAGAAAAAGGAAAACATTAAGAAGAATTAATAAAAAGAAATCCCGAAAGCTTAAATTCAAAAATGTAATCACTCCTCAAAAAAACCAAGAGGGTCAAAACGACAAAATAATATCTGACTATTCTTCGGTAGAGGCAACCAGTGATACAATAAATATACCATCAATAAAGTTATTGAACCACAAAGCTATTGAATATACACCTTCCAAAGCAATTGACAGAGCAGGTCAGACAAACAAGGAAATAACTGAGAATAATAAGGAGATGCCTTTAGGAGGTGAACAAATTATGATTAATCGTTTACAATTTGAAGAACTTTTTCCTATTGATAATTTACCATTAAATCGAGGAAGGATAATTAATTTGCTACAGCAAATACATCCTTTACAAACTATAACTAGCAAAGAAATAGATTTGGTGACCTTCCCCATAAAAGAAAATCGTAAAATAGCGGAAGTAGTATTTTGGTCATCAGTTCTTCCTGGGATTATCGTAAAGGAACAAGAAACATTACATAAATGTGGCTACGATGTCATCGAAAGATCTCCACCTAAGGAAATCAAAATCAAAAATAAGTTTACTGGCCTCCTAGGAACTAACTTGAATATCCCAATTGGGAATTGGTATCCCAATAACTTTAATCATGAGGATTCAGGACTAACTTGTCCAAGGAAGGAAATTTTGAAAATTCAGGTAAATAAAGGAGAAAGGAAAGTTTGGAGCCAAGATCAAGAAGTTAAAGAGGTCAAAAAAACAACAAAGTCTTGGGCTTGGGTCTCGGAGACCATAAACAGCAATAAATTAGTTTATCAGCAACAACTCACTGTTTAACAATGGTTTAAAGATCACCTCATGGAACATAGCCGGAAAAACAAATAATAAAATGAATGAAGCACTCGAAAATTATCCTGATATTTTAGCTATACAGGAAACATGGGCAACAAAATCCTTTAATCAGATGGGTTACTATGTTTACGATATTCCGGCTAAAGCTACAAACCGAGGCCATGCAAAGGGCGGATTGGCAATTTTATTGAGTGAGGAGCATTCATGGTTCCAAGAAGTTGTTGAGTCCAAATCCGATAACTTCCAATGTATTAAGGTTTCGCTGAAGATTCATAATCGTGACCAAAAAAAGGCCTTTCTACTTTTCAATAAGTACGTCCCTCCAGGCACCAACCAGGACGTCATTTTTGTGGAAACCTTGGATGCAATTGCACAGATAATTGAAGATCGAGCAAATATGTCATATTTAATTATGGGTGACCTGAATGGAAAAATCTCAAATGCCGAGATCGGAAAATGGGCAAAACTATATGAAGAAGAATTGCTGGAACTATCTATCCCAATATTCCCTAAAGGGAAAGCTTCTGACAAAAGAGGAAAATTGTTACTAGCATGTTTACCAAATTTAAATGGGACAATTCTGAATGGCAATGTGGATGGTGATAGACCGGCGTCTTATACAAGACGAGGGAAAGGATCACTAACAATTATTGACTACTTAATATGTGGTATGGAGCTAGTGGATACAGTTTTACACTTGAGTATTAACTTTTCAGATAATAGTGACCATGCTCTTTTATACTTAAATACTGGTTGGTCGGTAAAGCCCTCCTCGTCGAACCGAATTATGTTCCACAAAAGCAATATCGAAATTAACAACAAACAGAGACGGATCTTTTGGAACTCAGCGATCTTAGACCATATTACTGAAATGATCTCACATAATCAACTTTTAACTAGTATACATTCTAATGATCAAATAACAAACTTTGAATGTATTATTATTAATCTTAAGAAAGCACTCTTAAGTAGGATAAAACAAGAAAAAAAGAGAAAACACAAGATGTTCAACAAAAATACAACCAGGAGGAAGCTCAATAAACTTATTCGAGAGCAATACCTGAATTTTTCACCTGTAATTCAGCAAGAAATAAACAAATTAAAAAATCAATTAAGAAGAGAGAAGAACAGCCTAAAAAGAACGTTGCAGGATAAAAATTGGGTGGATATCCAAGAAGCGGCAAAAAAATACAATCAAAGAAAATACTGGTCCCTGATTGCCAAAATGACCGGGACAAAAAAGAAACTGCATGCTATACCAGTTCCACCGCAAGAATGGGAAATTTATCTAACCGACCTATATAAAGAAAATGTAATTGAATCATACAGAAAAGATACTGATATTACTTTGGAAAACAAATCAATTCCGATAGCAAAAACTACAGCATTTTCTATAGAAATGCATATCAGAAGAGCAAGAAGTACTGCAGCGTCAGGTCCTGATCAAATACCCACTAAGGTTTTACAGTTAAATCCCAAAGAATGGAGTCAGATGTTATCACCACTTTTTAATCATATTTTTTGTACTGGGAGACTACCAAAGTCGTGGCAGGGGAGTATTATAATTCCAATATATAAAAAGGGGAGTAAAAATATCGCTGGCAATTATCGCCAAATAGCGTTGATGGACGCTACAGGAAAAATCTTCGCTGCAGAGGTCTTGGATAGACTAAAAGACTGGTCCTTCTCGCAGGGTCTAATACCTAAGTACCAAGCAGGCTTTCGTCCCAATCATTCAGTTACTGATAACATATCAATTCTCCAGACTATTTTAGACAAATACATCGGACAGAAATCACAACCAGTGTACGCTGCGTTTATTGACTACTCTACAGCGTTCGATCGCGTAGACAGACCTACACTATGGAAAAAATTAAGGAGACTGGGGATTTCTGAAAATGTATTGCAGATCATAATTAAGCTCCATACTAACACTTGGTCCCAGGTACAAATGGGGAGTGAAAAAGGATTGACTAAACAGATTAAAACTTCTAATGGTCTTAAACAAGGGTGCCTTTTAGCACCAATATTATTTTCACTCTATCTGAGTGATTTACCGTACCATCTGCAACAATGCTCTAGTATACCTCCAAAGATCGCTTCACATAGCATTCACGCTCTGCTATACGCAGATGACATAGTAATGCTGGACCTTACACCCTTTGGACTACAAAAGTTACTGGACTCCTTAAACGACTATTCAAAGGATCATTTTTTAATTCCTAACTTAACAAAAACCAAAGTGGTAGCTTTTTCTGGTAGGAAACATAGTGTAAAATACTGTTGGAATCTTGATGGGATCAGAGTAGAGGAAGTAGAAGAATATACTTACCTCGGCAGGATCTTCACAAAGAACTTGCAAAACACAAAACAGATAAACAACCTAAAGAGAAAATCAGAATTACATGCCGGGGCACTCTCTAGATTGTACACTGCCACAGGAAATAGGCACTTCTCTTCATTACTAAAAGTGTATAGAGCAAAAATCCCCCTGGTTTTATCTTATGCTACAGAGCACATACCAACAAAGCAATGGTCCTGTATGGACATAACCGAAGGAAAAATTCTGAAAAAAATCTTAAAGGTTTCTAAATCAACACCTGTTCAGGCTCTCAGATTGGAATTCTCATTAACAAGTTCCTATGCTATAGCTGTGGCCAATGTTATCAGATGGGCTTATACTATTCTGCACGCAAAGGAAGGAACATTGCGATTCTTTTTAAAGACTGAGACATTCGAATTAGAGGCATTAAAACTCAATTTTTTCAGGAATATGTCAGTGGCATTTGAAATTGCTAATCTTACCAAAGACATTCTGCTTACCTGGTCAAATTCCCAACTGAAACTCTTTTTGAAATGCTTCACACCAAGACTGAGCTTTGATCTTGATCTTGCATATTGTAGTAAGTTATCTACATACAAACCCTATTCTGACACATTGGAATATAAACAAATAAGGCCATATCTGGGGTTTTGCCTTACGCACGGTGCAAGAAGGGCCATAATAATGTTGCGTTTAGGCATTTTACCTGTGTCAACCTTTACCTCTAGATGGTCACTAGCAGGTTCCCCGATATGTAAACTGTGTCAAGGAGGTGATCAGGACATTGAGCATATTTTATTTGTCTGTCCGCATCCAAATATAGTTTTAGCACGGGCAAGATATCTTGACCCGATATATCGTAAATGTAAAATTACTTCAGTAAAAAATCTGTTATTAGTGGGCAAACAACCACCCAGTGAATAGGTTTGTTATAATTTTTACAAATTTCTAAAGTCTTTTTTAATATTATACTAAATTCTATTGATTTATCCTTATGTAGATTGTTTTTTAATTTGTGGTCCTCAGCTGAGTACCAAAACAAATAAAAATCTTTTTGAACTTAACTTTGGGTACCAACGTCTATCCCTTCTTCCATGACCCGATGCATTCTAGGCTTCTCCATGATTGTTTCCCTGCTTCCGTCCCAATGTTCCTCCACTCCACTGCACTTGGATTACCCTATCTGCATTCCTCATCTGGACTAACATCAGCTTATCTTTTAGTTTTCTATGTTTTGAGTCTACCTCATCACTACAATATCTGGCATACTTATCTTAACCGGTACCCTCATGACAACTAGGATCACCTTAGTGGCAATCTACGGCCCAAATGTGAATGACCCACAACTCTTCCTCAATTAAACAATAAGTAAAATCCCAACTTTTAAAGAAATTCTCATGAATCTTGGTACATCTGAATCTACACAAGTCAGATCTGTATGTCAAGCCTTGTACACTTGTAGCTACGCAACTGAGATCTGTATCTCAATTTTTTAACTATGTATTCATACATTCCTTTTGTTCCTAATTTAGACCTATGTCAAGTATTGTACATTTGCATCCACGCAACTAAGACCTGTATTTAAATTCTTACCTATGTTTTCATATGTTCCTTTTGTTCCCTACGCACAACTCTTGTAAAGTGCTCTGATACCCGTAAGGGTCAAGTTCACGCTATATAAAACCTTCAAAATAAAATAAATACAAATAAATACCATAGAATCTCATCCATGGATTTGTTCTGCCAACAGATCAGATGCTGCTGAATCATGAAGCTAATTTCTGGCCTCAATCCTTGAATGAATTTGGAAATGAACTATCCACATCCTTTGAATCTAGGGTATCCAATCCACTTTACTGCTTGAAAGCTTGTAAGAGCCTTTAATAATAAACATGTACTGATTCCTTGGGCTCCTGGGTGGTTCGATCTATTTTAACCCAATCAATAACTTGGGGTGAAATCTTGGACTGCAGCCATGAAATTACCTGCTCATATGTTTTTTATAACCAATGGCGAAGGACCATGCGTTATGGGGTCTCGGTCTGGTTCAGTAGTTGGCCATTCAACTGCAATTTTACAAGCTGAACACAAATCACTCAGGACCACAATGTCAAACAAAGTATTCAAATCAATCCACAGGACTTTGGAAATCTTGACAAAGCGATCAACTTGCTTATACCATTTGACAGGTTTCTGCGTCAGCCGAGGAAAATCATTTGTAAACACTGCCAAATCACCCCTGCTCCAAGGTACATACACATTATCTCCGCTTGGTACCTCTCGTAATGGGTACGCTTCTACACCTGCTGTCCCCCCTCCTGGAGGTGGTGTATCCCCTATCTTTTTCTATACACTCTTTTTCTTGGACCCCCTTTTCTCCCACTTGTCAAGCATGCTTCATGCACGTATCCCTACAATCAATTCTCGAATATGAGTCTTCAATCCTACGACTCTTTTTTCTTTCAATTCTTGATCACTGTAATGTAACCTATGACCTCCTTATATCATTTTGGTTTTAGACAAATCCACATCATAGTTTTCTGCTACTTCTGTCAGCTTCTCATGTGCTTTCCTTGCCTTACGAGTAATGTCCTTTGCCACAAACAACAATTCATCTTGCTCATAAATTTCTATCCTTTCCAGGAGCAAATTTCCTCTTATTATTTCATCCACTTCTACCTCCAACCTTACTACATCTAGCACCTTAGACTTCACAGCAGCCTTAATCATTCCCTGACTTGATGCACTAATCAGCTCTCCGCTTTCACTGCTCTGATTTCTGTGGGGACTTCCTTCAGCTATGTTCCGTGGGACATACTGACTTCCAGAAGCTCCCTGATCAACTCCTCCTCGGGTTATCCTCCAATGGATCCTCTAACTGGAGCTTCCCATATCCTCAAGTTCGAATGCAAACCTGCCAATTACACTGATCTTACCGCACTAGATCTAATACACCCTCTGGAAGAGTGTGCAGTGGCTGGCAACAGAGTACTGGCTCCTACAGGCACCAAAAATGGACCATTCTCTCTCACAGTACCATTTCCTCCAGCATTATTCCCTTCTCCTACTGCTGACTGTGGTTGACTACAGTTCTCTCCCTGACCTGGATCATACACTGACACTATGGGTCCAATGGTGACCGGTAACGTAAGGGCCTATGGTAACCATGTAGCAGCATTAACTCTGTTCATCTCAGTACCTTCCATCCCTGTTGAAATCTTTCCTACTACTCACGCACGAGGGCTTGTCTGCTTTTCCCCTGTTTTCTCCATAAGTGCTCGCCTTCACTAATCTGACTCTGGATTGTATGGCGGCGGACGCTCTGCTAGCAACCTATCTAACAAGCTGTCATCAGTGACACTATCATCCTCTTCCTTCCTCTTCTGAGCGTCTCCTGTTTTCACTAACAATGGAAAAAGCCTCTCCCCCTCAATGGTGTCTACCCTCCACTTCTTCAACTGTGCGTCCCCTCGCACATCCTGATATGCTTTCATCGATCTTTTCATCCTTCCCTGACTTTGCTCCCTACTCTTTGCCAGCCGCGGCCGGCAGTGGGAGTACCTGCAGGGCGGTGACGTGGGGAGGGGAGGGGCAGGATGGGGGGTAGTAATGTATGGATTACGGAGTTTTACAGGTAAGTAAACATTTAAATAAATAAAACAAATTTCGTTGCGCGTACTGCATCGCATTTGGTGATGCACTGCACTCAACGAAATTCGTTTTATTTATTTAAATGTTTACTTACCTGGGAAGCTCCTTAATCCATACATTACTAGCCCCCACCCTGCCCCTCCCCACGTCACCGCCCTGCAAGTACTCCTACTGCCGGCCGCGTCTGCTCTTTGCCTAAGCTGCTCTCATCTATGCATCTAATGCCTCAAACTGTGTTGGTCTAGGTAGAGGTCGCAATGAAGCCATCACTTCCCCTCAACTGGTATAGCACCTCTAATCTGAATGAACCATAACGTGAAAAAGGCAAATCCCCTTTTTTTCAGTAATCCTATGCCAATTTTGGAGCCAAACTATGGTATGAAGTCGTACATCTGTGGCCATAGAATGTGCTGGGGATACTCGGGTGGTGTTTCCTCACCCACTCGAGTCACTACTCCTCTATCTCCCCAACAAAGATCTCGTAACACCCTAAAACATGGCATGATTGAATCAAATTCTTTTACCCACAAGATGTTTTCATTTCTACTTCTTGATGACAATCCACCATTTCAGAGTGGTTTTACACCAACCGACCTATCGCAGCGCGGCACCCTCCGATGTCACTCCTCCTCCTCGAACAGCAGTTCACTCTCCTTCACAATCTCACTTTACACATTCACGCACTTCACTCATAGAATCTAGTAACTGCCTATCCACGAAACGACCGGACAGTCTTGAGTAATTGTCTGCCTCTCCTCTGGCAACTGTCTGCCCATGAAACGACTGGACAGTTACACCTCCTAGTGTCTGTGAAATGACCGGACAGTTATATAAATGAAATCATTAGGATCCAATCTATCAAGATCATTCACACACCATGACCCATGACCTACGTTGGCCACTCGAATCGCTGAGGTCCGCCCTTGTGCACTAACTTCCCGCACAACTCTATAAAGCCCACTCACACACGTTCCCTATCTCCAAAGGGGCATCAACAGCACTTCATGACTTCCGCAATCACTGGTCAGACAATTGCGTCACTCTGTGTCTTCTACACCTAAAATCTATCTCAGGATCTTAGGCTACTCCTTGAGCCTGACATCAAAATCATCATACCGTATCACATGGACTGCACGCGTTCGGCCCAAAACCACATTCACCCAACTCCTGAAGACATCACACAATCAAATCATCACCGCACTCTAACACATGCATCCCCATATATACTCACTCCACTGTGAACCGCTGTTCCCTCTGCCCCGTCATTCTTCGCCGGGGTCCTCCAAATCCCGTCGTTCTCTGCACTCAATCCTTTGGGCTCTCATCCTTTGGGCTATTTGGGGCTTTATGGCTAAACTTTCCCTAATTTTCCTAGATTCTCCCCTCACTCCAGAGGTAACCATCCAACAGTGCTACCAACTGAAGAAGCTGGGTTCCCTTTTATCAATGTTCTCTGGAACCCTAGGTCAATGGACTGTTTGTACCTGCTTGGAAGTGTAGAGGGAAGAAATAACTCATTAGGTCAGACTTGCAAGTTAAAAAAATCATGAATCTGAAGAATCACAGACTCCAGGTTCTAGGTCAGTGGGTTTATACAAAGCGAAAAATAACTGGACAAACAGACACCTCAAGATGGCGTGGTGTAAATGAATCAGAACAAATACAAAGCTGAATCTGCGTGCTATGTTCACTCTTTGGACCATAAAAAGAATGACAAATTCCAAAAACAGAACACAGGCAATAAGTGCCCCCACATAAAGGTCAGTCTTCATTTTAGGTTTGTAAGTAAAAAGTATTAGTCTGTCCCTACACTACTACCAACGTGACATCCCTACTTAGCATTTCCCCGGGCAAGTTCAGGAAAAGGTGTCAGCGCGGGAATACTTCCTAAGAAGTGCACTCACATTGTCTGGGTCAAGTAGCATAAAGCTACAGAGCTCATTCTAAGATGCTTCTTCTCTCTCCATCGATCTCCTCTCCTCTCCTAACTCAACCCCCGGGACACTGTCCCTAATTCAAACACCAAAATCATAAACACGCCCATTTCACATCATCTGATCGCTGCATGCTGCTGGACACCTCCTCATAGGTGATTTTCCATTTGGATCCGATACTCCCAGCTCCTGGCTCAATGACCTTGATTCCAAGGCCTCCTCCAGTGAGAAAGAACACCATCTCACATTATCAGCTCTACCTGTACAAATGTATTGTCTCCTCCCTAAGCCTAACTCCTAAAACAAAAGCATTATTCTAACTAACAAAAATGGCTTTATCCACCTGCAATAGAAACGTTAGAAAGAAAGAATTTAACATGCACACGAATTTCAACTACCAAGCCTAATATGAGAGCTTCCAGGGAAAATGCAGTTCAGGCCTGCAGAAAACAGCCAACATAAGGAAATAACACGTAGGCCTTATGAAGCCACATATGAATAACCATTTTACTAAGCATTTCTAAATCACCACATTACGTGAAATAACTGGACAAACAGACACCTCAAGATGGCGTGGTGTAAATGAATCAGAACAAATACAAAGCTGAATCTGCGTGCTATGTTCACTCTTTGGACCATAAAAAGAATGACAAATTCCAAAAACAGAACACAGGCAATAAGTGCCCCCACATAAAGGTCAGTCTTCATTTTAGGTTTGTAAGTAAAAAGTATTAGTCTGTCCCTACACTACTACCAACGTGACATCCCTACTTAGCATTTCCCCGGGCAAGTTCAGGAAAAGGTGTCAGCGCGGGAATACTTCCTAAGAAGTGCACTCACATTGTCTGGGTCAAGTAGCATAAAGCTACAGAGCTCATTCTAAGATGCTTCTTCTCTCTCCATCGATCTCCTCTCCTCTCCTAACTCAACCCCCGGGACACTGTCCCTAATTCAAACACCAAAATCATAAACACGCCCATTTCACATCATCTGATCGCTGCATGCTGCTGGACACCTCCTCATAGGTGATTTTCCATTTGGATCCGATACTCCCAGCTCCTGGCTCAATGACCTTGATTCCAAGGCCTCCTCCAGTGAGAAAGAACACCATCTCACATTATCAGCTCTACCTGTACAAATGTATTGTCTCCTCCCTAAGCCTAACTCCTAAAACAAAAGCATTATTCTAACTAACAAAAATGGCTTTATCCACCTGCAATAGAAACGTTAGAAAGAAAGAATTTAACATGCACACGAATTTCAACTACCAAGCCTAATATGAGAGCTTCCAGGGAAAATGCAGTTCAGGCCTGCAGAAAACAGCCAACATAAGGAAATAACACGTAGGCCTTATGAAGCCACATATGAATAACCATTTTACTAAGCATTTCTAAATCACCACATTACGTGAACACATCAATTACATGAATAATTTTAGACGACCTACACAAATTCTACATATAAAGTTTCAGTTAGCACGCCTACATGCAGAGGTCAATATGGTGCATGTTTAAATCAATGCATTACATTTCAAATTGAACTTCATTACTCAGTTATAGACACAACAGATATATTAATTTCTTTACATTACACAAAATATTTCTATCATTTCACCTTTACATGTTATTACATTTTGCATTCTAAGGATAAAATGTTAACACAACAAAAGGATAAATGCAGGTGCTAACTACTCGTGATTTTGACACACCCCTACAAATGAAAGAGCACAATTGCGCTGTATCACTGTGAATTTTCACAATGAGAACTCCACGAACAGGAGTTGTTTATATAATGTGCTCACTTGAAACACTTAGAAGACTCCCTTACTGCTGCCGTGGGTACAGTTTTCAAATGTACATCACAGCTTTACAGCGTGCATGTGTGAATCACATGTAGAGAGCTGAAACACCAATAAACACGCAAATTTATGGGCAGTTGCAAGGCGTGAAACACGCCAGCAAAGGGTTGAAAGTTGATGCGGGCTGAACGAGCTGTCTCAAAGAACAAATGGCAAGTATATTTTGCACTGATGTCTATGCTATTGAGTTTGCCCTTCCGCCTTGAGTAAGTTAATTAACTTTGCGTTTATCAATCATATGAGTTTTTTGCAAACGGGACTGAGAGATTGTTCCTATCTTTGTCCATTAATAGTAGAGGTAATCCTGTTGTCTTGAAGTTGCTTAATAGCGTCATTGTAATTTCTACTGGAACATCCCCTCTAGCAAAATTGTGCTAGTCAAATATACCTAGGCCACGATTTACTAAAGGGCGTCTCTCTGCATAATGCTTTGAATTGTTCAATGAGCAAATGCAGCTGTCCTACAGCAAATGGTACATTAAGGTTTTGCTTTGTAAAAGGGGCTATGTCTTATTGCACATGGGAAAGAATCTTGGGGTGAGGCCTGTGACGAAGTTATTTCTGATAAAGGAATACACTGCACTTACCGCGGTTGACTAAACTAGGCCCGAACTAGGCCTAACCTCTGTTGTGAGGTTATTTCACGCCCTTCTTTTTTCTTCACCCCTTTCCTGCTGTTCAGCCTAATGATGTGTGGAATGTGATGACTGCATAGAATGTTGGGTGCATGGGGTTAGGCAGTTGGTGTCAGCAGGCTGAGCAGTAAGGATATACTGCTCCTGGTGGGGCATACTTCATAGCCTATTTGCCATCTTGGCTCTATCTAAGCTTCCTGTAACTGAACTACAAATAAAGATATACTTGGAACCTACAACCTGCCTTCCTGAAGATTCATACCTTGTAACAACCGCCATCTTGAATCTCAACACAGTCATGATGTGTGTGTAGTTTCACATCTTCTCTCATCCTACTTAGCAAAGTATGCAATATAAAATGCCCAGTATTGGGATGCTGTTCTGCAAGAACTCAGATGAGTTTTCTTTTCTTTGTTTCAATTAAAGGATCTTCCTGTCTGTGCTACTGTAGTCTATTCATTAAATAAGACTGTCATTGTTTTGAGTGTAACTAGATTTGTAATGTCATATCCGATGACATTGGGTCAAAAGGGAGTATGCTAATATTCATTTAGTGGATGGTGTTAAATAATGCGGCATTACATTCTCTATTCTGATTTGTCAAGCTATGTAATAATTCAGTCACCTTCTGCTGACAATGCGATTTTCACTCTGTTTTGTTGTAAAAAGGGCTTCATTCAGGAGGTGGGAAAAGTCTGGCTTGCCCCAACTTCTGAGAGCAGCAGACCCACGTTAGTCTGCGTATTGCTAGGAATTACATTTTATTTTACTTTGAGACCTGACTTCATGTCATTCTCTCTGCTGTATTTAAATTACCTTATGCTAATTCCCTATACATATTTACCCTGCATTTTGAGTTACGATTATTGTTGCTTTCTGTACTGCACTTAAAATTACTTAATAAACCTTCATAGTTTCTAACTTTTCCTCACCTTGAACGTTCTTGAGTCTTAAGCCTTATTTAATTGACTACAATGATATATTTGCTGTCTATATAATTTCTTAGTAAAACATGTTCTTGTTGACAACTTTTCCCCGATTCCAGATAGACGTTTTATCTTAGATTATCTGATAAAACAGCATCAGCACGGCATGCTAAAGCAGACCTTCCTCCTTTGTAAGACCATATTCCTTGAAGAGACATGAAGGGACAGGTGTCATAAGGCCCCAGAAAGTGGAGCATTGTCAAAGGGGTATGGAGATAGATCAGTTAGCAGTCCATGGACTGCTGTCTGTTTCTCCAATTCCTGTAACCCACAAATGCAGACTGGAAGCCATCAGTAACGAACAGCTTACAGTTTCCTAATGCTTAGTATCTGCCCCTTGCATTCCACTCTTTCCCACTGTAGCAGTCAGAAAGCTTTTGTGTGTTAACCTGCAAGTGGCATTTTAGGCGGGAATGTCTCCTCATGGAGGATTAGAGCAGTTTTCCCAGACAGTGGAAGTGTCCTGCCTGATTTCCAGAGACTGGAAGGTAGAGAGACAGACAGTGAAGTGAAGAGGATGGAGTCCGGGCTACCTTTAGAAATTCCAGTAAGTCTTGGTTAGCAAGGAGCTGCTGATTAGTTCTTTCTGAGCACTGCAATTTGGTAAATGGTCGGGGTTGAACTGTATTTTTGTTGTTCAAGAGGAAAACGTTTCTTGGCCAGGCCTGCCCTTTTGTCTGTCAGTAATTATTGCACCAGTAAGGCTGATGACAGCCAGACAAAGACATCTCACACTTCTGTGTGCTCATGCTTTCGGTGCTCCTTCTTGGAGCCAGCCAAACTGCTACCTGGTGTAAAAAGCATCACTTTCCGCAAATGCTGTGTCTGGTGAGTAGTCTGAGAAAGAAACTTAAAAGAGAACCACTCCAAACTGGTTCTGAAGCTTGAGACTGGCTGGGAAATGTGTGTAAAGGTCAAATCCGAACGACCACTTTGCTCCTGTTGGAAGATCTTCTTCACCAAGGATGTGGGTGGCACTGCCGCGTACTCGAAGAGCTGCAAAGTAACCATGGCTGGTGTCTGCCTGACAGCCACTCTCCCAGATGTGAAAGAAAATCAACCAAAGTCTTCACCTTCTGTTTGAAGAACTGAGGGTTTATCTAGTGCCTAGAAGTGTGCCTGCCAGCTGAGAAAGGGAAAGGGTGCGCCTGGCCCAACCTCAGAAGAGACTGTACTAGAAGAGAAGTGTAACACCCAGAGAAGGCGGACTGCATTGTAGAGTGGAGCCATGATAACCCCATAAAAGAGTGGGTCTCCTGGTCTTTCTGCACATTTCATGCCGAGAACTTCCCCAAAGACTGACCAGATCAAGTGTGGCCATGTCCTCTGACAGTTGCTGCAGGCCGAGAGTTGGTGCTGCCAACACCAAAAGAAAGAAGACATGTCTTGTTCAATGAAGGGCCATCTCAATGGGACGGCACAACTGCAGAAGAAGCCTTGCAGTGTCATCCAGATCTGTCACATTGGAATTGTTCCATTGATGCTGTTGTTGCAAAGAGGTTGCCAACTGCAACCATCATCTCATCTGATCTGTGAGACAACCGCATAGGGACTATGGGACTTTACCTGTGAACGGAGCATATGACTAAGATGCACTCCAAAGAAATTTAATTCAAGGACTTAAGACTTTCTGCTCAAAATAGATCCTGGGATAAGAACTATTGAACTCAGTTACACATCTAAACCCGCCTGGTGGGCGACAGTGACATAATCTGTGCCTGAGTCTAATTCATGCCACAGAATACTGAGGATATTTCAGCTATCAGGGTTTCCTGGGTAGAGAGAGAGTACTAGTGTATGGGGCGTTGCGTTTACTGAGACTGTAATTAGGGATATAACAATGTACGTGTTAATCTTATTGAATTGAGTAGTATTTAGTTCTATTACGTGTTTACAGTACTTGCTTTGACAAAAACACAAGCACTAGTGCTTGGCATTACACTATTGTATCTGCTGTTTGGCTGTTGAGTTCTGAGCTCTTGCCACCAACACTACCTCACTGTGAACCCTGTGACTCCCCTCTTTCTATTTTGAGAGTAATTTGAGGAAAGGGTTCCACTTTTTTCCAGTTTGCAGAGCCATAGGAGGATGGGAACCAGGACAGCGGTGGCAAATTACCCTACCATTGGCTTTGCAAATGCAAATGTTATATTGAGAATCGGGTCCTAAACTCGACTAAGAGAATGTAGCAGACCCTTTACAAGTGGGAAAACATATTTTTTTAAAGTAGAATTTACTGATGTTTGGAAAATAAAAGTCTGGGAAGAACAGTACTTTATAGTTAGCTTACAAAATGGCTGCCTCTTACCAGTCAAAATGTATAAAATGCTATTATTCCATATAACTGGGAGACTGGTTACCATATAAAAAGGTTTTTTTCCAAGATACATTGTTAACAATTGATCACATAGCATTCAAATCCATTTATTTAATTAACTAGAAACATTTTCAAAATGTTGGTCTTAAGGGAGCAGTGCAGTATTTTATTTTAAGTACTGATGAATAACGATGCGCCAACTATGCTGCCATTTCCACACTTTATGCTGACCTATGATAATGATAGAAGTTTATTTAATGTTTAATACTTTACTGCAAGAGGGATGTTAGAGAGTTTGTGCTTCATTAGCAGGGAATAAGAAGTGCTGGCAGAATATATTGAGCACACATCTTGGCAGGCTAACTTTTATAATGTTTGGCCACCCACTTACAACTGTTTAAGCAACGTCCCTTGTACATCAATCTTGTCTACTGGTGTCTACAAATTTCACCACAGTTCAGTGCCTGGTAATTTATTTCTCAAACTACTGCCAGTATAACAGCTTGTGTTCTGAAAGCTGTTAACAAAAAACAGGCTATCTGAGGGGTAAGGCCAATGTTTAAAACAAAACTCAATTCATTATATGTTGGCATAGACTGGAAAGTTAATGTAGTAAGTGAAGCCTTTTCCTTTAAATATGCTGTAAAATCTTGAGTTTTTGGTTAAAGATCGCCATGATGGCGTTCTTGAAATCGCCTCATGAAAACCATGGCGCCCAGAGCTGCTCTTGGTGGTAAATATTTACTCAACAATATTCACGGCCTTCTTTGAAGTGATTGGTGCAACTGTGCAGCACAGAGGAGTATTCCTAGTTTTTTTACCTGAGCTGGTGGACTTGATGTTGCACTTTCAGTTTTTCACTTATGCTTTTGTGTGCAATCATTCGCTCTAGACTGTGTACCAGCAGATCCCTCTATAGTCTAGTGTTATGCCATCTGGTGTGCTTTATGTATGTTATGTGCTGTTCAAGTGATTCATCTCATATCTGAGAAGGGCAGTCAGGGTATGACACATAAGGATTATTCTCAAGCGAGGTCAAAGGTTGGATGTATTCCAAGGGCACCTGTGACGTCTCATTTCTATGTCAATAAAGCAAAAATACTATGGAAATGTCTTCAACATTTCCTATCCTTTAACTGTGCCTCCATAATA
Organism: Lissotriton helveticus; assembly: GCF_964261635.1. Classification (NCBI taxonomy): domain Eukaryota; kingdom Metazoa; phylum Chordata; class Amphibia; order Caudata; family Salamandridae; genus Lissotriton; species Lissotriton helveticus. Next base: position 1,396,501,931 of record NC_136063.1, on the reverse strand, counting down.
ACTTCTCAATGATGTAGTGTGTCAGTGCTTAATTTGTAAACAATTAAGAGCCAGGGCTCTTGCCAGGAGTCCACTGCAGCGTCACCACCCATTACCACAGCCAGGCCTGTCAATGACCATACCAACAACACTACTAACCACCACAGTCCTTTAAGTGTGACAATTCATACTATTCCAGGTGCCCAACACTATAAGGATTGTTTGGGCAGCCGGTATTAGGTATTTTTAATGTATATTGAATTAATAAACAACTGTTGTATTGTTCGTGTCCCAATTAGACAGACAGTGCCACCATCTGGCAGACTGTCTTAAGTGCTGGTGTTGACAATAAAGTGCCTGTGCCAACCACTGGCTCAAATTAAGCACTGGGTGTTGGTGACTGAATTAAAAATAAACAGAGTTACCTGTAGATAAGCTTGGTACATGTTGTGTGCATCTCATTTATAGTGCTAATAACCTTCAACTCACACCCTGTTTTTTCGGATAACAGAGTGGTTCCCTCTGTATAATCACATGTTCCCCCACGAGTTGTATATCATCATTTTGGATATTGCTTTGGGTTGACATATTCGTCTTCAATTTATGAATTTCAATCTGAGTGGAAATGGTGCATTCTCGACTGTTTTTTTAAACGTGTGTTTTTCATTAGGTTGAGTAAGAAGAAACATCACATTGTTACCATCTTTGCAAAACAAAGCAGTCTCCAAACTCTGACTGCCAAAAAAACACTTTATAGAAACCAACTGACAAGCACAGAACTGGGCGAACTTCAATGTAACAGCGTATGACACCATTCAGAATCTCCTGGAGGGGCAAAGGGACAGTGAATTTATGAAATATCATAGTACAGGCTCCACAGTAGCACAAATATCCTCGTAATTGCATAAGGCAGCTCCATTGGGCCTAGGACTTCACTAGTAACATCAGCCATGTGGTGACCAGCCGCAGCAAACGTAAAAGCAGTGGAAAGAGATGCAAGCAAACTTTGACTGCACATATATTTTGTAGATTTGTCTTTTGCCTTGAGAGACTCCGAATGCTTGGAGGCACCTTCATTTAGTGAAACTTGGGTGGGCATTTGTAGCACACAAACTCACCCTTAGCTGATTGGGTATAATACACTGGCCCAAGATGCTCGAATAAGGAAGTTTTTCCTGATGCTTTCCAAATCTCTCCTTTTAGTACCAGAGGTGAGGCTAATATCAGGGAAAAATAACAGTCTGGGCACGGCCACAATTTCTTCCCCTTCCTGGCTGTTAATATCGAGGTCTGTTCCCGCTGGGGTTCTTCATTAAAGGCAAAAGTGGTGATTTCTGCGAGAGAAAATCAATAAAATATGTTATTTAAAAAAAAGTCAGAAAGAAGTGTTGTTCCCCGACTGCCAATGTATGCCCTTCTGCCTCTCAGAGGAAGTCATGGGTACTGTAATAGACTGAAGTCCATCAACCGGACCCAAATAATTCCAAAGCCACTTGGTGTCAGTCCTGCTGATCATGGCAATGTAAGGCCTTCCACCACTCAACACAAGAGTGAGATTGTAAAAATAGATCTTACAGTGCGTTTTGCTAGTGTCCCCCAACCTCTACTTTGCAGTCTACTCTTGCCCTATTGGTTCTCCTGTTTTTTTTTTTTGTTATACCCTTACTCTTTTTCATATAATAAACTCTGTTCTGTGGGGAAACATCCTCAACCCCTGAAACTACTTTGTTGCAATTAACTCACAACCACTTGACCTTTTTCACATACAAACGTAGGCTTGCGGCATTGAGGTTGATCCACCATGATAATAGTATTCATTCATCTATTCAGCCATCTAGTCACCATCATACACATCCATTCACCAGCCTATACATCTTTACAATCATGTTCATCCATTTAACATCATATTCAGTGTTTTTTTGTCATTGTGAATCACTCTTTGTGAATGACGTTAAGCATCCTTTTCCTGGATGACCAATGGTTTTCTGTACTGCTTGACGCCCATTGAGATTAAGAATAATAGTTGTCATATTTGCAGTCCACTTCCAAAATATAAAAATTCCAGCTAGTATCAATTCGACACTGGCTTCAGGAAGAGGCCTGTGCTTTGCTCCTGACAGCTGTACAGGTGCGCTGGGAGTAGGGGTGCAGGAGGCGCTGCAGCATCCCCAAGAACGTCTTGTAGGAGCTCAGAAGGAGAATGAGCAATAACGAGACCTTTACATTCTGTATTTATTTTGTCCCATTTGCTGTGAGTTTGAAACCATACGTTAAGTGTCAAGCAATGAATTCTGACAAACTGCTGCTTATGTCACACCTAGGTCGGTGGTTAAGGGTTCCTTTCCTTGATGGCAAAGTGATGGGACTTTTTAGGGCTCGGACTCCTCCCCACTGAAAGTGGGAGGAGTTTCGAGATCCTAATGTTAAAGAAAAAAAAAAGTATCTCCTAGGGCTTTGGCGAGACAAATTCCACACATTCCTTAGCGTGTTCTGTCATCTGGCCAGTGATTCGTCTTCGTTGTGTTGTCGTTTTAATAGGCTTGAAGTGATAGGGTAAATGTAGTTTTGTTCCGCCATCTTGGGCATTTTTCGTTCGTGCTCGCGCAAAGAAGTACATTAATTATAATTAGGAGCTGTCAGGGTGCCTCCGTAAGTGAATCCAGATGGCCGGGCGCGTTCACCATTCAGCAGCGCTCAGCGCGCAGCTGCTGCATGCCAGGCCGGGAAAGGGCTTCATCAGCCTCACTCATCCGGATCACAAACTCGGATCCTCACCATGATGGAACACACCCCTTGCTGATCTAAACTGTTCCAGTTCAGACTGGGCTTCCAGACGCAACTCTTATTTCAAAGTTCAGGTAAGGTAAACCGAACTGCAACTCCAAGCTATATTTGGTTTTTTTTGGTTTCGTAATTGAGGCCAAGACCGAACTTTGCAAAAAACACAGGCTGTGAACACATTAGCCCCAACGCTGTGAAGTGCAAAAAAAAGGCGCGCTCAAATACAGTGCGTCGCCGTTTCAAATCGTATTTTTCAGCCTGTCTTGGGTTCACATTAGATTGACGCGCAGCGCCCCAAGAGACCAGCAGAAAGTACAAGTGCCGCCCCCCAAAGGACTGCTACTTCCCCAGGCGTGTGATCTGACGGCTAAATTACTTAAAAGCAGATGCCCTTTGTGGGGAATCTGCCCATCTGTTAACGCCCCTTAAGGGTTCACTGGTGACAGCTGGTGTTGCAGCGCACGGGGTCAAACCTGCAGGGGCCAACTAACCCTTTCAGCCTTCAAAGGTCGACAAACTGAGTACTAAGACACTGGGTAGTAATAACACCCGTTAACCACCGTGCTTAGAAGCAGCGTAGGAATTGAGCGCTACACAGAATCAACATCTTGAAACCCGGACAGGTAAAGTCGCACATAAAAAATTTTTTTATTACAAATAATATTAACATATTAGACGGGACTAAAAGAGCACCGCTTGAACACATTAGCCCCAACGCTGTGAAGTGCAAAAAAAAGGCGTGCTCAAATACAGTGCGTCGCCGTTTCAAATCGTATTTTTCAGCCTGTCTTGGGTTCACATTAGATTGACGCGCAGCGCCCCAAGAGACCAGCAGAAAGTACAAGTGCCGCCCCCCAAAGGACTGCTACTTCCCCAGGCGTGTGATCTGACGGCTAAATTACTTAAAAGCAGATGCCCTTTGTGGGGAATCTGCCCATCTGTTAACGCCCCTTAAGGGTTCACTGGTGACAGCTGGTGTTGCAGCGCACGGGGTCAAACCCTGCAGGGGCCAACTAACCCTTTCAGCCTTCAAAGGTCGACAAACTGAGTACTAAGACACTGGGTAGTAATAACACCCGTTAACCACCGTGCTTAGAAGCGGCGTAGGAATTGAGCGCTACACAGAATCAACATCTTGAAACCCGGACAGGTAAAGTCGCACATAACATTTTTTTTTTATTACAAATAAAATTAACATATTAGACGGGACTAAAAGAGCACCGCCCCCACAGAATATGTTATGTGATCCTGGACAAAATCTCTTTATTTTCTGCACCTAGTTCCTTTATCTGGCAAAACTGTTAGCGCTTACATACTGCAAAAGGCCGACATTGGGCGCTACACATTAGTTGCACATTTACTAAAAGGAGACCGGGGGCATTTGGCCGTTTAAGAAAACAGGCACACCTTTGAGAAACAGACTCCATTTGCTACCAGCAGCAATTACCAGGGTTGTAGTAATTATGCGGTAATATTAATGCGGCGTTTTCAGCATAATTATGGCTTTGCCACATTCTGCTGTACAATTATCATTTGACAGACACAGTTTCTAGCTCAATAGATTCAACAGTTACTAAAACTCGAGATGCCACTTCAAAGGTTAACTGTTCACCTTTTAGTAGCCGATTGGCAAAATTGTGAGCCGAATGCATAGCAATGAGCTGAAACTTATGCCCAGACAAAACTACTCGTTGTTCCAAAGACAACAAAGCGAGATTAGATTGACACAATGTGCCGCCTTATGCCATATAATGTGCATTTCCTTGCAATAATGGAGACTGGATTTATGCGGCAAATTCACATATCAATGCCCACGGCTAGAAATTAGAAACACATATACCACAAACGGTACTGTTAAAAATAGTTATATACTCCTAGAATGCGTCTATCACGAATCACTCCTACAGACTACGGTGCATTGACATGAAAGCGCAGAGACAGACACCTGACCCATCCCGCTCAGGCTGCTGCCACATTACAGCCACATAAACAATAGGACACCTCGCTCCAGTCCTGCAATCCTGTCCGGGTCTTCCAGCGTTAAACCTGGTCCTTGCTCCGTGAACAGGCACAATTGTTTGCTGGCTCAAAGTTTGATAGAAACTTTAATCTACCGACCACGCCTCTACTGTTTAAATATGTTATTGCGAAAATAGACTTCGGCACACCACACCAGGCTCGTCAATATTCAAAACATTAAAATATCTTTAAGAGGAACTCGCGAATGTGCCTATTTTTCTTCGTCTAATGCCTTCAATATTTTTTAGGATAATGAGCGGTTTCAGTCAGCGCGTCCAAGCCTCTTCTGGTGCTGCAGAGTGTGAGTGAGTGCAGCAGAGTGAGTGCAGCAGAGTGAGTGCAGCAGAGTGAGTGCAGCAGAATGAGTGCTGCAGAGTGAGTGCAGCAGAGTGAGTGCTGCAGAGTGAGTGCTGCAGAGTGAGTGCTGCAGAGTGAGTGCTGCAGAGTGAGTGCTGCAGAGTGAGTGCAGCAGAGTGAGTGCAGCAGAGTGAGTGCAGCAGAGTGAGTGCTGCAGAGTGAGTGCTGCAGAGTGAGTGCTGCAGAGTGAGTGCTGCATACACTCCATAACACATGGCTAAAAGACATTACCATTTACAATGCCATTAGCTCTAACTCAAATAAATCCGAGACCTATTGCATTTCTAATGCTTGTTTTTAATGTGAACCAAGAGACAATTTTACTGGGGTACAGGAAGTATGAAAAGAAAGGTTGCAGGATGTCTGAATTTTTCTAACACAAAACATATTTAAAAAAATATATGATAAAGAACTTTACACATATTTAAAAGTATATCAGCAAAAGAAAAGAGCAGTTGGGGGGTTTTGTGTAATTTTGAAGCCTGATTGAAACAAAATAATTATTTGCATCAATACAAACCAAGCCACTATACTTGTGTGATGTGCAAATGGTAAATATGCGAAGAAATCCAATTTGCACATTTTACTATATTTCCACCCCATAGGTTTAGGAGTAAAGCTGTAAGACTGATGCAAATTTAGTGGCCAATTCAAGAGGACATTTCAATGGAAATGTGCGCCCTGTAAGGGCAGTAACATAGCATACCATGCTTCCATCATCTACTTGGGACAAAGGGCCATATTATCAAAAAAGGTCGATACATCATTGCCGCTTTTATCAGCAGGAAACTGTCGCTAAAGCGGCGATAATGGGCTTGATAATATGCCCTTGTGAATTCCCATAGAAGCCCAGGTTAACACCAGAACCTGGGCTTCTATGGGAATTCACAATGGCATATTATCAAGCCCATTATCGCCACTTTAGCGGCAGTTTTCTGTTGATAAAATCGGCGATATTGTATCGACCTTTCTTGATAATGTGGCCCAAAGTGTTTCAAAATGTACCGCTGGACGCACTACTCGTTGTCCTGCTGAATAAGCGTGGCTAATTTAGTGCACTTTGTGTAACAATTTGTCACAACCTCTGTGGCATAACTGACGTCATATTGATGGCAGCACCAGCACCCACACTGAAATTTGTTCCAGCACCACTGGCTAAGCAGCTCTTAATATTTCACATCACTTGGATTATTGCGGTTGATGCAGTATAGGACATTATTGTGTACTGGCAAAGAACTGAGAAGCTAAAGTAGCAATAGCAATGTATGGAGCACAGGGGGTGTCTACACTGGCTTTATTAATCTACTATGCTATTATTCTAGAAGCGACGACAAAATGGAGAAAAATTGGCCACTTTGCTTTTGTGCGTCCTTAATACTGCTGTTGCTCTCAGCAGGCTTTGCTTGTTAAAAGGCTCGAGCCGTCAAATCCCTGTCATAAATATCAGCGCGGTTCATTTGCATGGAGCTAATAGCTGCCATTGCACGTCACCATAATTACTGACGCAGCCTCTTTGTGAACGACCTTGCTGCCTAGAGCGCGTCTTCCCCTTGTCGCAGAGATACGTCCTGGTGGTACGTATTCAACTAAATATCAGCCTGCCAATGCGATGGGGTCATACACCCTAATAAAAGCATTTCTGAGGAAGCATAGTAAGATATGAGACCGACAATTCCTAAAATCTGATTCTAAAAAAAAATATATATATATCTACGATTACGATAAATATATTGTATTTAGATATTAAGATGCCCCCAGATTTACCGAAACAGTATGCCCACAATTTCAATGAATCTGAGACCGTGTTAAACATCAATTTCCTGAGGCAATGTGTCCCCGAGTTAAGGCTCCTCCTGGTACAGAAAAATTATCAGAAATACAGTTAATAAAATACAACAGTCCCAAAATAAATGAGTTATAGATCATCGGAATAGTTAAAGGACTTTATAACAAAGTTCAACGGTTAGGCAATATATAGTCAATGACTTAAGACTCTCAGTAAATAGGGCAAAACAGAGGAATGCAAAGTCAAAAATGTGTCTAAGTCCCAAGTGAGTAGCAAAATCGGGAAAGAAATGTCCAGCATCTACTATTTTTTGCAAATTAAATTAATAGAAGTGCAAACTCACTGTGGTTTGAGCAAATGTATCCTTCTTTGCTAATATCATCTGCATACAGTAGAACAATCTAGACACAAAAACAACAGGGTGTTCTATGAATGAATTGGGCACAGTGATCTAGTGGAAAGACCGTGAAGAAATAGTTGCAGTTTTGTGACTAAGCTGGGTAAAATTAATCGAAAACAGAATGAGCAATGGCAATGTAAAGAAACATATAATAATAATAATAATAATAATAATAATACATTTTATAAAGCGCATGGTTACACTGAGAGCAGTGTGTCTCCGCGCTGAGTGAGACTGGCCTAAACAACAGATGGATCAACCCCACCAAGTTCTCCCCTATTAACCTCCTCAATTTCTAGCCAGAGGAAAGAGGTAGGTTTTAAGTTGTTTCCGGTAGATACGTTCCGAGACTTCTGATCGCATTTCATGTGGGAGTTTATTCCAATGTTGAGCAGCTTGTACTCGGAAGGAGCGTCCGCCCATCCGAGCTCTTCTGAACCTAGGGACCTTCACCAACCCTTTCCCGGAAGATCTCAAGTCCCGGCCTGGGATGTAACGGTTCAATAGATCCAGCAGATAGGATGGCCCCTTTCCCTGCATGATACGGTGGCTAAACAGTAAGGTTTTATAGAGCACCCGTTCTTTAATCGGAAGCCAGTGGAGGGATTCCAGAGCTTTCTTAGATGATGCTCTTCTGGGTAATTTCAGGATCATGCGGGCCGCCATATTCTGTATCCGCTGAAGCCTAGTGATACATCTTTTATTGGCTCCTAAGTACAGAACGTTCCCATAGTCCAATCTCGAGGTAACCAGAGCATGGACTATGGTCTTCCTAGCTGTCGTGGGGAGTAGGTCCAATGTTTTCCGCATAGTTCTCAAAATGCCGAAGCATTGGCCAGCCACCCGAGTGGTATGCTGCTCAAAGGAGATCTTGCTATCTATCCAGATACCCAAGTTCTTCACTTGTTCACTAGGTGAGGGTAGAGGCCCCAGCACCTGCGGCCACCATGCCGAAGTCCACACCGATGGTGCATGTCCCACCACCTACACCTCTGTCTTACTGCCGTTTAATTTCAGGCAGTTATTAGCCATCCAAACTGCTATGGCTTGTAGGCACAGTGAAAAGTTGTTCGCTGCTGCCCCGTCTGACTGTGCAAGAGACACAACCAATTGGGTGTCATCTGCATAGGTTACTACTTGAACCCCAAACCTCTCCGTAATCTCTGCTATAGGTGTTACATAGAGATTGAAGAGGTTGGGGCTCAAGCTAGACCCTTGGGGCACTCCCTGATTAAGCATAATACTCTTAGACCGATGAGGGCCTTGGGCGACTTGAAAGCGCCGGTCCCGTAGAAACGATTCTAGCCACTCCAAAGCTCTGCCCCTTACTACTACTTTTTTCAGACACTGCAGCAAGATGTAGTGTGCTCATTATGTGCTGCAGAAATGTCAAGCAGTGAAACGTGTAGGGGGAAGACAAGGGTGACATCTATTTTGAAAATCAAAGTGTCTAGGCCTAAATTGAGGCCTAGAAAACAAGGGTCGCAAAAATGCGCTTCTACATATCATAGAGAAATTACTTAAAAAACAATAGCACTATATGAATGTGTATATCTGCAATCTAGTATTAAAACACATCCTGCACATTGTGAATGTTGCGCAAAAAAATGAATGCAGAAAAATCTTTAAGACAATCACTCAGAAAGAGGGAGTCCTGGCTCTCGTGGTTCGAACAGGTAGTCCTGACTAAACCAAAGGCCTAATAAAAACTCAGGGGGGCATATTATCAAGCCCAGCGATAATTATCGCTTAGCGCGCTTAGCGCTCTTTTTATTATTGCCAGTTATCGCTAGAATATATCGCCAAGCTAGCGCTGTATTAGCAAGGCTTAGCGCTATGGCGATAAATATTCCAGCAATAGCGGGAAAATGGTCGGACATCGCTGAAAAACCAGCGATGTCCCTTTTAAAACGGCAATAATCTTGGTGATAAGGCCCTGTGGCCTTAACCTCATAATCCACCTCCCATGTTTGATATGCCTTAGTCAGGAATTTAGCAGACGTTAAATTCCTACGTTAAGGCAGAGTTCGCGTGATTATGATTATCGCTATGCCTCGTTGTTAATATCGCGAAGCTGCCTTTGCGATATTTTCCCATGTTGTTTTAACAGCCACGCCTACTTTGCATCTCATTATCGATGCGATGCGAGTCTTGACAAAAACGGGAGCCAACTCAAGGAAACAAGCGCTAGCGTGTCCTTGTTAATAATGCGATAAAATTAGTGACGCTTTTCGCCCGAAGCGACAATAATTCTATCGCCAGCCCTTGATAATATGCCCACGGGCCTCATTTATGAGATTTTGCCATAGGGCAGCGCAGCAGACCTTCCTGCCATATGGCAAAAGAAAAGGGCAGGAATGCGCCGTATCAATAAGTTACGGCACATTCCTGTCCTTTTCCCCTGCGCCGGCGCACAATGGGCTGCCGTGCGCCAATGCAGGCACCTTTCACCATGGTTCAAGTGTGCCTGCATTGCGGGGATGATTATTTTTGTACAGGAAGGGAAACCTTTCTGTACAAAAATAATCACAAGAGGCTTTTTCCTCTTTCCATGTGTGCTGCAGATTGCAGCACACATTGAAAAAGGAAAAACAAGGAGAAATGAAGATATTTCTCCTCGTTGTGCCTCCCTTACTCCTCCCCTGGGAAGGCGTATGCTTCTGGCGATGCCTCAGATTTACGATTTCTCGTAAATCTGAGGCAGTGTCAAAAGGCTGTGGATGTTGCTGAGAACGCCCCCAGCAACACCCATTGCACGCCCCTTTAACGCAGAAAACTGCTTTAAAGGGACTGATATTTATCAGGTAGCATTAAGCCAAAAAAAGTGACTTGGTACTGCCTCATAAATATCACACAGGCCTCTGCGCCACGGAACGTCACAAAAAGTGACGTTCCGGAAGCGCAAGAAGTCTCATAAATGAGGCCCCAAATAGTTAATGAAAAAAGGAAGTGTACTGGTTAAATATCTAACAGTATAAGCGATAGAGAGTGAGGGGGCTTGCACCTACAGACCCGGGACTAGGAGTTGAAATAGGAAATAGTTGTATATGAATCAAGAGGTCTATACTTTAAAATAAAAGTAAACCTGTATTTAAAACACTCATAAAGCTTGAGACAATGTGTACGGACTGAATGAGATTCAATAAAGAATTCTAACTGGCACCATTTAAGTAGTTTTTTTCTGAGAGCAGTGCCTAAGTCAAAGATTCTCCTAGAATGGTTCAACACTTTTTAGTGACTCTTAGAAAAGAAGCAATCAGAGTCTGACTGGAGCTTTGACTTGTTGAACAAAGCAGTAAAGCCCAAGTGAAGATTTAGGGCTTGAAAAGTTGAGTGTGCACCAGTTAACCGACAAAAGCCCAAGGTATGTAAACTAGAAGGGTTACAGGGCCATATTATCAAGGAAGCTGTGGTAGTTTATCGCCGCTTTACCGGCAGGAAACTGCCGATAAAGCGGCGATAATGGCCTTGATAATATGCGATTCGAATTTCAATCGATGCCCAGGTTAGATGTGTGAACATCTAACCTGGGCTTCGATTGAAATTCGAATCGCATATTATCAAGGCCATTATCGCCGCTCTATCGGCAGTTTCCTGCCGGTAAAGAGGCGATAAACTACCGCAGCTTCCTTGATAATATGGCCCACAGTTTGCTCCTAATTATGAGTTGGACAATTCGAAATGGGGAATAACAAGGTAACTGTACATGTTATTTTCCATTCCTTGTGATGCAAACAGCATGTGTGTGCCATTTGCTCTCACTATATGTCAAGATACCTGCAGTTCGTTCTCAAAATGCAATTCTGTTAAGGGTGCAATCAGGAGCTTGCATTAAAGCAGCATTCCCCCTCCTCTTAGAATTAGTACCTTAGAAGCAAGTGCCAACCCTAATGTTAGCCGACTTCTGTCGGTTCTGTTGAGGCGAAAAAAGGTATTTAAGGTGGGATACGTTTGTTTTTAAACCTTTACATATAGTGAATTTCCCTATTTGTTGATTATTCTAGACTCTAGATGTTAACGTTTTGCATTGCATGTGTTTTTATCCAGTTTACAATGTTGTTTTTTTGCTTTGCATATTCTAATTTAAATGCAATAAACATTATGATGATTTTAATCACGTTCTTTATGGATGATTCTATCTTTTTGTTCCTTAAAATGGATCACAGTAACATTCGAAGCAGGATTGAGCTAGTTCTCAATCCCTGGCTCTGGTATAATTGCATTTTCTCTGAGATTAGATCTGGTTCAGTGTTTCATTCGTGTGACACCGAAGTAAAGTGACTTGCCAGAGCCGTAATAAATGTGTGGCTAGCATACGCTTCTGCCTGAGTAATATTTAACACAGCGGAAATGAGACAGCAAGAAAAAGTAACCTTTCAGTGTATCGCTGTAATTCGTCTCAGCAGAGTATATATATACTCCAGATTTAAGGACGAGGAAAACTTGTGAATTGATGGTGGGTTAGTTAAAATGTAAAAACAACAGTTAATGGACCGAATGCAGAACAATGTCATACATTTACCCCAGTACAGAGATCTGGGCCTAAATCCATCGTTGTTTTGCTCACCACACCACCCCAGTTCAGACAGGGCCATATGCAAATCAGCCTTGACCCTGTGCCTCATGGGAACAGTCCAGCCCGAACTGCCAAGCCATGTCTTCCCTGGACCGGAATCAAGCATCCTAGTACCGGTTTCTGGCTATCAGCCTTCTTCAGCTAGGATAGCTTGACTCCAGTGGCGTGGAGAGCACGGGACTCACGTCTGAGCATACCCGTCCCACTCGGGGTGACAAAAGTAAAAACAACAGTTGATGGACCAAATGCAGAACAATGTCATACATTAACCCCAGTACAGAGATCTGGGCCTAAATCCATCGTTTTGTGCTCACCACACCACCCCAGTTCAGACATGGCCATATGCAAATCAGCCTTGACCCTGTGCCTCATGGGAACAGTCCAGCCTGAACTGCCAAGCCATGTCTTCCCTGGACCGGAATCAAGCAACCTAGGACTGGTTTCTGGCTATCAGCCGTCTTCATCCAGGATAGCTTGACTCGGGACTCACGTCTGAGCATACCCGTCCCACTCGGGGTGACAAATGCAACAACAACAGTTGATGGACCAAATGCAGAACAATGTCATACATTCACCCCAGTACAGAGATCTGGGCCTAAATCAGGTTCGGACTGGGTACCAAAACCGGCCCTGGCAAAGGGCTCGGCTGACCCATCAAACCCCCGGGGGGTTGGGGGGCCTCCGAGCTCTTTGCCAGGGCCGGTTTTCGGACGATTTTGTTACAGGGCCGATTTTGCAGCTATGCTGCAAAAATGGCCCTGTAACAAAATCGGTCCCCAGGGGCCCAAAACCGGCCCCCAACCGTGCGGCGCACCGGGGGATTGCCGGGCCTGGCCTAAATCCATCGTTTTTTTGCTCACCACCCCAGTTCAGACATGGCCATATGCAAATCAGCCTTGACCCTGTGCCTCATGGGAACAGTCCAGCCCGAACTGCCAAGCCATGTCTTCCCTGAACCAGAATCAAGCATCCTAGGACCGGTTTCTGGCTATCAGTCGTCTTCAGCCAGGATAGCTTGACTCCAGTGGCATGGAGAGCACGGGACTCACGTCTGAGCATACCCATCCCACTCGGGGTGACAAATGCAAAAACAACAGTTGATGGACCGAAGGCAGAACAATGTCATACATTCACCCCAGTACAGAGATCTGGGCCTACATCCATCGTTTTTTTGCTCACCACACCACCCCAGTTCAGACATGGCCATATGCAAATCAGCCTTGACCCTGTGCCTCATGGGAACAGTCCAGCCCGAACTGCCAAGCCATGTCTTCCCTGGACCAGAATCAAGCATCCTAGGACTGGTTTCTGGCTATCAGCCGTCTTCAGCCAGGATAGCTTGACTCCAGTGGCGTGGAGAGCACGGGACTCCCGTCTGTGCATACCCATCCCACTCGGGGTGACAAATGCAAAAACAACAGTTGATGGACCGAATGCAGAACAATGTCATACATTCACCCCAGTACAGAGATCTGGGCCTAAATCCATCGTTTTTTTGCTCACCACACCACCCCAGTTCAGACATGGCCTTATGCAAATCAGCCTTGACCCTGTGCCTCATGGGAACAGTCCAGCCGGAACTGCCAAGCCATGTCTTCCCTGGACCGGAATCAAGCAGTTAAAATGTAGACAGGAAAAGTGGCATGTTTATTTCAAAAAGAAGTCAACGATTTTAACATCATACGTAGTTAATGGTGCAGTACCCCAGAGGGGGTAATGGCGTCACTCACACAATGACTTAATTAAAAATGTGGGCCCACCTTAAAAATGCAATGAGGGACGTCCAATATCACATATGTCTATGACCGTGAGCTGTTTGGGGCCCCCTTGAAGGACTGGAGGGCCACCTGAAGGGTTGGGAGACACCTGCACTGCAGACGCCTGCGATACATCCCTGCACTCACACAGTGCACTGCAGTGGCTAACGGTATCAATGGCGCTGTGCCGCAAATGGTATAAAGGCCTCACTGAGGCAGTACTTCCATGGGCTCATGCTGTCACGAGCATAATGCCTCACATTGGTTAACAGTGTCAATGATGCAGTGTTCCACCTCGGAAAATGGTATCACTGATGAGAAAAAACAAATACCGCGACCGTTGAACAACGCGTTGCCTTTGCAATGCGGGTAGAACAACAAATGCATCTGAACTACACATTCTATTTACAACTCAATTTGTTACAATGACATGCGTAAGGTAAAGCGACTTTGGACCTTAAAGTCCAATGCTTTCCCTACTGTTGCAGGGAAAGGCATTGGAATAGTAAATTATACTATTCCAAAGTCCAGCGCCCCCTAAGGCAAGTCATTGTAACGGCTTGCGCTGTAAATGGAATGCATGGTTCAGCCGTATTCGCTGTTCAGCCCATGTCGTTAAGGAATGCGTGGGAAAGGAAAGCGTGCTTGTGTCATACAACCATCACTGACACAGTGCACTGCATGGTATAGTGACATAAAGGATGCAGTGTCCCGCATGGAATTACAGCATCACTGACCCATTTCCACACGTTGGGATAATGGTAATAATGGCGTAGAGACACAAAATAGAAGGGGGCTCCCCAGGGGAATTACTGATATGGGCAGGAGAAAAAGGGGATTAGTACAAAATGAATAGAAAGAGCAAAAAACCCTGCCAAGGTATGTCACAGAGGTCCCCTAGGGAATCCACCAAATATAAAAGGGGCGACATTATCTATGCATCAGCGCCAATAACATCAAAGATATTTAGATCAGTCCATCATTATTTTAAAAGAAATTTTTATTTTTTTATATTTTTATAGGATCTGACATTTCTGAAAAATATTTAATATATAAGTACATAAGGGTTCTGTTGATAAAACTAGAGGGTGTTTCACGTGATGTTTTGGGGAGAGAAAAACTTATTTTTAAAAAATGGAACAGTGTTCCACACACTCCTGGGTGGGTATAGGGATTTCATACACACACATATACTCAGGGGGTCAATCAAATTCACATACATTCATACATTTCTATCAAATATGTACAGCGTGGCCTGCAACAAAGAGGTAGGATTAAGGTTGCATGGACGTAAGTGCAAAATAGGAGGGCAGATTAGATGAGAAGCCGTAGTCCTCAGGGGCTATGGTACTGCCATTCGTATGAATAATGGGCGTTATTCATTTATGAGCCCTTGCATCACTTTTACGCCGCTGGTGCGTCACTTTTAGTGACGCACTAGTGGAGTAAAAAATGTGCCTTGTTGCACCACATTTACAAAGTGATGCATCTTAGCAGATGCGTCACTTTGTAAACCCCTGCGCTACATTATACCTGCGTCAGGTATAATGTAAAGCCTCTTAATAGTGACGCAGTGAAATCTATGAGATTTCACTGCGTCACTTTCAGGACGCTGTTGCGTCAAAATCTTGCGCCTGCCTCACAGCAGGCGTAAGACTGACG
Source organism: Lissotriton helveticus (assembly GCF_964261635.1). Taxonomy (NCBI): domain Eukaryota; kingdom Metazoa; phylum Chordata; class Amphibia; order Caudata; family Salamandridae; genus Lissotriton; species Lissotriton helveticus. Next base: position 1,396,486,614 of record NC_136063.1, on the reverse strand, counting down.
CAAGCCCTTTCACATGGGGCTTTCCCCATATGAAAGGACGCATTGCTGGAGTTGCGTCACTTTTGTAACACACTCCAGCAATGCGTGACTTTTGCGCTTACAGATACGTCAGAAATACTGACGTATCTGTAACTCCTTGCGACATGATGCGTCATACTGTAAATATGACGCATCATTGGTGTCGCAAGGAGGGCGCAGTGAAAAGTGACGCATCGCTGTTTTCACGCAGCGATGCATCACTTTTCATAAATGAGGCCCCCGGTATTTTAAGAGAGCACTCTGTAAATGTGTCCATATCTCGTTTTACACATATGTGATGTCATCCTCTGTAGGTGTATAAAACATGCTGCAGTCCAAGACAATTATACCCCTTATTAATGGAGGTTACCTTCGTTGTAGTGTAAATCTCACACAGATTGGTTTCAATGGCTTGCTTTAGTTGAATATATGATACGATGCTTATTCTTAAATATGTTAAACGAATCTCTCTGATACCCACATGTGAATAATTGATTATTTTGCAATTTTGCTTTGACAACGGCTAGGCATGATGCATGCCCTTAAATATGTAACGCTACTCAAAAGCGGTGCCTACATGCGATTATGTAATCATGCAATTGTTAATTTTTGAATTTTCCAATTCCTTTATGTAATTATGTTGCATGTTTTGATATGAGTCCGCTACAGATTCTTTAGGATGTGTTACTGCATCTGAATTCCCTGTAACGGCCATTAGTTACTGCCTCCATGCTGCCGTGTCTGTTTTCATGCGCGCAGACATTTGGGAGGGAGGGCGAGGGGTGGGAGAAAAGTAGACCAAAAGTTGTATGTGTGTGTAAAAGGCCGCTTTATTAAGACACAGGTGCACATTACAAATACCAACCTTGGCAACGCCTTACAAAACTAAACCTCACTAAATAAATAAATAACTACAAACTCAGCCCCCCGAACCTTCCCCCACCCCTAAAACATTTGAGCCCTCCCGCTCCCAACAATACATCAATAAACAATATAACAGCATTATAACATTAAGTCATCAATAAAACATTACATCATCAATAAAACATTTCGTCATTGAACAAACATACGTCATCGTTAAAACTTTATTCGTCAAACCACAATTGCAATAACAACGGTCAGGTCCTCCATAACCATAAACCCTGCCTGACCCTGCCCTCCTGCAGATACCCCCCTCACAAAACTGAACGGTCAAACCATGACCAACATACCCCAGCACTTGTCAAAGAAATACTCGAACTAATACTCAACCAGCAATCTGCCTAAAACCGTAATGATACCCAAAAACACCGCACAGCACCTGTGTCTAGCGACGAATACAAATACAAGATAAAAAACCCCTGCACACCGGTGTCCCACAAAAACAGCCTTTCACGTAAAAAAGAAAATTGGAGCAAAAAGCACCAAAAATGGGAAAAAACGAGACCGCGAGGGGAAAAAAGGAACATTAATGCAAAAAAGAGGGAGGGAGGGTGGGACAAAAAAGCTACAAGCCCACCTAGCCACCAGGTCACCAAACCTAAAATGGTGGCTGGTAGGCAGTGGGAGGGGAGTTTATAATTGGGCTATACTGGTCCTATTAGACCAGCCCAAATCTAGAAACTTCTGTCTCCTTAAAGGGAAAACCCCTCGCAGCCCTCCCAAACCGCCCGGGGGAGGAGACCTCCCTGCGGTCGGCTCCCTCCCCCAAGCCCCCCTTGGGAGGGAGGGCGAGGGGTGGGAGAAAAGTAGACCAAAAGTTGTATGTGTGTGTAAAAGGCCGCTTTATTAAGACACAGGTGCACATTACAAATACCAACCTTGGCAACGCCTTACAAAACTAAACCTCACTAAATAAATAAATAACTACAAACTCAGCCCCCCGAACCCTCCCCCACCCCTAAAACATTTGAGCCCTCCCGCTCCCAACAATACATCAATAAACAATATAACAGCATTATAACATTACGTCATCAATAAAACATTACATCATCAATAAAACATTTCGTCATTGAACAAACATACGTCATCGTTAAAACTTTATTCGTCAAACCACAATTGCAATAACAACGGTCAGGTCCTCCATAACCATAAACCCTGCCTGACCCTGCCCTCCTGCAGATACCCCCCTCACAAAACTGAACGGTCAAACCATGACCAACATACCCCAGCACTTGTCAAAGAAATACTCGAACTAATACTCAACCAGCAATCTGCCTAAAACCGTAATGATACCCAAAAACACCGCCACCCAGAAAGGTAGGCGGGGAAGACACGCCTCCCTTTCTGCCCCCCAACCGCGAAGCGAAAGAGAAACAGAAAATCAGCGCTGCATGGCCAATGCCCGGGCTAAGACCTCACGAATCTCCAACAAGTAAAGTTCCATGCCCACACGGGACAAATGAACTCCATCATCCCTAAAGAACTCAACAGACTCAAACTTAATGTCCCTGTGTGAAATCCTGCTGAAACCAAGGCTCCTACAGCAACGAGACACCTCCGAATTCACTTTCTTCCTAGCCCGATCGACAGCCCTGGGATTCACCGCTCCTCTCCATATCCTGCGAGGGATTAACTCTGTCCAAAAAACATGACACCCAGCCCACCGTTCCTTAATGAGGCCTAAATCTCGTTTCATAGCTCGCAGCAAGACTACACCTTTCGTTGCACATAGGTCATTTTCTCCCAAATGAATGACTAAAATATCCGGGCAGACACCGCCCACCATGTTGTTGTTCAAACAAGGGATCAACTCTCTCCAGAGCATCCCGCCTTTACCCTTCCAAAGAACGTTAAACATTCGATCATTGAAACCAAGTAGGTCTCCAAAGTAACTCCTCGCTGCCTGGACTCTGGCCCACTTGACAAAGGAATGCCCCACTATCCAGACCGTTACCACCGAGGAGCGAGGCCCAGCAACGGATCCTGAAAAAGAAAAGAGAGTTAGAATCATGTGAAGGAGGATGACGCATGCGCCTCCTCCGCCGAGCTCCTCACATAACGCTGGAAACAGTTAGAAGACCAGCGCCCCAATCGCTTAATATCCCTTTCAGACCAATTTCTGTGAAAAGCTTCAGTGGCTGCACCTATTCTGAAAGAGTGAGTACCATAAAGATTGCCATCGAGACCTATGTGCTGTAGCGCTTTGCGCAAAACCATACGTAATTGATAAGGTGTTACAGGGGTGTCATTGATATGTTGGAAAACCAGGACTTCATCGCCACCCCCACACAAGGAACGCCAGCGCCGCGCCAGCAGTAGAGGGCAAGTAAGCTTCGGAGCACATGCCTGTAACCACACACCTTTCCCCTTACCCGTCTGATCAGTCTTAGAACTGGCCAACCATACATGAACTCCCTCATCATAACAAAAAACGTCCTTCCAAAACAATCCACACTTATATTTTGAACCCAACAACTCCGATACCCTGAAAGCACCAAAAAACATGAACGCCATTAGCATTGAGAAAAGACATGCCTCAAAATCATCCGAACAAACTAAAGGCAAAACCGTAATTAACCTGGCAAGAACTTGCCAAGATATAGGGGCTCTGGATCTACCAACGTGCCCTTGCTCCCTGGCCCAGCCCTCAAGCATCCGTCTACCAATTTCCCCCGCAGATGGAGGATAGCCCCACCACAACTTCCCCATGAAAGCAATCCCCGCCAGTTTCCCAGCAATGGTTACTTTGGTCAAACCCTTATCCATGAGGTCCAGTATAAAGTTGACCACATCATCCGACCGACTCGACAGATCCTCCCTTCTGACAGCACCAGATTCCAGAAATTCCTTCCACGCAAGGGAATACGCAGAACGCGTGGACACAGACAGAGAACCTACCACCAATTGAACGACCCGACCTCGCCGACGTGCCACAGATGACTCGGCATCGGAGTCGGGGATCTGTCCGCATCCCTCGCCAGTCCACGGAATCTCCCCCACTGTGAACGAGACAGAGCATCCGCAATGTCATTGTCCACGCCAGGAATGTGTAAAGCACGAAAATGAATATCGTGTTTCAAACAACCAAGAACAAAAACTCTCATAAGTTTCAACACTTGTTCGTCCCTGGCCGATTGGCGATTCACTATCTCCACCACCGCCATGTTATCCACACGAAACAGCACTTTCTTGTGCGCCAATTCCTCCCCCCACAGTGTCAAGGCGACCAATAAAGGGAACAGTTCCAGGAAAGTGATGCTGCGACCTCCATTCAACCATTCATTGGGCCAACTTTCCGCACACCATTTGCCATTCCAAAAGAGCCCAAAACCATCACTGCCAGCAGCATCCGAAAACATTTGTACATCCCACTGAAAGTCAACCTCTCTGACCAAGGGGACACCATTGAAGGAGTTCAGGAAAAACTTCCACATTCTCAAATCCTCCTTGACACCAGCAGACAGACGAACACGATGGTGGGGCAAATGATGACCTGCCAAAGCCCTGCCCAGTCTCCTACAAAAGGTCCTGCCCGCTCTCACCACTCTGCAGGCAAAATTCAAATGACCCAAAAGCACTTGAATCTCTTTCACCAACACTTTTCTCTTTGACAACATCACATCCAGTAATTCAATCATGTTGACCCTTTTGTCCTCGGGCAGACGAGCAGACATAACCACAGAGTCTATTTCAATACCCAAAAAGGAGAGGACAGTGGCAGGGCCCATTGTTTTCTTGGGAGCCAAAGGAACTCCCAAATCCTCCATGAGCCCTTGGAATGTGTCCAGAGCCTTCTGGCACTCCGCGGAGCCCGGGGATCCGGCAAAGAAAAAATCATCGAGATAGTGTGTTACCAGGGTATGACCGGACTGATGGGAAAAATACCATTGCAGAAAAGTACTAAAACACTCAAACAAGGCACATGATATGGAGCAGCCCATCGGCAGCGCCTTGTCCACGTACCATTTACCAGCGAACTGAATACCTAAAAGGCTCCAATCGTCCGGGTGGACAGGCAATAACCGAAAAGCAGACTTGATGTCACACTTAGCCATCTCAGCGGCTGCGCCCGCTGTCACAACAAGTGACATGGCCACGTCAACCGAAGAGTAAGAGACAGACACTGCCTCTGGGTCAATGAAATCATTAACAGACGACCCTTCAGGCCATGACAAATGTTGAATCAGTCGAAACTGTCCCGGTTCTTTCTTCGGGACAACTCCAACCGGTGAAACAATCAAGTTATGGATCGGCCAATCGTGAAACGGGCCAGCCATCCTCCCTTCATGTACCTCCTTATTAAGTTTGTCTTGTACCACTGTGGCATGTTCAGAAGCTGATTTTAAATTGGCAGACCACCTCCGTTCCCTAGAACCTAAGTAACCGAGTCGGAACCCAAACTGAAAACCTTCCAACAGTGTAACTTTTGCTGACTGATCTTCGAAACCATGGAGGGCAATACGCAGCCTTTCTAAATTAACTGGCGTACGAGCTCTTGGACCCAGCACCCTTAGCACCTCTGTATCCCCTTCCTCCTGAAAATTGTGAAGTCGTATTTGATGTTCCTGAAGCCGTTTGCTTTCCATGTGTACCCTCCGATGGCTGATTGTCCCAACACTTGGACAACGGGTGTTTCCTACCACAACCTGAGCATTCATGTTTAAATTTACAATACTCCCTGGTACAGGAGCCCCTATTAAATTCCCAACAGAAACCAGACCCTGAGTGCAAGGTTGCAGTGGCCCCCACCCCTCCCCGGGTGGGCTTCCCCTGAAAGGGCCGATAAACTAACGGCAAACCACTGGCCGTAAAAATGGTTTTCCCCCCTGACGCCGACCCCATTGTGTGTTGCCACAAGTCATTATCCAGCTCCCCCCACTTAGCCTCCAGGTCCCAAGCCATCCTGGCCCTAAATTCCTCATCATATTGAGACCAAGCAAAACCATCCCCGGTGATCTGGGCCTTGCGAATGACGTCCATGTATTTAAAAAGGGACACGCTGCGCTCAGGGAACTTTTCGCAATATACACTGGCATAAATCAAAAATGCAGCTGTCCAGTTTTCAATAGTTAAAGGCACTCTGGGGCGTTTTGCCAGCTCAAACTCCTCCTCCTTAGACCCCTCTTTAGACCGGACTTCCCTGTGGAGTAGCTTCAGTAGTTCCACATACTCACCATTCCAAATTCGTTCCTTGGTACTTAACATGAGATGAGCACCTAACGGTTTCGTAACCCCCATGTAAGGCAGTTTCTTGATTTTTAATTCTTTACTGGCCACAGGCTCTTTAACCTTGCTGGAAGCACCAGCCATAACACCACTTACCACCTTGTTCGTAACGTCTACCACATCATCTGTACCCACTGCTGTGTCTTTTACATATCGACCTTTGACCAGACGGCCATCACCACTAATCACTTCGGTTTCACCACCTGTACCCACAGACACCATCGTAGGTTTGGCCTGTGTGGCTGATTGCTCACCTGGCAACAGAGAGACCACTCTCGATGGCTCCGCCCGTGTCTCCGAGGTCAATGCATCCGGTCTGCGAGGCGCCCTACTCGATGGGCCGTGCTCTCTTCTCCCTTGCACTTGACTTTGGACCACTGGAGCCTGTAACACACTACAAGAAACATGAGAGGGCACCCCCCCTTCCGGATCCCGCACTTCACCTTCTTCAGGACTCTCTTCGTCGTAGTCCAACACCACTGAATCGACACTGGTATGTAACAAATCACCACGGGTCTTACCCAGCCCGGTATCAACCACCGTACATTTAAATGACTTTGAAACTCCAGGAGGGGGAGCAGACTGTACGCGCCTGTACCTCCCTGCGCGTTGACTCTGCAGCTCCATAGCCGCCGGCAAGGCCTGCCACCTATACCTGCTACTCGTTGGGGCCAGCGGGGTCACGCCAGACCCTCGTGTGCTGGCCGCGGCGGGATCCCTCGGTGGAACAGAGAGGGCCGCGCTAGGCACTCTCCTCACTTCCCCTTGGCGAGATGGGACTGGACCGCGCCCTGCCAAGTCTGGACCTCCGCCCCTAGTCCTATCCTGAAAAGAAAAAGTTTGGACTGGTGTGCTAGGGTCCCTGAATACAACACCTGAAATAGACCTTGGCCGCTGCATATTAGCATCACCCATCGTCCCCTGAAATCTCTCGAAAGAACGTCCCCTAATACAACTTCTCAAAGGCCCTCCCCTAATCGGAGAGTCGCCTATCATCTCTTCCTCATCACTCACATCCAAATTATCGCCCGCTGCCGCTGAAGAGGAGGCCTGAAGAGGGGCCCCTGTACTCCCCACTTGGCCCTCACTGTCCCTGTGAAAACCGCGCTGCGCCAAACCTGCCGTGCCGAAATGCTCCCAACCAGGAGAACCGAACATGAAATAAGGACCTCTAGCATCCCCTTGTATGGGTGCCCCACTCACCTGCTTGGGAATCCCCTCATGCCCGAAAAACGTGCTCGAGACACCCACAGCCCCTGCAAACCGTACATCCGGATGAGAAAACCCTACAAAAGCATCCCCATCAGCCCTATCAATTCCCCCCAACCCCGGGCCATGCACCGGGCCTGACCCAGTGCCTTCACCACTAAAGACGCCAAGACCCCCTAGTGACACTCTGTTACCATCCCTCCGAAAAAGGTCACTCCCCTCTTGAACACCATGAAAAACAAAACCCCCAGCCCGTGAACCATCCCGGCCCAAATCAAGACCAGACATAGAACTACTTACACCCATCTGTGCCCACTCGCCCTCCCCCCTGGATCCCCCACCAACAGACAAAACAGCACCCACAGAGGAACCAGGGGTAGAGAATAACAACGGGCTGCCCACATTACTGTCCACCTCCCCATGTTCAGCAACAACATCCTGTGGAATAAAAACCTGGCCAGCCTGCATCTCCAAACCAACATGCCCTCCCAAGCCACCTGCTACAGGCGGACAGGAAACCCTATCCCCAGCCCCAGGAATCCTTGGTACAGAAGGGGTTAATCTAATGTGAGCGCCTGGGTCAACATTAAACTGAGTCTCAGAAACAAACTGCTGGGAAACATTCACACCCGGCATGACGCGCTGCTGAGCTGCTCCGCAGCGACCTTCCAACTGTACAGAGCCCCTGCGCCCCCCTCGCGCAGACACAACGAGCTCAGGCATTGCGCGGCGCACCTCACTTGGGTCGGACGCGGAGCGCTTCTTGCTCCCTCTCCGACCCCCCCTCCCCCGCTTGGCCGGTAAAATGTCCATGGAAGCGCGCGCTGCAGGCTCCAAGTCTAGCCCCACCCGCCCCTCTGAGGCAAGAACACTCGCGTCAAGCGCCCGCCCCGGTTGTATGGAAGCCGCATATCCTGCCGCCGGAGCGCCTCCCGCCCCACTCTGCAGCTGCGGGAAAAACAAAGGGGCCAATCGCGCCTCCACAGAACTAACAACGGGGGCGCCCAACGCTATTGGAACTCCCCCCTCCCCCGCCGCCCCACGCGCCTGCAATGAAGGGGCCGGTTTCCTCGTACGGGACCGGCCCCTTTCGCTTACCTGGGCAGAACGCCTCTTTTTAGGCGGAGAACACGCCAATACAGCCGCTGACACGCCGGCGGAGGCCTGGCGCTGGGGGCGCGCCGGCCCCCCACCCACCAACAAGTCCATGCGACCTGCTTCCGACAGCAGTCGCATGGCCTCCAAAACGCGGTAATCCTCCATCACGTCAATAAAGCGCCACAGCAAACCAGACAAGAGTAACCAAAGCACCTAAACACCTCACACTACTCACTACAAAATGTTGAAAGACAAAAAAGCTACAAGCCCACCTAGCCACCAGGTCACCAAACCTAAAATGGTGGCTGGTAGGCAGTGGGAGGGGAGTTTATAATTGGGCTATACTGGTCCTACTAGACCAGCCCAAATCTAGAAACTTCTGTCTCTTTAAAGGGAAAACCCCTCGCAGCCCTCCCAAACCGCCCGGGGGAGGAGACCTCCCTGCGGTCGGCTCCCTCCCCCAAGCCCCCCTAAGCTGCTTGCACATCACGTCTTGCTTGACAGACGTCTGGATCAGCTGCTACAGGCGTTACGTGCGTCCCTGCACTACATCCGGCGTCGAATACCAGAGCAATTGACAGCATGCGCACCCGTCCCGTGGTCTCCGAATTCACTGCTTGATTGATTGATTGATTGAAGGTAAGACACGCGCCCTCGAGCAGCCTGTACTTTTAGTTTACTGGTTTGTTTCCCAGTGTCTGAATCGCTCCAGATCCTTTGTTCCTAGATTCCAAACAGTTGTTGGACCCCTTTGAAGAACTTCTTTAAATTATTTCAAACGCTCGTCTCGAGTCCCAAGTTTGCCTTCCTTGAAATAGCACAAGAGAGGTAGGTTGCACGCTACAAATGTTGCGTGTGATTTTCAAGTTAGCTTTCGCATTGAAGGACCCATAGTCATTATTTACTCTTCATACCTTTGATTCCAGATTCCAACCGCATGGTGGATTCCATAACTAAAATCATATTATCCACGCTCCCCACTCTACCTGAGTGAAGGTAGGCAATGTGCTCTAGAAGCTGCATGTTTTCATTAAGCCCTTAATTCCACAAGCCTCTAAATCTTCTCATACATTATCTTTGTTCCAGATTCCAATCGGATGGTGGATTCTGTATATATATATATGTGTCATTATTGATGATTGGCGCTACCCTTGTCTTTTACTACTACAAGCCTTGTTCTGTGATGTCCTGGTGAGTCTAAAATTCTCTACGGCCACCATATATAATACTTCCCTTTTTGAAACACACCAGACTCATGTTGAAATACTTTTGCCCCATATAGGCTGTCCGCTCCTGTGTTTTCAGTCCTGAGGAAGACCCGCTGTGACGGTTGTTGACTTGCGCATACCTCTGGTTCGAAATGTCAATGCTTTTTCTCAAGCTCATGTCCTTCAGTTTCCTCACCCCAAAGCCAGAAAGAAGAATATTTTCAGGGTTACTGTGAAAACATGTATTGCATTTTAATATGAAAGGCCATTATTGACTCATAAGTTGTATATATGTGTGTTATTTATATGTTTTATATATTTCTCTCACATCACCTTGTCACTCTATTTCACTTGACTCATGAAAGTCACTCTACTTATGTCCCTTGTTAATGAAGTTGTATATGTGACAGCCATATACTGAAAAAGTAAAAATTACATTTAACTAAGGAATAGTTTTCTTCGGTGTGTTTCATTGGATGGCAAAAAAATCGATATGTTAGACTGTATACCAGCAAATAATTCTTCCCCTGTTTTTCCCGCACCTTATTTATTATTGAATGCTAAGCAATGGGTTTTACCCAACAGAACCAACTGTAGATTGTTTCACTAATAGCCAGGTTCTGAGGGACACAGGGTTACCCCATTACCACCAATGGTCCACATGGGATAATTGCATCAAAGGCCCACTGCCGCAGGAGGGATAACTGCATCACTGATGCAGAGCCCTGGACCAGATGATGGCATCAATGATACCGTGCCCTACATGGGATAATGTTGTCAATGACGCAGTGCTTCATATAAGATAATGCAGTACAAAGGGCGTGGTGATGGAGGGAGCATCTGAACCAATCAAACACTCACACCCAGTCAACAGATCTGGGTTTAATCGATCACCATTCTTTAGCCCACTCTGCCACCCCAGTTCAGACATGGCCATATGCAAATCAGTCTGACCCTGTGCCTCATGGGAAAAGTCCAGCCCGAACTGCCAAGGTATGCCTTCCCTGGACCGGATTCAAGCTTCCTAGGACCGGTTTCTGGCATTACTGCCGTCTTCAGCCAGGCTTGCTTGAATCCAGTGGCAAAGTGAGCAAGGTGCCACACTCACTGAGACCCAAGGCCAGATTTACTAACCTTTTACTCAGCGCAGTGCAGCACGGTAATTTGCTGTGCTGGATGCGTGAACGGGAAAGAGCAGAAATGCACCATATCTACTAAGATATGACAGACTTCTGCTCTCCCATATCTCTGGCGCACTTCAGGCAGCCCAGCACCGATGCAAGCAACCTTGACTACAAGGAGCCAATCCCTCAAGGCTGTTTCCACTTTGTAAGCAGCACACATAGAAAGAAGAAATAGCAAGGAGATTTCTTTTTTCCCGTTACATCATCCTGTGGGACACGTTACAATATGATGCAATCCATTTACAGAACTTTCTAGATCTGGAAATGCATGAAATCCATAGGTGGGTGCACAGGAGGTCCCAAGCTCCACCTGTTGAAGGCCTTCCAGAATGAAATGTAACGCAATGCAGCACCAGCTGCTGCATTGCATTACATTTCTTTACAAAGCCAAGCAAGACAGCGAAAATCACCCCTTGCGTAGCATTTTAAATATATACTAACATTTTGCATCATGGCAGTGCCACAAAAGTGGTGCAACCATGATGCAAAATGTTAGTAAATATGGCCCTGAGATTCTACGGGAGGCAGAGAGATTGGTGGTACCAATACCATTAGTCAGGTAGAGCGAATGAGAGTTGAGGTGAAACTGGCTGAGGGCTCTCAGGTGTAATCAATCAAGGATAGAAAGAGACTGTCGGGGTAAGGATTTTAAATCTACAAGGAAAGAAGGGGTTATAGCTCCAAGCATAGACGGAAAAAAATTAGTGCTAACAGGATTGGTGATTGGGTTCACATACTTTTAACTTTACTTACACCTATGTAATAGTGTGCTGTGGTGTTGCCCAGCGGCGAATATGGAAGTAGGATATGGAAGTAGTGGCTTGAATGTGGATGTAGTGGCCGAAAAAATGATGATGGAGAAAGGATTGATCACAAAGGAAAGTGGTGGATATTATGGCTTCTCACATCCTTGCTTTGTCAAGAAGTGAGCTCAGTTGTCTGGTACTACTTGACATACTTGCCTTTACAGAAGAGGTCGTGGGAATATATGAAAGAGAAAGCAAAAGATGGAGTTCACAGGCCTAAAGCCTAGCGAATCAGGGAAATATCACTGAATTGTGGGCCCTGCCCAACTTTTAAATACATTGTTTATTTTCAGCAGGTTTAGGTAAAGTGGGGAAGCTAAGATTAGATGTCAAGTATCCTAGTTCCATGGCTAAAACATACCCACAGGACCCCGACTAGTTAGGTTATCAGCTCATGCCATTGACTTGCTCACCCTTCGATGGATGCTGTAAAGATTTTTTATAGCACTCACTACATCTATTGAGCCTGTGACAATGCTCATCTAAACATCTCATGTAATGGGAAAACCCATAAGTAAATTGCAAGAACCTTTCTTTGGCTCCTGTTGCATTAGTTGATTACTGGGCAGTATCCATGGCAGTAACTGATAATCACCATTTGGTTTACAGGGTGTAAGACTCATTCAAACCATTTGGATAACATGGTTGTTCATTTTTTAAATGTGTGTCTCAAAACTCATTATAGCAAGCAGTCAAGGATTACTCTAGGAGGAGGTATAGGGATTCGAACTACAAATACAGCATGAGTAATATTTACACTTGATAAGCAGGACACCACTGAAATGATGTGCTTATTCTGAGTTTGATGACGTTATTACATATGAAAAGTACAGAGTCAACATGCTGTTTAACTTATTCAATTATGTATCTCCTATATATGCTCTATACAGAAAGCAATCCTTTTTGGCTACTTATTCTTCGCATTGGCAAATCCATTAGGGTAGGCTTTTGTGTGATATACAAGCATTTGTGGGTACAACACATGTAAACAACATTTGTAAATGCCTGTGCTTTATATGTGTTGGTCAATTAAAGCCAGATTTTAAGCTTTGCCATTGCTTGTCTTTTTATTATGCTACTCACGTACCTACAGTAAAACACGTACTGGAATGACAGCTCAGTGTTGGCCAGTCACCTGGAGACAGGGTATATTGATTCACTTTTGAAGAATTGATGTCATGTCATTTGTCTAGTCTCCCTTGCTTTTTGTCAGCTTCACCACATGAGGGTTTCATGTCACTGTCAGATGAGCTAGATAAACTCAATGCCTCTACACAAAAGCTCGGAAGTGAAGTCAATCAAACGTGACTGGAACCCGACAGGCCTTTCTTTGAGGAAGGCAGTGATCTGGCTTCAACCCACAGCTCAAACTAGTGAATAGTGAGATTTCAGACTAACGAAAAAGGCTCAACACCACCAATCCAAATATGCCTTTTCTATTCACAGCTATGCATTGCACAAACAAAAAAACTGCAAAAAGTGGTGTGCAACAAGAATTTGGTTGCTTTTCATCAGCACCGGCTGTTCTTTATCATAGCATGATCCACGGTGGCACTTGTGTCTACATGGTTTGTCGCAATAAGGTATCTCTGAGCATTATATATTCAAAGCCTTGACATAGACACATTATTGTCTCTCCTGCATACTTAGGTGTTGTTCCACTTATACTCAGGTAACCAGATGCTGACATCATTGTTTTTGAAAACTGTGAATAGTAACCCCTTTTTGGCTATTTGAAGTGTTTTGTAATTAGGCGTCCATAATGGGTTTTTTCACATAAGGTATCCACGTCAAATATGCTTGATTTCTTTCCAACATCCTGGGGATTCTAAAGGTAACCAGTATTTGTGGATTCTCTTGAGCGGTAGCGATAAAATAACAAAAGTATAGCTGCATTTTGGGTTTTTGAGAAAAGGAGGAAAAAAGTGCTCTGCAAATAATTTGATTTTTTTTGCTAAAACAGGGATCAACAAAAGGTTTGCTGTACTACTGTCACCATCTTCCCAGTTTTCAGAAACATGCAGAACTGAAGAAAAAAAAACTTTTTGCCACAATTTTGGCATTTTCCAACGAGATAGCCCCTTTTTCCTAGTTTTTGTGCTTTCAAACTATTTCCAGTTTGAGGTTTAAACAGGTGTGAAACTCATGATTGATCCCGGAAAGCTATGGATTTTTGAAGAGTAGACACACATTTGAATACAGTAAAGCGCTATTAGTGTAGGTCCCTCAAGTTTTCGTAAAGAAAATAACTGTGAAAAGAAAATAACAAGGCTAATGAGTAGGAAAAGCCAGCCATTTGTGACAATGTTTTAATCTGTACTTGATATATAGGGTTTGTAGGTTTTCCAAGTACCCAAGGTACTACTGAGCCAACACCTTAGCTACACCTTACAATGTTTTTTCATTGTGTACCGACTATACAGCAATTCATATGGTAAAATATAAAGAGTGAAAAATAGCTATGAAGGAAACCTATGTGTTTCTGAAATGTACACAGGTGCTGAGTTTAGGAACAGTCATTATTTGTGCATCTTTGAATTTGTGGGGACCCACACTAGTATGTGATTCAGAGGGCATTTTTCCAAATGTCTTCTTTCTTGCACATTGGCTTACATTTGGAACACACAAATGCAGAGAATTCTAAATGATAATCACAAATTGTCTACTATACTGTGTTCCCTCGTCTCCCCATAAAAATGGTACTCCTATTGATCCTGGTTTATTCGGTTCCTTTTGCAGGCACTAGACCCAGCCACACAAGTGGGGTAGCATTTTTATCGGGACAAGTGGGGGAACACTGTGTTGTCAGAAGTTTGTGCATCACTGCATATTTTGGAATATATCATCAGAGAAATGCTAGAAAAAGGCAGATTGAGATTAGCAGGGCTTTGTGAATAAGAAAACTTTGTGGGGTCTATTTGAGGTAAATACAGAAAGAGGCACATAGTCAAAAAAGCAGTGTGTGTTGTTGTGAAGTCAAGTTATGTGGGAATGAAATTACACCAGGCTGAAAAATTCCCATCAGCCCACCATCATGGCGGAAGCATCGTCATGTGGGATACGAATGGTATATTCCAAGTCTCACCCAATCCATCAATAGATGGTGCAGAGACCGGAAGACCGTGATCACCTTCTAGCCACAGTGTATTTCAGAGTGGTGCTGATGAATGTGCAGTGCTCAAATGAAAAAAGTGTGAAGAAAAATATTAAAAACAACTAATAGAACAGAAAATATGTTTATTAGGCTCTGTTCTAGTGTTGTGATTAAGAACATGCGCTTTGTAATCTAAAATTATAACTACAATGTAGCGCAGTGCAGTGTGGTCAACATGTTTCAGCTGTAAAAGACATTATCCAGCTTTCGTCAGGACCAGTGATAGTAAAGATGCAACTGCAGGACTATGAAACGACAATCCAAATGACAAAGAGTAATCCTACCAGAAATTTGGAGCCCCAATATAAACCGGAGGAAGCTCTAGATGAATTGTCCTTTTCCTAAGGTTTGAGGTTTGCAAGTGCTTCTGTGTGGGAAAACCTTGTGGGATCTACGTGAGGCACACCACCCTGGTGACTCCAGGTTTCTAGTTTATAAAAATATCTGAGGTTGGTAGGATTTCACTAGAGACAATGTACACCCTGGCAGGAATGACTAATATTACTGCACACTCATCTTCTATTCAAGTACACACACATGCTGGTTGGATCTGCACGAGGGTGAGTGAAAAGTTCAAAATGTAAATTTTATTAACAAAAGATTTCATGAAAATGAAACTGTAGTGTAGTTCCTATATTCCCAATAGGCTCTGCGCATTGGAATAATATATCCTCGAGGTCGACTAGGTCTCTATCAAATATACTAGACTTAATTGTGAGTGCCAGCTAGCTCAGAGGTCACTAGAAACTTTCTCGAATAAACAGAAAGCGATTAGTTTCTGACAACCGCATAAACATGACAACTTTGTTTCCCAAGTATAAGAAATATATCTCTAGAGTCTCGGAAACAATAGATAGTTATTTCACTCAATCAATCGTGCATGCTTCGTATTACCAGAGGTGCAGAGAAATAGAGAGACGGGCGTTTTCAATAAAAGGGTATTTATTGAACAGTCTTCTTTCTCATGCAGAGGAAATGAACTGCTACAATCGTAATACTGGTTGAAAAGTACAAGGCGTACAGTACGAAGAGTATTATAAAATAATACTGTAAAAGCATGATATGGTTTCTAAGCCATAAAATACATAGAATACCTACATTAATAAAATAAAGACTAAAAGTACTCAACTGATGCTTCTAAAATACGCCTACCTAACATAGATCTAGTACAACGGTAGAAGTAAGTGAGGTGTAGCTTAGTTTCAGTATTCTTTGCCAAGAATCTATCCAAGAATTCTCAAAGGATCTACTCAGCTCCGTACCTTGGTTTCAGAATGAAGGAGGTCTTGTATCTCTCTCTCAGGACTCGATTTCCCAGCAACCCGCAAGGGTAGCCTGGAAACACTGGAGCAGGATTTCTCGGCTAGAGAAAAGACAGCGTCTCTCAGTGCGTCTGCTGGAGGGTCGGCTTCCTTCAGCACTTGCTGCAGCAGGACGTCGGGCAAGTAGATAGTTGAACTGCTCCAAACCACTGTGTCTTTGCCTGGGGAAGTGTGGGCATATTTATACCTTGAAGGTTCCAAGTTTGACGTAAGGTTGGACATAATAACGTCATCAAAGACTCAGTTCTTTGAAAACTCCATGAGTTCTTGGATAAATCAATATTCAAGCAAGGGGAAGTCCATGACTGCTGAAGGTGGGTTTTTCCAAGAAATCGTTGTGGATTTTCGGAACTAGTGGAAGTAGCCATGCTGTATTTGGACTGCATAGGCTATGTCTAAATATGGTAATGATTTCTATGTGCCTTTATAAGGATAGGGTGATTTATACCTATATATGGGCATGAATTACACTAGGGTCCTAAATCCATATACAACAAAACCACAGAAATCAATTTTAATACGATAATTGAAATTTCAGAACACTAAATCAGTGACTTACTGTTCGTGAGTTGTAAAGCCGCTACAACTGCTTTACAGGCCCTCCACGCTCCTTTGATACATCACACACAAAAAGCCATTCACACCACCAGCCGCAGGCCCAACACATTGCAACACTCACATCAACAATCAGCGCCATTTAAGGGTCCATCACTTCCATGCTCCCACAGAACTAACACACTAATCACACCACCTGGCTGCTTGTGGAGTATGTGGACTGGTGTTTGGCCCACACTGTGTGTAGTAGCCAGCAGCAAGTCACTTTACACACACACCATCAGTTAATCACCACTACAAGAGCCAAAATCCAGTCTACACACATTGCCAAATGCCAGTCCACACACTGTCAGCCAAACAGCACTCGGTCATCACCATGAAGCTCCACACCACTTTTATTTCTAAAACAGTCCCAGAATGAAAAGATTACACACACACAAAGCATGTACAGAAAAAAAAGAAAACATCCAACTAAAATGGCACATTATTTTCAGCTTTTTTTCAAATTTAAAATAACCTACCTATTGGTAGAAGATGAAAAACCCTCTATGCTTGCATGCACAACAGGTGTAACTAAACAGATAAAACTATTGGCAACCTTATGTCTAAACAGGAAATATTTAGCAATGCAGACCATAGTCAGATGCTTTTATTCTCGTGATTGCTCCCAATATTTGTGTTACCTATGGCACAGTTTAAAACATGTGGGCACACATAGGCCTGAATTTAAAGGGCACTCGAGGGTACTACATACAACTCTACTTTCTTACTCCTCTTCATACACAGTCTTTACATCTCCAACAAGGAATGTGCTTTTTGGATGTTTAAAGTATTTAGTTGTGCAGTACAATATCCTTGGTGCAACAACATCAACTGTTGCATGGCTAAACACTTATATGGTCCCAAAGGCGAGACCTATTGGGTCATGCCTTGGTGGCTGTCTCTTGTGCAGTGTGAGCTAAGTAACTTGTCAGAGTAATCTTAACCAACATCGATGCCCAGCATAGGCTGGAAAACACATGTATGTGCACGGTAGCTTATTTATTTAAATGTTTTACTTCTTCTCAAAATTAGCAACAGAAATAAAAGAAAAGAAAAATACTCATCCTGCAGGTGGCAACAAAAAGTTTCGTTTTCAGTTTTGGAATCCTGAGATTGGCATGGCCCACCTGTTGCTGGATGAAAGGTCACTTTGCTCATAATTCACTGTCCATTCTCCCCAACCCTCCTTTACGGTGTGTTCAAGGAGTAACATGAACAGTTGTGCTGGAGCACCTTAATGCTGTAGGAAAGGCTCACTCGAGCAGGCCGCACTCTGCAGTGACGAGTCCTGACAGATCTGCACTTGGGTGGGGGTGTGAAGGGCCAGGGATGCTCCTGGCTACCAGAGCGGAAGTGATAAAGGATGCTGCACTCCACGACCTGGAAGAGCTCACCGGGCCCGGATATCAGAGGTTTCTGAACGTTATCACAGCGGGTCTTCCTCTCTTTCACCCTGGCATCCACGGGAGGGGGGCGCATGGGCGAGGGGGCACTCCTTCCTAGTTAACGTTCGTCAGAATGCCCGGGCGCCCAGCTGGGGTCATGGGAAGCCCTTGCTGCTTCATCAGTGAAGTCCAAATGTATCTCTGTGAATTAATTACCAAATGGTTTGCAACAAATAGAGAAGCGTTGAGAAGCCAGCAGCAGACTGTGTGAGATGGACGAGACCACCATTGTCCAGAGCCTGTTCTGCTACAGACAGTCAGGACACTGCTTTGGGAATTCATACTTCTGCACATCAGTATCAAGGTTTTCAGCTGATGATTGCCAGGCAGCACATTTAAATCCCAAAATATGAGGCCCAAATGACCCCCTTGGAAGACTTCCCTTCAAAGATCTAATGTCCGACGCAGAATTGGGCTCAGCAGTAGCAGAAAATGTAAACCAGAGTTGGCACACAGACCGGAGAGTTTAGGCCTTGAACCCACAGCCACAGTGAGAAGGGAGGTACTTACAGAGAGGCCAGTCTCCACTGCCATGGTGCCACGGCAGAGGGGTGGCGAGGCTCCACTCTGGTCAGTGTAAAGAGGAGCAAATAAATAAGGACCAGCTCTGCAGCCATTGAATCACCGTGGCCATGTTCTGCATGATTGTAACGGGAGAAGAGCATCAAGGCCAGCCTGCAGGATGTTAAACAGAAAAGAATACAACATTCACCGTCAGTACGACGCGGGAGAGGCACGCAGAGGCCGGGGTTTTCACAGGTGCATCAAGGGAAAGCCTAACAGGCCTGGCCGCAGCCTCTGAGCCCACGGGGGGAAGCACGAGGCCCAGCCGGTGGCGAGGGGAAGGAGTAGCAAGGGCTGCAGCGCCTGGACTAGGAATGGCCACTGTGATTCCAGGATGAGCGCGAGCCCCCTCTTTTCCTTTCCAAGCATTAGGGCCCCTTTCATGTGCACCCTTCTGAAGCTTACATACACGTATACCTATGAAAGATTGAAAGAAAAGGTGGTTGCTGCAACACTTTGCAGAATCAAGTTATACATTCATAGCCACTTGAAACGCTGAGTCACCCCTAATTACTCCCTTAATAGTACTTACTGTGCAGAACGTCTCCGCATCATCTTTCTTCTTCTGACCTTTGTCACTGGATATAGCGCTGCTTTTGTCGCTGCTGGTGAAATGTTCCTACAGTTAACCTTGCTCATGTGCTGTGTTGCGTGTTACCAGCGACCCCTGGTGGCCACATGTGCACAATTCACCTAACAGAAAGACCAAAGTATACAAAAAGCAAGCGCCCGGCAGAACGGGGGGAGGAGGGGGGGTTGCGCGATTCACTTGCGGGAGCGACAATTGCTACCATATGGCCGCGCTCGCTCCCGCAAGTGAATCGCCAGACGTGCACGCGTTGCCATTGAAGGCAATGGAAAGCGTGCACGTGTTTCGCTGAAAAGCCGAAGCGACAGCAATAGGTATTTTTTGCCTATGCAGCGCATGCGCACTGCGTAGGCGAGACCTAAAAACGAAAATTTAAAAACAACATAAGCATTGAAGGATGCTAAATGAAATAAATGAACGGTCAACTTCTTGTGCCATATATATGACTTCTGAGTGGCATTATAAGGCTCCTAATTTTGATCTACTCTATTTACACCTTCTATGTGCTTGTTGTAGTCTAGAATGCACAAGGTTTGCACACTTCTGCTACCTGACCCTTCTACCAGGCACAAGCTCTTTCTTCATGAATAGTTGTGAGCAAGTGGGCATCTCTTCTGTCTGAAAATCTAAACGCAAGTAGTTCATTACTATTTGCGGCAATGCTCTGCCCTCTCTGAAGTTTCTTACACACAAGCTCTTTAAGTTAACCTTTACAGTTAGAGCAGATTGTGCCACTTGCCACAGTGTCCACACTGAACAATTCTATAAGAAATTGGACAATTGTATAGAAATCGTCCACATATAAATGGTGATTTTTGTGACTCTGGCAAGGTCCCTCCAATTTTTTTCACTGACTTCAAAAGTGAGTGACGACCAGGGGGGTGGGGGGGGGGGGGGAGCGCAATTGAAAAATCCCTACCTCTATACACCCTGAAAGTATGCTCATATCAAGTGACACTTTCGCACAATATATACAGCTCAGTACCGTAACAGGCTCTCTTGCTGAGTGTATGCTGTCTGAAAACCAAACAGCCCTTCAACAGGACCAGAGACTCATCAACAGATATGTTTTGATCTGGGACATAGATCTCTGAGAAATGATCAACTAAATGTTGAATCTTGAAAAGGCAGTCGCAATTTGGGTGACCTTGTGGTAATGCGCCTGATCCACAACATGCATCATTCACTACTGAAGCAAACACCGATCTTGAATCAAGGTGGCTGGACATATAGCATTTGCCATCAAAGGACTAATATACCAATACAGAGGCAATGATGACTACCTTAGCAATCCCATCAAAAATGTTACACTCCAGAACTGCTTCATTTCATGGAGATTTGTAGGAGTCCACCAGGTAGCTCTAGAGTGGGTCATAAGTGTGACACTATAGCAAATACTGTTCTGCAGATAATTTGATCTGATCAACAATATCACCCAAAAGCACATCATCAATAAAAAGTTGAAAGACATTTACAGGCAAAAATTCTCTATATGAACTCTACACCCTGCAACACCACTAAAGGAAGACAAAATTGGCTGCACCGTGTTAAGGGGAAGTCAGGGTCAACACTTCAATCCAGCTTGCTCATTCTGCACCATAGGCGCATCAATGTCCTCCTCTGAGTCACTTCATCAGTGCTAATTGTGATTAGAGGATTCCTCTCTGACAGAAAATGCACTGTCAGAATTTTCTACTTGGACCTCAGTCTCGAAGCCATTTTTGGAGACAGATGAAAAAAAGCAAATACAACAATCTGCTGGGTAGTCAGTCTGCGAGCAGCCGTAATGCTTACTATTAGACCTGACATCCTTGGTGTTGCCTTACCCCAAACTTTTTGCCTTCAACTCTCCTGTTTTTTCAATTCATTTTGCTGGCATTAGGACTCAGTGAACTTTACCACTGGTAACCAGTGCTAAAGTGCTTGGCTCTCTACCATAAACATGGTAAAATTGCCCTACACCTGATTGTAATATTTAATGTATTTGTAAGTCACTAGTAAAGTAGTACTTCATGTGCACAGGGCATGTCGATTAAATGATGCTAGTGGGCCTGCAGCACTCATTGTGCCACCCACTAAAGTAGCACTTTAAAACATGTCTCAGGCCTGCCGTTGCAGCCTGCAGGTAGTTTTGAGCTGTCATTTCAACATGTCAAAATAAACCTTTTGCCATGCCTAAACCTTAATTTTCAATACATATACGTCACCACAAAAGTAGGCCCTAAATGCGCATAGGAAAGGGTGCATTGAATTTAAAAAGCAGAACCTTTGGGTTTGGGGTTGGGTTTTATATGTCCTGGTAGTGAAAAACTCTTAAATTCGTTTTATACTACTTTAAGGCCTACCTCTCCAATTTGATAATATTGGGTTACCTTATTACATTGAATAAATGCTAACGTTTGATTTGGAGTAGGTATACATCTCATGTTCAGTCTCAAATTAATTGTAATTTAAAATCCTCTTTAATGGTAAAGTCGAGTTTTGAGTCACAATTCTGAAAATGTCATTTTTAGAAAGTTAGAGGGAATAATTGAGAACCCAGTCACTTTTTAATTCTGCCACTTTTTTTTTTTGAGCAGATTTTTTACACCCTACCGTATTTAATCAGTGGGTGTTGTAATTGTTTTTTTTCTCAAATATACAAGTTACATCACTTGTGTGAATTGTTGTAATAGTCTGAGGACTTGCCTTGTCATACACAAGTGGGTATTTGCTATATACAAAATTTACATTGAACACCAAAAACAAACAATTATGTTACAAATATGCAAAAACATTTATACTATACAATTCTCACAATGTACATTTACATGGGGGAAATTGTGAACTATACCCTACTAACTAGTTTCAGCACTAGACCTTCATCATATGACCTTTATATGTTTGAGGTCTGGTAACGCAAGGGAAAAATTTGCTAAGGTTATTTTTTGACCATAACTTGCAGCTTAGTGTTCAAACCCTTTGCGCAATTAAAGTTCATTTATTTCAGTGAACCAAAGAAAGCCATTAAAGTTCATTTATTTCAGTGAACCAAAGAAAGCCGACGCGTTTCCCAGCATGTGTGTATAATCGTCAGGCTCTTCTTCAGGGCGTTGGTTAGTTGGGTACCTATGTGAAAACAACATGGGATACGTTTGAGAATAGGACCTCTCTCTAATACTGAGTCAGTGCTTTTTTTAGGTAGTTACACTTGGTTTTACCTTTCCGCAAAAAGAAGTTTGGGTCTGTCTGTCTTTAGCGGGGCTTCTGGCTGGCAGGTCGTTCTGTAGAGGTAAAGGGCACATCATGTGTCTATTTTCTCCATATATGCAACATGCCTCTTGACGTTTTTAATCCGATTGAATATAACATAGTAAGGACTTGCATTTACCTATTTTTTCTTTCAGTGCAAACCGTGATTGAAATTCTGTTTCTCTTTATTCTTTAATGGCACTTTGTTTAGACGGTAGCGGCAGGGTCTGTATTAACGACAAAGTGTTGCAAAATATGTGATTTTAAGCTTTTAAATCTTACCGGGAGTTGTTAACTCGGTTTCCCCATTTCTAACCATTACTTACGGGGTTTCTGCCCGCAGGCTGGCCACTGCTCGTGCACTGTTCGCGGCGTCTTTATTTTGCTCTAATGGAGTTTTGTCGCATAAGCTGAAAAGACGAAGGGGATTCGTTTTAGATTTAAGTTCTACCGCATAACTCATGTATTCCCCTCGTTTGTTGTCTTACCTGAGTTTTTTTTTTTCATGGATTCCAGATTCTTCCTGCCTGCTTCTATGTCGAAAGATTTGTTACACGGTGCAAGTCACATGACTATTTGAGCTTTACTCGTGTCATGTGGTTCAGGGGTTATGGGATATGTAGTCCTGACATGTTTAGATGGAGTGTTCTTATACAGAGGACGCAGTCATCTATTCAAGTTTCAAATTGTTCATTGAGTCCTATAGTTACGCAGTTAAACTTCATGATTAGATACGCTTCTCTCTTGAGTAAAAGGGTTTCCACATTTCCTCCTCTTAATGGAGCTTTTATTCCAGAGAGAACCGACCACCTTCGATCTTTCTCTGTATGGTTTTGATCCATGAAGTGTTGTACCATGGGTGCAGTTAATACTTATTGTTTGATCCTGGAGCGGTGTTGTGCCAGTCTTTGTGTTATTTGCTGATTTGTTTTTCCAATGTAAATTTGATTACATGGACAAATAATTACATAGACTATGTTTTTGCTTTTACAGTTGGTAAATTCTTTATGGCTCCATTTTATGTTGTTGTGCTCAAACATAGTGCCTTCAATGGTGCTTGCACATGAAACGCAAGTGCCACATTTGTGGTGTCCTTGCACCGGACTTAGATTCCATATAGTCCGAAGATCACTTTTTGCTTTTGATATGCCTAGGTCTGCTCTTATTAGTTGTTATCCAAGATTTTTGTTCTTTTTGAGAGCAAACATTGGTCTTGCAAACGGAGCTTCAAAATTTGACAACAAGTGCCAATTCTTTAAGATTATCGATTTGTATCGATTTGTGAGTGGACCATACGTTGTGACACAGACCAGCTGTTCCAGTGTTTTTTTTCACTTTTTTGGTTAACAACTCTTCTCTCGGTGTAAACCATGCTTGTTTAGTTGCGTGCTTCAACATTTTCTTGGGATAGCCTCTTGCTTTTAATTGTTCACAAAAGATTTCTGCATGTGTTAGATAATCTTCTTTTCTGGAACAATTTCTTCGAATTCTTAGCAATTGGCTATATGGTAGGTTCTCTTTCAAGCTTTGTGGGTGGAAGCTCCGGTAATGGAGCATAGTGTTTTTGTCTGTCTGTTTCCGATGTAATGTAGTAACCAGTTCTTTGTTCTGATGGAAGACCTCAACATCCAGAAACGTTAAGCGTGAGTTACTGTGTGTCCTGCTGAATTTGATATCTGGATGCCGACTGTTGAGCCATTCATGGAATTGGGCTAGTTGTTCTTGAGTCCCATTCCAATGGCACCAGATATCATCTATATAGCGATACCATTTTAAAATGTGGTCGCTATAAGGATTGTTTTGGTAGACATACCTTTCTTCGTACAAGGCCATGAAGAGCACTGCCTTCTCCGGGGCATAGGGACACCCCATGGCAGTGCCCTTCACCTGCACGTAGAAGGTGTCAATAAATCGAAAGAAATTTCGTTTTAGCGCTACGCTGGCCAAGTCAACTATAAATTTTGTGGGCACTCTTTGTGGTTTTGGCCTGGTCTCTAGGAAAAATTCAATAGCTTCTAATCCCTCCTCTTGAGGGATCTGGGTGTACAATGAATTGACATCAAATGCCACCAACAGTTCTTTATTTTCATCAAATGGAAGTCTCTCCACTTTATTGATGAAATCAGCTGTATCTTTGATGTAAGATTTTACATCACTCAAAAAAGGTTTTAAAAAAACATCTACGTATTTGGCTATTGGTTCTAGGATGGAATCACACCCGGAGACTACCGGTCTTCCGGGTGGATCTTGCAGATTTTTATGCACCTTGGGCAGGAAGTAAATCACTGAGGTGCGTGGATTTTTCTTGCACATATAATCAAATTCCTTTGGGCCCAATATGCCTTCATCAAGTCCTTCTTTAAGTTTAGTAAATATCTCTGTTTGAATTCTGTTGGTGGGGTCTTCTAATATTTTCCTATACCATTCAGTGTTTTCTATTTGGCTGGTCGCTTCCTTTATGTATCTGTCTTTTTGCCAAACCACAAGGGCTTCCCCTTTATCGGCCGGCTTCACTACTATAGATGTATCCTCACTTAAGTTTTTGATTGCTGTCTGTTGGTCTTTTGTAATATTTCTCCTAAGGAATGTTTTTTGTTGGCCCAACTGCGTGAGCGCAGAAAGGACTGCTTGTTCAAAAGCCAGTATTTGTTTGGGGACCATTTGTGCTGTCGGAGTGAAAGATGATTTATTTGATAGATTGGAAGGTTCTGGTGATTTTGTAGTTTCTTTATTGTGAAAGAAAGCTTTTAATCGTATTTTTCGGAATAGATCTTGTGCTTCTATTTTAAGGTTTTAGAAAGTTTGCATTTTTCTGCCCTAAGCATTTTTTGCCTCTGTCGGTATTCTGGGTCACATGACCTTGAAAGTCTCTGCTGTTATGGCTTGTGTATTCCTGCCAGACAGTGAACCAAAAGGGACTTAGTATAGGAAATATGGGCCATCCAACCTAAATTGCTAGGGGGGAGCTGTTCAATGCCCCACTTACACTTTAAAGGGTTTGCCCCTGCACACAAAAGTGAACCTGACACCAGTCTTTTGTCACCCCAGGCTTCTTGGAACCTTGGCAGAGGAAGGGAAGAAGGTTCCAGAACCAGAGATGGGATAGCCCAGGATGTCCCCCCACTTCAAAGGAAGGCACCAGGTATAAATATTGAACCTTCAGAACTCCACTTCATTACATCTTGGACCTTTGGAAGTCTTTAGAAGGACTGGCTAAACCACCAAAGGACTGTCTTGCTGCTTAAAGACCTGCCTTGCTACTTGAAGGAGATCTGGGCCATCTGCTTCATGCCAGGACCACCAGAAGTGACTACAAGGCCTGGTTGGTTGTTCTCCTCTGTGAGCTAAAGGGACATAAAAAGCTCCAGAAAAATCACAACGTGTAACTGGCCTCTTCTAGAGTGAGTCCTAAAAGTGGTGCCCTCCCCCCCAGGTCCTGGGCCGTTGGAGGTGGTGTTAGAGGTGCTGCTCCTTCCTAAACCTAAACCTTGAGACGTAGAATATTTTTCACCAAAATGTGCCTTGAGAACTGACAGAAGACCAGGACCTACCTACCAGCCAATCCAGCCAAGGTGCATCGCCGGTCATCTTGACTTTGCAGTAGCTCCTGCTACGCTCTTTTATGCATTGGGCCTCCCAGCAGTGATTGGGCATTATAAATGCAATAATTGTGCTGCATGACCTCAGACGGGTAACTCAAGATTAATAATGAGAAACAGATACAACAGTTAGACAACTAAGCATGTCTAACTGCAATACTAAAAATGTGGTTTATTCGGTCACATGCCCGTGCAATAAAACATATATTGGCCAGACGACTCAGGCTATTAAAATGAGAATATTATTACATACATCACGGATAAGGTGTAAAACACAGGGAGCCCCTTTGGTCCAGCATTATGTACAATGCGGCCACAGTGAGAATGATTTAAGGTGGTCAGTATTGCTAGTTGTGAAAGCACAAAATACAACAACCCTCCAAATGAGTTTAAACCGTTTAGAGGCCCGGATGATAGAAAAGTACCATACAGCGGTTGAAGGACTGAATGATCTGGATGAAATCTGGGCTTTAATCTAATCTAATTGAGTCTAATATAATTGAATGTGACAGTATATACTTGAGAACTGTAGATTAAGGTAAGGCGCACTGCGTAGAGAGTGTCGAAATGTAGGTTTTTATGCAAATAGTTGGTATGAGGTTGATGGGTTTTTAGGGTGCTCCAACAAGTGGCGTAACCGTCCCAATACGCCGGGAAGTGTTGGCTGGTTGAGTGCGTTACTTTGAGTGTAGACGCATCCTTGTTACTGGGCACACCTTAAGGTTCGTCGTAAACACGACAGACTCCTTAGAAGTTTTCAAAATTGACTTGCTTTTATTGGAGATTCAATTATTTCATCGTAAGTTCATAAGTTCATTTAACTCATATTAATGCATATGATTAAGTTGACTCCAAACTGTGGTGTTCCATGTAGAACTAGGTGCTCCAATGCATTTCGGGCTAAGAGCCCTTTTTCAAGGAGCGCTGGAAACGTAAAACATAAAAATACGCTCTTTTAACATGTAGATCTGCCTCATGAAAATACATAAAAATACAAGCAATGCATAACGTGGTTTGTTTGTGTGCTACCCACTGAAAAACATGCAAGCTGGATCACCTAATACCGTGTGGACGGATACCTTTGTGAACCACGGGGCTGGGTAGGGTGTGGAGGTGGTTGGGGACGAAGATAAAAGGTAAGGTGGGTGAACTTTAAGTCATGCTAAAGCATATAAAAGATGCTCACGTCTGGGTGGTTGGTCTTTTAGGTGGAAAACCTAAACGAAGGAAACACGGAAAGTATCGTGAATAAACGTTCTCACCGCACGGTGAAACGGCGTTATAATACCCGTCGGGGCCCCGACTTACTTATGAGATTGGTGAAAGCGTGCACTGCGCTACAGGTTCGTCGGCTGCTGTGGTGGCAAGACTCTGATGCGGAGTGTCCGCGGAGTTTCAACTAGCGGAATGGGACAGAGCCGTATAACGCGGCTCAAGATTGAACATAGAGGAAGGACCAGGGATGTGGTGGCATACACGGGGGCCATATTGGAATGGGGGAAAATGCCGAGGTGAATGGGATTGGAACCCAGTTTATGTGGGGTGCTAGGCTGTGTACAAAATAAAGTTTACAACAAGACATACATGAACAATGGCATGAAATTATACATAAAATAGAAAAATGAAAATAAAAACAATAATAGCATTCAAGCTGATGCTGCCAAGGAGCAATGTCTGAATAAGGTACCACACGGGGTACTACAAGAAGGCGCTTAATTCAATTCGGTCATTCAAACCAAACGGCTTCATCGCCTGTAGTCTATAAATCCAGGCTGTTTCTCGTTGAAGGAGAACTTTATTGTTGTCTTTACCCTCTTTTTTGCGGATGGTTTCAAGTACCATGTATTTTAATTAAGCCACATTATGGTTGGAGTCATTAAAGTGGATAGCAACATTGGACTTCTGGTTTTTCGTTCGGATGTTTGATTTATGTTCATTTAAACGAACTTTGATTTTTCTGGTGGTTTTTCCCACATAGATCATGCCACATGGGCATTTGAGAAGGTAAATGAGGTTGGAGGAATCACATGTGGCATCTACATTGAGTTTGATCATGAAGCCTCGCATTGGGTGGTTGATACTGTTTCTAAGAATAACATTATTGCAACTGTTGCAATTGTGGCACGGACGTGTGCCAGTGTGTGACAACTGTTCATTCTGTTGTTTAGATAATAATTCTTTGAGATTTTCCGTTCTTGTGTAGGCGAAAATTGGAGGTTCTTTGAAGAGGTCTCCAAAATCTGGTTCGGATGACAAGATGCGCCAGTGCTTCATAATGATGCTTTTTAAAGTTTTGCTGGCGGTGGAGTATCGTGATACTACTACCATTCTTTTATTGTCTTTTTTTATTACGGTAGATCCTCTGAGAGCCTCCTCTCGTGAGATATTGGATGCTTTAATCATCGCTTCATTGAGGGTTGCTTGTGGGTACCCTCTGTTTTCAAACCTTTTGGCCATTTGTTTCAATTGTGTGGTACACACATCTGGGTTTGATACAATACGTTTCACTCTTAGCATTTGACTGAATGGTAAGTGTCTTTTCAAAGAATCCTGATGGAAACTGGTGTGATGTAGTGTGTTGTTGCGGTCTGTTGTTTTCCGGAAAAGATCTGTTTCTAATCCTGTTTCTGTGAGTTTTACCAAAACGTCAAGGAATGTGATCTCCTTCTCAATGATGTTCCATGTTAGTATGATGCGATTGTCTTTGGTGTTCAATGTGTTTAAAGCCATCTCTAAGGTATCTTGATTATTCTTCCAAATAAAAAAGAGGTCATCTATGTAGCGAACATACAGTAGGAGGTTATCAGTCCAATTGGTGTCAGCATATATGTATTTTGACTCAAATTCACCCATGTAGAGATTAGCATAGGTCGGTGCGGCGCAATTACCCATTGACATCCCGGACATTTGTAGGTACCACTGTTGCTCATGTGCGAAGTAGCTATGATAGAGTGTATATATCATCAATTCCATAAGGAAGGTTTGAAGAGATTCCGTGATGTCGCTATTCAAAAGGACGTTTTCGATTGCCTCTATACCAACGCCATGGGGGATGGAGGTGTAAAGGCTTTTTACATCTGCGGTACAAAGGATCAGGGGTTCGTCGTTGGTAATGGTGATTTCAGCAAGTTTTCTGAGAAATTCTGTGTGTGTCTTTAATGTAACTTTTGAGTTTGGTTACGGATGGTTGCAAATAACGATCAAGGAATTTACCGATTGGTTCATGAAGGGACCCCCTCGTGGATACGATGGGTCGAAATGGAGGGTTCATCAGAGTTTTGTGGATTTTCGGCAGCATGGTTATTGTTGGACTTCTAGGATGTTCAACTACCAAGTATTTTCTGGTGCGGTCGTCAATAATGCCATCTTCATGGGCTTTAGTAACCAGTTCTGTAAGTTGCGTTTTGTATTGGAGAGTAGGGTTGCCACCAAGGGGCAAATATGTTTCATGGTCAGAGATATGTTCCTTAATTTTTTCATCATACATGCTGGTATTGAGGATGACAAGGGCACCCCCTTTGTCAGCTTTGAGGCATTTTATGGTGCTGTTACCTGCAATTTTCTTTAAGGTGTTTTTGTCTTTCATGGTGATGTTTTGTTGTTGTTTTTTTGTTGAAATTCAGTTTTGAGATGTCTTGTTTTACGAGACTTTCAAAAGTGTCAATGCTTTTGTGACTGCATGGAGGCATGTAGGTGCTGGGCGGGCGTAACCCCAGCAGTTGATCCGTTTTGGTGTCTGTGACATGTGGTATGACGTTTTCAAAAAAATGTCTCAAACATAGTTTCCAAGTTAATTTGAAGATGCTGACATCCGTCTCTAGTAAGTTTGTGTTGCTTGTGGGAATGAATGAAGTGCCTCTTTGGAGGAGTTTAATTTCATGGGTACTGAGAGTGGT
The DNA here is from genome assembly GCF_964261635.1 of Lissotriton helveticus. Classification (NCBI taxonomy): domain Eukaryota; kingdom Metazoa; phylum Chordata; class Amphibia; order Caudata; family Salamandridae; genus Lissotriton; species Lissotriton helveticus. The sequence goes on along the minus strand of NC_136063.1, from coordinate 1,396,456,547 downwards.
ATCTGATATATTTATGACTAGCGATTCCTCTTCCCTTTGACTTTCTTTTTGTTGAGTTGTAGGGTGTCTGCTTGATCCTTTTCCTGCTCTTTTTCCCCTCCGGGGTCGTCTGTTTCGTCGGGGCCTACCTCTAAAAAAGGCACGGATGTTGTAGGAGTGTCATCAATGATAGCAGTGGTTGAAGTGGTTGATTTTTGCCTTGAGTCTCGTGATTCTCCTGGTCTGGTGGATTCCGTGGTTGTTTTTCTTGGTGGACAGTTGGTGCTTTCACTGCCTGAGGATGATGTATCAGTGTTTTGATTATAGGGTTTGTTTCGGCGACGCTGGGCGTATACATCTGCCCAGGTGTAGACCTCTCCTACCTTGTAATCCAGGGTGTCGCGGCGAAATTTTCGGATTTTTCGTTCATTAATCTCTTTGTTTATCGATCTGTAAATTGATGTCTTCGAGAATTTTGGATAATTCCTCTGGAGTGATGGAATCCTTAAGTTCTTGTTCGATGTCAGTGATTTCTTTTGTTAGTTCCAGGAGAATAGTAGATAGTTCCTCCACGATCAGGAGAATTAGGTCAAGGCTGCATTTATTTAAGATCGCGTTCCATTTTTCTTGGAACACCTGTGAGTTTTTGCATAATGAAGGTTTTAATGCCATAAGGCCTCGCGCATACCCAGAGGACTACGGATTGCAAAGAGATTAATGAACGAAAAATCCGAAAATTTCGCCGCGACACCCTGGATTACAAGCTAGGAGAGGTCTACACCTGGGCAGATGTATACGCCCAGCGTCGCCGAAACAAACCCTATAATCAAAACACTGATACATCATCCTCAGGCAGTGAAAGCACCAACCGTCCACCAAGAAAAACAACCACGGAATCCACCAGACCAGGAGAATCACGAGACTCAAGGCAAAAATCAACCACTTCAACCACTGCTATCATTGATGACACTCCTACAACATCCGTGCCTTTTTTAGAGGTAGGCCCCGACGAAACAGACGACCCCGGAGGGGAAAGAGAGCAGGAAAAGGATCAAGCAGACACCCTACAACTCAACAAAAAGAAAGTCAAAGGGAAGAGGAATCGCTAGTCATAAATATATCAGATACCACTCTCAGTACCCATGAAATTAAACTCCTCCAAAGAGGCACTTCATTCATTCCCACAAGCAACACAAACTTACTAGAGACGGATGTCAGCATCTTCAAATTAACTCGGAAACTACGTTTGAGACATTTTTTTGAAAACGTCATACCACCTGTCACAGACACCAAAACGGATCAACTGCTGGGGTTACGCCCGCCCAGCACCTACATGCCTCCATGCAGTCACAAAAGCATTGACACTTTTGAAAGTCTCGTAAAACAAGACATCTCAAAACTGAATTTCAACAAAAAAAAACAACAAAACATCACCATGAAAGACAAAAACACCTTAAAGAAAATTGCAGGTAACAGCACCATAAAATGCCTCAAAGCTGACAAAGGGGGTGCCCTTGTCATCCTCAATACCAGCATGTATGATGAAAAAATTAAGGAACATATCTCTGACCATGAAACATATTTGCCCCTTGGTGGCAACCCTACTCTCCAATACAAAACGGAACTTACAGAACTGGTTACTAAAGCCCATGAAGATGGCATTATTGACGACCGCACCAGAAAATACTTGGTAGTTGAACATCCTAGAAGTCCAACAATAACCATGCTGCCGAAAATCCACAAAAATCTGATGAACCCTCCATTTCGACCCATCGTATCCACAAGGGGGTCCCTTCATGAACCAATCGGTAAATTCCTTGATCGTTATTTGCAACCATCCGTAACCAAACTCAAAAGTTACATTAAAGACACCACAGAATTTCTCAGAAAACTTGCTGAAATCACCATTACCAACGACGAACCCCTGATCCTTTGTACCGCAGATGTAAAAAGTCTTTACACCTCCATCCCCCATGGCGGTGGTATAGAGGCAATCGAAAACGTCCTTTTGAATAGCGACATCACGGAATCTCTTCAAACCTTCCTTATGGAATTGATTATATATGCACTCTATCATAGCTACTTCGCACATGATCAACAGTGGTACCTACAAATGTCCGGGATGTCAATGGGTAATTGCGCCGCACCGACCTATGCTAATCTCTACATGGGTGAATTTGAGTCAAAATACATATATGCTGACACCAATTGGACTGATAACCTCCTACTGTATGTTCGCTACATAGATGACCTCTTTTTTATTTGGAAGAATAATCAAGATACCTTAGAGAAGGCTTTAAACACATTGAACACCAAAGACAATCGCATCATACTAACATGGAACATCAATGAGAAGGAGATCACATTCCTTGACGTTTTGGTAAAACTCACAGAAACAGGATTGGAAACAGATCTTTTCCGGAAAACAACAGACCGCAACAACACACTACATCACACCAGTTTCCATCAGGATTCTTTGAAAAGACACTTACCATTCAGTCAAATGCTAAGAGTGAAACGTATTGTATCAAACCCAGATGTGTGTACCACACAATTGAAACAAATGGCCAAAAGGTTTGAAAACAGAGGGTACCCACAAGCAACCCTCAATGAAGCGATGATTAAAGTATCCAATATCTCACGAGAGGAGGCTCTCAGAGGATCTACCGTAATAAAAAAAGACAATAAAAGAATGGTAGTAGTATCACGATACTCCACCGCCAGCAAAACTTTAAAAAGCATCATTATGAAGCACTGGCGCATCTTGTCATCCGAACCAGATTTTGGAGACCTCTTCAAAGAACCTCCAATTTTCGCCTACACAAGAACGGAAAATCTCAAAGAATTATTATCTAAACAACAGAATGAACAGTTGTCACACACTGGCACACGTCCGTGCCACAATTGCAACAGTTGCAATAATGTTATTCTTGGAAACAGTATCAACCACCCAATGCGAGGCTTCATGATCAAACTCAATGTAGATGCCACATGTGATTCCTCCAACCTCATTTACCTTCTCAAATGCCCATGTGGCATGATCTATGTGGGAAAAACCACCAGAAAAATCAAAGTTCGTTTAAATGAACATAAATCAAACATCCGAAGGAAAAACCAGAAGTCCAATGTTGCTATCCACTTTAATGACTCCAACCATAATGTGGCTCAATTAAAATACATGGTACTTGAAACCATCCGCAAAAAAGAGGGTAAAGACAACAAAAAGTTCTCCTTCAACGAGAAACAGCCTGGATTTATAGACTACAGGCGATGAAGCCGTTTGGTTTGAACGACCGAATTAAATTAAGCGCCTTCTTGTAGTACCCCGTGTGGTACCTTATTCAGACATTGCTCCTTGGCAGCATCAGCTTGAATGCTATTATTGTTTTTATTTTCATTTTTCTATTTTATGTATAATTTCATGCCATTGTTCATGTATGTCTTGTTGTAAACTTTATTTTGTACACAGCCTAGCACCCCACATAAACTGGGTTCCAATCCCATTCACCTCGGCATTTTCCCCCATTCCAATATGGCCCCCGTGTATGCCACCACATCCCTGGTCCTTCCTCTATGTTCAATCTTGAGCCGCGTTATACGGCTCTGTCCCATTCCACTAGTTGAAACTCTGCGGACACTCCGCATCAGAGTCTTGCCACCACAGCAGCCGACGAACCTGTAGCGCAGTGCACGCTTTCACCAATCTCATAAGTAAGTCGGGGCCCCGACGGGTATTAGAACGCTGTTTCACCGTGCGGTGAGAACGTTTATTCACGATACTTTCCGTGTTTCCTTCGTTTAGGTTTTCCACCTAAAAGACCAACCACCCAGACGTGAGCATCTTTTATATGCTTTAGCATGACTTAAAGTTCACCCACCTTACCTTTTATCTTCGTCCCCAACCACCTCCACACCCTACCCAGCCCCGTGGTTCACAAAGGTATCCGTCCACACGGTATTAGGTGATCCAGCTTGCATGTTTTTCAGTGGGTAGCACACAAACAAACCACGTTATGCATTGCTTGTATTTTTATGTATTTTCATGAGGCAGAGCTACATGTTAAAAGAGCGTATTTTTATGTTTTACGTTTCCAGCGCTCCTTGAACAAGCATTTGCAATGCAATAGGTCTCGCATTAGGAAAGTTTGAGCTATTGGTATTGTAAATGGCAAAGTTTTTATTTATGTTTTTTTTTTTTTAAATAGCTAAATTAATAGCTTCATCATTTACAATGCCAATAGTTATAACTTTCGCAAATGTGATACCTATAGCATTTGTAATGCAATATGTTTTGTATTTACAAACCGCGAGAGGACAAAAAAAGCTCCGGACCACCGCCTCCTCCCAGGCCTTCAAAAGGGACCTCAAAGTTCTCCTCCTCCAGAGATACCTCCAAAAGTAATTCACGTCCTCTTGCTATTTGTGAGGAAGACTTCCCACTACTGATAATTTCTACTTTCCATGACAATGGAAGTGCCGTCCCAGTGTATGCCTGTGATTGGAGGGTCTGCCTTTTTGCAGTATTTTCCATGTACTGGTGTTCGGTGCCCTTTTGTAACATGCACACACCACTCTGCCCTTGCAACACACGGCTGCTACCTCTCACACGTCTTTGCCTTTGATACTTGCACAAGTGCCACCTTGCCCATGTAATGCTTGTTCCTGAGCCTGAGTGTCTAGCACTTATTGCAGGACTATACCTGTAATTATACTCTGTTTTCTCTTATAACTGCACACTTGTCACTTTCATTTCCTCTTGTGCACTTTTGACTACCTCATGTATTTTGGTTGCTCACAATTTTTACTCAAGTATTTTGTTTGCTCACGATTGTCACTATTACCTTTACTACCTCATGTATTTTTGGTTGCTCATAGTTTTTACTACCTCATGTATTTTGTTTGCTCACAATTGTCACTATTACCTTATGTAAGTAACGTATGTTTTTGCAACCTGTTCTTTTGTAATGTTTCTCATTATGTTTTATTTCTGTTCCTAATGTGAAGCGCTCTGACGCCTTCGGGTAAAGTCCGCGCTATATAAAAATGCATAAATACATAAATAAATAAATACCGCCTTCGGGTAAAGTCCGCGCTATATAAAAATGCATAAATACATAAATAAATAAATACCGCCTTCGGGTAAAGTCCGCGCTATATAAAAATGCTTAAATACATAAATAAATAAATACCGCCTTCGGGTAAAGTCCGCGCTATATAAAAATGCATAAATACATAAATAAATAAATACCGCCTTCGGGTGAAGTCCGCGCTATATCAAAATGCATAAATACATAAATAAATAAATACCGCCTTCGGGTGAAGTCCGCGCTATATCAAAATGCATAAATAAATAAATAAATACCGCAAATGAAACATCCTCGTCACTCTGCCGGCCTGCGACCAGGAAGTCAGGCAGGCCGGTGCGACAACCGGAAACAGGAAGTAGGAGGGCGGGAGCCTATCTTGCCTCCCACGGAAGAGCCGCGATTGTTTGGAGCACCGGAGCAGGCAGGAGCCTACCCTGCGCCCCGGTGCCGAAAGAGGGAAGAAGAGCCCTGCTGCCGGGCCCTGCAGCTGAGGAGAGCCGCCGCACGAAGGAAGCCGGTGAGTGGGTTGCTGAGCTGCGAGGGAGGGGGGGAGCATGTGTGTGCGCGTGCGCGTGCGGGGGGGGGGCGGCCTGTGTATGTGTGTGTGCGTGCGTGCGTGTGTGTGTATGTGTCTTGGAGTGCGTGTGTGTGACTGTGGGGGAGGGGGTGTGTGTGTGAGCGAGTGTCTGTCTGCGCGCGCATGTGTACGGCGCGGGACGCGACGTGCGCGTTCGCGCACACGAATACAGGAGACAAAAAGCTCGTACACCCTCTTGTCCTCCTTCCCCCCAGACTGATCGCTACTGGTCTCCAGCTGGACAAATGCATCCTTGCGGATGCATTGCCAGCGAGACCCAAAAAGGGCTCTTAGCCCGAAATGCATTGGAGCACCTAGTTCTACATGGAACACCACAGTTTGGAGTCAACTTAATCATATGCATTAATATGAGTTAAATGAACTTATGAACTTACGATGAAATAATTGAATCTCCAATAAAAGCAAGTCAATTTTGAAAACTTCTAAGGAGTCTGTCGTGTTTACGACGAACCTTAAGGTGTGCCCAGTAACAAGGATGCGTCTACACTCAAAGTAACGCACTCAACCAGCCAACAGTATATACTTGGACATTATTGTATATTGTAACAGAGATACAATTGAGAATGTTTGGATATCCTGGACTGTGTAAAGATCTGCTTATTATTATTGTTTGCTCTGTTTTCCAATGATCAATTTTTAGTCACTCTGTATATTCAATCACGTGTTTTGTCTACATAATATGTAGTGTTGGTCATATGTGAGACAACACAGACCTAACGGTGGTCCCTACTTCTTGGCAGCACCTAACTGACAATAACCCCACATATATTTCTTCCCCTAAGCATCAGATAGGGGTTGTGTGCACACTGAATGGCATCCACCGCAACAGTGCCTATTCCCTAGGGAATTCAATTGAACTTTTACAACAGCAAAGGTGCACCACAAATTATAATGAACAGTATATATTCTGCAATGAGTCGCTTACGATGGTATACCTTGAATTTCAAATCTTTATTTCATGCGTGTAAATGGAGCACCACACAGCCGACGCGTTTCGTCCCACGCAGGGGACTTCTTCAGGGCTGTTAATCCAAAACCAAACATAAACAATATATGAGACAAAGACACCCATTTGATTGACAGAGACAAATACATACATTTACAAAAAACAGTGCAGCTTTTACAAAAGTTAAAACTGTATATTCCATTAAAAACGTGTGAATAATAATGTGAATATTCACACAATCAACATGATATTTTTAAGAAACACAGTTCCATGTGAAGATAGGAACTGTAAGACAAACAGCTTAAAATCAAAGATTGATCAGGAGGCATAACCTACGTATTCTTTCCAATCTTACAACTTCAGAAAGATATATCAGAGCAAACGATTTATATAAGTACAGAGGGTAATGGACCTAATGCTTGCTGAGGTTCAGACATGAGTGAGTAAGGGGGAAAAATCAGAGAACAAGAGCAGAAAACAGTAACAGGAGATAAGTAAAGCAACAGAGGGGTGAAGGGATGGGCAAGGCAAATTTTGGTGGCGACGAAAAGCCAGGGGGGAGGGGGGAGGGGAGGGGGAAGGGGAGAAGGGAAAGGCAAAGGAAGGGATTGAAGAGAACAGGGGGGGAGGAAAAGGAAAGAAAAAAAAAGAAAAAAAAAAGAAAAAAGGGGGGGAAGGAGAAGAGGAGGGGAGGGGGTTTGGGGGGGAAAGAAGGGTAAACCAGGGGGGCGGTAGAGAGGAAAGAGGGGGGGCAGAGGGGGAAAAGGAGAAACCGGGGGGTAGAGGGCTAATAAGAGGTTGGGAACGAGAAAGAGGGCGATGCAGGCATGCATAAGCCATGATAAGCAGCCAAGGAACTTCAAGATCCAGGGGTATGTACCTTAGGTTATATATAATGACTTCAAGTGTTAGTGACTGCTAAGCAGAACTCAAAAAGCATGAGGTTTCAAGTAATCAGTTGTTTCTAAACTGGTTTCTCTCTGGTACATGGGGAAGACACAAAATGATCGATAAATTAGAGAGTGTTTATCAGTAACCGTATAATATATAGGAATGCAAGTCCACCTTAGGGACATGAGGAGGGAAGGAGATAAGCGTAACTACCTTTGTTATCTTTTCAAAGCTCAACCAATTCGTAGTTCCTCAATCTTTAGAGTGCTTAGAAACGATATATATAGCCAACAGCGAGGTGGATTTCAATATCTATGAACATCTGTAAGAATAAAGAATCAAAATATACGGATATATAGCATACTAAGTAATAGGTAATGTCCTATTGCGCTGTCATACAAAAGTAGCTAGAAGGCATAAAAGTTATTTTAAGGCTGCCCTACAATCCTTCTTAGATGGCGTCATCTCTCCCATTTTGAGACTCAAAGAAAAAAATATAATATAACCACAGGAAATTTTATATATGTTAAAGTTGAGAGAATTGTCTGTATCTCCAAAATCTCAACCTGAATACTGGGAAATCGCCATATTAGATGATCTATTGGATCCCAAAATAGATCATGAGAGTAACAATCAGTACATCTAAGCCCAGAGGTTCACCCGATTGCATAAACTTTTTATAAGGTTAAAAGTGTCGGGGGGCGTGGCTTGCGGGGGGGCGTGGCTTGCGCGCCGCTTCTACATGGCGGGTTGCGCTTGAGCTCCGTAGCGAGTTCGGCCCGTGGAGCGATTTTCTCCGCTTCTGGCTGCCCTTCTTAGCGGAAAAGGCACACCTCACCAGCGGAACATGGGGAGAGTTGCTTGAAACTCTTTTCCTGTCATTTGGCTCACTGGTTCCATGGATTCCGCCGCTCTCTTCGCCAGCGCTCGCATTCCTGAGGAGCGGCCGCCATCTTCCCGCTTTTGACGTTCCTGTCATCTTACCTCAGAGGCACCGCCATGGATACAATTTTGCAGTTTTGAAGTGCCGCCTGGCTTCCTAATGCGTTCCTTTCATGAGGCTTATTACTGGTAACATTTATATCGTTTTTTCAGTATTTCATTGCTGCTTGGCTGGTTTTTGAAGCTGCTGACGTGCTGCTTATTTCTCAGCGCACTTCTGTCATACAAAGTGCTGATATTTTTTCCTGCTATTTTACTATTGTGTTTTCCTGCTCTGTGCATTCCCTCGCTGCTAACTTATCCTGGCACACGTTGGTGTGGGCGCCTATTTCGTATTCTCTGTGACATTCTGCGCAATTCCTGTGTACCGTTTTTTTTTCTTCTCAAGTGGTATTCTTGCAGTATTTCACCTCACAATTGCAAATATGAATCGGTCTACGACCGCCAAAGACTTAAAAGATGTGGGCTCGTCGTTGAAAAGACTCAAGTCACTCTCTCCGTCGCCCGAGTCTCCTCCGGCAGACACTGCTTCCACGTTGGATACCATTTTGGCGCGCCTTAATGAGGTACATGATATTGCGCAGTCCACTAAAACTAACACAGACTTGCTACAAGTGGAGGTCTCTGCTATCAGAAATGATTTTAAAGCCCTTTCTCTTCGTGTGTCAGCCACAGAATCACGAATTAGTTCAGCTGAGGATGGTATGCACAAGCAGTCTAGATCTCTCACCCACTTGGAGCGCTCAATGGCGGCATTGCGCAGAGATCTCACTGAGCAGGAGGACCGTAATCGTAGATCTAATCTGCGTATTTTTGGTGTTCCGGAGGATTCGGAGAAGGCTGCTTCTTCTATGATAGAGTTTTTATCTCAGTGGATCCCGGACACTTTACAAATCTCCTTCCACAGAGAGTTTGAGATTGAAAGAGCACACCGTGTTCCAACGTTTCGTCCTAAGGCAGCGACCCAGCCAAGAGCGATTATTTTTAAGCCTCTACGCCATCAGCATACTGAGTTGATTCTCTCTCATATGTGGAAAGTTAAACAAGTCAGCTGGGAAGGCCATCGCATCTCTATATCACAAGACTTTGCCAGAGACACAGTTATAAGGAGGAAAGGCTTCCTAAATCTGCGGAAACGTCTGTCTGAACTGGGAATTCCTTTTTCTTTTGCTGGTCCTTCAAAATTTCGCATCATTCATAAAGGTCGCACTAGAATCTTCGATGAACCGGCGGACTTGGCTACGTTCCTGGACAACCAGTTGGAGATAGAGATGGAAATCCAAAGAGCAACTTCGCAGTCTCCTGGGTCTTCGGGAACTTGAACTGTTTTTTGTGTGTTTCTGATTGTTTCTCTCTCATAGCTTGCTTCTGATCTGTCTCCAGTTGGTTTCTTAGCCGGTTTTTCCCTCAGGCTTTGTTTGTGCTCAATCTGCTCTTCTTTTTCTTCATGATGTTCTCGATTCTCTCTCTTCTTGGTATGTCTCTTTTTCTATGTGACCACTTGTTGGCTCTCTAATGTTTTCTTATCTTGTATTGTATTCCTATCCACATTCTAGTTTTGTTGGTTCTTGTTTTCGTCCTTCTCGGTCCCTCCTTTCCACTTCTCTAACATTTCTTTCCTTCTTCTAGTACGTGTTTTTTTTTTTTCTCTCTTTCTTTTTATCTCTCCTTTTTCCTCTTTTTTTTCTTTTTATGCTACATTAACGTCCTACTTTTTTCCCTTATATATCTGACGTTTTTACTCTTATCCTATACAGTTATGCCTCTTTCTCCTTTATGATGTGCTTTTTGTTCACATGAGTGTATTTTATGCCTTGTATTTATCTAATTGCTCGGATGTATCTTCTATATTTACAGTGATCTTCCTTCTCCTACTACTCTTATTCTTTACACATATTTATTCTGCTAAGATATTAGTATATTATATTTGATATAGTTCTTTTCAGTATTAAGATTGCAATTTATCTCTCTGGTTCCTCTCCTTCTATTCTTTCTCTCTCTACTCGTTTCCGATACTGTCTTTTGCTAGTCTCTTTTTCATACATCTCTTTTTTCTTTCCTAATTCAACTCTATAGTAATCTAATGTGTTGTTAGATTTTGCGCTTTTATTAGGTAGTTAGCTTTTATGATTAGTATTTTATTCACGTCGAGGTTTATACTACTCTGGCTTTTTCTCCTATGAGTTTTTGGTTGATATTCATTATATTGCTGTGACATACCTTAGCTAGCTCTTTTGCTAGCTGGTTCTTTTACCTACTATTGCAATGTGGTACTTTTTCATTATCAATTTTATTCGTTACATTGTGACGCTGTATTTCTGACAGTATTTGTTCCTTATTAACTGCTCTGTTTTTTTTGTTGCTATCAGTTGCTCTATTTTAGTACTGGGATACTGTTTTTACCCAATATTGCTCCTTGTTCGGGTCCTTTGCTCGCTTTCTCCACGTTCTCCCTTGCATGATGTGGGTCTTTTTTAGACCTTCCCCTCTCTATCTTTTCTCTCTTCTTTCTATTCTCTTCTCATCTTTTCTTCCTCTTTGTTTCTCCTGGTCCTCCCACAGGCCCGCTCCCACTGTCTATCGTTTGTTTCATGGTTGGTCCCTTGTCTTTATGTCGTATTTTCTCTTCCTGATATCGATGTCGTCCTCTGTTTACCCTTCTCTTGTTTCATGCCTGGCTTAAATGTGTTATCCCTTAATGTTAAGGGGTTGAACCATCCGGTGAAGAGGTCGAAAATTTTGGACTATTGTAAGTCGCTCTCTGCAGATTTGGTTCTTTTTCAGGAGTCCAAGATTACTATTAGGGAGGCCTTGTTTCTAAAGAAGGATTGGGTTTCAGATGTTTCTTGTTCTGATGCCTCCGGCAAACGGAATGGGGTTGTTACTTTGATCTCGAAGACCTCTGGTTTATCCATAATTTCTTCTAATCATGATTCTGAGGGTCGGTGGTTGTTGTCTAAATTGTCGGATGGTCAACATGATTTATATGTTATGAATATCTATGCTCCGAATGTGGATGATCCCGCTTTTTGGAGAGCCATTACCAACACCTTGAATAACACCCCTCATGCCGGTAACCTCATTGTTGGTGGCGATTTTAATTTACCAATGGATCCTCTCTTAGATAGGAACTCTTCATTTCAGTTTCGGTCTCCAAAATCCCATAAACAAATGCTTAACATGTGTTCCATCTCTCATCTTCAGGATATCTGGCGCCTTCATAATCCCACTGGCAGTGATTTTTCTTTCTTCTCTTCGCCACACTCTTCCTTCTCTCGTATTGATTATCTCCTAGTTCATTCTTCTCTTCTCTCATCTTCTTCCGCTCCGCTCATACACCCTATTGTGGTCTCTGATCATGCCGCGGTAAGTTTTACGCTTTCATCTTTCGCCCCTAAACCACGTTCTCATTCCTGGAGATTAAATACTGAAGTCCTATATGATTCTTCCCAGGTTGCTGAATTTTCTACAGCAATAGACACTTTTTTCCGTGAAAATGAAGGTTCTGTCTCTTCTCCGATCGTTTTATGGGACTCTTTTAAATGTACGTTCAGGGGACAGGTTATTAAATGTATGTCCAAGCGTAACTCATCGATTAAAAATGAACTTACAGATATATCCTCTCAAATCAAAACTCTTGAGGCCTCCTTCCGACATACTAAGAATCCGTCTTGCTTACAACAATTAAAATTCTTGAAATACAGATATAATACAATTGTTACTAAAAGGGCTCATATTGGTGTCCAAGCTCAAAAATCTAAAAAACTGCTATTAAAGAATAGGGCTGGGAAACTTCTAGCTGCCACGTTAAAATTTCAAGATAATTCCTTTAAGTCCTCAAAAATCTCTTCTATTACGGACCACACCGGATCTAAAAAATTCCAAACTGAAGAAATACTTGAAGTCTTTCGCGACTTCTATAATAAATTGTATACTCCTTCCAATCAATCCTCTTTTGCCCAATGTCAAGATTTTCTAAAATCAATTCCGATTCAGTCAGTCTCTGAGGAAGATCGCTCTATTCTCAATGACCCTATCTCGTCTGAAGAAATAGTGAATGCTATTAAGGCCACACGTTCTGGTAAAGCCCCTGGCCCTGATGGTTATCCCATATTATTTTATAAAACATTTCTTCCCTCGCTTGTCCCTAAGTTACAAGCGGTCTTTAATTCTTTTGTTCAGAATGGTTCGGTTTCTGGTTCGGCTGCTGAAGCCACCATTGTGGTGATCCCAAAAGAGGGGAAAGATCATTCGGATCCTAAAAACTTTCGTCCTATTTCCCTCCTAAATATGGAAGCAAAGATTTTTGCTAAAATCCTAGCTAAACGGCTAGAATCCTTTATTCCCCATCTGGTACATCCTTCCCAAACGGGATTTGTAAAAGGCCGTCTGGCAAGGGATAATATACGCACTTTCTGTCACATTATCGGTGCTGCCAAGCGATCGCATCTCCCTGCTGCGGCCTTGGCCCTTGATGCGAAAAAGGCCTTCGACAAGGTGTCTTGGCCATTCCTTCGAGCTGTTTTATGCGCTCATAACCTCGGAGACTCTTTCATTAACATGGTAATGTCCCTATATTCCCAACCTAAAGCTAATATTAGAGTTAATGGTGCTACGTCTTCGTTTTTTAATCTTCGTCAAGGCACGAGACAGGGGTGTCCCTTGTCCCCCCTCTTATTTTTATTATCTATTGATCCCCTTCTTCGGATGATTGACTTACACCCTGATGTAAAAGGTTTTTCTTTTGGCCCTCATTGTCTTAAAACTGCCGCTTACGCGGACGATGTTCTAATTTTCTCGGATGATATCGCCTTGGCCATCCCTGCTATCTCTGATACCATCTCCTTATTTTCAAAGGTCTCGGGGTACACCCTCAACAAAGATAAGACGGAGATGTTCCCCTTAAATGCCTATTGTTTTCCTGCCCATATGGGTTTGGCTGGTTTTAAATGGCAATCTAAACATCTCAAATATCTGGGAATTTATTTCTGCTCCACTCTTCAGGCCACTGTGGCTTATAATGAGTCCCAGACTCTCCTTAAGGTCCGTAGTCTGTTAGATACATTGTCTCCAAAACACATCTCATGGTGGGGTCGCCTACAAACTTTGAAAATGATGATCACGCCGATCATTAATTTTGTTTCCTCCATGCTCCCGCTTAAATTGTCTGTCTCCTTCTTTCGGGAAATTGATGCTATAACATCTAAATTCCTATGGAATGGCAAACGAGCTCGTTTAGCATATAAGTATTTGCGTCGACCCTGTGAAATGGGAGGTTGTAATTTTCCTGATTGGGAGAAGTACCAGACAGCTTTCTTGGCCTCTCAAGGAGCGTTGTGGTTTGCTCTTCCATCTCGGCATGTTCCCTCGTGGTTGCTCGTGGAACAAGATTTGGCGGCACCGTTACCTCTTGCTTCTTTGTGTACTACATCGTCTTTGCATATTCTATTTTCACGGTCTATTATTCTTGATACAATTGCTGCGGTCAAGAAATTAGATAGAAAGATGGCCATTCCTCTACATAAAACTAGATGGTCTTCTATTTGGAGGAACTCCAAAATTAAACTAAATATTTCTCCCACCCTCATGACATATTGGGCAGCAAAGGGTATCTCGCTTGTTCAGCATCTGTATAGTGCCTCCGGGGACCCCTTACCGTTCTCTTCCTTGGCACACACACACTCTTTGACAAATCTCGATTTTTATACCTTTCTTAAAATTAAGGTTGCCGTTTCTAAAGTTCGTCTGCACCCCTCTTCCTCCACCATTTCGATGTTCCACATCTGGATCAAATCTGGACATGTTGCCTCTAAAATCTATAAATTTTTGTCTGCTACCTCGCTTCCTGATCAGACGATTGTCCAACAAAAATGGTTACGGCATTTTGACCATAATATCACGGACCATATCTCTTCCGAAGCTTGGCAATCCATTGGTAAATTGTCTCTTCGTAATAAAATAGCTCCCTCCCTTATGCAATCCAAGTTTTTCTCGATCAATCTCCTCCACTGGACGCCTGTACGTCTTCACTCGCTCAATCTTAAAGAGGATGATCTATGCTGGAGCTGCGGTTTGGAGGCTGGGGATTTCCCCCATATGTTTTATCATTGCTCCTTACTTAAACCTTTTTGGGATCTCATCCAAGAACACTTATCTCTTATTTTTAACATTGAGCTTCATCTCTCCTTTCCCTTAGTTTTATTAGGTCCCTTGGCTGCTCCTACCCCTCTTCCTTTGGACCCTTTGGAAGTGCAGCTACTAGATCTTCTTTTGACTGTTGCGGTTAAAATCGTTCTTATGGAATGGAAATCCTTTTCGTCTGTATCTTACCATACGTGGTGGGCATGGGTCTCCTTTTTACGTAGCGCCCACACCTCGGTCGATTTAGCACACCTTACACCTTCCATTTCTAAGGGGGTATGGACTGCTTTGGATGAATATATGGAACTTTCCTCGAAGGGGTTAATCCCCCAATTCCCTGTTGCTCTGTCTGTCTAATTATTCTCTGTTCTTGGCTCTAGATTGGGTTAGTCCTGTGGGAATCCTTCTTTTTCTTTTTTTTCTGCTTTCCTGTCCTCTCTTCCCTTTCATCTCTTTTGCTACTATTTTCTTTGCCTTTCTATTTCTCTTTCTTTTCTTCTGTTCCCTCCCTTGTTCCCATTCCTCAATCAGATGGTGATACGGTCTGTTTTTTGTCCACGGACGCCCTTTATTGGATCAGACCCTTTATTTTTTCATCAATTTCATTTGTATCTTATTTGCACATATTGTTCTCATTTATCAAGTTGGGCTCCGATAGACATTTTTTCAGCTTGTGACTGATTGTATCACTCATATTGTATCTGGTTTTTACTATTTGTATAATTTTCTTTCTCAATAAAACATTCTTGAAATCAAAAAAAAAAAAAGTGTCAAGTTAATAAATGCTTACCCTTCTATGTTTCAGGCACCCCAATAACTCAAATACGGTCCAGAATCAGGATATATACAGATGGAAAGATGAATGGCAGGTCTGTAAGGAGGTGAAGAATATATAAACCTCTAAGCACTTATATGAGGAAAACAACCCCAAGACCTATCAGTGTCTGTAAAGAGTTCTTAGAGCAAAAGAGACTAAGGCAAAGTTCTGTACCCAAATTAATTAAGAAAAAAGTACCTAAGTTGGTCATATGTGCTTTAGAATGTAAGTCTGTATTGTATTTAGCATGCTGGAAAATCATTGCTTCACTTTCTCTGCGCTGATACCACCTAAGTGCATACTCTATTTTTATTTTAGCGATCTCTATTCTTTGTGGTTTTAATATTCTGAGGTTTTCCGACTATATATTTTAGTATTACATAAAGGCACTGCTGAGCAGTTGAGGAGACGTCACTTTTAGTCCTCTTTTTGTGTTTACGTCCGGACTGATGCACACACGCTAGCGTGGATGGCGTCCCGCTTTCATTTAATATTATGAGTGCCGTATATATATTTTTATTTGGATGCAGAGTGTTAATGATTGCTAATCTGCTCCTAAGTTTAAATTAATGCAATTCTGCCCACAAATTTGAAGGAATTTTTCTGCCCACATGTTCGGTTTATAAAATATATATTTTTTTTAAGTGTGTTCAGCTCGTTTTTGGGAGTGCGGAAAACGTGACCCACCTAAGGATTTTCCCATGTAAGTGGTTTGATATATCTTCAATACTTTACTTTATCATGCGCAATTGGGATCTTCTAGGACACTTACCCTGGTGTTATTGGATACACGGTTGGAGTCACATCCTTTGGATTTACGTAGACATCATTTGCCAGTTCCTGTGCTTTAGTACAGCTGGAGTCTTGTTTATTTACACATGTTATGATTCATACCTTCATCTAGGTGTTACGCACACGCATTTTTTCATCCTCTTCTCCTCTTCCCTTGCAAACTCTAATCATGGGAGGTGGAGTGATGGCGCACGTGGTGGTAAATCGTTCAGTGCAACCAGCATGCTTTATACAATGAATAGGTTAGTTGTGTTGTGTTAACATATACATATTTGTATGGTCCCATGTAACATTGTTCCATTGCCCTTGTCCTGAGGAGGCCAAAAGGAATCCAAAGGCTGAAATGTGTCCGCGTCGACAAGCTTCGGAGGAGTCTTTGTCAACATTATAAAACAAGTGATTTATTAGCTTTGTGTGCCTTTGCTGGAAGTGCACACTGTGACTACCTCTGTGTGTATCACTCAGAATACATGTGTGAACACTAGTAATAATATTTAGTTAGGGGATGGTAACAGTAAATTGAGTGCATAGTCTGTTGTACATATTTTTCTGTCTATTTTTTTTGTACTCTTGTATAATATTTTGTCATTAAGGTATGTTCAAACATTGGTTGATTGTGTATGTGTATCCTTAAATAATTAGGCAATACATTTGTGTAGGACTGAGGACTGGAGATGGGGTAATTGAATGTTCCCTATACCAAAATAAAAGTGATATTAATTCCTCCTTACTTATCTTTTTTGTACATGACTTTCTTTTATGCAGCAGAAAATCCTGTTGAGCTGGATATCTCAGTGAAGGTATTTGGCCTCTTGGAGTCCTTGTCAGCTGTAGCTTGCATCTTTGGCCCACTAGAGATTTTTGACCTCCCAAAAATTATTACATCCAAAAGTAAAATCTTCACTGTGACTCTGTACAGTACCTCCCCCAGACAAGGATGCCTCCTTTGCCTTGCCCGCTGAACTCTACATTCTCAGGAACCTTTCATTGAAATTTCATATAAGTCCGAAAGTAAGCTGAGACCCGGCCCAATCCACCTCATGTATCCAACCCGCACTCTATTGCGGTCAGCCTTAACTTTTGACATTGCCACAGTCTCGAATTACCAGATTTCAGCAGTTGGTGCTTTGATTTTTTAAGTGCTGTTTTGCACTACAATCTTCAAATTCATAATGCTGGTTCTACTGATTGGATTTAATTTGTTTTGCTGTCATTTTATTGATTAACATTTGCTCTATTTTTCTAAATTGGCTTGGGATTTTCTAATGTGTTTTCTTCCACTTTATTACTGTTTGAGTGCAGCAAACATACTTTACACATTGCCTCGAAGTTAAGCCTGGCTTCTTTTTTGCCAAGCTACCAGAGGGATCCGAACAGATTAATTTAGTGACTTTTGTGGTACACCTTGGCAAGGATTGTGGTTATTGCATGAGTGTGGTTTGTGCTTCTACCAATAACCCAATTTCTTACACTTACTAATAAAACTGTCACAAAAACAGACACTGAAAACAACACTGCATCAAATTAGACCTCAACAAACTGTGGCTCTATCAAACAGTAAATACAACTATTGAAAAATATAACAAACTGTAAAACAAACCACACAATGAACTTTCTACTACAAAAAGATACCTAGATACCTCATACTTGTCACGTACAGCTAGACTGAGGATCAACTGCATGTTAACTGCACAGTCACAGCAAGTACCAAAGATTTCCCACCAGAAAGGGAAAACAATTAAAAATTACGCACAAGACAATACATTATGGATCTTGCACAAATCCAAGTATGAATTTAAAACACAATAAAACATTAGATGAATAAGCTACCAAAGTTTTACAACAGCTTAAAAAACATTAAAGTAGGGTACTCATTTGAAGTACAAATTAGAAAACCAGTTTCCTTATAAAGCAGTTGTTACTACACAAACTGCAGATCTACCAAAGCCAAAACTGCAAGGAGGGATTCACTATTTAAGATATCAAAAGCTTTGCTCTCCAATAAAAAGTAAAAATAAACATTAGGTTCACAAATGCAAATGATGATGAGAAATAAAATAGTTAACATTCTAAAACATAATGAAGTGTGTCCCTGAGGGCAAATAAGCATCAAAGCATCCTATCTGCCCCCAAGGGGGAAGGGGGAGCACAAAGCAAAAGCAAAAGCAAAAAATAAAAAAACATTGGCAGCCAGAGGGGAGTGACCATTACCTAGGTGTAGCTCCTCCCACATATAGAACCATATTCCCTGGTGTCTAGTGGTTTGCCACCCCTCCCCCCCCCCCCCCCCGGGGTGGATCGGCTCAAAGCTTGTCTGCCCCCAGTGGGGACAGAAAACAAAGGCCATGTGTGGGCTATTACAGAGGCACCCTTGACAAAAGTGCCACTCCCCAACATAAGTAGAAAATCCCTGGTGTCCATCTGCCCCCTGGCAGGCAGAAAGCAATGGAGATGAGTCAATATGAGAAGCAAGCCTTGCCTAATCCTTGCCTAAGGGGTTGCTTCCCACATACAGTGTCCAAAATCCCTGTTGTCTAGTGGTTTTCTGAAGCTCCCGGGGTGCAGATTATTCTAAAAATTGGCCTATCTGCCATCGGGGGAAGTGAAAACAGAGGAGATGTGTGAGTCAATTTGGAAAGAGACCCTTGCCCATGGGGCGCTCCCCAACATACATAGTGTCCAAAATCCCAGGTGTCTAAAGATTTTCCTCCCCCGGGGACAGATTGGCCTACATAATTGCGGAGCTTCCCCCAGTAGGGGAGATACAAAGGAGATGTGTGAGTCAACATGGGGAACCAGTCCCCAACAAATAAGGTCCATTATATATGATGCCTAGTGGTTTTCCACTCTAAAAAATGGCTGATCTGCTCCTGGAGTGGGGGAGAAAAAAGGACATTAGTTTCTCAACATGGAGAACAGTCTTTGCCCTAGGCACCACTCTCTAATCAACAAAAAATCTCTGTTGGTCTAGAGGGGTGCATTGCTGCTGTGTGATTGCCGTTTCACTTGCGATCCTGCAGCAAGAATGCACTCAAGAGAAACACCGGGAAAAAGGAAAATGCTTTCCTTTCCCCTGGTGTAACCTCTGCCCACCTGATGGCCACCCCCCAGCACAGGATTTACCCTAAAGGTAGTCCTTTTGCTGGTTGCGCTAGAAGGCGTGTCTGTGGCTCCTTAATTTGATGGTGCGCCATGCGCGCGCTGACGTCAACATTGCACCAGGGAAGGGTGCCGTGGTAGTAGCGGAAGCACATTCGTTGCCATACCTGATGGGGACTTGTAGCCCGGGGGACTGAAAGAGGAGTGCTCCCCCCTGGGATGGATGCTACGATGTTCTGGACCCGAGCTCTGTTGCTAATGATGTGTTCAGCACCTCCTTAGCCCCCAAGGGTTTATTAAAAAATTATCATTTAAGACAAGGTAAAAAAATATATTTCTAGGTAGAGCTGTTGTTGAGGACAGAAGAGCTACCTCTTCCACTCTAGCTAAGTCTCAGTCAATGGACATACCAAGTGGTGAATGGCTGCCTTTGCTCAATACCTTCTTTATTAATCTTAAAATCTGCTTATTGCTTCTGTGACCTTTCACGCCTTGAAGGGGACGACATCTTAAAAGTCTATGCTGATCATGTACCTGGGGTTAATTGACCAGAACCTGATAAGAATGCCCTCCCTTGCATTTGTAATACTTTACCATTATGATTAAAAAAAATATCTTCCATAACCATTTTTCTGATTAATTTGACGTTTGCACTACTGCTGGTAAACTGCACCTGTTCTGCAAAGGAAGGGAGCCCAGTGTTTATGACGCAGACCAATCTGTACCTGTTCCTTGAGAAGGAAGATTGCACTGCATCTGGAAAAGTTGTACCTTCATTCTGATGGGGAGAAACAAGCACAACTTCTGCTCTGATGTACCTTTAAATAAGGAGAAGAGCATTGTACCATTGCAACCTAATAAGCTGAATGTGAACTTAGCCAGGTTCTCTCCCCCTCTCCCAACTCCTCCCCACCCCCACCCCAGCCCCTGCACTTCACCCCATGTAATCTTCCACTACCACCTGAGCTTCCCCCCACCCCCAGACACTTTCATTCTCCCTCGGACTCTGTGGTGCTTTCCATGGATCTACACCTGCTCCTTCCCCTGGACTCAGCACTGATACCTCTTCTCTGGGCCTCGTGCTGCTCCCTGTCCCTGGAAAATATGCTGCCCCTCTTTGACCTTGTGCTGCACCCTGACCCTATCACTGCTTCTTGCCCCTACTTCTTCCATTGCTTCCCCTACTCTTCACAAGCCTTCATCTAGTTTCTCCTCACCCTATTGGTATTATGCTGCTCCCCACCTCCGCTTAGACTCTACACAGAGCTTTTACCTCTGCATTACTCTGTCCACGAACCCATTGGGCACTGCGCTACTTACCCAGATCTGATCTCCCACTACTCTTCTCAACCACGATACTACCAATCGTTTTGGCTTTAGTACAGTGAAAAGATATTCACCTACTTATACGAGAATAGAACATGGGTCCAAGATTCCCTGTGGGGGGCTTATTTACAAGCCTCTTGCGCCCCCTGTACACCACTTTTTTCCAATGTTAAAGTGTCGGACCAGTGGTGCAAGGGGCTTGTAAATAAGCCCCTCATTCTGTTATCCACATGCTACCTCTTCTGTCTCAAACTTTCAAACAATTTTTAAATGCGCAAAATCTAAAGCTGCTGGCATTGCATGAGTGTCCTCGCAAGGGTACCTCAACACCTAATGCAAGCAGGGAAAATGGGCCCTTCTGTCCCCTGGTTTGGTAGTAAAAGGCAGCCATAACTGGCATGCTGTGGGCCCCTCACACTAGTCAGCACTGTTGACACGGCACCTGCTTTACAAACGGTAGCTGCAAAATTTATTGTCAGTACTTACTTGCTTTCTGCAGCTTCCTTTGTGTCCCAAATCGCTAATATCCCGTTGCTTTTTTGATTTTGATTTTACTTTTTTATATAGCGCTGTTCTTCCCATACATGAGTGTTAGTGCGCTTTGCAGAATAGCAATCATGGAGAAAAGTCCCCTACACAAGGATTGGCAGTTTCTCTTAACAGTAGTTTGTATAGGTGCAATGGCCCTCATTATGAGTTAATAAATGCCTAAGGAGAGAGTAATGGAGGTTCTACCTCAAGTATGTCCTCCAGAAGGATGCAACACAAGAATTATACTCAAGGGTATTATTATGTGAGCAATATCCTATTTGATTTACTGACTACTTACTTAGAGGTGGGTCATCAAAAGTTTTGTGAGAATTCGTCTCACCATCAACTTATCCAGGCATGATTCATCATTTGAAACCTCTCACAACGGGGTCATAGCAGTGCCGCCCTGGCGGACTCAACTAGGGAAAGCAAATTTATCCCTAGGAGTTAGATCAGGACAATACACTGGGCCCTGTTTTTTTAGGGGGACAAGAGTGAATATAAAATATACCAGAGGTATACTCAAAATCTTATTTATTCAATGACTACCTCTAGTATGTTTAAAAACCTTGAAAATAAACAGTCGTTAGGTGAAATACAATGGATCACCTGACCTAATATTTATGTGTTACCAACTTGTTTCGACTTCTGTATGAGCCCAAAAGGGTCTAGGGTCTTTTTAAGTGTAGAACAACTATCGGGCAATGGTGTGCATTCAAACCATGCAAGACTTTGAAACTTTTTCACCCTACCGGTCCCTCTCATGGTTCAGAGAATACCTGAAAGGAACAAGGGAAAAAAGGGAGAGGGACAAGGTGAGATATAAATCGACGAGACTCACTTTTTTTGGGGGGCACGCATAATTATGGGCCAAAGGAGTTTTTTCTTTGCAAAATATCAATACTGCACATACTTTTCTCAAGACACCTTATTAATTAAAAACTGCCTTTAGGTTCCTATAATAGACAACATGATAGCCATGGTTCTCACCATCCATGGTGGGAAACATTCAATTATGTACCAATGCTATCTGTAGCATTTTTGTAAGGAAATAGGGTGGGGTAGGGTTGTGGGGGAGAGCGAATTGAACAAACAGATTGCGGGGGAAAAAGGTTATTCAGTGTCTAATACATACAGCAAGATTAGTTAGTAGTAATTATTATTATTATTATTATAGGGCATTTGTAAAGCGCCTGGTTACGCCAATGGCGTGTCCCCGCGCTATGATAAGTGAGTGGTTGCCGTCCCCCCCTCCCGCAGAAGCTACCTGCTAAAAAGGTGAGTTTTAAGTTTTTTCCTGAACAGGATTTCTGATGGTTCAAGACGCAGTTCTGGTGGTAAGACATTCCAGCATCTGGGAGCAAGATGTCTGAAAGATCTCCCTCCCATTCGTGCCTTCCTAACTCTGGGCACCCTTAGTAGCCCAGTCTGAGAAGACCGTAGGTTGCGGGTGGGCTCATAATGGGACACCAGACTCTGGAGTGGTACAGGGGCTTTGCCGCTCAGAATGCGATGGCATGTTGAGAGGGCCTTGAACTCAACCCTCTTCTCCATAGGAAGCCAGTGGAGGGCTTGAAGGGCGGGTTTGGAGGGTGACCTCCTGGGGAGTCTAAGCACAAACCGTGCTGCGGCAAGTAAACGTCCGCACCATTCATTCAAAGGAAATATTATATTGTAGACAAATGAAAGCGTGATATGTCGGAAGGATAGAACAAAATTAATACAAGATGGGTGCTAAAGAAACTCAAGGCACCTACTACCTTAAGGTGCTATGGGTCTACACAAATGGGAAGCCAACATAATATATTCGAAGAATGAGGTTCTAATTACAGCACACCTGACAATTATAGATATTTTAGTCTTGGCTTCAGTATTACGCCCTCAGAACAAAACTCTGTCTATCAAGAAAAACAGAGTTGATATCAAAGCACAGTATTCAAGCAAAAAGGGGATCCAGGCAGTCCAAGATAAATTTTAGAGAGAGTCCTCTTCAGATTTCATCAATTCTTCCTTTATTATTATTCAAAATTTCATAAAAATATCTCCCAGCACGTAAATCGCCAACACGTGTTTCGTCCCACACAGAGACTTCATCAAGGCTGGAAATATTAAGCAATAAAATATAATTACACATTGATGATATATAAGAAATAATTTGATAAACAAACATACAACATTAAGGAAAAATATTCATAAGCTTACGTTTTCTGATAATGTATCCCTATAACAGTATATATATATACACACCACAAAAAAGTGAGATCATAGTTTAAACAAACACATATTTAAAACAAATTTGAGCTAAGTAGATTCAGATCAGACACGCGGTATATTGCAAATCAACTCCTTATATCCCTGTGAATCAACTTCTATTTACAATAGAAGAAGGAGCACCCACCATGAATAAAGTTGAGTAAATTCTATAGATCCGTCAAATCATTGGTATATGCAGTATGTATAGAATGTGGGAAAAAAGGGCACCTAGAAAAAAGGCATTCGAAATTAATATCTATTTTTGGAGAGCAATTGTAAGCAAAGAATCAGAGAAAAGAAAACAGCCAGAGAAAGCAAAAGTAATGTAAACGGGTACACGTCACAATAAAGCCGGACATGTGTAGGCATTATCTCATTAGTTAACTGTAACGTCTAAAGCTAGACATAAGTACCCATAGGGTCACAAATGGCATAAAAGTTGACATAAGCGCCACTGTAGAGAAAAAAGCAGAGGTCTAGTGCAAGCTGAACAATATATATGTGTGGATAATAGATATGAGCCAGATATCCTATTATCTACAAGGTTGTTAACATGACTCATAGTTAAGAAGGAATGCATAGTCATATGCATCCAAGATAGAACAATCAGAATTTACTCACCACCATAAGTATAGGTGGGTGTGCACAAATACATCACTGGTATCGGAGTCAAAGTTGTAAGGAAGCCACAGCAGCAGCAATACATAAGAAGATGTAACTATAGGATAAGTGTATATAGAAAGAGAAACAGTGAATGGACCATCCAATAAGAACATCATATGTCCAATGACATGATATTAAGGTACCATTCACAGTGCTAACAAACAAAACCAAGGAAAACTGTGAGTGTTTCAAAAGATATAACATGAAACACAAAATCATATATATCATGGCTCCAAGGTAAATAAAAACATGATTTTACATAGCAGAAATCAAGTAACAATATAATATTAGTAGCCATCATGATTCCGAAAAATATTCGTATAAAGAAGGTACATAAAGAGAAGTGGACTGTAGGTGTTGATTAAGATCCACATTAAAAAGTTGCCAGTATGTGTTTACCCAGTATGGCCAAACAACACAGGCAAGTTATCAAATAATAACAAATGCAGTGAAGCACACGAGAGGCTCACCTTAACAAACACAAAGAGTTTGCCCGATGTGGCCAAATAGCATAGGTGATTTGGATAATGAATAAAGTAAAAAACACGAGGCGCTCACCTTAACTAAAACGATAGTGTATAGACTCTATCTAATAGATTGCCAGTGTGTAGAAGGTCCGAGTATAGAAAAAAGACCATCCACTATTTATGGTCTATCCAAATTCGCAACCATGATAAGTTGCGTGCTACAGAGAAAGAAAGCCGTGACAAGAAGAAATGACACGCATTAAAAACTATCGCTGTCAAAAAAAAATTATAGTATAGGGACAAATGTTGCAAGCACGAAAGATGCCTCAATTGCTTACCCGCACAATGTCGAAAACGCTCCGTAACTGCCCAGTCACCCACAGCAACAAGAGGAAGCAAGTATAACCGCGCCGTTATATATGCTAGTATGTGGATGCTATCGAGTGCCATGTGACCCGGAAGCAACATTGGGCCAGCAAGAACATAGAAGATGGACTGAGCTGCTGTATTGTTGGTGGTAGAGGAGACCCACGGCAGCCATCTTGTAGCATCCAAAGTTAGTAAAACAAGCTAGGATAAGTAGCCTATACGCTAAAGCAAACCAACAATAGGAAAGAGGCTATATTGAGCAAAAATAAGTGTACAGCGGAGGAATATATGGAGAAACGTTTAAAAAAAAACGTTCGAAAAAGTTCACAGTGACACCTATAGAAAAAAGCCATTATGACGATGTCCAGGTCTATATAGAATAGTAATAGATATATATGTGTCAACCAAAGGAGGTTCTTTAGTAAAGAGCTGGAGTTACAAGTTGACATACATATACAATGGGAAAGGATATGTAACTATTAGAGAGGGTCAGATAATGTTAGCTGAGGGAAAGTTGTAAATAAAATAGCCCCATAGTTACAAGCTAGGTATAAAAATTGTGCAAGGTTATTTTGAAAGTATCAATGAACAGAAACACATAATAGAGTACTAAGATCCATGCATTGGAGATGGTGCCAAGGCATCTAAGTTGCTGCATACATAAATATACATTGGAATTTCTTTCTTCAAAGAATGTATATAGTTCACAATTAGTGTACAGATACATGGATAACACACTCAGATACATATGTTGGAGAGCACAGATATACATTGGAGTTGTATTCTTTAAGGAATACATGCAATTCACGATCGGTGTTTAAACCCCTGTCTACTGCTCTCAGCTTAATCAACCACTGTGATTCCAATTTCCTTAATGCAGCCACTCTATCACCTCCTCGAGGGTTAGCTTTAACTTCAGCAATACCATGAAATCTAATGGCCAGTAGCTCAGACCCTGCATGCGCCGTATTGTAGTGTATTGCCAAAGGATAACTTTTGTTATGGTTGCGAATTGCTCGTATATGTTGCTGTATTCTCTCTTTCAGGGGTCTAGTAGTACTCCCGACATATATCTGACCACACTGACATACAATACAGTATACCGTAAACTTGGTGTTACAATTTATGAATTGGTTTATGTGATGAGTTTGTTGAGTGTAACACTTAAAAGTCTTCTTTTTATCCTCAGCAAACTGACATACACAGCATTGGGTGCATTTAAAAAAACCTTTTGGTTTGTTTGGAAACCACACCTTTGTGGTATTGGTTCTAACACTCTTACCTACTATGGAGGGACTAATGATATTTCTAAGAGTTCTTCCCCTCCTGTAAGTAATTTTAGGTTTGTTAGTTAGATATGCATCCAAATCATGATCCAATTTAAGGATCTTCCAATGTTTGTTTATAGTCCTATAAACTTGGTTGCTGTGTGAGTTAAATTGAGTGATAAATGAAATCTTCTCATCTTTTTTGGATTGTCTTTGCTTACGTTTTAAAGTTTCTGTTCTAGATATTTTGTTGATGCGATTATGGGCCTGATCAAGTATCGATTTGTCATAGCCTCTTACTAATACATGATGTACAGTGCACCACCTGAAGCTTAGTTATTGCGCATGTGGCTTGGCGCTTTTACTTACCCCAGCCATATGAAACTGTGGGCTCCATAGCTAAGTGTGGGCGTGCCTCCTCCACAGTCACACACCAGTGGTACAAAATGGGTGTTGCAAAGAAACAGAACAGTACACATGTATAGCGTCATGCTAATCCTATCGTAGCATTCCTTATTTTTATGATTTGGTGGTACTGTATTAACATTATTTAATCAAAGCTCCTTGTTTTGCAGTAAATTTGCATACATTTATTGTCGTTTATAGACATAAAACTGTTGGTGTAGGCAACCGTGTACTTGCTGCGACCACTATTCATCATGCTTAGAAGGATATCAAAAAACAAATACAGGAAAATAATACATGCTGTGGAATGTTGTTGGAATTGGCCTTTTTTGCAGGGTCATCCCAGAACTTTTTGCCTTTCACCGGTATTTTTTTCTGACCTGTTGTTGGTGGTTTTAGGACTCTGGGCACTTTATCACTGCTGTTCGGTGTTAAAATGCATGTGCTCTCTATGTATGGTAAACTTAGTAAGATTGGTCTACACCTGTTTGGAGTATTTAATTTACCTATCAGTCCCTTGTAAAGTGGTATCTCATATACCCAGGGCCAGTAAATTAAATGCTGCTGGTGGGCTTGCGGCGCTGCTTGCGCCTCCCACCAATGTATCCTTTCAAACCTGTCTCAGACCTCTGCCATTGCAGGGCCTGCACATGCAGTTTACTGCCGCTGTGACGTGACACATAAAGTGGTTGCCAGGTCTGTGACTCCCCTTTTACGACATATCAGTCACCCCTAAAGTAGGCCGTAGCTAGACCTATGGGCAGGGTGCGGTGTAGGTAAAAGGTAGGACATGTGCCTAAACTGTGTGGCATGTCCTGGTAGTGACAAACAGCCTATTTGGTTTCTCACTACTGTGAGGCTACCCTTTCATAGGAATGCATTGGGGGTTCCCAGATGTTTCAGTGGTAAATTCTGACAAGAGAGGAGCAGCTTGATCAAGTTTGGTATGTCTGGAATAGTGGCGATAAATGCTGCGTAATGGTGTTCGCAGATTTATTATCACTATTTTAGAAATGCCACGTTTAGAAGTGGGCATTTCTGTGTGCTATGTGTCGTTGTGCCTGCCTGTTGTGTATTGCATGTCTGGATCTGGATGATAGGGACTGGGGAGGTGCAGTGGCTCCAGAGGGCCTGCGTGAGTCAGCGCTAGCCTGAATAGGCCTGTTCTGCATTTGGAGTAGTGGGAGGAGTAGCACATGATCCTGAATAGGACTGTGCCTGCCTTCCACAATGCTGGCTCCGCCCCCCTGTGGTGTGTCTGGGGCCAGAGCCTACACTAACAATGGAGACTGTTGTGCCCTTTTCAAGGGCCCCCCAGAACTGGTTTGGATAAGGTCCAGGGCCCTGTGCCAGGGCAGAACAAAGACTTAATATGGTATAAATATTGGGGCTGTGACCCCCATGTTTGGTGTGCTTACTTAACTCGTGCTTGCTGGAGGACTGCTGGGCGCCAGCCGGAACCGCCACAAAGGGCTTCCCCTCTGCTGGAGGGCCCTGTGAGCTGGCCTGCCTGGGCCCAGCCCTGCCCTTTGCCAATTTCGCGAGAGGGGCGCTGTCTGCCCCTGGTGGAGTCTCGCGTAGGAGACACTAAGCGTGAAGAGCCTCCCCTACTGACAAGGCAAGAGCAGGGTGAGCACTCTACTTGTCCTTGTACCTAGGACCCACAGCATGTGGTGAAGCGCTCTGGATACTGTGGGACTCTCCACTTTTGAATATTGCTCCCGGTGATATCCTGACGGATCTTGCGGAGCCCTTCGTTGTTTTCTTTGCGCTCATGAGCAATGTGCCTTGCAAGAAGGTACGGCAGCTGCAGAACTGGAAGCCAGGCAGCTGTTGCCTGGTTGTGGGCGGAGCCCCCTACAAGGAGTAAATTAAGCTTTGCGGCCTTCCCTCAGTTGGGGGCCGCTAAAGGTTTGCACAAGAAGTGCGTGATGGGTGCTTTTTGATTATATTTGCAGAGCCCAAGAAGGGGCTCCGACATTACTCGTGACAAGCATTCTGATTACGGGCAGGGCCAAGGCCATGAGCAGACACAGCCAGGAACGACATCCGAAGTCAGGCAGAGTCGGAAGCCTGACCATGGGCGGGGCTCCCTTGTCAATGGAGGAGACTGACGAGGCCGCACGGCGAGGAGGCACGCGTGGGGAAAAGAAGGATCCCTACTGGGATCGAAAGAGAAGAAGTGCATGCTTGGCTGGCATCTGTGCCACGCAGGCATGGTCAGCTGCACTGGGGCATTCTCCATAGACGGAGACAGGGTGAGTTACACCCCGCCCCCCCTTGTTCACGGTGTAGAGCGCTAAGCCAGGTGAGGAACCGAGTCGGCATCACCATACGTGACCACGGTGGCAGCTACCCCGGGTGGTAGTGGGCAGCTGCTAGAGTGACCCTTGCCCCCACAGCCCTACTTTTGGGGCAAATGCCTTGCGGTGTTTTGGGCAATTCGGGGTAATCTCGACAGAGGCCCCCACTCCCTACTAGCGAGGAGGAGTACTAGTAGTCCCCAGGTGGGAAGGAACTACTCCGGAATACCACGGAGTCCAAGTAGTGAGCACAGAGGAGCTGGTACTGCCAATTGGGTGGGCCAGTGGGCTCTCAGGGATATGGTGGCAAGTGTGATGCTGTGGTATACTATTACTGAATCTGGGTAGGCATAAGGGGCTATGCTAAGTACCACTATATGCTGTATGTATAATATTTGGTACACATGCCATACTGTGAGGTTTTATGCCTAAGGTGTTGTGCTAAGTGCACCCTTATCAGTAGTTACTGGTTGTCTTTACTAACAGTGAGTTGTGATGTAATGACAGTGGCCCAATTGGCCGGGTAGTGTCTATAATCCCTGTAAAGTCATACCAAGTGCAGGTGGCACAGTGTATATATGTGATTACGTTCTAATGTGTTTTATGGATAATACAAATGCTAGTTTTACATAACCTTGTGTGAAGTTTCTTTGTGGTCTGCCTCGTGTGTCACTGCTGTGTGAGTGTGTTAAGCAAATGCATTAACAAAAAAATGAAAAGGGAGGTCTCCTCACAATCCGTAAGGGGACGAGGAGAAAAACAACTGTTACAACTCACAAGTAGTCCCTAGTTGGCCTATAGATAAGGCAGAGAGGGAGGTTCACCAATTAGATTGACGATAGGGTAAGGGGGAGGGAGGGGAAAGCCAATCGGCCAGCAGATGCCATAACCACATGAAAAATAAATCACAAATAATGAGGGAAAATTTCAGAGACACAATTCAAAACACAAGGTGTATGTACTTGCACAAAATTTTAATTCACAGTATACAAAAATTAATATATAATGCCAGTTTAAAAAACATAAAAATGTACTTTGAAATGTACATGGGTACAGGGAAATAATTTAAAAAACACAAGAACACAAGTTGTCGACGCAGCGTTTCGGTATCTAGGATTTGACCTTCATCAGGACAGGGTTTCTAAAAGAAGAAACATCTTATTTAGCAAAGGATCTATTACATTTTGATCACCATTTTGTTCACACATTCACATCATTACAAGAAGGACCCACGTTATCTAGCATGATTGACTGACAAGTACAGTGTCGAGAGTTTCATTTAACAAAGATGGGCACATTTCTGCCTCTTTTATTAAGCATGTGGTATGGACTTGGGAAAAAAAAAGGGGGGGGGGACCAAGTTGGCTATGGTTTATACATTTTACGCAAGCCCAGCGACTGGAGTGGGGGTAGCCCATCTCTACAGGGATATTACGGCCAGTTTTTTTTAATTAGTTACTGGAGCACGTAAGGGATTGTTACTTTCCTGCCGCTACAAAACCCATTACGATGGAGTTGTACTGATACCTTAGGAAAGAGAAGACAAGATCCTCTCTGTTGGGTTCTATGTTTGTGTTGTGACATCCAACCTTGTGGTGGCACGTTCCTTTGGATGGTATGGTAATTCTAAAAGTTTTTAGAGAATATTTATATTAATCATCTCAAGTCATCATGGGGATTATTGCTAAGACATGAATACGATATGCAGAATTACCTTAACAATTAGTCTTCATGGTGTATTCTTTAGTTTTAACACCGATGAGATGGTTCAGATGCGAACTCTGTGGAGGCTACCTTCATCAATTGGTAAGTCTCTGTGAGAGTCCTGTATTATGGCAAAAACAGTAAATCCAATATATGATGTCTCTACTAATATTGTAAGAGTATCTGATAGATGTAATTTGTGCGGTTACCTTAAACGAATTTGGTATTACTGGTGTATGTTTAAATATTAAACACCGCTGAGGTTGATCAGATGGATCTCTTTGGAGGTTACTTTCATCAGTTAGTAGTACTCTGTGGGAGTCCTCAGGCGTCCTATATAGTAGGAGAGGCAATGTATACAGTGTGTAATGTCCCTGATTAGGAATACAAGGGCGTCTCTAAAGCCCTACATTATTTTTGTAGTTACCTTATATCTTTAGGAAGCAAAGTAGGAGAGTGCAGGTAGCCACCGATTATTCATTGCTCACTGGTCATATCTAGGGAAACGTTGATGGACACTATTTAGTGGTTTACCTTATATCACATTTTCATAGAGGTTAGGTCCTGAAGGTTAAGTACTTACCCAGGCATATATAATTTTTTGAAATAGTAGTCCAAAATCTGGTATCACGTCGCAGGGAATAACTTGCTGCGAGGGGATGATATATCTCCACGCTGGGTATGTTGTATCACCAGGCTAGATAGAGAGGTGCATAGTATTAATTTACACTTTTTTTTAAAATTTATATTCAAGGTGCTAGTTAGCTCTATCGGTTAAAACTCTTTTTAGCGCCCTATTTATCATTACAATTCCTCGCATGCCATTCTTCGCAAGTATTTGCACGTATTGACGCGTGTTTGCAGGTCGTATTAGGTTGGGCCAAACAAGAATTATTTACTTTGTAACTGGCCTCTAGTGGCAACATACTATTCACCGCTTAAATTGGTTATACTGTTCCTTAAGCCTAAACGCCCAGAGTTGCCTCACTCTTTAAAGTTTTACACTTTTTAATGAACTGTGTTTTGGGGTAGTTCATTGCCGCAACGGGTGTTAAACCTTGGCGGAGTCCCTAGTTTAGCCCTACCAGCGGGATCGCTTACCTTGAGAGTGTATTCCGGCCTCCCTGCTACCTCGCGTCTCTCCGGTCACGAATGAAGCAGGGCGGTAGACCGACTCTTCTTATACACCGCCTCGGCAGTTGAATCAGCCGGCGCTTGTTAAGAATAATTAGTTGGTGCGCGTTTTCTGTCGCACATAGAACTACTCGAGTAGTTCAGGAGGAAGAACTACTCGTGTAGTTTGGATTGTCTTCCTGTATACACTGATGCCTCACTTCTTGTCAGGCTGGAAAGCCTCAGCTCATTTGGAATATTGAGTTACCGCGCGATCTCTACCGCGCAATTGGCCCGCTACAATCATTCAGGAGGAACTACTCGTGTAGTTTGTGTTATTATGCTTCCTGAAAGGAAGGCTCCCTTGTCGTCTTAGTTAAAGCCCTTGGTCTGGGGCGGTGTTACAAGTACTGATGTATATTCTAGCTAGGATGCCATATCTAGTTATACATCATAATGTTGGGGATTAACACTAGATCTATAATATTTTCCATTGTCGGCCCGTTTTTGCGGTCCCGTCATTTTCGGCCATATGGTCTAGCGCGGAGAACTACACGAGTAGTCCTGGATAGAGCGGACTGCATGACTCGTTAAGGAACAGGTCGCTCCTTATGTGAGCGATCCCTTCCTCATTTTTTATAAAGAGATTATTGTATACAAGTACCAAATTTATATAGACTTACTAAGAGGTTTCAAGAATTGCAAGTAGATATATGCTGGCCACCCATATTTAAGCTGGTGGTTTCTTCACACATCTAATATTACCAACACCTGGAGCAATGTCCAGCGTGTGCCATTGTCACAGAGTTAAGCGCACTGTATTAATCTGAAGTTAATGGCATAGGCCAAATGTATCACCTACGTGAAAAGTACCTTCTTAGCACTTGATGGGCTACCAGCAATAAAGATTTTTGTTAAGTCAATAGTGTTTTAGTGAGTTCTTATCATCACCAATACACCTCTACCCTAAAGGCATACAGTGTTAGTTCCTGTGGATATCAAGATAGTTCAACACTACAGGTGCACAAGAATGCATATGTGTCTTAGGGGGCTAGACTAGATTAGGATTCGCTCCCAGTCCTCTTTGTTATTCAATCCCTTCTTCACTGTTTTGAATTTAGACATGAAAAATTGTTCTCTTTTCCTGCGTTTGGTTTCAATGTCACCGCCTCTGGCACTCATATGTATTTGTTCCAACACACACCAGGATAGGTCCTCCAGTGCGTGGTTGGCCTCCTGCCAGTGTTCGGTCAGGGGTGCTCCTTTCTTTTTAGTTCTTATGGCAGACCTATGTTCATTTAGTCTCAGTCGAACCTCTCTAGAAGTTTCGCCTATATATGGCAAATTACAGGGGCATTTAATCAGGTATATTAAATTTTTAGACCTGCAGTTCATCATTGACTGAATTTTGTGGGAGTTTTTGTTTACATCTATACAGGCACCTTTAATTATTGACTTACAGTTGCCACAATTGCCACATGGAAAAGTCCCTGTTGGGAGGGGAGCGTTATTCATGCTTGATTGTAGATCAATTTTGGTTTCCCTGTATGTGTGAACCAAGCTATTTCTTATCGTTTTATTGCGTCTGAACGCAAACATAGGTTTGGGTAATTTTTCTTTCTTATTGTTGGTCACTAGGTGCCAATTTCGGTTTATTATATTCTTTATTTTATTACTAACAGAGCTGTAATTAGTCACAAAAATGAGTGGTTTAGTTGTATCAGCTTTCTTTTGTTTGTTCTGCAGGAGGTTGTCCCTGTTATAGTATTTTGCTCTTTTATAGGCGTGTCTGATCATCCGTTTCGGATAGCCTCGATTGACGAATTTCTCAGTGAGAATGTTAGCATGTTTATCGAAATCTTGCATCTTGGTGCAGTTTCGTCTGAGCCTAAGGAATTGGCCGAAAGGTATATTATCTTTCTGGCATGGTGGGTGGAAGCTATCATAGTGCAGCATGGTATTGCGATCAGTTTTTTTAGTAAACAATTCAACTAGTAGTTTGTTCTCCTCGTTTTTGATCAAGATGTCTAGGAATTCGCACTGCTGTGTGTCATGATTAGAAGTGAATTTTAAATTGCTGTCACCTAGGTTCAGCCATATAATGAATTCTTCCAATGTTTCTACTGGGCCTGTCCATATGAAGAAAACATCGTCTATATACCTAGACCAATTGGATATGTTCTCATAAAATGGTGCCATGGGGTTAAATATGTGATTATCTTCGAACCTAGCCACGTATAGACACGCCAGGCTCGGCGCACATGTGGCTCCCATGCTGGTCCCCTTGATTTGTTTAAAAAAATCATTTTGAAACATACAAATATTGTTTTTCAAAACTAGTGTAACACAGTCAACTATAAAGGTTTCTTGTGCGTTAAGGTCCCTCTCGTGACTTGTAAAAAGGCTTTCTATCATTTCGATAGTGCTGTCTTGGGGTATATTTGTATACAAAGCCTCTATATCGAGGGTTACTAAAATTTGGGTGTCACTATTGAAAGGAATTCCCTCAAGTTTCTGAATGATGTCTCCTGTGTCCTTGACATAGGCTTTTTGGTTAATGACATGGGGTTGGAGAAAAATGTCTGCGTATTGACTTAATGGCTCTGTAAGGGAACCGATGCTGGAGACAATAGGCCTCATCGGTGGATTCAAATTGTCTTTGTGGACTTTCGGTAACCCGTAGAGAGCCGGGATCACTGGGTTCTCATTAGAAAGGTATTTGTATTCTTCGTTGCAAATCACCTCATCTTCTAGTGCTAGGTCTAATGTTCTTTTAACTGTGGTTTTTAATTGTAACCAGTCTTCTCTTTTGACCTGTTTGTAGTGATCCTGATTGTTTAATAAAACGTGCATTTTCTCAGTGTATTGTTGTGTAGACATAATCACAATGCTGCCGCCTTTGTCTGCGGGTTTAATAGTCAGTGTTTGGCAGTTCTGTAGTTTTTGTAGGGCCTGTTTTTCTTCTTTTTTTAAATTTAAATTAGTCCAATTCTTTTGGTCTAAGAGATCTTGTTAATCCCCAACATTATGATGTATAACTAGATATGGCATCCTAGCTAGAATATACATCAGTACTTGTAACACCGCCCCAGACCAAGGGCTTTAACTAAGACGACAAGGGAGCCTTCCTTTCAGGAAGCATAATAACACAAACTACACGAGTAGTTCCTCCTGAATGATTGTAGCGGGCCAATTGCGCGGTAGAGATCGCGCGGTAACTCAATATTCCAAATGAGCTGAGGCTTTCCAGCCTGACAGGAAGTGAGGCATCAGTGTATACAGGAAGACAATCCAAACTACACGAGTAGTTCTTCCTCCTGAACTACTCGAGTAGTTCTATGTGCGACAGAAAACGCGCACCAACTAATTATTCTTAACAAGCGCCGGCTGATTCAACTGCCGAGGCGGTGTATAAGAAGAGTCGGTCTACCGCCCTGCTTCATTCGTGACCGGAGAGACGCGAGGTAGCAGGGAGGCCGGAATACACTCTCAAGGTAAGCGATCCCGCTGGTAGGGCTAAACTAGGGACTCCGCCAAGGTTTAACACCCGTTGCGGCAATGAACTACCCCAAAACACAGTTCATTAAAAAGTGTAAAACTTTAAAGAGTGAGGCAACTCTGGGCGTTTAGGCTTAAGGAACAGTATAACCAATTTAAGCGGTGAATAGTATGTTGCCACTAGAGGCCAGTTACAAAGTAAATAATTCTTGTTTGGCCCAACCTAATACGACCTGCAAACACGCGTCAATACGTGCAAATACTTGCGAAGAATGGCATGCGAGGAATTGTAATGATAAATAGGGCGCTAAAAAGAGTTTTAACCGATAGAGCTAACTAGCACCTTGAATATAAATTTTAAAAAAAAGTGTAAATTAATACTATGCACCTCTCTATCTAGCCTGGTGATACAACATACCCAGCGTGGAGATATATCATCCCCTCGCAGCAAGTTATTCCCTGCGACGTGATACCAGATTTTGGACTACTATTTCAAAAAATTATATATGCCTGGGTAAGTACTTAACCTTCAGGACCTAACCTCTATGAAAATGTGATATAAGGTAAACCACTAAATAGTGTCCATCAACCTTTCCCTAGATATGACCAGTGAGCAATGAATAATCGGTGGCTACCTGCACTCTCCTACTTTGCTTCCTAAAGATATAAGGTAACTACAAAAATAATGTAGGGCTTTAGAGACGCCCTTGTATTCCTAATCAGGGACATTACACACTGTATACATTGCCTCTCCTACTATATAGGACGCCTGAGGACTCCCACAGAGTACTACTAACTGATGAAAGTAACCTCCAAAGAGATCCATCTGATCAACCTCAGCGGTGTTTAATATTTAAACATACACCAGTAATACCAAATTCGTTTAAGGTAACCGCACAAATTACATCTATCAGATACTCTTACAATATTAGTAGAGACATCATATATTGGATTTACTGTTTTTGCCATAATACAGGACTCTCACAGAGACTTACCAATTGATGAAGGTAGCCTCCACAGAGTTCGCATTTGAACCATCTCATCTGTGTTAAAACTAAAGAATACACCATGAAGACTAATTGTTAAGGTAATTCTGCATATCGTATTCATGTCTTAGCAATAATCCCCATGATGACTTGAGATGATTAATATAAATATTCTCTAAAAACTTTTAGAATTACCATACCATCCAAAGGAACGTGCCACCACAAGGTTGGATGTCACAACACAAACATAGAACCCAACAGAGAGGATCTTGTCTTCTCTTTCCTAAGGTATCAGTACAACTCCATCGTAATGGGTTTTGTAGCGGCAGGAAAGTAACAATCCCTTACGTGCTCCAGTAACTAATTAAAAAAAACTGGCCGTAATATCCCTGTAGAGATGGGCTACCCCCACTCCAGTCGCT
Organism: Lissotriton helveticus; assembly: GCF_964261635.1. Taxonomy (NCBI): domain Eukaryota; kingdom Metazoa; phylum Chordata; class Amphibia; order Caudata; family Salamandridae; genus Lissotriton; species Lissotriton helveticus. The sequence continues at coordinate 1,396,419,947 of NC_136063.1, read as the reverse complement.
GGGCTTGCGTAAAATGTATAAACCATAGCCAACTTGGTCCCCCCCCCCCTTTTTTTTTCCCAAGTCCATACCACATGCTTAATAAAAGAGGCGGAAATGTGCCCATCTTTGTTAAATGAAACTCTCGACACTGTACTTGTCAGTCAATCATGCTAGATAACGTGGGTCCTTCTTGTAATGATGTGAATGTGTGAACAAAATGGTGATCAAAATGTAATAGATCCTTTGCTAAATAAGATGTTTCTTCTTTTAGAAACCCTGTCCTGATGAAGGTCAAATCCTAGATACCGAAACGCTGCGTCGACAACTTGTGTTCTTGTGTTTTTTAAATTATTTCCCTGTACCCATGTACATTTCGAAGTACATTTTTATGTTTTTTAAACTGGCATTATATATTAATTTTTGTATACTGTGAATTAAAATTTTGTGCAAGTACATACACCTTGTGTTTTGAATTGTGTCTCTGAAATTTTCCCTCATTATTTGTGATTTATTTTTCATGTGGTTATGGCATCTGCTGGCCGATTGGCTTTCCCCTCCCTCCCCCTTACCCTATCGTCAATCTAATTGGTGAACCTCCCTCTCTGCCTTATCTATAGGCCAACTAGGGACTACTTGTGAGTTGTAACAAGCAAATGCATTACACATAAGCCTGACTACTCTTACAGGCTACCAAGGGGGTGAGCAGGGGTTATCTTCAACATGTAACTCCCTTGCCCTGACTAGAGTGGTGGTTTCTGCCTGGCTTAGGCGCATGCCCTGGCCAACCAGAAATCTCATTCCTAACAAATTCATCCATCATCACAGTAAGCCTATATTCATTATTGGCTCTTCCAAAAGAACCTTCATATGTACAGTCGAGGGGAAACTTCTACTTGATTGCAGGGCCAGACTGGGAACCAAAACCGGCCCTGGCAAAGTGCTCACCGCCCCCCTCCCCCCTGCCCCCCGGGGTTTAGGGGGGCCGCTGAGCTCTTTGCCAGGGCCGGTTTTCGGCCGATTTTGCTGCAAAAACAGCCCTGTAACAAAAACGGCCCCCAGGGCCCCGAAACCTGCCCCCACCCATGAGGCGTACCAGGGGATTGCCCGGTGTCCGATACGGCCAGTCCGGCTCTGCTTGATTGGTTGCCTGGAGCAGTATCCCCTGGCGTAGATACCGCTTCATGTATTTACAGGTTTTCTGGTGTCTTCGGCACCAGAATTATCAGGCCCTTGAACTCCAGACCAGATAATTTCATCCCCGGAGACCCCAGACTCGGAGACCTTTATGAAACTGTGGGGGCTTCAAGCAGCTGCTGCGCCTGGTTCCTTTCCCTCATACTTCAGCTCAAAGAGGAATGAAAGCCCCCCACCCTCCGCCCCCAAGCTAAAGTGAAAGCGTCTCTGCCCTTCCGCTTCCTCTGCCCCGGGCAGATAAGAAAAAAGTCCTGTAACATTTAATACCTGTTCCTAGCAGGTGGTAAATTTGTGTGGGTTTGAGTCCCGTTATTCGATCTGTAAGGGGGGAGTAAAATTCCCCATTTCAGGGGGTAAACTGGTAATCCCTGTGATCTCGTGAGGCGAAACCGCTGTTATGTTACATTCGGCCCTGATACCACTCCGCCGAAATAACAACGCCAATGTTAGGGTGACCAGACGTCAGGGCTCGAGTCGGGGTACCACGCAGGTGGACGGCGTCCCCCCACTTTTTTTACCGGGAGTTCGATAACTGGAGCAAATGCAGTCACACATTCATGCTTTGGCCTCTCTGGGGCGAGATCGGAGCCCATTCAGAAGGATGCTCACGCGCTGGCTTCTCTGATGCAATCACATCTAAGAGGTGAGCGAGGGGAGGCAATGAGTCTGATGGTGCAAGCCACCTTTCGTGACATCACGTCCTGTCGTGACGTCAGCGTCCCCCCCATTTTTTTTTTTTAGGACTTGTTCCCTGCCAGACGTCCCAGATTTGCCCGGACAGTCCCGGGTTTTCACTGGCTGTCCCAGCAGATTTCGCTAATTTTGGCTCATATCCCGGTTTTTAGAGGGGGTCGCATGAGGAACATTGAGTGTCACTTTTTTGGGTGTTATAAAGCTGTGCTAGTGAGCAGCTTTTATAAGTAAGTAGATTAATTAATATGTGTGATGTTGGTTGTAGAAATTACATTTTATTTATTTTCTTAATGCCTTTTCTGTGATCTTATGTTGATGAAAACTGTCATTCTGCACCATTCTGTTGATGAAAAATTGTAGTCCTATTTTCCTAAAATGTCCCGGTTTTTGGTTCTCAAGATCTGGCCACTCTAGCCAATGTGCTTTGTTTATTTAACGTTTCCCTTTTCAAAATCCCACTTGAAATATCACCGACTTAAGTTTTTTTTTTCGCTCGTATTTTTCCAACCTTAAAACTGCTGTTTTGAGAGAGACAGGGTGACTCGTGATCTGTCTTAAAGCGACAGAGCAATCTTCTTCGGCTATGAAAGGCGGATGCGTTGTCCCGTCAGCGTCGCTGCACGAGGCTGAATGTAGCAGTCAGCTGAGCCAGATGAATACAATGCTGTGAACATACTGGAGTCAATTCAATCAAACATCTGACTGCAGCAAGACAGAAGGCCTTTCTCTTTAACAAAACAGGACGGCGGGGTTTCCCGGCCAACACGAGTTGACAGTAAAATGCACGTTTAAATTGATTTTTTTTAATTTTGTTACAGTTATGTTTCAAACAGATGCAAATAGTCAGTCCTCAATAGTCTCGGGTGACTTTTGTTTAAGGAGTGTGGCCTCTTTCTATAATTATTTAGTTGTGCCTTGATGTCAAACACGATTTTTTAAAATGAGGTTTCATATTATGGAGAAGGTATTCTCATCCGCAATGAAAGAGCAGTCGAGGTTTGCTTATTTGCGTGTTTCCTCTAGAAATTATGGTTAAAATTTGCTATGTATATTGATGTGGACAGGGTTCATTTGCAAACTGAAAACATTGGGTGTTAAAGTTGGAGCAAGCCATGTAGCTGTACATGAGCGCTATAGGAAAACGAAATGGAAACTATTATTTATCGAGTTATATCATTATTTTAGCGACATTCTACAAAGCGGCATTAAGCTACTACACAACCTTATATTGTGTTACAAAAAAGACCCATTAATGGCAATGTGAAGGTTGTGCAAATAATGCTTATCAGAACTTCAAAAATATGTAGCATATAGGTAAACTAGTTCTTTTAAAGTATGTATTGGTAGCCATGCCTCAACTGTTTAGGATTCCAGAGTGTTTTGTTATCCTGTGCCCTTAGGTGGGGACTTGTAGAAAGAAGGGTTGGATTGGGATTCAAAATAGGCCAGGGTACCCAAAAAAAAGTGGCCCACATTTGCGGATCGCGCATTTCCGCAAAACACTGCTTCAGTGTTTTAAGTATTATGAATAGAAGGAGGGATTCCCTAAAAGAGGAGTGTTTTCTTAATTTCACTGAGTTAAAGAAAATGTATATGTTGCCAGGACTCTTTTTGCATGGATCACTTCACAATAGTGAACCACACCTGAATATAAGTGAGGCCACTTCTGCTCAGTCCCCCTGCCCAATCTGCATTAATTAATGGGCAGACCCAGCAAGAGACTGGTAACGACACCACCACCTTGTTGATAATATGGAGGTAATTAGAGGCCTACCTACCTCAAGAAAGGCTGCTCAGCCTGGCAGCATCTGAACGGTAGATACACAGTCCAAATCGGCCACCACGCTGGCCACAAGGGCGTCCCACATCTACAGCTCAGATACCAGCCCATTGCCCACGTGCCCGCCTTACCAATTCGACCCTGGTACAAAGCTCATATCTAGCGGTGTAGCTTCAGGGGAGTGTTTGGGGAGAGACACCCCTCAAATAAATGAATTCTTGGCTTGGTAGTTGAGTCTGGGGGCCCCACAGTCGAGTCTGCTAGGGCTGTGTGTTTTTTTCGTGCATCAAGAATAAATAAAAACAAACAGTGATCTTTGATCATGTAAAATAGGACCTCCTTTTCTTTATCATCGCATATAGGAGCACTTTTAATTATACAAGTTCAAGACGTGCGCTGTACAAGCACCTGTTGTGTTTGATTTATTAGACTATAATGCGGCTCCATCTATAATAAGAATCTAGGTCATGATTAGGGTTAAAATGACTACTGAGTAGCCTCTTAGTTTACTAATGGCAATGAAGTGGGGGGGGGGGGGGGCGATCCAGTAATGCTTCTTAATTCATGTTTAAAAACTGTCTATGCTGTGGTATAATCTAATATATTAAGATTAAATAATTTCGCTTATTAAAGAGATACACTTTTTACATCTGGCGTTAACCAAGACCTTTCGATTGTCCTAAAATATGTATAATATACTTACATATTGAGGCTTTCAGCCACCTCTCTTTATCAATTGGTCTGTTGTTGTGTCATTCACATTTTGCATCCACCCATCACAGCATATAGTGTGAGGCAGTGCGCCAGCCTACTTAAGCTATTGGGGAACTTCAATTTGAGTAACATCATTTTTCTCTCTCAGAAGGAACACAGCCATACACAAGCTAGTTCCCTTCAGTGACAGTGTTTTTATTTTTACTTAATAATTACTTTAGTGTTGCCTTTGTGTTTAAAGCCTACTGTGACAGCAGGATGCTTCTGATGCACATTCTGTCTTGCTTAGATCCTATCTCCTCAAATGCTGTTGTAAATTCCTTTTGGAGTGTTTTGCTTTTCTGACTGCTGCTATTTCACAGCATACCAGATTGTGTTAATTTGAAACTGTTTTGTATTAAATTATACTGTTTACTTTTTTCTTTCTCTTCTATTTTCTTTTTCCTTCTTTCTTTCATAATTTATTTCCTGCCTTTCTACTTCTTTCTTTCTTCCATCCTTTCATTTTTCTTTCTTTTTCTTTCTCTTTCCTTTCATTCATGCCTTCTTTCATTCTTTTTTACTTATCTCCTTCTCTCATTCCTTCTCTTTTTTGCGCTTTCTTTTTTGTGTATTCTTTCTTTTTCTTATCCTCTTTTTTCTTTCCTTCTTTCATACTCACTGTGCTGCTCTCTTTCATTCTATAATTCCTCTTTCTCTCTTTCTTTAACTTTCCTTCATTCTTCCTGTCCCTTTTTCTTTCCTTCTCTTTCCTTCTTTCATTCCTTCGTTCTTTCCATCCTTCTTGCCCTCTTTTTCCATCTCTCACTCTTTCCTTATTTTTCCTTTTTTTCATCCTTTACTCTTGAATTTTTTCTTTCTTTCATTTCTCGCTTTCCTTCTTTCTTTCTTTCTTTCTTTCTTTCTTTCTTTCTTTCTTTCTTCTTTCTTTCTTTTTTTCTTTCTTTCTTACTTTCTTTCCTTTCTTTCTTTCCTTTCTTTCCTTTCTTCCTTCCCTGTGTTCTTTAGTAGTACGTTTTTTCTTTCTTGCCTTCTTTCTTTCCTTCTTTCTTGCCTTCTTTCTGCCTTCTTTCTTTCTTTCTAGCAAGAGGCTTCTGGCCAATGCCAGACTGATTGAACGTTTGTGGTCTGTGCTTACCAAGACCTTTTGATTTTACCAAAACATATGTGCATAGGGTTTCAGTCAGTCTTCATCCATTAGTCTATGGTTGGTGTCATTCACATTGGCTGACTTCATGCCCTTTCACAAGGAACACAGCCACGCAAAAAGTAGTTCCCTTCAGTACCAGGGAGCACTATGTAATATGTGGTTTTTATGAGACCCCAAAACTTTTTTGCTTGTAGCAAATTATATGTCTTAGATTGATGAGGGCCCATGCATGCAGTGAAAATATATTTAAAATAATTGATCCCAGGGGAGGAATCACTTATTTTTGTGGCCATTGTGTTGTAGTTGACTGTAGTCAAGAGTTTTCAGACAGAACTAGCATGTCCAGGTGAGATGAATGGGGTGTACGTTTGGTGTGTTACACCTACTAAATGCATTCTTTGCTTGGTAGTTGGGTCTAGGGGTCATGAGGGGTTTACTATGTCTGTGTCGGTTTTTCCCGTCGTTCTCATTCCCCTAAGAGCTTTTAACTTGTTCATTTTTGGGAGCGGAAACTTATATGTGTATAATGATTGCATCAAGAGAAGTACTCCTTGAATGCATGCAAATGTTCTACTTTTGGGAATTCACAAACATTGGCACAAGTATGATTGGAAAGTTGCACCAGTCCCAGACTTTCAGGCATACTACTAGCAATCAAACACCTAAAAGTTAATTGGATGAATGCTTGCTAATAGTCTAACCAATGGCAATCGCTTAGGGTAGTATTTCAATGCATCAATTTTTGTGCACCGTGCCACTCTAGACGGAGGCCCATCTAGTGCAAATCAATACTCACCCTTCTACTCATGGAAACAATCTATACCGAATCTTGGTCATCTCAACCCTCCTCCCTATAGCCCACTGCTTTTTAGTTGGGAGATTTGAGGTTCACCCCCCCTCCTCCGAATCTCACTGACTAAGCTATGTTCCTGCTCATATCTGGACGATCCAGCAATCAGAACAAGCCATAGGATATGCCTATACATCCATCTAGCCACCATCAACCCTCCTAAACCAATCCAATCATTATTAAGAGGAATGCAACTGATGTAAGTAGAGATCTGCCTTCCTTGACTACAAACGGTACTTTAAAGTACCATGAAATCTGGCTGCTTCCAAGTTGTGGAACTTGCTCCCTCACTCCATTTCCAGTCTACAATCCCATATTCCATTTTGTAAGCCCCATAAAAGTTGGCATTCCACTCTTTATGGATAGGTAGTAGGTTTAATCTGGTTTTACCTTTCTTCTTCTTCATTATCTTCCTAGACTAACTGCTGTTTGCGCCTTCACCCCTTTGGGCACTTGCTGTGCTTTAAAAATCTTTATCATTCATTCATTCTCTACATGAATGATGTGTATCATGGATGCCTCCTCTAGTGCAATCCATCCTTGGGAGCTCTCTCATGCCCCTACCATTTGCTTCAAGATTATTCAAACGCTCTATCTTGACTGCTGTATCCAGCACAATACTTCAACAAGGTCCTTCAGAGTTAGTCACAGCAAGTGATTACTATAAACTGTGCCCTCTCTAACTCTCATTGTTTCTTCCTTAATTCACAGTCTTAAGGACTGCAACCCAAAAGAGGATACGAGCACCACTCTGGTTAATCACCCACAACAAAAAACACTTTCCACAAAGACCTGACTACAGTAGAACACCATTCAAACCAAGCACTACACTACAAGGTCACATAATGCACTTCTGATCTGGGGTTGAAAACACTATAAAAATACAATTACAATTACTATGCACTTGTAATGCATGGGAATGTGCAGAAGTCTATGGGCCTATGCTGACATGCCCATTAAACTCATTTTCTAAAAAGAAAACCAAAACATTTGCATGGGTAATGTAACTAGCTTTCTTTTTTGGACTTTATCTGGGTTACCCCAACAAAACAAAATTAAATCTTTACTATTGACTAGTCAGTTGAAAAAGAACTGTGTGTTTCAGTGAACTGAATCTAAAGTATACAGCAATTTGTTTCCCATCTGCTGTGTTGAAGAAGGTGCATTTGTATTTATGATTCTGCATTAAATCATGAAGCATCTTATTATGTGTAAGTGCAATCATTAGACGGTCATCAATTTCATTCATCATTAACTGTAGCAGTAAGTACCAGGAGGTTTCTAATGATTTTAGTGACTATATTAGTACTTTACAAAAAATGTACAGAAAATTCATTAGTCATGACTGTGCCGAAATCACAAAAGCATTTATGAGTACATAAAGCAGTGCCAGAAAAGTGCTCTTTTACATTCTCTCACAGGCCTTTGTAAACTGGCATCGAAACTTCCAACTCCACATTAGTAAAAGTGCAAAGAGGCCCTAGCAGGGTCAGATTGGTCTCGTGGGGGATTCGGGTGTTTTCTCGAGAAGCATGAAGGGTGGGGGTCGGTTTTGCAGCTGTGGGGAGTGTTTTGCTACAGGAGGCCGGTTTTGCAGCAGTGCTGAATATTGTCCCCCAGTAGCAAAAGCAGCAGTGCACCCTCTTCTCCACCCCCCAGTCCACAGGTGAGAGGGTATAGTCCCGCAAAATTGCCAGGGCTGCTTTGTGTTTCCACTTCTCTCTATTTGTGCTAAGTGTCTATGACTGTTTCTTGAATATTCACATTTGAGATGCTTTGGGGACATTCTATGTCCACTTCAAAGTACAAAAAGGGAAGGGAATTTGAGGATGGGGAGACAATGTTGCCACCCTAATACTATCTTAAAGTTCTTAGTGAGAGCAGGAAAGGTGGTATAAAGGTTATCCGAAAAAAATCTATAAAAATGCTCAGAGGATAAAAGTGGTTGAAAGTGTAAGGTAAGTACATTTTGCAATGGCAAGGTCACTTGACAGGATTAAGCAGATAGCGGGGACAACATCAGTGCCCTAAGACTATTTAAAAGTGCTGGGAGGAAACCAAAGGGAAGGGGTTTTGGTGTCATCCTAAGGGTCCTCCAAAATGCTGAGTGATGCAGGAAAGGTAAAGTAATGAAATGTGCTGCACCAGGACATTTCAAAGTGTTCAAAGTGCAGTATTGCCACACTAAGGGACCGATTACGATGGTGGGAAGACTTGAGTCCGCCCGCCATCGTAGCGGGTTCGGGACCGCCTGACTGGGAGGCGGCGCTGCCGCACTCCAAATCAAGTTGCGACAAATCATTAATCAATTATTTTTAAATTAATTCCCAACATTTACTACTATAAACCCCACAACTCACACATCAAAATTATTACACAATTGGCATATTTAAATATTAATTAATTATTTAGCATTAATTAACACACATTTAATTAATTATAAATAAATTCCCTCCCACCATATTCCCCTGTAAAGGCCACCACCAATTTCGTAAAACATGAGACAATTCACATATTTAATTAACAAGTAATTATTTAATATCAATTAATAAGCAAAATATAAAAAATTATAAAACATAAGCGACACAATTAACACTATAAAATAAAATTAATTAAATATTTTATTGAAAATAATAATAAATGTATTAAAATTAAATTACATCCCACCCTACTCCCCTATCAACCCACAACCCTCTCCTAAAAAAATAACAAAATTAACATAATTACCAGTTAATTAATAATAATTAACAACCAATTAATAAATATTTGATAATAAATTAATGAACACAATACACAATATAAAATATAAAATCATTCATTATTAATCAATAAAATATATTTAATTACTTGCCACCTTGCTCCCTTATCAACCCACAACACACTCCTAAAAACAATGACACAATTAGCATAGTTACCAATTAATTAATAATAATTAACAGCCAAATAATAAATAATTAATAATAAATTATTTCCCAATAGACAATATAAAAATAACTAAATAATAATTAATAACATATATTAATAAAGTAATTATAATTAAATTACTTCCCACCCTACTCCCCTATCAACCCACAACCAGCTCCTAAACAAATGACACCATTAACATAATTACCAATTAATTAATCATAATTAACAACCAATTATGACATCATTAACAATACATTAATTACCACAATTACCAATATAAAATAAAAAAGAAATAAATATTAATACAAAATAATATTCAATGTATTATAATTAAATTACTTCCCACCTTTCTCCTCTATAAACCCACAACCCCCTACAGAACTCAAATGCAAAATAAAATTAATAACTACTAAAAAATGAACACGTATGTTAAAAAACAAAAGATATACTTTCACACAAAAAACAGAGCACATACATTTAAAATACATACTAAAATACATAATACTACCTAAAATAACGATATTCTTAAGCACAATATTTTTGCAAACTATATTAATGACTTCGATATTTAAAAAAATGATATTTCTCACCTTAAACTCGATATTCTTGCTGTCGATATTTCTGTTCCTCGATATTTCAAAGTCGATATTATTGCAAGTGGACATTTGAAACTTGATATTCTGACTCTATACCTATACAACAACATACTTCCCTTTCCTGCATTCATTTAGTCTTCCATGTACTCATTCGCACTAATGCATCTATTGATCATTCACCTACACAACCTAGCATTACTTTTCCACCTGTGTAAATGCCCATCTGAACGCAGGTGGTCTGTGATAGATATGTGGTAGCGTATGTGTTTTTCTATAGTTGTGTTTGTCCCTCTGTGTGTGTTGCTTGCATCTAAATGGGTGGCTTAAGGATGTGCGTGTTTGTGCATCCCAGAGTTCTTGTGGCTGTATTTTTATGTGTGTTTCTGTGTATTTGTGGTTGTATGCTATGCACTGTCTTTTTCTAATGCCTAGACTATTTTTATTTGCTTGCTTTGGCGTTTTATGAGCGAAGCTCTCACAAATACTACATTGCCTGACTTTCTTCCCTCCAAGAGGATAAATCAGCTATCAATAGTCATTTATTTTTTTAAACATCCTGCAAGCATGCAATGTGGAATGACTTTGGCAGCTAAATAGGCTATTGGCACCACGCAAGTACCCATTCTGTGCATAGTAAACAGATCTTACCACAAAATCACACGGAAACACCTACAATATGTTCTAAACTACTTTTAATAAGCAGACAATGGTGGTTTCTACCCACCAATACCCACTGAAAAACTCCTCTCCAATTACACCTTTAATTTACCTTTTCCAAACAGAATCTCTTGGCCAGAACCTTCTCACACTCGTGTGCACTAAACAGCCAGCTCAGCTTCTTAGAACTCCAGCTAAAAGTTAGTTTAAACATGAGACCAGTCCTTTTCACATCATTACATTATAACTATCCTCATAGCTCAGTTAAAAATGGCAAAGTCCTTCTATATCTCATCTTATTCTGGACAAGATTGAGTGAGAGAATGAACGGGTGTGCCCTGTTATCGCAATCCCTGAGAGGGTGGAGAGTGTTGTGCGTGATGCTGATGATCCATGGTCCCAAGCATAATTCTGTTCCTGAGCAGAATCCCTGCAATACCTGAGCTTTGGGTTTGCACCGGTCCCTCGTGACCTGAAGGACCCTTTTTAGTGCACTGTCTTCTAAGCGCTTTATTGCATTTATTTCTTCAACATTCAATATCTCGAATTCTACTTGATCGATTTTGAACCTGTTTTACTCTATCACTAGTGTAGGGATCGATTGATTCTTTATGTTCATCAACCCTCGATGCAGGGAAATTTGGACTCATGTTTTCTGATCCTCTGCATTCTATTCCTTGAGTTAATTGTTTTGTGCATGTTGCACCGACTCAAATTTATTCGTAGATTTGGCTTTATGCTGATTCCAATGTATTTTTACACCCTTGTCTCGAGGTGTCTTTATGTCCAGTTATGTTTGCTTTGTAATAAATTAACTAACCTTACATAGTTTTGTGTGGTTATTATATGTCCAGAGAAATTCCTGTTGAATTGATTGGCGTTATTAACTATTTTCTCCCCTCTACGCTTACATTCTACTAAAAAGAACCTTCGAATTGTGATTCTAGAACAGTTTCAGAACTTATCTGTCTGGCCCTTTCAGTTGGCAGCAGAGTAGGATGGTTGGCACATGAAGCGAGGGGAGAATCCAGAAATAGTCTAGATAAGAGGAAACCTAGAACCCCAGTGCCCCAAAATAGAGCCCAATGACATGAATGGAGAATGACGTAATTCAGTGGAGACGAACGTAGTTTGATGGTGCAGCGAGATCAGCAGCTAACGGAGGAGTGAGTATCAATAGGGTGTGTTGTGTGTTATATTGCGGTAATAAATTGAATGTGAGATGTCTGGTGGAGTTGGTGTGAGAGTCGAATGAATCTGGTTATGGGCCAGGCGTGGCCAAGGATTTGAGTTTCAGGTCCCGAAGTGGCCTAAGATCCCGGGATATACTAAATGGTTTAGAAAACACAGAGGTCATTGTGATTGTCTGACTGAAGAATTGAGGAGTGCTCGTGAGACGCCATCGACTGTTCCACCTAAGACAGGGAACAGTGCGTGATTGGGCTGTATGGAAACCGTTTAGTGGACCTTGTGTACAGAAGTGAGCTATACGTGTGTTGGCTTGTGTGAATGTTCTTGGATAACTAATCCTATTGATCCTTTTAGATGGCCGACATTTACAGAGTTTAAGACGAATGTGTGATTGAATGTGTATGGGGAAGTTGTGAAGGAGGGTGACCTGCTGCGAGGAGTAAAGGTAATGTCCAAGTGTGCCGCGCTGTGATAGGTCTGTTGGTGTAATGGCACACTGGGATTGGTTGGTAGTCATTAGGAAGTTGTGGCTGGGAAATATTGTTTTGTTGTAAAAATTGGATAACCTGTAATTGAACCATGCAATGTTTTAGGGTGTTGCTGGATCTTTTCAGGGGTGATCAGGGGGTTGTTACTTGAGTGGATGAAGAAGCGCCACTGAGGATACTCCAGCACACTATATGGCAACAAAAATAGCGCTCCATACTGTAAGTTGGCTTCAAAATTGGAACAAAATCACTGAAAAAGAGGGGGAATTGTCATTTGCATGATTTAGTTCATTTCGGTTGGACTTGTTGCACCAGTTGAGAGGAGTGATATTTGCGCAGCAACCTTTACCTAGACCAACACAGTTTGAGGCGTTAGATGCATGGATATGGGCAGCATATGCAAAGAAAAAGGAAATGTGCCAAGGGAAGATGAGAAAAGCTTTGAGGACATGTAAGATACTATTGAAGGAATTGCACCCAATGCTGGTGGGAGAGGGAGCTTCTCTGAATCGGAATTGAAGGGAAAATGGAAATAGTGCTAGTGATACCGACGACAGTTTGTTGGATGGGTTGTTATCGGAGTGTCCTCCACCTTACAATCCACACTCAGAGGAGGGAAGGCGAGAACTGGCAAATACCGGGAATGCGGAAAGTGTGTCAGCGTCTCAAACAGGTCCTAATGCGGGAGTTGTGGGAAGGATATCCGCAGGAGGAGGGGGGACAGGAGTGTCCGCCTTAGAAGGTATGGAAGAAAGCGTAGTCAGTGCTGCCTCACGGTTACCGGAAGCTCTTACAGTACCAGTCACCATTGGTCCCATTGTCCTTATGTATGACCAGAGCTCAGTGGGATCCCTTACTCAGCGACAGTCCATTTAGGCGGAAGGAACTGGATTGGGAAGGGCAGGGAATACGAATGGGAGCCATCCATCTCTAGTGCCTAAGGAATCTAGTACCCCTTTACCAGCCACTGCTGATCCTTTGGGAAAATGCATTGGTTCTAGTACTATGCGATCCATACCCATTGAAAGCACTAGCTCAGGCTTTAGTATGTGGAATACACTAGTAAGGGGACCGGTGGTTGCAAATTCAGAAACAAGTGAAAGTCAGGGGGCTGCCGGAAATCAACATGTTTTGGATGCTACAGATTTAGATACTTGTTTGAGCGATCACAATAACAGTAAAGAAGGTCAGAACAGTACATCGAGTCAGGGAACCATCAAGGCTGCAGTAAAGGCGAAATTATTGGATGTGGTGAGGTTTAAGGCTGAGGTTGGCAAGATTATTAGTGGGAATCTACCTTTGGAGAGGATAGAGACCTATTAGCCAAATGATCTGTTGTTTATAGCGAAAGAAGTCACCCACAAGGCAAGACGGGCACCCAAGAAGTTGTCAAAACTAGCCCACAGGTAAGAGGTAGACTTATCTCTAACATACATGCTACAGGGAAATCATATGCTTAATTATAGTGACCAGGAGCTGGAGGAAAAGAGAGTGACGGGATTGAAAACATACATGCAAGAGTAGGTTGTAGGAATATGGGCTTGGAGTGTGCTTGATACACAAGAGGAAAGGTGGCCTAAGAAGAAGAGTGTTAGAAAAGTGACAGGGGAAACACCACCTCCAGGAGGGGGAACGCCAGGAGTTATGGGGTATCCACTGTGAGAGGTGCCTGGAGGAGGCTATGTGCATGTACCTTGGAATAGAGGAGACCTAGCTACATCCACAAATGATTTTTCTAGGTTGGATGAGAAACCTGCTGAATGGTACAAGCAAGTCTATCGCTTTGTTAAAATCTTCAAAGTGTTGTCGATTGACTTAAATACTTTGTTTGAAATTGTGATCCCTAGTGATCCATGGTCTGCATGTAAAATCACTATAGATTGGCCTGCTGCTGAGCCAGAGAGGGATCCTGTAACTCATGGTTCTTCGCCTTTGGTAATGAAAAAGTACAATCAGGTGATCACATGGTTGCAGTCCAAAATAGCCCCACAAGACTTCGATTTGGTCAAATAGATCTAACGGCCCAGGAACCTAAAGAGTCATTGCATGCCTATTATGAGAGGCTCTTGCAAGCTTTCAAGCACTACAAAGTGGGTTAGATAAGCTCAACCCCAAAGACATGGGGCAATTTGTCTCAAAATGTGTGACAGGATTGAGGCCGAAAATCAGCCTCATGAACCAGCAACATTTGATCTGCTGGCAAAATAAGTTGGTGGATGAAATTCTTCGGTGTACCAGATGTTGCAGTGATGAGGTGGATTCCAAGCATAGGAGGATAAAGGAAAAGCTAATGCCTATCCAAATTTGAAATGCACAAAAGAGAGAGCAGGTGCAGGCAACAGGAGGGACAGTAGGTCATAATCAAGGGAATGTTCAATGAGGGGTTCAGGGCACACAAGGTTCTGCTGGACAAGGAAAGGGGAGAGGTATCCTCATAGATCCCACATTGAGGGTAGATGTTGCTGAAAAGGACAACTGCCTGTAATCTTGTCACAAGAGATATTGGAAGTACGGCAGTCACTTAAATGCAGTGAATCAGGTGCAGGAGGGAGAACTCGGGCAAGTGGCAGATGCGGTAAATCAGTTATCGACGGGGATAAGGCCAAGATCCATATATGCAGGAGGGAATCAGAATCAGTTAGTGCAAGTGCTGCAACCTTCTAGAAACTCACATAGCAATTGAATGTACCATCAGATGTCCTTTGTGAAAGCGCTAGATGGATTTGATCAGGACCCGTCCCAATGACGGTGCCTGAGGGGGGAGTAAGACAGTACTCTTGGAGCAATCTTAGAGGTAGACCACAATGGACCATATGTAGAAGCAGACGTAGATGGTCATCCCATTACATTTTTGCTTGATACTGGTGCTACCCATTCTACTGGGAGATCTGCAGTAGTCCCAAACCTACCCCTCTTTGGAAATCAATCCCAGTTGTAGGAGTTGCCAACAAAAGAATGACAAACCCTTTGATGGAGGAGGTGCTGGTGAAGATCGGAACCTTCCAGGACCCTCACCAGTTCATGGTGTGTGATCGAGGGCATGATCTCTTATGTAAACTGAACTGTACCATCGATTATACACCAAAGAGAATTGAGGTGCAGACTAATGATTTTCCAGCCTCAATAACTTAGCGTTAGCGCTCTGCTCAGAATCATTCAGAACTTCGCGGAGCATGGAGTGTGAAAAACTCTGCAAACTCCGCGAACGGAGCGTTGTTCACCATCCATGCTTAATAAGGTGCCTCTGACCAAACATCAGTACTGTCTGACTGAAGTTCATACTTGAGTCATCGAATTGAGAATGGCAAGAGGAAGGGATCCCCAGAGAGATTGGAGGTGATCATGGAAATGAATCTTCCGACTACCCAGAAGAGTTCACAATGTTTTTGGGAATGGTTGGCTACTGCCGACAATGGATTCCAAATTTCTCTTTGATGGCAAAGCCTTTACAGATGCTGACCCACAAGGATGTGAGTGATCCGGTACCTTGGAATAACGATTGCTTACTTGCCTTCTTGGAGTTGAGAGAGTGCCTTTGTCACTCTTCAGCTTTAGGAATGCCTTATTACAACAAAGTATTTTCGCTGTTCTGCCATGAAAATGAAGGTTGTGCTCTTTCTGTACACACCCAGAAACATTGAGGTGCCTGTAGACCAGTGCCCTATTTCTCAGCTACATTATATCCTGTAGCTTCAGCGTTGCCCAGCAGTCTCAAATCCATTGCTGCAACAGGTGTCAGTATTGAGTGATGTGAAAGCATTGTGATGGGTCATCCACTTACTGTATATGTACCATACTCAGTTGAACTCCTGATGACGAGGACCAAAACACAGCATTTGACTGATAACAGGCTGGCAAGATATGAACAAGTTCTGCTTACCGCAGAAAATGTAACCTTAAAGCGCTGTTCTGTGTTAAACCCAGCTACCTTGTTGCCTGTTCCAAATGCTGATGAGGAAGATTGTGAAGACCATGACTGTCTATATGTTACTAAGCTTTGCACGAAACGGGGACCTGACATTGTTAATGAACCATTGTCTGATCCTGACCCAGTCCTTTTTGTTTATGGTTCATGTCTAAGGAACAATGAAGGTAGTCTGAGAGCAGCATTTGCTGTCTGAACCATCTTTGGAGTTGTGAAAGCGGCTTGTTTACAGGGAGAACACTCCGCACAAGTGGCCGAGATCATTGCCTTGACCTGTGCATGCCTTGTGCCTGAGCAGATCTGGGTCACCATCTATACCCATAGCCAGTCTGGTTTCGGTAGAGAGGGTTTCTATTGTCATCAGGAACTCCCATTAGGAATGGGGAATATGTGAGACAGCTATTGGAAGCCTTGCAGTTGCCAAAGGAAGTGGCAGTCCTAAAGTGTGCTGCACACGAAAAGGGAGATGATTTTGTCACCATAGGAAACTATTACATAGATTTAGTTGCTCGCTTTTGTGCCATAAACGCATGCATTTTCAATGGGGAATATGTTGCCGAGAGTACAGAGAAGACCAAATTCAGCATGATGCTAGCTGTTGCAGACACATGGGCTGAAGTTAGGTGATTACAATTGGAAGCAACAGATCAGAAACAAGCAGGTTGAATTAGAGCAGGCTGTGAGAAGGGAGAAGATGACATTTGGGTTTCAACTGATGGTAGAGCATTGTTACCAGACTATTTACTGAACCCAATGGCAAGGCAGGTTCATGGAGCAGCTCATATAGGAAGAGACGCTATGGTGAGGTTGTTCAGGTAGACTTGGTTTAATCCAAGATTCTATGTGATTGCAGAGGCAACATGTCATCGGTGTGTTACATGCCAACTAATGAATGCTGGGAACAAAACTGTTGTTGCCTTGAGCCACACTGGGAGATTGATGGGTCCTTTCAATCGGATTAAATCAGACTTTGTTGAGATGCCTGTATGTAATGGATTGAGATACATTCTGATTGTTGTGTGCATATTTTCTCGGTGGGTGGAAGCTTATCCAACTAGAAGGTGTGATGGCTGCACAGAAGCAAAATTACCGTTGAGGGAGCTTATACAGCACTTTGGATTTCCAACGACATTGGAGTTGGATAGGGAAACACATTTCCACAGCAAGATCGTGAAGCTGTTGTGTACTGCCTTGAGTGTGGATCAGAGACTACATTGTAGTTACAGGCCAGAGGCATCAGGAATTGTGGAGCAGATTAATGTGATGCTAAAGGTGAGGCTAGCAAAAGTGTGTACTTCAACATCTTTGATACGGGCCTACGCATCGCCCTAGGTCCTAATCAGCATGTGCAGCATTTCTGATAGAAGAACTGGGCCATCTCCGCATGAGATCCTCATGGGAAGGGCGATGTGCTTGCCTGCAGCGCCATCCACATCAAACAGATGGCATGCCTTAATCCTACACTACTGCAAAGGATTGGCTGAAGTGGTTCGTTCTGTGTCTCACCAGGTAGGAGTGTCGACTGCAAAAACATCAAAAGACCTCTGTCACGACCTGTGCATCGGATATTGGGAGCTGGTCTGAAAGCACGTAAGAAAGAACTCTCTTGACTCACGGTGGTATGGACCATACCAGGTGATATTGGTGATGAATACCCCTGTGAAGTGTAGAAGAGTGCCGAACTGGATACATGCCTCACATACCCAACAAGTCTCAGGGCCCTCTGATGAAACTGCTACTCTCCCAGAAGTGATTCCATCCATGATCACAAGGTCACCGGAGAGGGTAAGCCAAGCTGTGGGGGTTCCTGAAGAGGCTGGATACCCACCAGATCAAGCTGAAGGTGGTCAAGCAGGACACAACCCAGGTATTTACACTGATGGAGAGTGTAACATTGCGAGGGGTATAGAGTCTGACTCAGCAGAATAGACTGGTGTGGGAATTTGTTGTGTGTAGTTAAGGAAGAAAGAGGTCATGAATATGTTGTGGCCTGTGAGACAGAAGAGAAGAAATTTGAGACTTGCATCTGAGACAGAGCTTGCACCAATAAATTAATGATCTGATCTGATCTGAGTGAGTCTGAACAAGCTCAAGGAAGTGTGAGGAATTAAGGAGAACAAGAGTGTCATGTCAGCGATACTCCTCTCTCGAGTGGACTTATCTAGCTACAAATGCCGGGCGGAGAGAGATCAGAGACTTTGATACTGATTGTCGAGATCCTGCCGAGAGTTCCTAGAATAGAGGCAAATGCAATCTTGTCATTGACTGTGACTTATCCACCAAGGTTCGGGGTTTACAGACTGATTTTGGAAGACATCAAACTTCCAAGCTTTGGAAATCAGCCACCTCCTCAGGAGATTGCAGCATTCAGAGCTGAACTGTTACAGCGGGTCATTGATGAGATTGGCTCTGATCTCATATGAATGTAAATTAAACTTTGAACTGTATATAAAATATTGCTTAAAAGAAGATAACCTAGGCACACGTGGAAGAAGAATAAAAGTAGGGATGTATCCTCTCAAAGGAAAAAGAGGGTTAAGGAAGTCTTCCAAGCTGTTTAAATAGTGTGCCAAAGACTGCTGTGAGGATTTTAAAATCTAAAAACAAGTGTCTCAAAGACTTTGTTGCCAGTACACAAGATGTGGAGGAAAGAGACTTTGGGTATATATACAAACCCCTATCGCCAAGGGAATGTCAATTGTTAGGGCGTTACTGTAGCGATAGGGGCTTTGCCTTATTTACAAGGCAGCGTTGAACCACTTAAAGTGGCTTAACGCTGCCTTGTAAGTAAGGCCCCCTCTCACACTATGCTTAGCGTGAAAGGGGTGGGCAGTTGGTGTTGAGGTGGGCATTCCACCGCAATACCCATTGATTTTGACGCTGCCACCTCTTTACAAGGGTGGCGTAAATGGAAGGCAGCACCAAAATTAAGACCAGGGTAAACCTGGTCTTAACTTGGCAAAATGAGAAGAAATGCTTTATTTCTCCCCATTTTTGCTTTTTCCATGTGTTCTGGCTTGTGCAGCACACATGCAAAAAGCTAAACGCCTTGGATTGTTTATGTGTAGGAAGGTGTCACTTCCTGCACATAAACAATCTTTAAAAAAAAACATTTTGTAACTTCCATGTGTGCTTTATTAAGCAGCACACATAGTAGTGACACAAAGACATCTAAAGATTCTCTATGTGCAGGAAGTGACACCTTCCTGGCAAATAAACAATCTTCGCCTGCACGCAGACACCCTTGCACTATGGTGCAAGGGTGCCTGCATTGACGGTAGGCAGCTAAGTGTAGCACAGGTAGAAACGCAAGGCTGAACCATATTCTTGTAAATAGGGTGCAGCCTTGCGTTTCTGAAGTGGCGAATTAAGTAATGGCTAACGCCTCACTCTGCCACTTCTTTGTACATATGCTCCTCTGTGTGTTAATTCTCTTACAGCTACAATCCAAGCCACTTTGAAAATGGGGTCTGGAAATTCCATTCGGAGGCTCAAATGTATTACAGGTACACTTATTGTAAGAGTAATCTTAGTGATAGCTGAAGTCATTATTGAATCCATTTTAAGCGCCCACAAAACTGAGTTACAGGGAGTGAGGGTACATGGGACATCCACACCTACCACTGCTGCCTCTAAAGAGGGTACATCAGGATCTGATAGAGGCTTAATCGAGCAAACTTGTCACTTTTTGCATGTAGATTTGTCTAAAGGTGATTACATGCTGAATGCTTATGCTAAGTTGCTGTATGAATACTGGAATACTACAGATGTGAGAGACTGTTACGTGTGTATGCAGTTGCCTGCTTTGGTCGAGTAGGGTATCCAGTACCATCACCTGCCCTTGATGTATAGTATTAGTTGTAGTTTTCTCCTAAGCATGTTTTACGGAAAGGGTCATTACGAGTACTACTTCTCAAATTATGATTTGGTACTTTCAGAAGTTCCAGTCTACAAACATCTGAACAAATATGATTATTACAAGCAAGAAGAGAGAATGGGAAAGCATTTTGTACCCACAGTAACCTAGACACAACGTAACTTGCATACTAACTGACATAGAAAGGAAATTTGTAGATCCAGTAGAAGGTTGACAAAGGGGCCTAACCGTTAAGCTAAACAGTAGGAAAGAAAACTTTGAATGGACAAAGGAGGTATTAGGCAAACGCAAGGAGATGATGGACAGCGTGCTGAAACATTTCAGAAACACTCACCCCCAGTCACAGATCTGGGTTTAATCCATCATCGTTCTTTAGCTCACTTCGCCACCCCAGTTCAGACCAAGCTATATGCAAATCAGTCTTGAGCCTTTGCCTCATGGGAACAGTTCAGTGCGAACTGCCAAGCCAGGTCTTCCCTGGACTGGAAACAAGCATCCTGGGACTGGTTTTGGGGTCACACCCCTCATCAGCCAGGCTAGCTTGAATCCAGTGTCAAAATGAGCAAGGCACCCGAGTCTGGGCATACCCTGCCAACTACTTGTGGACAAAGCAAACACAAGGAGATAATGGAGGGAGTGCTGAATCTTTTCAGACACTCACCCCCAGTCACAGATCGGGATTGAATCTATCATCGTTCTTTAGCTCACCTTGCCACCCCAGTTCAGACCAAGCTATATGCAAATCAATCTTAACCCTGTGCCTCATGGGAACAGTCCAGCCTGAACTGCTAAGCCAGGTCTTCACTGGACCGGAAACAAGCATCCTTGGACCAGTTTTGGGGTAAGACCCTTCATCAGCTAGGCTAGCTTGAATCCAGTGGCAAGGCAGAATTAGCTCATAAGGCTAAGGGAAGTTATGATCCTATAGCTCTTGATTGAGAAATACGAGGCAAGCTTTGCATTCAACAGGTACAGACCCGTTATGACACTATTTTTGTGGGACAGAGTGTGTGCGATCACATCTTCTTGATTGATGCTTCTTCAAAGAAGTTCCTCCAAGAAGCAGAACAAGTGGTGCCAGGAGTTTATTTTGTGTGGGAAGAATGCATATATTCGGCTTCCGAACAATTGGTATGGCACTTGGTATGGTACTTGTTATGGAAAGATAAACTATGTGGAGGATCTGGAGAGTTTGGAGGGAAAGTTGAACCATAGAGAGAAACGTGGATTAAGTGTTGTTGAGATTGTGGGAGTTATATTTGGTGTGATGATACCCAGCTTGGGCCTGGTGTTGAATGACAGCAAGATTAGAAGTTTATCTACCATAGTGGATAAGTTGTCGGTTAACACAGCTCACTCATTGTTGCTCATAGATGGAGAGATGGTTTCGATAAGGGTTATGGTTATGCAGAATCGTCTTGCTTTATATGTGTTATTGGCAAAAGAGGGTGGAGTCTGTTGTATGCTGACGGTCCAACAGTGCTGCACTTACATTCCTGATAAGAGTAAAGATCTAAGGAGATACATATGTAACATCACTGAAATACACAATGGGATACATGACTTTGCAACTGAGGGAATTTAGGATAAGATTGGAAGAGGGTTTGGAACAGTTGGAAGTTGGTTTGCTAGCCTAGGAAAGGGATATATCTTGAAGCCAATAATATTGATTGTGGTCTGTGTTATCATCTTGGTAAGTATGGTAAGAGCATACAAATGGCACAAGTTAAAGCAATTGGAGAATTCCCTATGGGAGAGAGAAAGAAGGGTGGAAAGACTGCAGGACAGTCATTAAGAGTACCTTAAGTGGTTGGCGGAATTCAGACAGAGGAGACTAACATCGACATCTGTTTAGATCGGTCCACTGTACAGGGAATTAAAGAGTTTGTAATGACACAGGTCATCAGAGGGGGGAATGATGTAGGGGAAATTCCATTTAATTTGTAGGGGTACATTATAATCACATGTGTAGAGCGCACCCGCATATAATCCTTTGTCGTGTTAACAGGCAGTGTTATGATTTTGAAATGTAATAACGTAAAACATGATTTATTTAGGCCATTGAATAGTAACTTGAAGAATTAATGCAGAAATTGAATGAAACTAGCAGAAAACATTAACGTGAAGAACTTGTGTTGTGCAACTGACAATCATTCATTATTAAATCTGTTTATTAATCATGTCATTTTACATGTAGATAGAAATGTTAATCGAATGTGTCTTATTTCCCTTGCAATTTGCGAAGCTCATATGCTATTTTTCTTATGTTATCTGAATCTTGTAGGCCTGAAATGCAATTTCCAGGAAGCTCTTGCTTTAGAATTAACAGTTTGAACTCCATCTGTGCTCTGGATTTCGTTTTTTCTCACGTTTGTGTTGCTGGTGGAAGAAGTGCCCTTGTTAGCTAGAATAATGTCTTTGTTTTAATAGTCAGGCAAGGAGAGAAGGGGATACATTGCGAGCTAAAGCCGATAAAGGAGAATTTTTGTTACGTTTCCCACCGGAGAAGGCCTGGCAATCAAGGTCAACATGTTACAGTTTAGGAACATTGCCATCCCATGAAAAAGTACCTATGAGATCATGGTCGGAGTGGAAGGCGTGACTTGCAAGGACTCTTGGGAAGATACCTGTAATATTGAACTTTGCAAGTAAGGAAAGCTCCCACTTCTTCTTTGCCTTTAGAGAGAGAGCATTTCAGAACGAGCTCTGCCTTGATAGCTTTATGCTATTCAACCCATCGAAGGTGGAGCAACTTCTTAGGAAGACTCCACATGCTCACACCTTTGATTTCTTTCCCTGAGGGTGCTTAAGTAAGTATGTCACTTTAGCGCTAGTGTAGGGATAGTTTGATGCTTTATTTTTATCAACCCTCGATGCAGGGAATTTTGGACTCATGCTTTCCGATTCTCTGCATCGTCTTCCTTGAGTTAATTGTTTTGTGAATTTTGCACCGACTCAACTTTATTAGCTGATTTGGCTTTATGCTGGTTCCAATGTATTTTTGCACCCTTGTCTTGAGGTGTCTTCATGTCCATTTATTTTTGGCTTTGTAATAAATTAACTAACCTTACATAGTTGTCTATGGTTAATAGGTTTCCAGAGAAATTCCTGTTCAATTAATTGTCGTTATTAACTATTTTCTCCCCTTTACGCTTACATGCTGATAAAAACAAACCATCGGATTGGGATTTTAGAACAGGTCCAGAAAGTATGGGCACGCCCTTTCAAATACACGGTCACACCAGCACCTTTCCTACAAACCACTTATATCCTTGGTGCATAGCTCCTTCATATGAAAGAGATCACCAAAGGAGTGCAAAAAATACACATGTAGTCATAAATATCTTCTTTCTGATTATCATTGCAAGCTAGAAAAACTTAGCAGAAGAGAGAAAAGCAACATTATGCTTTTCTTTAAACTGCATCTGTAATTATGCTCTGTGACCTGACCTGCCTTCCCCATCAGCTGCTGGTTCTGGCAGGGGCATTGTGACATCAGACCTCAATTGTAATAATTTATTACAGTTGAGGTCTGGAATCGTCTTTATATTAGGTGACTGGGTGTACCACAAGTGACCTGTTAGAAAAAAATTAGAGATGGATTTTCATACAGGTGTTGCACATTCTATGTAGTTATATAAAATAGCATTATACATAGAAATATAGATGTGTAATGGTGAATTGCGGGGATGTTTGTCACTGCCGTTTCTGAGTGACATCAAATAGACAACAAGATGTCTGTAAAGTCACTCAGAATCCTAAGGTGAAAAATCAATAATTTCATGTTATAATTCGCCCCCAAAACCATATGTCCCAGCTTTTACCTGCTTCGCAGTGGCAGCGAAGTAAAACGAGAGCCATACATAACATGGCCTCTGTTATGTATCTATGTGCCAAAAGTAAAAATAAAAATCTTATTTGCTACCATTGACCAATCTCCACCATCCACCCTCCTTGCCTTCCTTCTCCCTCCTGCATCTGTGCTGTCTGCTTTTATTCAAATGAGACCAGCAGAGCTGCACTAACAGCCTCTCAGAGAGCCCTGCCAGTCTGGCCTGGAAGACCTTTATGATGTAGCATGGGTAACAAGGTTTGTTATCAACTGTTGCTACATCACAGCTGTGAGTTATGCCATTTAGAAACTGAAATAAATGATAGAGGCTCTCTATGAGAGTCATACTTAACAAGGAAATAGTAAATGCTTGCCCTCCAAGTCTTAGTTAAACTCATCCACCAAACTGTAAACCAGAGGAGACTGCCTTTCTGAGTTACCAACTTCACTGACTATGCCCCACGTGTCCCCTCCTTATCATGGCGACGAGTGTGTCCTTGAAGCAGGCTTCTGCATTTATTGCAGCACTTGCGGTCTATAATCTCTGATTAGACACATGGCCAGTCTTGGTTCCAGAGAAGTGGACTGCTATCTCATGATAACTCATTGCTCTGCAGTGAGTAATACTTTCCTTGTGTCCAAACAAAGGAGTCATTCTTTTTTATCAACAAAGGCCAATGCTGGCAATTGTGAGCTTAGTGCAAGAGAGGCAAAAACGATCCAGAAATGAAGAAACAAGCCACATTTGTATTGCATTAATCACAAACTTTCCAGCAGTAACAATTTAACGAAATAGAATGAGTAAAGTACATTATGTTCAAAGTACCATAACATTTCAGATAGCATGAATCTGAAAATAGATTTAACGTTAAAAATCCATAAGTTAAAGTAGGAAAAGTATTGTGTAATGCATTACGCTGTTGAAAAGCTATGTGTTGACGTATGCTTTGTGTATTGTACTTTACTGGGTACATTAATCTACCATTCACTTCATCTGTGTCTTAGAAAGAAACATTTGTTTTCTTCACTGCAGGGTTTTTCGCTTTGAAATACTGTGAGAAGGCTTGACATATGCAGCACTGTTTCTGCATTCTAGCAATGTAACCTGTTTTCTGAGTTCATATTTTACTGAATTTCCTTCGTGCTATTGTCTTCATTGGTCTCGTCCAAAGTCAGAGTGCAACCACTTTCAATTTACTACAGGACTGAATATGTATACGGCCTTAAAAATAACTCATTTTATTATGTTAGCTTCATTATCTGAATAATGACTTAAACGTACATGGCACTTATTGACAGACCCTTCTCTGGATAATAAGCACTACAAACATAAAGAAGTGAATGCAAGGAATGGGAATTCTAAATTCCGTTTTGTGGTTGTGGTCAAGTTTATCAATATTTGCCAATGTATTGTTGGTGGCAAACGATGTAAACAGCTTAGTAATTAATAAAATAATATGTTAATTGCTGAATGGTTATTAACAGGCACTCAAACAACACATCAAAGAACTAGACAAAATAAAACTTATAAGAAAGTAAAGGCCAGATGTATCAAGCACATATCCGGCCGCAAACGGCCCAAATCACCAAATTGGGACGCTTGCAACTGGAAAAATGCATGTATCGTTCCCAAATTGTGATTTAGTAACATGTTACCGAATCGCAGTTTGGAATTGCGAATACATAACAATTCGGCATTAGGAAGGGGCTTGTTTAGGGCTACCTTTCCTAATACTGAATCGCAGTGGTATTTAAGAATGGTTAGTGACCGAACTGCGATTGCTTAACATTCGCATTTTACCACCTACTTTTAGTAGGTGGAAACCCATTCGCAAATGGGAAGGGGTCACCAAGGGAGCCCGTCCCCTTTGTGAATAATCATAAAAGCGTTTTTTAGGTGCAGGCGATGGCCCCATAGACCACTGCCTGTTCTTAAAAAATGAATAGCAAACTTTTTGTTTTATTTTTTTTTAGCACAACCTTCTAAGGAAAACGGACTGCATTTAAAAAAAAGAGTACTTTATTTAAAAGCAATCACATACATGGTGGTATGCTGACCCCAGCAGGCCACCATCCCTGTGATTTTGGTGATTCAAATTGCGTCCGACCTCATTATTATACATGAGGTAGGGCCACTAGGAATTGCTAAATGAAACTCTATCAGGTATATGCATCAATGTAGGCTTTTGCGATTCCTTAATTGCGATTATGAAGGAATCGCAATTAAGGAATTGCAAAAGCCTTTGCATGTAGGAATCGCTATAAAATGAGCGATTCCAAAACATTACTTAATTGCGACTCGCCAATTGCGACTTGCAATTAAGGAATGGTTTCCCATTCATTCTAATGGGTCTACAGGCTCATAGGAATGAATGGGAGATTGCATGCGCAATTTGCGAGTACCAATAGGTACTCGCAAATTGCGCATGCAATTTCAAGGGTGCAAGGGTGGCAAAAGGACACCCTGTTGCACCCCTGAAATTGCTCTGTGCACACATGTTGCACACACATATGCCCAATTGGGCACGTGTGTGTATAACCCACAACTTTGAAAAATGCATTTTAGTGCATCTTTCAAAGTTTTTGCAAATTACTATCAAGATCAACTTGATGGGAATTTGCGCCCCCTAGTAGCGAAGTCGCTATTCTAAAGTGGTACTTGCATTGCAATTAAGGAATCGCAAATTGTGATTCCTTAAATGCAATCGCAATTTGAGAAATCACAATTAATTGGAAATTCTCAAACTGCGAGTGCCTTGAACCTTGATGCATCGCAAATGCATTCTTTGCCGTTGCAAACGGCCGATTTTTGCAAATCGCACCATTTGCGTTCGCAAAAATGGTTGATGCATGTCCCTGTATGAGTTTCATACATTAGGAATAACAATTACCTAATTGCAATAGCAAAGAATTGCAATTGGGTATCTGTATTCCCAATATTGATACATCTGGCCCAAAGTGGACTCAAAGTAGACAATATATAAAAGTAAATCGAAGGCAGTCTACATAACCAAGGGACCATTCGCAGGATCTTAAAAATATAGAATCTGACATAAACAATGATTGAAATCTCTTTGATATTTTGCAGGAGGGGATTTCACAGATATGTTGGTGCACTACTTTTCTATACACTGTGATGGATCATTACAGATACACTTTAAAAATCTGTTGATGAGCTCTAACTAGACATGAAAGCAGTATTAAGCATAAACTGTCAATTGTCTGTGTGAGAAAGTGCCATCTATCTTGCCTTGGTATGCCCCCACTTTTTTTTGAACTGCTGATGTACTTTGACTGAGTGTGCCCTTGGTCCCTGCCAACCAGGTACCCAGGGCCTGTGTTCCTTCCCTACAAAGAAAAGCTATGCTGAAACAAAACACCCAATTGGCATCTCTGGCCACCTGTCAGCCGCTAGTAAATGATACCCTAGGTACCCAGGGCATGGTGGCCAGAGAAGACCTCTGAGGGCTGCAGCACTTATTGTGCCACCCTCAGCGACCCTGTACCCTGGCACCCACACACTGCCTTTGCAGGCTGAGTGCCTAAGTACAGAACTAAAGCAAGAGTCGACATGGCACACATGCCTGTGTGCCATGCCCACAGAACTCACTGTCCTGGCATACTTCAGTCACCCCTCTAGCTGGGTGCCCTATGCCAGAGGTGAGGGCACCGGGGCATGAACCCTGTGCCCCTACAGTACACAGGGCCATTCCTGGGCAATGTAAGTGCAGTGATGCCATTTAAGAGTAAATGGTGCTGTGGAGGTCGTCATTACGAACTCCACAGCACCATAATGGCTACACTGAAGACTGACAAGTTTGGCTCCAAGCTTCTCAGCACATTAAACCTGCACTGATGCCAGTGTGATTTAATGTAAAATGCACGAGAGGGCACCTTAGAGATGCCCTCCAAAACCCGAACCTACAATCCACATCTGGGCTGAGTGGCTGCAGAGGCTGCCACACATCAAGTAACAACAAGCATTAGAAATGCAATCGGGCTCGGATTTTTTGAGTTTGAGCTAATGGCATTGTAAATGCCAATGTATTGTTGCTATGTGTTATGGAGTGTGTTCATGTTGTGTGTACTGCCAGTGATCTCCTTGTGAGTGTGAGAATATTGCACCGTTACTGCCTGTGATGTCCTTCTTGTGAGTGTGAGGAGCTTGCACCTCTGCTGCCTGTGGTCTCCTTGTGAGTGCAAGAAGATTGCACTGCTGCTGCCTGTGATGTCGTTCTTGTGAGTGTGAGAAGCTTGCACCACTGCTGCTTGTGATGTCCTTGTGAGTGGGAGAAGCTTGCACCTCAGCTGCCTGTGGTCTCCTTGTGAGTGTAAGAAGCTTGCACAGCTGCTGCCTGTGATGTCCTTCGTGCGAGTGTGAGAAGCTTGCACCGCTGCTGCCTGTGAGTATGAGAAGATTGCATTGAGCATCTCTGTGCTGTGCCTGTTCTTTGTAAGGGACTCTTGCTCTGTTGCTGCTGCTGCCTTGGCACAGTACCTGCTGTGAGTGTGTAAGGGAAGCTTGCACCACTGCTGCTTGTGATGTCGTTCTTGCGAGTGTGAGAAGCTTGCACCTCTGCTGCCTGTGGTCTCCTTGTGAGTGTAAGAAGCTTGCACTGCTGCTGCCTGTGATGTCGTTCTTGTGAGTGTGAGAAGCTTGCACCGCTGCTGCTTGTGATGTCCTTCTTGTGAGTGGGAGAAGCTTGCACCTCAGCTGCCTGTGGTCTCCTTGTGAGTGTAAGAAGCTTGCACAGCTGCTGCCTGTGATGTCCTTCTTGTGAGTGTGAGAAACTTGCACCGCTGCTGCCTGTGAGTATGAGAAGATTGCATTGTGCATCTCTGTGCTGTTCCTGTTCTTTGTAAGGGACTCTTGCTCTGTTGCTGCTGCTGCCTTGGCACAGTACCTGCTGTCAGTGTGTAAGGGAAGCTTGCACCACTGCTGCTTGTGATGTATTTCTTGCGAGTGTGAGAAGCTTGTACCTCTGCTGCTTGTGGTCTCCTTGTGAGTGTAAGAAGCTTGCACTGCTGCTGCCTGTGATGTCGTTCTTGTGAGTGTGAGAAGCTTGCACCGCTGCTGCTTGTGATGTCCTTCTTGTGAGTGGGACAAGCTTGCACCTCAGCTGCCTGTGGTCTCCTTGTGAGTGTAAGATGCTTGCACAGCTGCTGCCTGTGATGTACTACTCACTACTCTACTCTACTCACTACTCTGCACTCACTACTCACTACTCTGCACTCACTACTCACTACTCTACTCACTACTCTAGTCACTACTCTGCACTCACTACTCTACTCACTACTCTACTCACTACTCACTACTCTACTCACTACTCTACTGACTACTCTACTCACTAGTCTACTCAGTACTCACTACTAGAGCAAGGCATAGCCTCTGACCCTTATAATGCTAATGCAAACAACAGGCCAAAACACAAAATGACAGTTACTAAAAGACATTTTTAAACTAACACCATAAATAAAAACAGAGGCACGCCTAGTCCCCACTAGCATGTCAAGAGAGCACAATCAAACCAATGTAACACAGCTTAGCAATCAGTCCTCAGCGCTTTGGAATACATTTATAGACCCAGGAAAACAGCCTGGACCTGAATGAGATCACATACTCGGGAAAGATGGAGGGGTTCACCCATCACTGAGCTGGGCAGGTGGCCTCTGGCCTGAGTGAATGAAAGCCTGCCTTCGTTTCATAGGTCTGAAAACACAGCTGCTGCTTGGAAACTACTGTGTCCTTGGTACCCCAGGTGCACAAGCCATTCGACGTGATTCTCCTGGGCTTTCTGTCACTCACAGAACATTGACTGTCTTTGCAATGGTGTCTCAAACCCTCTACAAGAAGTTTGTTTCCAACTTTTTCCACCTTTTAAAGTGATGAAGTTTGCATGCTATACACGTTCGTAAATGATCCTCAGTGAGGATTGATATAAGTGTATCGTGTACACAAGGTCAAAGCTTCTAAGATTCCTAAATATTAAGAGCCATAGGAAGTGGAATGGATTTCTGCGCGTGCGCGAGAGCCTCGGGGCTAATCTGCTATAATTTAGCCGCATGTCTCACAATTCGCAGGCAGTATGCTCCTCCGTTACAAACGTGTGTCTAAATATTAGCTGCTTAAAATACTGAAAAGTGGATTCCCAGTAATATTTCATGTATACCTGTCCACGATTCTGACAGGCATAAATGACACCCTGATAAACGCACAGCTGTGTGCCACTTCTTTCGTCCCCACCTGCAAGGGATGTCGTGTGCCAGATTAATTGGTGCAGAGAGCTCTTGTGTGCCGAACACATGCTAAGAGCGATAACATAACAACGGTTATCACCCTGCCTGCTGACGCAGCTTCCCAAACATGCTTTGTTCAGGTGACATTCGTGTTTTACATTATGCATCCGGTTTTCAGCTCAAGTCACTGCTCACCAGCGTTCTATAGTCAATGGCGATTAACGTGGCTAGAAACCAGGTGACAGGAGCACTGAGTTCACAAGTGTAAGGCTAATAACCTGCAGGGCCTGTGCGCACAATCAAGAGCACGTGTAGGTGTATCAATATTAAACAAACCACCAAATTATATTGTTTTCTAGATGTGCATCCATGTTGGAATTAAGAAGGGTTCCGTTTTACTATGTCATGGGGTTTACCTACGAGTGAACTTCAGGTATCACTGCATTTTTCTTCACCTTCTAGGGTGTGGCAAATCGGTTTGCACTGCTGGTGAATGACACACTAAAATTCAGGTCCTTTGACCCTTGTCACTCGCCGCTGCGGCTCGCTCAGCAGATGCCTCCCGCCTCTGGGGCCGCCCCAGCCGGTCGCTGGCATCGGCCCTCATCTATAAAGCCGCGTTTCGTTAAATGTTTACACGTTTCAGTGGCAGAGATGAGCGTGTTTAGATTTCCAAGTGGCGCTTTGACAGGGGCGCGGGCAGAGAAGAAGCCGCCAGGAGCGCCTCAGCTGAGACTCACATGCCGAGGAGTCACGGTATTTATCACTCTTGTCGCTTCCGGTCCTAAAACCCGACGGAGGCTGCAATGCTCGCTCCCGGATCCGCAGCCGAGCCCAAGGCTGATAAGACTGGCTGCATCGTACTGCCTATAATCACGAAAGCTACGTTTAACATAATACGCCTGGGTTTGCACCCATGAATCTACTGCCCCCTAGTGGTCCGTATCTGAGACCCTGGGAAAAGGTAAGAACAAGGAACAGCGCGTGCCCAAGCTCTAACCACACTGGTCCCCACATCACACTGATGCCGGGGCCCTCGTTCACCTCAGATTTCTAAAATGCAGTTCCGAGCAGTGAAAAACAACTGCGTCGAGTGTGCTGACACCTGAGCACGGCCTTTTGGTGCTGTAAAAGTAGATAGTTACTGAGTTTTAAAGTGGTTAAGAATATACGGATTACATTCTATACCCACCCGTCTGTGGTTCCCTACACTTCTGAAACACGGGCTGGATTTACTCACATACATGCAACACAGTGCTGTCGCATAGCGGGGGGTGAGCCAGAGAGCTGCAGAGCAGCTCCCCGGGCCGGCAGGAAGGAGCCGCACACGGCGTCTATGCCTGTGTGCACGTGAGGAGGACGCGCGCCAGACAAACACACTGCTAGATGGTGAACGCGTGCACACCATCTGGAATGCATTACACGGCCACCCTGACAGCTCCTAATTATAATTAATGTACTTCTTTGCGCGAGCACGAACGAAATATGCCCAAAATGGCGGAACAAAACTACATTTACCCTATCACTTGAAGCCTATTAAAACGACAACACAACGAAGACGAATCACTGGCCAGATGACAGAACACGCTAAGGAATGTGTGGAATTTGTCTCGGCCAAAGCCCTAGGAGATACTTCTTTTTTTTCTTCTTTAACATTAGTTCTCAAACTCCTCCCACTTTCAGTGGGGAGGAGTCCGAGCCCTAAAAAGGAGCCAAGAGGAAACGGAAAGGTATATAAGGGATCGCCCTCCACTCTAAGCAATCAATCTACAACAAGATCCCTATACCTGGGACAATTAATAAATTTAACAGACATGAGTATAAATAACTCAGGTTGTATTTTTTCAAACATACCAGAGTAGACCCCTGCTATCTATCGCAGTGGGGTATAGATCCTCTAATGTCTTATTGTCCCCATAAACTATTGTTCCAAACAGGTTACGGAGTTCTCAACTCAAACAGTGTCGAGGACAATGTCCAACAAATGTCTGCCTTCTTTACCGGCAGTACATGTATCCACACTCAACCACATGTGCACAAAACTAAGAAAAAATGTGTGGTGGAGCGGAAGGCACCTCACGGGCGAACAACCCTCGGGGATGTTGGCAGATGTTACCAACTCAATGCCCCTTTCTCATCATCGGTTGCCTTCCAGTCCCAAAAAGAAAACAAACTAGGTACAACACATAAAATGAAATGCGTGTAAAGGTGCAAAATAAAGAGTTTTACAACATTAACTCATAAAGGACAGAGTGACATAAAATCAACAGACACACCCACTCAATTACTTTATTCTTCGTTTTAGTGTGTACTGATGAGTTAAAAAAGTAGGTTGGTAGCTTAATATCGCCTACCAGTACCTGATACCGACATGTTTCACTGCCCCAATAATTTCGGCAGATTCATCAGGGTATTCAACACTCGGTCACTGCACCAATTTTTGGAACATCCTTTCTGGACACCCAGGCCAGCATGGGCATCTCATACCGGCTGACCGAATCACACTCCGATTCGCTTAAAAACGATTGAGATATCAATCGTACATTACGGAACCAGGACCATGTATCCTGGGATGATACATGGTCCTGGTTCCGTAATGTACGATTGATATCTCGTTAACTCATCAGTACACACTAAAACGAAGAATAAAGTAATTGAGTGGGTGTGTCTGTTGATTTTATGTCACTCTGTCCTTTATGAGTTAATGTTGTAAAACTCTTTATTTTGCACCTTTACACGCATTTCATTTTATGTGTTGTACCTAGTTTGTTTTCTTTTTGGGACTGGAAGGCAACCGATGATGAGAAAGGGGAATTGAGTTGGTAACATCTGCCAACATCCCCGAGGGTTGTTCGCCCGTGAGGTGCCTTCCGCTCCACCACACATTTTTTCTTAGTTTTGTGCACATGTGGTTGAGTGTGGATACATGTACTGCCGGTAAAGAAGGCAGACATTTGTTGGACATTGTCCTGGACACTGTTTGAGTTGAGAACTCCGTAACCTGTTTGGAACAATAGTTTATGGGGACAATAAGACATTAGAGGATCTATACCCCACTGCGATAGATAGCAGGGGTCTACTCTGGTATGTTTGAAAAAATACAACCTGAGTTATTTATACTCATGTCTGTTAAATTTATTAATTGTCCCAGGTATAGGGATCTTTTTGTAGATTGGCTGCCACACATCAGACATGTTGCTGGACCCCTGGGTGGAGAGCCCCCCGCTCTCCTGGGCCTGCAACAATGCACATCCTGGGCGAGGTGACATGTCTCCTCCCCCAGGATGGACAGGGGGAAGCTTCAAAGGCATACCGCCTCTGAGAGCTTCTCCAGACCATTTGCTGTACCCAGCAACCAGCCCCCCTCCAGGCCTACCCCCACCCTGGTGAGAAGACTGGTGGGAAAAACTACGTCAGGAAGGGGCGTGTGCCAACCTGTGCCAACTCCACCCCTCAGGTGAAGGAGGCGAGGTGAAGCACGACCCCGGACCCCGGCCATCTTGTAGATGGGGAGTCCTGCCCAATCCCAGCTAGGCTCCTGTCCCCCTCCCACCGAAGAGGAGCAGGCTAGGGGGTGTACTCACCCCAGGACAGGGACCCATTGGTCCCTGCCCTTGCCCTACCTATAACGCCCCTAAATTCAGTATTTAGGGGCTCCCTGAACCTTCCTTCCTTAGATCCCGATATCAAAAAGAAGAAAGAAGATCAAGAAGAAGAAGACCCGCCGTGCAGCTGCTAACAACAGGACAACAACAACTGACTTGGCCCCAGCCCTACCGGCCTGTTGATCCTGGAAACTGCTCCTGCCTAAACCCGGCGACCTCCGCGGACAGCAACCTTGGGACACCCAGAGGACCTGCCTGCCTTGACCCTCTCAACGATTCAGACTCCCATCAGCAGAGGCTCTGCTGCAATAACCCACCTGGTGCCCACCGGGAAGCTCCGGACCAGCCCACTCTGCACCAGCCGAGCCCGGGTCGGGCCAACCCGAACGAAGACCACGAGGACGTCCCCCCGGCGACTGGGACCCGAAGTCCAGTGCCCAAAGACCCTCCTCGACGAACCAGCCGACGCCTGCTGACTCAGAACCAGGGGCCACCCCAACCGCGACCAGCCGAGGGTAAGCTTTTCTGACACCCAAAGACACCCCTGCACCCGGTGCCCTACAGCCCCCAGTGCCTCCCTTTCGGGTACCTACATGTGCTCCAACATCCCAACTTACCTCTCGAAGTGCTGGTCGCCCCTGGAGAGTCACCGTCCCCAAGCCTGCAGCCTTTGTTCCTTTTTCGAGACCCTCATTGGATAACATTGAGCGCCCGACGGCTCAAAAGCACCCGGCACCCAGCCGCCCGAGTGCCGCTGGCTGTGACCTCTTTGCCCTATCCTACTACCCCCCTTGCCCAGAGCAAGTGACCAGGAGCCCAGCTACCAGAGCCGCGTGGCCTGCTAGCCAGCAGCCACCAACCGAAGGCCCCCTTTCCCTCATTGGATAACATTGGGCCTACCTACCTCTGCACCCGGCCGCCCCTGCGCTGCTGGGACTGAACTAACTGTACTTACCTGACCCTGGGGGACCCGTGAGTCTATGCCCATAACCCTAACTTCACCAACCAAGTACTCACCTGGAAACCGGTAATTCACTTACCTGCCTTTGGATAACATTGACCCATTTTTGACTCGAAAGTTTTCTAAATGTGAAGTTTTGAAAACTGAAAATATTCCTATAAAATCACCCAAAGCCCGAATTCGAAAATACTCACCTGTGATCAGGAGAGAAGCCAGTCCGGTACCTTTCAGCCCAGTACCGAACCGCAAAAGTAATCCCTAGCGGGGTTACTAGTAACCTGCATTTTCTCTATAGGAACCCATTGTCTGCTTTTCTATGAAATTTCTTCTAAGTGTCTACTTTTGAAAACTGCAAATATTCTTTAAAAATCGTATGACATACTGAAACCCAATTACCTACCTGTTTTGAGCTAAGCCCCCAGTGCTGGCCCTAGGAGACTAGTGCTGGGTTACAAAAGTAACGCGATCGTAGTTTACCTGTAACCTGGATTTCCTCCCATTGAATAACATTGTGAGAATCACCTCGAAAAGTTTCTAAGTGTGAACTTTTAAAACAGCTTTATATTCAGGAAAAATCATCACTGTAACTAAAACATTTTTGCTAATCTGGTTTCAGCTTAGACCCCAGGACTGAATCCAAGATCTAGTCCTGGAACTACCAAAGTAATCCATAAAGTGATCAACTGTACTTACCTATGAAAACCCATTGAGCTCAATGCTAGAGTGTGTTTCAGAATTGTATTGCTATTAGCTAACCTGTGATTATTGTGTGTACAAACTTATTGCTTCTCTGCAAAGTATTTACCTGAGAGTACTCGTATCTCGAAAAGTATATTTTTATAACTGTTGGTTCTAAAAATAAAACAACTATATCTAAGGATATAATAACAATTGGCCTGGAGTTCAGTTCTTGAGTGTGTGAACCCTTTTGCTGACTGAGTGTGTACAGCAAATGCTTTACACTGTCCTCTGGTACTGCCTTACTGCTCGACCAAGCTACCACTTTGGAGAGTAAGGTCAGTTCTGACTTTAACCTCTGTTAAACCTTTGGGATTTGTGGACTCTATACACACTGTACTACCTTATTGTCCAGTATATATAGAGCCACCTTCTCACAGTCTGGAATTCCGGCTTCCTCCTCCTCCTTTGGAACCAGTTAGTCTGATATGCAAATATAATTTCCAAATAAAGGCAGTACTTGGTAACAATAATACAGTACATGATTTGTCTTTTTGGGCATTGCCTATATTGCGGTTTGACTATATGCGTTTGGAAACAAACTATTTTCTGCCTAAGGAATGTACATCTTAAAAAAAAAGAACATGGCTTTTGCTGACTATTTTGCTGAGCCAAAATATGAAATACACTCCAACAATGCAAAACCATAAGGGGTCAAGTGGTCAGCCTCATGCAAAACAGAAAAAGAGTTCATATGTCCTAGCAAACTCATACTACTGCTTGCCAATCCTGGCTGGCATAAATTGGCCAAATTATATGCGTAATTTCCTTACTCTTTCGAACAGTGGCCTTGTGAACTCCCTGCTTTCACAGCTTAAGTGGGGTGTTGTTGACAATTATAGTTTTTTAGTAGCCTGTCCTGTCTACAGCACTGCAGACCAAAGCTCCTAAAAAATCAAAAGTAAAGAAAGCAATAACATCGATTACGGGTTATCAACAGCAAAGGAATTAAGAGAAAAAGTGAGGTAATGAAAGGAGGGGAGAGAGGGGAGGAAGGAAGAGCGAAAGGAAGGACATATGAAAATAAGGAAACTGTGGATGAAAGGATAGATGCAAAGTTAAAATGACTGTGGATGGAGGAGTAAAACAAGATTTGCATTGGCGGGTGAAAGAAAGTGGCTGGAATGATGAAAGGCTGTATGAATGTGTGGATGGATGACTGGATGGTTGAATGGAAGGGTATAAGGATAGATTAGTAGATTGATAAAAGAATGGGGAATTGATGGATGGATCGGAAAAGTTGGATGAATGGTTGGACGTGTGAGTGTGAGTTTGGAAGGAAGGATGCAAGACTGTAATGATGTAAGAAAGGATGGATGGAATGCACAAAGGATGGGTGCAAACATGGAAAGATGGAAGGATGCATGAAAAGCTTAAAAGATGGATAGATAGATGGACGGAAGGCAGGATGAAGGAACCTCATCTAGAGCGGGTAGAGTTTGCTCGCTTCAATCACTTGATGGCTTCAGAGAGATTGATCAAAGTGGGGGTAATTGAATTCTCTGGTTACTCCCTTACTTTAGAATCTCTCTGTTGTGGGATGTTTCAATATGTGACTGGCATTCTAAAGCCTCCAATGCCCTTTTCCGTACAAATTCACCATGTTATTTTTTTGTCCTTTGTTTATGTCCCTACTTTGCCCTGATATTTTGGGTCAGTGCCACCAAGAGGTATATTCCACAATACTTGATACTAGGGGTGAGCAAAATGTTTCATTCTGTCTGCTGAATTGGTGGAATTTGTCGACTCCATGCCACTCTTGTAACGCGGAGTTCCGGACAAATTCTACCAATCGTCGCATGGTGTATTTTTTTCCCCACCAGGCTCCGGTTTAATGTAAGCTGTCGAGTGAGATTTGGCATCTCCTAGTGCGATTTTCTAACATGGGCAGTTGGGAGCGGTCACAGTCAGAGGGCTGCTTCTTGTTGAGATTTGCTGCAGCTCAAGTAGATGTTCTACTCGATTGGCAGCAAAATCAACTCGAGCCGCCGTGCACCATTGCGCACTGTATGGTACCGTTCACGTTGGTTTTTAAGTGCTGCATAATTTCCACCTGTTGGCAGAACTCCGTGGACTGTCATTGAATTTTTTATGTAACTCTGCGAAATTCCACAATTCTGCGAGTTTCACCTACCCCTACTTAATACCATTTCCTAACCCTTAACTAATAGTATCATTTTTCTCTCTTGAGGAAGGGTTTTGCCTGAAGGATGGTTCATTTTAGGCATCTGGGAGTGAAAAAAATGCACCCACAAAACTCAATTTGGTCTGAGCAATTGTATAGCGTGTTTTAAAAAAATAGAGTATTTGGATGTACTTGAATTTAAAAACAAGAAAATTATGGCAGCTTATGACTTATATTTCAGTTTTGCCCATTTTCAGGACCATTCTCGTCTGCACCACAACTTGTGCCCATTTTCATACTGCTGATATTTGGATCTTTGTCTGTAAGGGCACATTGCTGACTATCAAGCTCAAGAATAGAAATGGGTAGTGCAAGCATGCCTTAGTAGAGACAATGTGATTTGAACCAAATTTGCTCTTCTACCAATATAACTTTAAAGGCCATGACCTCGAGATCCTGCATGTTTTCCATGGGCTGGTGCCATGCAGCCAGTGTAGAAAACACAGTTTCATAACCACAAATCAGCACAGTGCATCCTCTTTCCACTCCCTGAGCCAGCAGCCGAAAGACAGGAATTGAGAGAAGACATCAGTAACACCACCACTTCCAGTTCCATGTTCAGCACCCACATAGCAGTCAACAGCTCCACCATAATTATCCGTGACAGATACACAGTAATCATGGTGGCTGCACTGCAGGGTCTGAAAGAGATAATCAGTGCCATGTGCATGCATTTGTCATTTGTCATTGGTAGCTCCATTAATCAGCATCACACCCTGGACAGTCTCAGATTCTTGGACTACATCTCATTTTCAAGGTTTTCACCACCATCATGATTTTGGTCTTGTCGGTGTTCACCTCTAGACAGATGGTTTTCATTCAGTTGGTGATTTCAGGCATGCAGGCATTGAACGGGTACTGAGATTCTTGTCCGTAAGGGAGAGAATGAGTTGCGTGTCATTGGTGTAGAAGAGGATGCTGATGTCATGAGAGTGAATGATGCTGGCTAGAGGGATCATGGATGCTTTGAAGAGGGTCTGGCTCAGGAAAGACCCTTATGGAATTCTGCAGATGAGGTCACAAGCATCTGAGGTGTACAGTTCCAGGCAGACTGACTGGGTCCTTTGAGTAATGAACGAGCAGTTTTTCGGAGAGTGTATCCTTGGATTCCAAATTTGGGTAAGTGTTGGATGAGGATGGGGTGGGAGACTTTCAAATGCTGCAGACAGATCCAGGAGGATGAGGGCTGATATGTCTTCTCCATCCAGAGTCATGCAGATGTCAACTGTGGGAGCAAAAAGAGCAGTTTCCATGCGTTGGTTATGTCTGAAACTAGACTGGGTGGTATACAGGAGTTATTGGTTGTTGAGGTATTCAGTGAGATGTCTGTTGATGATTTTCTCTAAGCCTTTGGCCGGGAATGGCAGCAGGGAGATCAGTCAGTAGTTAGCAAGCTTTATTAGAGCTTGCAGAGGGCAGTTGCATGTTTCCAAGCATCTGGGAAGGTTACAGAAGAGGTGTAGGCATTCAGAATGGGTGTGAGTATGGTGCTGATGTTTTGGAATGCTCTGGAGTAGACGCGGTGGGGGTAGGGGTCTAGATCTTATGTTTGAGGTGGGCCAGGGTGTTGGCACAGGAGGTGATACAATTGTTGGAATTTCTGTTGGCTTTGGGGGGGCTGTTGTTTTGCTTGGGTTGGTGGGTGTTGAGAACAGTGTTCCACTCCGTGTCAGTGTTTCTGTTCCAGTTTCAGCATGTTGGCCTAGCAATGGTGAATGCTCAGTGGACTGAGATGTGGATGCTGAACTTGATATGGGTGTGGTCTCTCAAGGGAACTGTTGTGGGCTTGTTGACTCAGATGTTGTGGGAGGTAGTGAAAATAGGGTCCAGGAGGTGTTCAGTGACATGGGTCCCTTTACTTTTTGGATGATGCCCAAGATTCCAAGATCTCCAATCCTTGATTTTGAGTTGGGGTCAGCCTTGCCTTTCAAGGAAAAGTTCAGGTCTCCAAGTAGGATGTGATTGCTAGCATTGAAGATGAATGGTGAGGCAAAATCTGTGATGGTGTCGGTGAAGTTAGTGCAGGGACCCAGTGGGCAGTAGAGGTGAATGATGTTTAGGATGAAGTTGACTGTGATATGGAGCTTGACCAACAGGTGTTCCATGTTGGATGATGGCGCGTCCATGGAAGTTGTGCAGCTGATGGTGTTCTTGTGGATGATGGCTGTAAGACCTGGCATCCTTGGCATGGCTTTTGCCCTGTATTTTTGCCTCTGCCTCCTGTGTTTTTGCTGCATGGTGGACTCTGTTTTTACTGGTCTACTGGCTTTAAGCACGTTGCCACTGCTGATCAGTACCAAAGGGCAAGTGCTCCTTCTGTAAATTGTGAATATGCAATGGTGTTTCCATGATTGGCTTGTTTGACTTACTACTAAGTCCCTAGTACAGTTCACTGTATGTGCCCAGGACCTGTAAGTCAAATATTGCTAGTATGCCTGAAGCACTGATCATGCCACCCACACAGACAGCCGTTCAAAAGGTTCTCAGAACTGCCGTTGCAGTGTCTGTGCGAAGTCTGGTACTGCCATGTTGACCTGGCAAGTGCACCCACCCTAACCTTTTCTTTTCTTACATGTGAGTCACCCCTAAGGTAGGCCCAAGGTACCCCCGTGGGCATGGTGTAGTGTATGAGAAAGGTAGGACATGTCCTGGTGTGTGTAACATGTCCTGATAATGAACTACAGTGAATTTAGTTTTTCACTATTGTAAGGCTATCTGTCCCATAGGATAGAATGGGAGTCTATTTATAACATCTTATAAATATATTTTCCCATTGGGATGAGATAGGGAGGTAAAGTTTAGTATGCCAGAATATGAAGATGCATCTTTTAGTAAAGATGCTTTTTATATTCTGTGTTTGAAAATACCACTTTCAGAAAGTGGGTATTTTCTTGCTTAGCCATCCTCTGTGCCTCTGCTAGGTTGTGTATTGACTGTCAGGCTTTGGAGTGACAGGGGCTGAGGATGTGCATTCACTCTAGACAGTAACTGGGGGTTGAGGTCTGTCCTGCCTTTCCTGGATGATTGAGTCAAGGCTATGCTGAATAAACCTGGGTAGCATTTAGTGTAGTGGGTGTAGATTTCCTTTCACCTGAATGGGCCTGGTCTGCCTTACACAATGCTGTCTCTACCTCCTGCCGGGAAGCTGGATACCAGCTCACTCTCTTTACTATATAATCATCTAAACCTGGCTGAAAAATAGAGAGACACTCAAAAGTATCAAGATGCTATTGAAGTTAGAAAACTACCATTTTTAAAGATTTTCACTAGGACTGACAAGTTGGTGATCAGCCTGAAATTAAGAAGAAGGGTTCCTGTTGGGTGGATTATTTTAAAGACGGTCATTATTACAGCTTTAAAATGATCTGGCACTGATTCCACCAAGAAAAATAGTATGAATACACTTTGAATCATTGGCTCAAACAGGTGCTGAATCTCTTCAATTGCTGTGCTGTGACAGGAGCCACTGGTGCATCAGTGGGTTTCGGACGGTGCCGTGAGACGCCAGGTCAATGCTTTGCACCAGCCAGTGGGTAAGAGTGACTCCTGGCCGTCTCCTAACCAACATGGTAAATGTTCCTAGGGACGACCTAATTTTAATGTAAATTAGCCATCAGGGCTTTCAGGCAGGGAGAAGATAATTTTCTGAAAGTTACTTTTCAACTTCACCATTAAATTAAAAATATTCTTTGAATGACTTTTGCAGCCAGTTCCTGACAAATGTTAGAGATTAAAGTTCATGATGTGTATTTTGCCATCAACTAGGGCCCAGCTACAGCCTGCCAGTAGAAATAGAAATAGATTTTGGTGCCTAATCACTGGAGGAACATGCTTTTTAAAATTGTGTTCATGTTGCTTTTTTAGGTGTCAGGCACCCTGCCTTGTAGGGTGCCTGACTCCTATATGCAGGGGGCATATAGGGTGGCTTATTAATATTTAAAAACAGGGTTTCCTGTCTGTCAATAAGGGTTACTTTGGCATGGCTTTACAGCAGGTTTTAGGCTGGCTGCAGTCAGGCTAAACAGGGTAGGCTTGAAGTCATATTTCTTTGTCATAGTAGTGAATGGCACAATCAACACTGCAGTCCACAAGTGGCATATAACTTTGTAAGCCTTGGGTGTATTTCTGCACCATTTGCTATGGCCTAATAGAAGAGGTAAATATGTCAATTAGAAATAAGCCAATTTCTACGTTTAATGGGGGAGCACAGTCACTTTACTCCTGGTTAGTAAGTGTAAAGTACGCAGAGTTCTAATCCATCCAAACAGATAGGACAAAAGTTAAGTAAAATAACAGAACGTGAAAAACAATACATGCAAGGAATGCGACACATGCAAAAGGCACACATTCATTAAAAGTGATGGCACAAAAAACAACAGAGAGTGAAAACAATACACATAAGGAATGTGACACATGCAAAAAGCACACATTCATTAAAAGTGATGGTAGGTGTAACAAACATATTGTTACACATTACACATATCGCTCAGTGCACGGAAAAGGAATGCATCACTATCAGTAGTCAGATCTTGTAACTTTATGCACCGGAGGATGTGAGGTAAATGGTCACAGTTTGATTTATTATACATGTGAAATGAGGCTATAAAGGTTGATCTCATTACATAGGGCCTGAATTAGATCTTGGCGGATCTGGTCCAGCTGTCATTTTTCCGAGGGTTTCTGCACCTGCCTACTTGGTGGTCTGCCCACTCTATGTTTTTTAATTCCTGCTAAGGTATAGGTCTCATACAACAGGTCAGAGGCCCAACTCATGTAGGCGCACACACTCTGGATCAAATGTTTGACGCCTCAGAAAAGATGGGAGTAAATAATCCTATCCCTATCAGCTGGTGAGACCAATAATACATGGTCACTTTTAATTTGAGACCACCCTCCAAAGGAAACAAGGAAAATAGAATCAACAAAAACCTGTCAATGAAAAGACCTTGGGCTAAACTTAAAAAACTTGAAAGTAAAACAATATTCAACACTACAACGTGTGTTATAGACTCTAACACAGTAGAGGTAAATTACGCAAGCTATGAAAAACCCATTGTAGATACACTAGATAAGGTAGTCCCATGAAAAATAATCAAGCACACACCTAGGAACTCAGCACCATGGTTCACAGAAACCCTAAAAGAGCTAAAAACAGAATTTAGGAAACTTGAGAGACTGTGGAGGAAATGTTATACAGACAGTGACAAAACGCTACGAAAACTGGCATATAAAGAATATAAGATAGAAATACAAAAGGCCAGAGCCTCCTACCTCTCATCTACTATCCTTGAAGCATCTAACAAATCAAATAAAAGTCTTAGATCTGGTAAAAGAACTAACCACCCTGAATGTATAAAACAAAATATTCTGCCCTCACAGGAACTATGCAATACCCTTGCAGATTATTTTCATGACAAAATTGAATGAATCATAACAGACATACAAAACAAGAATACATCTAACCAAAATAAAAAACCTGATAATGAGACTGGAAAACTAGACCTAAATATTGAATGGTCTAATGAGACAATACTAGAAACAGCTGATCTTCTAGGCGAGACAAAATTCAGAGATCTGGGTTTTTCAATCTCCTCAGGAACCCCTTCAGAGCCCATTCCATCAGGAATATGGAAGGCCAGAGAGAGTGAACTCTACCCCACCCTACGACAAATTTTTAATCGATTGCTCAACACTAGGATGGTCCCAGCAGCCTGGAAGAAACCCCTGGCCAATATTCAAGAACTGAGCAACCACCGCCCTATTTCGAAGCTTCCCTTCCCAATCAAGATACATAAAAAAAATCGTAATAAGACTCTATCTGACTTCCTTCAAGTCTATTAGAACCAGAACAAATGCGCCTTAGGCCCAGCCACTAGTTTAGGACGCCCCCGCGCCGCACGGCCACCAGCTGCTGTGAGTGCCTCCCCGCCTGCCTCTCGGTGGGCCAGCCGCCGCGCTCGCCTCGTTCTCGCCTCCTGCCTTGCCTCTGTTTGTTTTGGTGTTTTAACTGTTGTTGCATTTCTCTTTTGT
Source organism: Lissotriton helveticus (assembly GCF_964261635.1). Lineage (NCBI taxonomy): Eukaryota > Metazoa > Chordata > Amphibia > Caudata > Salamandridae > Lissotriton > Lissotriton helveticus. The sequence goes on along the minus strand of NC_136063.1, from coordinate 1,396,376,355 downwards.
ATTCTGTATTTTTAACTTGGTTCCCCTCTTTTTGCCTGTTTTTCCCCCGTCTCTTCCCTCCCCGCTCCCCGCTTCCCGCCACCGCCGCTAAACCCCGCCCCTTTTTTTCATTCTGTACCCTCCCCGCTCCCGCCTCCCAGCTGCTCCGCCCTCCCTCGCACTTGGCCATATATGGCGACCGTGCGACGCAGGTGAGTGTGTCCTAGTTTAGGACGCCCCCGCGCCGCACGGCCACCAGCTGCTGCGAGTGCCTCCCCGCCTGCCTCTCTGCTCGGCCAGCCGCCGCGCTCGCCTCGTGCTCGCCTCCTGCCTTGCCTCTGTTTGTTTTGGTGTTTTAACTGTTGTTGCATTTCTCTTTTATATTCTGTATTTTTAACTTGGTTCCCCTCTTTTTGCCTGTTTTTCCCCCGTCTCTTCCCTCCCCGATCCCCGCTTCCCGCCACCGCCGCTAAACCCCGCCCCTTTTTTTCATTCTGTACCCTCCCCGCTCCTGCCTCCCAGCTGCTCCGCCCTCCCTCGCACTTCGCCATATATGGCGACCGTGCGAACGCGCAGCGGTGACGCGCAGCGGGCGCGCCGATTGTGCGCCGAAGGCGCGCCAAAGGTAAGCCCGTCTGCGCCCGTCCACGCCTGGACCGCGCCCAGTGCCAGGACCCCTGGCCCCCACCGATCCCAGCCCACCCGCCGGACGTACGACGCCGCCACCCTCAACGCACTCAACGCCGGCCGAACCCCTGTATGCTACCAAGCCACCCCGAGACGCACCCACGGACCCTTCAGCTGCCGCTCCTGCAAGTTCTCCTGCATCCGGACCTGCACCACACCCGCACCCACCAAGACCAAGACGAGCAACAACAGCAGCCACCTGAAGTGCATCCTGCTCAACACCCGCTCCGTCCACAGACACGCCGTCGAGCTCTGGAACCTGCTCGACACCACAGCCCCAGACGTCGCCTTCCTCACGGAAACCTGGATGAACGCCTCCTCAGCGCCCGACATCGCCATCGCCATCCCGGACGGCTACAAGATCATCCGGAGAGACCGCGTCAACCAGACCGGAGGAGGCATCGCCATCATCCACAGGATCACCATCCGCATCACGACCAACACCGACGACACCATCGCACCCGCCGAACACCTGCACTTCCAGATCCACGTCAACCCCAAGACCACCCTCAGAGGAACCCTCATCTACAGACCCCCGGGACCACGCACACAATTCAGCGAGGACATCGCCGACTTCATCAGCCCGCTTGCCCTCCCCTTGGCCGACTACGTCCTCCTCGGGGACCTCAACTTCCACCTGGAGAACATCGACGACCGCAACACCACCACCCTGCTGGAAAACCTCGCAAACCTGGGACTCAAGCAGCTGGTGACCACTCCCACCCACCTCGCCGGACACACACTCGACGCCGTCTTCTCATCCAGCAAAGACATCGCCTTCAGCCACGCCACTGGACTCCACTGGACGGACCACAGCTGCGTCCACTTCACCTTCAGAAGAACGACGACCCACCACCACCAGCAACAGGTTGCCCGAAGAAGCTGGAACAAGATCACAGCCGACCAGCTCGCCGCTTCCCTGGGTCAGCACCCTCCCGCCAGGTCAGCGAACCCCAGCCAGGCCGCCGACAACCTCACGAAGTGGATCAGCAACTGCGCGGACGAACTCGCCCCGTTGAGGACCCCGCCCAGCAGACCCGGCAGCAAGAAAACCCCATGGTTCACAGACGAACTCAAGACCTCCAAGAAGGACTGCCGAGCCCTCGAGAAAGTCTGGAGAAGGGAACCAACACCGGACAACATGACCACCCTCAAGCTCGCCACCCGGAAGCACCACCAACTGATCCGCGCCACCAAGAGAACTGCATTCCAGGACCGGCTGGACAACAACGCACACAACTGCAAGGAACTCTTCAACATCGTGAAAGAGCTCTCCAACCCCAGCGCCGGAAACAACGACATCACCCCATCGCAAGACCTCTGCAACTCCCTCGCCTCCTACTTCCACAACAAGATCACGGACATTCACAACAGCTTCAGCATCCAACCATCGCACACAACGACCGCAGCACCGCCGCCCACCACCACTTTCCGCGCCTGGACTCCGATCAGCACCGATGACACCGTCCGCATGATGAACTCCATCCACTCCGGATCTCCGACCGACCCCTGCCCTCACCACGTCTTCAACAAGGCCGACGCTGTCATCGCACCCCACCTGCGGGAGATCATCAACACCTCCTTCGACACCGCCACCTTCCCGGAGGGCTGGAAGCACGCCGAGCTCAGCGCTCTACTTAAGAAACCCACTGCGGACCCCACCAAACTCAAGAATTACCGCCCTATCTCGCTCCTCCCGTTCCCAGCCAAAGTCATCGAGAAGACCGTCAACAAACAGCTGGCCGCCTTCCTCGAGACGAATGGATCCCTCGACCCCTCACAGTCCGGCTTCCGTGCCAACCACAGCACCGAGACCGCCCTCATCGCTGCCACCGATGACATCCGAGCCCTGATGGACAACGGAGAATCAGCGGCCCTCATCCTCCTAGACCTCTCCGCGGCTTTCGACACTGTCTGCCACCGCACCCTAGTGCAGCGCCTCAGCAACGTCAGAATTCAGGGGAAGGCACTGGAATGGATCGTCTCCTTCCTCGACGGAAGAACACAGAGAGTCCATCTACCACCGTACAAGTCAGAGGCCACCGGAGTCATCTGCGGCGTCCCTCAAGGATCCTCCCTGAGCCCCACCCTCTTCAACGTCTACATGAGCCCCCTCGCGACCATCGCACGCCAACACAACCTGAACATCATCTCCTACGCCGATGACACTCAGCTGATCCTCTCCCTGACCAACGACCCCGCCGCCGCCAGAGCCAACCTTCACGAAGGGATGAAAGATGTAGCCGAGTGGATGACGACCAGCCGCCTGAAACTGAACTCAGACAAGACGGAAGTCCTCATCCTGGGTTCCTCGCCCTCCGCCTGGGACGACTCCTGGTGGCCCCCCGCCCTGGGCACCGCACCCAAACCGACAGACCACGCACGCAACCTGGGCTTCATCCTGGACTCCTCCCTCTCCATGACCAGACAAGTCAACGCCGTCTCCTCGTCATGCTTCAACATCCTGCGCATGCTACGGAAGATCTTCCGGTGGACCCCCACCGAAACCAGGAAGACGGTCACCAAGGCCCTCGTCACCAGCCGACTGGACTACGGCAACGCCCTCTACGCCGGAACCACCGCCAAGCTCCAGAAGAGACTCCAGAGGATCCAGAACGCCTCAGCCAGACTCATCCTCGACATCCCCCGACGCAGCCACATCTCCGGACATCTGAGAGACCTGCACTGGCTCCCCGTCAACAAGAGAATCACCTTCCGTCTCCTCACCCACGCACACAAAGCCCTGCACGATCAAGGCCCAGGATACCTCAACAACCGCATCAACTTCTACGCTCCTAAGCGCCACCTCCGATCAGCCAGTCACGCCCTCGCCGCCGTCCCCCGCATCCGAAGAACGACAACAGGAGGAAGGTCCTTCTCCTACCTGGCCGCCAAGACCTGGAACTCCCTCCCGACCGACCTGCGCCTGACCCAAGACCACCTCTCCTTCAGGAAGAAGCTCAAGACCTGGCTGTTCGAGCAGTAGCAGCACCCCCCCCTCCCAAGCGCCTTGAGACCCTCCGGGTGAGTAGTGCGCTCTACAAATGTCACTGATTGATTGATTGATTGACTGAACAGAGACTGCACTGGTTATGGCTACAAATGAAGTAGGAATGAGAGTTGACAGTGATCTAACTACAATACTGACCCTCCTAGACCTATCCGCTGTGTTCAAAACTATCAATCACCAAACCCTGCTTACACCCTTGAAGAAGACATGTGTAAGAGGCACTATGCCCAACTGGTTTAAGTTCTACCTAGCAAACAGACTATAGGCAATTTTGCTTCCAGTTTTCCCATCAGACTATAAAGGAATTGAGCATGGGGTCCCCCAGTGCTCAGCTCTAAGCCCCATACTGTTCAATATATACCTAAGACCACTGTTCACCTGCTGAGGTGTTCCCTAGAGTGGAAGAGGTAATGACCGATTTTGGCCAATATTCTGGCTATATGATCAACAACTCTAAAACCGAAACAATGTGCAGGGGTGTTGACAACTGGGAGGGAGTCCGAAGCACTCAGTTTAGGTATCTGGGTATAATAGTAACACCGGACCTTAACAGTATAGCGCAGACCAACATAAAGAAGGTGGCAAAGGATATTGATCACCTTCTTGCAAAATGGCAGAACCTCCAGTTGACAATATGGCCGTGTTAATTTGGTCAAAATGGCAATTTTTCCTAAGTTAACGTACTTATTTAACATGATACCCCTGACCTTTCCTTATAAAATTCTGGGGAAAATTCAGGGGAAAATAGGCAGCTTCATCTGGGCAAAGAAAAACTCTAGGCTATCCTGGAAAAAGTTAAAGAGGAAATTGTCAAAGGGAGGGTTAGCACTTCCAGATGTTCTTTGGTACGCTTTCTCCTTTCAGCTGAAGAACATCCGAAGCCTCCTCACCAGCTCCGATGATTCCAATTGGGGGCGGCCATTGAACATAAGGGTGGATCACGATGGGGGCGGGCCTGGTTTTTTGTATAAGTTTGGTGCGCCAAGGTTCTACAAAAAGGTACGCCTAAAGGTATTAAAACATGCACTTACAGTATGGACTTGAGTGAAGGGGAGATGGGGCATAAAGTATTATTCAGACTTTGCCCCGATCTGGGACTCTCCAGGTTTGCTGTTATGTCTTGGAGATAGTCTGTCTCTTCCCATCAGGAGAGCAGGGTTAACAATATGGTCCGACTTAGTAACATCAGAGGGGGTTCTCCCATGGGAGGTTTTGAGATCGAAGATTGGGGACTCCCTCTCTAGATTTAAATAAATTCAGCTCTGTTATCTGGGTATAATAGTAACACCGGACCTTAACAGTATAGCGCAGACCAACATAAAGAAGGTGGCAAAGGATATTGATCACCTTCTTGCAAAATGGCAGAACCTCCAGTTGACAATATGGCCGTGTTAATTTGGTCAAAATGGCAATTTTTCCTAAGTTAACGTACTTATTTAACATGATACCCCTGACCTTTCCTTATAAAATTCTGGGGATAATTCAGGGGAAAATAGGCAGCTTCATCTGGGCAAAGAAAAACTCTAGGCTATCCTGGAAAAAGTTAAAGAGGAAATTGTCAAAGGGAGGGTTAGCACTTCCAGATGTTCTTTGGTACGCTTTCTCCTTTCAGCTGAAGAACATCCGAAGCCTCCTCACCAGCTCCGATGATTCCAATTGGGGGCGGCCATTGAACATAAGGGTGGATCACGATGGGGGCGGGCCTGGTTTTTTGTATAAGTTTGGTGCGCCAAGGTTCTACAAAAAGGTACGCCTAAAGGTATTAAAACATGCACTTACAGTATGGACTTGAGTGAAGGGGAGATGGGGCATAAAGTATTATTCAGACTTTGCCCCGATCTGGGACTCTCCAGGTTTGCTGTTATGTCTTGGAGATAGTCTGTCTCTTCCCATCAGGAGAGCAGGGTTAACAATATGGTCCGACTTAGTAACATCAGAGGGGGTTCTCCCATGGGAGGTTTTGAGATCGAAGATTGGGGACTCCCTCTCTAGATTTAAATAAATTCAGCTCTGTTCCTGGGTTGCCGCTGAGAGAGAGAACATCGGCGGGAACTGGGATATTGAGTTTGCTCTCCAATCCCCCAGTCCCAGGAAGAAGGAAGTGGGATTTTGGTATAGGAAAATGCTAGAGGAGGAGGAAACACAGGCCCCTCAATGTATCAAATTTGGAACTCCTCTAGGTTGGAAGATGCATCAACTGTCCTTTATGAAACATCTCTCTGTATCTTGTATAGGTATGTTAGATCAGCCTCTTTGAAGAATTTTTTTTTTTTTACCATTAATAGGCTATATTATACGCCAAAAAAGATTGCGAAGTTTGTGAGCCCACCCCCTTTGTGTCCTAGATGTGGACTAGTCGAAGCAGATGACATTCACGTTTTTTATGACTGTCCTATCTTGGGTCCCTTCTGGATTACTGTGGAGAAGGCTCTAGAGGGTATCTTTAGAGCTAAATTGAGTCTGAATCTAGCTAGAGTTATGTTTGGTTTGGATATGGATCTTCTTAGTTTGTTAAGGGGGGCACAAGTAGCCTTATTTCTTAGTCTCATTTTAATTGCCCGTAGAGAGATCTGCCAGCTATGGAAGGACGTTAGCCCTCCGTTATATGAAAGTTGGCTCCGGGCGGTATTGAGTATTGCACGTTTAGAATCCGGTATGGCACAAAATGTAAATAGCACGATTTGGGATCCTTTGTTGGAATGGGGAAGATAAATGAGGCTGGTCTAAGGCCCTGTATAGTCCTATGATTACACCTCGGAACAAAAGTGGCTGGCCGGGTTGGCTTCAGGCAAAGGCAAGAACATCAGCCCCCGGGTGCCCAGGACGGAATGGGGTTGTGAAAGTTTATTTGCAATGCCTTTGGTGAAATGAGGACTTTATAAAAAAAATTAAAAAGAAAAAAAGACCACTGTTCACCTGATAAAACGATTCGGAATATAATTTGAAAATTACGCAGACGAGACACAGCTAACAATATCCCTGGACAAATCTGATCCTAACCAACTGAATAATCTCCACACTTGTCTAAAACAGATGTCCAAATGGTTGGATGACAACATGTTAAAATTCAACGTAGAAAAAACTGAATTCCTGTGTTGCGCTTCAGCAAACATACGACAGAAACTTCCAACCAATTCTTGGCCATGGCAAACAATTCGGACTTGGATGCAACAAGCCCAGTATTGAACCTGGGTATCCAAATTTACAATAAAGTCTCAATGGAATTCGATGTCAATAAAACAGTAGGCGTAATCCACTGACTTCTTAGAAATCTGAAAAATATAGTTCTACTGCTCCCTCAGCCTAATAGGAGACTTATGATAGCATCTTCAATACTAAAAGGACTGTATTATTGCAATTCTTTAATATGCAGCCCTGAATATCTATTCAAAGAGTTCCAGCGGATCCTGGTACTTGCAGCCAAACTAGCACTAAATGAGGGACTCTGCTACAGAAATTCTACAGAAACTGCATTGGTTACTAGTAAAAGAGAGGGGTAGTTTTAAGGCCCTATGCATTATAAACAGGGTAGAAAGTGGCAGTGGACCTAAATCCCTTCAACAAATAATTATGCCATATAAGCCAGCACAATCTTTAAGATCAACCCAAGCTTGCCCCCCATCTACTCCTCCTTTAAAAAGTATATGGAGGCAGAACCTTCCAGGCTTAAGGTGCTCAAATCTGGAATAGTCTCCCACCCTCCCTAAGAACCAACACTAATTTATTGAGTTTCAGAATGAACATGAAAATATGGCCCTACCCTTGGAAACAGATGGCTATCTGGAATGATTCACCAACTAGAATTAATAATAAATAAGATCTCTAATTATCTACTGATAGCTAGTAGCATCAAGATGAGTGTTGGGTGATAGCTGTCCCTTACAAAAAATATATAATAATAATTTAGATGTTGGTGGGTCTATGGACAATAGTCCGTCCAAGTGCCAATAGCAGAATTATCCTCCCCCATCGATGGCACCATAGGCAAAAGCTGCTATCAGAGGACGTCCAGCCAAGATTACAGCCAGCCCAATCACGATGTGCCTTTCAAGCAAGGAAAATATGGCTGGTACACCTCTAAACTTTAGTTTCCAGAATCAGAGGAAATTAGGTAGCAACGTACCTTTTTTCTGTTTTCCACTTCCCTTTCTACGTTGAACGCCATTGTTCAGGTCCGTCCTTTGCTCCTACTACTTGCCCACGATGCTTATCAACTCTGTTGTCGCCAGGATCTAAGGTAAGCTTTTTTTTCACTTGTTTCACGATGAATCGGCTGTTAACATTTTGATTGGCCTCGTGTATTTTTACATTGCTCTTACATACAATTATTTTCTTATGTGTAATGTATTAGTGTTCATTTTACAACATATCAAGATAAAATGAACACACCTGTATTGACACTAAAAAAAATATTTGTTTTCTGTGGTGGTTGTGGGTGTTGTGCTTGTTGTCCCTGTGGGTGTACATTCAATAATGGGTGTATGTTGTTTGTGTGCTATGTTATATGTAATAAAAGGGGCATGATATATTAAATACATATATTTTTGAAGAAAACACAACATATATGTGTAGGGACACATTTAATAAGTAATACTTACCAGTTTCCACTCCACCATGGACCCACTCTGCCAGGGACCCCCTGCTAGGAAAACGGCACCACAACAGGGAAATTTTAATAGGCTCGGCACAAACCTGCCGGGCTGATGGCGGTGGAGTACTGTTAGCCAGCAGAGGAGTCTGCCAAGTCGATGGAGGTGCACCGCTTACGTGTTGGACAACAGTCTGCTGATGTAGACGGCCGTTCAGCCAACTCACATCTAAATACGGCGGCCTGGACTGCGTCAGCTTAACGGAGTACTTGTATCCGTCACCACGGAGGGATGATGAAAGTCCCCTCAAGATCCAAATCAGGCTCATACTGAGGAGCTAGATTCCGCTGTACCCACAGAGGAGATCAAGACAGTGATTGATGATTTGACTTCTGGAAATAATTGTAGGAGAACTAAGGCACTCTGCTGTCCCTGAGGTCCTTGGTGGTATATTCGGAGGCATATGAAAAAGATATGTTGCTCTAATTGATGAGTGACGCTGTACTTGTGACCTTATCCATGACCGGCAGGGACTCATCGACATGTCTTTGAACCACCTGTTAGACCTGGCACCATTGGCGTGGGTCTCCCTTCCTCTTTTTGATGGATTGCCTCTTCTGTTCTTTTATGTTTGCTATTTTAGATGCTTTGGGCACTACCCCACTGCCGTCCAGTGCACAGTGCAAGTGCTCCCTGAGTAAAGTAATGTTAATTCGGGATTCCATGATTGATGTATTTGATTTACTGTCAGACCCTCGTATCGTGCAAAAGGGGTACCGGGGCTTGTAATTCAAAAGCCACTGGTGGGCTTGCAGCACCGGTTGTGCCCCCCACTGGAGTAGCTTATAAAGTATGACTTGGGCCTGCCACCGCAGAGCGCCGTACGCAGCCTGTGCCGCTGTGTGACTCAGCGAGTGCAACCACTCGCCGGTCTGTGAACTCCGTACAGAAGGCCTATGGGCAGGGTGCATTGTATGTCATGCCCTGAAGTGTGTGGCGTGACCTGGTAGTGACTTACACCCGAGCGCGTTTTTCACTATTGCAAGGCTACCTGTTACCCGTAGGCCAGACTGGGCAGTTCCTATTGTAGCACCCTATAATCCTAACTGACCCAAGGAACCAGGTAGAGAATCGAGTTTTGTATGCCTGACCTCAGAATGATAAGATGCATATTTTAGGAAAGTTGATTATAACATTCTGTGTTTGAAAATACCCCTTTTAGAAAGACGGTATTTTCTTGCTTGACCATCCAGGCTGCTTCTGCTAGCATGTGTATTTTGTGTCAGGGTTTGCGAGTGACAGGGCTGGGGGGATTCCAGGAGGTAGGGCGCAACTGTACTAGGCTGATCATCCTGAGAGTGTTGGGGAGGAGTAGGTAACTGGGTCTGAATAGAGCTGTGCCATCTCCCACAACGTCGGCTCCACTCCCCGTGGTGAGTCTGAAGACCCTGGCCCACCCTGACATAGGAAGAGGACACGCACTGGCGGAATTCACCTGAAACTGGTTCTGACCAGGCAAAGGACCCTCTGCCATCAGAGGACAAAGGATTTATAAGTATAAATACTGGGGCCAGGACCACAGATCTTTAGGATCACTTTGGGAACGAACAAGACGAACCTCTGCCGAGGAAGAGCACCCGGAGACCACAGGAGTTGTACTGCCCCCCTGCCAGAGCGCTTTAGTGGGTTGGCCTGTGGTGGTGTCTCTTGTGCCAAGGAGTGGTAGAAAGGACCAAGTAAGACATTTTCATCATCTTACCAAACATTCTCCAAGGGTTAGAGCAAGCTAGCCTCCTGTTCAAAGATGCAGGGATACCAACGACTTCACCTCTTCTGTTTGAGCGGAGCCGGAACTGCAGTTTCAGCTGCTACAGAGGAACTCTGCAACACAGCTAACAACGCCTTTTTCTGAAACAAGGCCATGACCGCTGCTCCGACTCGCCCCGTAGACCGATGCTTGCCGCTGTACTGCAACCGACTACGAGATCATCATCTAGACAGGCCGATCATCGACAAGAGTGACCAAGCACTCATTGACTCAAAGACATCAGCAGCGACCTGTGGTGCTGGCACTGCCATAACGTCACCTCCTCTCCGGTAAGGACCAAAGCCGCTCCCTGTCTGCATCCGCATTCTGGGCCCCGACACATCACTTTCCCCTGAAGCAAGGAACCAACGCTACCCTGTGCCACATGACATCGCAGCTCCCTGATGTCGAGAAGAGCTTTTGTTTATTTTTCTAGAGGTACGGTCCCGTTAGAGTCCAGGTGTGACTCCGGGCCCCACGCTGCGCTCCTCGCAGGCGGCCTGTACCCCGAGAACTCTGTTGTGCATTGAAGTGATAACTCCAGTTGGGGTTATCTGTTGCCAGAGACACTTGAAGCTAAAGCCTACTTTTGAGCAACCGTAAAGCATATTCGTACTGTGGATTTTTGTTGTTAAGGTCTTGTGATAAATATATAAAGCTTACTTATTTTTGATACATCCCGGTGTGGTGTCCGTTTGTACTGGTTCATCTATATTACTGTATGTGTTCACAAATGCTTAACACACTGCCTCTGAGATAAGCCTGTCTGCTTGTGCCAAGCTACCAAGGGGGTGAGCAGCGGTTATTTTCAGTGTGTATCTCCCTTGCCCTGACATAGATGAAAGGTCCCTATTTGACAAAGGTGCATACCTTTGCCAACTAGAGACTCCGGGTTCTAACACTGCCCTTTGTCATTCCATTGTGCTGATGATAAAATATTGTGTGATGTGTTGCCAAACATTGTATCTCCTTGCCTGGTGGATCTGGTTCATGTAGATCAGTCAGGCTTTGTGATGACAAGATTTACAGCAAGTAACATTAGGCTCCTTCTTCATGTCCTTATAGAGTGCCTGTCAAACATCAGGATTCCGTCTGTGGTGCCCTTTGGCAGGGAGAAAGCATTCAACATGCTTTCCTGAGATTAATTATCTATAGGGTTGGAGGAGCTGGGCTATTGTGTAGGAATTATGAAGTGAATCCTGCCTCAATAAACTGGCTCAAGAGTGACGACGGCTGGAGCGTTTTCCTGGCCGTGGCTGATCCACAAGGACATCAGGAAGAGTTTACCCTGACAATTGTACCAGTGGCTGCCAAATTCTGAGGAGGTGGAAATCAGTGGCTTTGAGAGTTGGCAACAGTATGCACGTAATTGCTCTCTATGATTATGATGTCCTTTTATATCTTAATGACATGGGGCAGGTATGGCGGAGGTGCTGGGGCCTTTACACTGTTTTTGATCTGTTGAAACTGTACACTAGTAAATTGTGTACATCCCATTAAGAGTGGTTACTGGCTGAGCATCGTTGAACCTGTTCTGTGATGTATTCCTATAGGTTCTGTATCGATCCCCCTATTCCTGACCCTATTCTGGTTAACAAGTTAACTAGCAGCCATCCCATGAGGCAGAAAACCCTCATGATGCAGGAACCGTTATCTGATTAAGCCACACTACGGCACAGGAACGTGTTATCTGATTAGGTCATAACGCTTGCCATCTAATTAGACAAGCGATATTCCTCCAGCCCCTGATAAGGCATACGGAGTTCTCAAAACAAATCAAACCTATGACAACCTGGGAAAAACCCTGCGGCCATTGTTTTGATTTCACCGAGAACTTCAGCAAAAGAATGTGCTAACGACCAGGTCGTATGACATCCTTATTGACGTATCTATGTCCATCCTTACGTCAATCTCGGCACCTTAAAGGTATAAATATTACCGATATTGCCCTATGCAAACACACGCGGTGGTGACGAGATCGGAGCAGCCAGACTTGCCGAAGCCCAGAGCAGAGCAGACCCCGCTGGCGCAGCCCCGCCATCCTGACGCGCTGAGAACGAGAAGCTGTCTATTCTCCTGCCGAGAAATCCAGCTCCGGCGCTTCCGGGTAGCCCTCGCAGGCAGCCTGGAATATCGAGGCCAGAGACGAGAGATACCATCCCTCATCCATCCTAGATTCCAGGTACAGAACTGAATAACCCCTCACAGAGAATTCTTTAGTCAGTCACTTGGCAAAACAAACTTAACTTAAACGGTAACTTTCTATTCCCGCCCACGCATTAGACTTAGGTCAGGTACACGGGGTAGGCGTAGTTAGAAACACCAGTTGAGTACGATTAGTCAAATGTATATGTGTGTGTAATATATCTTATTCATTTTAAACCTTCATATGGCTTAGAAACCATATCAATGTTTTTACAGTATTATTTTATACTTCTGCTTTTAATGTATGCACTTTACTTAACCATAAGTATTGCAATAATATCGATCCATTTCTCTTGTATGAGAAAAGAGACTGATCAATAAATAACATCTTTTATTGAACACGCCCGTCTCTTCCTTTTCTCTACAATCTGATGAGACTAAGAATGCACGTACTGACTGAGTAAAATAAATTGCCTTTTGTTCACACGACTCTCGAGATACACTCTTGATTAGGGGAGAGCAAAGTTGTCATGTTCTATGGTTGTCAGAAATAAATCCCTTCTTGTCTATCCAGGGAGGTTCAACTCCTCCTTGCCTATTCGAGAAAGTTTCTAGTGAACTCTGAGCTAGCTGGCAAACCCAAAACTTTAAGTCTAATATCGACAGTAGTAGACCTAGTTAACGTCTGGTCTAGGCCTATACTATTGAAGGTATTATTCCAATGCGCAGAGCCTATTGGGATAATAGGAACTACACTACATGGCGCCCAACGCGTTTAGAAGGGCGATAAAACTAACGTAAGACATTTAGAGTAACTCAGTCATGCTTTCTCACTCAGACCCCTTTTCCCATAATACTCCAAAGACGTCTGGAGTGGGTGAAAGGTAATATCCACCAAACCTCGCAGGAAGAAACTCCTATGTATGGTACTTGGTTTAGTCAACGTTGAAGGATAAACCGTTCCAAAATATTGTGCATCTAATCTTTGTTTCCACAAGAAACCTGATCTGCAAACAAACAAAGTAACCATCCTGTCGGTAAAATGGTAGACAGTGATGATGAAAGAGAGGCAGTTAGATTAGCAACTGAACTCGCAGCAGATGATACTGCACTGCAAGAAGCAGACCAGGATATAATACTCATCCCGGTCATCAAAAGGAAATCTATAACCTTAAAACTTATAGAAAATGGACTGACACCTAGAGGTGGTACAGTCATATTCGTAATTGAGGCACACGAATATCGGCAGACAGAGGTATACTATTCATGGATACATTTTCCAGCAGCAAATGCTGTAACAAAGTACTTCCACTATTACAAAACAGAGGAACCTCCTAATGAGTACACTCCTTTCGAGGAGGTGGAAGTACCACTTAAATTTCAAGAGCACCTGCTCTTATTTAATGGCGCCCTAAAACATAATAATCACATCACCAGGCTCGGTCCCTTAGGGAGACCAGGAGCAACGTGGCCCGTCCTAGCCGGATACACACCACATCCAGAGTTCGAAAGAATGCCTGCAGCAGATCTTTTAGTACAACTAAAACAATTAATAAAGATACATAGACAATTAGTCCAATATGTGATGCGGACTTCAACAATTCAGCCAGCAATTAAAATTCCACAACTGACCCCTCACCAGGGGAACACAAATAAAATGACACCACAGAACATACAATCCTGCCTAGGTAAAGTACCAGCTAAACGGGAACAAATACCATTCTGGTTAGCACAAAAAATCACCCAAATAGAGGCTGTGTTTCCAGACACCACCCCGTTAGAAAAACACAGGATTCTGACTATCTGTCTTCCAATGGGAATCGCACCACACATTGAGGACTGTGACACTTGGGGTACAGTCTTTGCTTCCATCTACACAAAAACGCACGGTGTTCCATCCATTTCGGTAATACCAGATGTGCTAAAACAAATTCAAGACGAATATGGTCCAGAACCCGCTTTAACTCTTGGTATGAAATTACTAAAAGACTTCAAGCAGGTCTCGGCTATATTATTAGCCAACATAAAGGGAGAAGCAGCGAACGTGGCGATCCGCCAGAGGCTAAAAGAGACAGATATAGCAGACCAACCAGCTGAAATTGCCAGAATCATAGAAAAATCCTATGAGGAACTAGGTAGAGATAGTTTAGGTGGAATACCAGTAAAACCACAACTGATTGAAAGTCCTGAAAAAATATTTTTTAATAATAACTCAACATCACAAAAAAAGAGCTGGGATGGAAACAAACAATCCAATCCTAAAGAAAAGAAATTCCAGTCCAGAGGAAGGTCTCCTAGGCGAAGAGAAAAATCTCCGAACCAAAGACACAGGTCACCCCAGAGTGACCCCTCTGGGAAAAGATATAACCTTAGAAATAGGGATAATATAAAGAAGCCTGATAGATATCAAGACATTGATACACGTCCCTCTCAATCTTTTCAGACTTCCTCGCAGAAATCGGAAAGAAGAGGACGATCAGAACAAAGAGAAGAGCACGCCAAGTCCAAAGAGAAGGAACCTGCTCAGCTAAAAAAGAAATTACAATTTCCAAAAAAGAAGGTAGCCAGTATCAAGGTAGTTAACAATGCCGAGAATACTGAGGACACAACTGAAAAACGGAGAATGGGCTCAGACAATGCTAGACAGCGCAGCAGAAGTGAGCATAGCTCGCAAAGTCCTTATGAATCATCTGGAGACAGTGGACACGAATTAATATCTTCAAGTGGAAACTGCAGACACCAGAGTTAGCAAACCTCACAAAATATATGAAATAACTTTACGTATAGAGGGGGATAAGACTAGAAAAATAAGGGGACTATTTTGGGATAATCTCTCCAAGGGCTATGACATCCTTCTAGCTGAAAAAGACTGGCCACCAGAGTTTGTCAGGGATTGCCCTCATGGCGAAGAAATAATTATGCCTGCCTTCTCAAATCAGATCCCAATTCATAAAAAATACACACTTGCTAGAAAGTGGGCAGTAGCCCTAGCTCCTGCTTTATATAAAAATCATGTAGGATGGGATGAGGACTCTCCTCCTCACAAAATCCAGTTAAAATCACAACCTACTGCACAGAGGCAGTACCCAATTAAGCAAGAAGCTAAAAAACCGGTAAAAGAAATCCTAGATCAGCTAGAATACCAGGGGGTGATTGAAACTTGCACCTCACAAATGAACAACCCTTTGTTTCCGGTCTCCAAACCAGACAATTCATATCGTCTAGTTTTGGATTACCGACACCTTAACTCATGTTGCAAAACTTTTGCAGTGCAAAACTCGCATAGTGCTGCACTAATGAATAACATAGTGCGCTAAAAATACAAAACAACATTAGACATCTCTAATGGATTCTTTTGTCAAAACATAGCACCAGAGAGCAGATATTTGTCTGCATTCTCAATAAATGGCACTCAAAAACAATTCTGTCGGTTAGCCCAGGGGTACAAGAACAGCCCGGGAGTATTCTCAGCGATAGTAACAGAATTACTACAAACATATGACGACGAAGCATTATCATATGTCGACGACATATACTTAACAGATGATGACTTGGAGACTCACTTGAAGAGAGTGAACACCATAATACTTGGGTTCGCAGCAGAGGGTTACAAATTCAACTTTAAAAAATCCAGAATTGCCCATCTGACAGTCCTGTTCTTAGGATATGAATTATCAAGTGAAGGCAAAAGCCTGGCTGACAATTTTCTAGAGAAATGTGCCGTACTCCAAGCACCTAGAACACTAAAAAACCTACAGTCAATTCTAGGCTTCCTAAATTTCGGAAGAACATACATTGCAAATTACGCAGAAAGGGTCAAACCCCTTTATGATCTAATAAAACCAGATTTTAAAAGAACCAATTGGACTCAAATACACACAGAAATTCTGAGATCCTTACAAACAGACATGCTAATTAAAACAAAATTAGAAACACGTGACAACACACGAAATCTTGTGATTCGAGTCATCCCAGGAAGATGCGGATTCACATACCTGACCTCTAATGAGGGAGAAAAGGTACCAATTGCATTCAAATCACACTTGTACACAGAAGCTGAAAAGAAATTCAGCATTAAAGAAAACATTGTTCATGCAGTTCAAACCGCAATAGCTAGAGAAAAAGATCAAGCGGACGGTAGACGTATCACAGTCAGAACAGCGGAATCAGCCTTCGAGGCATTAACAACACCGTGTAATTTACCAACAACAACATTGAATCCGGAATGGATACAATGGGTGAATTCAATTACAACGGACAAAGTATACTACTACTTTGATCCAGAACTAAAGGAATTGAAAAATCTAGAATATGAAAGAACATTCCCTCTGCCTATCGACATTCTGCCCTTACGACAATACGCTTGTGTAATCTATACAGACGGACATGCTCAACCCTCCGTTTGGGGAGAACAAGCATACAACCCCACATGTGAGATTACAAAAGAAGTGTGGCGCGGAGGTAAATTAAGACCTCTATTAACAAAAACACACTCAGTAGAAACTAATTCAGAACAACAGACTGAAATAATAGCATTGAAAATGGCGCTAGATAATGCGGATCGCGAATTCCCGACACTTATAGTGTCCGATTCATATTACTGCGTCAAATCATATAACAACGATTTGCAGACATGGATTCAAAACGGTTACAAAGATGACACAGGTGCAACAATAAAGCAAAAACTGCTTTGGGAACAAATAGCTCTTTTACAAAAAGAACTACCAAAGACTCACGTGACACACTCACTGAGTCATCAGCGTGATGGCGTTCACGTTGCAGGGAATTCATTGGCTGAGACAGCCACAGCGGTAGCAACTAAATCGGCTTCCGTAGTTCGAAAAAAGCGTACAGTGAAGTATATTGACGGTGAAACAGTGCTGGCAGTAAAAACGTCATCAAAAGGTGACTGCTCAGCGCTACCGATCAACTATCCACTCAATTATACATACATAATCGATGCAAACTCCGTCCCTTTTGCTCGAATCCCTGGAGTGGGGGATAGAGTGATTCCAAACATGGACAGGAGAAACTTGTTAATCGCAGACGCACATATGGGCGAGGGTCTCAGACACCTCAAACTAAAAGATTCTCTGGAAGAATTACAATCAAGGTACTGGTGGCCAGGCATGACCCTGCATCACACCATGTTTGTAAAAAAGTGCCCCAACTCCAACAGGAATCGCAGTGGTGAGAGAAACGGTGTAATACCGTGTCGTTTCACTCCAGAAAAAATCAACAGTAAAAAGCAAGGCTTGCGATTAACATATACAGGCTAGTTTCCACTTATAATGTAGATCACCAGCACTCGGCTGACGTCTGGACTGTTATACAAAGATTTGCGAGTCTAAATGGCATATACGCTAAGAGCATGCTACGTTTGACCATTGTTTTCACTCTAGCCCTCCAGCCTGAGGGGAAACATGGCCAAATGAGCATAGCACAGCGGGCATCTTCTCACTTCCTTCCTGAGGGATACGGGATGGTGTAAAGAAAAAACCAAGGCATAAAGCAATCTATAACGGAAAGGATATTAGGTTCGGGAGCTGGGTGGGTCAAACATCTAATAAGTGTCCAACGTAGTCTAAATAACCTGCCAAGAAATTCTCTGAGGGGATTCAGTCCGTACGAATTATTATTTGGAACTAGGATGTTAATCTCTGACCTTGACAGTCAGACTTCAGTGGTAAAGGAAAAAAGCTTTGATATCAAAGATCGTTTGGCTATTTTACAGGACTTAAATGAAACAAGAAAAGACCTGAGCAACATAAAGTTGAAACAGTAGCCAACAGCCACTGAAGAACCACCACCTGTCCCAGCAAGACCTGTCTGGATTCCAAAAGTCGGGGATCTAGTCAGAGAAAAGATCGCGGTAAAGAAGGAATTTGGGCCTTCTTACAGAAAAGCAGTTCCTGTCTTGTCTGTCAACGGGACAAGATCAGTTGTACTACCGCCGCTTGCTGGTAAAAAGGAGAACCGAGTTGTATCCATCGACCTGGTAAAACCACAATCATGTGGCCGATAACAAATAGTAGGCCAAGTGGACTCCCGAAAAGTAGTAGAACACCAAGGTTCGCTACCACTACAGAGGTCCTAACTAAGAGGCTAATCACATTCGAAACGCCTACAGAAGAACGACAAGGACTATGCAATAATGCAATGGAACTTAGACCTCTGAACACCCAAATAAACACATTTAGCAGAGACACACCAACCTATAATGAAGTAACAAACGACTATGCAAGAAACAGTAATCCTGAAGCAATTGGAACAATTGACAGAACTGCATCCGGCTACTTCATAAACTTCGATGATTCCTCTGAAGGCTTCACTGAATCAAAAACACAGCCATCAACAAAAACCTTTAAAGATAAAGTTAAAGTACTTTTGAAACAACTGAAAGAAACATATCTGATTTCTCCATGGATTGAATTTTGGGTGGGTTTTGGTGCATTTATCCTCATACTTTGGCTCATCATGGTACTAACTTTGGGACGCTTCATTGAGGGAAAATATGCTAAAATGGACACAGCAAGTCAGAAAATCAACTTGATCCTCAAACCACACACATCTTCACACGTCGAGAAAAGAGAACTTTCTTCAGTCAACTTCACAGCCAATCCTATACCGGGTGGGGTAGCATGGGACAACACTGACTACGAAATTTATGGTCCGGTTGAAATCCTGAAATATCCACACCAAATTAAGATCTCGTTGAGTGACTTTGTAAAACCAAGCTCATTTGCTGATGATTGGGACTTTGAAAGTATAAATAATATGATGTCTGACTTAGTGATGTCTGCTAAATTTACCAAACATGATTATTTGCAGGGTTCGACAAATTATGATAGTATGTACTGTTATAACCACTATGGTAACCATTTTCTACATAGATCTGCACAACCTAGAAATGTTTTAAATTATAATCAATGGGAAGATTGTGCAACCCCTCCAAAAGGAAGCTCAAGAACCGTTTATGACAAATATTCATACTTTTCAGGTTTTAACACAAGTAATGCTGAAACATTTTATTTCAAATTGTCAAATAAGACAGGGACAAAGACCATGATAACAAACACGAAATTGATATATTCAGACTCATTCTTTGAACAAATGAATACTTTTGGTTTTGATTATTGGGACAAAAATGTTGAAGTAAAGAGTGTTTGGGGTACAAAAGATTGGCAAGTACAGGGTATAGAATCTTTGTTTAGAGCCTGCATGATCCCAGAACAAATTATATTTTTAAATGACACTGTTCAACAAACTACCTGTCTTGGCTTAGCCAAAATCAAAGACTTAAATAAACCGTCTATTCCAAAACCAACAATGAACAGCAATAGCTCTACAGATGAGGAGATAGACATAAACTATGTATTAAACCAAAACGGAACACATCCAGATTGGAAAAAGTGGTTGATCTGGCCCACAGATACAAATAACTGTCAAGACAGATTCCTGAACAAAACACAGGGGTTCAAAATGACCAGGCCAGACCCTAGATATTCCCAAAGACAACACCCAGGAATAATAACCACCTACAGTGTGGGCAAATTATGCCTTCAATGGCTACAAACTTCCACACTGGCAGAAATTAAGCAACACCTAACTTTACTTACTGATGGTGCTGGCTTGCGTGATTTCATTATGGGACCGCGCAAACAGCATCAGAAACGTTTCATAGTAGCCTCTGTATATGCAGCATACAATGAGGCCTGGAAGGTTACTCAAATTGAGACAGCAGAAAGGATACGGGAAATTGACCGTATTAATTTGGAAAAATCACTTTCTGTAGTGGACAATGGGTTAATGACTCTGTCCTCCAGAATTTTTTCTCTGGACAGCATTGTGTCTTCAGCAATCGACATAATATCGCAAGACTTACTGTTGTTACAACACGGTCAGTCTCAATTGCGTTCTATTGTACAGCTTGGCTGGACGTTACAAAATCTGCGTTCAGGCTATGTGCCTTGGCGTTTAATCAACACAACGTCACTATTCAATATCTTTAACCTCACTGATAAACAAATCAGTATGGCACAAAAGGGTGCTGATTATACAATCCTGAGCATTGAGAAACTCGAGAGATTACCAGTGACAATGTCAGAACGACCTGTCAGTGAATGGATAATACATGGGATAATTAATATTCCAATATCAACCTTCAGGTTTCAATACTGCCAAAAATATATACAGGCTGGCATGTACGAAAAATTGGGAAAAGGGTACATTAAAACAACATGGAACTTGCCCTATTCACATGCATGTGTCAGTAATAAAGGACAGAAAGTGTTTCTTAGTGGCAATAATTGTGCGATGTCACTGAGCGGTACACTTCTGTGTAATGGAATTAGTTTGCATGGAGCCTGTGAAGGGAACTCAAATAACCTTTCATGTCACCAGCTAGGCGCACCTGCAACAGAGATAGAACCATTCTTTCAAAGACTCTATAATGGGAGTTACGTTCTAATTGTGGACCGCAGATGTTGTAGTCTTATGCCCGGGACTCCTTATCTCGTAACTACGACTGCGAAGGTCAAGTGCTGTGGACGCTTATTGTTCCCCAGCTCCCTTCCAGACAGGGAGGCAAGGGCATGGCCCAACTTGAAAATTACTTCTATTCGAATAGATACTTTAAGCAGAATGAAAACAGTGCTTCTTCAGACGCCGACCAGGCACACGTCATCAAAAGAAACGTATGATCTCCTAGTCGCAAGGACGACTGCAGAGATTCACTCATTGTTATCAACTAATTCCCCCATACATTTCGCAGAAATCCTGAATGAAATCTTAAATATTTCTGATACCAGTGGAGTCTCAAAAGTATTTAAGACAGTATTTTCGATGGCATTAACACCATTCAAAGCCATACTGGGTATTTTTCCAGATTTCGTCCATTCGATTTTTGGCGGACTTCCCCTCATTTTGGGACTAATTGCAGGAATACTATTCTTAGTCCTTATATTTCGTTATGGCAAACCATGTCACAGACAAAACACCTGCGACAAGGGAAGAAACAATCCTAGCCATTGGATACCGGGACCGGATATCAAAAATCCTGGGACTATCCCGGCTTAGAGATCTGAACACGACTTGGTTTCTTTCATTTCGACCAATGTGGCAACGATGTGTTTTACCTGTATTAAGGTGCTTGCTATGCGGAGAAGAATGCGTGTTAGACACCTGTCTGACGCTACAATCAGATGCGCCAATGGATGCAGAAACATTGTTGAGTCCAATAAAGGCTCATGCTTTGTGCTGCCCTCAACGGCTACCAATCCTGATGACGGCATTCGTGGAAGCTTCACCACTACGATTGAGGGGTAGTGAAGTTCAAGATGAAAGCAGCATTGATCAGGTACGACCTTCTGTCAGCAATACTAATCAAACCGTCAATGGAGACAATCATGCGCACGAATGCATGGTTACATCCCTTTCCGAGTTAGTGGAACTCTCCCAGGAAGCTGTTGACAGCTTTTTCGACAGTCTAAATGATATGATGTTCTCACCAGAGCAGAAATAGAGACTTTTTGAGCAAGCTCGCACACGGCGTTCTCTGAATTTGGCCTTCAACTAGAATAGCAAAATACCATGAACAATTTTCCTTCCAGTTCACGGACAGCGATTTTTTCAGCAGCCACAAAATATTTTTACATATTTTTCGGGACACTTATCTTCTGCTTAAAGTAAGAACTATTCTTAGAGAACTAAAACTTCTAATTTTAGATAGTTTATAGACATTAGCTGCCCGCTGGTATGTTCATAATTATTTTATTCTGTGATGGAATGGTCTCGAAACTTTTTTCTGTATTAAGAGCCATTTCATGTGTAAATTCTCATATACAAATTAGTGATAATGTATAGATATGCGTGATTACTTTAGCATTATTCTACAGCTTGAGTGCATATATTACATGTGACTGTTTTTTCCGTATATTTGATAATTTCAAAATGCATTTATGTATTTTGGGGTGGTAAGGTATACACGATACTCTACAGTATGTTTTACTATGCATAGATTCGTAAATATGTCCATAGTTAGCGTGGAGTGGGTGTGATGTATTCCTATAGGTTCTGTATCGATCCCCCTATTCCTGACCCTATTCTGGTTAACAAGTTAACTAGCAGCCATCCCATGAGGCAGAAAACCCCCATGATGCAGGAACCGTTATCTGATTAAGCCACACTACGGCACAGGAACGTGTTATCTGATTAGGTCATAACGCTTGCCATCTAATTAGACAAGCGATATTCCTCCAGCCCCTGATAAGGCATACGGAGTTCTCAAAACAAATCAAACCTATGACAACCTGGGAAAAACCCTGCGGCCATTGTTTTGATTTCACCGAGAACTTCAGCAAAAGAATGTGCTAACGACCAGGTCGTATGACATCCTTATTGACGTATCTATGTCCATCCTTACGTCAATCTCGGCACCTTAAAGGTATAAATATTACCGATATTGCCCTATGCAAACACACGCGGTGGTGACGAGATCGGAGCAGCCAGACTTGCCGAAGCCCAGAGCAGAGCAGACCCCGCTGGCGCAGCCCCGCCTTCCTGACGCGCTGAGAACGAGAAGCTGTCTATTCTCCTGCCGAGAAATCCAGCTCCGGCGCTTCCGGGTAGCCCTCGCAGGCAGCCTGGAATATCGAGGCCAGAGACGAGAGATACCATCCCTCATCCATCCTAGATTCCAGGTACAGAACTGAATAACCCCTCACAGAGAATTCTTTAGTCAGTCACTTGGCAAAACAAACTTAACTTAAACGGTAACTTTCTATTCCCGCCCACGCATTAGACTTAGGTCAGGTACACGGGGTAGGCGTAGTTAGAAACACCAGTTGAGTACGATTAGTCAAATGTATATGTGTGTGTAATATATCTTATTCATTTTAAACCTTCATATGGCTTAGAAACCATATCAATGTTTTTACAGTATTATTTTATACTTCTGCTTTTAATGTATACACTTTACTTAACCATAAGTATTGCAATAATATCGATCCATTTCTCTTGTATGAGAAAAGAGACTGATCAATAAATAACATCTTTCATTGAACACGCCCGTCTCTTCCTTTTCTCTACAATCTGATGAGACTAAGAATGCACGTACTGACTGAGTAAAATAAATTGCCTTTTGTTCACACGACTCTCTAGATACACTCTTGATTAGGGGAGAGCAAAGTTGTCATGTTCTATGGTTGTCAGAAACTAAATCCCTTCTTGTCTATCCAGGGAGGTTCAACTCCTCCTTGCCTATTCGAGAAAGTTTCTAGTGAACTCTGAGCTAGCTGGCAAACCCAAAACTTTAAGTCTAATATCGACAGTAGTAGACCTAGTTAACGTCTGGTCTAGGCCTATACTATTGAAGGTATTATTCCAATGCGCAGAGCCTATTGGGATAATAGGAACTACACTACAGTTCAAGATGCTCCTTTAATGGGAGACAAACAGCCTCCACCTTCTAGGTGTCTACATTTACCACAGTGACTCT
This sequence comes from Lissotriton helveticus, assembly GCF_964261635.1. NCBI lineage: Eukaryota > Metazoa > Chordata > Amphibia > Caudata > Salamandridae > Lissotriton > Lissotriton helveticus. The sequence goes on along the minus strand of NC_136063.1, from coordinate 1,396,352,641 downwards.
AATATAGTGGCAAGCAAGCTAAACAGGGAATGTTCTAGAATCTGTGTGCTGTTGAAATTCTGGAAGAAGCCTCCATGGACGGCATCCACGCAGGTGGCAAGAACCAAAATGGTCACACTACCACAGCTTTCTTTTTTTTGCTGTGCTCCTGGTGTGCTCCTGATGTGCAATCCCACTGGATTCATCAGTGAACTCACTTGTAAGCCACTAACCCTTGTTGAGCAGCTACTTCAAAAACACACACTGTCATTTTCCACCAATGTAATTCCATTGCAGCTTTTAGTTGCCATTTCCGCCTTATGAGCAAAAGCAGAATCTCAAACACAACAATGGATTATCCTTTTCACAAATTCCAATGGGCTCTATGTGCATTTTTGTTAGTTTAGGACAGTAAATCACTAGAGTGCACTTAAAGGAGAACCCTTTTCTCCCAACCACGCTTCAATGACTTTGAACCTCACAGGCTGGCCATTCATCTGTCTATGGCCAGTACAGTCTTGATTTTTATAGGTTGATATCAAAAGTGGTTTTTCAAACTTAGGGGCCGATTATGATGCTCCTTGTAAAGGCTCTGACCTGCTGTTGGAGCCTTTACAGCCGCATCGTAATGGGCCATTTGGTTTCCTTTACGACCTCCTCATTACGATGGAGGCGGTTGTAAACTAAACCAGACAGTCATTCCGGCTGGCTTCCCATGGGCTCGGAGACCCTGTCTGCCAGTCGGAAGTCGTCAAGTAATCTCAAGGGCGGCTCTTTCTGGCCATGTCAGAAAGCGTCTTTGGGAGCCCCTAGCAGGCCCCTTTTGGTGCACTGCCTCCGGTTGGAGGCTGATTGGGCACTTATGGTGCCCCCCCCCTGTTAATCCCTGCACCTTGAGGTGCCTGCCACGGGGTGCAGGGATAAACCGCATCTCCCATTTCACTATGGGAGCAGGCACTAGGGCCGATTTATGGCCATAATGCATACTCCCATAGTGAAATATAGGCATGCGACTGAACAGTGTTCGTTTGCATCCTAATGGGGCGGTCGGGATCGCGAACGGGTGTAGGTCGGTCCCATGACCGAGTCGGTCATGAAGCTGTCGGGCAGAAGTGATTCCGCCCGACATCGTAATGACCCCCTTAGTCATTTGGCAGCTGAAAATGCCCCATGCAGCCAATTGCAGCAGGGCTTGAAGGTCTCTTTCTCTACCTCTCACCAGTATTGCAGACTACGGTTGGCATACACCGAAGGCATACCTCTCTGTAGAGAGTATGTATTCATGGCATTCAATAGATATATTATTATATAATACTATGTTTTAAAGATATATTAAGAGTGTAGTTGATTACATGTGGATTTTATTAGGTCAGGTTAAAGGACTGAAAATATATTTTATAATATATGTTCACATGTATGCTAATAAATTGTAAAAAAAAAATCACAGACACACACACCTTCTGCATTTCATTACGTGAGCTAGGTCTTGCAGAGATCTCGATTACTGGTCTGACTGTGGCGTATCCTTCTTTTCCTATTCTTTTTTACCTTGTGTAGTTTTTTTATCATGCAGACTGGCAAGATTTACTCGCATAGATGTGCTGTTTTCTTGTGAGATAATGGCAAAAACAGTTTGAGTCGCAACTTCAACCTGGATAAATGATGTTTGTGAGCTTTCTTTTCAACTTACAGCGACCCTGTTTTAAAATGAAAACCTTCGTGCAGTAAACTTGTGAACAATGGAGAGAAAATGGAATATTCACGAGACTTACAGGAAATTTGCAAGAGAAAAGCTTTGCAACTTTGCAGACCTCAAGGCATAACCCTACCACTTGCACAGGGCTATACAGTAGTAAAATAGAAAGACTGTTCTTAAAAACCGAGGCCTTAAGATAAAATATTAAAAGGCCAAGCGTTATTTCTACGTTCTCATCTACATCAAAGTAAACTTTGTCTAGTAAGTACAATATCAATTAAGAAAAATAATACATATTATGTTAAATATTAAGGTTCAATATATGGACATCCCATTTAAAGTTCCTCAGCATGCTGACCCCACCTTCGAAGCTAAAACAATACAGTATCTAAAACTGTAGACTGCTAATGGAAAACCTGACTTAAATATTTTAATGTATTTGTTTCTTAAAGTCACAACAATTGCAAATCATGACTGTGTTTTTGAAATTTTGTAACACTCCAAAGCTGATGCAGTGCTGATGAAGGGCACAGCACCCACGTCTTAGATGTTGAAACATCATGCTTTATGGCATTCCACTTATTAAGTCCTTGGCACGTAGTCATAACTTTCTGGTGGGAAGGCCACACATGTCGCTCTTTGACAAATGCACAATGTATCTCATACTCGAAGTCATACACTTATTGTCGTAAATGAAACAAAACTGTAATTTTTTCCCGGAATTTCTTGCAAAGTTTATTTCTATTTTCACCCCTTCTTTAAAGCAAACAAGTGGATCTAACCATGGAACACACACTAGTGTGTATTACAGAAAGTATCCCTCTTCAATCTTCACAAAGCCTTTTAAAAACTGTTTCTTTTGAAATAAGTAAAACATTTCATAATTGTAAATATTTAAATTTCGAGAGAAAAATGCTGTCTCTCTTGGAAGAAATGCTGAGACCCCACAGCCAATAGAAATACAGTGTTCGCCTTCTATCGTTTCCTTTTATAAAAATGTTTTCGTTGAAAATGTTCTATTTCTTCTATCTCCACCATCTACCATATGTCTATCTCATTTCAGGTTGAATATGCATTCCAATACCTAGTTGATCCTGCCGTACTTCCATTGTATATTTGTTAGTGACTTATAAAAATTATAAATCCTCAAGAAACAAGTCTGCAAAGTACTCTTTCTGACAATTTCAGAAGGCAGACTAATACTTATTTTTTGCATACCCTTGTGTCTCTTAGGTAGCTCAAAATGAATTTATGTTCGAATATACTGCATCACTTTCACAGATTTGTATAAATGGCTATAACAGATTCACTGAAATTTCGAATGTATTTAAATTCGGAAAGGGAAGAGATGTCTTCACAAGGAAATGTATTTTCTCTCTGGGAAAACATAGCTACTGCGCGTTTACACCCAACGAGGGAAACGGATTTCTGCAGGTCGTAGATCTGATGGTTTATGGTCAAACTTGCCAAAATAAATCTACAATCTTAGAAACTCTAAGCATGTATTCTTTGGGTTTTTGTAAATCCTATAACAGTTATGTCACCTCAAAGAAGAAGAGAAAACTGATTAAAAATACATTTATTATGACTTTTAAAAATAAAATTGTGATCTCGGTCCAAAGTAACTGACAGGCTTTAATAGCGATGAAAAATGTGGGGCTCTAAAATGGTTGTTTCATGAGAAGCATGGTAAAGAAGCCTCCACAAGAGGAGTGGACTTTTGCATTTTTGCTATTGTAAATGGACTGAATCGCAAAATCGGACCGTCTGCTGTGGCAAAAGTACTTTTCCAAATGCGCAAACATCCAAACTGCGATTCTTCAGAATCTCAGATTGGGTATTGAAATTGCTATTTGGAAGGGGCATCTTTAGGGCGTCCTTTCCAAATAGCGATTTACAGTGTTGTGTATCAAGGATTTCAAAATGCGGTCGCAAAACCTTGATATTTTACCACCAACTCTAAGTTGGGGATAATACAGTGATAAATTGGAAGGGGTCCCCAGGGGACCACTTTCCCTTTGTAGATATTGGAAAAACATTTTGCAGGCAGTGGTCCCATTTTTTTTTTATTGTTGAAACGTATACCATTTTCCTTTAAGGATGCATTTCAATAAACGAATAAGGACCAGATGTACAACCGTTTTTTGCGGTCGCAAACTGGTAATCGGCTCGTTTGCGACAACAAAAAAGGGTCCTGGCATGTACAAATGCTATTCTGCGAGTCAGTGACTCGCAAAATAGTGTTTGCGAGTCGCAATGGAATGTACCATTGATTTGCGACCACATTTGTGGCCACAAAACACTTGCAGTTTACCACCTACTTCAAGTAGGTGATAAGCCACTCACAAAAGGGAAGGGGTCCCCAGGGGACCCCTTCTCCTTTGTGAATGGATGTAAAAATACTTTTTAAGAGCAGGCGGCGGTCCCAGGGACCACTGCCTGCCCTTAAAAAATGAAACAGAAACGTTAATTTTTTTTTTCTTTTTTAAATGCATCCTGTTTTCCTGTAAGAAAACATGCTGCATTAAAAAAAACTGCTTTATTTAAAAAGCAGTCACATACATGGTGATCTGTTGACCCCAGCAGGCCACCATTCCTGGGAGTGTTAGCCATTCCTAAAGGGGTCGCAAATTGCATCTGCCTCATGAATATTAATGAGGCATGCAATTTGCGACCCCATTAGGAATCGCAAACAGTGTCTGAGACACTGTTGTACATTCTAATTTCCGAGTCGCAAATTGCAAGTCGCAAAACGACACAATTTGCGACTCTCAAATTGATAGGGTCGTACATCTGGCCCTAAAACCTTTATTCAAAGGCAATCACAGACATGATGGTCTGCTGACCTCAGGAGGCCACTATCGCTGTGATGGCAGGCATTTCTAATGGTTTGCAACCAGCAACCTAACTCATCATTATTCATGAGGTAGGTCTATTTGGGACCCACTAGGAATCGCTGGTATGGAACAAAAAGTTTCATTCATAGGGAATAACGATTTCCAAATAGCGATCAGGATAAAATAGCTATTTGGAAATCGTTATTCCTACTCTTTGTACATCTGGCCCGATGTAACTGTGGGTCGGATTTACAAAGGGCCTCCACACTCATGGTGGAGGCCCCGCAATCACAGGGGAGTCTCCGCACTAGGGGCGGAGTCTCCGCAATGAGAATTCTTAGTATGGACATTCCTCCCCAAGTGGGGAGACTCCCCCACGACTGTGAGGCCTCCGCCACGTGTGCGGAGGACCGTTGTGAATCACGCCCTAAGTGCTTGGACGAATATCTATGATACAGAATCATGTGCATGACAGATAAATGAATTGCCTTTCTTGCCAAAAAATAATAAAAATCAACAGGCCCTAGGATATTTATTTAACAGTGTTTATACAACAGTTATTCTGGGCCATAAGCAATAAACCACTTGACAAGGTACATTTAAAAGTAAGACTCACCTCGACCACTTTCTATTTATACTCGTGAAGAGTCAATTGCACAAAGGGGATAAGTTGTTTATTACAGTTTAAATTAAATAGTTGCTTAGGCCCTGGGACCTCAAATATACAGAACGTTATCCACAGTGTCGCTTCATCTCCATTTTACACAGGGAGCTTATGATGATGTTGCATTGCAGCTTGAGCATGCGACAGGCACACTGTTACACTTGTACACCCATGCCAGTGAAGGACACTTTTCACTTTGCTAGGGTTGTGATCTGACCCACTTAATGTCACAGGGACTGTTTTTTTTAATACAGTTTACGGTTTCCAAAAGCTGCTATCCAGAAAGAGGGCCGTGTTCCACAAACATACAAGCCACACATTTGCTGTAGTCAGATACACTCATAGATTTAACACACATGCTTACGTTTCACAACAAATAGTGTGTGTTTGTGTGTGTATCTGTCTGCAAAGAGAGGCTTTTTGAATTATACTTTGAAACTACCTTTTTCATTCGAGCATCGGTTGGTATAAGTTACCTATGCACGTAAATTTGTCAAATTGTCATAGGCTGTGGTAAAAAATACTATAAGGTTAAATGTATTTTATTCAATATAAAATAGAGAAAGTTTGAATAGTTTATAAAAGATGCAATTTGAGGTGAGAGCAGTCAGTGGATGCAGTAGAAATAAGTGAAGTATATAAAAAAAGTTTTGTAAACTTTTTTGTATAATTTTTGTAAATATTTTTGTAAACTTTAGTGTGAAAAAGTGGGGCAGGCAGGCAAGCCTTAATAATGTTACTCTTGATAGAGTTTAAAACTGGCCAAGGGAGAAGTACTGAGGCTATCACAGCCCAGAGAATTGCTGCTTTGCTGCAGTGGAGTGCTCTGAGAAACATGTTGAAATTGATCATTAGAAAAAAGAAGAATGCATAGAAAATCACTACCTCTGCTGTCCCAAGTTGAAAGTTAAACATATTTCAATAAATCATATTTACTTTGCTAAACTGAATACAAGGTATGATAATGCATCACTTCATATATTATTACTCAAAGGTCTGAAATGATAGACTATGTACTACAGCCATTAGGGAGGGAGGAGGAAAGATGAGAGCAGAATCTAACATCTTACACGTGACCCCAAAGGTCTTGGTCTAGGACACTGATGCATAGTTCAGGGCACTTCCTTCTAGAAATTCCATCATTCGGGTTCTTTCCTCTTTAGGACTTGGATGCTGACAGCTTTAGCTATCTGTTGTCAAGGATTATTGCTTCCAATACATAAGATACACTTAGCGTGGACTTACAGTAAGCCTCTTGCTCATAAACGGATGACTTTGGTGACCAAGAGACCCAAGTGTCGAAACGCGTAGAGTGATTTTGCCGGAGATTTGCAAATAAAATACTGCTTTGGGCAATTTTGAGTTCGTGGTGGCTGTTTTTTTCCTGAAATGGAAAAGCGCACAGTTGGAGTTGGAGTGATATATATATATATATCTATATATATATATATATATATATATATAGATATATATATATATTACCTACTTGCGGTCGCCAGTAGGTATATATAGTTAGGACCTAGTTACCATAGGAAATTCCGAACATTCTATTGGGAATAACTTGGCGCCGATTGAGGGATCTGCCTGTAATTTTCCTTACATTTTCCTCGCTGCGCTGCGCTCCTTCCCTGAAAGTTTCGGGGGGCCGAGAAAAAAGGGGGGTCCCAAAACGTGTTTTCCCCATGTTAATTTCCATAGGGACATTCTGACAAGGCTACAGCTCGAACAGCTGAACGGAATTATACCAGATTTGGCAAAATGGTAGGGACTGGTATGCAGCAGTGCCTTTTGTATGTTTGGTGAAAATCCCTCCAGTAGTTCTTGAGAAAATTGAATTTGAAATTTTTCAAATGGCATTTTCTGTAGGACCTTTAGACACGGCTACAGCCCGAACGGCTGAACGGAATTACACCAAACTTGGCAAAATGGTAGGGACAGGTATGCAGTAGTGCCTTTTCTATATTTGGTGAAAATCCCTCCAGTAGTTATTGAGAAAATTTAATTTGATCAAATTATATATCTATATGCGCTCACCGTACGCGTACCGTACGCGTATGTGCGCGTACCCTTACGTGCGCGAGCGAGTTTCTGATTGTCTGGCAGTCGACTGTCAACATTCCAAACTGTCCAAACCAGGAAGTGTTGGCCACCATCTTGTTTTTCAGGAGAACTGAGGCACAAGAGAGCCCAAAACAAGAGTGGAAAACAAAAAAAAGGGGGCAGGGTAGAGACCCTCTAGCCCTTCTCAGTGGGTCCCAAAAGGACCCCAAAGGGCAAATTTTTTTTTTAAAAATCGCAAGGTACTCGCACCGTACGCGTAGGGTACGCGTACCATGCGCGTACCCCGCATACACACAATTGCCAAACTACATTGGCTTGGCCAAAGCCTTTTTTTACAGTTACTTGTTTAATCAAAACCACTCCAAAGGCCATGGGCAGCCGGTATTGCCTGTATTGCCTGTATGAAGAGGGTTGGGCACCAAGTGTGGCTGTAATGGCAAATCCTCTTTCCTTCCTTCTGCAACATCCATTCTCCATCTTGTGCATGCAATTTGAACACAATAGCATTCACAATCAGTGACTTGCAATCCTAACAATAGGTGAGAGGCAAACACTCATTGAGTCAAATGTATTCAGATTTTATCATTGTTACCACCAGCACGAACCAAAGGTAAGTGGTTAAATGTTGACAGCCCGTGAGGAGACTGGTTCAGTGTCAGCCCAATAGAAGGGTGGATCTAGGAGGGTGGATCTAGGAAGCACCATTTTTGATGTGTGGGTCCCTCAAAAGTAATGTTCTTTAAGTGAGCTAAAAAGTGAAAAATACAGGGGAGCTTCAGGAGACGAGGGAACAAATTGGAACAAAATGGATGTGATAGTTTGTATCATCCACTGAGAACTTATTTCTTCACATATTTGCAGCACCATTGTATTTACCCACAATACTGAGGCAAATGCCAGACTTGATACACCAAGGTTGAGAGACCGCAAGTCCATAGAAAGATGTGTTACAACTGGGAAACATTGCCAGAAAATCAGGACAATTTAGAGAAAAACGTTCAAGGGCTTTTTCAAATTAATTTTAAAAAAGTGAAACATATGTGCCAAAGAGGCAGGCTAGAGACGGATAAGGAAACAAATGGCATATTTACAAGGGCATTGGTCAACAGGAACTTTACTTTTAATGATGTTCCTGTGGCCCAATGCCCTGCTCCATATTTACAAGGCGGTGTTAAGCCACTTGTAAATATGCCCCTTACTGCAGCAGTCTGCTGCGGCAAAGGGGAAGGCAATGGGTGTTGGTGTCCCACTGCAACACCCATTGCTTTTTGATGCTGCCCCCTATCTACAAGGGTAGAGTAAATATGGGATACCAACAAAAATAAGACTAGGCAAAACCTGGTCTTAAACGTAACAAGAAGAAATTATTAATTTCTACTTGTTTTTGCTGTTTCCATGTGTGCTGCATTCAGCAAATCGATATTAGTGATTGTTCATGTGCAGGAATGTGTCCCTTCCTGCACATAAGTAATCATTGAAAATAGTTTTTTGCCACTTCTATATGCGCTGCATTTTGCAGCACATATAGAAGTTACGAATCGCCATTAATGCTTGATTATGTGCAGGAAAAGACACCTTCCTGCACATGATCAATCATTCCTTGCAACACAGGCAGCCTTGCACTATGTTGCAAGGGTGCCTGCGTTGCTGCTAGGCCGCTTAATTAAGCGCCAGCGCTTGGAATGCAGGGGTGCGCCGCATTCATGTAAATAGCGCGCATCCCTGCATTTTGAAACTGTTGGAGCGTGGCATTCGAAATTTTCGCTTAACACCGCACTCCAACAGTTTCTTGTGTATATCCCCCAAAATGTCTTTGGGACATTAACTCAAAATCTTACTTTATCAGAGAATGTTTCAGAGCGAGGTATGGTATGCATCTATCAGGCAGTTTGCTGTTGGGGAAACTGCTGTTGCATGTTTCGGCGATGGTAGAGTTGGGCGTAGTACCGTCGAACCAGCAACCAGAAGTAGTAGATTAGCAAACAGCAGCACTACCAGGAAGGGCTGACACAATCTGAGTGTGTCTTCAGTGTGTCCAAGAAATGCTGTGCACCCCCATGTTTGAGTAAAAGCAAATACTATCTGATTGGCTAATGCCAATGTCAGCTGAAGTGCTCGCTGCAGTCATCCAATCAGATGGCAGCCCTATCGGGTAAAACTAAACTCGAGGTGCCTGGTTCAATCACATTGTAACAGCCGTGCTGCAGCCAATAGGCTTTTTCAGCATCCTTGGCGCAGGGCCTAGGCCAACATTGGAGGCAGAGTGGAGAGGCAGCGACTTGACACAGCGGTGAAAGGGAGATGACGTGCACCTGTTCACCTGCGTGATATCTACTGCCAACTGCCTCGTTATCTCTTCCAAACGGCCCTGCCTCAGAGCTGTTCACCTGCTTGGCAGCTGCAGACAGCCTTCTCATCCAAGTGGCCTCTCAGAGCACGGCTGCCAAAGACTTTAGCACAGTTCAGTTCAGAAATGTGTCAGTCTGGCTGGAGGGTGGGCCATGCTCGGACACCGTCCACTTCCTCATGCTGCGCGTGTCCACTGCCGCCATTGCTCACTTAGATTTCCGCAAATACAAGAAAGGGCCCTTTTACCGTATTATCCTTTCTCAGGGGCCTCTCTAGCGACGAATGCGCGCGAACAAATGAGACCACAAGCAGTTCTGTTTGCCTGTTGTGACTTACTCCTGCAATGGAAGATGGATCTGTCATACAAGGCCAGTAAATAGCTCCGTGGATTGTGTTTCTGCTGCAGAAGCTGAAAGGTGTGAATCTCAGTCAGGCAGATGACAATACATTGATTACCATAGTACCTCCACGGAAAACTTTGCAAAGCTATATAAGGTTACAGTAGTGATAGAAAAAAGACAGGCAAGGAACACATAAGAATGAACTGTTGACAGAGCCTGTTTTCAGACATTGCAAAAACCTTTTTAAGAAAAATTAAACTCCATATTCCACAAAGCACTATGGGCCATATGTAGGTAGCTAAATACCGGTCGGTAACAGCCGAAATTCTGTAAATTTCCCGTTACCGACCGGTATTTAGGCTATTGAGATGAAGGAGTCCAAAAACAAGGATTCGGTAAATATGAATCGGTAAATGCCGATTCATCATTACCGAATCCAAAAATACCGAATCGGAATTACGGATTCCTTATTTACCGAATCGGTAAATAAGAAACTGTAAAAAGTAGAGAAGAGATGTAGGTAAATTCGGTAATACCGAATTTCATGAAAATCAGTATTTTAGAGTCGGTAATTAACACTGACTTAAAGCAGGTGGTAATCAGCCACATGGTATATAAGCAATCCCAAAATGCAACACTTTGATCACTATGGCAGCTTTCTATGTGATTGCAAGGCGGCTACGTCTACAGGCAGCAGGAGTGAGGATCTGGAGATGGGAGGAGCGCATTTACAGTCAGCGCATCACACTCTTCCAACAGACTGAGGCTGAGATCCATGAAAGGTACAGGCTACACCCCCACACCATCTTGGTCTTGATAAGGGATCTGCACCCACTCCTTGACCACCCAACACCAAGGGCGCACACCATACCACCACATGGTGCTCTGTAGCCTACATCTCCTTTCATCTGGCAGTTACCAGGGGGTGATAGCTGCGGTAGGAGGGGTGTCTCAGAGTTGCCTGTCCCGTTTCTTCAGAAAGTTCCTGAATGCCATGATGCAGAGAATGCATCACTACATCAGCTTCACACACACACAAGCGAAACTCCTGAAAACCAAGACAGACTTTTACCAGATGGCACAGTTTCCGCATGTCATAGGCTGCATTGATGGCACACACATTCCAATCTGCCCACCAGCAGCCACTGAGTATATCTACAGGAACAGAAAGTCCACCCACTCCATATATGTGCAGGTAACCTGTTATGCTGGCAACATAATCACTGGCCAAATTTCCTGGGAGCACCCACGATTCATACATCTTCCAGAACAGTGAGATCTACACACGCCTGGCTGCTGGAGAATTTGGGGAAGGATACCTCCTAGGTAAATCACTGTGACACTCCCTTAAACTAACTGCAGATGAATGTGTATTGGTATATGTGACTAATGGCACTGTCTTTCTCACCTAGGCGAAAGTGCATTTGCCGTACAGTCATTTATCCTCACCCCCTACCTAAACCCATCAACCCAGAGTGAGAAACGATACAATGTGTCACACAAATCAACTCGCAACGTTGTGGAGCGCATCTTTGGACTATTGAAAAGCAGGTTCTGCTGCCTCCACAAAAGCGGAGGTGCACATCAGTACACACCCATCATCTGCTGCAAAATTATTGCAACTTGTGCAATGCTGCACAACCTTGCCACAAAGAAAGGTACAGAAGTGGAATTTACTGATTATGAGGACCATGATGATGAATTTCCACAGCCAGAGCCCAACACAGCAGAAGTGCCACCAGCAACAGATGGGAGACAGAGACGGGCAGAGATCACATGCAACAATTTTTAAGTAAGTAAGGAGACACAGCCAGTTTCTGAATGTAATGACGTAGTTTAATTCCTGGGCACCACACCACAACAAAATCTCCAATTTGTCACATCCATAGTAGGAAGTAATGGGTTACTTCACCCAAAACTGTCCTGAAAGAGTGGGCTGCATCACCGTCTGCACCCACGCACAACAGTGCTGGGTGGCATTGAATGACTTTCCTCACTGGGGGCCCGATTCACAGAACTAACTTAAGACAAACTCCTAAACTTACCACCATTTTGGTATTCACAGAAGGCCCTTACTCATTTTTGTATTCACAGAAGGCACTTACTCATTTCGGAATTCACAGAAGTTAGGAGTCCTAACTTTAGGACTCCTAAATGCTTTCTGTGAATACCGAAAGTCTTAAAGTTAGGCTTTTTTCTCAATTTAGTGGTAGTAAAGTTAGGACTCCTAACTTTAGGACTCCTAAATGCATTCTGTGAAAACCGAAAGTCTTAAAATTAGGATTTTTCTCAATTTAGTAGTAGTAAAGTTAGGACTCCTAACTTTCGGACTCCTAAATGCCTTCTGTGAATACCGAAAGTCTTAAAATTAGGATTTTTCTCAGTTTAGTAGTAGTAGAGTTAGGACTCCTAACTTTCGGACTCCTAAATGCCTTCTGTGAATACCGAAGTCTTAAAATTAGGATTTTTCTCAACTTTACTACTACTAAACTGAGAGAAATCCTAATTTTAAAACTTTCGGCATTCACAGAAGGCATTTAGGAGTCCTAAAGTTAGGAGTCCTAACTTTACTACCACTAAATAGAGAAAAATCCTAATTTTAAGACTTTCGGTGTTCACAGAAGGCATTTAGGAGTCATAAAGTTAGGAGTCATAACTTTACTACTACTAAACTGAGAAAAATCCTAACTTTAGGACTTTGGGTATTCACAGAAGGCATTTAGGAGTCCTAAAGTTAGGACTCCTAACTTCTGTGAATACCAAAATGAGTAAGTGTCTTCTGTGAATATCAAAATGAGTAAGTGCCTTCTGTGAATACGAAAATGGTAGTAAGTTTAGGATTTTGTCTTAAGTAAGTTCTGTGAATCGGGCCCAGGGTGTGGTACCAGTGGCGGCCCCATGCTGTCTGCTGCTCCTCCGTGTGTCTGTCACACGGGGGTTATGATGCTCCGACTGGTTGTGTCTTCGCTGTCTTTAACTTTGACAGCACCAGTGGTGGCAGAGTGACTCGTAAGCAGCACTTCCAGAGCAGTGGTGACCTTTACCAGTCCCCTAGACACATCAGTGCTGCAGTGCGCCAGCCCATCCTGCATGGCCACGGAGCGCCTGCATAGTAGTGTAGTGGCAGTTGCCAGCCGGTTCACTGCCTTAGTATGTTGCCCCATTTTCTGCCTCTCCCTGCACCTTGTAACTCTGTCCTCATCCATTTTACTGCACAGCAGCATCACAGACTGGGACATGTCCCGCATGCCCGCTGCCATCTCCTTCATTCCCTCTGCCATTGAGTTGATGCCCTTGTCAATGTTGGCCATGTTATCATTAAGGCGCCTCATTTGTCGTTGGACTGACAGTATTGCCTTTCCTTGTAGGCGCTGCACCTTGACCATGGTTGCCTCCTGCCTGCCAAAGACACCATGGCTCTCATCATGTGGAGGTGGACTTGTCACACGAGCCCTGCGGCGGCGTCTGGCACCTCTGTGTGCTCCTTCAGTCGAGGCCACCAAACCAGCATTGCTGACATCCTGTGGCACAGTAGGAGTTCCACCCCCCCCCCTGGAGTCTTCAGAGGAGGACTCAAAATCCAGCAGTCTAGCAACAGCACGCCTTCTTGGTCTCACCACTGCAGGTGGTATTGATGTTGGTGAGGCTGGCTGTGGTGGTGAGGCTGGTTGTGGTGGTGTTGTGTGGCCAGCACTTGTTGTGGCCTTCTCTGTGGTGTCCTTCTGGGGTGCCCTCTCTCCCTTGTCCTGCGCAGTCCTGCGTGAGGTCTCGCCTGTGGACAGAAATTGTACATTAGCTCAGTGTACCTGCAGCCCTGCATTGCTATAAATAAAATACATTTCTGCAACACTGTCTCATTGTCCTCTGCCTGCTTCTCGCTGATGTGTATCAAATGACTTGTTGTCCAGTGCTATTCCTGTCATGATAGGGGTTTCACTGACCACATCTCCCATAATGCATTGCTGGTCTGAAGTAAAACCTGTACTGGAGTGGGATTCACATAGCCCAATTGAGGATTTGGGATAGGGGAAGGGGGAGAACAATGCTGTGCATGCTTCTTACCTTGTTTTGAAGCATCTCTGGCAGAGCTGTCTGCATTTCCAATTACACAGACGCTCTCTGGCTCTATTGTTGACTCCACCAGTCTCTCGAGTTCAGTCAGGGCCCTGTTCCTTCCTCCTCCCGTCAGGCTGGCTTGTTTTTTGTGTTCAGCCATCTTCCTCTTGATGATGATCCGGCTGTCATACCAACGCTTTTTCAGCACATCAGTGTCCCGGGGGTCACTCCAATTGCATTAACCTGGGACTGGATTCCAAGCCAGATCTTGTATTTCTCTGATTCTGCTACTTGCAGGGACTGTTTACCAAAAAGCTTGGTGTGGTGCTTAACTACCTCCTCCACAAGGACCTGCAGTTCCTTCTGTACCCTGGCTGGCCATTGTGAAAGATTTTCAGAGTAGGTTCAGGCAGTGGCTCTGTTGCTCTCCTCTGCACTCCCAGCCTCTCCAGAAGGTTCTGATTGAGTGCACCTGCCTGGGTGTGGCCACTTCCTGATTGGGAAGGGTGGTGGTTGCATAGTATTGGCTGATTCCTCAATTGCTGTGTATTTGATTTTCCGATTCGGTATTTTCCGATTCGGTATTTACCGGTTCGGTATTTACCGATGCAGAAACACCGATCGGTATTGCCGATTTGTTACGTTTTTACTGATTTTTACCGATTCGGTAATGTTTACCAAATGATTACGTACATTGGAAATACCGATTTCTAAATACCGATTCGGTATAATTCGATAATTAGGAATCGGTATTTCCAATTTACCTACATATGGCCCTATATAACTTAAGAGAGCCAAACAGACATTAACCGGAAAGCATCTGTTGTGTGAGGATAAGATCGCTGCCCTTAGAGAAATCCAGCATGTTATCTGTCACTATCCTCATGTGAGATACCACAACAAGGCCGTGGGTCCTAGCACACGTCTAAGTTAGGGCACAGGATCCGTGTCAAGCCAAGTATTTTAATATCTTTTGTTTGTTTTTTAACATAGTTTATACTGTATTTCTCCATCTGCTTCTCCCCTTATACTCCTTTCCTTTCTCTCAATTCCCCGCTCGTAATCAGTGTTTTATTTTCCCGTACTTTTCTCTCTTAGTCGAAACAGTTGCCTCTTACAGAACTGTACACAATTTCTGACGAAGCTGGAAAGTATCACTTTTTTTTTTTAAATGTTTTTATTAGAACAAAGCACATGGGACAGATCTGCATAGGAGTATTACAGCCAATAGAGAAATATTGCAGCGGGCCTCTCGCAGCCACAGTCAATGTCAAAGCATAAAAACTGTACATTGTATCGAAAAAACATATTGCAACTTCCATTGCACATCCAAATTTAACATTGCTAGTCAGGGTCAATATCTTCTCCAGCGGTGCTCGGTGGCTCACAGATGTTACCCCTGAACGAGTTCCATGCACCCCATATCCTACCCCACTTTCCGGGGCATCCACGGTGGATATACACCGACCTCTCCGCCACCATCGCCTCATCCATGTCCTTACATCAATTACAAAGTGTCGGCGAAACCGTAGAGCCCCACAGCCTGGCAATGTTGCGTTTTGCCATCATCATACCTAACATTACCCAGTCCTGCTGCCGGTGATTCAGATCGTTAGGTTCCCATACATTCAGCAAGCAGCGACGAGGCTGCGGCAGCAGGGAGATGTCTATTGTTTGGGAAATTGTGCGCATCACTGCTGTCCAATATGTCGCTATGAGCCTGCAATCCCAGATGGTGTGGAAGAATGTCCCCTCCTCCCCGCAGCCCCGCAAGCAGAATTTGTGCATTGCCCTTCCTATCTTGTGTGGGAGTGGTCTGGTGTAGTACGTGCGGTGAAGTATTTTGAGTTGGACCAGTTGCAATCTTGAGGAGATTGCGGTTTCACGGGTCGAGGCGAGGGCCTCCTGCCATTCAGAGTCTTCAAAGGGGCCCACCTCCTCAGTCCAGTTCTGTTTCAGTGTGGATGTTGCGTCCGGAAGATTATTTACAAGCTTCCTATAAGTAAGAGAAGTGGCCTTGGCCTCCATGTGTTCAGTAAGAAGCCTATCTTCAAGAGGAGATGACTCTTCTAGGACAGTGCCCATTGGTATAACAGAATGTAGCGCATGTTTAATTTGCAAGTATCGGAACCTCTCCGTCTGTGACATCTCGTATTGTGTTTCCAGGTGGGCAAAATCTACTACCTTACCCTTTTTCCATAAGTCACCAACTACCGAAATACCAATGTTGTCCCAGGCCTGGAACCCCTTACTATTTCGGAGGAAGCCCAACTTGCTTGAGTCCCAAAGCGGTGTCATTTGGGTGATAGTTCCCAAGCATTTAAGACGCCTGCTGGCCCGGTACCACAACTGCACTGAGTGACGTGTAGGACCTATCAAATCCGGAGGCAGACGAGGGCTATATAGATTACCCAACAGACCCTTACCTTCCAAAGAGTGTCTATCTGCAAGGTATGCAGGGTCAGTTTGTGATGCGTGCAACCAGAAATTAATCTGTTTGAGATGGGCTGCCCAGTAATATAGTTCTACATTTGGAAGTGCTATCCCCCCATCGTACCAACTTCTAGTTAATTTATCTTGTGCGATTCGAGGCGGTTTTCCTCCCCATAATAGATGGATACTGTTGCAGCAACCGCCTTAAAATATCACGAGGGGATCAGTGACGGGGTATTTTCGAGCACATAAAGGAAACGGGGGAGCGCCATCATTTTATACAGTGCTGCCTTGCCTAGAAGCGTGAGAGGTAAAGTCTGCCACACTTTCACGTCGCGCTTAAACCGTTCTAGAAGGGGGCTGAGATTTAGACTATAGAACTCATCAGGGTCAGGCGTTATAAGGATACCCAGGTACTTAAAGGCCGCTGTCGTAGCCCGTAAGGGGCAGCTTAGTGGCAGAACAGGTGGCGGACCAGCAAGGACATAAAGGATGGACTTAGCCCAGTTAATTGTGTAACCTGACACTCTACCGAACTTCTCGCATACATTCAGCAATTCGAGAATAGATTTTTTGGGGGAGGTGAGGTATAGGAGGATATCGTCCGCGTATAGAGAGATACGATCCTCCCACACGTCAGTCCACCGGAGTCCCTTGATGGAAGGTTCCCATCTGATCCAGATCGCAAGCGGTTCCAGGATCAATGCGAAGAGCAACGGAGACAGAGGGCATCCCTGTCTCGTGCCTCGGCCAAGTGGAAAGTCTAGCGAGATGTGGCCATTCGCCACAACATGCGCCAGTGGTCTAGTATAAAGCAGACGTACCCAGGCGCAAAATTTGGGACCGAATCCCATATGTTGGAGCACAGCAAACAAGTATGGCCATTCGACTGTGTCAAACGCCATAGTGGCGTCAAGCGAAAGGATGACAGCGGGGTCCGTGAGAAAGGGGGCACGAGCGAGAACCGCATGAAGCCGGCGAAGGTTGAGAGCTGTGCTCCAATGTGGCATGAAGCCAGATTGATCCGGGTGAACTAGCGTCGCCAGGTGTGGAGTAAGTTCAAACGCCAGCAGCTTAGCGAGTATCTTTGGTTCCGCATTGATAAGTGAGATTGGACGGTAGGAGGCGCAGTCTGTCTTAGGCCTACCAGGCTTATGAATCGCGACAATTGTGGCTAGTCGCTGATCTCGTGGCAGCTCCCCAACCTCGAGACTGTCGGATAACAAATTGAGGAAAAAGGGGGCCGTCGTTTGTATCAGTCTCTTGTGCATTTCAACTGGGAACCCATTTGGCCCCAGCGCTTTACCCGATGCCAGCGCATAAGTGGCCGTTTGTACCTCATCGGCGGTGATGTCTGCCTCCAACAGAAGCGCTGCCTCCGGGGAGAGCTTAGGTATTGAGAGATCCTTAATGTACTCATATGCCTCCGCGATCGTGTAAGATGCCCGGGGAGCATAGATTTGTTCATAATGGTCGGCCAAGAGACCAACTATGCCATCAGGGTCGGAGATCAGGGAGCCTCCCGGCGAAGCTAGTTGTGCAATGACTTTATGCGCTTTTTCTTTCCTATCCAGCCAGGCCAACATTTTCCCTGCCTTATCTCCCAGCTCGTACACCCTATGTCTAGTAGCTTGTATCTTGCTTTGCGCCACTTCTCTCTGGTGAGTCAGAACCTCTGCTTGTTTCAAGCGAACCGTACGCACGGTTCCCGGGGCGGGGTGGGCCTCCTGCTCTGCAGTGGCAACGTCCAGCTCAGCCTCAAGGCTGTCCAACTCTGCCTGACGCTCCCGTTTATAGCCCAGGATTGATGCCATGGCCTGTCCCCAAAGGACCACTTTGTATGCCTCCCAGAGCGTACCAGGAGAAGCCACCGAGCCCAAATTTTCTTGGAAAAATTGTTTAGTGGTATGTGCAAGGGTCGATTGAATGGGCGCGATCTGAAAGAAGCCAGCATGTACCGGGAACATGCGTCTTCGGCAGACCTGATGATGGGTGTATTTGAATAGTATTGGGGAATGATCCGAAATGCCCCTGGGACGGAGAGTGACCTCCTCCACACCCTGTAGGGCGTCCGCAGATACCAGGAAATAATCAATACGCGTGTGACAATTATGCACTGCTGAGTAGTAGGTGTAACGCGTTTCACTTGGGTGCTTGAACCGCCAGCTATCCGTAAGTCCCAGGGCATCTATCAGACCAAGAAGACGCCGCCCACCCCGCAGCTCCGGCCTAACAGGGAATCTGTCTCGTGATCCATCTACTATGTCGTTGAAGTCGCCCCTCATCAGGAGTGTCGCTTCCGGCAATGTCAATAGAAATGACGTGAGGGCGGAGTGAGACTGTGCATGGAGCCCAGGTGGGATGTAGACAGAGACTAAATTGAATAAGC
The DNA here is from genome assembly GCF_964261635.1 of Lissotriton helveticus. Taxonomy (NCBI): domain Eukaryota; kingdom Metazoa; phylum Chordata; class Amphibia; order Caudata; family Salamandridae; genus Lissotriton; species Lissotriton helveticus. The sequence goes on along the minus strand of NC_136063.1, from coordinate 1,396,333,836 downwards.
GCCCCTCCCACTGACATGCTGTATACAAAGGAAGGTATTGGGTCCTACCACTGACCAGCCCAGACCTCAACAATTGCTAAACAGAACAAGATGGCTGGTCAGGATTGTTTTAAGAAAAATCAGGGTCCACACAGCCCATGTGTGCTGCGTGACCAACAGTTTTATATCACAAAAGAATTTATTTTCATTTATAATCAAGTTTCATTAATTCATCCAAAAATGACATCAAAGGCACATCCTGTCAAAACAGTCAGTTCAAAAACATGCAATTGTGTGCACAATATGTACAAATATACAAACATTTACAGTGAATGCTAAAGATTTTGCAACACCAAAAGAAAGCTTAATACAAAATAATTACATTCCAAGCCAATTGCAACATAAAAAACATTTACACAAAACACAATACTACATGTGGGAAGGAACCAGTCCTTTTAACTAGAATACCAGTGGACAGGTGGAGTTAGAGGTGGAATAGGGTTGCCTGCCTGTCTCACAGAACCTGTGATGGAATGTTTATAAGATTGCCAGCAAGGGCCCACAAGAGTGGTATTAGTTAGTCCCTAGCTGCACCCTTCTTTCTTGTCACAGGCTGGGGGTCAACGCGTTTCGAACCGTAGATATTGTAGGTTCTCCTCAGGACAAGGACTGGGTAAGAGCTTCTCTGCACAGCAAGCACAAAGGCTGCAGGGGTGAAGGTGGACTGCAAATCAAAAGAGGTATTCTGAAATTAGTTGTGGAGGTGTCATACATCAGGGCGCCCGCGAAGCGGTGCGCGGTCGATTATTGGAGCGGCTCACATACTTTTTCTTGTGTCAACTGCACATGATTACAATTGCAGGAGGACGGCTGATCCCGATACAAGTTCGGGAGGAGTGACGGGTATTGTTCTACCGCAAACAGCCGTAGTGCAGACGAAGGAAGGATTCCTTTCCAATGACGCACCCGGGAACTGTGTACCTGGTGTAAACGCGTTGACCCCCAGCCTGTGACAAGAAAGAAGGGTGCAGCTAGGGACTAACTAATACCACTCTTGTGGGCCCTTGCTGGCAATCTTATAAACATTCCATCACCGGTTCTGTGAGACAGACAGGCAACCCTATTCCACCTCTAACTCCGCCTGTCCACTGGTATTCTAGTTAAAAGGACTGGTTCCTTCCCACATGTAGTATTGTGTTTTGTGTAAATGTTTTTTATGTTGCAATTGGCTTGGAATGTAATTATTTTGTATTAAGCTTTCTTTTGGTGTTGCGAAATCTTTAGCACTCACTGTAAATGTTTGTATATTTGTACATATTGTGCACACAATTGCATGTTTTTGAACTGACTGTTTTGACAGGATCTGCCCTTGATGTCATTTTTGGATGAATTTATGAAACTTGATTATAAATGAAAATAAATTCTTTTGTGATATAAAACTGTTGGTCACGCAGCACACATGGGCTGTGTGGGCCCTGATTTTTCTTAAAACAATCCTGACCAGCCTCCCACTGACATGTCAGCGCCGCAAAGCGGCCATAATCGTCAATACGTGTTTGCTGCACCACCAGTGGGAAGTTTTTCTTACTAAGAATCCCCGTACCCCTGGAGCCTGAGGAAAAGTCTGCATGAGCCAGCATCTGGTAACCCCATGTCCATAGCTCGAACTGCCGACCCAACCAGGTGCGTCTCCTGCAGAAATACCACTGCAGGGCCACAGCGTTTCAGGTACTGGAGTCCCAGGCCCCTCTTTACTTTATCTCCTAATCCCCTAACATTCCAGGTGAGCAGGGTTAGGGTCATCCGCCGAGTCCGCGGCCCCTGTGTGGTGGCTTCAGGCATCATAGACAAAGAAGTGTATCAAGGATATAGTATCGTGTTTGGCCCGCAAGCCTACACATGCAGTAAGGTGCGCAAATAATCTAGAAATGTGTGTGGCCCATAGATCCGCTGTGTCGTCCCATAGTGCTGTCATAACAAAGCTAAGTCTTACTAAACAATAGGAAGCAATCAAATACATAACATAAGCAACGAAGTGTAGCGCATAAGTTACCTTCCCACCCCCTGTACCACCCACCCTCCCTGTCTCCCTGCCAGGCGAACCTACAACTGCCCGCCACCCCAACTCTGCAGAGTGCTTTAATTTCCCTCCCAGAACAGCAATACTTGCGTATCGGGGGTAGAGTCCCAGGAAGCAGCAGCCTTTAGGAGTCCCTGAGGCCTCCCCCAGTCCAGAACCCCGAGGCAGTGGAAGTGTTAATGTTCTTAGTGCCTCCTTTCCAATAATGAAGGAGTGTCCGTTATACGACGAATCCTATTCTTCTTCAGGATGGAAGTCGCTGTGCGGCTCCTGACCTCCGGCCCTCCGGAAGTCCTCCCCTTCCCGGCGGCGGTGTGGTTTCGGTCTCCGGTCTTGTTTGTGCACTGGACGCCAGCCCTCCAGCCATTCTAGTGTCGCCTCAGGAGAGTCAAAAAACCATGTCTTCCCTTCAGCCACCACTCTTAGTTTAGCGGTAAACAACATGGAGTATGGCAATTCTGGCGTCCGCAGCAGCTTTTTAACTTCGAAGAAGCTACGGCGTCTTCTCGAGACAGCTGCAGTGTAATCCGGAAAGAAGGAGAGGGTTGAGTTCAATATCCGGATCGGGGGAGAGATCCTTGCTGCTTGTAGAATCGCGTCGCGATCTCTAAAGTTAAATAGGCACACCAATATTGGTCTCGGGGCGCCCCGGGCTTGGGCTTTCCACCCGGCACTCTATGAGCGCGTTCAACTGAGAAAAAGTTCGAAAGTCCCTTGGGCTGTAGCCTTGTTTGTATCAGCTCTTCTACATAAAGGTCCATTGCCCGGGTCCCTTCCGACTCCGGAATGCCAATAATTCTGACGTTGTTCCGTCGTGCGCGCCCTTCTTGATCGTCCAGTCTGTCAGTGAACATTTTGTTGTCCTTTTCCAGGCGAGCTACTGACACTTGGAGGTCCACTGTGTCCTGAACCAGAGATTTTGCCACTACCTCCACGTCCTTCACCCTGTCCGCCATTTTGTGGAGGTCTGCCCGCAGCAGGGAAACGTCCGTGGATATCGTTCCGACTGTCGTTTGGACATTTGCGAGCACCTTCATGATGTCCTCTAATGTTACCTTCTTCCCTCCATCGCCTTCTTGTGCTTTGCCATGAGGTGGTGTTGTATGAGAACCTTTCTCATAAGCATATTTATCCAATTTAGCCTGGACAGCCTCAGTTTTAGGCCCCCTGCCTGACATTTTACCCTGGGTCGCAGGTCGTACAAAAAATGTACACGTGGCGCAGTCACTAGGCGATCCGGGAATACAACCCCAGACTGTTCCTCTTCCAGCTGTGTGGTCACAGGGTGTGCAGTCGAGTACAGGCAAATCGGAACGCGGCAGTGTGAGTTGTGGGTACAGAGGCAGTGGGGGAGGCAAGATGGGCGACGGAGTAGACACCACCTATATGGCTGAGTAAACAGAGATCTCCGCCGAAGTTGTCCCAGGAGCTGCTTTCAGTACGGAGGTTCTGTGCAGCCGGGCAGCACTGGAGAAAACCACGTGAGTCGACTGGTCACCCCCAAACCCTGATTTGTCCCCTAGAACAATTGCAGGTCAATCATGCGCGTCAACAATGCCAGAGGGCGCGCCGCAAAAGGAGTACCACCAGTCCAGTAGATCACACTTTCACACTTAGGTCCAGCACAGTCCCAGGACCCAGCAGTAGCACAGTCCTGAGTGCAGCAGGGGGTATTTAGGCGAAGAAACAGTCCGGGATCACAGGCCGCATTGTAGAGAGCAGGGAAGACAGGCAATTCGAAAGCGGCACCGCTCCAAGTCCAGGGCCGCCTCCGCCGTCGTTTCGGAGCCTATAACGGAGCTGTGAGGCCGCCTCAGGAACACCAACAGTGCCAGGGGGAGGGGGGGGCAGGCTCCCCCGCGACACACCGCAAAGTCCCGGCAGCAGGGGAGGACACCGCGGGGAGCAGGAAAGGCGGCTGGATCGTCGCTCAGCGTGTGTCCCCCGCCGGCCACTCCGCCAACTCCAGTCCCCGGGCTTCAAGGCCGCACCAGGCCTCGTGGGGTCCGGCAGCGATATTTCAAGCCCACAGCCTCAGTTTTCAAGCGGGGAGGCAGCGATGCGTGCCGTTGGAGTTCCGACGGCGGGGGATGCCCTCAGGTAACTCTGGTGTTGCGGATTAGTATGCGGATTTAGCGTTTAGGGCTGTGTCGATTCCGGAGCTCTTAGACTAGGCGGCCATTTCCTATGGCCGGTAGCCACGCCCCCCCGAAAGTATCACTTTTTAAAGAAGCATAAGTATTCCAGCTGCTGTTCTAACTCTATTGTCCTAGGGTTGTCGCCTGTGTGTGTGTGTCTGCATGAGTGTGTGTATTCAGGTGTGTTTGCGTGTGTATGTAGTTGAGTATGTTGTCATGTATCAGTGCACTCATGAGTATATGCACCCATTTATCAGTGTGAGGGAGCATCTGTGGTTTTGAATAGATGAGCACACAATGGGTGCTTATATAGAAAGTGTTACTATGGGCATGTGAGTTGAAGAGTATATCTGCCTTTGCACATCTAAGTGCTCACCCGAGTGTGGCAAGCATCCTTGTGTACAAGCACTTTTACACTTTTATACCTTTGCATGTGATTGTTGTAGAACTATCCCGCACAAACATTTATCCTGCATGTCATATAACAAGGTTGGGTGAATGTCCCAGTACTGTTTAAAATCATGGAGGGAAACCTTGGAATATTTTGTTGAAGAATTGGTTAATTTCTTAAGGTGCATTTTTTGGGAAAAAATATGTTTCCTGGCTTTGGTAGTATATATATATATATTGTTATGTTCAATGCATTGGTGCAGGGATACATTTCAGATAAGCGAGGATGACGCATTTCAGGTGAGTGAGATACAGGGTCGGCTTTAGGGCTAGTGGCGCCCGGTGCGAGAATCATTTTTGGTGCCCCCACCCCACATGAACGCCTCCTCGGAATCTCCCACTACGACCGGGCATAAGTGCCCCTCATCTCTCCACTCATAAATTTTTGCTAAACACAGCACCCAACCCTGAGGTCGGCGCCCCCTCCACAGGTTAGCGCCCAGTGCAGCCGCACCAGTCGCATTGCCCTAAAGCCGGCCCTGAGAATGACAAGAGGCAGGGATGAGAGGAGAGCACAATACGGTGAAAGAGAGATAAGCAAGAGTGAGGTGAGGTGACGCAGGCACAATGCGGAGATGACAAGATATATTGAGAGGGAAGATGAGCGAGCAAATATGAAGTGAGGAGTAAGGGAGAGCAGAGAAGTTGATGATATGGCCTGAGGGGTTGGAGAATAAGTTATTTCTGGCACACAGGATGGTAGAGCAAGGAGGATGGTGTATGGGTCTACCCAATGCACTATCAGCAAAACCTTAAGCTACCGTAATGGGACAATGTAATCTTCCACTAAATGTTATGGGCTTAAAGGATAGTCCTGCAACCAATGGCAGTTCTTGAAAACTACACCTTTGAATGGCTGAAATGGACTGATGCAAAGCGCATTATTTCTACATATTTCCTATATTTAATTGTTTATACTATATTGCAATATGAGGCCTTCCAACTGCTAAGGAGTCTGTATATCTTGAAATACATTGAACAACATTGTAGTCTTTATGTACATTTAAAAATGTATTGTGTGATGTCTTGTGTTGTGGTAGGTTGTGTGGATGATTAATAATGGAGTGTTAAGATTGTATGCTCATTTTTTGTATTTACTTTCTGTAATATAATTGTTTTGGAGATGTAAGAAAGTTCACTTAAACACCTTTGATTGACTCCATTGAATGTCATGGATTGACGATACTTTACAAATATGCTTTGTTCATCTGAATCCCAATGTATCTGTGATTGAATATTTGTTTGTCCGAATGTATGTTGGTTGGGTTGAAGGTATAAACGTTGATTTGCATGTACATTTTTGGACATGTATGTATTTGTTGTGTTTGTCTCACCTTGTTCAACTAATGAGCCACATTTTGTATACAAATAGACCTACCTTGCACTACTTTTTCTCTAAAATAGCTGGATAATTTTTCACCATTTCTAAAGTGACAACTCTGGTCTAATTCTATTCCATGTGCATGTCAAAATTGATAAAAGCTGAACTGAAAAATCTTGAGCTATTTAACTTTATTGGTGTTCTGGGAGTAGCCTATGTTGAAAAAGTGCTCATAATATTACTTCAAAAACACATTAATGCTGAGCTGTAAATACATTGGAGCAGGATTCGAACACATTCCTAAAGATCTATGTCAATGCCTGTAGAGTTGGAATCTGCTCGCATCCTACAGTGAGCACATGTTCACATATAAAAACATTTGTTTACTGTCCCTTGGCCCTCAAAAAGAATTTTCTGTTCGGTGGATAGAGAGTAGTGCTGGTAGGTTAAAGTGTTGCTTTATCTCATGCATGGATAACACAGTAAGAAATGTTGGTTTGCGTTACAGCTTTTCACAACCTGCAGTGACAGAAAACCAGACTGATTGTACAATAAATCCATAGACAATAAATATGTAGACACATGACTAGACAGACAGACAGACGGACGGACAGACAGACAGACAGACAGACATATAGATAGATAGATTCATAGATAGATAGATAGATAGATAGATAGATAGATAGATAGATAGATAGATAGATAGATAGATAGATAGATAGATAGATAGATAGATAGATAGATAGATAGATCAACCACAATTATCTCGAAGCAATGGATGGTTGGATGGCAGGCAGACAGATAGTTATAACTCATTGATAAATAGTAAACATGCTTTGTAATGGCGTGCATTAGCCCATTAGCCCATTCGCCGTGACACGAATTCCGCCGTGGCGCGGGGGTTTGGGGGTGAGCACGGCACTTCTGTGCTCGTGATGGAACCGTGCCATCATGAGACACGGGTGGCGTGTGCTCATGACGGCGTGGTTCCGTCATGACCACGCCCGCTCATCAATTCGCCCGCACAGGCAGGGAATCAGTGTGGGCTGAGCGGCCGCAGCATGACAGAACCACGCTGTCATGAGCACACGCCGCCCGTGTTGCATGACGGCGTGGTTCAGTCACAAGCACGGAAGGGGTTAATTCCATGTTTACATGGTACAAAACCAGAGGCTGAGTTGTAGCATTCATAAGGGCTAAAAAACGTCTGAACTTAATCCAGAGGCTTTGTGTGTTCTTTGATAAACAAAAAGTAAACCTTCTTTAGCATTTTAAGGCCAAATGTACTAAGATAGGATTCGCAAAAAGTGGTCAGACTATGCGCACCGACTTTTTGTGATTCCTATGTTTGTTTACGATTTGACCATGTACTAATATGCCGGTTCACAAAATACTGAATCGTAATGGGTCTGAATTTGACCTACCTCATGGACAATAATGAGGTAGGTTGCAAATTGTGACCCACTTCAATGCTTTGCCAGCACAAGTATGGTGGCTTGCTGGAGTAAGCAGACCACAATGTCTGTGATTGCTTCTAAATAAAGCAGTCTTTCTGTTATTTAAATGCAACATGTTTTCCTCAACGTAAAACAGGATGCTTTAATAAAAAAAAGAAAGGTTTTGAAAACTATTTTTTTTAAGAATAGGCAGGGGTCCCATGGGCTACTGCCTACTCTAAAAAAAAAAATTTTTTTGACCATTCAAAAATTATATTTTGTTGTCGCAAACCTTTTGATTTAGTAAGTCACAGGGTTTGCAACCAGAAAATGCATTTGTACACCTGGCCCTTAGTTCTTAGGCCATACCCATATATCATCCCTAAATAAATGTTCACATAACCAAAGGTGGGTTGGCTACCATCCCAACAAGAGTGGCCATGGGGTACTGTGGAGCAAATTGGGGTAGACCACAGTAGACATCCGAGGACGGCATCTTTAATAATTGAAGCTGCAGGTGATATTTTCACTTAACCTTCCGATGCTAATGTATTCACGTCTGTGCTCATATCCTATCCAGATACCCTGTCGGCATGCCATCTTTCATATTCATTAGAGCATCAGCCTGCTGCTCCTGAAGCAGCAACATCTGTTTGGCCCAAGTTTCATCTTGGTTTGGTGCCAAACCATTTAAACCAACATAATTTAAATTTCTTGCAACATTTTGTGTACTTTAGAGTGGTTATGGCAATTAATTATTCACACAAAGATGATGGGCCTTCCGTGAGGGGGTGAAGAGTCATGGCTCCCATGTGCTCTGTTTAACAACTGAAGACGTTGGCGCGGGACCGTTGTCAACACGCTCATCACTCGTGCGTGGTCCCGTTCTCCTTCTGTTTGACAACACGGACATGGCAATCTCGGAGGAGCTCTGCCCAGAGTCCCTGTTATGCAAAGACCAGCCAGAATTGTGCTCTCGTTATCAACGAATGTCACACAAAACACATATATATTTTAGCATTTTTACAAATACATTGATTTGATTTGATTTTGATTTTGTCAAAAATAACTGACAATTGCTGTATTACTTGTATAACGAAAATCTATTCACGAGAGCAGAAGAGTGCTTCACAGAAAAACTAATGAGCTCGAACAATACCACAATTATGTAGAACAGGGTGGTGCAGCGCAAAAAGTTTGCCCATCTTTTACACGTCACAAATATGTCACATTTATTAACAGATGTCTAACCTGAACGTGCACTTAGCACATGTTTCTTGTGTGGTCTAACAACATTAAAATGGGTGTTGCACTCGATATTATTTCTAAAGTGCATCCATTGTAGGATTAGTAAATCTACTTATATTTGGTGCTTCAACTGTATCACAGAAGATGTTAATGAACCATCCTTACTTAATAGACATGCACTCATTATAAAACCAAGTTCACTTTCCATAAGGCGTGCCTTAATACATTAAATAACATAATTTGTTTAGATGATTAAATAGAAACCATCCTCACGTATGTACAATGTGATTACTTTAGAAATGACAGAGGATTTATGTAATGTGTGTACTAAAGTTTCACATATTGCAATAACGTGGTTCTCTGATATACTTGCACATGTACAGTTAAGATTTCACTGTATGCCACATGTAATGTGATTCTAATGTATTGACGAACTATATTCAGTTGTGCTTAAATATGCAAAAGCATAATAAATGTGCACCATTGAGTTAATATTTTAAATTGTCTTCGGTAGGCCTATATTTTACCATGCTGCATAAAATCCTGCTTTTTATTTTCTGCTAACATGACATTTCTGGCAGGTTTTCACATCCATTGGCAGTTTGAGAATTATTATTATTGTTGTTATTATTATTATTATTTGAGTTTTATATAGTGCCAGATTGACCCAAACATATCAGAGCGCTTTACATGTTAGGTGAATACGTTTTCTCAAGTTACATGTTAGGATTCGTTAAGCCCCTTGGGAAACGTGGCTTGGTTGTGAGCGTGTCAAAGTAATTGTTAAGCAATGCTGATTTCAGGTCTCGTTTAAAGCAGGAAAAGAAGTGGTTGGTGCGGAGATCCTTAGGGAGTGAGTTCCAAATCCTTATGGCATTTCCAGAGAAAAAGCGTGCTTGGGATGATTTCTTCTTCAGTTTTGGAGGTACAAGAAGTGAATTGGAGCATCTCAGTGCTTGGCTTCTTCCTGCTCTCGATAGTTTGGCTTATAGGTATTTGGTGTTCTGAGTATGAAGGGCTTTGTGAGTGTCTTAAAGGTGCATCTTCCCTCGAAGGGAAGCCAATTGAGACTCTTGAGGGCAGATGAGTTATGAGCAAACTGTTTGATTCCTGTGATGAGTCTGGCAGCTGCGTTTAGAATTGCTCTTAGGAGCCCAAGATAACGTTTCAGAGTTCCAGTGATGATGGCGTTGCTGTAGTTGAGTTTTGAGAGGAGGAGTGAATGCACTACCGTCTTAAGATCATCAGGGGGAATACACAGTTTGATTTTTATTAGATGTTTTAGTGCGTAGCGGGCTCCTTTGTCTGAGATGTTGATGTGTTCCCTCATTGACATGTTATTGTCCAGGGTGATACTCAATGATTTTACAGAGTTGGAAAGTGAAAGAGAACTGTTTAGAGCATCCAGAATATTGATCCATTCTTGGTGTTTAACCAGGTTTATATCCAATTTAGTGTGGCATTCAGATGACAGATGTCACTGGGTGATGCTATTTTGTAGTAGAGTTGGGTGTTGTCAGCATATAGGTAGTATTTGATCCCTGCTTGGTTCAGAATAACTGTAAAGGGTTCCACAAAGAGATTAAATAGGGCTGGATAGAGGATTGATCCCTGAGGTACACCTTATGGGACAGGAGTAGGCTTAGAGAGGCAACTGTTGATTTTTATTTGTTGAGAACGATGTTGCAGACAAGACATGAACCATCTCAGGACTGTGCCATTGATACCAGTGCGGTTCTTGAGTGTCTCTAGGAAAGTTTGATGATTGACTGTATCAAATGCCACTGATAAGTGGAGTAAGATTAGGAGGGAGGAGTCCCCTTCATCTAAGGATCTGTGAATGTCATTTGATATATTGAGCATTGTAGTTTCTGTGATACAACCTTTTTCTGAAACCTGATATGAATGTATTGTAGAGTTTGAATTCATCTATGTGTTGTAGTAGGACAGACAGACTTCTCAATTGTTTTAACTAGAAAAGGAAGGTTGGTGATAGGTCTGAGGTTATTGAGGTCATTTGGGTCAGCCCTTGGTTTTTTGAGGATACGTGTGAATTGGCCTAGTTGGAGGGAGTTAGGTACAAAGCCTGACAAGTGAAAGGCGTTGATGAATTTGGTCCAAATCAGGGAGATGATGTCATTGAGGTTCTGCTCTAGGGTGGAAGGCAGGGGATCAGTAGTGAATCCAGGCAGGTCGCTCCCTCTGCCACTGCGCAGACCCCCGGCTTACCGCTGCTGCTGGCCCTTTTCATCCGCTGCCTCCCTGCAGACTGGTCAACCTCGTGCTGACCGCTTCCCTGGGGACTGCTCTCCGTGGTTCTCGCCTCTGTGCTTCACCGCCTAACCTACTGCTTGCTTCCGTGTTTTTGCCTCCCAATTCCCACTGTTACAGTGCCCCCTGTTTGTGTCCTTTTCCCTCTCTGTTTTGCCGTTCTATGCCCCTGATTTCCTTCTGTACCCCTCGTTTTTCCTCTGTGCCCCTTGCTTTCCTCTGTACCCACTGTGCCTTTCTCTCCCCCCCCGCCCCCCCCTTGCCCTCTGTGCCCTTGGTTTCTTGCCGCTCGCGTCCCACGCGCCCCCGCCCCCTCACCACCCATTGGCCACCCCGCTCCCCCTCCCAGCTGCTCCTCCCAGCTGCTCCTCCCGCCCTCGCCCCCTCTTATGGAGGCCACGCAGTGGTGAGAGGAGCGACCCTTGACCCTGAATCCAGGCAGGTTGCTCCCTCTGCCACTGCGCAGACCCCCGGCTTACCGCTGCTGCTGGCCCGTTTCATCCGCTGTCTCCCTGCAGACTGGTCAGCCTCGTGCTGACCGCTTCCCTGGGGACTGCTGTCCGTGGTTCTCGCCTCTGTGCTTCACCACCTAACCTACTGTTTGCTTCCGTGTTTTTGCCTCCCAATTCCCACTGTTTGTGTCCTTTTCCCTCTCTGTTTTGCCGTTCTGTGCCCCTGATTTCCTTCTGTACCCCTCGTTTTTCCTCTGTGCCCCTTGCTTTCCTCTCTACCCGCTGTGCCTTTCTCTCCCCCCCTGCTCCCCTTGCCCTCTGTGCCCTTGGTTTCCCGCCGCTTGTGTCCCACACGCCCCCACCCCCTCACCACCCATTGACCACCCCACTCCCCCCCCCAGCTGCTCCTCCCTCCCTCGCCCCCTCTTATGGAGGCCGCGCAGCGGGCGTGCTGCTGGCGCACCGAATGCGCGCCTAAGGCAAGCCCGTCTGTGCCCATCCGTGCCTGGACCGTGCCCAGCGCCAGAACCCCTGGCCTTCGCCACTGCCAGCCCACCCGACAGAGCTACGACACCGCCACCCTCCATGCGCTCAACACCGGCCGGACCCCCGCCTGCCACCGAGCCACACCGAAACGCACCCACGGACCCTTCGTCTGCCAAGCCTGCAAATTCACCTGCCTCAGAACCTGCGACACACCCACCAGGCCAGATACCAGCAACAAACCCCTCAAGTGCATCCTGCTCAACACCCGCTCCGTCCACAGGCACGCCGTCGACCTCTGGAACCTCCTCAACACAACAACGCAGGACATCGCCTTCCTCACAGAAACCTGGATGAACGCCTCAGCCCCCGACAGAGCCATAGCCATCCCGGATGGCTACAAGATCACCAGGAAGGACCGCATCAACCAAACAGGAGGAGGCATCACCATCGTCCACAGAAACACCATCCGCATGACGACCAACTCCAACGACACCCTCACCGCCGCCGAGCACCTTCACTTCCAGATACACACCGACCCCAAGACCACCCTCAGAGGTACCCTCATCTACAGACCCCCGGACCACGCACACAATTCAGCGAAGACATCGCAGACTTCATCAGCCCGCACGCCCTCACCTCCCCAGACTACATCCTCCTAGGAGTCCTTAATTTCCACATAGAAAACAACAATGACAACAACACCACCACCCTGCTGGACAACCTCGCCAACCTCGGACTCAAGCAACTGGTGAACACCCCCACCCACTACGCCGGCCACACGCTTGACCCAGTCTTCTCCTCCAGCAACCACATCTCCTTCAGCCACGCCACCGACTACATTGGACAGATCACAGCTGCGTCCATTTCAACTACAGGAAAATGATGACCCACCACCACCCACAACAGGCCCCCCGTAGATGCTGGAGCAAGATCACCACTGACCAGCTCACCACCTCACTCAGCCAGAACCTTCCCACCAACACTACGGACTCCAACGAATCAGCCCACAACCTCACACAGTGGCTCACCAACTGCGCCGATGCCCTTGCACCACTGAAGAATCCTCCCAGCAGACCCGGCAGCAAGAAAGCCTCGTGGTTCATCATCGACCTCAAAAACTCCAAGCAATCCTGCCGTACCCTCGAGAAAGCCTGGCGCCACGACCAATCGACAGAAAACATGACAGCCCTCAAGAACGCCATCCGCAAACACCACCAACTGATCCGCACCACCAAAAGGACTGCATTCAGAGAATGACTGGACAACAATGCCCACAACAGCAAGGAACTCTTCAGCATCGTCAAAGAGCTCTCCAGCCCCAGCGCCAGCAACAACGACATCACGCCTTCGCAAGACCTCTGTGACTCACTCGCCTCATTCTTCCACCGCAAGATCGCCGACATACACAACAGCTTCGGCGCCCAGATCACGCACCCAACCACGAACCATCGCCTCCCACCAACACCCTTTGCACCTGGACCCCCGTCAGCACCGAAGACACCACCCGCGTGATGAACACCATCCACTCCGGCTCCCCGGCCGACCCATGCCCACACCACATCTTTAACAAAGCTGACTCCACCCCAACTCCGGAATGTCATCAACAACTCCTTCGCATCTGCCACGTTTCCAGAGAGCTGGAAACATGCGGAGCTCAGCGCCCTCTTGAAGAAACCCACCGCGGACCCCACGGACCTCAAGAACTTCCGCCCCATCTCGCTCCTCCCTTTTCCCGCCAAAGTCATCAAGAAGACCGTCAACAAACAGCTAACTGCCTTTCTCGAGACGTACGGATCCCTTGACCCATCGCAGTCCGGCTTCCGAGCAAAACCACAGCACCGAGACCGCCCTCATCGCAGCCATCGCCAACATCAGGACCCTGCTTGACAACGGGGAAACTGCTGCCCTCATCCTCCTCGACCTATCAGCCGCATTCTCGCCTCCACCACGCCAGGATCCAAGGAAAAGCTCTGGAATGGATCACCTCCTTCCTCTCAGACAGAACTCAGAGAGTCCGCCTCCCCCCCTTCCGCTCAGCGGCCACCAAGATCATCTGCGGCTTTCCTCAAGGCTCCCCGCTCAGCCCCACCCTCTTCAACATCTACATGAGCCCCCTCGCAGCCATCGCATGCCAACACAATCTGAACATCATCTCCTACGCTGACGACACCCAGCTGATCCTTTCCCTCACTAACGACCCCGCCACCGCCAGAGCCAACCTCCATGAAGGAATGAAAGACGTCGCGGAATGGATGAAGCTCAGCCGTCTGAAACTGAACTCAGACAAGACGGAAGTCCTCATCCTCGGACCATCACCCTCCGCCTGGGACGACTCCTGGTGGCCTCCCGCACTGGGCACCGCCCCCAAGCCCACGGACCACGCTCGCAACCTGGGTTTCATCCTGGACTCCTCCCTCACGATGACCAAGCAAGTCAATGCCGTCTCGTCATCCTGTTACACCACCCTGCGCATGCTCCGAAAGATCTTCTAGTTGATCCCCACCGAAACCAGAAAGACGGTCACCCAGGCCCTCGTCACCAGCCGACTGGACTACAGGAACGCCCTCTACGCTGGAACCACAACCAAACTACAGAAAAGATTGCAGCGCATACAGAACGCCTCTGCACGACTCATCCTGGACACCCCCCGTCACAGCCACATCTCTGCCCACCTAAGAGACCTGCACTGGCTCCCCGTCAGCAAGAGGATCACATTCCGGCTCCTCACCCACACACACAAGGCTCTCCACGACATGGGCCCCAAATACTTCAACAACAACCTCACGTTCTACACACCCACCCGCCAGCTCCCATCCGCCAGCCTCGCCCTCGCCACCATCCCTCGGATTCGCAGAACCACCACTGGAGGAAGATCCTTCTCCTACCTGGAGGCCAAGACATGGAACTCCCTCCCCTCCCACCTGCTGCTGACCCAGGAACATCTCTCCTTCAGGAAGCAACTCAAGACCTGGCTCTTCGAGCAGTAGCAGCACCCAACCCCCCCCTCTCAGAGCCTTGAGACCCTAGCGGGTGAGTAGCGCGCTTCATAAATGCGATGATTGATTGATTGATAGTGTGGGATGTGGGCTTCAAGTTCACGATTATTTAGAAGACTTCTCCCTCTGTAATAGGTTTGAAATCGGTCAACTTCAAATTGATTTTTCAGTTGTAAGAGATCATTATTGTCTTTAATAGAGTCAGGAAAGTGGCGAGTGCAAGGTAAGTGGTTTTATTTAATTAATAAATTATTTATTTTCACTATTCCGTCATATGTCGACTTCTCCTCCGGCCTGCCTCACCACTCTTACCTTTACCGGCAGCACCTATGTGAATGATCGCTAGCCCTCCCCCTATTCTTTGTGGTCTGTCCTGTCGAAAGTTGCCAGGTGGTGCAAGCAAGTCCAGAATGGGTGTAGAGTGTTCATTAACCCAGGTTTTTAGTAGGAATTAAAGATCTATTTCCTCAGCTAGAATAGGTTCAGCTATTTTTGTGTCATGTTTAACTGTTGTTCTGTAGTTGGGAAGCACTCAGGTTAGGGCACTTGGAGAATTATTTGTAGCCTATGGTTAATGGACAGTAGTATATTGAGCAGGTAGTCTAGGCAAAGTGTTGGCTCGAGGGATTCTGTTTCTGCCCATGATTCCTGGGATACTGTATGGGCGCTTGGGATCTACTTGAGGATTTTCAATGATGTATGATTTGCTAAGTAATTATACTTCTATTGCGGATAAAGGGCTGAGAGCTCGGTAGGGTAGGCGAGACAGGTGGCTAATGGGAATGCTGGTCCAGCCGGTGTTCTGGCTGTCTCTTGGAGAACCTTTGTGTGGAGTCCATTTTTCTGTGCTTGGAGTGGGATTGCGTGTTAACTTTACTGTACTAGTGATAGAGAGAGAGCCTGAGAAGATCAAAGAATATCGAGAGGTAGTGTGTTAACTGAAAGTCCTATTCAGCAATTTTATCGTCTAACCTGAGTGTGAGAAGACAATGTCATTTCCATGTCTGGTGTAGGATATTTGCTAAATGTTGTAATCTGCAATGTAAGCACAGAGAAAGACAATGGACCCCTGATGATGTGTACAGAGGGTGTTGCATAAAGACTCTTGTGTATTATAAATTAGTGTTCACACAGCCAGAGTTCTGACATTTTTTCAGACTTTTCAGCTCTTCTTTCAGAACCTTTTCAGACCCTTTAGAGCACCTTTCCTTTGGACTTTGAGAGGTTTGGACTTCTATGCTCTCCTCTGGCTCTTTCTCAAGTGTGGCTTAGCTAACACTTATTTCCCTGACCCGAGAAAACTCTAGACCGAGCTTCTGAAATGCTGACAACTTGCTACTTAATTTTTCTTGCCTCATTCTTTATTCCCTTTGTGGAATTTCCTTGACTTTTGAGATTTTTTTAGGCACTAAAGAACCATCCTCTTAGCTTGGACTCTAATTTAGGAGATCTAGATTTGCTAATGTGTAGATGTCTAAACGTGAGACTTTTCTCTGAGCATCACGTTTTTGTGTTACTCTTTTGTATTGCTGTGACTGAATTGCTTGTTTGTCTAATCTTAGTCCTCCTCAATTTCTTCCGGTGGTTGGGCTTCCCTGCTGTTATTCAGCACCTTTACAGCATGGCTCTAAGAGAAGTTTACCTTAATTTGATTGTTAACTTGTAATGAGCCTTCTTAACTATAGATACCGATTCCTGGATCTTATTGTGTAACTAAACTGGTTACAATGTTAATTGAAATTGATCTATGTAATACTAACTCTCCTCACCTCCCAGTGCGGATATGAAGAGTCCCTCAGAGGACAAATGGTAAGAGGGTAGGCCCAAAACGCTGGATCAATCATGAAGGAAGCAGACATAAGAATATTAGAATAAAACAAATATCTGATATAGAGCAGCTGCAGTAGAAATTCTGTCATGAGCGGGGGGGAAGATGTAGGGATGGGTAAAGAGTTTACTGACACTCATGTGGACTGGCGATTCAGGAAACTTTGATTTGCTTCCATGACATAAAGTTTCCTGACTGCAGTAAATGTCACTGTCACAAGAGGCTGGGCTAGACATTGTCCGTGAGTGTCTTACGTATTTTCTTGATTGAAGTTTCATGTAGTTGGGTTTTTGTGCATCGTGAATTCCCAAAGGAAGCCTCTCCCCCCCCACCCATTGAAGCAAGAGGTGTGCAAGGAGGAAGAGGCGGACAGGGAAGGCTTTGTTGTAAAGATTACGTGCAGCTCGGGCTCAGTAGATATCAGCAAAAGCTGTTAGGAATGACAGGCCTACAGACAGGGGCATGTCATGACCAATACATTTTGGCGGGGGAGGATGAGCTTCAGATTTTTTCAACAATCATGCTTGCATATCATGTTGAAATACATTTTATTACAAGGAGGGCATGACGGGTGCTTATGGGGCACTGCCAAAGGAGAGGAGTGCGGATGGTTAAAGCTTCCAAGCAGGAGGAACCACAATGGGGAATTTTTATAATCCCCTATCGCCACCACAAAGTCATTTTTTCAGATGTTTTGGTGGCGATAGGGGCTTTGCCTTATTAACAAGGCAGCGTTAAGCCACTTAATGTGGCTTAACGCTCCCTTGTAAATAAGTCGCCCTTTCACACTACACTTAGCATAAAAGAAGAAGGCAATGGGTGTTGCAGTGGGTGTTCCACTGCAAAACCC
The DNA here is from genome assembly GCF_964261635.1 of Lissotriton helveticus. NCBI lineage: Eukaryota > Metazoa > Chordata > Amphibia > Caudata > Salamandridae > Lissotriton > Lissotriton helveticus. The sequence continues at coordinate 1,396,316,301 of NC_136063.1, read as the reverse complement.
ATTGATTTTGATGCAGCCCCCTATTTACAAGGGTGGTGTTAATAGGAGGCAGTGCCAAAATAAGACCAGGTCTTAAACATGCAAAACAAGTAGAAATGCATTGTTTTTCCCTATTTGCTGTTTCTATGTGCGCTGCATTGGGCAGCACACATAGAAACAGCAAAACGCCAGTGATTTCTTATGTGCCGGAAGGTGTCCCTTCCTACATATAAACAATCATTGAAAACAAATGACTTTTGCAGCTTCTATGTGTGCTGCATTAAGCAGCACACACAGCAGTTACAAACCTCCATTACTGATTGTTTATGTGCAAGAAGGGACACATTCCTGCACATAAACAACGCAGACACCCTTGTATTATGGTGCAAGGGTGACTGTGTTGGCGCTAGGCAGCTAAATTAGCGCCAGTGCAGGGGGAAATGCAGGGCTGCACCGTATTCTAGTAAATATGGTAAAGCCCTGCATTTCAGAAGTGGCGGAGCGTGGCGTTAAGCCAAGGAGGCTAACTCCAGGCTCCACCACTTCTCTCACAAATATGCGCCAATATTTAGTAAAATACCAACAATTTTTAATACCTTCAAAGCAGTGAGAGCGTACTAAAAAGCATGTTTGTGTGTGCGTGAGTGTGCGTATGAGCGTGTGTAGTTTTGCCTGTGTGTATTTAAATATCTCAGGCGAAATCAGACAGACACATCATCATACCCGACTGAGAGCACCTGTACCAAACTATTTACTAGAGAATACATTTATTAAAGAGTTGTAATACCCCATACACCCCTCTGAAGTTATCCCCCTGCCTACAATGTGCCAAGAACAGGGGGCAGATGACAGCTGCAGAGTGTCCGCATTTCACTAATCACCCCGGGATTCTCTCTGTATTAGCAGACATACTTTTCTGCTGCTGCAAAGGGCATGTGAAGTCATCCCTTCATTGCACTTTGCTAGAATTTCCCCAAGAAATCACTTATCTGAAAGTACTCACTTATTGCAAATTCACAATCTCATAGAAAGCAGCCATGTTTAAAGGAATTTCAGAAATGAAAGCTTTGTTGTTTCAGGGAGACTGTTTCTGATTCTGTGGGTGAATCAAGAGAATGCTTTCTTTTGGGTTTTACCTTTCCATAACTGTGAAGTGGCCATATGTGATGCTTGAATCCGTCAGCCAGTCCTGACTTTTTATTCAACAACACTTTTCATTCTGGAATTTGCAGTTGAATTTCCTCATTAAAGGTATGGGATTAAAAATCCATGACTGGATACAACATCACAGATGGCAACAGTACACTTGTCAGCTATGCTTTTCCTCAACTGAGGGATTTCCAGCATGAGACAATATTTACTTGGGTCAATCTAGAGCCACCAGTAATGAGTGAGTTTTTCTTTCAAGTTAGCGGGAGAGACAGCTGGATAGAGAAGAAGGCCATACCCCGGGGAGCCAGCAAAGTACCGCCAACATGAGAGTTTTGCACTCAGATTTCTGCGTGTCAAGCTACTGAACATAAAATACCTTGGGGGCATATTTACTAGGAAACTGTTGGAGTGCGGCATTAAGCCAAGAAGGATAACTCCACAGTCCGACAGTTTCCAAACACAGGGATGCGCCGTTTTGACAAGAATACGGTGCCTTTCCCTTAGTGCTGGCGGTAAATGTAGGTGCCTAGCGCTAACGCCGGCACTCTTGTACCATTGTGCAAGGTTGCCTGCATTACAGGGAAAGATTGTTTATGTGCAGGAAAGGGTCCCTTCCTGCACATAAATAATCAGTAAAGGCATTTTATAACTTCTTTTTTTTTATTTTAGCATTTTGTAACTTCTATGTGGGCTGCAGAATGCAGCATACATAGAAGTTGCAACTCATCATTTTTTATTGATTGTTTACGTGCAGGAATGGACCCCTTCCTGCACATAAACAATGAATGGCGTTCTGCTGTTTCTATGTGTGTTACACAATGCAGCACACATAGAAACAACAAAAACGAGGAGAAATAAAGCATTTCTTCTCGTTTTGCCATGTTAAGGCCAGGTTTTCCCTGGTCTTAATTTTGGTGCTGCCCCATATTTACGTCACCCTTGTTAATATGGGGCAGCGTCAAAATCGATGGGTGTTGCAGCGGAACACACACCGCAACACCCATTGCACACCCCTTTCACACTAAGTGTAGTGTGAAAGGGGGCCTTATTAACAAGGCGGCGGCAAGGCACCTTAAGTGGCTTAACGCCGCCTTGTGAATAAGGTGAAGACCCTATCACATAGGTACATCGGAAAAAGTGACTTTCCTGTGGCGATAGGGGTTTGTGAATATGCCTCCTTTGCCAGGGAGGGCATTTGAAGACTCTCCAGATGAGCATTTCCTCATTTAATGTGAAACAGGACAATTATTTGAATATAGTTCTTACTTTCTGAAGTGGGATGGCACAAAGACAGCCCTACTGTTGGCCATTTACTTTGCAGAGGAGACAGATATCCTTGTAGAGAAGAAGGATGATGCTCTGGGCGCTGTGCCACTGCCATTCAGTGCCACAGCGCAAATGCTCCCTGTGTAAATATAACTGTGAATTGGTATTTCCCTGATTGGCTTATTTGGTTTACCTGTAAGTCCTTAGTAGTGTGGCCTCTGTGTGCCCAGGGCTGGTAACCCAAATGCTGCAAGTGGGCCTGCAGCGCCGGTTTGCGCCACCCACAGAAGCAGCTTGTAAAGTGTTTCTCAGACCTGCTACTGCAGTGTCTGCATGCAGTCAAGAACTGCCATCGTGGCTGTGAAGTGCCCACACTTCCCATCCCCTGACCCTTCCTTTAGCATCATGTCAGTCACCCCTATGGTAGGTGCATTGTGTGTGTAAGGTAGGACATGGCTTGATATGTTTAGCATGTCCTGGTAGTGAATCACCCTCCATTTTGTTTTTCACTGCTACAAGGCTACCTGTTCTCCATAGGCTAGAATGGGCAGACTGGCTATTACATCTTATAGACCTATCTGACTCAGGGAACATGGTAGAAATTATCATTTAGTATGCCTGAACTCAGAATAATAAAATGCATCTTTTAGTAAAGTTGGTTTTAATATTCTGTGTTTGAAAATACCACTTTTAGAAAGTAGGTATTTTCTTGCCTAAGCCTCCAGTGTGCTCTGCTGTTATGTGTATTGGCTGTCTGGGTTTAGAGGGGCAAGGCAGGCTGCGTAAGACGTGGGTTGAATAGAGAAATCTGCATTGAGTACTGGGGGGGGTAGCTCCTTGTCCTGAATAGGGCTGTGCCTGGCAAGGTGAATGCTGGGTCCACCTCCTATTGTGCGTCTGATGGCAGACGCCCTCTTTCTGAAAGGAAGGATGCAGCCTGGTACACAAAGTGCTCCAAGCCTGATCAGAACTGGTTCTGGCTGGGATCAGTGACTAGAGACTTTTCAGAACAAAGACTTTTGGGGTATAAATATATTTATACCCAAACCCCTGATTTTTGTATTGCTCCGGGATGACAAGAAGAACCTCTGTCCGTTTCACTGAAGGAATCTGCAGGAGAGGACTGTCCTTGTGTTTGTGTGCTATTTCAGGGTTTGGCTTGAAGCAGTTCCCCTTGGACTTGGAAGAAGAGGGAAAAGGACTATTGAGAGTACTTTTATTTTGCTAAGCAATCACCCAAGGGCTAGAAGAGAGCTAGCCTCCTGCTGGAGTCACAGGCACATCTGACTCTCTAACCAGTCTCCTATTTCCTCCCAGCGAGGATTTCTATCTGCAGGTGAGGCCCCTGTGAGTTCCAGGGCCTCTAGTCCTACTACAGAGAAGAGAGAGCTGAAAATCGTCGCTAATGCCATTTGCGAGCCGCGGCAGCAGAAGAGCGTAAGAAAAATCCACACACTGCTGCCGCGGAGCGCTTGCAAAACAGAGATCGTTGCATCGCACGTTTGCGGGCTTTTCAAAGGCTCGCTGACCCCGGAACATCGCATCGAGATCATCGTCGCTCCCTCGCAGGGCGCCATTTTCTTTCATCGCAACAATATCGCACACGCAACAGGATCAGCGCATCATCCTCCCTCGCGGCAAGGATTCAACGCATCGCTGGCCTAGCATGAGGAAATCTGTCGCTTTGACCCTCACGCACCCGCAGCCCGGCGCATCATCCTCCCTTGCGGCAAGGATTCAACGCATCGCCGGCCTAGCATGGGGAAAATCATCGCTACAGCTTCTTTGCGACATTTTGTTGGTTTTACTACAAAATCCAGGTACTTTGTAAGTTAAAGGGTCGCAGAGACCACTGCTTTGAACTGAACCCCTACTTGAACAGTTTGAACTCTCCAGCTTTTCAAGACTACCCCCCTTTTTCAGTAGTGTGGCTTTTTACCGTTATTGGTCTTGTGTTAAGTCTATATATAAAGATCCTTATTTTTTATAACTACTTGTGTGGTGTCCCTTTGTAGTGACCTTCACTGGGTTACTGTGTATGATCATGAATGCTTTACACACTGCCTCTGAGATAAGCCTAGCTGCTCGTGCTAAGTTACCACAGGGTTGAGCAGGGGTTATCAAAGGGTGTAGCCCCCTTACTCTGTCTTAGGAAGAAGGGTCCCTACTTGGACCGTGGCCAGCCACTGCCAACTAGAGATCCCCATTTCTAACATTGGTGGTCAGCGGTGAGGATCTGGACTTGCATTTGTGATCGCATACAGTAATTATAGTGTACACTACTAGTGAGTGCAGACCATAACGCAACCACAGACATTTTTGAGATTTTTGAGTCTATTTTTGATTGATATCGCTAGTTATTTCTACAATGGGCAAACACAGATCCAATGCCTCGGAGGATCTAATAGATACCTACAATGCCAAGTAGCTCAAGTTCTTTTGCAAAAATTCACAGTCCCTATCACAGGCCTCACTAAGAGGGATGAGTTTTACAAAGCACTAAAGGCCTGGCTAGAAGCCAGGGATGCCCCAAAGTATGTGGGAAAGCCTGGGGAGGAGGGAGAGAATACAGGAGAGCAGCAGGTGGAAGTAGTAGAATTGGTAGGTGGTGAAGCGCTTTCCAGCCCGGGCACTAGTGTGTCCTCAAGGGGCCTGTCTCCAGAAGAGGTGGAGGACAAGGAGAGAGATAGGCGGCATAACATGGAGATGGCTAAGCTCAGGATGGAGGGTCAGAGGGACCTAGAGAACAAGAAGTTAGAGTTTGAGATATTGAAGATGAAATTTGAACATGAGAGAGTATTGAGGGAGTTGGAGATTAAGGCCAAGAGTGTAGAGATCTCCCCCTCTGGAGGCAGCATACCTGTAGTGCATACTGAGAGTAGAGTGTATATACCCAAAGAAGTTATTAAGGATTTCCACAACAGTCAAGATATTGGACAGTGGTTTGCAGCATACTAATTAGCCATGGTGTCCCACCGGGTTCCTGAGAAGGATTGGGGAGCTGGGTTGTGGGGGCGCTTTGTTAGTGAGGGGAGGGATACCTTGTTGGACCTGCCCCAGGAAAGTAGAATGGTTTATGCCCACATGAAGGAAGCTTTGATGATCCGCTATGGTTTAACCCCTGAGATGTATAGGCAGAGGTTTAGGACCTCCAAGAAGTTAGAGGGTACCACGTGGGTTGAATATGTGTCTTTTTTTTGCGGAGCGCTGGGTAAAAAGTAGCAAAGTAGAAACTTTTGAGCAACTGTATAATTTGATTGCGTGAGAGCATTTATCTACTAACTGTTTCCCTGAGCTACGCCAGCACCTGATTGATTGCAAGCTAACTAACCCTAGGAAGCTTGCTGAGGAGGCAGACCGCTGGGTGATCACCCGGGTTCGCAAAGGTCCAATGGGTGACTTCGCCAAAGGTGGGCAGGGTCCCCAGCAGAGAAGTGGTAAACCAAGGGAGTTTCCGAGAGGGCCCCAAAGTAATTCCCATGGGAACCAAGCAGTGGTATCCCAGCCTCCCCAAGAGCAGAGGTCAGTGCCCCTGACAGGTAGGCCTGTTCAGAGGGGGCCCCTACTTGTTTTAAGTGTGGCCAAGCAGGCCACCGGTATTTTGATCCCCAGTGTCCCCTGAGAGCCCACCCTGCACCAACCCATGCACCACCCCGCCAGCTTGCTGGTGTAGCCCTGGGGGAGGAAGAGATGGGTCCCCCATAGGAGTGGGACCCCGTAGAGTTGACCCTTGTTTCATTAGGAGACTTTGAGATGGTCCCTAAACCTGCACTGCCTGAAAATACTAAGAAGTACAGGCAGTGGGTGACCATCAATGGCCATAGACTGGAGGCTCTAAGGGACACAGGAGCCAGTGTAACTGCTGTCAACTCCCCGTTGGTGTCCAAAGAGCAGGTTGTCCATCATGCATTCTACCCTGTAGTGTCAGCAGACAACTCAGAGAGCCAATGTGAGATGGCTCAGGTTCCCTTTGAGTGGGGGGTCTCAGGAACTCTTCAAGTAGCTGTGAGGCCCGCCATGCCTGTAGGCTGTCTGTTGGGCAATGATTTAGAGAACCCCCCCGTGGGCTACGGTGGAGAGGAGAGCTCACTTACAAATGTTGGGTCTGCCTGAGTGGGCGTGTGCTACCACTAGGTTTGTTGCAGCCAAGGAGGGTGTTGAGAAGGATCTGGGAACTGAGAATATGGCCCAGATCCCTGCCTTAGAGAAAAGGGGTAGGGGGCACGGGAAGCCGGCCCCCTTGGTTCCCACGGCCCAGGAGGTAGCAGACCCCAAGGGGGATGCCCTGGAGCCTACCGGGGAGCAGAGTGCCAACCTGGGGGACCTACCTGAGCTGACCCATTGGCAGTAGGATGGAGGGCCCACCAGGGAGGAGTTTTGTGAGCAGCAAAGAGTTTGCCCTTCTCTGGAGGGTATGCGGCAACAGGTTGCAGCCCAGGCAGCAGGTGAACAGTCTGGTTCACATCTGATTTATTGGGAGAACGGTCTTCTGTATAGCAAGCCTAAGGCTGCTGAGCTGGGGTCAGCCCGTGTGCTGGTGGTGCCCGCATGCTTCAGAGCCTTCCTACTGGGGTTGCTCATGACATTCCATTGGCAGGACATCTGGGCCAGACTAAGAGCCAGATGTAGGTTGCCAAATACCGGTCGGTAATGGCCGATTTCAGCCGTTACTGACCTGTATTTGGGATTTGACATGTAGGTGGCCTTAATTTTACCGATTCTGTAAATTTACCGATTCGGTAAAATACCGAATCGGTAAAATTACCGAATCGGTAAATCCAGATGTAGGTGGCACTTTAAACAGTGCCACAGGCCATTACCGACTCGTTATTTACCACCAAATACTATTTGGTGGTAAATAACGAATACCTGTGTACATGCACATCTGTGCATGTATACCTGTGGCATGTGGCACACATACATGCCCTAAAGGCATGTATGTGTGTTACATGGCACACAAACCAAAATCAGGGGTGCAACAGGGTGTCAAAGTGACACCCTGTTCCCCTTGACAAATCGGTATTTTTACCGAATCTGTATTTACCGATTCGGTAATTGACATTGAGTCCTATGGGCCTCAAGGCCCATAGGAATCAATGGCAATTACCGAATCGGTAAATACCGATTCGGTAAAAAATACCGAATTTTTAGCTACATCTCATTTACCGAATCTAGAATACCGAATCGGTAAAATTTGGTATTTTAGAGTCGGTAAATGAGGATTACCTACATCGGGCCCTAAGACCTTTGAAAGGCTGGTCACCCACTTTTATTGGCCCCAGATGCGCAAGAGTTCAGACACTCATTGCAGGACATGTGAAACTTGCCAAGGATCCCTAAGGATATTCGCTGCAACCCCTCTTACCCTCTCTTCAAAAAGGAACTCAAAGTACTTCTTCTCAACAAATCCTGGGGTATCTAATGTTACTGACTCTGAACATGTCCACTCCTCTCTCTTCCCTTGTCCGCTCCACTTCCCACCTCCTCACAATCCCTTCATTTTCTCACTGCCCCTCTCTTCACCCCCTCTCTCTCCTAACTTTTAATATTCACTTTCCACTTAATGTTATCTCTCTGTTTCTTTTCCCCCTTAGCACTGTTGAATGCATTATCATACTGTAACTCTTTTTCGCTTAATTGTTAAGTTTATCTCATTATGTTCACCATCCTTGTAAAGCGCTCTGATACTCTTGGGTCCAGTAGCTCTATATAAAACCTTTGAAATAAATAAATAAGTGGGAAGAGTGGAGGGAAGATCAAGGCCCCACTCCAGCCCTTTCCAGTTGTTAGTAACCCATTCGAGCGAGTGGGCATTGACATTGTGGGGCCTCTGGATCCCAGGACAGCCATAGGCAACAAGTTTATCCTGGTCCTGGTGGACCATGGCACCCGGTACCCTGAAGCCATCCCACTCAGGACGGTGATGGCCCCCGTGGTGGGACGTGCACTGATGGGGATTTTCTCCCACGTGGGGTTCCCCAGAGAGGTGGTGTTTGACAGGGGGACCAACTTCATCTCCCAGTACATGAAGTCTCTGTGGAGGAAGTGCGGGGTACCTTATAAGTTCACCACTCCTTACCACCCCCAAGGAAATGGTCTGGTTGAAAGGTTCAACCAGACCTTGAAGGGCATGATTATGGGCCTAGAGGAGCTCTGAGTCATAGTGGAACGTCCTCTTGCCGTGCTTGTTGTTTACCTACCGTGAGGTGCCACAGAACTCCTTAGGGTTCAGTCCCTTTGAACTGCTCTGTGGCCATCCGGTAGGAGGGCCTCTGAGTCTGGTCAAGGAAGGCTGGGAGCAATCTCTCAGGAAACCTCCCCAAGATGTATTCAACTGCATCCTGGCCTTCAGGAACAAGACTCGGCGTTTCAGAAAAATTGCTGAGGCAAATCTGGAAGCCAGCCAGGAGGAAATGAAACACTGGCACGACCAGAACACCACTCTGGTCGAGTTTCAACCTGGTCAGAAGGTTTTGGTACTTACCCCAGTGCGCTCCAAGATAAGTGGATCGGTCCCTTTGAGGTGGTGTAGTGCAAAAGTCCCACTGCCTACTTGGTGGACTTTCAGCCTCCCAGGAACCCCTTGCGGGTCCTGCATGTGAACCACCTGAAGCCCCACTTTGCGAGGTCTGAAGTGGGCATGCTTCTTGCCGCAGATGCTGGAATGGAGGAGGAGAGTGAGCCTCTTCCTGACCTCTTGTGTGCAGAAGAGAAGGATGGGTCAGTGGAGGGTGTGGTCCTCTCCACCACACTGACCCCTGAGCAGCAGAGAGATTGTCACCAGCTGTTGGGGCAATTTTCTGATTTGTTTTCCCTGGTGCCTGGTGTCACTGAGTGGTGCGTCCATGATGTGGACACCGGAAACAGTCCTCCTGTCAAGCACAAGGCTTCCGGAGTGACTGACCGGGTCATGGCCTACATTAAGGAGGAGGTCTCCAAAATGTTTGCCCTAGGGGTGATTGAGTCCTCTAGCAGCCCATGGTCCAGCCCCATGGTCTTGGTACCAAATGCTGCCGCGCCTGGTGCCACCCCTGAATTCAGATTCTGTGTGGACTACCGAGGCCTCAATTCGGTCACGAAGACCGACGCACACCCCATCCCCAGAGCTGATGAGCTCATAGATCGATTGGGGGCTGCCCGGTACCTCAGCACATTTGATCTAACGTCTGGGTACTGGCAGATCGCCTTAACTGATGGGGCCAAGGAGAGGTCAGCATTCTCCACACCAGATGGGCACTACCAGTTCCGCATGATGCCCTTTGGAATGAAGAATGCCCCAGCCACCTTTCAGAGGTTGGTCAACCAGGTGTTGGCTGGGCTGGAGGATTTAAGTGCCGCCTACCTGGATGACATTGCAGTGTTTAGTTCCTCCTGGGAGGACCACTTGCGCCACCTCTGGGAAGTGTTGATGGCACTGTGCAGAGCAGGCCTCACAATCAAGGCCAGTAAGTGCCAGATTGGGCAGGGTTTTGTGGTGTATATGGGACACCAGGTGGGGAGTGGCCAGGTGGCACCCCTGTAGCCCAAGATTGAAACCATCCTGGCATGGGAGCCCCAGGACCCAGAACCAGGTGAGAGCCTTCCTCAGTCTCACAGGTTATTAGAGGAGGTTTGTCAAGGGGTATGGCAACATTGCTGCCCCCTTGACTGAGCTGACTTCCAAGAAGCAGCCAAAGATTGTGAACTGGACTGACACCTGTCAGAAAGCTTTTGATGCCCTCAAGACTGCCATGTGTGCAGCACCTGTCCTCCAGGCACCCAATTTTGCTAAGAAATTTCTTGTCCGGACAGACGCTTCAGAGCATGGGGTGGGGGCTGTTCTTTCACACATCAATGAGGAGGGACTAGACCAACCTGTAGCCTTCATCAGCAGGAGGTTACCTCCCCAGGAACAGAGGTGGAGTGCAATTGAGCGTGAGGCATTTGCTGTGGTCTGGGCACTGAAGAAGCTGAGACCATACCTGTTTGGGACTCACTTCCGGGTTCAGACAGACCACAGGCCCCTCAGATGGCTGATTCAGATGATGGGTGAGAATCCCAAGTTGTTGAGGTGGTCCATTTCCCTACAGTGGAAGGATTTCACGGTGGAACACCGCCCTGGCACAGAACACGCCATTGCTGAGGGTCTGTCCAGATTTGTCCACCTTAGTGAAGAGAACGCCCAAGGAGATGGGTAGTTCTCCCCACATTTCAGCTGAGGGGGACACGTGTTAGACTTGGTACCATTGGCGTGGGTCTCCCTTCCATTTTTCGATGTTGTCTCCTCTGTTTTTGCTGGTATTAGATGCTCTGGGTGCTGTGCCACTGCCATTCAGTGCCACAGCGCAAATGCTCCCAGTGTAAATATGACTGTGAATTGGTATATCCCTGATTGGCTTATTTGGTTTACCTGTTAGTCCCTAGTAGTGTGGCCTGTGTGTGCCCAGGGCTGGTAACCCAAATGCTGCTAGTGGGCCTGCAGCGCCGGTTTGCACCACCCACAGAAGCAGCTTGTAAAGTGTTTCTCAGACCTGCCACTGCAGTGTCTGCATGCAGTCCAGAACTGCCATCTTGGCTGTGAAGTGCCCACACTTCCCAGCCCCTGACCCTTCACTTAGCATCATGTCAGTTACCCCTATGGTAGATGCATTCTGTGTGAGGTAGGACATGGCTTGCTATGTGTAGCATGTCCTGGTAGTGAATCACCCTCCATTTTGTTTTTCACTGCTGCAAGGCAACCTGTTCTCCATAGGCTAGAATGGGCAGACTGGCTATTACATCTTATAGTCCTATCCTATCTGACTAGGGAACATGGTAGAAATTCGAGATTAGTAGGCCTGAGCTCAGAATAATGAAATGCATCTTTTAGTAAAGTTGGTTTTAATATTCTGTGTTTGAAAATACCACTTTTAGAAAGTAGGTAGTTTCTTGCCTAAGCCTCCAATGTGCTCTGCTGGTATGTGTATTGGCTGTCTGGGTTTAGAGGGGCAAGGCAGGCTGAATCAGACCTGGGTTGAATAGAGAAATCTGCATTGAGTACTGGGGAGGGGTAGCTCCTTGTCCTGAATAGGGCTGTGTCTGGCAATGTGAATGCTGGCTCCACCTCCTACTGTGCGTCAGATGGCAGACCCCCTCTTTCTGAAAGGAAGGATGCAGCCTGGTAAACAAAGAGCTCCAAGCCTGAGCAAAACTGGTTCTGGCTGGGTTCAGTGACTAGAGACTTTTGAGAACAAAGACTTTTGGGGTATAAATATCTGTGCCAATCCCCTGCTTTTTGTATTGCTGCTGGATGTCAAGAAGAACCTCTGTCCGCTTCACTGAAGGAACCTGCAGGAGAGAACTGTCCTTGTGCTTGTGTGCTATTTCTTGGATTGGCCTGCAGCAATTCCCCTTGGACTTGGAAGAAGAGGGAAAATGACTTTTCAGAGTACTTTTATTTTGCTAAGCAATCACCCAAGGGCAAGAAGAGAACAAGCCACCTGCTGGAGTCACAGGCACATCTGACTCCCCCACCAGTCTCCTGATTCCTCCCAGCGAGGATTTCTATCTGCAGGTGAGGCCCCTGTGAGTTCCAGGGCATCTAGTCCTACTACAGAAAAGAGAGAGCTGAAAATCATCGCTAACACCGTTTGCAAACCGCCGCAGCTGAAGAGCGTAAGAAAGATCCACGCGCTGCTGCCGCCGAGTGCTCGCAAACCAAAGATCATCGCATCGCACGCTTGTGTACCCCAAAGTGCTCGCTAACCCCAGAGATCGTGGCATCGCACATCTGTGGGTTTTTTGAAGTCTCAGTGACCCAGTAACATCGCAGCGCGGACGCCGTGTGTCCGCCATTTTCCTCGCATCGCACCCGGATCGTGGCTCCCTCGCTGGGCGCCATTTTCTTGCATCGCAACAAGATTGCACACGTAACAGGATCAGCGCATCATCCTCCCTCGCGGCAAGGATTCAACACATCGCTGGCCTAGTGTGAGGAAATCTGTCGCTTTGTCCCGCACGCACACGCAGCCCGGCGCATCATCCTCCCTTGCGGCAAGGATTCAACGCATCGCCGGCCTAGTGTGGGGAAAATCATCGCTACAGCTCCTTTGTGACATTTTGTTGGTTTTGCCACGAAATCCAGGTACTTTGTAAGTAAAAGGGTCACAGAGACCACTGCTTTGACTGAACCCCTACTTAAACACTTTGAACTCTTTTTCCAGCTTTTCAAGAGTACCCCCCTTTTTCAGTAGTGTGGCTTTTTACTGTTATTGGTCTTGTGTTAAGTCTATATATAAAGATCCTTATTTTTTATAACTACTTGTGTGGTGTCCTTTTGTAGTGTCCTTCACTGGGTTACTGTGTATGATTATACATGCTTTACACACTGCCTCTGAGATAAGCCTAGCTGCTCGTGCTACGTTACCACAGGGTTGAGCAGGGGTTATCAAAGGGTGTAGCCCCCTTACTCTGACTTAGGAAGAAGGGTCCCTACTTGGACCGTGGCCAGCCACTGCAAACTAGAGACCCCCATTTCTAACACCACTTATTTAAACTGCTGAGACAATACTATCTCTTTTCATCAGAACCTTCTTTTTCTGTCAGGTCACACTAGTTAGCTGTTAAAGAAATGCAAGGAAAGCTCTGCTTATTTAGAACACACGGGATGTCAAGCCTGTTAAGGAGGAATTACCTGCATTTTGCCACATGTGTGATGATGAACTACATATACCCTTTGATTGTCAGAAATAGCTACACAAGAGTTTGTTGTAATTCCAGGTATATTCCACAAATCTACATATGGAACATTATTTGCATCTGAGGGACTATTCCACCACATTCCAAAGGGAAATGGGTGACAATCATCATGCAATACATCAATTAATACAATACTTTGCTAAACCCATGCTAGACGTTGCACTGGGGAACTATAAGGTCAACCACACATTTAACTTTTCAACCATTTTGGTGTTGGATTGAGCCTTCTGCTCACTGTGATCCCCAGAGTGTTGGACTTGTAGTACATTAGCATTTTCTGCCTTTCGATATAAATATTTAGGACTTTCATATTAGGTGGCTACAAATATCTATCAAAAGAATAATGTGTGGTCCAACATTGGACACAACAAAAATACTTTTAATAGAAGCAGGGAGGCTATAATCTGGTATCATTGCATGAGACCAAGGACTGTAGAAACTAAAACGGATCGTGTCTTGTACTAACATTTCATCTTGCTGACAAAGCCCTTGAAACATAAAATGAAATAACAACATAATTATGCAGATCTTTAAAACCGTGTGCCACTTAGTAGTCCTCAATTCTTTACTCCTGATGAGGGATTGCACTTCTGAGTTAAATATGAAAAGGTCATTTTAATCTTCCCAGTTCCTTGACTCCCTATTCTTTGCCTCCTACTACCACCATCTTACGACATTTTCATTCCCCAGGGTGGCTTATCTCCCAAAAACTTTATTCTGCTTCTTGTTTGTATGCCTGCACACAGAAAATGGAAGTGTGGAAAATGGCCAAACCTAAATCTAAAAGGATGAGTGTTATTTACACCGGTGTCCACCCTAGAAAAATATGTAAGTGGGTGGCCAGAAAACTAAATTGTTAAAAGGTATTTTTTCTTTCTCTAAAAGATGCAACCCATGAATCTGTGCGGCCTCCTTGGTTTATCTGGAGCGCAGTATCCCCCACCAGCATTTTCATCTCATCTCCTCAAGCATAAAAACACAAGATCACATTTTCCAAAACACTTCTATACCTCCACCTCATTGAATAGGTTGGTGGCATCGGGCGTCTCTGTAGGGGTGTTGTCCAGGCCCACAGAGTCCAACTATAATGAGGCAATCTGTTGAGCAAGGAGTGATACATTTTCCTCCCACCTGAGGATGTTATTTGCGAACTGACTGGTCTCAAGCATGGATGTCCCGAGACCTGTGCTTGTTTTTGTAAAAGAATAAGTGCCCAGGCCGAAACAATGGTGATTCCTCCATGGGGGCGTTTGGGCGCCACCCCCCCTGCTTTCTCGCCATGCGAGAAGGCAGAAACAAATGGTAGTTATTTAAAACTACCATTTGTTTCTGCCTTCTCGCACGTCAAGAAAGCAGAACTTCCTTCCTGGTTTAGAGTTACTCGAGCCTCAGGGCAGGGGGGAGTGGCTTGGGGGAGTGGCTTGCCCACTGTTGGTAATACTGACTGTTTGGACAGCCTGAGAGGCTGTCCAAACAGACAGTATTAGCAACAGTGGGCAAGCCGCTCCCCCCTGCCACCTCCCACTCTCCGTTCTCTGCAGCATACAGACTGAGAGAAATGACCCTGTTGGGGCAGCCGGCCGAACCAATCAGCGCTGGCTGCGGTGGAGAAGAGGGAGGCTGCCTGCAGCCTTCCTGTTGACAAGAGCCCAGACCACGTCAGACGCATTCAAAATCCAGGATGGCGGCAGTCGGAAGTCCGCAGTCTCGGGAGTCAGCGCGGGAAGCCAAGGTAAGTTTTATATAATATTTTATTATGAATATGTATTAATATCGCATATCGCATGTAAATTATACTTAAGTATTTAAATGTTGCCTGAGCCTGTCTCTGCCGGCTTCGGAGTGAGGGGGGATTTTGTTAAGGAGGCGAGTTTCAGAGGGGTGAAGAAGAAGCTCTCTAGTCTGGGGGTTGAGGTGGTTTGTGTTGTGCCACGCGCCGGGACTCCTTTACCCTGTCGCCCGGGATGCTCAGCTCATGCATGCCTCCTTGTGCGCCGGCTCGGGTCCGTTGGCAGTGGCGTGCAGGTGCTCGGTGCTTCTATGGATGCTCTGTGCTCTTCTTGCGGCTGCGTTTGGCATTGGCAACCCGTGCCTGACTGTGATGGGGCAGGTGGGACTGCGATGTCGCCGTGCCACCTGCCCTTGCTCTGGGAAGAGATGGTCCTGTGCAGTGAGAGCGCTCACGCCTGATTCTTAGTTTCCCTTCCGACTTCCTTCCCATGTGGTGAGTGCCGTGCATGTGCATACATAATAATTAAAAATGAAAACAATATAACATCGAATAAACTCTGAAGACTGTACATTGTTGGCACATTCCTTGGGTTGCCCTAAATAAGGGCCTCTGTGACTGTGTGTAAATGAGTTGTAACATTTAACCCAATTCAGCCGAAAATACAGTCATGCTTTGCATTCTGTACAAAAGTTCACAGTAAATAAAGTGCGAGTTTCTCTCATCCGTTTGTGGCAGTAGTTTGTATGTTTGTTTCCATCTCTCATAGTCATAGCGCCAGTAAGCAGGCACAAACGCGTGTCTCGTTAATTCACTGACACAAGAGAACTGCCGTTCCCCTGCACACCGAACAAGTAGGGACATCAGAGGAGTGACTGACCTCTGACTAGACACAAACTTGTCAGCACCAGCACCTTCGTCACTCGCCTGATTCACACAGTTTAGCTCAGTCATGCTGGTGCCAAATTGTATATTTGGGAGTGAGAGGATAAGGAGGGGCTGACGATCGACGGAGTGTTAAAAACAGTATCTATGATAGGTTAAACATTAATTAAAATAAGTTTAAATGGCGTCACTGGAGTCAATTGAGAAGACTGCTACGGTTTGCACGGCGAGCACGTTATGTAGACAGATCCATGTGAGTGCACCTCCGACCCGGCAAGAACTCCCTCAGTTCGGAGTGACACTGGACCAACAGGGCAATTGGAGCCACTGGGGGTTGAGTCATGTGTTATTTATTGATAAATTCACTCGGAATACGTTGTACAGCCAGGGTCGGACTAGCACAGCAAATACATCTGGGCATTAAAATGAAAGTGCCCCTCATTAGCGTGTTTCAGCTGAAAAAAAAAGTATCCCACATTTTCAAATCTGGGCAGTTTTCAACGCGTAAATTTACCCTGT
The DNA here is from genome assembly GCF_964261635.1 of Lissotriton helveticus. Taxonomy (NCBI): domain Eukaryota; kingdom Metazoa; phylum Chordata; class Amphibia; order Caudata; family Salamandridae; genus Lissotriton; species Lissotriton helveticus. Next base: position 1,396,300,055 of record NC_136063.1, on the reverse strand, counting down.
ATATGTATTTGCAAGGTATGGAATATACAATGCATTGGTGCCCGCTGCAGGCAAAATTTGCTGTAATACCTGTTTTGTGTTTTCATTCTATTTGAAGCTACTCATAAGCTAAGCCTCTAACACTGCATGATGGTTTCACGAAATGAACATTTTCTAAAATATGTGATCACTTTATGAACATGCTGAGTTCACTTTCACATAGCGCGCTCCATTAGTTTTGATGTGGGGTTGGTTTCTATTCGTTGTATGGTACTGTGTGGTGTTTGTTCCTGTATGTTTTCTCCACCGCCAATTTTACGCCCGCCAATTTCAAATGTCACCAGCCGCCACTGGGCCGAAAGTATTGCTGGAAAGTCCACAGCTGGTGCTATCAAATGTCAGGATGTTGAATACCAAGGCTGCATAGACTTTATTCCTCCTCACACCTCTTTCATACACAATCAGACACATCCTGCCTTTTTATCTCAAACGTTCACCTTTAGCGCTGGTGGCGCCTGATGATACAATCATTTTTGGCACCCCCACACCCCATGACCGCCTCCTCAGATTATCTCACTACCACTGGACATAACTGTCCCTCATTTTTCCAACCATGCCTTATTGCTAAACCCAATGCCTCCCCCCCGTGAGGTTGGTGCCCCCTCCATAGGTCAGCACCCAGTGGGGCCGCACTAGCCGCACTGCCCTAAAGCCGGTCCAGAGTGCCAGTCCTAAAAAATGAGTGCCAGTGTGCCCCACCTGCAACCAACTGCTCAAAATAAACACTGCCAAAACTTTCATGTAATCAGATCTTGTTGATGGGGTCTGAATTATGCTTATGCTTGATTGCACCAAAATCTACCCAACCTACCTACTTTCTGAGAACTATTTTTGTTGTTTAGGGTGAAGGCTGTGCTTCGTACAGTAGGGAAGTGTCCAAGGCTGCTCCTGTAGTAACAGAAATGATAAATGTAGGCCAGAGGGGCCCAAGGCAATCGGATGTTACTGGGCCCCAACTGTGGCAACAGGGGTCTTTCACGTCTGGTGTCCTGGGCCCCCATACTGCGGAACTTCAAACTGGAAGCCAAGTACCCCTTTTAGTATTTGACTAACAGGGTAATTAAGAAGAGCAGCCCAAACTGATTCAGGGAGGGGTTGTATGTCACAATAGCGACCACATAAATATTATTTGGTTTAAAAAATATGGTTACCTAAATAACAAAGAGGAAAATATCAACTTTCTATGTACACAATGCAAGTACTAATATATCGACAACACAAATATTGATTATCAAAAATATCATGAAAATAACATAGAAAAACAAAACATAATCTACAAAAATATATATTTCCTAATTGATAATGAAAATGAGAAAATCCAAGACAACATAAACAGATTTACATATAGCTTTAAAACTAAACATAACAATTTATTATTTCACAGCACAAACATTCAAATATTTAATGTATATAAATATGTACATAGAAAAAATAAAAAATAAAAATTTTACATATCAATTTCACAGAAAAGCCACGTTCAACTTATTGCACAACTGAAAAAAATGAAATACCTTACAGAAGCAATCACATTCAGATTTTCAGCAGTTAGACAGAAAAAAATCACGTATCGACACTATGAAAAGAGGACCCAACAAACACTACTCTTACTGTTGCCAACCGTCTCCAATTACAGAGGAACCCATGATTCTCAAAAACTAAATTGAAACACCTCAATGTGTTTTCAAGCATTTGTACATTTCTTTACTTAACATACAATATATAATTGAAAAACCTAACTATTGATATTAAATATTTAAACATTGACGTAAACAATTAATATACCAGAAGTACAATTTTACCATCACAAAATGTGCCAGTTAAGAAAATGAAGAAAAAAGAAAGGTGGGAGAAAAAAACTATAAGAACACCCACAGAAAAGTTACAAACGAATAAGTTTGCAAAGAAATATTTATAATACTTAAAATAAACACGCGGAAATATTACACAAAGACCAGCCTGAACACTAACATCTAAAGTTTCTAGATAAATCAGACAAATGCACGATATGCTCTCTCAGAATGTACTACTCTTTCATAATGTTCAACGGCTAGAGTAGTTAAGGAGCATTGAGTAAACTCTGACCTAAATAAACCAACAGAACTTGTCAAACACAACCAAATCACTGATCTGATCAACAAACTGAAAACCATCTATAAATAGCAGGTTTCATAGATTATCAAAGAACAAAATGTCAAAATGTATGCCATATGGTTTCTTTGTTTGCATTCTAGGATATTTAATCGAAATAAATAGAAAAGTATAACAACATATTCCAGAATTCAAATAAGAATGTGAATATCATATACAATAGCCATGTATACATCCACATAACACAAAAGAATTAAAAATACATTGCAAATTCCATTGAGAACACCAAACCATATATATATAAAACATTTTAATTAAAATAAAAATTTACATTATTATTAAACGTTATAATAATATTTAAATTAAATCTCACATCCACATAAGTTAGTACCTAAACTATACATGAATCATGTCTGTTGGAAAGGGTCCTTTTTGCAGGGCTATCCCCAAACTTTTTGCTTCTTCCTCCTTTGTTTTTCCTGACCTGTGGTTGTTGGTTATAGGACTCTGGGCACTTTATCACTGCTGATCAGTGCTAAAGTGCATATGCTCTCAGTGTAAATTGCTATTATGATTGGTTACCAATGATTGGCATATTTGTCTTACCAGTAGGTCCCTAGTAAAGTTCACTGAGTGTGCCAGGGCTGTTAATTCAAATGCTACTAGTGGGCTTGCAGCACTGATTGTACCGCCCACGTGAGTAGCCCTAAAAAGATGTCTCAGGCCGGTCACTGCAGTGCCTGTGCGCAGTTTGTTAACTGCCATGTAGACCTGGCCAGTGTACCCACTTGCCAGGCCTTACCCTTCCCTTTTCTTACACCTAGTACACCCCTATGGTAGGCCCAAGGTACCCCCCTGGGCAGGGTGCAGTGTATGTAAAAGGTAGGACATGTACTAGTGTGGGTTAAATGTCCTGATAGTGAAATACTGCCAATTTTCTTTTTCACTATTGAAAGGCTATCTTGCCCACAGAACAGAATGGGGAATGCTGTGTAACATATTACTTGCATATCTTCCCATAGGATTGAGAAAGAAAATTGGATTCTGGTATCCCCGAACTCAGAATTTAAGAACACATCTTTTAGTAAAGATGGTTTTTAAATTCTGTGTTTCAAAATAGCACTTTTAGAAAGTGGCTATTTTCTTGTTCAACCTTTCTGTGTGCCTCTGCCTGTCAGTGGATTGACTGTCTGGTTTGAGAGTGACAGGGGCTGGGGTGGCTCCAGGAGTCTGGGTGAGTCAGCACTAGGTTAAATAGGCCAATCTGCATTTGGAGTGGTGGGAGGAGTAGCACCTGGGCCTGGATAGGGCTGTGCCTGCCTTCCACAATGCTGGCTCCACCGCCTGTGGTGCATCTGATGACCCTGGCCCACACTAAGAAAGTTGTGCATTGGTAGAGAGCACCCAGAACTGGTTTGGACTGGGTCCAGGACCCCTCACACATATAGAACAAAGACGTTTGGGGTATAAATGTGAGAACTGACACCCCTGAACTTTAGACTACTGTGCAATCAAGAGGAATACCTGCCAAAGAAGATCAGCTGAAGAGACTGAGGAGAAGTACTGCCATTGCTGTGTGTCTGGGGCTGGCCTGCTGTTTGCTGTTTCTACTGAGGAGAGAACTAAAGGACTTTGCTGTGTGCTGTGTCCCCTGCTTGATGAAGGACTTTGCTGTGTGCTGTGTCCCTCTGAAGAAAAGTCTCCAAGGCCCTGAGAAGAGCTGACCTCCTGTATCTGAAGTCCCAGGCACAAAAGGACTTCACCCCCAGCTTCCCTGAACTTCCTTGCTGGGAGTTCCAGTCTGCCTGGAGGGCCTTTATCTGTGTGTGAGGCCTTTTTGCTGAAGGGAGCTGGAAGCGCGATGCAACAAGAGAACCGTGACGCCGCAGCAGTAGCTACTGTTGCATCATCGAGGAAGCGCGTTGCCGCTGCAGCTGCCGCTGCCGCTGTTCGCACAGAGTGTGCCGGTGCATCACCGGAGAAGCCTGTCGCAGGGTAGTCGCATCGCTGAGTAAGCGCGCTGCTGCTGATCGCCGTCGCAACACTGGAGAAGCGTGTCGCAGTCTCCGAGGGTGTCATCGCATCACTGGGGAAGCATGTCGCAGGGCCTATCACGGCTCGGAAAGCCACAGAGTTCGCTGCATGTCCGTTGGGCGTGCACCCATTGCCTCTATGTTGTCGCATCCCAGTAATGACCCAATTTTCTCGCACCGGTTCATCCCAACGCATCGAGGTGCCATCTTTTAACATCGGAACCGGAGCGCAGGAAGAATCGATGCATCACCTTCTCTGCGACCCTTTTGTTTGTTTTGCGTAACGCATCTCAGGTACTTTGGCCCTGATTCACAGAACTAACTTAAGACAAAATCCTAAATTTACTACCATTTTGGTATTCACAGAAGGCACTTACTCATTTTGGTATTCACAAAAGGCACCTACTCATTTCGGTATTCACAGAAGTTAGGAGTCCTAACTTTAGGACTCCTAAATGCCTTCTGTGAATACTAAGCATGGGCGTAAAATCCGTTCCGTTCGCGGAATTTGCGGATTTTCTGCAATTTCGCGGTCCGCGAATCTCGCGAAATTGCAGAATAATCCGCTAAATCGCGTTCGGGACGGATTTTCAAAAACAAAAGTACATGAAGCACTTACAGGGTTACAGCAGGTGCCCAAGTTGAAGCTAATTTCTTTGTAACCATTTACAAAATGGTTACAAAGAAATTAACTTCAAGTTGGGCACCTGCTGTAACCCTGTAAGTGCTTCCTGAGGCGCCTCGTTGCCTACTTGCAACTATTCTCTGACCCTCGAAGCAGGGTCAGAGAATAGTTACAAGTATGGCACAATGCTCTAGGCTGTCACAAAAATCAAACCACAACAGGAAGCACTTACAGATAAGGAAGCAGGTGCCGGACTTGAAGCTCAAATTCAGTAACACATTAACCAGCCCCCGGTTGAGGCTGGGCAGGTGTGCTTTCTCCCCATAATCTACAGTGGTGAACCAGAGGGTGCTGTGATGAACCAGAAGGTGCAGTTGTGAACCAGAGGGTGCTGTGATGAACCAGAGGGTGGCAGTGGTGAAGCAGAGGGTGCTGTGATGAACCAGAGGATGGCAGTGATGAACCAGAGGGTGGCAGTGATGAACCAGAGGGTGACAGTGATGAACCAGAGGGTGGCAATGGTGAACCAGAGGGTGGCAGTGAAGAACCAGAGGGTGGCAGTGATGAACCAGAGGGTGCTGTGATGAACCAGAGGGTGGCAGTGATGAACCAGAGGGTGACTGTTATGAACCAGAGGATGACAGCGATGAACCAGAGGGTGGCAGTGGTGATTCAGAGGGTGGCAGTGATGAACCAGAGGGTGGCACAGGTGAACCAGAGGGTGGCACTGGTGAACCAGAGGGTGCTGTGATGAACCAGAGGGTGGCAGTGATGAACCAGAGGGTGACAGTGATGAACCAAAGGGTAGCAGTGGTAAACCAGAGGGTGGCAGTGATGAACCAGAGGGTGGCAGTGGTGAACCAGAGGGTGACAGTGATGAACCAGAGGGTGGCAGTGGTGAACCAGAGGGTGGCAGTGATGAACCAGCGGGTGGCAGTGGTGAACCAGAGGGTGGCAGTGATGAACCAGAGGGTGGCAGTGATGAACCAGATGGTGGCAGGGGTGAACCAGAGGGTGGCAGTGGTGAACCAGAGGGTGGCAGTGATGAACCAAAGAGTGGCAGTGATGAACCAGAGGGTGGCAGTGATGAACCAGAGGGTGGCAGGGGTGAACCAGAGGGCGGCAGGGGTGAACCAGAGGGTGGCAGTGATGAACCAGAGGGTGGCAGTGAGGAACCAGAGGGTGACAGTGGTGAACCAGAGGGTGACAGTGGTGAAGCAGAGGGTGCTGTGATGAACCAGATGGTGGGAGGTGTGAACCAAAGGGTGGAAGTGGTGAACCAGAGGGTGGCAGTGGTGAACCAGAGGGTGCTGTGATGATCCAGAGGGTGGCAGTGGCGAACCAGAGGTTGGCAGTGGTGAACCAGAGGGTGGCAGTGATGAACTAGAGGGTGGCAGTGATGAACCTGAGGGTGGCAGGGGTGAACCAGAGGGTGCTGTGATGAACCAGAGGGTGGCAGTGATGAACCAGAGGGTGGCAGTGGTGAACCAGAGGGTGGCAGTGATGAACCAGAGGGTGACAGTGATGATCCAGAGGGTGGCAGTGATGAACCAGAGGGTGTCAGTGATGAACTAGAGGGTGGCAGTGATGAACCAGAGGGTGGCAGTGGGGAACCAGAGGATGCTGTGATGAACCAGAGGGTGGAAGTGGTGAACCAGAGGGTGGCAGTGGTGAACCAGAGGGAGCTGTGATGAACCAGAGGGTGGCAGTGATGAACCAGAGGGTGGCATTGGTGAACCAGAGGGTGCTGTGATGAACCAGAGGATGGCAGTGATCGATCAGAGGGTGGCAGTCGTGAACCAGAGGGTGGCCATGATGAAAAAGAGTGTGGCAGTGATGAACCAGAGGGTGGCACTGGTGAACCAGAGGATGCTGTGATGAACCAGATAATGGCAGTGATGAACCAGGGGGTGACAGTGATGATCCAGAGGGTGGCAGTGGCAAACCAGAGGGTGGCAGTGATGGACCAGAGGGTTGCAGTGATGATCCAGAGGGTGGCAGTGTCAAACCAGAGGGTGGCAGTAAAGAACTAGAGGGTGGCAGTGATGAACCAGAGGGTGACAGTGATGAACCAGAGGGTGGCGGTGGTGAACCAGAGGGTGGCAGTGATGAACCAGAGGGTGACAGTGGTGAATCAGAGGGTGGCAACAGTGATGAACCAGAGGGTGGCAGTGATGAACCAAAGGGTGGCAGTGGTGAACCAGAGGGTGGCAGTAGTGAACCAGAGGGTGGCACTGCTGAACCAGAGGGTGCTGTGATGAACCAGAGGGTGCTGTGATGAACCAGAATATGGCAGTGATCAACCAGGGGGTGGCAGTCATGAACCAGAGGGTGGCAGTGATGAACCAGAGGGTGGCAGTGATGAACCAGAGGGTGACACTGGTGAACCAGAGGGTGCTCTGATGAACCAGAGGGTGGCAGTGATGAACCAGAGGGTGACAGTGATGATCCAGAGGGTGGCAGTGGCAATCCAGAGGGTGGCAGTGATGAACCAGAGGGTGGCAGTGATGATCCAGAGGGTGTCAGTGGCAAACCAGAGGGTGGCAGTCATGAACCAGAGGGTGGCAGTGATGAACCAGAGGGTGGCAGTGACGAACCAGAGGGTGGCAGTGATGAACCAGAGGGTGACAGTGATGAAACAGAGGGTGGCAGTGGTGAACCAGAGGGTGGCAGTGATGAACCAGAGGGTGACAGTGGTGAACCAGAGGGTGGCAGTGGTGAACCAGAGGGTGCTGTGATGAACCAGGTATACGCATGTACCAGGCGTGGAGCACCCGCATGCCACTGCACCCTACTGCCCAGCGCCAGCACATGCCTGTACGGGGCAGTTTAGTATGAGATGGGACATTGTCCAGCAGCAGCAGCTGCATGCGCCTGAACCCACTGAGCAGGATCAGAATGGCTTTGTACCAACACGCGCAGCAGAGCTATCTTTGACATGTGAAGGATTCTGGGGTCCTGTGCCAAACGTATTTTTGCATCCATGAGTTTCCCAAACGCCATCCCCGTGTAGCTCCTGTGACCAGGAGGCTGCTTTCTCCTCATCTTCTGCTCTGCTTGGTCTCTGACCCTTTATAAACAAGATGCATGTGAACTCGCATAGAAGCCCGTGCCCGTTTGGCCCCATCCACCACACACTAGCGGTATGAAACTTCTTCCCGCCCATCCCCACTATAATGGCCAGCTCACTCAAGGGACCTTGGCGCCTTTTGGTGCGCTGACAAAGTTACAGGCACACGTGGTCACATATTTGTGCAAATGGCACAAAAATCCGCGAGTTCGCGGGAAAATTCGCGAACTCGCTGACTTTTTTTGAAATTTCGCACTAATTCGCGGACCACGAATTCGCAAATTTCGCCCATACTTAGTGAATACTGAAAGTCTCAAAGTTAGGATTTTTCTCAGTTTAGGGGTAGTAAAGTTAGGACTCCTAACTTTAGGACTCTTAAACTGAGAAAACTCCTAACTTTAAGACTTTCAGTATTCACAGAAGGCATTTAGGAGTCCTCAAGTTAGGAGTCCTAACTTTACTACTCCTAAACTAAGAAAAATCCTAACTTTAAGACTTTCGGTATTCACAGAAGGCATTTAGGAGTCCTAAAGTTAGGACTCCTAACTTCTGTGAATACCGAAATGAGTAAGTGCCTTCTGTGAATACCAAAATGAGTAAGTGCCTTCTGTGAATACCAAAATGGTAGTACGTTTATGATTTTGTCTTAAGTTAGTTCTGTGAATCGGGCCCTTTGTGAGTAAAGTGTTGCATTTCATTATCTACAAGTTTATTTTTGCAACAGCCTTTCTAAAGACATTCTACAGAGTTTTTGTATGTTGGATTTTTGTCGTTTTGGTCTTGTTTAGTTTAGACAAAGATATTTTATTTTTCTAAACTGGTGTGGTGTCCATTTGTGGTGTTTTCACTGTGTTACTGTGAGTGTTAGTACAAATAGTTTACACATTGCCTTTGGTATAAGCCTGTCTGCTCGTGCCAAGCTACCAAGCGGGTGAGCAGGGGTTATCTAAAGTGTTTATCCCCCTTACCCTGACTAGAAGCAAGGGTCCCTTTTTGGACAAAGGTACCTACCTCTGCCAACTAGAGACCCCCATTTCTAACAATGTCAAACTGACCTCTATAAATATTTCAAATTACACATCTTGTGGATTCCTGCAGCAAAACCTCACAGTCCTCAAGGGAGCCCACTCGCCTTACCTGCACTGTCCAAGCACCAGAGCGCTTCAATGATTTGCAGGGTATCTGTGTGTGCAGCAGGAGTCTCTGGAACTTACTCCTAGGGTACGCATAACCATTAACAGTCCATGGAAGTCCAAAAGGACTTCCTTACTTTAGTGTCCTCAGCAAGTACACCCTCTCCTGGGTGGGGGGGTGGGCATCTGATGAGCCAGTGGCATCAGATCTGGAGACAGTCTGACAAAAGTCCCAGAAGTACAAGTCCAGAGTGTCCTCCCACTCCATACTGATTTGCACCTAACATGTAGGTCCATAGTTCTCCTTATGTCATCTCTCTTATTCACTAATGTTATTCCCTGTGTAAGGGTCTAAATACGGTGTAGGAGAGTTCTGAGCCACTTCCAAAGAGCAGCCCTTGACTACCCAACCTCCACAGCATTCTGAAGCATGTCTAAAAGATTTAGTTTTAAAAAAAACTCTATTAAGCGACTAGCACTGGCGGAATTATTGAGCTTTTATTTTAATTGTTGGCTGGACGGTTGGGCAGGAGGCATCTTGAAGGGAAGGATGGCGTGATACATGAAGGGTGTAGATGCTACCCACCTAACCCTTCTCCACTAAAAAAAGTGCTATTACAGAGCCTGCCCTGGCTGCATTATAGCGCTTTTTAAAAACAAACCTTCTGCCATGTTGCACAGCCAGCTAAACTCACCTCCCAGGCTGACTTACCTCCAAGAGACAGTGACTCCACTGCTGGGCTAGGGACTGTCGATGTTGCCTAGTGCTTTAGATATTTACTGTGGAACTAGGTGGACTCAAATGTAGACTGGCTCTAACGCTTGACCAAAGTGTGTGAACCTGACCAGCTTCTTTTCCAATGTACCTCAATTACTTTATCCACCAACGTTTGAAATGCTTGGGAACATGTTGAAAATCCACCAATGCACTATAACAAAACAGGGCACAGGCAGGCTCAGATTGGTAAGGGGGACAATCGGACATTGACCAATGGCCCAATTGCCCAGGCAAGTTGGACGGCCGCTTTTTGGGTGGACTAAGCAGTCCACTCAGCCAGGGCCATTCCTGTCTCGAATGCAAGTGCACAACATAAAACGCAGTTATTACACCCTTTGCATACATATACAGAGCTTGACCCACCCCAGGCCGGCTAATTGTCAGAGGTAGAATGACAATGGACTGATCCTTCTGTAACAGCATGAGGTGTCCCTGCCCCCTGGCTCCCTCCAGGGTGACAAAGGCCTCAAGGAGATGCTGATGGGAAGCCATTAGCACTCACTTTGTAGAGGACAGGGGTAGGGAGGAGGACTACAAAGTCAGGGTGGGGGGGCTGGTTAGGGCCAGCGAGTGAGCTCCCCAGGTTGTCTCCCTCACACCTCATGGAAGGAAGGGCAAAAATTAGTCTCTGTTGTTCTCTTCCTTTTCCTGCCAGTTAACACTATATTAAAACTATTACAAAAATGTACGATTCTGAAATGTGGGCCACTAATCGGGGGAGTGCCTGGGTCTAATTATGATCCCAATCCACACACTGGGTACAGGCCCTGCAGGGGCTGCAGTTCAGTGGATACAAAGAAAAGTGCAGACCTAAGGCGCTCGCCATCTGTGGACCGGTGCAGGTAAGGGCGTTGGGGCCAGGTTGGGGGTGATTTGACAGATTACCTCAACGGAAAATTAAATAAATAATTAATTTTCCCTCATCGTTGTCTGTCAAAATCACTCCCCTAGTCGGCCCCACCCCTCTCACCTGCATGGGCTGCAGCTGGCTCCCTCTCATCTTTTACCCAGATTCTGAATTCCTCACATGGCCTCTTCAGAATAAACTGATCTTTCTTCATGTATCATGCCACAATTAAAAGTAATCTGCAATATTTTGCGGTTTCAGCTCCGTAGGGTGGGAGGTGTAGTCTCTACCTGTCTAATTCAGTGAGACTCTTTCACCACAGAAATATGTTAATAATGATATCATTTTGGTACGCTTACTGCCAAAGACTTGTAGCTTCATAGCACTTGATACTACAGGTCTTCATTACCCTACCAAATCCGAAGGACACATTTTATTGATCTTGGAAGGATGAAAGGCTGAGAGGACTTCAGGATTAAAGTTTGGGAATAATACATTGTGAACAGATCACTGTAGTTGGTGCATAATTCAAATGAAATGTCATGTGTGGCTCGTGCTTTGAAGGGAGCCTGACAGCATATTATGTCAAAAGACACCAGAAAAAAACTGCAATCTGGCGCGGGATCGCGGGGCGACCTGAAAATACATTCACTCTTATGGAGTGCTGCCACTACAAGGAAAGAGTAGCTCCAAAGGCACGAGAGGTGGAAGAATCCTGAGCAAGGAAGAAACACTTGGGTCCTGGATAGGTAAACTCATGAAGAGGAAGTGAATCCAGCATGTGCTAACCAAAGAGAAGGAAGGAAATGAGCGTGGCGATGAAGCCAACCAATGGTAAGCAATGAGCGATCTCTAAGCCCTTCTAAGTAAACACAATGTTTCCAAACTACAGATCATGTGCTGTCTCAGGCGAGACCTAAACATGGCAGTTTAAATGGGATTGCAGCGCACCTCTCCTATGAGCCAAACTGTCCCCTCCCAGGCCTCGTTTATTTCTACTGTGCTTCAAAGTTATGATCCTGTGGTGATTTAAGCTGCTGTGTTCCTGCCTTCCATGTAAATGTTCATTTATCGCCTGCATGGTTATTACCTGCCTCTGAATTTTGTAGGCATTACACACATCGTTAGCATTAACCTAAAACTCTTGTACTTTTCAGTGACAAAAATTTATGTTTAAAACTAAAATGATGGATTTAACATGCATTATAGTTAGGGCTTTTCATACAAAATATCAATATCGTTAACTTCCACAATGGATTTACAGATTCAACACATAGGGGCCCATTAGGATGGTGGGCGGATTGCCCCCGCTAGGCTGGCGGTAGCCACCGCCGGCCTGGCGGGGGCAATCCACCCGCCATCCTCACCTAAATGACCCCCCGCCTTATTAGTATGGCGGGGGGACCGCGGCGGACGGAAAGACTGTCCACCACTTTTCCGCCCTGATCGCCTTGCGACCGGGGCGGAAAAGGTCTAATATGGTGGCGGAGTCTAATAGACACCGCCAGTCATATTAGCATGGGCTTTTTTAGATGCCTTTCCATGGCGGTGATGCCTCCACGAAAAGGCATGCGGTCTTCACTTTGGGGGTCCCCTGCGGGCCCCCAGAGTGAAGGAGAGGTGGGGGGTGCACACGGTGCCTGCCGCTTTGTTTATGCAAATGCATATGTGCATTTTTAGCATTGTGGCGGGCGGTGCTGAGAGCACCGCCCGCCACAAAGCTAAAAATGCAGGATGCGCCCGCCACAGTGGCGGGCGCATCCTAATACACCCCACGGGACCCCCGCCCTTATGGCGGGCGGTCCCAATTACCGATAAGATGGCGTGCGGACTAAGCAGAAACAGGAGTAAGTATAATCGTTACGGCAAAAATTTAGTCCACTGAAATGGGGCATTCCCCAGAGACACATGGTCATGAAAACCTAATAAGTGTTACAAAATGGCGCTCCACCTTCAGTTTTTGGCTTTGCTCAAAAGAGAATTGTACTCCACTGGCGCACAAGGATGCCAGTCTGAGGCAGCTGTGATATTAAGGGTGTGGCTTTCAAGTTCCGTTGGTGCAGCAGGTGCAGTGGCACCAGGAATGTCTGACAAAATATCGAGAGACAGAAAATCGACCTACAAAAATATCGAGACAAAAATATCGAAGTCAAAAATATCGACATTATATCTACATAATGGTAAGTACAAAAATATCGAAAAAATAATATCGTAGTACAAAAATATCGAAATTTAAAAAATATCGTTTTTTAAATGTATTAATAATAATGTAAAAATAATTTTAAAAAACATAATTTAACAAATATTAAATAAAAACATTATAACATAATTTAAAAATTAAAAGTAATACATATACATTTAAAATAAATTTAAAACTTAATAATTTAATGTAATGTTTTTTTTTAATTTCATTTAATTGATTTAAAATAAATTTAAAATTATTTTATTTTTACCCTGTACGCCTGTACCCCAAAAACCCAAAACTGACCCTGAACCCTAAAAATACCCCTGTACCCCAAAAACCCAAAACTGACCCTGAACCCTAAAAATACCCCTTTACCCAAAAACTGAAAACTGACCCTGAACCCTAAAAATACCCTTTTACACAAGAACTGAAAACTGACCCTGAACCCTAAAAATACCCCTTTACCCAAGAACTGAAAACTGACCCTGAACCCTGAAAAATACCCCTTTACCCAAAAACTGAAAACTGACCCTGAACCCTAAAAATACCCTTTTACCCAAGAACTGAAAACTGACCCTGAACCCTAAAAATACCCTTTTACCCAAGAACTGAAAACTGACCCTGAACCCTAAAAATACCCCTTTACCCAAGAACTGAAAACTGACCCTGAACCCAAAAAATACCCCTTTACCCAAGAACTGAAAACTGACCCTGAACCCAAAAAATACCCCTTTACCCAAGAACTGAAAACTGACCCTGAACCCAAAAAATACCCCTTTACCCAAAAACTGAAAACTGACCCTGAACCCTAAAAATACTCCTTTACCCAAAATTAATTAACATTATTTAATTACCAATTAATTATTAATTAACAATAACACTAAAGTAAATATATTAGCACATTAGCTATAATTAATTTAATTTACTAATTAATATTAATTAATTACCAATTAATTATTAATTAAAAATATGTACACAATTATATTAATTAATTAACTAATTAATATTAATTAATTACCAATTAATTAATAATAAAAAATATTTACAAACATATATTAATTAATTAATTATTATTAAATTACTTCCCACCCTATTCCCCTATAAACCCACAACCCGCTCTAATACTAAAACGCAAAATGTTAACAAAATTACTAATTTTCAAACATACATTTCTTTTTTTTTTTTTTTTTTTTTTTTTTTGGGATCAAAAACTTTTATTGCATCCTTCAAATACACTGCGGAATGCCTACAACCCAATGGGCCGGCCGCTATTATTCAGATAAGTAGACATGGTTATGTTACAGATATGTCAGTGAACTATTCCATAAAATTTGTAGCATGGCAACCGTTACATGCACAGGTCCCGGCATTACGTGCAGGTAGGCAGAAAGTATTGGCTGTTGATTTCCCATTTTCATAACCAAACAAACAAACAAACAAAGTAACTATTAGGAACAGGATTGTGGTCAGGTTTAGTGCAGTAGTGGTCATTTGGAAGCAACGTACTGAGGAGTCCCAGGACAGAACCCTCCATAGTGGCATCCCATCCTGTAAAAGGTAAGTCTTTGTCCTTCCCCGTGGGCGTATAATGTACAATTCTATGCCCTCCTGGCCTCAGTACACTGCGGGGTAGTGGAGCAGCTGCCCTCCTGTCAGTGTCCGTGCCACTCAACCTCACACCCCTCTCATCCCACTATTCCCCCTCCCCTTCGTCATCTGAGTCCTCTAGGTCCTCCTCTGGCAACGGGTCACATATCTCTCCTCTATACGTGTTCCATTTGGACCAGATTTTGCTCCATTTTGCCGGGCAGGCGCGGCTAGCGTAGACCGCCCTTTCCGTCACCATTATCTTGTCCATGTTCAAACACCATTGTGACTTGGACGGTGTTTCCGGGACCCCCCAGCGCTGTGCGACATCTCTTTTCGCTACCCCCAATCCCACAGTGACCCAGAGTCGTCCGTGTCGTGAGAGGTCGGTAGGCTCCCATATATTGAGAAGGCACCTCCTCGGGTCCGGTAGTAGCATCGAGTCTAGTGTTTGCGAGATCGTCCGAAACACCTGTTTCCAATATTCCTGAATACGAGGGCAATCCCATATGGTGTGGAAGAATGAGCCCTCCTCCCCGCACCCACGAAGGCAGTAAGGGTGTTCTATCCTGTGGATACGATGTAACATTGTTCTAGTGTAGTATACCCTATGTAGTATCTTCATTTGCACTAGTCGTAGTCTTGAGGAGATTCCGACCTCCCTAGGTGATGCCAGTGCCTCACTCCACTCATGTTCGTCCATCCCACCAGTGTCCCCCTCCCACTTTGCCTTCAATGTCAGTGTCGGGTCTGGTGCATTATTAAGTATTTTGCGATAGACAAGGGACGTTGCACGTTCTACCATGAATTCAGTGAGAAGACGGTCCTCTAGCGGTGAGGACTCCAGCAGGTCTGTGTCCGGAGGCAGCACCGCCAGTAAAGCGTGCCTTATCTGGATGTATCGGTAGAGCTCTCGTTCACTGAGGTCATATATTTCCTTCAACCTATTGAAGGGCACAACCCCGCCCTTCTCCCAAAGATCTCCCACTGTGGAGATCCCTATCGTGTCCCAATGTGAAAACCCTTTGCTGTTCCTCAGGTGACCTAGGACTCGGGAGTCCCACAGCGGGGTTAGCTCGGTGATCACCCCCTTCCACCCGAGCGCGGTCGTCGCTGCGTGCCAGACCGCGATAGTCAATTTAGTGGGCCCCACTAAGGAGCGAAGTTTGCGGTGGTCGTATAGCGGAGCCAACACGGTATCAGAGCCCAGTTGTCCCCTGTCTGCCCGGAAAGCCGGCTCATCCTGTGAGGCATGTAGCCAGTGGTTGATGGGTTTAAGGTGCACTGCCCAGTAGTAAAATTTCGGGTTGGGCAGGGCGATACCTCCATCAAACCAGCCTCTGTGTAATTTAGATTGGGCGATACGAGCAGGGTGAGTTCCCCACAGGAGGCTGGAAACCAACGCTGCTACAGTTTGAAAGAATTTGGGGGCAATCGGGAATGGCGTGTTCTCGAGGACATATAAAAATCTGGGCAGTGCCATCATTTTGTAAAGTGCGGCCCGGCCTAAGAGCGTCAGCGGGAGGTCAGACCAGAACTTAACGTCTCGTCTGAGTCTATCTATGTGGGGTTTCAAATTTTTATCCATGAAGTCAGTAGGGTCCCTGGTGACATGGATGCCTAAGTATTTGAACGAGGAACTCGCCACCCGCAGAGGGCAGCTCGGGTCAAGGGCCGGAGGCTGTCCCCTCAGGACAAACAGTTCTGACTTAGTCCAGTTCAGCGTGTAGCCCGAGATCCTGCCATGGGCATCACAAAGCTGTAACAATGCCGGAATACCCTCGGTAGGATTAGATAAGTAGACCAGCATGTCGTCCGCGTAGAGGGACAACCGGTCCTCCCACCCCTCCCTCCAGCAGATACCCCTAAGAAGGGGCGAGGTTCTGATGAGCGTGGCGAGCGGTTCCAGCGAGATCGCAAACAGCAAAGGGGAGAGGGGGCAACCTTGTCTTGTACCCCTTCCCAGGGCAAATGTCCGAGAGACATGGCCATTAGCTATCACTCTAGCCTCCGGGTCTGTATAGAGCAACCTGACCCATGCAATAAAGCGGGGCCCGAACCATAGGCGCGACAGCGTCTCAAACAGGTACGCCCATTCCACCAGGTCAAACGCCATCCTGGCATCGAGTGCCAAGACTACCGCCTGGGACGTTATCGAATCCGCCCTAGCCAGCACGCCATGTAGGCGTCGCAGGTTCAAGGCCGTATTCCTGTGCGGCATAAACCCGGACTGGTCTGGATGTATCAGAGAAGATAAGTGGGGCAAGAGTCGTGTCGCCAGGAGCTTGGCCAACAGTTTAACTTCCACGTTGAGTAGTGAGATAGGGCGGTAAGAGGAACACTCTTCAGGTGGTTTGCCCGGTTTGGGGACAGCCACTATAGTCGCTAATCTTTGTTCAGGCGGGAGTGTACCCCTCTCCTGACACTCCTGAAACATGCCCAACAGGTGTAAGCTAAGGGCCTCAGGCATTGCTTGATACCACTCTACCGGTATCCCGTTAGGCCCCATGGCCTTACCCGGGTTCAAGGCCTGAATAGCTAAGCTAATTTCCTCAGCGGTGACATCCGCTTCTAGTTCTCCTGATGCTTCCGGGGACAGTGTGCGGACTTCGATCGGCGCTAGTGCGTCTCTGGCCATCTCAGAGGTGACCATCCGGTCAGGGGTGTACACCTGTTCAAAGTGTTCTGCCAGGAGATCTACAATGCGCTCCGGGTTGGTGTGCAGTGTGCCTTCTGTGTCCCTTAGACTCGGAACCCCTCTAGATGTCCCGTCCCGTTTATCGAGCCAGGCCAGCAGCTTCCCGGCCTTATCCCCCACCTCGTAGACCCTATTCTGGGTGTCGGTCAGTTGACCCTTGACATACATACGGAGCTGGTCGCTATATATCTGCTGTTGTAATGTCAGTGCGTGCAGGGTGGAGGGTGTGGGGGACCGGTCGTGTGACTCCGCCAGGTCCCGCAGGGCCAGGTCTATAGTGTCCAGTTCTCGGGAACGCTCACGCCTGTACCCTGTGATGGTGTTTATGGCTGCCCCCCTCAGAACGGTCTTGTAAGCCTCCCACAGTATCTCGGAGGAGTGTACTGAGTGAACATTTTCCGTGAAATACTGTGTTGTAACCTTTTTGAGTGCCTTGCGGACCTGGGGAACCTTGAGATAAGCGGCCTGTATGGGGAACAGACGCCTGCGTGATCTCATCTGTGAGGAGAGTGTGAGTGTAAGCGGAGAGTGATCCGAGATCCCTCGAGGGTGAATCGTCATTTCCTCCGCTAGTCGGAGACCGTCCCCCAGGGTTAAGAAAAGATCAATTCTTGACAGACTCCCATGTACTGAGGAGTGAAAGGTGTATCGGTTAGTGTTGGGGTAGAGGTGTCTCCAAATATCAGCTAGATCCATGGCAGTTAAGAATCGTTGGAGGCGGGGGATCCCCCCGCGGGGGCCTGTGTGGGGAACCTATCGAGTTGTGTGTCAAGGATGGCGTTGAAGTCCCCTCCAAGAATAATCTCGCCCTCCGGGAGGGCCAGAATAAACTCACCCAGTTTGGGGAGGTGTACTGAGTGTAATGCCGGGGGAATGTAGACTGAAACCAGGGTGAGAAGCTTTCCCTCCCACTGCCCCTGCAGAGCTGCGAAGCACCCTTGATCGTCAGTTTTTGTGAGCATGGGGATAAACCGTGTATTCTTCAGTATCAGGATCCCAGTGCCTCTGGAACCGGACGTAAAGTCCGAGTGAACTACCATCTTGTATCCTCTTCGATCCAGGGCTTTGACCGCTCCCCCCGTTAAATGCGTTTCCTGCAATAGTATTACCATGGGCTTCAGTCTCCTGATTGCAGTAAGGACCAAACCTCGCTTAACCTTGTCCCCCAGCCCTCTCACGTTCCAGGACATGACACGCAAGGCCGGGCATTGCGTTTCAGCATTCACTCCGCCCCTCACGGGATTGAAAATATCTGCCATTGGGTATTCCGGGGTCGGTAGTGTAGTGCCGGAGAAGTGGTATCTGGGCATCGGGCGTTTCTATGCCCACTAAGGAACAGGAGGATCTCACGGGGTGCCTCCCTCCCCCGTCCCCCCCCCCCACCCGGGGCTGAACCACTGCCAAAGGCTCCGCTGGGAGCCGTACCTCCCTGTTCGTTACTTTCGACTCGCCTAAACACATATGGAATCCTCGTTACTTTCCTAGACCATGCATGTACGTTCCTAACTTCAACAAAACCCTCCCCTCCCAAATACCCCCTCCCTGCATCCCTGCCTAACGGACTTCCAACTGCCCGCCTCCCCAACTGAGCAGAGCGCTTTACCCATCCCACAACCAGAGTACTTGCGTGTAAGGGGGGAGAGTGTCTCCCCGAGCAGGCGGCATCCCTGCGTGCTTCTAGGGTAGAGTCGCCAGAGTCCAAAAACAGCTCCCAAACGATCTAACGACTATCAGCAGTTATCATCGGCGCCATCTATTGAATGGGAATCATTCTTCTCCGCCATTTCCTGCCAGTCCATTTAAGTGTGATCCTTCTGCTCCGCTTCTGCCGGATGATTGTGAGCCCGTCCCGTTGTGTCCTCCTCGGTCGTGATGGTGTCTCGGTGGTTTTCGCTGCCGGTCCACAGTGTGCCAGCCCTCCAACCAGTCCCGGGCTGCGTCTGGGGTGTCAAAGAACCAAACCTTCTTGTCTGCCACCACCCTCAGTCGGGCCGGAAACTGCATCGAGTATTGTAGTTCTTGTTCCCTCAACGTTTTCTTGACTTCCAGGAATGTTCTCCTCCTCCTGGCGACATCCGCCGTATAGTCCGGGAAGAACGCTACTCTCGAGTTTTGGATCTGGATGGCCGGCGCCACTCGTGCGGCCTGCAGGATGGCGTTGCGGTCTCTAAAATTGACAAGTCTTGCCAGTATTGGTCGAGGTGGCCCTCCAGTCTTAGGCTTCCCCCCCGGCACCCTGTGGGCTCGTTCCACCGAGAAGAAGTTCGACAGCCCCTTGGGCTGGAGCTTGGTCTTGATCAACTCCTCCACGTAGAGGTCCATGGCGCCCGTGTTTTCTGATTCTGGCACTCCTAAAATTCGGACGTTGTTGCGTCTGGAGCGCCCTTCCTGGTCATCCAACTTGTCACGAAGCAGCTTGTTATCCGTCTGTAGTCGTTCCATCGCCGTCTGTAGTTCCGAGACATCCTCGACCAGGGATTTGGTGACCACCTCCATTTGTTTGACCTTTTCAGCCATTTTGTGGAGGTCCGCCCAGGTGAGCGTGACCTCAGTAGCCGTAGCCCCCACCGTTGCTTGCACCTGTGCCAATGCCGCCAGGACGTCCTCGATAGTGGCCTTTTTGGCACCCTCCGCCTCCGTCGCTTTTCCCCCCGTCTTGCGCTGGTCCTGGGGCGGGGAGTGTTTGTCATACGCGAATTTGTCCAACCTGGTCTGCGTGGCATTTTGTCTGGGGCCTCTCTGCGACATGTCTGACACTCCCCGAAACGTAAGGTCTGTCGTGAGGGCGGCTGGTCACACCACGCGTGCACGTTGCGGCAGGTCTGTACCCCCGTTGCCACAGCAGGGGACACCGGGCGTCGCTTCTCCAGATACCAAAAGACGTAGTGGGTATCCCTCCACCGGCCAGTCCGCGCTGATTACCGTGCTCCTGGGCAGCTGGGTGGTGCGGATCTAGCGCGATTTGCTGGTGTGGCTCCGCTGCTGTGAAGATGGGGGGGGGGGTGTCCCCGCCAGGCGTAGGTATGTGTATGCCCACGCGCCCCTGTGTGTCCACCTCTCAGGGCAAAGTCGAGGAGGCTGCAGATCCCCTCCCAGGCCGCCGGGGCCCCGGACCAAACACTGCCAGACTGGGGGGGCGCCGCTGTAGGGACGCTACGCGCGTCCGGCGCTCAAGATGGCGGTACCTCCGTCGCGATGTGCGGCAGTTGTGGAGGCCTCCGGTGGAGTCCTCGGCCCCCTTTAATTGCAGCCGGGGGTCGCGCAGTTCCGCTCGTGGCCCCTGGTTCCTAGGGGAGAGGAAGGATGGCCGTCACTTGAGCGACCTTCACGTCCCGCCGGCACTTCCGGCCAGGGGTGACCGCCGGGAGTCGGCTTCCGGGCGGACACAGGGGCTACTGTGGCACCGGGGCTCCCTGGCCACAGACAGGCCTCACCGGTTCTCTGGCTTCTGCTGTCATGTAGGGGTCGCGGAAGCGCCGAATCCGCTCCAAATTTGCACCGCTGGGCGCCGCACGGACTCCTGTTCACCTCCACCCCGTCAGGCACAGGTTGGCATCGGATAAATGTTACGGATCATTGCGGGAAGCCTGCACTGCTCCGGAGCCTCTCTAAGCAGCAGCCGCCATCGATGGCTGCTAGCCACGCCCCCCTAAACATACATTTCTAAACATATTTAGCAAACATATAAACAACAAAATAAAATACATAACACTAAACAACAAAATTTCGATATTACTAACATACATACCTTAATCTCGATATTCTGTCTGTCGATATTATGGCACATCGATATACTATACCATCGATATTAAAACATCGATATTATTGCATATCGATATTTTATTTTCGATATTTTGTCAGCCTACCGGCACCAGGGCCCAGAGGCTTCAGAGCCCCTATGAACTCTGATTATTGATGCATTTCACAATTTAAACAGCAGGTTGGAGGCCCACTTCCTTCCTTGCGCTTGGGCCATGACACACTGGCTATGCAACTGTGTGAAATGTTTAGCAATGGTGCATAAATCAATATATGGAAAATTGCTAGCATGTTTTAAAAGCTGTACAGTGCAGCAAAGCAGCAGTCACGCCTGCTCTGACGTTTTGCTTCACAGCCTCGCCCAGAATAAAGTGCAATCTATGTTTGCATATTGTCATTTGTGACAGGGAAATCAAAGTTTGCCTTCCAATTTAAGCAGCTGCTGCTAAAACATGATTAATTGAACCTGCATAAACTGCTTAAATTGTACTCACGAGATGGCACCTGACTGTCCATTAGTTTGTACATTTCCTCTACAAATATTTATTGTGTTTCTGTGTGGAATTTTCTAGTGCATATCCTGTACGTCTCACCGGATGCAATGCTTGGCCGTATCCTACTTTAGTAAGGGCTAATACTTTCCCACTGGTCACATATCAGTGACTGTATTATATGCATCATAGATTTGTGATCAGGGGCTTGCAGCAGAAAGACACCTCCCCCTATAACATGCACATTTTTATGAGCCATTGTTAGACCGGGCTATGTACTGAGAAATTGCTTTTCCTAAGTCCTCTGTTCTGGTAAATGGCATACAGTGGCGACCAGCAATTTTAAACAGGAGGGGGAGGGGCGGGTGGACCACACTTGCACACACATACGCTCATTCGTCTACATATATACTCACTCGGAAGCACTCTAATCTTATAAATTAAGCACCCAGGTCCGAGGCTATCAGTGATGCTTCCCCTCGTCATGAGGAGAGGTCCGTTCCATGCTGAAGAGGATGTAATGGTGTCGATGCAAGTGACCAGTGACCAAACTGGTCAGGCACTAGGACCTGCCCGAGTGAGGGACGAGGGCGGGCGGAAAGGGAGGAGCTGGGGGACCAAACAGGGAGATAGCCGTTAGTAATTGAAGAGTGAGGACGTATAATAAAGAGGTGCGTGTTTACAACATACTGTGTCTGCCTGCATTCTTTGGGGCTGGACACTACAGAGGCCATGCCCTCAAGAGCTGTGACATCCTCAGCACCGCTAAGTTCAGCTCAAGCAGCCAGGCACCTACACACTAGCTTCTGGCTGCCTGACCTGAAACTAAAGATTGTCTGGCTAACCTGTACTCAGCCTGACAGAAACTCTTTAGGATGGCCAAAAGGTGGCGGGAGCGGGCCCTTACCCATTAAAGACAAGCTGCTGCTTCACAGTGGCACCTTCTTTGCTTGCAATCCACCCCAATGATCTGTTGTACCACCCCTGACCAGTTTAAACAGGGAACGTTTAACGACCTCTTAAGTATAGGGGTGACATGCATCTATTTTTTTATTTGCGGATTTATATATCGCGAACTCGACCCGAAGGTATTGGAGCGCTTTACATGAGCACCAGTTACGTTACACAAGGACACATTCATTTTTTTTTTGGTAGGCACGGGGAGATTAAGTGATTTGCCCAGAATCACAGGATCTGGTGTCGACCCCGAGGCTCGAACCTTGGTTTCCAAGCTCCAAAGTCGGCATTCTAGCCGTGAGACCACATCCTCTCCCAAATCTATCTCCCATTTCACACAAGCCTAGGTCTTTCAAAACTCCTGATGTAACCCACAAACTCAAAACCTGACAAGAGGTGAAACGTCTGATCCAAACGAACAGCTGGAGACACACAAAAGCAATGAACAAAACAACCACGAGATGGCAGCATTCAAGCACGTACATGAAGAACTGTCAATAGCCGAAAATGGTCTCATCTTACGGGACACCAGAATAGTGATCCCACAACAACTCAGACAAGAGGTCATCAACCTGGCACATGAGGGACACAGGGGCATAGTAGCCACAAAAAGAGCACTCCGTGAAAGAGTCTGGTTCCCAACACTAGACCTGATGGTGGAAACGACCCTGAAAGACTGTCCGCAATGTCAACTGGTAAGTCGTCCGGATCCCCCTGCACAACTACAAATGTCTCCACTACCGGAGGGCGTCTGGCAACACATTGCCATTGACTTCTTTGGGCCAATCAAATCAGGCCAATATGTCCTAGCCATCATGGACGAATACTCCCGATTCCCCATCGTACAACTGTGCACATCCACGAAAGCCTCAAGCGTCATACCGATCCTAGAGGAGGTCTTTGCCGCATGGGGCATCCCCCTAGTGGTGAAGTCAGACAATGGGCCTCCATTCAACAGCCATGACTTTGCTGATTTTGCTAGGCACCTCAACTTCACACACCACAAGATCACACCACTATGGCCACAGGCCAACGGAATGATCGAACGCTTCATGGCCACGATCAAGAAGACCATCCAGCAAGCAGAACTTACCGGGAAGAGCCTTCAGACAGCACTCGACGAAGTATTGCGAGCGTATCGCAATACGCCTCATTCCACCACAGGCAAATGTCCTGCCACTCTCATGCTAGGACGACCAGTGCACACCAGAATACCCATGATGAGTATGACAGCACACGAACTGGATCTCGACTCTGATCATGAGGAAATCGCGGTCAGAGACAAGATAAAGAAGGAAAAGATGAAGAACTATGCCGATGAGCGACGCCATGCTACTCCCCCTCAAATCCAAGAGGGAGACTGGGTGCTGGCACGACAAGAGCAGCACAGGAAGACCGATTGCCGATACCATGAGGTTCCACTCAAAGTGATCCACCAAAGGGGAACCATGATCACTGCAGAGACTGATGGAAAAAGACTTACTAGGAATGTGACATACTTCAAAAGGTGCAGCCCAAATGTCAAGGAGCTACTGACCGAACCAAAACTGGAGCCGGGAGACCCAGAGACACTGCCAACTCACAGCCAGTTACTGATGGAGATTGCCTATGAGAATGAGCGCGACAGTCCCAACCTCCAGTCACGCCCCAGACGTGTGATCACGAAACCGTCTCGCTTTATCGAAGAATTTTAAAAACAATAGTTTACTGTTTTGCTGTGGCATACATTATCGTGTTTTCGTTTATTCACAGAGGGGGAGATGTAATGGTGTCGATGCAAGTGACCAGTGACCAAACTGGTCAGGCACTAGGACCTGCCCGAGTGAGGGACGAGGGCGGGCGGAAAGGGAGGAGCTGGGGGACCAAACAGGGAGATAGCCGTTAGTAATTGAAGAGTGAGGACGTATAATAAAGAGGTCCGTGTTTACAACATACTGTGTCTGCCTGCATTCTTTGGGGCTGGACACTACAACTGCCGACGAGGGTACCGGACCGTAAACATGTGGACGGCTACAGCAGCAACCGGCGACCGACTGGTCCGGAGCTCGCCCCACGTCTGGAGGCTTGAGCGCGCTGCAAGAAAGCGCCTACCGAGTGACCACCTCAGCGGCGGAAGAGTGATAATCAAAGCGCCTACCGAGTGCCCACCTCGGCGGCGGAAGCGCGTTGCTGAAAACGCCCACCGAGTGCCCACCTCGGCGGCGGAAGAGCGCCAACAAAAACGCCCACCGAGTGCCCACCTCGGCGGCAGAAGAGCGCCAACAAAAGCGCCTACCGAGTGCCCACCTCGGCGGCAGAAGCGCGCTATCAAGAGCGCCTACAGAGTGCCCACCTCGGCGGCAGAAGCGTGTGGCCGAAGAAAATCACCAACCGGGAGCCCACTCCGGCGGCAAAAGTAAAGGAAAGTGAACCTCACCTGCTGAAGTGACTCTGGCAGTGGATCGTGGCTGCAACTGACAAGCGGTGAGTGGAGAGTCGAAGTGCCGAGTGAATGAGTGGCTCCGGTTGAAGAAACGAGCAGAAACAACTGAAATCTCGCTGAAAACGATATTCCCGGCGGCCATTTTGATGTCAGGCAATATTGACCAATCCCCTGCGAGGGATCATCGGCGGCCATTTTGAAGTCAGGCAAAGAGTCTGAAACAGCAAATAAGCATTGGCAAGGGTCAAACAAACATTGGCAAAGGCAAATAGACTAACAAACAAGCACTGGCGGGTGCAACCAAGTAACAAACAAGCACTGGCGAGTGCAATAAAGACAGTAAACGAGCACTGGTGAGTGCAGCAAGATAACAAACAAGCACTGGTGAGTGCAACAGAAGCAACAAACGAGCACTAGCGAGTGCAATAAAGACAATAAACAAGCTCTGGTGAGTGCAGCAAGATAATAAACAAAGACTACAAAAGCAGGCGGGAACCACAAGCGCACAATGCCCGACTCAGAGTCCGCAAGCATGTTGAGAACATCCCTCCTGCGACGCCTCGAGCCCCTTGTCATTGAATCCGGCGGGAGCATGGGCCCGCGATGGCAAGAGTGGATCGAAGATTTTGAGGATTTCATGAAAGCGTCCAAGGTGACAGACGTCGAAGAGAAACTGCTCATTCTCAAGAACCTGATTGGCAGGGAAGGTGGACGAATCATAAAAGAACTGCCAGAAGATTCCTCTGAGACCTATGCCAAAGTACGTGAAGCACTAGACAGCAAGTTCCTACACAAAAGGAACATCGACTTCGAGCGGTATACCTTCAACCTGGCCACCCAAGAGAAAGGTGAACAAATGGGGGCGTTCGTAACACGTCTGAGATGACTGGCGAAGCACTGCGATTTCGTCAAATTCTCAACTGAGGACGCCCTGCGACTAAGAGTCATAGAAGGTTGTCTCTCCGAGCCACTGAGATGCAAGCTACTCAAGAGAAGCTACGCGCTGGAAGATATCGTAGAGATGACGAGAGTAGATGAACAAGCTGACGAACACGCGAAGAGAATGGAAACTGGGAAAAGTGAGAGACGAGAACAAGTCTACAGGACGCAGTCTCGGCAAGAGCAGAGACGGTCTCCACCACAGTCTACTTCCTCCAGATCCAAGAGACATCACCACCAGTCAAACAAAGGACACAAGGACCAGAGTCACACGAAGGGACGATCAGACAGACAACCCAAGTGCTACAGATGCGGATACCTTTTCCTGCATGCAGATGCATGCCCAGCGCTAGGACAACAATGCCGGAAATGTGGTAGAGACAACCATTTTGAAAGCATGTGCGGGGCAGTACCAAAGAGTGACCACGGGGGAAGACACCGACGACACCAACCCTCAAACAGTCGTCATCACGTCAGAGCAGTCCAGGATAGACGAGACTCATCTACTGGGTCGTCACAATCCAGCTGCCGCTCCTCCAGGACATGTCAATCTCGGCGATCGTCATCACGAGAATCTCGATCCCCATCACCCACCCACCGACCTCGAAAAGAATATCTTTACCGTGTAGCTGACCTTGATCAGCTGAAAGAGTACCAGCGTCTAGACATAAAAGTTGGCTCCCACCCCACACAGTTCGTGCTAGATAGTGGAGCAACGTTAAACTACTTACCAGTAACGGAGTACCAACGCATGAAATCACCACCCAAGCTAGTTGATGCCCACGTACGAGTGTATACGTGGATGGCCAAGGAGCCACTAACATGTCTTGGGAAGTTTGAGACCGAACTGTCATATGAATGTCGGACAATACCAGCCTATATCCATGTCATCGAGGGGCCTGAAGCCGACCGCCTCCTGAGCTTAGCAACTGCTGAGAGACTGAAACTAGTGGACATCTTATTCAGAGTCACTGACAAACCAACACTCATCCAGAAGTTCCCCAAGCTTTTTCAAGGCCTGGGAAAAATGAAGAACTGCCAAATAAAGTTACATATAGATGAACAAGTCACACCGGTGGCGCAACACCACCGAAAAATTCCGTTCCACCTGCAAGAAGCCGTGGAGAAGGAACTCCAAGACCTGTTGGAAGCCGACATCATCGAGAGAACAGATGGACCAACTCCATGGGTCTCCCCTGTCGTGGTGGTCCCAAAGAAAGGAGAAAGTGGCCGAGTCCGTCTGTGTGTAGACATGAGGGCTCCCAACACGACAATAGAGAGAGAAAGACACCCAGGCCCTCACATCAGTGACATGATCACTTCTCTCAATGGAGCAAAGATCTTTTCCAAACTGGATCTCAACAAAGGGTACCATCAGCTAGAACTGCACGAAAGGTCAAGATACATCACAACATTCTCGACACACCTTGGATTATTCAGATATAAAAGACTAAGCTTCGGGGTGTCATCAGCAGCAGAGATATTCCAAGAGGCCATCAGGAGAACAATACACCACATTCTACAGGTCCTAAACTACAGCGATGACATCCTCGTCTATGGAGCAACGACTGAAGAACACAACAAAGCACTGGATCAAGTCTGTCAGGCGCTGATGGAAGCGAACCTCACACTCAACCAAGACAAGTGTGAACTTCACAAACCCACACCAAAATTTTTCGGACACCTGTTCTCTGGAAGCGGATTGAAACCAGACCCAGAAAAGGTGGCAGCACTAAACGACACACCAAGCCCGGAGGACGTAGGCGATGTACGATCATTCCTAGGCATGGCCAGCTACTGCTCAAGATATATACCTGACTACGCCACGCTAAGCTACCCGCTAAGGATGCTCACTAAACAAGGACAGCCCTTTCAGTGGTCCACGCAGTGTGAAGGGGCATTTCGAGAAATCAAGAGAACTGTGGAATCAGCAAAGAACCTAGCATACTTCAATCCGAAAAGAAAGACGGAGATAACCGTGGATGCCAGTCCCGTGGGATTGGGTGCCATCCTCGCGCAGTATGACAGAGAAGGAGACCAACGGCACATAGTAGCATATGCCAGCAGAAGTCTAACGGACACAGAGAGAGCATATTCACAGCCGGAAAAAGAAAGCCTAGCTGTTGTCTGGGCGTGTGAACATTTCCAACTTTTCATTTTTGGAAAACATTTCACACTGATAACTGACCACCAGGCGCTGATCACAATATTTGGAAACCCGCGAGCAAAAATGCCACCGAGAATAGAGCTCCAAGAGTACACCTACACCATAATTCACAAACCAGGAAAAGATGCAAACCCCGCTGACTACATGTCCCGACACCCCGCTAGATCCAACAAATCAGAACAATCAATCGCGGATGAATACATTTGTTCCGTAATAGACCAAGCGAGGCCTCCGGCCATTCCATTGGAGGCCATTTGTGAAGCGACGCAAACGGATGTCACCCTACAAGAGGTGAAACGTCTGATCCAAACGAACAGCTGGAGACACACAAAAAGCAATGAACAAAACAACCACGAGATGGCAGCATTCAAGCACGTACATGAAGAACTGTCAATAGCCGAAAATGGTCTCATCTTACGGGACACCAGAATAGTGATCCCACAACAACTCAGACAAGAGGTCATCAACCTGGCACATGAGGGACACAGGGGCATAGTAGCCACAAAAAGAGCACTCCGTGAAAGAGTCTGGTTCCCAACACTAGACCTGATGGTGGAAACGACCCTGAAAGACTGTCCGCAATGTCAACTGGTAAGTCGTCCGGATCCCCCTGCACAACTACAAATGTCTCCACTACCGGAGGGCGTCTGGCAACACATTGCCATTGACTTCTTTGGGCCAATCAAATCAGGCCAATATGTCCTAGCCATCATGGACGAATACTCCCGATTCCCCATCGTACAACTGTGCACATCCACGAAAGCCTCAAGCGTCATACCGATCCTAGAGGAGGTCTTTGCCGCATGGGGCATCCCCCTAGTGGTGAAGTCAGACAATGGGCCTCCATTCAACAGCCATGACTTTGCTGATTTTGCTAGGCACCTCAACTTCACACACCACAAGATCACACCACTATGGCCACAGGCCAACGGAATGATCGAACGCTTCATGGCCACGATCAAGAAGACCATCCAGCAAGCAGAACTTACCGGGAAGAGCCTTCAGACAGCACTCGACGAAGTATTGCGAGCGTATCGCAATACGCCTCATTCCACCAAAGGCAAATGTCCTGCCACTCTCATGCTAGGACGACCAGTGCACACCAGAATACCCCTGATGAGTATGACAGCACACAAACTGGATCTCGACTCTGATCATGAGGAAATGGCGGTCAGAGACAAGATAAAGAAGGAAAAGATGAAGAACTATGCCGATGAGTGACGCCATGCTACTCCCCCTCAAATCCAAGAGGGAGACTGGGTGCTGGCACTACAAGAGCAGCACAGGAAGACCGATTGCTGATACCATGAGGTTCCACTCAAAGTGATCCACCAAAGGGGAACCATGATCACTGCAGAGACTGATGGAAAAAGACTTACTAGGAATGTGACATACTTCAAAAGGTGCAGCCCAAATGTCAAGGAGCTACTGACCGAACCAAAACTGGAGCCGGGAGACCCAGAGACACTGCCAACTCACAGCCAGTTACTGATGGAGATTGCCTATGAGAATGAGCGCGACAGTCCCAACCTCCAGTCACGCCCCAGACGTGTGATCACGAAACCGTCTCACTTTATCGAAGAATTTTAAAAACAATAGTTTACTGTTTTGCTGTGGCATACATTATCGTGTTTTCGTTTATTCACAGAGGGGGAGATGTAATGGTGTCGATGCAAGTGACCAGTGACCAAACTGGTCAGGCACTAGGACCTGCCCGAGTGAGGGACGAGGGCGGGCGGAAAGGGAGGAGCTGGGGGACCAAACAGGGAGATAGCCGTTAGTAATTGAAGAGTGAGGACGTATAATAAAGAGGTCCGTGTTTACAACATACTGTGTCTGCCTGCATTCTTTGGGGCTGGACACTACAGAGGCCATGCCCTCAAGAGCTGTGACATCCTCAGCACCGCTAAGTTCAGCTCAAGCAGCCAGGCACCTACACACTAGCTTCTGGCTGCCTGACCTGAAACTAAAGATTGTCTGGCTAACCTGTACTCAGCCTGACAGAAACTCTTTAGGATGGCCAAAAGGTGGCGGGAGCGGGCCCTTACCCATTAAAGACAAGCTGCTGCTTCACAGTGGCACCTTCTTTGCTTGCAATCCACCCCAATGATCTGTTGTACCACCCCTGACCAGTTTAAACAGGGAACGTTTAACGACCTCATAAGTATAGGGGTGACATGCATCTATTTTTTTATTTGCGGATTTATATATCGCGAACTCGACCCGAAGGTATTGGAGCGCTTTACATGAGCACCAGTTACGTTACACAAGGACACATTCATTTTTTTTTTGGTAGGCACGGGGAGATTAAGTGATTTGCCCAGAATCACAGGATCTGGTGTCGACCCCGAGGCTCGAACCTTGGTTTCCAAGCTCCAAAGTCGGCATTCTAGCCGTGAGACCACATCCTCTCCCAAATCTATCTCCCATTTCACACAAGCCTAGGTCTTTCAAAACTCCTGATGTAACCCACAAACTCAAAACCTGACTCCTAGTCATGACAAAGTGATTGTTTATCCAGTTCTGAAAGGTATTTCTTGAAAACCTGTTACATCTAGTCATCAACAGAAACACACTCCAAGAAGTAAGAACATAAACAAAACCAGCCAACCGTGAAAGCAATCATGGAAGATTATTTGGCGTGATGCTACAAGATATTTCTGCTAGATAAGCGCATCACCAACAAGGTCATTTGAATCCAGGTCGCCTAGCTGAAATGGACATAAAGGATATTTGTGACATATTAGCACTAGCACCATTTAGGAAATGTGCACAAATTGTGCCCGCTCCAGTTTTTGCCCGCAACTTACACCAACCTTTATCTAATAGACAGGTCATGTGCAAAAAAGCACAAATTAATAGTTTACTGCATGCAAAATTAATGCAAAAACGTCTGGGCACTTTACTCCTTATTAATAATCGCCCCACAAATTTTCAACTGGTATCCATGCCAACACCTCCTCCTGACCAGGATAATGACAAAATAAATCACACAGCCTCTGATAGCGGAGATCCTAACATGACTTGACCTACATCCGGACTCATGATTTGGACTATCCATAGTCATTCTCAACCAGCTAAAATACTCCCCCTAATGATGTCACTAATCTCTGTTTTTACAACTTTGATATTCGCTCCGAGGTAGGGTAAAAAATTACAGGCCTTATTTATGAGACTGTGCGTCACTTTAACGCCGCCTGTCCGTCACATTTTGTGACGCACCAGGGGCATAAAAAATTTGCCTTGTTGCACCATATTTACAAAGTGACGCATCTAGGTAGATGCGTCACTTTGTTAACCTCTGCGCCACATTATACCTGCGCCAGGTATTATGTGTGCAGGGGGGCGTTCTGACGCAAGAAAGGGTCATAGAAGTGACGCAGTGAAATCTATAAGATTTCACTGCGCCAATTCTAGGACGCAAATGCATCAATATCTTACGCCTGCCTCACAGCAGGCGTAAGACTGCCGCAGGCCCTTTCACATGGGGCTTGCCCCAAGTGAAAGGACACATTGCTGGAGTTGCGTCACTTTTGTGGCACACTCCAGCAATGCGTCACTTTTGCGCCATAAAGATACGTCAGAAATACTGACGTATCTGTAACTCCTTGCGACATGATGCGTCATACAGTAAATATGACGCACCAATCATGTCGCAAGGAGAGCGCACTGAGAAGTGACGCATCGCTGCTTTCACGCAGTGATGCTTCACTTCTCATAAATGAGGCCCTACGTTTTTTTTATAACTGATTAATTAGGTTATGAGTGTTTTATCAAACTCTGATCTTCACAGCATGCTTGCCTCGAAGTTAAATATGTGAATATTTATTATTAATGATCATTTTTAGCACTTACTAGTGAAGATGTGCTTATAATGTGCAATTCACACATTATTTTATCATTGCCTCTTTTGCATATACTTCTCACGCTCTAGTCCGTGACTCAAGGGGTCAATGAGAGAATGTGGCTAAACGGCTAGAGAGTCCGGCAAGAGGCTCAAACATCCTGTGATTCTGGGCAAATCAATTAATCTCACCGTGCCTAAAAAAATGAATGTGTCCGTCTGTACTGCAGCTGTTGCTCATGTAAAGCGCTCTGATATCTTCAGGTCGAGTTCATGCTATATAAAACTGCAAAAAGCAAAACAAAACAAAAACCAAAAAAGACAAGAATGAAAGCTTGATCATGTGTGTTTATTTCTTTATTTATGCATTTTTATATAGCGTGGACTTTACCCGAAGGCGTCAGAGCGCTTCACAATAGGAACAGAACTGATACAAGAGGAGAACGTTACACGTGAACAGATTACAAAAGCAGACGTTAAGTTACATAAGGTAAAGTGACAATTGTGAGCAAACAAAATACATGAGTTAGCAAAAAGTGCACAGGAGGACAAAGTGACAAGTGTGCAGGTTACAAGAGAAAACAAAGTACAATTAGAGGTATAATACTGCAATATATGCTAGACACTCAGGCACAAGAACAAACGTTACGTAGGCAATGGTGGCATTTGTGCAAGTATCAAAGGCAAACAAAATGTGAGAGGTAGCAAACCGTGTGTTACAGGGGAAAAGAGGTGTGTGCATGTTACAAAAGAGTACCAAACACAAGTACAAGGATAATGCTGCAATAAATGGCAAACACTCCAACCACAAGAACACACTGGGACGGCATTTCCATAGTCATGGAGAGTAGAATTTTCAGTAATGGGAGGTCTTCCTTCATATAATAGAGAGGACGTGAATTACTTTTGGAGGTGTCTTTGGAGGAGGAGAACTTTGAGGTCCCTTTTGAAGGCCTGGGAGGAGGCGGTGGTCCGTAGCAGAGGCGGAAAGGAGTTCCAGATTCTCACTGTGTTGCCTGAAAAGGATTGGGCCATCGTTCTTTCCTTCTTGAAAGTGGGAGGTTCAAGCAGTAGATTATCCGCATTACGTGATGGTCTAGAGCCTCCAGAGAGTTTCAGTTTATACGCCAGGTAGCGAGGAGAGGAGGAGTGCAAGGCTTTGTGGGTGATACAAGCAGTCTTGTAGATAGCTCTAGCCTCGTTAGGAGGCCAGCGGAGGGTGGATAACATCGGTGTGATGTGGTCGCTTCTTTTAGCCCCATAAATGAAACGAGCTGCTGAATGGAGAATAGATTTAAGGGGGGACAAGTGGGATTTGGGGAGGCCAGTAAGAAGAGAATTGCAGTAGTCTAGTCTGGAGAGGACCAGCGATTGCACCAGGGTTATAAGGTCCTGCTCCGGGAAGAAGCGACGGATTCCCCAAAGAAGGCGCAGTTGGTATCGAGCAGACTTTGCAATGGAATTGATGTGGGAGATTAGATTGAGTTTTTTGGCGAGTATGACACCAAGGGATTTTGCGCTGTTGACAATGATGGGTTTATTGTTAAGTAGATTCATCTGATCCATCCACGATTGCACCGGGGGAGGAGAGAGTGAGGAGGAGAAGAGGAGGAATTCAGTTTTGGAGGGATTCAGAATCAGTTGATGAGTTGACATCCAGTTTTGAATGGAGTCGAGAGTAGAGCTTAGGATAGAGAGATCGTGAGTGGAGGCAACCTTAATGTAGATTTGAGTGTCGTCTGCATAGAGATGATAGTGGATCCCGGATTTACTTAGGAGATTTCCCAGTGGTTCTAAATAGATATTGAACAATGTGGGTGCAAGTATAGAGCCTTAAGGAACACCTTGACCTACCGCCACAGGGGATGAAAGACTGTTCGCTATTTTGATCATTTGGGATCTATTTGAAAGGAAGGAAGCAAACCATTTAAGCACAGTGCCCTCCATGCCCATTCTCTGTTGAAGAATGTTGAGGAGGGTGTTATGATTGACAGTGTCAAAGAATGCAGAAAGGTCAAGGAGAATTAGAAGACAGGACCCCCCAGAGCCCAGAGTAGAGTATCCTCAGTGCGTCATCAACTACTTGCAGCAGGGCTGTTTCAGTGCTGCAGTTTTGAATGAAGCCAGACTGGAAATCGTCAAGAAGATCATTGTCCTTGATATGATGAGAGAGTTGTTTCGCTACACATCTTTCTGTGATCTTCGCAAGAAAGGGTATGTTAGTGATGGGGCGGAAGTTGTTAAGGTCAGTCGCATCAGCAGTTGGTTTTTTAAGCAGAGGGGTGACCTGCCCAGTTTAGAAGGAGACAGGAAGGGAGCCTTGATGGAGGGAGAGGTTGACCAGAGTGGTCCAATAGGAAAGGAAAAGGGTATAGAAGTCAATGGCAATGGCACTGGGGATGGGGTCCAGATAATAGTTGGAGGGCTTTGTTTCGCGGATGCACTTGAAAAGGGCATCATCAGATATGGGGTCAAAGTTCTGCCAAATAGCTAAGGATTTGCACTCCTCTGAAGGGGTAGGGTGAGCGACCTGATCCACAAGTGATTTCACTTTTTCATCGAAGAAAATAGCGAAATCCGCTGCTCTCTTTGCAGAATCCTCCAACTTGGAGGTTGAGGGAGAGTAGTTAGGAATCTTAATGAGATCGAATAGTTTTTTAGGTCTATTTTTGGCTGAGTCAAGGAGGGTTTTGAAGTGCGCCGCTTTCCCAAGGAAGATGTCCTTGTGGTACTTGGATCTTGCTGAGCGAAGCGTGGCCAAGTTATCGGTGGAGGGCACATGCCTCCATTGTTTCTACAGGAATCGTAGCTGCTTCCTTTCTTCATAGAGGGATTTGTTGAACCAGGGTGCTGAGGGAGTGGGTCTTATCCTTTTGCTTTTGAGTGGAGCGACGTTATTGATTTCGGCTGCAAGAACTGTGAGGCATTTGGAGGTGAGTTCGTCAACATCTAGGTTCGGGTCTAGCCTTGGAAGTGATAGCAAAGCTGATTCACAGAGGGGACCGACATCAATATTGTTTGCATCACGTAACCAGGAGATAGCCCTCTTGGGTTTGCCACGAGTTATAGAGTGTGATAGTTGAAGAGAGAATGGGATGAGGAGGTGGTCAGACCAATCTACATGAATAGGGGAAGTGATAGAAAGCAGGCCTGCTTTAGAAATAACAAGGTCCAGGATTGAGCCCTTAGAGTGTGTTGATTCTGTGCAGTGTTGGATAAGATCGTTTGCAGAGAGGAAGGTGGCCAGGGAGTTTGCAGAAGAGTCTTGGGGTAGGCCCCAGTGGAGATTGAAGTCACCCACGAAAGTTTGATTGTCACTTTGCGAGTATTGGTCACTGATGAAGTCAATGAGTTCCTCCAAGAACAAAGGGCCACTACGAGGCGGGCGGTAAATGACATGGAATCTAAGGGGTGAACGGTGGTGCAATTGTAGCTCAAGAGAAAGGCATTCAAAGGTGTGGGAGGAGCTGATAGGAGAAGCCTTAAGTTGAAGGGAGTTTCTAAAGATGACTGCAACACCTCCCCTCGTGCTGTCAGTTCTATCATTCCTGAATATAGAATAGCCTGTGGGTAATAGGAGATCAAATATAGAGTGAGAGGTATCTTTGAACCAGGTCTCTGTGAGGAAGAGCATGTCAATGTTGTGATGGGTGATGGTATCGGAGATTTCAAGTTTGTGTTTTACTGCAGATCTGCAGTTGTGGAGCAGACAGCGCCGCTCTGTCAAGACTGTTTTGGTGACGGGGGCACTAGGGCTCTGAAGGGTGATCGGGATGTTGTACTTATTCGGGGGTGCTCGGGAGGGTTTAGGTGGATGCTTGGTTCTGACAGAGGAGATGGTCGGAATAGTGTAGATAGTAGGGTTGCTAGGGTGTGTTTACCTTTGCAACAGTCTATAAAGGCCAAGGATTTAGCATCGCAGGGGGAGAACATTGGATTCCGAAAGACACTATGATGCTGTGCACCATTCCAGTGAATAAGCTGGGCGGTGAACTTCGCAGAGTTTTTCGCAAACTGCGGAGCTCATGGAGTTTTTTCCTGGCTCGCGCTCACCAACGGTAAGCTGGCAAGCGTGAGAGAGGAAAATCCAATGATAGACCACTTCTCAGCAAGATTTCTCAATGCAGGCGGTCGCTACTGCCCACATTAGAAACCTTCCATTCGCATTGAGGAAGCTGCCATTCGAGTAGAATTTCTACTTGAGCAGCAGACAGAAACAACGCCTTCTTGCACGGTGCAAGATGCCATTCACACTGATTTTACAGTGCAGGACAAACACCGGAACTAAAAATTAACCCACTCCGCCGTTCACCAAACTCTGAGTAGCTTGGTGGAGTTTTTTGTCACTTTGCAGAACTCCACCCAGGCTTACCCGTGAACTCAGAACACTGCAAACACATAGTTGTGCTATCTCTGTTTAGCCGGATAAAGGACTTGGGTACATTTCTAATAGATCGACGGAGACTATAAATAGACTTTGTAATAGTCCCTCATTATTATTTTCACATTCCTAATACTCACTAATGCTTTAATTATTGTTACCATAACTACCAGTAATTTTCATTACTCTGGTTGGGTTAATATTTAAACCAACATTAATAACGATTTATAAACACCATTCTGTTGCATTTCTTGATTTCCCAGAACCCAAAATGGGGGCCTCAATAAACAAGACTTTCTGGTGGGAGAAGTTTCAATACTGCCATATCCCCCTGCGATTTATCCCAGAAGGGGTCAATGAGACCTCTGGAAATATTTCTCACTCTGTGAACCCACAGACTTTCTACAAGGGTTCCAAAGCCAAGGAAGATCTAAAGATCAGAGAGGAAGATCAGGAGGCCAACATCTATTTGGTTTATAAAAAAATGGAGGGGCATTGGTCTACTCAAATTTCGCCTGTACTGCAAACCTCTGTCCATCATACACAAATTTCTAGACCAGAACGCCACCACACACATGTCCAAGAAACACAATAAATGCTGCACAACATGCTATACGGAAGTAACTGATTCTTCCTGCATCAAATCCCAAAAATGCAAAACAGAAAAGAAATGCCAGTCCTTTTCCATTGTGGCCACTCATATACATTCATTCAAAGAGCAGCCTGCTCCCACTGCACTAAGAACAATTGACTTATCCAACCAGTTTCTATCTGCTGAGCTCTTTCTGCCTTCACTCTACCTTGTCTTACTTCCAACTTGCTCTTTGTAAAGAACTTTATGTACAGACTTCCAAATGAAAATGGAGCACTAAAAGAACATGCCATGCTTTGAATATACTTTTGTAACAAATCTTCCCAAAATAAACATCTCTAAAGTGTGCAAATGTTTTAAATCTGGTTCTATAACTGTCCTGCTTCATGCAGCTGTTACTCTGAATATCTAAAGCACACACTGTCTTCCAGCTGTACTGAATTGAGAGGCAACCAAAGACTCTTCATTGCCAACTTGAGACTCATGTTTCTCTTTAGGATCTCCCAAACATGAAATGTAAAGAAGTTAATTATGTTTTCCTTTTAAATTTCTATGCCTTGTCTTCTTTTGCATACAGAACCTAAATCAAGCATCGCTGTACCTTGACAAAATACGTCATAAAAACATAGATAGATCCATCATAAATTCAAAGCTATATATTATCAGTGACGTAAAAAGATGGCTCCGGAAGGGTCAAATTACAAATGTTATAATTTGGTCAAAACATAGTGGCAAGGTTGACTCTTATTTAAAGGATGTTTGATAGCAGTACTGCAGGCATATGCCTTTTACTTGAAGTGCCTGATTACGAGTTGGGCGGTTAATTCCAAACGATGCGAAAACCCCTGTTTACACGCGAGTTGCTATTATGAGTTATTATGTATTTAACGCGTAAGATAATTATCGGATGCATTAAATAACTCAACCTTTGTTAAACCCGCAGAAATTTAACAGGGGAAACTATACCATATTTACTGTATCATGCCAATTTTGATGCATAAAACACCAATATTGGCATGTTATTCCCCATCAACTTGTAATAGGTTGCAGTTATCCCACTCAATAAATAACGTACCCTTATTTATCATGTGTGGTATATAACCCCTATACTCATTGCTCTACTGTACTGTGGGAAAGAATCAATGACTGACTGTCTGTCTGAACTATTGGATCAAGCAATGACCCTCTTGTAAATTTTACAGAACTATGCTTCATTTGAAAGTGGACTGCAGATTTGCACTAATCGGTGCATGGAATTGAAACTCACCTCCCACTGGTAGCAATGATTAAACTACCTTAGCGAGTTATAGAAAAGCTGTAGAAACTTTCCTTTTAAGGGACTGATTAGTTATGTTTCCTCAACTGCATATCTTCCTATGGGTGGTGCCACAAAATAGTACAATGTGATGAACTATGCCTAGGTGCAATTAAGTTTATTGGGTGTGTCTAATAAATAAATAAATACATATATACATAAATAAATAAATGTGCCTTGTGATGCAGTTGTGCTCTAGCAAGATCCAAATCTTTAGCAATAGATAATTCAAGCTATTGTAAACATTACACACCCAATATAGCATCCTAAAGATGAAGACCATCCAGTGTTCTGCAGATTGGCCTGCCTTTCTCAGCAACATTGGACTTCAAACGGTAACCATTCGTTTAGATTTAGGTGCAGCAGTATGCTAAGTTATGTGTATTTGTAAAGCGCACTATGACCCACAAGGGTAATCATTTTAGGCAGGTAGAGGTGTAACTCGAGTTACTATAAGTACAGTCAGATTGAAAGTGTATCTCTGTCCGCTGCAGCGAGGGTTTCACCAAACAGAGACTATTATCTTCTGTCACTTGCTTGACCAGGTCTAAGGCTGCAGATCAATGTGGCATAGTGGGTGTTTTCCCCATATGGGGTGGTGACACCATCCGTGCTTTGACTCATTTAGTAAAGCAAAGGTGTGCCTAATACCAATTCTCTGTAGATTATTTTTGCCAGCCTCCTCCTTCCTTTATCATCCTAACCACTGTGTAGCATATTTTTCCTCAAAGATCAGAAAAGGCAGGCTTTCTTGGAAGGGATTGAAAACTGAAAGGCTTTCATAGATAGTTTATTTTTCAGCTACAAATAAGATCCTTGTGGGATTTCCCAGCAAAGATTCTTAACTGATAGGCACTTGAGGTACTTTGAAGGGTGTTAGAAATGGATGTCTCTAATTGGGACCCTTATTCTAGTCATGATAAGGGAACCACACAGCTAGGATAACCCCTGCTCACCTCCTTGGTAGATGGCACGAGCAGTCAGGCTTATCTCAGAGGCAATGTATAAAGCATGTGTACAAACACCCACAGTAACACAGTGAAATCACTACAGACTGGACACCACACCAGTTTAGAAAAATAAACAATGTTTATCTGAATCAAAAAATACCAAAACGACAAAAATCCAACATCCACAAGAAAAGGTATCACTTTTATAGGTTAAAAACAGTTTGGTTCGTAGAAATCTATGGATGTGTCACTTTTAGCACAAAGTACCTGAGGTGCGTCAAAATCAAAGGCGAAAACAGGTGCAGGGTAGGTGAGGCACCAAAAAAGAAAAGCGATGTATTGGTTCCTTATTCCCAGGGAGGTGATGCATCAGTTCCTTACTGCCAGGGGAGGTGATGCATTGGTTCCTTACTACAGTGCAGGGGAGTTGATGCATCAATTCCTTACTGCGAGGGGAAGTGATGCATCAATATCCGGACACGTGGCCTTGGTTCCTCAGTGCGGCCAAAGTCGATGAAGAGCTTGGCTTCCAGGGACGATCCGTTGAAAATCCAGAGCACTATGTCAATGTGGCAGACCAGGCACTGCGTCGATTTCACAGCTACAAACTAAGTGATGCATTGATTCTTCAGCTGCACACCGGGGATGCATGGATTTTTTAACCGAACAGTGGTGCTGCTTCTGGAAAAAGGGCACTGAGAGTCGATGTGTGCATTTTCTTGGTTCTTAGAAGCCAAGCTACCTCCAAGGGCCCAGGAACTGGAATTTGCACCACTTGGTAGGTCAGAACTCCCAGCAGAGGAGTTCAGGGGCTGCAGATGAAGTCTTTGATGGCCCTGGGACTTCTTAACAGGAGTCAAGCACACACAAGCCCCTGGAGAACCGTGGAAGCAGGATACAGAAAGCAAAGTCCAGTCCTTTCACTGACCAAGACAGAAGCAGCAAGCAGCAGACCAGCACAACACAGCAACCAGCAGAGTGGGGGTCCCTCCTACAGCATCCAGCTCTGCTTGGCAGAATTTCCTTTAGTGCAGAAGTGTTTTGATTTGAGAGTGGCAGAGGCAAGCAAGTCGGACATCCAAGCAGAGGGGTATTGAACTTCCCAAGTTTCAGCCTTTATGGCCTGATGGGCAAAAGAAAATTCTCAGAGATGTATGTAACATGGCAGACCAAGCCCATAGGATACCGGGCCACAGATTTTGGAACTACCAAGAGATGAGGAGATAACAAGCCCACAGGAACACAGAAGGGCCATGAGTGCTGGCTCCAAGTAGCAATAGAGAATGGGAAATTGAACATGCCGGAGGAAAGGGATTACAAGTGACACATGAAGTTGGGAATGAGGAGTCAGGAATAACCAGTGACACATAGAGACAATATGGGAAGGAGAAGTATTGATGGCCGGACAACTAGAGTTGGAGCAAAGTTCTCAGGTGAGTGGTGTCCTATTGATTGTTGAGGACAATTGTTGGGGTAGGCATCTCTTTGAGTTCGTCGGTTCCGGTCCAGGATCCAAGCAACGCGAAGCAGGTCTACCAGGGTGCCCACATACATAGTGACAGGAAGAGGTGGAAGGCATGGTATGGTGTCTGCCCAGAGTAATAGAGGACAAAGTTGGGCAAAGCGCCTTGCCTCAAACAAATTAGTCGCTGAGCTGAGGTACAATTAAATTGTGATTGGGGAAGGAAAGTGCTGGTCAGGTGTAGAAGGTGAATTAGGTCTCAGGGAGTATGGCAGTGAATATTTACGACAGGTCCCAGACCTGAGACAGAGAGCCAAGGGTCCATAAGTAACCGAACAACGACAGGACAGTTGCGGGGATACACGTTTGTTTGGGATTATGACTGAGAAGAGCTCGATGGAGCACCTTTGGAGAATGACAGCTTGGAAGAAGGTGAGGAAGGCACATCTGCACTAGAGAATGGTTGAAGGGGTGTAGACAGATGGCTGCATTCAAAATGATATTTCCGGAGGGAAGGAAGCAATGAAGCGACAAAGACATGGAGATTTGAAAAAGGGACAGCCAGATGAAGGGAGTGTCAAACTAAGCCCACCACTGAGCTAAATGGCTCAACTGAGTGAGACATGGTCACAATGAAGGGTGCTGGATAGTAGGGAGCTTGGTGAGAAGAGAACAAGAAGGATTGGAACAACTGGTGCACAAGAGGGTGATCCAAGGCATGAGATTGGTGTAGACTAGTGGGATGTATGAGAACAGAGCAAAACACAGGAGGGAGACAGGGATAGGTGTCGGTGAGAGAGCAAGTGTAATGGGCAGATGCAGTGGTTCCTCGAATGGAAGGTCAAGCAGAGAAGACGGCAGAAAAAAGGTGGAGGTCACAAGCAAGGGATCTGAAATTAGGAACGGCAGGGTGACTATGGCAGACAGAATTCAAGAGTGTCCTTGAGCACTGGTGTCTGGATAGGGTGGAAACTAGTCTGATAGAGGGAGTCAGCGAGTGAGCTTTAGAGAAGGAAAAGGTTGAGACAAGCAATAACACAGACTTGTTTACATATTTCAACTTCTACATAAAGAGCCATGGAGAAATTAGGGTTAAAGGTAAAAAAAGGAACTAGTGAAATTAGCTAGGGCAAAAACTAACATTGATATGTGAACAATGCCATTTACCACTTATTCCAGCATTTTTTGAAGAAGTATTCAGAAAGCAGTGTAGCACTTTTTACATGTTTCGATATTGTTAAGCTAGCACAGATAGGTTTTGGGAGTAATTTGGGTATGACTGTTCCTACTGAAGCAGGATGAAGACTGATTTGCATACGGCTGGGTCTAATCTGAGATGGCATGGTGGGCAACAAATGATGGGGAACAGCGTTTACAACGCAACTTTTACAACGCAGTACCTTTACCACGCAACTTTTACAACGCAGTACCTTTACCACGCAACTTTTACAACGCAAGTCGTTACATCGACTTGCGCTGGGGGGGGCGCTCTAGGATAGGGAATATTTAATTTACTATCCAAAACCTTCCCTACTATCCACGGAGACTGGAGTTGGAATAGTAAATTAAACTATTCACTATCCAGCACCCCTCAACGCAAGTCGTTGTAACGACTTGCGTTGTGAAAGTTGCGTAGTAAAGGCATGAGTTGTAAAAGCATGCGTGGTAATGACATACATCCCAAATGATGGACTGAGATGCAGCTGAGTAATAATCAGTGCCTGAGATTAATTCAAGCATTCCACCTATCACTTTTTTTACTTTATAGCGATGCCCCAAGTGCAACGGGTATGCCCAGGCATGGGTACCGTCCTCACTGTGCCACTGACACCAAGCTGCACACAGCTGTAGAGCCCCTAACTAGGGTGAAACTGGTCTTGTGTTGCTTGTGTTTTGCTTCGGAGAGGACCTGGAGTGGCAGTGTAGGCTGGACTGTTCCTATTGGAGAAGGGCCAACACTGATTTATGTATGGCTGTGTCTAATCTGAGGTGGCATGGTGGGTAAAATCACTCGGGATGTGACCCGAGTAATTACCAGTGGCAGAGATTAATTCAAACATCATCCACCCATCGCTTGGTTACTGTACAGCCATTCTTCTGCACCTCAACCTGCAGGTTTCAGAATTAAGGAAAAGCATCTTAACAAAGGTTAATGAAGGTTGAAATACATGCAGCTTAATAAAAAAAAATCTTAATGCGGAATAATGTAAGTGATAACATCTCTATATTACATTTCTTACTTTCACGGTTAATTATGTTTTTGATATTTTTGTTGAAATGTTTCTGAGTGTAGCCATTTCTGGCAGAGGACATTAATCTGACTTCAGAGCTGTAAATATTCTAAGAAAACTGCTTCAGAGGGGCAGGCAGAATAGTCTCCCCCCTTTATGGAGTTTATTTTCTGCAATGCGAGATAACGAGTCACATTTGTGGCATGATTCGAACTGCCCACGGTATCTGACCCTCCCCGGCTACCCAAGGTGCACATGATTCTCAGAATTACACTGCAAGAGAGTAACTGAAAATATCTGTCTTCACGTAGATGAAAGTGACATGCTCCACTGCAGCATCTTTTTTTCTGCAACAGCAGGCATACAGATGTGTTTTTACATTGTCTATTAGCAAATTCTTGCAGTTTAGTATCAAGGTTAAGAGAAGTTATCATCATTCAGTTCAGTCTGTTTTTTTATTTTATTTACACGAGTCATACGAAAGGCCGAGTTTTCTGCAACAAGATTCAAACTTGTCACCAGCAGGTTGCCATCAGCTAGAAATCCTGACCACTAAAATATATACCCAGCTATTCCTGCTGGCCACGTGGATCTACTAGTAAGATTAAAACACCTGC
Organism: Lissotriton helveticus; assembly: GCF_964261635.1. Lineage (NCBI taxonomy): Eukaryota > Metazoa > Chordata > Amphibia > Caudata > Salamandridae > Lissotriton > Lissotriton helveticus. The sequence goes on along the minus strand of NC_136063.1, from coordinate 1,396,256,845 downwards.
TGCAGAGACCTGTGTTCAGCAACTTTAAGTGTAATACAGGCAAAAAAACTAAAGTTACTGAATAATCAAACTTATCTTAGAAGGTTAGTGTGCCTATTCTAAAGCAGTGCATGTAACATTAGGCTCACATGTTAAAATCCAATAAAGTGCAGTGAGTTGCAGCTTATTTTGAACAGAAACTCGTTCAACCTGCAGGGGTCACAAGTGCAGATAGTGCTTGAATCTCTATAGCATATCTCAGTGGGTTTTAGCATGTTTTAAGAGATCGTTGTGCAGCTTGAAGGTATGCACTTTAATCCTTGCAGGGCTAAATCTAAATTTCATCACTCTGAGGTAGATACAATGAACACTGTTGGATTGGGTAGTAATTAACACCATGCCTCTGCCATTTCTAAGCACTGTAAATAGGTTTTAATATTACCCAGTTACTAGTATTGGATGTATCTATCTCAGAAGGATGAAAAGCTAAGCCGGCCTTGCCAGGAATCAAGTGTGTGACCTGCAAATCAGAGAGAGCTCATCTCTTTGTGTTGTCATGCTACCTGCACACGACGGGACACCACCTCACCTTGTGTGTGTTTGTTAGCCATGCTATTTTTCATATAAATATAAGGCGAGTATATCTTGCAGTGAGCAATTGTTCTCTCCTCTTCTTCTTCGGTATTTCTACACACAATTTACTTGATAGCATGAAAGGCTTCATTTTGTTTTTTTCTGCTTGGTGAAAGTTTGGGTGGAGTGCCCCAATGGCTGCTCAACATGGAGTCACCAGGTAAGGTAAGGTAAGTTTATTGTACAATTAATGAAATAAGTACAATTGAAGCTAAGAGTTTAAAATAAAACTATATAAAAAAAACTATCTGGCTGTTTGCTTATCGTGCCATGTACAAATTCACTGAAATATTCAGTTCATATGCAAAGAGTTCTATATTGGATATTAATTCTGTCCAGTTGTGGTTATGCCAAAAGTTCCAAGAATATCCTAGGCTTAATTTTGTTTTCTCACTTGGTGAACGTTTGGGTAGGGTGCCCCAAGACCTGCTCAGCATGGAGGCGCCAGGTGTGAAACTGTACTTAAGCTGACTGACTATAGCCATGCTGACCCGTCTCTTGGCAAAAAGTATCTTTGATAGCCTGTCAAGAGGTGTCATTACAAAGTGGGCTTCGTGCCACCCTTTTTTTTACTAAGGTCTGGTGTTGTTCGGGGAAAAGTTTGTTTGAAGCCCCCTGGGGCAGCCCAAAATCCAGACAGAGGAGCTGAAATGTGGGCATTTGGATTCAGCACAAGTATAGCTGCTGCGGTCTAAATACAGACGAGTGGAAATCCTACAGTCAAAGGCAAGTGTTTCATATTTAGTTTGGTTTTGCACAGAATAAATTCAAATTTTATACTTTAATAAATTTGCATGTGAATCACCTTATTTTTTCAAAGTGTTGGTACATAATGAATATGAACTTTACAGTTCTATAATGTTTGAAGGAATTAAATCAGAGGAATACTAATACAGTGAAACTAAACGATACCAGAAATTAAAAATCCAGAGATCACAAATGCTGTCATTTGTACATGAGGATCTTGCAAGACAACATCATGCATTGCTGAAAGCATACAGAATCTGATGGGTAAGTATCAACAACAGGAGTGCTTTCCACCAGATCCTTCACTTAGCAATGATGCCACAGGTTCTCATGCAAGGAGGAAAAATGGTTCCCCTCTCACCTGGTTTAGCCGTAAAAAATAGCTACATTTGGTGTGCATTGGGCCCCACATACTCTGGGCCCCGGTGACGCCACGCCTGGTACACTATGGATAGCTAGGCCCCTGCACCAAATGCTTCCACTTTCTAGGTCATCAAAACAAAGTGATGGATGGAATGCTTGAAATGATCTCAGCCACTGACTGTCGCCTTAGCCGCATTAATAAAAGCACTCTATTTCAGTAATGGTTGTAGAGTAGCTTTAATGATCAACCATCAACAGGCAGGAGTTACAGCAAACTGTATTCTCAGCAATTGGAATATAATCATTCTGATAGTGATGTCATTGTCCATGACACTCTTAAAGATACAGCAACATAACACATCCCCTATACATAATAAAAGAACAATTTGAATATTGATGAAGACACAAAACAATATAAAAGGAAAAAGGATCAAAGAGTAACAGTGAACATTAATGCATCACATAATCATTGAACTTCTTGGGAAGTTGTAAAGACCTCCTAGGAGTATCTCTCTGGTAACTGGTGGAAGGAGGAATATTGGGAATACATGGAAGTTTGGGACCATCACAGTAATGATTTCTGACATCATTGCATTTGGCTAGTTTAGACATGTTCCAAGTGCAACCATTGTTTAAGGTGACAACATTTTTCTTAATGGAAACAATGGTGAAAGGACCAATAAAGTTCGAAACACCCTTGTGACCAAATTTCGTTTTTTTCACAAGAACACTGTCACCCACATTCCATTTCCTGTGTTTGACAACCATTTTTGTATCATAGCGTTGTTTGTATTTCTGCTGATAATTTGTCAACACAGTCCTCCTTCTCACTTCTTTTTCCACACTGTCCTCAACCATCTTCTCCGGAAGCCAAGTAGGATTTAGCTTTGAACAAGCTAATCTACCTCTTAAAGCCTCAAAAGGAGACCTTTTCATAACAGCATTGGGAGTCGTGCGATGTGCCCACCATGTCTCCCTTAAAACACTACTGAATGAAGTCTTGGACTCTAAAGCCCTCTGTGCACAACTTTTCACAACCCTATTCATCCTCTCTGTGAGACCATTTGCTTGAGGAGAGTAAAGAGCTGTCTTTTGATGAATAATTCCGAGACTTTTCAAGAAACTGTTCATCTCACTGGAAGTAAATTGTACCCCATTATCAGTGAGTAGAAACTTGGGAACACCCTCAGACCCAAAAACATCTTTTAAGAATTCAATCACAGTTCTTGAGTTAACCACACTCATGCATCTGGACACTACCCACTTCGAAGTGTAGTCAACCAATAAAACAACATATCTCTCATGTGAGGGCATAAGCTCAAAAGGACCGGCGATGTCTAGGCCTAACTTAGTCCAAACAGCAACCGGAACTTCCACAGGTGACAATGGAGAGTGATTGGTGGTACGTGACTTGTCATTGACAGCACACAAATGACAATCTTTAACCACGGTTTCCACCATGCGATCCATTCCAGGCCACCAATATCTTTCCCTAATGCGAGCCTTCGTCAAATTTCTTCCCAAATGCCCCTCATGAGCCAGGTTGACAACCCTCTCTCTCAATTCACTTGGAGGCACAACTCTATCACCTCTCATTAAATTTCCTTGGAAAAAAGTTAAATCATCCCTCACGGACCAAAAGGGTTTCAACACACTCTCAAGACTATCATGATCCGGCCAACCACTCTTGATAACATTCTTTAGTAATAGAAAAACAACATCACTATCAACTTTGTGTGACCATTCCTCCTCGGAGATGCTAGACTCCAAAACCCAATTTATACTCATAGTAACCTCTGTGATACAATCTCTATCTATGGGAAGACGTGATAAGCAATCAGCAGGTTTATTGTTCAACCCCGGAATATACTGCACAGAAAAGTTGAACTCTTGCAGACCTTCACTCCATCTTTTTAACCTTGGTGTCATATGATTATTTTGATGACATGAAAAAATCTGAACTAGAGGACGGTGATCCGATTTAACCACAAATGGTATCCCCCATAAGTAAAATTTGAAGTGACATATAGACCAATATACTGCCAAAGCTTCTCTTTCAATGCAAGAATAATTATGCTCAGCTTCCTTTAAAGCTCTTGAAGCGAACGCAACAACAACTTCTTCACCATTTACAACTTGGGAAAGCACAGCACCTAACCCTTTAAGGCTGGCATCGGTAGTCAATATAGTTTTGAGTTTGGGGTCAAAATGACCCAAAGTTGGCATTTCACCAATCTCTTTCTTAACCAAAACAAAAGCTTTCTCGCAATCATTAGACCAGGAAAATTGTACACCTTTTTTCAAAAGAGACCTAATGGGCTCAACGAGACTAGCAAAACCCTTAACAAATTTGGAATAAAATTCCGCCATCCCTAAAAATGATTTGACCTGATCCTTATCCACTGGAGTAGGTGCCTTAACAATACTCTCAGCTAGTTCTAATTTGGGCTGAATTCCGTTCCCCGAGATAACGTGTCCCAAATACGTGACAGATTCCAAGCCAATTCGACACTTTTCCTTTTTTATTGTAAGTCCACTCTCGTTTAACTTATCTAACACAGATCTTAACACTTTGTCATGCTCACATATGTCTACACCATAAATCAAAATATCGTCCTGAAAGAACATTACATTGGAGAGTCTGCCCAAAACCATTTTCATCACTCTTTGGAAACATGCGGCTGCTGAAGCTAAACCAAACGGCATTCTTAAAAAACGGTAAGCACCCAGAGGTGTAACAAACGATGTCAGGTGTCTGCAATCTTTATGTAGCACAACTTGATGGTAAGCAGAATAGAGATCAAGAACACTAAATATCTTTGCTCCCTTTAGAATGCTGATGCTCTCTGCTATGTTAGGCAAAGGCTGACGATCTACCCAGATCCATTCATTCAAACCGCGAAGATCCACACACATCCTAATCGATTTCCCCCCATCCTTGGGTGCTAGAACTACTGGACTCAACCACTCTGATGACTCAATCTCCTCAATCACTCCTAAATTTAACAATTTTTCAATTTCAAGTCTAAGTGGCTCCTGCATCATGTTAGGTACTTTCCTGACTTTGTGCACACACGGTCTGGCAGATTTTTTAAGGATAATTTTTTGTTCAAATCCTTTCAGACATCCCAATTTGTCAGAAAAGACGTTAGAATAATCATCAAAATATTTACTAGATTCACACACAAGATTTATCTGGGGGTGAAGATGGCTGGAAAGAAAATCTTCCATCAGCATGACTTGATCTTTTGGATTCTCAGCTCCCGGATTAAGAATAATCCCTAAATCATGTTGATGCCGCCAACCCAGTAGGTTATCACCTCTGACAGCTACATAAACTTTCCCAGATATACATTTACCACTGAAAGAAATGTTGGCCACAATATATCCTAAGATCTCTATTTTTGACTTATTGTAGCTAAGAGGAGAGATATCAGGGGGTAACAATTGAACATTTTCCAACCCAACCACTTCATCCCAAATCTTATTGCCAATTAACGTAAATGGCGACCCAGAGTCTGCCATGAGTTTAAATACAAATTTGTCAATCTTCACATCACAGAATGGCATAAAAATATGTTCTGTGTCGACCATTGCATCATTAACATTGGAAACCACTAGTGTACGTACAATATCAGAAGTTGGCTCACTAACTTCTCTCTTTTTTCCAGATCTACATACTCGTGCATAGTGTCCTTTGATACCACAGTTATTGCAGATGCTGTCTCTAGCGAAACAATGGGGAAAGTTAGAAGTGTGAGAGAAACTCCCACATCTGAAGCAACGCATCTTCTGGTTACTAACAGAACGTTGTTGGCGAGCGAGGATCACGTTCCTTAGAGAAGGTAGCTTCTTTGGTCAAAGAAGAACGATTATCAAGAGTGTTTTTCTGGGCAAACGTCTTTTGGATAGGTTTGCCCTTAGAACTTATACTAACTTTAGCCACATCTTCGTGATATTCGGCTTCCTCTTCTAACATATGTATAGAATCAGAGGTTTTCTTTTTTTCGTCACTGACAGTGTGACTATCATCTTCTTTATTCTTTCTTATCTCTTTAACCCATGTAGAGGTGTTTTCCATACCTTCTACAATGTCTAAAGCTTCTTTCAATGTGGGATTTTTGGATAATAATTTCTCTTGCACCCTAGAGCTGTTCGTGCATCGAACAAGTTGATCTCTAACAAGAGACTCAGAAAGATCGCCAAAATCACAAGTGCGTGAAAGAGTCTTCAAAGCAGCAACATATGTCCCAACACGTTCACGAGAACCTTGAACATGAGTAAAAAACCTATGTCGTTCCAAAACAACATTTATCCTTGGACCAAAATATTGTTCTAACATAGTCATAGACATTTCAAAAATATCTGCCGGTTCACCATCAGCTCCACCCACAGGTATACTGTCCATACTATCATACGTATGTCTACCTTCAACACCCAAATTGTGTAACAAAATAGCTTGTTTTCTGACTGCTGAAAATTTCTCTCCCCCAATAGCAATCAAATAAGAATCAAACAAATTCCTCCATCTTTTCCAAGGAAGAATGGGTTCACCTTCTTCTGAAAGAAAAGGAGGTGGTTGTGACATGCTAGAAGTAGTGGCCATTATTAAGATAAGTATGTTCTAATATATAAGTTATGAAAGGTGAATACAATACCTATGTGTAGAACAACAGGTAGTTAGAAAACTAAGTTATTGCACATATCTATAGAATGTTCAAATTCTAACTAAGTAGTAAATCAATAAGTTAGAATGGTCAGTCTAGATTAATTAAGCAATATAAAGCAGTGCTGTGCACATCAGCGTTAGTAGTCCAAACCTTAAAATAATTTGATGTGCAGCTGTGCACATCAGCGAGAAAACGATGGTCAATGTGCAGATAGTGAAGATAAATGATGCTTCCAATTCAATGCGCTGTTATATGCATGAGCGCTGAAAATCGTATTGAAAATTGAAGAAAAACGAAGCAGAATTTGCTGATGTACAGCCGTGTGTATCGGCGTTGAATCAGTTGTCAAGGAAACAGGACAACAATGGCTGCCAGCGCAATGATGAGCAACGTCGTGCGTGAGCGTCAGGACGTTGTTTCAAGACGTGAGGCTCTTCGTCGAGGCGTCAGCAGAGAACACAGGGATCAAGCGCGCGGACAAGAACTCTACTGGCAATGTTTCACACGAGACAGATTTGAAGGTAAACACATGCGTGAAAATTGTCAAGTTGCTCGCGATGTTGCACGCAATGTTGCGCGCGAGTTTTAGAAAGAAACAGGCTACACACAACGGTGTGTTAGTTTCAATAGATAAAATATCAGGGAATATACATACGATTTTCTGGATTCCCCTTTTTCTTACACGCGAGTGTGGAGTGCGAAGTCAGATGGCCAAGAGATTTTTACACTGTGGAAGGCAAAATGAAAGTCAAGAAGTTCAAATATTAAAGAAAATGCACAGATCCAATAGTCCAAGATAAGTCAATCCAATGGGAGAAGTGCATGATATCCAAATACCATGGTGCGTTCAGGATAAACAATTCCAAACTGTCCAGACAATCCAAAGTCGATGAAAGAAAGTCCAAATTAATAATCCAAGTGTAGGGGAGTTGATGGTTGAAAGTACCTGTCCCCAATCAGGTCTTGACCCTCGTCGCCAGTAATACAAGCACTCTATTTCAGTAATGGTTGTAGAGTAGCTTTAATGATCAACCATCAACAGGCAGGAGTTACAGCAAACTGTATTCTCAGCAATTGGAATATAATCATTCTGATAGTGATGTCATTGTCCATGACACTCTTAAAGATACAGCAACATAACACGCATCCCAATCATTGTCACCTGTTTGGACCCAGACTTTTTTGTGTACTCTACTTTCTAGTTGTCATCAAAGACCTCATGAGTAATTACTGAGCTGTCTGAGTCCCTTTATGGGTACGGGGTGACCTGCATTGCTCCTTCACCCCACTGATTGTTCTTCATTGCCAAGGAAAGTAATGGGGGAGGAGACCTGTTATAGTGTCTTAGCGAAGCCATAAATACCATTACATAAAATAGTAAAGATCTCATAATGGCTCTTCTGTCACAAAAATGTGTCTGGCCTTCTGCTGCTCTCCTTAATGGTCCCATCCTTTAAACATAAACATACTACATAGCCTTGTGCTTTACACTCTCACTTCCATCAGTGTCCTATTACTTACCCCTTCACATATATAAACATATGCCTGCCATTCTGCCACCCTCCTCCATCTGTCTCTGAATGCCGTCATTTGAAATATTATAAAGTTCTTGGCGCACTGCCTGCTTTACTTTCTCTGCCAGTGCTGTCACACTTGGAATACAAAGATATATTCCTGGCTTCCTGTCCTCCTCTATCTATGCTGCACCTCTCTCACCTGTGGATGTTCTATTCTCTGAGGAGGTGGAAGGAGTTATCATGCTCAGCAATGGACCTACCATGTCCGATAGACTCACTACCATGTGCAACCAGATATCCCCTATTCCTGCATTCTCGCTGAATCCAGACTGCAACTTCTCGAAAGAACATTTGTAGTAAACGCAAGCGGTGTCCCAGTGGCATGGAGCCATCTAGTAATCACAGTATCCCGTCATCTATTCCTCTCTCTTCTCTGTGTTTTTTGCCCTCCCTCTTCTCCTCTTTTTCGTTCATTCAAGCAGTGGCGGTTCATCAACAGGGATGCTTGGGCAGTGCCCTACCCATTGTTTACCGCCACATAATGCCCTTAGCCTTTGCACTGCGCAGGTCAATCCCTTCAGCCCATCCATGCACATCAGTTACCCTGAGGGGAGCTGAGCGACAATCCATCTGCAAAGTGCTGATAAAAAGGAAGTACCGTGCAACTAGATGTCTGGAATGTGCATGTGCAAAATGTGATATTAATTTATGGTGAAGAAATGGAGTGAGAATGGACCTTCTCACAAAGAAAGCGCGCTCAATTCCATGCGGAACAATTTGTTCCCTTTCACTATTCCAAAACTGATTGTAATTCAAGAAACTCATTCCATTTTATCCATGATTTAAACGTTTATTTTCATCATTCGAATAATAGGTATGTTCATCTTATTATTCCATTGAATTCATTTCCCAATCTTCAAAATAACACCCAATGCATTTCGGGTCAAAGAAAAACAAGGACCCTTCTTCAGGGGTCTGTAAGGAAAACATACAGGACCAGGTTAGTGACCTACTCGCTATCGTGGCAAAGCATCATAATGTACATAGTCATCTGAAAACAATGCGTGCTCTATAATTGTGAACCTGATGTTATATCGTGGCATATACTATGCATAACGTCAAAAATTCACTCAATATGACATAATTGCGCAGATAATCTGACATTAACTCAACAAATCGAAACGCAAGCGATCATTTGCAATTGAATTACTGCCAACATCGTCATTTGAAAACATCATTGAATGTTGCATGGGTTGACCTAAGCATGTGCACTTGGCTAAAAATAAATTACAACTAGCTCTCGCACTTACTTGAAGATACGGGAAGAAACGCCTCTACAAACGTTTCAGACGCCATAAGCGGGCAGCTTCACTATGTGTTATAGCGGGAAGGAAATTCAATATGTGACGGCGGTCACATGACGTGAGACTGTCAACGTCACAGGGCTCCTAAACCAATCGACCCATTCGACCTTTGCATGTGACGTAGTCACATGACATGAGTGCACTCGCTTCCCGCTACCATATTGGGTACAGAGTAAACATTACGTCAAGTACATGCAAACACTTTAAAAAGAGCAAAAAACATTTAGCATTCAGAATGATCCAAAGAGAACGGTCACAAATATGGATATTTCACCGCATAATTCATATACTACTGCATAACAAAACATTTTAACGACAGATGTTCATAAATTAAGCTAATTGATGAAAAGGACACATGGGAAAAGAACAGGCACTGTCCCTAATGCTCGGATAAATTTATAAAAAGCACAAATGTTCAATCCTGTCATTCATCCCCACAGGTTGTAGGGTATTCAGTTTTTTGATCCAAAAAAACTCTCTTTGTAGTCTTTGTTTATTGGGGTCCATGTCAAGGCGTTGTTTTACCACCTCAAGAATCGTGCATCTTAATTGTGAGATTTGGTGCCGTAATTGTATCCAGTGTTGAGCCACCGTGGATTTTATGTTAGCGAGTCTAATATTACTTTTATGTTCTGTAATACGGACTTTTAGTTTGCGTTCTGTTTGGCCCACATATACCTTTCCGCAAGGACACTTGATTGCATAAATGATGTTCTTAGTATCGCATGTAGGTGAATGCTGTAAATCAATTTGATATCCTTTGGTTGGGTGTGTAAACTGGTTACCAATCATCATGTTGCCACAATGAACACAGTTCTGGCATCTGGACATTCCTTTGTGTGATGTTTTAGCTTTACTGGGTTTATTTAACATTTCTTTAAGATTGTGTGATCTTTGATATGCAAATGTGATTCTGTCATTGTAAAGCTCACTCAAATCCGGTTCTCTCACAATCAATGACCAATGTTGGTTCAAGATTCGCTTAATACGTGTTGCATCTGTGGAATATTTCAGTACACATACCGTTTTGCTCATACTTCGTAGAACATTAGTCTCAAGTAAAGACTCTCTAGATCTTACTTTCACTCTGTTCAAAGATTCATTTAGAACTGTTTCCGGATACCCTCTTCTGCGATATTTTTGAGTTTGAATCTCCAGTGATGTTTGTAAATCTGTTTCATTGCTAGTTATGCGCTTCAATCTTGTGTATTGAGACGTTGGCAAATGTTTTTTTAATGTCTCAGGGTGGAAGCTCTGGAATAGTAGACAGGAATTCCGATCAGTTTGTTTTGTGTACACCGTAGTGCTCAATTTGTTGTTATGTATTGAAACTTTGACGTCCAGGAAAGCGATCGATATATCTTCCACAGTGTATGTGAATTTGATCCTTTCGTTGTGTGTATTCAACCGCTCTATATTATGTATCAGGTCAGCTTTTTCACCTTTCCAAATCACGAATATGTCATCAATATAGCGCTTAAATACTACTAAGTCATTGGTCCAACAGGGATTTTCAAGAATGTAATCATGTTCAAATTTGTTCATATAAATATTGGCATATGAGGGAGCCCCCCCAAAGCCCATGGATGTTCCGTTGCACTAATTGAAGAACTTTCCTTGCCATTCAAAGTAACTATAGAACAGGGCGAATTGCATTAATTCCAAAATAAAGACTTGTTGTGATTCATCCAAATCGCTTTGTAATAGGCTCCATTCTAATGCTTCAATCCCCTCACTGTGCGGGATCGAAGTATACAAAGATACTACATCTATAGTACACAGTAGATAAACTGAGTCTTCTTGGAATTCAATTGACTGTAATAGTTTCAAAAAGGCTGTTGTATCCTTAATGTATGTAGCACATTTCTGGACAATGGGCTGTAGGAATTGGTCAACAAATCTTCCTATCGGTTCTGAGATGGAGCCACAAGCCGAGACTATGGGTCTGAATGGAGGATTTACAGGATCCTTATGTATTTTTGGCAACATGTACAGTCGCGGTCTTCTCGGGTATTTCACTTCAAACAATCTTTTGGTTTTGTCACTGATCCAATTCATTTCTCTTGCATGCTCAATTATTTTCTGTAAAATTGTTTGGTATTCTTGTGTGGGGATGAATGACAGGATTGAACATTTGTGCTTTTTATAAATTTATCCGAGCATTGAGGACAGTGCCTGTTCTTTTCCCATGTGTCCTTTTCATCAATTAGCTTAATTTATGAACATCTGTCGTTAAAATGTTTTGTTATGCAGTAGTATATGAATTATGCGGTGAAATATCCATATTTGTGACCGTTCTCTTTAGATCATTCTGAATGCTAAATGTTTTTTGCTCTTTTTAAAGTGTTTGCATGTACTTGACGTAATGTTTACTCTGTACCCAATATGGTAGCGGGAAGCGAGTGCACTCATGTCATGTGACTACGTCACATGCAAAGGTCGAATGGGTCGATTGGTTTAGGAGCCCTGTGACGTTGACAGTCTCACGTCATGTGACCGCCGTCACATATTGAATTTCCTTCCCGCTATAGCTCAAACACATAGTGAAGCCGCCCGCTTATGGCGTCTGAAACGTTTGTAGAGGCGTTTCGTCCCGTATCTTCAAGTAAGTGCGAGAGCTAGTTGTAATTTATTTTTAGCCAAGTGCACATGCTTAGGTCAACCCATGCAACATTCAATGATGTTTTCAAATGACGATGTTGGCAGTAATTCAATTGCAAATGATCGCTTGCGTTTCGATTTGTTGAGTTAATGTCAGATTATCTGCGCAATTATGTCATATTGAGTGAATTTTTGACGTTATGCATAGTATATGCCACGATATAACATCAGGTTCACAATTATAGAGCACGCATTGTTTTCAGATGACTATGTACATTATGATGCTTTGCCACGATAGCGAGTAGGTCACTAACCTGGTCCTGTATGTTTTCCTTACAGACCCCTGAAGAAGGGTCCTTGTTTTTCTTTGACCCGAAATGCATTGGGTGTTATTTTGAAGATTGGGAAATGAATTCAATGGAATAATAAGATGAACATACCTATTATTCGAATGATGAAAATAAACGTTTAAATCATGGATAAAATGGAATGAGTTTCTTGAATTACAATCAGTTTTGGAATAGTGAAAGGGAACAAATTGTTCCGCATGGAATTGAGCGCGCTTTCTTTGTGAGAAGGTCCATTCTCACTCCATTTCTTCATTTTACCAAGGCACGGTCTGACGACGTGCAACAGGAGCAGCGCTGACCAGAACGTGAAAAATTTCTAACAAAACATTTTGTGAAAAGTGTGCACAGGGATAACACAATCTGTATATTAATTTATGGTTCCATATCACAGGCACATCCATATTATTTATCAGACATACTTTGCATGCCTCAGGCCCCACGGCAAATCTGCTAAAACTGCATTGTCAGGGAGCTAATCAGCACATCGCTATGGCCAGCAAGAGTTCAGATAGAGCAGTAGGGGTGGACTTTTTAACCCTGTCCCAGCCTCTGATAGAATTGTGCTTTCAGCCCTAGCAGAAGCTGCTGGAGGGTTTGAGGGGGGTTTTCCTGTCATTATTCCCGGCTCTACTGCTCTGTCTGGCTCCTTGTTACCAGCACAGAAATTGTGCCTTGCTAGCTTCAATATCCAGCACTAGATTCCTGCCCTATTGCTACCATTGTTGAGTTACTACCAAAGGAAGCACAGTAAATAAAAAAAGTTTTAAAGGCTCTGTTGAAGTGTGAATGGTAGTGCGAGTAAGGGCCTCCATGTGTGATTGTATTTGTGGGTGAAAGAAATTGAGTATAAATCAGTGAGGGTGTGAGTGAATGTGAGTGTGCATTAGGGTTCTTGTGAGAGTGTATGTATCTGTGAGTGAGTAAAAGTGACCAGGAATCATTGAGAGTAAAAGTGTGCAAGAGTGAGTCAGTCGGAGTGATTATGAGTAAGAATTAGAGAATTAGAGTGAAGGCATTTGAGTGATGCATTAACACTGAGTGAGGGAAAGTGGGAGCGTGTGAGTCATGGAATGGGGGAGTGAGAGAGAGTCAGTGAGTATGAAAGAGTGAGAGTGCGTGTGTATATGAGTGACAGTGAGAATCCATGAGTGAGAGGTAATGGATAAGTATGAATGAGAACGAGTAAGTGAGAGTGATTGAGGCAGTGTGATTGACAGAGTGTGAGTGTGACTGAGTTAGAATGAGTTAGGGGAGATATGTCAGGTTGGTGTGAGTTAGAAGGAATGGGAGTGAATGGAGGAATGGGAGTGAGGAATGGAAATGAATTAGAAAGAGTGAATGAGGGGGATATGAGTAAGTGTCAGAGAGAGTGTGTGTGAGCTTATGTTAGACTTGCGAGTCTTCTGCAGGAGACGGCACATTTAAGGTAATTTGTAGACACAATCGCAATGGACCGCGAGAGAGATAATAAGCCAATTGTTGGTTTGCTCTGAAAGCTCAGGCAAAACACCAGCGATATAAAAATAGTTATTTAAAAAAGTGAAAAATGTATACTGTCAACTGTGGCCTAGACTTGAAGTCAATGTATTGGATTCAAAGAGTCCTTCTCAGACGGGGCGTAGCATTCAGTGGTGCAGCAGGCATAGTGGCACCGGGGTCCAGTAGTGTCAGGTGCCCACTGCACCTAGATGTGGCTCTTTTGTGTTACCCTACAATTCACAAGGGGCCAGTTTACTTTGCCTGTGTTAGGACCTATGGTTTCCTTGCTACTTTCCTGTCAGTGAAAGCTGTAACGATCAGGGGCCGCAATATACATGTGGCGCATTTCCTTCATTGCTCTGGGCACACCTTTAGAAAGGTGTGCCTAATGCAATGAAGAAAAAAGCGCCGTATTATGATGAATACGCTGCCCTCAGGGGAGCTGGAAACTCGTGCTGCCCTGGGGGCAGCGCTTTCATGTGAAAAAAGGTGCAGCTGCTTAAAATCCGCTCCGTGTTTACATCGTGCAGGCGGAAACCAGCCTGCACTTTGATCGGGGATTAGAGATCCCCTTGCAGGAGAGAGCAGTTCATGGGGCGCACTGATAGTGCGCAGCCTTTGACGTGGTGCACTTAGTGCACCTCCTGAAAGCTTCTTTGCCTCTGCGCCTGCAATACGGCCCTTGCGTCGAGGCAAAGGAATTCCCTCATTTGCATGGGGCTTCCCCTATGCACATGAGGGAACGCCCCCCTTAAGATAGCTCTTTATATGCGTCAGCGCTATTGGTATTACATAAGAAGCCGCACAAGGGTCTGCGGCCCATTATGTAATACCAAAGTGGCCCAGGGTGCGCAAAGTGGACACACACTCCCGTTGCACCCCCGGGGCACTTTTTGCAATATGGCCCCAGAACTTCTTAGGAGTTGTTATGAAATTCTTTAGTGAATTTTATTTTTTTCCCACAAAGAAGCATGTTAGCATTGACAGATGGACAAGCGGCTATTATGGATACAGCACCCTGTGCCACCTTGCACCAAGGCACAAACTAAAGAAGGTGCATTGGACACAGAATGAGACAGTGCTCCACATCACAAGAAATGCATTGTTTCCTGTGTATGACTTTGACTGTTACAGCAAGTCTTGTTGTGATGAGTATGCTAAGGTTAATGATTAGGAAGGTCCAGCTCTGGAAAATCCAGCTGAAAGGTGTTTGATGAGGAAGGTTTTGACAGATGGTAATTTTGTGTTGCCTTGTTTAGCTTTCACTTTTTGTCATGTACTGTGTTCTCCAGAAGATGACTTTGTGAATTGTCTTATATGTATGGTTTGATAGCTAATGTATTTGTTTTTGTCTGATTTAGGTACCTTCACCATGGTGTCTTCATTTGGATATTTCAGAGTTGTGACATTTGCGACTATATGTAGCTGTTCCAAAGTACAAGGGGGGCATGGGTTGTTCCTGGGAATTTCTGTCACATACTTTGAGTGTACAAATCCTGTACCAAGACAGCTTGCACAGTGATAGGATGGAAGTTATAAGGAATCCATTTGACTTGTACCTTGTCAGGTGGTGGTCCTAATGCAATATGTGTGCCATCATGTGTTAGAAAAAAAATGTTGTTGTGGGTACAAATCATGCTAGTCTCCCTTCACATTGGCAAAATCCTCATTGTGTGTAAAGTGTATGTGGCTGTTGATGTGTCTACTCATTGTAGGGCAAAGTGCTTGTGGCACACCACTGACATTTGATTGTGACAGTACATTAGACCAGATGTGCAAACAATGGATGTGAATGATCCTATGATCAGAAAATGTAGTACTGCCATGTATCTGTCTATTGGTGTCGGGGCCGGACTGGCCGTAATGGGTACCTGACATTTCCCCGGTGGTCCGCCATGGTGGGGGCTGATTTTGGGCCCCTGAGTTTTGTTTTTGTTACCGCAGGCTGGCAAGTTTTGCCCCCTGTAACAAAATTGGCCGAAACTCACCCTAACAAACAGCTTGGCCGCACTCCTGCCCTCTCCTCCAGGGGGGCCTACTGAGCCAGGGATGGTTTCAGTTCCCAGTCCAGCCCTGATTGGTGTTATTCATGTGAGATTACTTTTGTGAGCTAGACGGTATTGCTTCAGCTCATGACATCAGCCATTTTGATTTTGACTATTCAATATGAAATTATCTGATGGATCCCCCTCTCCAACTTTGTTAAGGTCTGCCACTAAAATGTGATCACTGACACAGAATATTTGAGTCATGTGTGATCTGCTATGTTTCTGACATAATTACAGCCTATTGTTTGACCAATGGAATAAAGATGGTACATTAGAATACACTTGTATGTATGTGTTGTTGAGACATGGTTGTGATCCAGAGCAAAACATTGTGTACATGCGAAATATCCATGCTTACATAAACTGATATTTTTGGCATTGTAAAGTTCCAATGGGAGTACATATATACATTGGTAGATGAGAGATGTACTACAGCAGGCAATGAGTTTCTGACTAGTGTATTTATTGAAGTGAACAAGGAGAAAATATACATTGGGCAAAATGAAACAGGGAAAAGCGAAAGTGAAAAAGTCAGTCATGGTGAATGAAGCCATAGTTGTAGATCTCAAATTGTTTGAAGTCCAATGTACAAAATACTATTCCCATCAGAAAGCTAAATGTGTCCACAGAGAGAATGTGTTATTCACTCTGGAGGGAATTAGGTGTGAAGTTTCTTGCTCACAGTGGTGGAGGTTTTGCTATCTGCAACTCCTGGAAATGTGTGTGAACGTCCCCTCTTGGCAGTGTGGGGGGATCCAAAGCAGCATTTACTAGGGTGTCTGCAGGTGAGTCTTCCTCTTGCAGGGCCTTCCTTCCTGCGGCTGCCGCAGATGTTGATGGGTCTAATGTTGGACCACAGGAAGAGGAAGGTGGTGTTGGGAAACTCTTTCATAGGTGTGTGAATGTCCTGCGGCATCCTTATGAGAGAACACATGTTGGTGTAGTTGGCCTGCATCTGACGGTGTATGTCCTTCTGCAGCTGCTTCATCTCCCAGATTTCGATTAGTACCTGGCCCATCACACCTTGGGAGTCCTGACAGGCTCCCAAGACTTGGTTGATGGTGGCCTGGGTGTGATTGGCCCCAGTGGCCTTACTTAGCTGGCCTATAGTACCCCTCCTATGACTCCTATCCCCACCCTGTGCCCTTGGCTCAGGGTGCCCTCTCCCATTGGGTTGTGGTTCCTCTCTAGCTGGGCTGGTGATTGTCACAAAAGATCTAGCACTGGGAGGCACCAAATAGACGTAACTGTGCAAAGTACACAGGTTGGGGGACTGTGGTTGGCTGAGGTATTGCAGCTGCAGTGGGAGGTGTTGGTGTGGTTACAGTGAGACTCCCTGTTGACATCTGCCCAGGCTGACCAGATGGACCAGCAACGTCATTCACGTCCAGATCTCCAGGACTGTTGTCATCAGTAAGGACTTGATCTTGGGGGGGGTGGGAGTCTCTTTGGTGGTGGCCAAGCTCTGGCCAATAGCTCTGCCAGATAGGCCTGCTGTGAAATAGAGAACATTGTTATGGGTGGAAGTGTAGTATCTACATCCAAATGTTTTATGACACAGTAGTAGAAACTTAGGAAGAACTAAATAGGTAGAGATTACTTCTCTGATATATTTCAGTGGTATTGAGCTTGTTAACGTGACATTTGGAGACATTAAATATATGTACTTGAAATAAGAAGCTCATTAGATGTCCTGCCTTTTGGATTAAGGAATAAACATGACATCCCCAAACATTTAGCTCCTTAACTGCGCCGATTGTTCTGCGCTAGTGTGGAATGTTCTATTGCGCGTGCGGGGCCGCGACGGCCAACGGACGTGCGCAGCACTTCAAAGGTAGTGCGCGGTCACCTGCCACTTCTAATAAGCTGAGTGACCTTCATACCGTACAAATATTTGAGCTACCCACATCATGGGTCCAGGAATTATATTTTTATGGTAATACACTTACAGACACCATTCCAATATGTGGCATGTAATGGAGATCGATAGATGTGATCTAAAATGCAAGAATACACATTAACACAAACAGACCTACATCTCTGATGCTTTGGGGATTGCATGTTAGGAAACTAGGTACACAACACAATGTTAAAAGCTGAGTTAAGAGCAAACAGGACATTGAGGTATTGTGACAGTTAGTGAGGTGTGACCTACCAGACTCTACTCCCCCGGGTATTCCTGTCAAGCCCTCAGAATGTAAGATGGCCAAGACTTTCTACGCCCAGGGAAACAGATGTATTGGGGTGCTGTAGGACCACCACTAGTCTTCTGTGCCTCCAGATATTGTGCGAAGGCCAGAGAATGCACCTTCTCCTTAATGTCATTCCACCTCTTCCTAATTTCCTCCTGTGTGCGCAGGGTGGTACCTCCAGCATTCACTCTGTCTACTAACCACATTTCCCTTTTCTTACTGAGAGAAGTATGTTGGACTTTGGCTCCAAACAATTGTAGCTCTACTTTTATGATTTCATGTACCATGACTGACAACTCAGCCTCTGAAAAACGTGCATTGTTTTGGCGTGGCATAACTCCAAATTAAAGTAAGTGACAATTTGGAAAAAAAAACACTAATGGATGTGAGGAAAATGTGCAACAAAAGTGTGTGGAGAGTGGTAAAAGGGATTGGGTAAAAAGGAGCTGCCTTCTCTCACCTGAAATTGGGGTCTGACTTGCTGTGCTTCAGTGGAGTGGCAAAGAATCATGGTCTGAAACGATGTGTGCTTTATAAGTATGATTTACAGGTGTATCCACTTGGCCAATGGACATCAGGTGTGTTGTATTCGTATCTATCCAATGGTCACTGTTATGGGTCTTTGCTGAGAGTGTTTGGCAGCAGACTACAGCCGTCGGTGAATCTCCGCAAAAGAATGCCAGCGCAACTGTGTTTTCTTAATCCTCTGGCGGGATCCCCCAGCCCTGTACGCCGATCCAGTACACATCGACAACATTCCAGTCCTCCACAGCGCTGATGAGACACCATCCGTCGATGCAGTTGGCAGTTCAGGCTGCATGCATCTTAATAGGACGAGTGGAAGACAGCCAACTCAGCGGTCTTCTTCAGATGAGTGCCATGGCGGTATGGTGGTAAGACCACCAAACTCATTATAAAGCCTGTAAACACTCAGATTTAAATGTATACAATATACATTTAGATTGAAGTTCCATCACTTAATATTATTTCCTATGAAGTGTTAGTGTAATTCCCAGCTTCCATTGTATTCTATGAAAGTGTGTTGCAGTACCAGTGGTGGGCCATGTGTAGTGTTTGAAGTAGTCCACAGCTGGACTTGAATGCATGTAATCCTTTTAAACAGTATTAGGGCTGTAGCACATTTAGGAATATATTTTGTAATTTGCAATGGTACTACTGTTTTGAGAGTGGGTGTTTTGTATTTCCATGTCTCTCTCTACACCCTTGTTGATTTGCTCTTAATCCAATACTCACCTTGGTACCTACCACATTTACTACAGAATAGCATACCTACCTATGTGGACATCTCTGCACAGTGGTGGAAATCTCCATACTGAAAACGAGTAAGATCGCCAGGCTTTGGTTTGTGAATTGCATTTTTCATTATTGTAATCTAGTAGTACTGGAGTAAGATGCCTTTTGTGCCTCAGGACTCATGTGTGTAACCCTCCTTTCAGCTCCCCTGTTAATGCAATATCTGTCACTAAGTGTCTTTGTGATTTCTTGCTGGAGAATGGGCAACTGAGGGACAACCATGGAAAGGTGGAGATGCCCTGCAGTGGCCGTCTGGCCTTGAATGAGCAGCAGCAGCCCCTACCCCAACACTTTTTCAGTGAATGCTGATATCCGTTTACTCTACCTCATTATCAAAGCCACATCAGAGGAAAGCACCACATCACTATAATTTGCAGCTGGCTCCCCTCACTTTCCATTATGTGACTGAACAAGAAAGTGGAAAAGCAGAACAGAAGCAGAAAATACTGCACGACTTCAACTCAACCAGTAAGCATAATGATGTGAAAAGCGGCCAGTCTCTGTTAACAATAAATGAACAGTTTTTAAATCAAGAACAGCTCAGCGCAGTACAAGCCAAGTCCTGAAATAGTGCTGCATTCACATTGAACTTGTCATCTTTAAAAATAGGCCGGCCTCGATTGAGAAAGAATGTACTATTTTGGGGTAAAATTGAATTGTTTTGGAAATGCCACGAGCTGCTTCCCGACGATAGCTTTCTGCTGACAAACAATGTGTTATCTGCATGCTTTTCACCACTGATCTGCTAATGAATATGCAGCAACTGATCAAGTTCCCTTGTGCCTTAGCAGAACTCCAGAGTTGCACATGGCCACACTTTGGCAACTGCTGTTCAACTATTATTGTAGGGATGATCTAAAATACTCTTTCTTATAGTAATAGGAAAACCCCTTAGATGTTAGAAAATCCACTTCTCTCCACCTCTTTGTCACCTACATCCCCTCAATGAGCTCCCACATACACTTTTGACTTATAACATATTGAAGTGCCTTACATATGAATTTCTAATAGAGACAAAATCTAACCTTTGTGAGTAAACGTGTAATTAGTATCTCCTTGTCTTATCGTACACAAAATAGTGTATTGTATTATTTGTTATGATGGAATGTCTTGTAGTTATATATGGGGTATTTATGGACCAGAAACATGTTTGGAACCAATGGAGTTATGATATGTTCAGCTGCCAAGGTTATGATCCAATAAAGTTGACTGGTAGATACAGATCTATATATATCTTCCACATTTTAGAGACTGACTTCCTTTCCATCCACAAGACTTGGACCCCTGAGACCAGGGCGGTCATTGCCCCAGTTGCTCATGCTGTCCAAGGGTAATTGGGCCGGGGTGCTCCTGATTCCCTTTGGCCGCCCTTTGAACTAGATGCATCCCTGCCCCACTGGGGGTTGAACCAGCACATCTTGCCACAAAGCTTACCCAGGGCCCGGGACCGGCACCTGTGCTGCACCACGAGATCCACCTCAACAGGGAGGGCCTGACTGCTCATGCTGCCCTGGGGCACGGTGCAAATATACCTCCTATATCGGCCACCAGGTCTGCCGCTGCAAGGATCGGTAAGGACAAGCCACTGCCTCCTGCACAGGCCCCAACCCAAAACAGATCAAAACACAATGGCTGCCTCAAGTGTAGGAGACGCCCATGCACCTTTTCTGTGCCGCAAGGGAAGATCTAATAGTCCGACCTTCCTACCATCCAAAAAGCTATCATGACTCAAAGACCATGCTGGAGACCAAACTGGGCGAAGTGAAGGTTGATGTATCGTTCCTCCTCCAAGATCCCAGGAATGCTGCTGCCCGCATCACTGAAGCTGAACGACAGATATCCTCCATGGAAGATGATGTGGCTGTCCTAAAGAGGCGGGTCTACAAGCTGCTTTCCTCCATGACTACCCTAGTGGAACATACTGAGGGCGCCGAGCACAGACTACGTACAAATACCCTTCAGGTTGTTGGGCTCTCACAAGGTTCAGAAATTTCAGATACCAAAACATTCCTTGATGGTTGCGGTTATAGGTGCCCGAAGGTGAACTCTCACCAAGGTTTGTAGTGGAACAGGCCCAAAGATATCTGGCCCCACAGCCCCTCTCAGAGAACCAGCATGCCCACTAATTTCCCGAATACCTAATTTCTGAGATAGAGACACCATCCTCTGAGAGGCCTGTAAACGCACCAAACAAAATATTTTGATGAGAGCTAACAAAATCTCAGTGCTCTCAACTTTCAGCACATGCTTTTTTCCCTAGCAAAATTGAAGGTCCTTTTTAACTCAAAAACCTACTTCTTTGAGACACCTGGGCAGGCCTAGAATTGGGCGGCGGAAAAGAGAGACCTGCATGGGCCAGCCAAGATTGGAGGTGTTGAGGAACGGCTGCAACGCAATCTTGCCTGCACCAAAGCCACCTAGGAAGAGATGCACAAGATCTTATAAACACTGTGCCTGTACCCACAGCTGCCCAGGTTCCTCTGGCTGAGAATCAGACCATGCAGTCACTGGAGGGAACATAGGAGATGAATGAAGTTTTTGTACTATAGACTTCCTCGGCTCCCGGATTGAGATCCCTGATGAACCGTCTAGATACCCCTTTTGACTTGTAGGCACCAGGGCCCAGTGAGGGAGTTTCCACTGAGAACTACACTAAGCTATTATACTAAACATCTGGCACAGTATCCTGCAATGAAGGAGGTCCACATCATATGACTACACCCTTGTTTGTTCTTCAATGGTTTGTGTTTGTGCTTAGTTTCAGCGACAGATACTTTGGGGTTAGAAGTACGATGTGAGGTGGCTGGATTGGAGAGCAAGGAAGTTGTTTGTTGCAACATGCTTTATTGCACTAAACCCAGGCCTCAGGTACCATAATCAGATCCACCGCCATGCAACATACACAATCTTTAATCGAGGCCACCACCACCTACAAACTCACTGGTCCCTATTTGCCCAGATTGCTGCTCACTCGCTGCCTTTCTCACATCCTACATGACAGACTTTAACCTAATATCCTAGAACGTTAACAGTCTGCTAGACCTCATTAGGAACTCCATTGGTCTTGCATTATGCCAAACATTACAAGCCCACAGTCTTCATGTTGCAGGAGACCCACTTGATTGGTGATAAATGTCCTTTCTTTAGAAGGTTTGGTTACAACAGAATATACCACTCTGGGTTCATCCAAAAGTCCCAAGAAGTGGCAATCCTGCTACACAGGAGGTTCCCTCTGACGATCACCAAAACTCACACAGATCCTGACAGTATATACATTGGGGTGGAGGGCTCCCTCGAAGGCAGGCAGCACAACTTTGTTTCAGTGTACATATCCAATCACACACACTCATCCACGTTGAGCTCACTGACCCCTCTCAGGCCTGAAACTGGGTACCACCATCATTGGAGGCACTTTCAATGCAGCCCTTAACCCAGAGGTTGACTTGACTGTCCTCCCCGGCCAAGGACGTACCGTCCATGCCTGCCAACTTATAGCTTGGGTCTACTCACTGGGGCTGTGTGATGCATGGAGGATCTGGCACTCCTGTGATCGGCCCTATATACATACCTCTGTGGCCCACAAAACAGAGTCACGCATAGCCCTTCTCCTAATTCCAGCCGTAGACATCTACCAGCTGGCTGGAATTGACATCCTCCCACAGGGAATATCTGATCAAGCCCCACTCACAGTAAGCATAGGAGCCATAGAACACACCAAGTGGCCAATGTGGCACCTCAGTGCATGGTACCTCACAGATCAACAATGCACAGAATACATAGAGTCTGAACGCCAATCTTTTTTCAAGGCCTATCAAGGTACAGTGGACTAGGCAGGATCCCTATGGGCGGCTAGCAAACTCACAACTAGAGGTCTAGTGAGGGGTTTATTTGGGGCACAGAAGAGGAGAAACTGTCCCACATTATTGCACTTGAGGCCCAAATCAGATTCCTAGAGTGACAAGCCCAAGCACAGCCCTCCCCTGAACTTGTCCATCATCTAGAGGTGTCAAGAACCTAATTGTGACAAATGTCATTTGATGTAGCCAGCCAATGCTGGAAAGCAACAACGCAGCAGACATACGAACATGGAGATAAATCTGGGAAGCTGGCCACCTGTGAGGTTGCTTCGAGATCATGGATGTGGAAGGCTGTCTATAGATGCGCACCCCTGACATACTGCAAGTGTACGTCAAATTCTACCAATATATATACACCCATAGACCATGACCCAAGCAAGAACTGGCACACCCACTATTGGCTGACATTCTGCTGCCCTTGAGTCCCCTCTCGCTGGCCCGTGACCTCAACCAACCAATTACTGCTGACAAGATGAATGCTGCACTGTCGGAATGACAGCAGGTAAAACACCTAGGGCCTTATTTATGAAGGCCTTGCGCCGCCGGTGCGTCACTTTTAACATGGGAAAAAGTGACGCATCGGTGGCGCAAGGCTTTCATAAATGAGGCCCCTGGCATCAAAAGCTTCCCCATGGACTACTGCTCGAAACTCTGGGCTGAATTGACCCCCCACCTGCTTGCTCTCTACATTGAAGCAGCCACTAACTGGACCATTCCCCCTGGGGCTTGACATGGCCTAGATAGTAGTTATCGCTAAACCTGATCATCCTCCAGACCAGTGTGCCTCTTAATAGCCCATCAGCTTAATTAACTCTATGATTAAGATATTTGTCAAAATCCTTGCTAACCGCTTACAACACACCCTACCTTATTTTATACTCAGAGACCAGTGCAGTTTAATGCTTGTCAGCAGCACCCAGCATTACATCCGGAAGGTCAAAGTGGAACTTTATCAAATATCCAAGCTCCAGCACGCTACTACTATGCCTAATAGACTTTCAGAAAGCCTTTACGGTTGACTAGTCCTTTTTACACATCATACTGGACTGCTCTGGGCTGGGTATTCACTTTCGTGACCTTATTAAGAAACCCTTTACTGCCAGCCATCTGCGCAAGTCCAAATCAGCAGGTCCCTTTCCACCCCATTCCCCATACATAGAGGCTTTTTTCAGAGTTGTCCTCTTTCTCCCTCCTTATTGCCCTAGTAATTGAACCCCTCACGAAACTAATACCCTGTGAAGCACAACTTCACGGGTGGTCTTGGGACGCCAGGCCAAGGAGAGAATTGCACTGTATGCTGACGATGTTCTGCCTTTCCTCATTGACCCACAAACTTCGGGCCCATAATGTCTGGCCCTGTTTAGCCTGTATGAGGAGGTCTCTGGACACCGAATGAACAAATCTAAATCCCTGCTGGCCTCAATAAGCGACAATCTAGCTTCCCAATACACAGTCTATCCTTCAAATACCTGAGGATCCATATTTATTAAATTCGGAGGCTCACAAGGCACTTTACTTGGTACTCGTAGTGACTGCTCTGAAAAGAGACCTCCAGAAGTGGACGCACCTCAAGCTCCATGTTTTGGGACGTGCAGCCCTTTCCAAGATGATGATACTGCCTCAAGTCAAGTCAAGTCAAAACCACTTTATTCGATTAGTTAAAATCATAAAAGTATGCTATACAATAATACAACCAATTAAAAGCATGTTAAAAGAATTAAAATTATACAATTGCATTCAAAGTACATTTCCATAAAAAGCCCAAATTAGTGAACCTATTACGATTATTCTTCAAGGCCATTTTTCCCAGGTACGAGAGCTTATTTAAAAGAAATTAACTTACAGCATTAAACATCCAGTCTAGACCTCCTTATTCTAACAGATGCTGCCAAAAAGCTGGCCACACAGTACATAGTTTCAGGCGTTTCCATCATTTGGAGAAATAATAAAGCAGGTTTATATTGTTTAAAATTCATCTTTTTCAATAATGGTGTGATAAACCGTTTCCGAGGCATAGAAAACAAACTGCAGAAAACCAAAAAATTTACAGTATCTTGGGGAGAAAGGTCATCACATTTACAAGGGGGAATGTCCTCCGGCCTACCCCAGCCTTTCACATCCCATAATACCATAAACATTTGATTGAATCGAAATTTCGTCAGTAACCATCTGTGAAAGAAATTTGTCACAACCGACAGATAGGGTGGCTCCCTATCTGTCGGACGTGGTAACCAGTACGTGGGCCCTTACTGAGGGTTTACCTAGCTCAACCGCTTCTCGCTCGGCTTCACAAAGCCTGATAAAGTTAATCTTGACCCACACTAAATCAGCTTTACACAGAGAATCTGGTCTGGAAAAAATCTCTGGACGCCCAAGCTTCTCAGCCAGGCTCTTAATATAGGACAACCACTGGATTTCCCTCACATGATCTAATTTAAGACAATCAAGTATAATTTTACGGTTTAGGGAAAGTTTCGGATTCAGCCAAATCTTGATCCATAGCAGGATAGGTGCTAATTTAATTATATCTATAATGTATCCCAGACCCAGCTCAAGATGGATAGAATAAGTGGCTGTAGAAGATGGGAGGCCAAGAAGAGACCGCAAAAACTTGTTTTCCTCAATTTGAATGCGGTCAGAATTGATGGACCCCCAGATTGCTGCCCAATACCTTGCAATTGGAACTGTCTTGGCTTTATAGATTGCCAAGATTGCCTCAGTTGGTTTCCCCCCTAGTCTTTTGGCAAACCCCAATACTGCAGCAGAAGAGCTTCTCACGGCATTCGATTTTGTAGTAAGCTGTGGGGTCCAACTACTCCTGTCATCGAATAATACTCCTAAGTAGGTAAAAACCTTTACTCTGCTGATAACCTCAGTGCCACAATAGAAAGCTTTAACATTGTTTTTTAAACTTCCCATAGACATTATGTGGGATTTCCCACTATTAATTACCAAATCAAGACTATTCATAAAATTACTGAAGGAGTCAAGCAGCCTCTGCAGTCCGATTGGAGTCCTTGCCAATAAGACTGCATCGTCGGCATAGAGGAGCACCGGGATTGGCATTCCCCCCATGCGCGGAGTATCCTGCGTAGCTGTTGTCAGGTCAGTCTCCAACGAGTTCACGTACAACGTGAACAACATTGGGGCTAGAATACAGCCTTGGCGCACCCCCCTACTGGACTTAAAACTTGCTGTGCATTTCCCCTCATTTGTCATCCTAATTGAGGCCCTCAAATCCTTATGCAACTCTGCCAAAAAGTACACCAGCGAACGATCGAAGCCCATCTTAAGCAGCATGGTACACAGCCTTGATCTATTAACTAGATCAAAAGCTGTGGACAGGTCCATAAAACCCAAGAAGATAGAGCCCCTTTTAGCCCTCG
This sequence comes from Lissotriton helveticus, assembly GCF_964261635.1. NCBI lineage: Eukaryota > Metazoa > Chordata > Amphibia > Caudata > Salamandridae > Lissotriton > Lissotriton helveticus. The sequence continues at coordinate 1,396,230,345 of NC_136063.1, read as the reverse complement.
TGTATTTGGCTATAATGAGGTTAAGATTGAGACATTGGTCCTCCGTGCTCCTCCCAGCTCTAAAACCATATTGAACATCTGTCAATATGTTATTCTCCGAGGCCCAAGATGTAATTCTGGCCAAGACAACCTTCCCTAAGATTTTAATAGAGGAGTCTAGCAATGAAATAGGCCTATAACATCTCGGCTCTCCCCTCTGACCTTTCTTGAACACAGGGATTATGATCGATGTAGACCAAGATTTGGGGAACCCTACGGTTGCTGAGGCATTGAAGACCTTAGTCAGGATATCGGCCCAGTACACCGGGTTAGCCTTGTACATGTCGGTGGGAACCCCATCCGGTCCTGGAGCCTTATGCCCTGCCGTACTCTCTATTGCTTTAACCACTTCGGCTGTCTCAAACCTTACTGGAGCCACAATGGAATCAGGAACAGGGACCACCAAGGTATCCAGCTCCAATGGCTACCATATTTTTTTTCAAAATGACTAAGTCAGTCTTCTTCAGAGATATTTAATTCTAAGACTGAGTTTTGATCTCTAGAAAACAGGGGGGTATTGATAATTGACCAAAACTTGGCACTGTCTTTTAAGGTAGCTTTATCCATGAGCTCAGCCCAGGCTTCATGTTTTAACTCCCTTTTTCGCTCCTGAATTGCCTTCGAGTACTCCCTTCTAAGCTGAGATACCAAAGCTTTGTTCCTCGGGCGAACATTAAGGGCCTTTTTTAAAATATTATGGGCTTTACTGCATTTTTGGCCGAAGCAGCCCATTGCCGGTCTATTTATTGCTACTTGACAATTAAGCGTCAGTTCCTGTGACACTTTAGAACAAATGCCCTCATACGATGTTATTACGTCTTCCCCCCTGGAGAGAGGATTTACACAGGTATTTAATTCCTGTGCAGCCTTAGATGTTATGGTGAGGAAAAAGTCACCGGGCACGGTCTTACCCCATTTGATCCTTCTCCCCTGGTCTTTAGCTTTAACCGACAGAACAGTCTGTGGCGGGACAGAAGTGTTTAAAAGAGAAAACCCGTTAAGTAGCTCAATCACCACGGGATTATGGTCACTTAAAGGCATCGGTATAGCATTATAAAAAATGACATACTTTAAAAGACCTAGTGATAAGAAGATATAATCAATGATCGTTTGGCAGTCCCGACCAGTATAAGTTGCAACCCGGGTTTTGTTATCCAAAAACTCAGCTTCAAACAGGTCGTTACTGGACAATAGGTTTTCAAGTGCCTCCCCCTTCTGGGTATGTTCAAAATGCTGGGGGGATATACTATCCGGACCGTCTGGATCAGTTAGGTCACAATGTAAACATAAATGTACATTAAAATCACCCATCAAAATTAGATGACAAAAAGTGGTTTTCTTTTCTTTATAGGAAGTTAAAAAATCGTTTAGCCATGCTAAATGCTCATCTGCAGAGACCCCTTGCTGTGAATTATAACAGTTCACAAGGATTAGTTTGATGTTATAACCAAGGTTACCTCCGCAATGAGAAAATTATGTGAAACACAGTCAACCTTTACAATTTTACCCCTGACATTCACCGAAACCAACAGCACAAGACCACCTTTACTTCTTCCGGCCATCGAGCTCAGCGCAGGGACAAAAAATGAGGTAAAGCCATCCACCCAGAAATCGCAGACCTTATCCCAGGTCTCCTGTAGGGTAACAATGTCATGTTGTTTAATAAAATTAAGCCAGTGGGGATCTCCTATCTTAGAGCGCAAACCAGCGATGTTCCAACTTAACAGCCTGACTTTATCCCCCAATTCAAGGTTCCCTTTTACGGGGATAGCGCAGCCACTCATAAGTGAAGATACAGGAGCCATGGGGGTCAGATCTGCAGTTGCCTCACCACCCAGTTCCTCACAAGCCTCCCGTCAAACACACAAATCCAGCCCCGAAAGAACATCGAAGCTATTTTGAGTTACAATGTTCGGTCCAGGATTTATGCCCCACCTATTATTCATATTAATATCCCAACCTGGAACTGGGGTTTTAGGATAAGTAACATTTTGTTGTTCACCATAAAAAATTTTTAGGGTGAGTGGGCCAACCGTACCGCTTCTTCGTTGTGGCGGGAGTAAATTTGCAAGGACATTAGGCAGAACTGCCGGGTGTGAAAAGGTCACCGCCACACAGTCGCCTTTAAACTTTTTGGGTCGGTTCCCTATCCACGGGACCCTTTTCGCTGTCTTAATCTCTCTCGCCAGTTGCTGTTTCCCTCCTGGAGCTAACTTCATATTCCCTGTTAACCAATGTAAAGCCTTACTCAACAAGGATGCGGGTGGCTCTACCAGGCCACGTTCTAGGAGTGGAACATTAGCCAACACCAGAACCACTGGCGAGGCTTCAACAATAAATTGAAGAGGGTCTGTTTCCTGACCTTGAGCAGGGGGAATGTTAACTGTTAATAAGGCGTCATCTTTAACAGCCAACTGGTTAACAATATCTACCGGAACTTGAGCAGGGGGGTGAGATGGTATCAATACACCCCCCACCCCTACCCCTCCCAGTATATTCTCCCCTGAGGAGACTGCTATGTTTGCAACAAGAGAGGTTATATTTTCCACCTCCCCCACGACCTTAGTTTGTATGCCACCCAGTTTTTTAATCTAGGCATTCAATTTGTCAATTTTTGCCACCAAAGGTTTAATTATGACTTTAATTTTACTTTCAAACATCTCTACAATCTTATGGACCAATTCCTCATCCATAGAGTACTTTATTTTGTCCTCGCCATGGTCCATAGTTGTTGCCTTTAATGTGCCTGGAGTGATGACCCTTTTCCTCCTTACCCCAGACCGCAACCCTCCACGCTTTGGCTGTTTTTTAGCACATGTTCGTACCGGCCGAGACACCTGATCTAAGAAAGAAAGTTCATCTTCAGTAGGTCGCTTTTGATCCCCATGATCAGAATCAATATCACTCTCGGGATCAGTTACGAGAAGTATATCGGGGGCAACCACTGAGTTTGTATTAGAATCGTTATTGACAGATTCATGGAAGGTAATAAGAGGAGCATCAATGCCTATGGCCTGTGGTGGAATGTCTTCCAAAGAGGGTGGTAAAGATGGACTTAAGCGTTGGAGATCGGGAGATTAACTCAATCCCAATGATTCTCTCCGTTGAACATTTATCTTCTTCACCGTTTGTACCAGATAGTTATCAAGTGTATTAGACGTGGCAGCAACAGCTCTCTTCGGCATCCTGAGATTTTACCCGGTAACCCTCTTTAACAGTGTAGTTGATTCTCACAGGTTAAGGCAATACTCAACAAGTAAATATCTTACTAGTGGGTGAGGTCTTGACGTCCCAGCGGCAGAGTGACTGATCCTGTCCGATCGCGTCCAGTCGCGGACTGTCGCAGACTGTCCCGCCCTTGTCCCAGGCTTAGCCCGGGCACTCCCGCGCGCGACTCGCGGGGCGAGAGGCGCTCCTCCCTCTTAAGGGGCGCTCCGATGATGTCACGTTGGTCGCGCCACGCCCGCCGGGGCTGCTGGAAAGTGTAGTCCCTGCGGCGGTGGTGGTGGCTTGCTACGACTTCGGAGGTCGTTCCCCTCACGGCGGCGTTGAAACTACTGTGACGGCACTCCCAGGAAAGGTCCCAGGAAGGGTCGAAGAGCCGTTCCCCTCACGGCAGCGTTTGTGGGCAAACAGGTAGGTTACTCAAGCGTTCTCGGGGCTCGCTCGGCGCTCCTCCCTCTTAAGGGGCGCTCCGATGATGTCACGTTGGTCGCGCCACACCCGCCGGGGCTGCTGGAAAGTGTAGTCCCTGCGGCGGTGGTGGTGGCTTGCTGCGACTTCGGAGGCCGTTCCCCTCACGGCGGCGTTGAAACTACTGCGGCGGCACTCCCATGAAAGGTCCCAGGAAGGGTCGAAGAGCCGTTCCCCTCACGGCAGCGTTTGTGGGCAAACAGGGAAGTTACTCAAGCGTTCTCGGGGCTCGCTCGGCGCTCCTCCCTCTTAAGGGGCGCTCCGATGATGTCACGTTGGTCGCGCCACGCCCGCCGGGGCTGATGGAAAGTGTAGTCCCTGCGGCGGTGGTGGTGGCTTGCTGCGACTTCGGAGGCCGTTCCCCTCACGGCGGCGTTGAAACTACTGCGGTGGCACTCCCAGGAAAGGTCCCAGGAAGGGTCGAAGAGCCGTTCCCCTCACGGCAGCGTTTGTGGGCAAACAGGTAGGTTACTCAAGCGTTCACTTCTTACATATGTTTCAAAACTTTCCACTCCCGAACTTTAACCTGTGGTTCCAAATCCTTAATTCCAACATTAGTTCCATTCTTTGGTCAGGTGGTCATGCCCCAATCACATTTGCCAACTGTCAGCCATCCCAGTACAATGGAGGCCTGGGGATGGTAGATCTTCAAAGTTATTATAGTGCCTCGCAGAACATTGTTATAAATGATTGGCTTAATAGCTGGTAGGATGACCCAGCCTTTCGCAGAGAATTGGACTTGTTTGGCAAAGACAATATATTCGGAAATAATGTGAAGCACATCAATCTCACAATCTCCTTCCTGTGCTTGAGAGCTGCACTCAAACTCATTGGCCGGGACCATAAGCTGAATCTGCTGACTACCATGTGGACGGTCATGTGTTGTGCAACATAGAAGGACTAGAGGGGTTAAAAAAATGGGACAATATAGGCATCACTGTCCTTGGTGATGTATGGGCAGGGGGCCTTATGCAGAAGTCCCAAGAGCTACAAGAACGCTATCAATTCACCTACACCCAATTTCATAAATATCTGCAATTACACAACGCCCTCACAGCCAACATCCCCTCGGACATTGACATCCCTGAGTTCAGCCCTCTCGAGACCAAATTATTGACGGTATTATTCACCGGGCCGTGTCTACCAGGTTTACTTCACTAATCATTACAGCTCGAAGCTGACTTGGCACACTGAAACAGTTGTAGGAGGCACGGTTGGGAAATTGATGAATCAGAATGGAGGGAAGCTTAAGATTGCCCCCCAAGTGCTGGTCATCTCCACAAACTTTAGACTTATCCAGCTAAACTATCCTCACTTGACTTACATGAACTCCTGTATGACTTCATCGAGCTAGTAGAATAATCCAGTCCTCTACTAGCAAATAACACAAGAACTCTCACGGATGCTTGACCAACCCTTGGATCCTACTCTTAGAGTGGCCCTACTGGGCTTACTGGATTTATTTATTTATTTATGCGATTTTCTATAGCGCGAACTTTACCCGAAGGTGTCAGAGCGCTTTACATAAGCACCAGTTGAAAAACATAAGGACTTAGGATTACATGCGTTACTAAAAGGATACACAAGGAAAAAATTGCAAATGTACAAAATGTAAAGTCACACAAGGAGGAGATACAAGTGGATATACTCTAAGAGTCACATAGGAATGGTAGATAGTACAAAGGTCTAGTGCATATACTAGTGATTAGAGTTATCTCTATATACATAGGGAAGGGATACATAAGGAGAAACTCTAAGAGTCACATAGGAATGGTAGATAGTACAAAGGTCTACTGCATATACTAGTGATTAGAGTTCTCTATATACAAAGGGAAGGGATACGAATGGATATACTCTAAGAGTCACATAGAAATGGAAGAGAGCACAACGGTATACTGCATATACTAGTGATTAGAGTTATCTCTATATACATAGGGAAGGGATATGACTGGATATACTCTAAGAGTCACATAGGAACGGTAGATGGTACAAAGGTCTACTGCATATACTAGTGATTAGAGTTATCCCAATATACATATATATACACACATTGTAGATTCCCTCAGGCAGAGTTCCGTTAAGTGGGATCGTAAGGGAGACGTGGTCACAACATCAAGGAAGGGTGGGAGGGAATCAAGGGTAAGGAGAGAAGGCAAAGCAGAAAAGGGAAGAAACATTTGAGGAACATCAAGGGGGAAACTAGTGAAAAGGGTAAAAGACGTAGGAATGGACAAGAAGATAGGCTGGATGATCTTGGTGGCCCACTGGTGGAACGACCTTTCATTTGGGTCGCTTCTCTGGTTGTCAAGCTTGATATCTTCTGGAAATGGAATTCCTCACAGGCCCCCTCAATGCTGGAGTGCAGGGCAGGGGTGGACTGGTGCATCTAAAACTGACGCCCTAGCTATATTGCAGGGGCTGCCCGCAGAAGCATGGGAAGAAGATGGTGTGAATACTATGGTTTGGATCTGAAAAACGATCAGTTGTATCTATATGTAATGTGGTCCTAACAGTGATAATGGTGCGGTGTTTGTAGTTTTTTGATGTTTGAAAAACAATAAAATGGACTGGGGGTGTTCTTCTCTAAACAGTAACAGGTTAGAGTCTTTCTGAGATGTAGGGATTTATAATGTTCTTTGAGTAGGTGAGTCTTTAGTATCAAAGCTCCATGCACCAATTTTTGGACTATGTCAAATGCTGTTGATGAAATACAATAAATAATTCCTATTCAGAAGGAACAGGCATGAAACAATCAAAATGTGTCACAGATGTATAGTTATTTTGATGATACAGGGAAATAAGTCCAATGTTACTGTGACCTCGAGAAAAAGGTACACAACCCAAAGTGTTCATTCTACTCTGTGGCATCAAGGGGTAGTGAGCACTCAGAGAGTATGCATTAAGTGCAGTCCTTCACTTTCCTTATGTTTGTAAAGGTGAATCTATGTGATAAAATAGAGTGGCAAAACATATTTTACAAGCATATAGGCTATGAGATATGCAGCACCAACATATAAACGTTACATTATATCTCCCTGGAATTTTTTTTACCTCTGTTCATTACCTAAATTCAGCCAAGCACACTTCCTCATATTTTAGGACTGGGTTGAATTACAATTTCAAATCTGGCCGAGGCATAATTGGTGGCAAATACTTGACAGTGTGTTATAAGGATATATGCAATCTAGGAATTTCACAGGCCACTGGCATAGACTATGAGTTATCTGCCTTCAGCTATACCAGACGCTTTTCAATGTGCTAAAAAAAGCTCTGACCAAGTAACAGCATTGAAGTAAAACTGAAGGTAAGTCAAATGATTGCCAAAGCAGTTTTGTGGATGATGGTCAAGAGTTTAACTTTTATTTTGGCAAGTTCTTATAGTCATATAGTCAATCTACTGAGAGGGAAATATGTTGCTTGTTGAGGTCTTTGGCATTGCATGTGGTAGCTGAATCATGCAGCATTGACAGTTTCTGTTTCTTACTGTTTGTAAAGCCTAAAGGGCGATGGGGGCAGGAATACACGTTTGAGATAAAAAGGCTCTTCGTAATGGTGAGTCTGTATGCTTCCACCAACCAATCACACATTTTGCACAAATAAATAGTACACGTGGATGCAGCAATCACTGCATTGATACCGTTTTCCATCGTTAGCTCGAGTAGACTGAAGAGAAATCATGGAATCACCCTTTTTGCCTGGGAGTAGAATTATTGTTCACATTTCTTGGAAGAGTCAAGAAATGAAGTCTTGGTTTCATTAACACTCAATCATTTAATGGAAATTGTGGAGCAGCTGGCAGGAAGATTATATATTGTTCTTGTAAATGATAGGTTCGAGATAACTTTAACAATAACTGCTGAAGCTATTGCACAATGAAGCCATGGACGTCGATTCACAAAAATGCCAACATCACTTGACCTTTGAACCTTGTTATTTTACAGAAAGTGATATTACTCAGTTGTTGACCCCGGTGTTATCAATAGATGTGACATCACAAATTTGGTAAAAAGGTAAACCTACAATATGTAATATTGAAAAACAACAAAAGTATATTAAAGTAAATTCCCTAGGATGTTGTGCTGATGTTTCAGAGTCTCTCTCACAAAACACCAGCAGCATAGACTAGGAGAACAGCTATCATAGACCAGGAAAACAAACATCATAGACGAAAGAACAGCCACCAAAGACCAGGTACAGCCTTCATTCTCTTAACAGAGCTTCAAATGCTCAGACACAGCGTCATACCCTGGCCTCCGCCTTCATGATTTGTCTATGCAAGCCATAACAAAAAACAGCCTCAAAAACTCAGACAGGTTCTCCATGTGTCATGGCAAAACCAGTAGTTGCCAGGCAAAACCCAAAATGCCTCTGCTGACTCATAACAACCTAACCATTGATCAAAGGCTGACCCTAGTTGGTACATTTGCGACAGCTCTACTTATATGAGCTAATCTGCACACAGTATGCATCTGATGAGCCCAGAGAGCAAATATACCCACCAAAAAATGCAGTCACTCTGGTCACACACAATTTCCAATCCTTTGTTTTTTCTCCAGTCCAATCTGTGTGCCTTTTCTGGGATAAGCTTTTTAGCTTCATCACATATTTGTGTAGAATATACACATTTTTGAATCCTAAAAATGTATTTCTTGTTTTTTTAAATAAGTTGATATTTTCGGGATAATCACTTTATTTCATGTGCATATTAAAAAAAAGCCACAGAGTGGGCCTTCCTAGACCTGTTGTGGACACTCATTACAAACATGAATTATGGTAGCTTGATACACAGTTGATGTCTCAAACTGAATTGTCTTTTGGAACTTTTTTTATAGGTGGCAGCCGACGGAACCCATTTTTTTTTATAGCTTTGACACCATCATGTGTGCATTTAGACATGTCTCACTGGAGGAGTGTAGCTAGTGCTTTATTACCTTTCTACATTAAGTCACATCCCATCTCTGTGCATGTTCTGACTACATCTCTTTTGTGTGTGGGCATAGGATCCACTCACCTGTATGCACCTAGTCACATCTTGCCTGTGTGTACTTTGACACATCTCCCCTTTGTACACATTGCTCTTTTACCTGTATGCAAACAGCCATATCACCTGCATCCACATAGTATCCATCATTTTTGTGCAATCAGGAGCCTCTCATTTTTGTACACCTGTATTGCTTTCAGCTGTGTGCACCATGCCTTTCAACAGAATCACTCCAGGTACTTAAAGGGGCAGATTTATGTTAACTGGCGCATCCCCAGGGATGCGCCAGTTAATGTGCGCCACAGTGCGCCACAGCTCCGCCACCCATGGTGCGCCGCATTTACAATGCGGCGCACCATGGGGCAAAAACGGCACAGATGCGTGACGCATCTGTGCCGTAAAGGCGGCGCATTGCTGGAGTTGCGTCGCAAGCGCGACGCAGCTCCAGCAAGGCTCAGGGGTGCCCTATCTGACCAATGCTGCATCAAGACCTACGCCTGCTTCAAGCAGGCGCAGGCTTTTGACGCAGCATTGGCCTGAAAGTGACTGAATGAAATCTTATAGATTTCACTCAGCCACTTTTGCGAGGTGCACCTGCCCCGGAACGCCCACCCTGCGCCGGAACGCCCACAAGCGGCGCAGGGCTCTACAACGTGACGCATCTGCCTAGATGCGTCACGTTGTAAATCGTTCGTAGGGATGCGCCACGTTTACGCCGCCTTGCGTGACGCAACAGCGGCGTAAACGTGGCGCAAGGGCCTCATAAATCTGCCCCTCAGACTTATGTAACAATATATGCGGAGGTTTTTTTTAGTAATTCAGGAGAAAAAAGGCGCACTGCTCTATCTACGGTAGTGTCAGAAGTTGGTGTGTGTACGGTGCAACCAGGCAAGGGGATAATTCCCTAAAACCCCTCTATAAGTGTAAGGAAACCCTACACAGCGTTAATAGCAACAAATCCGCCGAAGTTTTCTACAAATGAGGGATATTCGTTAATATGGAAGGCTTTCACCCGACATACTTTCCCGCATATGAATATCTTTGAGCCTACACAATCACGTTTGGACTTTTGTCCTTCTTTTGAACGTTGGCGTCAGAAAGACTGTGCTGACTACATATTGTTTATCCAGGTTACGACAGACTGTGGTTTTGCCTTATTTATGGATTCTTTTGGATATTTTCGCTATTAATCTTAGCTACAGAGACGGGTGATCCTCCCATTGAAATTTAGGAGGACGGCATTGCTTACTTTGAGGTTTCTTGAATAAACACTGAAAAAACACAGATATTGATCAAGATTTCAAGATCAGCTTTGACCAGCCAGGTTGGAATTATCACCCGCAGAGCATTTCTATGACACCTTCACCATTTATTAAAGCCCTGAGGAAGTCGCGGGAAAACTCCAAATTGTGATGAAACACGTGTCGGCTGGTGTCGTGTGTTGCTTTGAATAAACAACAAGAATATACAGAAGAATGAACTTTGAGACTTTTTGTGTTTAGAACTTTTTTATGGATTTACATTTGATTGACACCTTGCTCACGTATGCCCGGGATTTGTTGCTATTAGCTACTCAGACTTAAACTGGGCAGCTTGAGATTTCAGAGGTAACCCTGAATGCCTGCAGTACCTTTTCATCTCCGTACACATAACCCCCCTCATATGTGGCCTTTGAAACATTTTTACTTGTGTACATGTATCCTTATATCTTGTATAACCAATCTTTCGCTGACCAATTTGCACCTAGATCTCCAGCATATACCCCATCATCTGTTTGCATACAAGGAGCCTGATAGGTGCACCTAGCCTCCTCTCACATGAAGGCACACAGGCCTCCAGTCACAATTATGCCCCCAGTGCTCATTAATAAGTAGGCACAACGCATCCTCTAATCTGTGCCCTGCAATCTTTTCTCAACTTTGGGCACTCGCCCCTAATCACATTTTACTCCTATTCTGTATAGCTGTAGACTGCAGCTTGTGGCCACTAGCAGACTGTTTGCAACTCCTCTGGAGAGAGTGACCTTGGGGCATATTATCAACGGCCAGTGATAAATATTGCTGGCCGTGCTTAGCGATAAATTTCTTATCGCAGGCTATCTCTAGAATTTATCGCCCTGGTAGCGCGTTATTAACAACACTTTTCTCCAGGGCGAGAAAAATTCCAGAGATAGCGAGGTTATCGGCGTTTTGCGGGGAACATCGCTGGTTTTCTAGCGATGTTTCCTGCAACACGGCGATAACCTTGCTGATACGACCTTGTGGTCGTACCAGCATAATCCACCCCCTATGTCAAACATAGGTAAGTCAGGATTTTAGCAGACGTTAGATTTTTTTTGTTTAAATCTTTTTATTGAGGTTTCTCATATCACGCCCCCCCCGGGGGAGGTAAGGCAAAAAGTGATTACACAGTATTACACTCATTAGAGGGTTGCATAGCAATGAATAGAAGTACATGTAGTGGTCTTCTTGCGATAAGTAGCCATAACCCCGCCTGACTTTGCTGCAATCAAAGGGTCCGTTAGCGCGTAAAGTGACGTTTTGAGTGTATTGAGCTTTAGCAAACGTTAGATTTATGCGAAAACAGCCGTTTTTGCAAAAATCTAACGTCTGCTAAAATCCTGTGGGCTGCCTTGTAAATATCGCGATGTGAACATCAGCGATATTTGCAAGGTAGTCCACCCAGGGTACGCCCAGTGATGTCCACTTTGCTTCTCATTAGAGATGCAAAGGGAGGCACTGGAAAAAAGGTTGCTAACATGCAATTATGCATGATTGCACCCTCTTGTAAATAGGGCGATAGTTTTCTCTCCACTTTTTGGGCTTTTTAAGCCAAAAAAGCAGAGATAAAGCCCTTGTAAATATGCCCCCTTGTTTTTGTTTCTCACTCCAGATGGAATTTCTGTCTCACAATGAGGGTGTAAGTGAGAGTTTATTTATTGTGTGCTTTGATGCGTGTTTAAGGAATGTGTGCTGGTTCTACCCCTGTCAGAATATATTTGTGTGTGTATGCGTCTTAGGAAAGTGTGGCAGGTTTTGTGTGTCAAGAATGTGTGTATGACTTTGACCATGTTAGACATGAGTGCCTCATATAGTCACAGTCATTCACATATTCTTACAACACATATACACACAAATACATTCTAACATAGTTACAACAACATATTCATTAATCACGCTGCAAAGCACACTTAGAAAAACACTCAGTTACACGCTCAGAATTTGACAGCTATACCATCCTGAGTGAGACACCCAAAAAAGGTGCCTCTCTCGCTAGGGGTTGAAAACAGTCTGCAAGGGGTCGCAAGCTGCACTCCATGAGTCGCAGCTGCGATCCCTTAAATAACATCCATGAATGAGGCTATAGAAATTGAAGATGGACTAATTTTAAATGGCACCCAAACCTTAATAAAAGATAACATGTTCCATCCGAATTATGAGACCAAAGGAAAGACCACAGGTCTGTTTAATTTCACCTAGAGACTCCAGATACAAAAAAAAAATCAAAAATGTTGTTTGACTGTCTGGCCCAAAATGAATTACCAAGCAAATTGGACCCAAAATTACCAATTGTTCTATTAATTCCTATCTCAAATTGGAGCAACATATCCACACTAATAATGAGCTGAATTTCCCAAACTCGGGTATCAGTAACTCTTGGGGTGGGAATAACTAGCCCATTTTACAGGACTAGCAAGGAAAGCCCAAGTGAGGCCTTCTCCATCCTCCTTCTAGACCTGAAGCCACTTTCCAAGAAAATGATTAGATCACAGATATATGTATAGATGGACTGCGAGTAGACACATTTTCCAGATCTATAGATGAAAGGGCACATTAGGAATGGTTTAATATTTACTACATTACAGTGAGCCAAAGAACTCTTTGTGCTAAGAGCAGACTCACCTATGCTTGCTTCAGAGGCTTTGGCATGAAAAGAGAAATGACGACATTAAGAGCAATGAAGAACATGCAGTTATGAGCTGATCAAGGCATTCTTCAATAAAGACAAAAGTGCAGGGATCACTTGAACATTGCATCAAGTTGCTTTCATCAGTCAGAAACACGGATGTCTTGTCCATTCCAACCTTATCTTGCGGATCATAAGGCCTGAATGAGGCTGGCAAGTAAATGGAAGAATTTTTTTTTATTGATGCCCAGGTATTTGAGATGTTAGTTGAATCTTCGCCTGTGAGGACATCTTGCAGCTTGTCAGACCCTTTAGGCAAGGAGTTAATTTCTCTGAGCCATGTCTAATAGCTTTTCTGAAAAATAGTTTTGTCACTTTTTCCTGCTAACTCAAATTTAATTGATAAAAGTCCTTTTGCAACATTGCTGATTTATACATATTTGCCCAGATTCACTAAGAAATTCACGATGCAGCGCAGCAGGTAAAGTTGCTGCGCTGCGTTGCGTTGCGTGGCGTGAATAGTAGAGAGCAGAACAGCCGCCGATCTACAAAGGTTTGGCACTGTTCTGCTCTCTCGCTGGTTGTGGTAAGTGTATTTTTTGTACAGAAAGGGGTCTCTACCAGTACAAAAACTGTGTTGTAAGGTGTTCCCACTTTGTATAAGGGCTGTTCAATGCAGCACGCAGGCAAAGAGGGAACATTATGAGAAACAAAAGAAATTCTCTTTATAACACATGCCTCAAGTGGGCACAGGATTTTGGCACAAATCCCTGTTTACAATTCTTTGTAGACACGGATTTGCATGAAAATCACCGGGTAAAGGAGTGGGAAAGCCCATGCACCACCCACGGAATGCCCCCTTTGAACAAAGTAATGCAAGACAGCACCTCGCACAGCTTTGCGTTACTTTTAGTTACAACCCAGCACAAATTGCAATTTGTGTTGCATCGTAAATACCACCACTACACCTTCCATATGGTTTGCTTTAAAAAGGCAATGCAAAAGGTTTGTAAATCTAAGCCCTAGTGTCAGTGTTTAATTGTGCTTTTCATTTATTTTATTTTATTTTTATTTAATTTAATGCAATGTTATATAGTGCGAACTTTACCCGAAGGTGTCAGAGCGCTTTACATAAGAACCAGTTGCAAAACATAAGGAGTTAGGATTACATGAGTTACATAAAAGATACTAACAGAAAAAGTTGCAAATGTACAAGATGTAAAGTCACACAAAGAGGAGATACAAACAGAAAGAAAAATTGCAAATGTATAAGTAGTACAGTCACTCAAGGAAGAGATACAAATGGATATACTCTAAGAGTCACATAGGAATGGTAGAAAGCACAAAGGTCTACTGCATATACTAGTGATTAGAGTTATCTCTATATACATATATATACACATAGTAGATTTTCTCAGGTCAAGACCACAAAAAAAACAACAAAAAAAACGATCCTGTCTTCTCATGTGTGCTATGGGTGACATCAATTTTTCATTCATTTACAATCCATTGTAGCATAATGTTAAGTGCCTGTTTTAATAAAGTGGCCATAGCTGTCACATCCCAGCCTCTATCATGTAAGAGCAGTCCAATATTTCAAAAAGGTCAAGTAAACATGTTTACTCCCTGTAGTACGTGGGAGAATTGTTTGGCTAAAATATTTCTGAAGCTTAATGACTTATGCAACTTCCCATCAGCCAAGAGCTCAGTAATATTTTATTGGGCCTGGATTATGATGATAGGACGAGCTTAAGGAGAGGTGGTTATGATGGAAGACAGTGGGTGAGAAGAATGGTTGATCCTGTGCAAGAGACAGCAGGCAGATAATATAAAGACTGAAGCTATGCCTAACAATCCTGGGGCCTCCACGGTGAATGAGTCACTGCTATGCAGAGGGTTAGAAATTATTTTCTCTATCGAATTAGTGCTGTCATTCTATCTTTCATTAATTTATTAGTTTATTCATTCTTGCGGTATGTGACAGTGTGCCATGCAAAGACTGCTGGATCAGCTGGTGTTGAGAACGTTACTCTTTGGATAAGATACAATAGAATTAGTTAGCTTACTTGAGTTGATGGTAACTTCCACTTCTGCACACTCGTCCTTGAGGAGGATGAAAATGTGGCTAGGAAGCCGAGTTTTAGTAAGTTCTACAGATCAAAAATAAATTGGGGGGGCTTTTTAGTAGGGATGTGCATATATTTTCCTTTTGCGTAGTTGTGAAAAATGACATCAAATTATGCCAAAGGAATATCTGACATATAGGACTATTTTTAGTTTGAAATTATGTCCCAAAACACTCCAGTCAAAGGATGTTGATAAGGAGTCAAGATTTATTCCAAGAACAGCAAACAGACAGCAAATAACATTCCATGGTGACTGCTGCAGACTCCCACAACAACTGCCCGAATGAAGAACATTCATGCTGAGACAAAGTTCCAAATGTTAAAGTGACTGTGACAATATAAAACTATGTGAAACAGTAATAACAAACATAACATATCTTCCCACTTACAACAACATAACTAATAAGAGAAAATATAGTTACATTTTACCCAACGGTAAACCAGTTTACCTATATTAAAAAAAATATGAATGCCATGAAATTCAGAATACATGACATAAAATATTCAGCATGCAATTAGCTATATTCAGAATATTTCAATTTTACCCAGCAAAACTTGCTAAACTTTTATTGAAAAAGATAAAGGACATACAATTCCGAATACATGACATAATACAGTCAGCATGCAATTAGCTACACTCAGCATGCAATTAGCTAGATGACCAACCAACATAATAAACATACTTGTTCAAAACATAATCCTGCAAGTATCTGGGAACACATGCATATCTTCCACTTCTCTCCCTTCTTGAATTTGTCACACCAACCAACATGTTTCCCATTTCATACATACGACACCACACAAGCAACGCCCTGACTCAATTTCCTTCCCCAGTACATGCTGTAACGAAATCTTGAACTTCCCATGAAATGATCATCCAAAAGACTTTCATCCCCTAGCACCCGAGCCTGTCTTGCCACCAACTCCATCCAGTTTACCCGTGCTTCAAGCTGCAGCCACTGTTCCACCACCATTGCTATCTAATTTTCCCCTGCTGCCAGTCTCAGTTGCACCATTTAACCCATCCACCTTCTCTTTGAATACAACTGAACCACTCCTCTTAGTCCACCACTTCCCATTCTCCACCAAGATAGCATGCTTAGTTACTTTCACCACATTTGTTTTGGGGAAAAACGTAGATTTCCTTTTCCTAGAACCCAAAGGTCTTTTAATTTTTACCAAATCCCCTGACTGAAATTGCACATCTTACACCTCGTTCAATATGTCATACCTCTCCTTGCTTTCAACATGAACACATCTTGTAAATGAGGCACTCCAATCCCCAACTAGGAGACAATTTGCTGTAGGAATACCTTCCCCTCAGCAACAAAAATGGAGGCACTCCCATAGATGTGTGTGACGTATTGTGATAACTCCACAGTCTATCTTGGTCTGCCTCCATAACATCAGCACCCATAGATACTGCCATCTGAATAATTTCCTTCAGCATTCTTTTCCATTCCAGTACCTCGGGGCCATACAACACCACAGTTAAATGATTAATGCCAAATAAATTCAAAAACATTTCCATTGTCTGGAATTATATTGTTTGTGACTAAGCAACTGATTTAAATCATGGCGGATGGGGTCCCGCCGTGGATTTTTCAGCAGTTGCCCTGCCCACCGACTTGGGTGTCCGCACACCTTATTTACACGTTGGTTATTGCATAGGTAAAAGACCGCCACGGTCCCACTTTCACTGGTATAAAATCTCTAACGTATTGACGGCAGAAGAGGCAAAAGCAGCTGTTGGAGGCGGTACAGCCACTTTGTCTGCCGAGCCAATCGCAGTGTGCATTCCCGCCGATGCAACTGTGGTGGAGAAACCTCCACACCTATATTGGCAGAATAGAATGCATATAAGGCACAAACTCACCTTTACTCGCTTTCCTACTTCTTGTTCTACCACGGACCCGATCCTACATGTCCTGCCTCTGCTGCTGCTGGCTGATCACGATGCATATCAACACCATCATCACCAATTACCTGTTACCTTTTCACTTGGCTGTTTAAATTTGCTCAAAATTCATGCATTTTTAAATTACTAACGCAAGCAATAGCATACCAATGTGCAATGTATATATCTCTAATGTTGACGTTTACGAAATTTTAAGTAACACACCTTTTGAACTACATTGGGTTCATACATTTGGTGCCAGCTGCTTTCCAAAAAAGTACTAACAACAATGGGCTGGCTCCAATCAGTAAGGCTGAGCCTATTAAACAGTCTAAACAGAAAGAAATGCCAATACTGATATATTCATTTAGCACATCTCATGACAACCAGGGAAGAAGAAAAATTCAAAACTGGGAAGTGCTATTTAATAGCTGTTTATTTTTAATTAATTTCAAAGAATCCAAAAATGACACTTAGTACATACTAAATTGGAAAATCGCAAGCGCAAAAATTTAATAATAAGACACCAAGAAAGTAAATAAAATCTCAATCACCACTTCAAACCTCATACGTATCACAGTCATCCTACTCACATTCCCATTCAAACATTACAGACACAACAAAAGTTTCCACAAAGAAGGTGGAGCAATAAACACAAAAGGATGAAATATAAACAGTCTGCTCAGTTCATGAAATTTATCTGAATGATTTCAATCAGAAACCAACTGAAATGGCTTTCTTTAGGAAATTTATAATCAGTTGTAATTCTCAACACATTATTTCTGACAAAACAATAGTGTGCAAATAATTCAAGTGCAAATTACATTAACACAAGAAAAATATAGGGCAGACTGAAGGAGATGGCCTACGCGTTTCGAATCCCTACAATTCAACAAGGGATTCTCCTCAGGGCCAGGGTGCTTTCTGCAAAATAAAAGGAAACAAACAACTAAGTGGGTGTTCTTTGTCTAATGTACAAGGGCACTAAAGAGAACTGCTACACCAACATGATCACATCGCTTACCCTCAGTAGTGAATAGAGCGCTGAAGGTTCCTAAGATAGTGAAAGGGGAAAGAAAGACACATACTGAGTGTCAGTAGATAGAGAAAGTTTTTTAAAAAAAAAAGCAAAATAACATGAACACATGAAAAACCTGTCATGGCATAATGTATTTCAAGCAGTGGCAAGTGTACCTTAGAGTAAATGCAAAGGCACCAACTTTGACGAATCAACCACTTCGTCAAAGTTGGTGCCTTTGCATTTACTCTAAGGTACACTTGCCACTGCTTGAAATACATTATGCCATGACAGGTTTTTCATGTGTTCATGTTATTTTGCTTTATTTTAAAAAACTTTCTCTATCTACTGACACTCAGTATGTGTCTTTCTTTCCCCTTTCACTATCTTAGGAACCTTCAGCGCTCTATTCACTACTGAGGGTAAGCGATGTGATCATGTTGGTGTAGCAGTTCTCTTTAGTGCCCTTGTACATTAGACAAAGAACACCCACTTAGTTGTTTGTTTCCTTTTATTTTGCAGAAAGCACCCTGGCCCTGAGGAGAATCCCTTGTTGAATTGTAGGGATTCGAAACGGGTAGGCCATCTCCTTCAGTCTGCCCTATATTTTTCTTGTGTTAATGTAATTTGCACTTGAATTATTTGCACACTATTGTTTTGTCAGAAATAATGTGTTGAGAATTACAACTGATTATAAATTTCCTAAAGAAAGCCATTTCAGTTGGTTTCTGATTGAAATCATTCAGATAAATTTCATGAACTGAGCAGACTGTTTATATTTCATCCTTTTGTGTTTATTGCTCCACCTTCTTTGTGGAAACTTTTGTTGTGTCTGTAATGTTTGAATGGGAATGTGAGTAGGATGACTGTGATACGTATGAGGTTTGAAGTGGTGATTGAGATTTTATTTACTTTCTTGGTGTCTTATTATTCAATTTTTGCGCTTGCGATTTTCCAATTTAGTATGTACTAAGTGTCATTTTTGGATTCTTTGAAATTAATTAAAAATAAACAGCTATTAAATAGCACTTCCCAGTTTTGAATTTTTCTTCTTCCCTGGTTGTCATGAGATGTGCTAAATGAATATATCAGTATTGGCATTTCTTTCTGTTTAGACTGCTTTCCAAAAAAGGACACTTGCACAAGAGGGGATATCAAATCCAAAACTCAGCATATAGGTGTGTTTTAAGAAAGTAAGAAAATTGTCACAGTAAAAACATATGCATCACACATCACTGGGATCAGTGCAATGTAACATCATGTAGAAATTGCACTAGGCAAGCTGTAACCCTCACTTCATAGATTACCTGGAAAATCAATATCAATCCCAAATTTGAAGCACTCTACATATTCATCCATGTAACATTTTCCTTTGTCTAGTGCAAGTTCTGTATTGTATGCAAGTTCAATTTGCACATTCTATTAAAATGTGAACTGCATATGTGTATGTGCTTCTCAGTAATCAAGGTGAAACAAACACACCTGTAGTAAAATATCCTTTAATAATGTGTCAACATCTATTTGTTTGTGCAAGTGTCCACTACTATGTTGAATGGCTGCACCTAAATGCAAATGACCATCACATACCATGTGAACCAGCGTAACATAGGAGACATTTGAAAAGTATGTAGTAGTTCCTGCCATCATGCTAAAGACTAATATGCACTACACATTTAACACTGATACATTGCTAGCAATCAAACTATTTCAAAGGAAAATTAATGCCAGGGCAAACTTGGTGAAAAGAAAAATTGTGACTTAATCATAATAAGTCTCTCAACTTATTTTAAACAAGGTAAAAGTCAGTCCAAGTGGTGTCCACAAGGTCCTGTATACAGGTGTGCTGTGACAATCAGTGTGCCTCCAAATGCACTGCCAGGGGAACCTTCCCAGTAAAGGGCATCTAGTGGGCAGAGCAGGTACCTGCAAAGATGTTACTTGGGAGGGGGATGTTTGGGTTTGGGAGAGGTGCTCTTGAGTTTGGGGGGTGTGGATTTGGGAGGAGTGGTCTTGGATTTGAGAGGGGGGGTGGTTTTGGGAGGGGCAGTCTTGGGTTTGGGAGGGTTGGTCAAGGTTTTGGGATGGGGGCCGTTGCTTTTTTTTAGGGGTATCTTGGAGTAGTAGGGGGAGTTCCTGTCTTTTGAGGGATGCGTTGGGATGTTGAAGGGATGGGTTGGGAGGTGAAAGGGGTGGGTAATCGTTTGAGAGGAGTGAGTGTGAGTGTGACAGGGCTCAGGACAAGGGCAAACAGAAGACTCTTATTAGGCAATGGCACCAAGGCACACACACTGCAGTATATTTGTTCACAATCCTTGATAAGAAAGTCCAGTTCGAGATAGTGTAATGTTCTCCTTTTAATTCATAGACGATTCTGAATATATCATTTTTCTACAAGAAGCAGCCAAGCACCTGTTTTGTCTATCCAGACTTTTTCAAGGCTAGATTTGTTTGTGGTTGCTCTTGTATCCAGCACTACTCGTCAGTTTCCAGAATTTCGATCCCCTATGCCTCTGCATGGGGAATCGGTAATATTCAAAATGGGCCTCCCGTTGCTGTGAACTGGTTTATCATTAATATTCCCTTGGGGCCTCCATGCTCGTAGAGTCTCAACAATGTAAGTTTGGTGGTAGCTCATTAAGCGTTTGGTATACAGGACCTTGATAAGCCTGCTGTGATCTGTATGATATACCCGAACACAAAGCAAGAGAAGACTCTCACAGGGAAAATGGGTAGTATGGTTGGGAGAGAGTTGGGGTTCTTAGAGGGAGTGGAATTGTTTGTTGTTTCAAGTGTCTATTGAGAGTGCAGGTGTCTGTGGGTCTGGTGCATGTTGTGAATGTTTGGCTATGGCTTGCTGTGTTGTATGGGTGAGTGTGGGCATTACTGTTTTATGGGTGTGTGTGCTGTGGAGCTTTTGGGTGTGGTTGTGGTGAATGTGGCTGTGGTAGTGGGCACAGTGTCTGTGGCTGTGCTTGTGGTGGTGAATGTGGCTGTGGTGATGGGTGCAGTGTTTAGGGCTGTGCTTGTGGTGGTGGATGTGTCTGTGGTCATGGGTGCAGTGTCTGGGGCTGTGATTGTGGTGGTGGATGTGTCTGTGGTGGTGGGCAAGATGTTTGGGGTGTGCTTGTGGTAGTGGATGTGTCTGTGGTGGTAGGTGCTGTGTCTGGATGTGTGTTGGTGGTGGATGTGGTACTTGTGGTTGTGCTGGGATGGGGTGGTGTCTGTCTATTTTGATGCACGCCTGTGTTTTTTTGTGTTGTTTGTGTGTGGGTGTGCTGTTTGTGTCTGTGTGAGTGGGTCAGTGAAAAGGTGTCAGTGTGCTTGTGACAGGTCAAAGGCAAACTATACTAGATTTATGTTATCAGCTGGAGCCAGATCTCCAGCCTCGTAACAGAAATATAACATCTATTACACCAATTGTCAAACTCATGGCAGCACTTCATTTTGTTGCCAAAGGTTCTTTCCGATATATTCTGGCATTATCTGTTAGCATGTAACAACCCACTTTCAGTGGTATCCTACAAGTTCTTTCTTCAATGATAAGACACATCAACAGCTTCATCCAGTTTCCACTCCAGCAGGTACATGTGGTTGGAGCAGTTGATGTCACATATATTGCCTTAGTGCCACCACACACCAGAGAACAGGTCTACCGGAATCGGAAACACTTCCATTCAATCATGTTCAAGTTGTCTGCTTACCGGATTTGTACATCACAAGCGTCTGTGCGTGTTTACATGGCTTTGCCTATGATTTCTTTTTTTGTACAACAGAACATCTGCACATCCCTGCAAATGACACCACAGTGGCCTGAGAGGGCTTGGCTAGAGGGTCAGTACAATTAATCATAATATTTTTGGGGCAATTTCAAGTTGAAAAATTTGAAATTGTGTTACATCTTTGGGCACTTTTTTTGTCTTCCATCTAGGAGATTCAGCCTATCCCAACCGACCATGGTTGTTGGCACCACTGAGGAATTCAACAAAGCCAAGGGAAGTCCACTTTAATGAGGCCCATGGAAGAACCTGTCAGCCACTGGAGCTGGCTTTTTGGCTCCTAAAAGCCAGATTTCGTAGCTTGGACAAAATTGGTGGAGCCCTCCACTACTTCATCGATAAAGTGTGCCGAATCACCATGGTCTGCTACATGCTCCCCAACATCGCCCTGTGACAGAACATTCCTTACATCACAGAGGATGGAGACAATGAAGAGCCACCAGTTGAGGATCCTGAAATGCCAAATGAAGATGATAGTGGTGAAGAGGAAGGGGTTGACTTACGTCAAGATATCATTGATAACTTCTTGTCATGATTGTAAGTATATCTTTACATGTAACGACTTTCACTGTTAAACTAACCATTGATGTGATGATGGGAGAAGTATGTGGGGATCATTTGTTGGGAAGGGCAAGTTGAGGGAAGTTCGGGCCAAAGGTGTTTGTTGAACAAAGTTTTGTCACATTGACTGCTGTGTTCAGGTACATTTTTTATCTCAGATTGTTTTGTGAAACTGTGTACTCCAAAAGTGGACTTTGTAATGTGTCAATTAGGTTATGTTTGATTAGTAATTTTTGTTTGTATCTTTTTTGGGTTCCTTCATCATGTTAATCTTCCTTTGAACCTTTCATAGTTGTGACATTCGCAGGCATGTGGTGCTGCTTCGTAGTACCAAGGGAACCTGCGTTGATCCTGGGAAAGACAGACCCAGAGTTTGGGTGTACAAATCTTGTACCAAAGCAACTTGCATTATGATTGAATAGAAGATGTGAAGATTAGATTGGACTTGTTCATTGTTGTGTATTGACACTAAGGCAATATGTGTGCCATCATTAGCTCAAACCATTTGTGGTGGTGGAGACAATTCATGCTAATCTTCCTTCGCATTGGCAAAATCCCTAATTGTGTATAAAAATGTATGTAGCTGTTGATGTGTATCATCATTGTGGGAAATCCTTCTTGTGGCACACCACTGAAACTTGGTTGTGACTTTCCACCAGATACTGGAACAGTGGATTGAAATGTTCCTGTTTTACAACTTCACTGGACAGTGGACTAAAAAGAACCAACAACAGCACCAACCCTATTGTTTATACAAACCAGTCCATATTTTAAGTCCAAGATTATACATTCCGTGTGCCAGTTCCAAAAGTGCCCCCTGTCAATGGGCACCACCCTTACAGCAGGGTAAATTAAGATAGTTCCCAAATTTGGCACAGCACCACTTGCACAGTAAGTCCATCAAAAAAATATCAATTAAAGTCCTTATTGAGACGCTGAATCTTGGTGTATATTTAAATGTTATTTAATTTTCTTTAGATTTATATACCACAGCCAGCCGACGCGTTTCGTTCTGTACTGCAGAACTTCTTCAGGGCTGTAATATTAAAACACATACAAAAGACAATATGTAACACACAATTTGTTTATGGAAAATTGTTATGGGGTGGCTTTTCCTATGCGTCCGTTCAGGTTCTAGGCACAGCATTTTTTGGTCTTTATATTTTGATTTATTCGTCTGCCTACACATTCGGAACTACCAACATAATTTATGCTTAATACATTGTGCTAATACTAATATTTTAATAGTGGTCCCCATGGATATAATGTGTTGAGTTGGCGTTGGCCAAGATGGCCGCGCCATTGGTCACACGCTTAAGCGTTTATTAAAGGGTCACATCGAGATTCATGTGAACTGTAAATGCGGTATAATATCCAGTTCATTTTTTTGCGGGAAGCTGTATGAATATATACTTTTAGCATCCTTTCAACACTCTTATATTTCCTTGCATATATATACACAATTTTCGGGAATTTTAGTGTTTGGAAAATCGTTAATGTGTGATTTTTCGTATGCGCTCGTTTAAATATTAGGAATGGCATTACTTGGCTTTTATATTTTGATTTACTTACTTTTTTACATGTTCTGAACCACCAACATAATATATGTTTAATTTTTTGTGCACATACTATTGTTCTTACAGTGGTCAGGCATTGATAAAATATGCCGAGTAGGTGTTGGTCAAGATGGCCGCGCAAATTACTACACGCAGAAGTGTTTATCTAAGAGCAGTGTTGGGATTCACGTGACTTAAAAGTGTCACGAGGGGCTTCGACGCGGCATATTACTCAGCTGCTGTCTTGACTTCCACGTTACAGCATTGGCGGGTTTTTTGAAGAGCCGGAGGTTTGGCGTTTGGGCAGATTTGACCATTACATCAGGTAGGCAGATTAGCCTCAAACAGAAAACACACAGACACCATCCCTAATTCAACCCATCCTGCCCAATGCTTCTAGAAATGTAAGACACGCCCCCAGAGGTATTAACGAAAATAACCTCAAGAGAATTCCCATCTCCCACGATCAGAGCTCCACTCTGACCAAGGCCCAGCTAAAATGTATCCTATTTAACTGTAGATCAGCATCGTGCCATGCCGCCGATATAGCTGACCTAATTTCAACTAATGATCCTGACCTTATCATCCTGATGGAAACTTGGCTAAGCGAATCATCGTCACCCATCTTAGACATTTTAGTTCCCCCAAATTATTTCATCACAATACTTGATCGCTCGGACAAGATAGGGGGTGGCATCGTCTGCATTCATAGAAATAACCTCTCGGTTAATCGCTCCAACTCCCCGGTACTCTTCTCATGTGAATACCTCTGCCTTAACATCTCGAGCAATAATAAACCTATATGCTCACTCCACTCTTTCTACCATCCTCCTGGTGACAACCCTACCTTCATTGAGCACATCATGGATATTTTAGCAACAAACGTCGATCAACAGATGACTCAGATCTTCCTAGGGGACTTTAACCTCCACTGGAACGATCTAAATGACCCTGAGGTCAATAGCCTCAAAGCTTACCTGTCTGATCTCAACCTGACCAAAATTTGCGATAGTCCCACTCACGATAAGGGCTAAACACTTGATCTGGTGATCTCCAAAGATGAATCTATTCAGCTTGAATCGATTCTCCCTTGTGACTGGTCTGATCATCACATAATTACTTTCCATATCAAGGTTGTAGCGAAATTACTCTCTATCCGACCTAAGCGTACAACAATATGGAGGAGAAACCTAGATAACATCAATCCTTCCACACTCACAGCCGCTAGCCACATCCTCTCGCCACCGCTGGAAGGACTTGATAATGTACAGGAGTTAACCAATCACTACTTTAAGTCTATGAACATGATACTCGACAACATAGCACCCCTTCAATTGAAAAGAGTCACCACTAAAGATTCAAACCCTTGGTACGATGGTAGGCTAAATGAAAACCGAAGATCGCTGAGAGTAATTGAAAGGCAATGGAGATCCGATCCATCAGTGGCCCACCTCAAATTACTAAGGAGTACCAGAAACTCATACTACAGAAAGATTAGATGCTCAAAAGCTGACTACATGTGTAAGCAATTAGACCAAGCTAAGAATCGCCCCAAAAAACTTTTTGACATAATCAAGACCCAATCAAAGGGGGTATCCCACTCCCCCCAAGCCAGTCCGGAAACACTCCCCAACTGCGAGGAGCTGGCTGCCTTTTTCACCACAAAGACTGAGAACTTAAAGACAGACCTAAGTAACAACCCATTATCCCACATTCACACGCAATCTATTACCACGCTGACCACACCTTTGACCCTGACTAACTGTTCTCTAAAGCGCGACCTCAAGAACAATGCTTCCTGGGCCACCTTCCACCTCTACAGCGAAGAAGCCATCTTGAATACGCTCATGGCTCTGAATCCCTCTAACCATTTCACAGACCCTCTCCCAGCTACCAACTTAAAGACCTTCATGCCACAGCTAGTGCCCCTATGGACCAGGATTATAAAGGCCTCTCTTTTGCAAGGAACCATTCCCGACATCCTCAAAACGGGCCAGGTAACCCCCATTCTAAAGAAAGTTACAGCCGACCAGTCAGACCTGAGCAACTATCGCCCCATTTCCAACATTTCGACCTTGGCGAAACAGCTCGAAAAATGCATCCACATACAGCTCAGTAACCATATCGACCACTTCAATCTGCTAGATCAATTCCAATCAGGCTCTCGATCTGGGCATAGCACTGAATCGGCTATGACCCACATCATAGATGACGCCCTAGAAATACTAGACCAAAATAAAGCTTGTTTGCTAATCCTACTTGACTTATCCTCAGCCTTTGACACAGTCAAACACAGCAACCTACTAGAACTCCTAAAACATAGAATGGGCCTATCTGGAACAGTGTTAAACTGGTTCGCTTCCTTCCTTCAAGACAGAACGCAGCGGTTCAAGATCAACCAATCCTTATCTAACCCCACCCCAGTCTCTTTGGGAGTTCCCCAGGGCTCTTCCCTCTCTCCTACACTCTTCAATTTGTTTATGGAACCACTCACTGAGCTTCTCAACTCCTCAAACATCCAATATCACATGTACGCTGATGACACACAGCTCTACATTAAGGTCGACACTACTGAAGACATCAAATGCCTTAACTCAACGCTCCAAAAATCACAGATTTGGCTGGAAAACAACCATCTAAAACTTAACACACTAAAAACAGAATTCCTCCTCATCGCTCCCCCCAAACAAACAGACACGATCCACGATTGAATGCAGCACCTAACTGCACTAGATGGTCAACCCCGCATTATTGATTTTGCGAAATCCTTAGGAATAACACTGGACAACAATCTAAACATACAAAAGCACATCAGCGCTGCAACTAAAGGAGCCAATTAACAGATGAACACCCTGAGGAAACTAAAACCATTCATACCCGCGAAGGACTTCGAACAGGCAGTCGAAGCGCTAGTAATTCCCAGAGTGGACTATGGAAAAGTCGCTCTCTGCGGCCTTCCCAGATCTTCAACCGCTCCGCTAAGAGCCTCAATCAATACAGCCGCCAGACTCATCACCGGTTCCAGAAGAAATTGCCATATTTCTCCCAACCTTCGTGCCCTCAACTGATTACCTTTTGAGGCCAAAATCCACCTGAAAATCGCATGTATGACTCATAGAGCATTGCACCAAAAAAGACCAAGATACCTAGCGGAAAAACTAGTACTATCGGATGGTAGCAGAACAACCTGGAATTCAGAGAACCTTTTTCTTTTTTTTTTAAATCTTTTT
Source organism: Lissotriton helveticus (assembly GCF_964261635.1). Taxonomy (NCBI): domain Eukaryota; kingdom Metazoa; phylum Chordata; class Amphibia; order Caudata; family Salamandridae; genus Lissotriton; species Lissotriton helveticus. The sequence goes on along the minus strand of NC_136063.1, from coordinate 1,396,203,562 downwards.
TATTGAAATAAAAACAAATACATACTTAAACAATGACCGGAGAGCATAGGGTAACCACAGTTGCAATATATCGACACAGACTTCTATACATTACAGTATGAATTAAGGAGAATGAAACAGGCCTAAGAGTCCTCCGGGTCCACACTGACTGGGTCCAATTCAGGGGGTTCACAAATGTTGCCTCGATAAGCATTCCAAGCTCCCCATATCGTGACCCATTTGCGGGGCCGCCCTGGAGACATACACAGACTTCTAACGAAACATACACCAGTCAAGATCTTCCATCCATTTTCCAACCCTGGGCACCCTTGTTGCACCCCAGAGCTGTGCGATGTTACGTTTGGCGACTGCACAAGCGAGAGCCACCCAAACCTTACTGTGACTCGGCAAGTCCGTGGGCTCCCACACATTTAACAGACATCTCCTTGCCTCTGGGTCGACCCTCAGCTCCCACACTTCACTCATTTTGGAATGTATCCACATCCAGAAAGCACGGACCCTCTCGCACTCCCACAAAATATGCATGAACGACCTTGGCAACCCACACCCCCTCCGTCAATCAGCCGACCCAGTCAATCCCATCCTCTGCAGTCCCGGGCCCGTGATGTAAGAGCGATGTAAAATTCTAAGTTGAACCAAACGGAGCCTCATGGGGACTGCCACTTCCTTGGGGGACGCCACCGCCTCCCTACAGTCCCCATCGTCCAGAACAAGGCCGTCAGCGACCCATTGGTTGCGTAAGCACACCAAGGGGTCCTCTGAGTGATTGATCAATTTGCGATATGTAAGAGAGATCGCCTTGGTGGGCAGGAGGCCATCAAGAAGGCGATCCTCCAGCGGGGAGGCCACCGGTAGTGCCTCTTCGCCAGAAATAGCTGCATTCAAGGGGTGGCGGATCTGAAGGTAACGGAACCGCTTGGCGTCACTCAATCGGTACTTGGCCTGCAACTCCTTGAACGTCAGAACCCTATCTTTGCCCCATATGTCACGAATCTGCGATATTCCGTTTAAGTCCCAGCGATCGAAGCCTTCCGATTTCCAAAGCATCCCTAGCCTCTCAGAACTCCACAATGGCGTAGACCAGAGGTCTTCAAACTTTTGGATGCCGAGACCCCCCTTTCAACATTTTCAGGTGTGAGGACCCCTTCCTGACAAAAATGTCTAAACCTGTAGGCCGGGCTACTGGAATTATTGGGCAGGTGAGGACCAAATTACGCGACAGGTTTGACTAAATTGTGTGGGAAGAAAACGTAAATAATATTATGTTATTCTGCGTATTTTGGGATAGCATTGCTTCATTATTTTGACTTTTTTTACTCACAGTAACACTGAGGAACGATTTCACCACATCAGTACCAGTTTATAACCAAAATACAGCAATTAACATCAGAATGAGGTCTAGTCAAACTTTGTGAAGGCCACTCCACTCTGCAGGAATACATGCTGCTACATTAGAAGCCCACTTGGCCCTGGCCATGAGCAGCAGGGGTAACTTAAAACCCTGGCGGTCTTGTGCAGAGTTAAGCGGTTTACCAATGCTGCTTTCCTCTCACCCCCTCCCTTCCATCCCTCTCTTCTCTCGTCTCCCAACCCTGGATCCCTCTCTCACTTAGCAGGCCATTTTCTTTCACCCCTTTTTACAACATCTGAACTCTCCCCATGCAACCTCTCACTTCACCTTTAATCACCCCTTGCCATTCTGTATTTTCACTGCCCTCATCTCTAGCAGACTCTCGCATTTATCGCATTTATCTCATCGCCTCTCTGGCCCCGTCACTTCTTGTGCTCCTCAGCACTTCCCATTCACCTCAAGTCTCTTAATTCAAATGTTTGTCTGTTTGTATCTTACAACTCTCCAGTCCCCCATTCATCTTTCACATCTCCCCTTTGTTCTTCCACACCTTCTTGAACCAACGTCCCTCTCCCCTGTTACCTCAGCACCAGTGCCTAATTTGAGCAGGTGGTTTCCGGTGCTCCGTACTGGCACCTAACTGTCTCATCCTCTCATCTCTCCTCACGGAGCTTACGGGTCGGACTGGTATGCTCCTCCCGGCCTGTGCCATTCTGCTTATTGTTCCCTAGTTCAGGAAGGCATGAATTGTCTGTCTCACTGCTTTGGTGCAGGCCGCACAGTTATGGAACTTGCACCCTCCTTTGCTTCGCTCCACCAAGAATTTATAACTAAATCTGCATATTCATCAAACTCCAGCTCTGGTCCAGGCAGCGCAACAAGTTTTGGTCCCAGAGCAGGAGTGGGCAAATAGCATGGATTCATGGCTCTGCCAATGCCGCAGGTTAACAAACAGTTCCCTAAGCCTACATACTCAGTGCTTTAACATTTTTACAACTCCAGCACATCCACCGGCAGGGGCGGCTGGTGACATTTGAAAGTGGTGGACGTAAACTAATTTGCATATTGCAGCGCAGCGAGCGAGCGCAGCGAGCGAGCCCGAACCACCTTGCATCCATCCATACATCATTCATGCATCCACCCATCCACCCTGCATCCATACATCATTCATTCATGCATCCACCCATCCATCCATCCATCCATCCATCCACCCTTCCATCCTGCATCCATCATTCATTCATGCATCCACCCATCCACCCATCCTGCATCCATCATTCATTCCGGCATCCACCCATCCACCCATCCTGCATCCATCATTCATTCCGGCATCCACCCATCCACCCATCCTGCATCCATCATTCATTCATTCATTCATTCATGCATCCACCCACCCATCCACCCACCCACCCATCCATCCATGCATCCACCCATCCATCACCCACCCTGCATCCATACATCATTCATTCATGTATCCATCCATCCATCCATCCATCCATCCATCCATCCATCCATCCTGCATCCATCCTGCATCCATCATTCATTAATGCATCCACCCATCCATCCACCCACCCACCCTGCATCCATACATCATTCATTCATGCATCCACCCATCCATCCATCCATCATCCATCATTCATTCATGCATCCGCCCATCCATCCACCCATCCACCCATCCATCCATCCATCCATCCACCCATCATTCATTCATGCATTCATGCATCCACCCATCCATCCATCCATCCATCCATCCACCCATCCATCCACCCATCCACCCTGCATCCATCATTCATTCATGCATCCACCCATCCATCCAACAATCATTAATGCACCCACCCTGCATCCATCATTCATGCATTTTTATGTATACATTTCTACAACTACACACCAAAATCGGAACATACATATTGAGCCCAAAGTCATGTATACATTTCTACAACTACACACCAAAATGGGAATCCCCGCTTTCTCCCACGCGAGCTCATTTTGAAATGCGCTGATAGTCACTAAAGAGGGCAGCATCTGATGCTGCTTGGGAGGCAGAAGCGAACCCCCCTCCCCCCCCCTCCACCGGACCAAATTCTCACAAGTTGGAGTGCCGAGATGCAATGGGACTTGCATATAATGTTTTTATAAGATACATTATTCTTATAATAGAAATTGGCAAAAGTGGAAAACACTTTGTGTACAGAAAAAAACCTTTCAAGATATATGAACCCCGGGGAATTAGATGAAAGGTGGGATATTGGTGCTTTACAAATACACATATAAGTTGTTTCATTAAGGGACAACTTGCTTATGTGCTGTTTTCAGACAAGCACTATCAATAAACACCATGTAAAATAAGTGTTACTGCACACGATCCCTGCTAAATGGCTCTCTCTTTAATGACCTCAGATAAAGGAAAGGTTGTGCAATCCCTCAATGATTTGCTCACAAGACTTGAAGTCTGTATGAACATTTATTCACTTATTTGTACAGCGCTATTTCACCCTTCTGTCACTTCTGAGCGCTAGGGTGACATTCTTAACTTCCTGGAGTTTTATTCACAGCTGTGTTTCATAGAACTGTTTGAATGTAAGGAATAGGCAGAGTGGGGGCTCAGGGAGTGCTGGAACCTGAAGAAAAGAACGAAGCCTTCGTAAGCATTAGAAAGGCAAGTAAATATGCAAATGCTCTTTAACGACCTGTCAAAAACTCGGGAGTGCCGGAGATAAGACTCCAGACACTGCCCAGCCAAGCCCACAGCTGCAGCAGCCCGGCTGAGACACACGAAGGGAGCAGGGGGGCTGAAGCCATTAAAGTTCGATGGGCCTGGGCAGAAGTGTGAATGGGAGTGCGCGACCCCCTTTGTATTACTCCACGCCCCCCCTGGGGGTCGCGCCCCACAGTTTGAAGACCCCTGGCGTAGACAATGTCAAACGCCCAGACCATTTAAGAGCACTATTGGCCTCATGCCACACTCTCGTCGAGCACAGCGTGGGCCCCTTCAATGAAAAACGGCAACGCTTCGCATTCAAAACACAGGTGTACTCTCCCCCCGGCACCTGACCACGGTCCATCGCATAGCCCGGGTCGGCCAGGGATCCATAAATAACTTGGTTGATGGGAGCCAACTGAGACGGCCAGTAATATCTCCGGATGTTAGGCAAACCGATCCCACCATCATACCATGGCAACATCAATTTGGAGAGCGCGATACGCGGTCTCCCCTCCCACAGAAGGCCGCGTTGCAGAGACTCAATCTCACGGAAGTATGACGGGGGCACAGGGTCAAAGGAGTTCTGCAAAACGTAAAGGAATCGCGGGAGAGCCATCATTTTAAAGAGAACTGCGCTGCCCAGCATGGAAAGGACGTCCATAAAGACAATCAATGAGGCCCAGGGGGAAGTCAGATACAACAGGATATCGTCAGCGTAGAGCAAAATCTTGTCTTCCCACTCCGGGGTCCAACGCATCGCCTTGATCGAACGATCCCAATGCACCCAGGCCGCCAACGGTTCCAGGGCCAGTTCAAACAAATGAGGTGAAAGGGGACAACCCTGACGAGTGCCACGCCCGAGAGAAAAGTCGCGAGACATGTGGTTATTCACAACTACTCGGGACAAGGGGGCCGAATAAAGAAGGCAAACTCAACCAATAAAGACAGGACCGAATCCCAGCTTTGCCAAAACCGCAAAAAGATAGGGCCATTCCACACGGTCGAAAGCCATAGTGGCATCCAGGGACAACAAAACAGTAGGTTCATGAATTTGAGGCGCACTCGCCAACAAACCGTGGAGCCGTCGAAGATTGAGTGCAGTACTGCGTCTAGGTATGAAGCCGGATTGGTCAGGATAAATCAAGGTGGAGATAACCTTCACCAAACGGGTGGCAAGCAACTTTGCCAGTACCTTGGGCTCCACATTCAACAAAGAGATTGGGCGGTACGAAGGGCAATCCAGCCGAGGCTTACCCTCCTTATGAATGACAACAATGTTGGCAATCCGCTGATCATAAGGCAACATACCATGCTCCAAACTTTCAATGAACATGTCGTTCAAGTATGGGGCCAGTCTATTAGCGTGAGGTTTGAACAATTCGATAGGGAGACCGTTAGGGCCAGAGGCCCTGCCAGAATGTACCCCCCTGATGGCCATTGCCACCTCGTCATTCGTGAGGGCAGAATCCAAAAATGTCCTGTCATCATCCGACAAAGCCGGCATCGGTATGTCGTGTATCATATCAGAGTTTTCGGTTTCAGTATAGGCCCCCCGTCGAGGTATAAACCTCCTCGTAGTACCGAGCGAACTCATCCACAATCAACTGGGGGTCCGACGTGGCTGGGGAGCCCGCAATATTCAGTTCCGGAACCAGCCTAGACCCCCAGTCGCCCTTCTCCAACCAGGCAATCATTTTTCCGGCGTTGTCGCTATGTTCATAAATCCTATCCTGAGTGGTGTCGTGCTGCGCCCTGGCACAGTTGCGAGTTAAAGTTTTGTATTCGTCCCGGAGCAGCCCGAGGCAGGGATCCGCCCACGGGTCGCCCCCGGAGGAAACAGCAGTTTGTCTAAGGCCAAGAGCTCCGCCTCCACTCTGTCTAGTTCTGCCCTTCTCTTCTTCTTCTGCCCAGCGACAAGGGAGAGAACCGCCCCCCTCACGACAGTCTAATACGCCTCCCAGAGGGAGCACTTCGAAGTAACCAAACTCTTTTTTTGCGAAAGTAGCGGTCTCTGACTCGCACCAGTTCCCTCTGCACCATGGGGTCTCTCAAGCGCCAAGCGTTAATGGGGGCAACCCTACCAACATCTCCCTGTCCCACACACAATCGAAGCCAGATTGGCGAGTGGTCCGAGACCCCTCGTGCCAAATGAGTCATCTCACGGATCGCGGCCGCCTGGGCCGCCGGCAACAAGACGTAGTCAATTCTGGAAAAGGAATGATGCGCCGCCGATGCATGCGTGTATTGAACGGCGCACGGATGGCGAAGACGCCAACCGTCTATCAAACCCAAAGTAAAGAGGAAGTCGGGCAGCCATCTGCGGGAGGGCAACACCTCACAACTAGTTCACCGTCCATGACGGCATTAAAATCACCACCAAGCACCATAAGGCCCATGGGTAGGGTGAGAAACATCCGACCCAAGTCACGAAACGTGTCGACCTGCAGCGCCGGGGGGGACATATATAGATAGAAATGAAACAGTTCTACCCTCCCAAAGACCTGAAACCCCGTCATATCGACCGCGATTATCAGACCAAGTGGACTGGATCGTGAAGGGAAAGGAGTTTTTCACGAGAATGCCCACCCCGCTGGAGCCAGAGGTGAAACCAGCGTGTGCGACAAGTTTGTACCCACCCCTGTGTAGTGTCAGACAGCGTTTCCCCATTAAATGAGTTTCTTGTAACAGAACAACATCTGGTGATCGTCGTCTAATAAACGGAATCACGGTAGTGCGATTTATCTCATCACCCAGACCGTTCACATTCCAGCTAAGGATGGAGAACCCCAGGCCCTGTCTAACGGAAGCCATGTTTCACATCAGAGAACAGAAGATGCGGAGGTTCCCGCAGCAGACCCCGGTCATAAACCACAAAAAACCCCACACACAAACCACCCCAACCCCCAATTGTAACACCCCCACCCTGCACCCCTGCATGTAACGAGTACACAGCCCCAACTCGCAGTGTGCCTGTCGCCCCCACTAATTAAGGTATCTAAAAGTAGAAAAACGGAGGAGGACCTTACAACAGGCCGCTTGCCCCCACCACCCCAAACCGACCAGGTACCCCCCTATGCAAGTACAGAAATCGAAGCCAATAAATGAAACAGTACAGAAGGGGGAAAAAAAAAGAACGAATAACCCCCCCCCAATTCCTCAGTGCCGTGGCAGTATTGGTATGGCACAAAGTTCAAACCAATCAATGTTCCTCGTCGTCAGTCCGGGCCTGCGCCCCAGGGTCGGCACCTTCGATTCGGTCCAGCCAGTCCGCGGCAATCTCCGGAGAGTCGAAGAACCAAGTCTTTCTACTATGTTCAACTCGTAAACGGGCCAGATACATCATAGAGTACTTTATGTCCCGGTCTCGTAGATGTCGCTTCATGGACGTGAATCCTTGCCGCTGTCTCTGCACCATCTGGGTGAAGTCCGGGAAAAATAACAGTGAAGCGTTTTCGTAGGCCAACGGGCCCGTGGATCTCGCCGTTTGCAGAATAGCGTCTCTGTCCCGAAAGCTCAGGACTCGGGCAATGATGGGACGCGGAGGCGCCTCGACCTTCGTGCGGCCACCGGGGATCCTATGTGCCCTCTCCACAGTAAAACACTTGCTGACGCCCTTAGGCTTGAGTGTTGCAGGATTAGTTCCTCAACAAAAAGGTCCGAGGTAGCCACCTCGGATCGCTCCGGAACCCCCAGGATACGGACGTTATTACGGTGTGCCCGTTCTTCGTAATCATCAAGTTTTCGATCAAATTGATGTCGGGACACCTTGAGGTCGCACACCACCTTCTGAAGCTCCGAAACGTCCTTGAGGAGGCTCCCAGTCTTGATCTCTAGGTCCTTAACCTTCTCGGAAGTCTTGGTGAGGTCAGCCCTGATGAGACCCACCTCAATAGTGACTGTGTCCAGTTTCGTATCGATCTTCCCCAGGGAGGATTGAACCCCTTTGATGGCGGCCATTAATTCCTTCATCGTCGGATCTTCGCCAACCGGGTCTCCGTCCGGACCCCCGGTCGGGGTCCGTTTCGCTTCAGCCGGGGACCCCCTAAAGACAGCATACTTGTCAATACGATTTGACTGGACCTGCCGATTCGATTTCTGGATTTTCAGTGGGTTCTTGTCAGGGTCTCGTGACGCCATCTCAACCGCAAAAGCCGGAGAAACCCACCACTCCTCAGTCGAGTGGAGAAGGGTCTTGTGACGGACGACCTCAGAATAGGATAGAGAGAGCGAGGACACTCCAGTCGCCACCCGGGTACACCAAAGTGAGATCCGACCGGCCACTTCCGGTCTCGGAGGCCGATGTTGTCGCACTTCTCCCCGGACGGCGTCGCACCCGGGGTCCCGGTCCCCGAGATCACAGGCCCCAATTCTTCCGGCGACGATATTTAAGTGCCAAAGCAATCAATCAAGCCCAAATTTCACCTAGCAATTCAGGTGATGGTCCCCCACCCGATAGTGGGGAAGGGGTTCAGGATGATGTGCCGGATAGTCAGTCAGGATGTGGCGGCCGGCGGAGCCGATGCTCAGGCGGCCATCTTGGTCGCCGGCGTGGCTCCTCCCCGAGAGAACCTTCTTCTTAAACCACAACGTTTCTCCAAAAAAAAAACTACAATCGTACCTTCTCAGGAATGGCCCCCAGGATTTGGAACCCCTTACACGCTGGAACTAGACTGATTCCGTCCGCTGCTTTCTTCAAAAAAGAAGTGAAAGCCATCCTCTTAGCTAGATTTACCTGGACTTTTTGAGATGTATACTTGTTGCTATGTATTAGTCGCTAACTTTTACCTGGATTGTATTTGCTTAAGTCACTACATTCGTATGTATTTACCATATCACCTTTTTGTGCCTTGGAAAGTGCTCTGATACCCGAAAGGTTCTTGTTCGCGCTATACAAAACTGTCAAAATAAAAAACAAAAACAAAAAAATAATAATAGTGGTGACTGCTTTCTCTTCCTTTGGATTTATTGGTCATTAGGTGTTTCTTAGTTGCTGAGTATCAATGTTTAAAAATAGCAAGCTTTATGCAGGCGCTATTTTCTGGAATTGGATCTTTCATGTGCATTTTGTCATTAATTTGGCACACCTGGTACAATATTTAGAGAGACCAATGGATTATGGATATGACTATCTTGGATTACTCTTTTACTTTTTTAATTTTGCAAAAGGTGAATGATCTCGGGGAAGAAATATTTGGACTTGGAATAGCACATCCTTCATTTTTCAGAAATCAATATGGAAGACTGACTCTTAAGGATGTTATTAAATACTCAAGGTATGCTCGTCTTTCTAAGATATGATGTCCATGGATGTTTTCCTATATTGCCGTTTTAATATGCTCTCCATGTATATCCAGCATCTAAAAGGTTCTCCGCTACCCTCATTTCTTCTGTTTTCGTTCCCCTTCCCAGTTTGCCATAATCTAGTGGATAAAACCGATACCTAGCTACTTTGATCTAGGATTTTTATCATTTGACCGGCGCCGAACAACTAAAAGGATTAATTAAGTCTAATGACAAGAGGATACCAACACAACCTATTAGGAAATAAGAATGGTATGTTGCATACATATTATATTATTATTAATATTTTTTTTATCTTTAGTGCTGTTGTTATAGGAGTTAGGATGGGCGCCTTGGTATTAGCGACTATGCGTAAAAATGCTAATTATGATGACTTCGCATACATAGGAGATGTGCAATTGTTGACCTGGGACTAGTGAATTTTCGAGCCTTGTGGCCCTTAAATGGTTGTTGTTGTATCTAGACATGATTCGTTGACAGTATGGTCTATGCCTTAGCATAATCTAAATTGATGTTATTATGACATGAATCTTGGGTAAGAATGGTTAAAAATTAGGATTAGTACTGAAGTTATATAAGCTTCTGAAAATGAAAATGTATAACATTAATGAGGAATACATGATGCCTATATATATACAATGGCCCAAGAATGGGTCAACATGGAACATGGTGTTTTATGTATATTTTGGAGGTAAATGTGAGAGGTACCCCTTAACAGCAATCAAGGGAAGTAGGGTTAGCCAACCTATATAACAAGAGATATTCCCTTGAGCAGAACTAAATAAAATGAGCTAGAAAGTCAAAAACAATAACAAGATTCACGTATGTAAAAAGAATTCTTACAATTTATTAAAAATGCAAACATTAAAAAGAGTGGACCATTGAGAAACCACTCAACACAATTAAAAACTAAAAAGATGATCGACATTCAATATTGGCCAGCAAAATTGAGACACAGAGACAGAAAGACTGTAAGACATTGAATTTGTACAATACTGGTTGTATATTCGGACTCTATTTCTGACACCTGAGTTATGTACACCACAATACAGTATATCAACAAAGATGTCCGGGTCATGAATTATACTAAGTGGTGCGTCAACGCGTTTCGGTGGTTTTCCACAGTTTTGTCCACCTTTATCAAGACTACATTTGATATCTGTCGTGGTACAGGGGTCAATATAATCACCCTTAGAATCCGTATTGAGGGTTAGTTGAATTTCAATTGTTTTACATGTCGAGTTTTAAAATCGCATGATTAAATCTGGCTACAGGTAAAATACTCCTGATGGTAAAAACTCATGAGCGTTGGATGTAAGCAATGCAAAATAATTGTGCCCGATAGTGCGTTATATTCTTTCCCTTGTTTGTTAAAAACCAGAGGCGCCTAAGTCTTGTCCTTGCGGTATGAACTCGTGTTTCACTAGTCAAGCGCAGAGGACTGCTTACTTCTCTGGTTGCGTGGAGCCCTTTAGTTAAAAAGCCTGGGGCGCTTGCGTCATGTCCTTGCGGTGTGGGGTTATTTCCCTGGTATAACGCGAAGGACTGCCTACTTCTCTGGTACATATATAAATATCTATTTTTTGATGTGCACTATTGTCTTGATGTGTGTTACATATTGTCTTTTGTATGTGTTTTAATATTACAGCCCTGAAAAAGTTCTGCTGTACAGAACGAAACGCGTCGGCTGGCTGTGGTATATAAATCTAAAGAAAATTAAATAACATTTAAATATACACCAAGATTCAGCGTCTCAATAAGGACTTTAATTGATATTTTTTTAATGGACTTACTGTGCAAGTGGTGCTGTGCCAAATTTGGGAACTATTGAAATGATCCTGTGTCTAAAAAATGTGGTACTGGCATGTTTTTGTCTATTGGTGTTGTTTATGTGTGATTCCTTATGTGAGCTAATAACACAAGTCAATGATAATTCGCCTATTCAATTTGATGGTTTTGGATACATCCCTTTCTTCCTTGTTGACAAGATCTGAAACTCGAAATGTGAAAACTGGCACTGAGAATTAGTGACATGCATGGATTGTCATGGTAATGAAAATGTGGACAGACAATTATTGGTCCGATGGAATAAACAAAGTAGATGATTGATTGGTATATATATTTTATGAGTCGTGGTTGTTAAAACATTACGTTTACACATTCTTTTGATTTTTGTCATTGTAAAGCCATGATGGAAGAAAACAAATGCATTGTTAGAGTTGAGATATACAACACCAGTCCATGAGTTTTTGAGGTGCGGGGGACCCCCGTGGCCTCACTTTGCTGGCCCACATTATCCCTCCCATGACCCCTAACTTCTCTACCCTGTGCCCTTGGCCTAGTGTGCCCCATCTGACTGGTTCCTGGGTGAGCTGGAGCTGGTGGTGCTGTCGTTTTAACATTACCCAGGACTGGGGGAGGGGGGGGGCACACGATTGGTGTCACAGTGGTATCAACACAGGAAATTGAGTCTTCGGGTAGCTGGTATGTTACAGCTGGGGTGGGCGGTGTTGGTGTGGGTGCAGAGATTTTCACTTGAGCCGTCAGCCTATGCTGACCAGATTAATTAGGCTTCTCATCCTCATCCAGATTACCAGGAATGTTGACCTCACTGACTGCTTGATCTAGGGCTGGAGTGAAGGTTTCTTCAGGGGCTAATTCCTGGCCACGTACTCTGCCGGTTGGACCTCTTGAGAACATTTGTATTAGTAAAAGTGTTATTGTACATTTAAATCTTTTAAGACAAACAATGTAGATACCAAGAAGACAAAAATGGTAGAAATTATTGTGATGATAGCTTTCAGTGCTATTGCACATATTACCCTAACATTTGGCAATTTCAAACAATGCAACTTCAAATAAGCAGGAAGTATACCTAACATCTCCCAACCATTCAGCCAAGCACAGTGAAGAGGTGAAATGTGTAATTGACAATTCCAAGGCCTTACTGACTTCAAAACAGAAATTTCTGCAGCTTGGATAGGTATTTGGCATTAGTCATCATGTGAATAGTGCACAGACAATTTTTGCAAATAGCACCTATTTTCAGCATAGTAATTTACATACCTTACATTTTTGTGTCAACACAGTCTGATTTGTGAAACTCACGGCATCATTTCAATTGGTTGAGAAGAACAGGACAACATTCAGAAAACAACCCAAACCATTTTCAGAAGACAGCATTGAATAGGGATTGATCACTACATGACACTTTACCATATGTTGAATCAGGCAAGGGAGAAGAGCAATATGACATAGCAATATTATTTAGACAAAACAGAAACAGGGCATCATGGTAGTTATAGTAATTTCAAAGACAACTTCCCGACACTTGCAAAATGGTTAGTGGAACATGCCAATGGAAAATATGCAGTGGAAATAGGATAGACACTTGCAATATGACACACATATGGCAAATGGTGTATTTGATGTTGTAACACTTACAGGCACCGTACCATCATGTGTCATGTAATGGAGGTTAACAACTGGAATCTTAGATGCAACACAATACAATCACAGAAACTATTCAAAATATCTCATATTGATACTTTGAGGTTTGTGGGTTAGGAAAATATGTGCAGGACACATTGGCAAGAGCTGAGTTGAGAACAAACAGGACATTGAGGTTTAGTGAGACTTTGTAAAGTGCAACTTTACAGACCATTCCACTGGGTATTCCTGTCAAGCCTTCAGGATATAGTATCTGCAAAACCTTTTCCTCCCAGGGATGAGTTGTAAAGGGGGCCTGGGAGAACCACCATCCATCTTCTGGACCTCCATGTGATGCTTGGAGGACAGGATATGCACCCCACCTCGCAGGTCGTTCCAGCTCTTCTTAATTTCATCCTGTGTGCACAGGTTGTTAGCTACAGCATTCACTTTATCGACTATTCTGGCCCACATTTGCCTTTTCTGTGATAGGGGTATATTTTGGACTTGATCTCAAAACTATTGTGGCTCTACTCTTATGATTTCCTCCACCATGACTGACAATTCTCCCTCAGTAAAATGGGGATTTGGGGGCATGGCACTGTGTAAAGAAATATAATGGACTCAAATAAATAAACCACAAGGAAATAAATGAAAGAAGATAAAGGGACAAGAAACAGGGAAAAGCAGAAAAAACCTCACTTGACTGCCAAAAGTTCTGGTAGTGAATTTCATGGTGGAGCTGGATTGGCTAAGTATTGTGGTCTGAAATGGCGTGTGTTTTATAGTGTAGTATGCAGGTGTTTTGATTTGGCCAACTGTTGTATTTTATTATCTGTATAGGTAAGGGTTAAATGTGAATGTATTAATTAAGCTCAGACAGTATGATGTGGAGGAATTCCGGAATGAAATTTGAGGGGCTGGGAGAAGACAGCAAACACAAGGCTTGGCAGTTCGGGCTAGACTGTTCCCATGAGGCACAGGGTAAAGACTGAACGACGATGGATTCAACCCAGATCTGTGACTGGGGTGAATGAAAAGTTTCAGCGCTCCGTCCATCATCTCCTTGTGTTTGCTGGGAGAAGAAAACCAGTATTTGATAATTGTTTGCTGTGAGGCGTACTGTGATGTTATGAATAAACCTACCTCCTGGATTACATACTTCTGGTCATTGGATTGATTTTAATAAGTGGCAACGAGCTGGAGAAACACTTGTTACTCTCATACAGCATAGATGCAGTGTTGTCTCCAACAGGACCCATTGATTGATCATTTTTTCTGGTTCCCAGTGAGATTCATAAATAACCTGACTTCTAAGTGACCCTGGTACCAGTATATTCAGTCGGGTAATGTACTGTTATTTAAATCAGCTCTGTGCTGGATTGACTGCAGTGGCAAGTTTGAGTGAACTTCCCTCATATTTTGTTTGAAGGAATTTCTGTTTCCCAAGACCAGCATTGTTGGAACTATTTTTGTGAGTGTGAGATTCATTTGAGATTGAGCTATGAAATTATATGAGAAAGCTTCATTTTGGAGATTGGAGACATTGCGTTCGTTTGTGAAGCGACATTCAAAAGTTCAAACTTGTTGAATGGATTAAGCAGCGGCGAGCATGGAACAGGTGAAATACCTTCAGCGCATGTGGTTCATTGTCGTGCAGTTGGCATGAGTGCTGGATTCCTGCTTTGTTGGCACAGGTGAAATATCTTCAGTGTGTGTGGTCCGTTATTGCACAGTTGGCACAAGCACTGGATTCCTTCTGTGTCTGATGTACGTGAGCATTGCGCGGGACGTCTTCAGCATGTGTGCTGTGCTGACGTGTTTTGAGCATACAAGGCCTAGCTATTTACTACAGTAAATTACACTTTTGTTTTTGGCAGCCATTTTATATTGGGAGCAGCACATGTGTGAGTGCTATTATTTCTTGGTATAGTAAGGTTATTGTGAAAGCTCCTGAAAGCTAGCATTATAGTAGGATATTTTAAAAAAAGAAGACAAAGAAGAAGATACACCACTGGAGAAGAACAGCTACGCAAATGTAATTAAATTTAATTGAAGCATTATCATTCTCAATAGCGATTTGAACACTAGATACATTTTGTGCAGATTTCTATCTGGTGAGTTTTCAGTGATTTGCACACTTTTCGTATATTCAACAGCGAATTGCATGCTGCAGATCTGTTTGGGGTTATTTCAGTGATTTGCTCACTATTCAAATATTCAACAGTTTTGCACACTGATTACAGTTTGTGCATATCTCATTATATCTTCTTTCAGAGATTTGCACACTATTCTCATCTTGGCAGTGTTGCAATTTTGTGTACTTACATTCAATCTTATTAATATGCAGTTTGAACCACCCGCCAAATTTCTTCAGAACGAAGGAGATCTGCCAATTCCTTGGATGCGATGGATGAAGGAGTTTTTGCCTATATGAGAGAGATTGATGATGACGATATGTCTAATGAATGGCCGAAAAATATTTTGTTACATTGCCTGGGTTCAGCTGACGACTTTGAGAATTTTTCAACTTGTGAGTCAGCCCTAAAGTGGATGGGTGAGTTCAAGATATCATTTTCAAGATAATCTACTGAAATCCAATACAACCAGGGCTGTGCAAAGTCTAAAAAAAATCAAAACAATTTGGCTTAGACAGCAACTCTCCATAATTGGTTGAATGATATTGAGCAAAATGGAGTATACTGTATTCAAGTATACACCAATTTTTTCAGAGTCACTTTCTACAACATTCTGGGTACAATATTTGGCAATTTATTAGTTGGACCCAACTGGACTAGGAATACCCTGAGATTCCCCAGATGCTATGTGAAAAGATGGTGTTTGACTACCAGGTCATTATTCATCAGCTCATCAGAATTGTATTGCAGCATAAACAAAATACATGGCACATTAGTTATCAGATAAAGAGACTTGGAAAATAATGTTTTTGTAAGCCAGAGTGTATTTACCTTGGTCGATCATGCCCTCATCAACTTCAAAATTCCTATTGCACATAAACATAGATCCATCACCGTCAAATCCACTCATCGAGACTAGAACATGGCCTCAGAATCCTGGACTACTGAAATCCTGGAAGACCAGCCAACTCATGGCAGCATCCTCCCTGAGTCCATCTCCAACTTCAACAACTGTATTAGCACCTGCACCAACACCTTAGCATCCCTCAAATCCATCAAAACCACAAGAATCAGACCACAAGCTGGTTGGTACTCAGAGGAGCTCAGGATAACCAAACACCACTTGAAACAACTGGAGCACAGATCGGGGAATAAACCAGGAAAACGTGGACAGGAACAACTTCAAATCAACCCTCAGACACTATCACCAGCTGATCCAAGGTGCCAAACACCCCATGCTCGCAGACTGCTTCAAGTCCAACACTAACAATACCAAAGTCATTACAGAAAACGTCATCTCCCCAGCAGCCGGCTCACTAGCATCAGCCACTCAGAGTACCTCTGCGCCAAGCTGTTGCACTTCTTCTACAACAAGCCTTCAACACCATCTATCACCCATCCTCATCCAACAACTGCACAAAGCTATCATCTAAGGATGCGCTTTTCCCTGGATATGCTCCTTACTGATTGGCTGCACCGAGTCAGTCAGCCTGGCCTCTGCTGCTCAGACACTCACAACCTCATCTGTGGAATACCACAAGGCACATCACTCAGCCCAACCCTCTTCACGGTATGCATGATACCATTTGCCAGCATAATTTCCGCTCATGGTTTCAACGTCTTATCCTAAGCTTATGACCCACAGCTGGTACTCTCCCTGTCTGACAATACACCTAACATCTGCACAAAGCACTCCGCCTGCATGAGTTAAGTCTCTGATGAGGTGAAAAACAAGTGTCTCAAACACCAACAATGCCCAAATTGTAAACTTAGATAGCCCCTCCTCACTGTGGGACTCTAACTGGTGGCTATCAGAAGGCTCACCCCCACACCCTCCACCTACAGCAATAATCTCTGCATACTTTTAGATAATCAACTCACCATGAATACCCAAGTCAACAGCATCTCTTTCTTTTGCTTCCAGACTCCCAAAGATGCTGAAGAAGATCTATCGACAGAAACTTCTCCCAAGCACTCATCACAAGAAAACTAGACTACTGGAACACTCTATACACCGGAATCAGCACTCAATTGACTAGGCAACTAAAAACCATACAGAACTCATCAGTCAAGCTCATACTCTACTTGTCACGCCTCACGCACATCGCTTTTCACCTCAGAGAAGTAGATTGGCTTCCCATACACAAATGAACTCTGTTCAAACTCCTCACACTCACTGTCAAATGCCTATACAACACGGGCCCGGCCTACCTCAAAAACCGCATCAGATTTCACAAACCAATCAGACACCTCCGATCAGCAGAACTCATACTCGCCCACATTCCATACATATGCAAATCCAGAATAACTGGCCAGACCTTCTACTACGTCGTTCCTAGAGTCATGAACAACCTGCTATGGCACATCAGAGCTGCCTAATCAATTCTCAAATGCCACAAGAAGCTGAAGACATGTCTCTTTGACTAGCTCCACTAATCTAGCCCTATGCTAGGCCATAATTGCTGCTGTTTCAACACCAAAATAACCTACCAGGTGATAAAACACTTTACAAATACACATAGTATATAATATACCTTAACATGACATGACATGACATAACATGTCCTAGTGCAAGCAAAACATCATGGAAACCGATTACCATGGCTAATCAAGGGCAAGCAAAAAGCTACAGTCGGCCAGTCAGTTGACCGCTTAACTGTGACAGAAGAACCATTCAAGAAACCTTCTATGAATGTGAACCACAGCTTTTGGGTAGAATAAGCCGTTGCTGGGATGAGACACATTTTCAAGGAGCACAAATATTTGCAGGGGTATGAGAGGACTTTGGCGTTCAGCTTAGCCAACTTCTGCAGTTTGAAAAATTAAACTGCACGAGAAATTTGGTAGGGTGATTCTATTTTGATTAAGGATCGCTTAACAAATGATATCTGTCATAAACTAGCGAGAGTATGGAAAAGCAGGCACAAACACATGGAAATAGACGTCAATGCTGCACTTGGCCCCATGGGCAGGCCAGCAGCTCTTTCTCTTAGCCGTGCTGCTGACCACTGGAAACCTGTTAATTAACAGGACCTAGAAGGCTCGCACTCTACCTTGATAATGAAAACAACCTGGGGCTCACATGCAAACTCTCTACGGAGTAACTCCTCATTTAATAATGCTAGGTAATTGTCCTGCGGACATCATTAGCTTAGTAGCCCATATGGCATGGAGCTGTGGTGCCCCAGCTGGCACTTGTGGGGCGCGCGCACCTGATCAGCCTTTGGTGGCCTCAGCAGCAGGTCCGCTGGTCTCTTGCAGGCCTCTAACAAGCCCCAACGGGACACCCCCTGCGTGATGGTCGAACACCGATCATCCGAGGGCAGACTGGGAGAGCGACTCACAAACATGAATGCACGCTTTGGAAATTCTATTCTATATTCAGAATGTCTCAAGAGACTCATCGAGAGCTTCGCTTTTGGAGACAAAGAGGTTTTAAGGATTTACTGAGGGATAACATTCCAAATGCCTGTTGAAAACAAGATGTTTTCATACCATTAGGGTGGGCCTAAAGAAGCATAAATATGCATATTTGCAGGATGTTTATACATAGGTAAAGATGTGCATTTTGTGTATTGTTTCTGTTACTCACTACATACAGCTCAAAGACCCCTTCAAAGAAACAATTTAGTTTGGGGGCTTTATACTGATAAGTTATTGACTTGCAGGTCAGTTATTTAGATATTTGCATCAACACCTGTTTAAATTGTGGCTCCATATTTTAAGGGCAAATAAACTATTGTGTATTTATGCTCATTTGGGAATTATTTATCACGTATTTACCACAAATCCTTTTAGCATTAGTTGAATATTGAGTAGGTGGTCAATTACTGGGTCAAAAATGCCAACTATTAAAAATTCCGCTTCATAAAAACCAACAGAAACGCTCTTGCTTCAATGCTTCTCTTCAACATCTTATTATCAACAACACACCTTTTGTACTTAAAATATTTTGGCAAAAAATAACAAATGACTGACAAGCAAGAATTCGATTTCACTTGTAGGATGTGTGCTATGTTATGTTCTGCAGATTTGTTGAGCCTTCTGTTACTCAGGAGGGTATCTTGGCACTGAGCAGGTGTGAGTCTAGCAAAACCTAGAGCCTAGTGGTATTCAGCCACGGCCCGTGAAGGGAGTTCCGGTGGAGCAGAAAGGCGGGGCGGGAGGGGCAGGGTGGGGGGTGTTAAAAACCAGAATATGGATAATTGGAGGTAAGTAAACAATTTAATTAATAAAACGAATTTGGTAGCCCGTCCTGCATCGCATTTTGCGATGCAGGGCGCGCTACGAAATTCGTATGTCAAGGTATGCTGGTCCGGCATTGTGGAGTGCTTTGTGAGCATCGGTGAGGAACTTGAAGGTGATCCTCTTGTTGACTGGGAGCCAGTGCGGGTATCTCAAGTGGACTGTGATGTGAGTGAGGTGGGGTATGTCAAGGATGAGGCGTGTGGAGGCGTTCTGTATGCGTTGTAGTCTTTTCTGGAGTTTGGTTGGGGTTCCTACGTAGAGGGTGTTGCAGTAGTCCAGCCTGCTGCTGGGCATACTCATCCCACTTAAGGCAACACACTAAAGTTTACATAAAAGTGATGAGTGGAATGCTTGAATTAATCAAAGCCATTGGTAACTACTTTGGGTGGCATCCCTGTCCATTGTCACTTTGCACACCATGCAACCTCAGTTCTGACCCAGCCATATGCAGATCGGTCTTAACCCTGCTCCAATGGAACAGCCCTGAGTGTGTCTTTCCATTTTTTGCAATTCACAAACATTCCCAGAAGCAGTAGCGGCCCATCCCCTGCCGAAGTGGTGGGGTAGGCCGGGCCTGAAGAGGCAGGTGGGGGGAATAAATAAATAAATAACTTACCATAAAGCCATTACCATCTCCCGCTGCATCACGCTCTTCATGCATCTGAGCACAGGCTTCCAGACTGCACTGTGGCCAATCCTGACACTGCATGAAAGCAGCGTCAGGATTGGCCTGAGCACCGGCAACTTGCACTCCCAGGCAGATTGGGAGCCTGTGCCTGCTCTCTCCAGCCCCAGCAATGCAGCTTTGGCTGGAGAAAGTTTTCACAGCGCATGAGGGTTTGGCAGGCCTGAGATGACCGGCCAAACACTCATGCGCAGAGAAGGAGTGCCCCCACTCCCCCAACAGCAGTGTCATCCCCTGGACCTGTCACCAAGACTCACCAGACTCATGGGGGCGGGTTCAGGGGATTAAACAACGATAATAAAATGGGTTTAAAACCTGTTTGATTATTGTTTTATTAGCTGGTGGAGCGGGGGGGGCAGTGCTCCTCCTATCTAATCAATCAGCAGCCGCTGCCCAGAAGTACACATGGAAAGCTGACCATATGCAGGTTTCTGGATGTACTTCTGAGACTGCCAAGTAATTATTCATGAGGGCTTCTGTTCCCCATGTGTGGAGTTCCCCACTGCAGGGAAGTCCAAAAAAGTGAAATGGAGCCCTCTGTGTATACGCATATTTTGTTTTCTCCATGCTTAATGCACTTTTCTCCATGGAGAAATCCCTCCACCTACACTCCTACCAAATGTGAAAGTGGTCCATTCTCCTTTCCACTCTGGAAAGGGAGTTACACCAGCCTCGTACTGGAGTACATCTCCAAACGTGTCCAGGGCAAAAAGAGGTCAGATTGAAGTTTTGGAATGGTCCCAAATGAAGACTTTTGTGAGTGCTTCCATACTTCCAAGGCAAACCATGCCTTGGAATGCTCGCTTCAGACCCCTTGAGTGGGATTTGTATGTGAAGAATTTTCTAAATTTGTAATGCAGAATCTGTACTCTTAAACCTATTTACACCTGCTAGGAATCACTTTCTGAATTTGTGGAAGGATTAAAATAGGTACATTTGGTTGTAAATTTATGTTTACAACCAAATTTCCCTATGTGAATTGGTTCCATCATTTTTTGCCAAATTAAAAATTATTTTAATAAAAGGATTTGGCGAAACCTGCCCATCTTCTCATATCCCATTGTCCTTATTAGTGCTATGCAATATGAGGCTTATATGCTTTTAGCTCTCAGTCCAACCATGCCAATGTTCTGGCCTACATAGAGGAGTGTGATATAAAGAAATTCCACGCTTTGCAGGTGCACAATCCTCTTCATTGTTGCCTAAGTACAAGTGGCAGACATGGTCTTAAAGTAAACGGATACAGACATCTCCCATGGAGTCTACTGCACTGCTCTGCTATTCCCATATAGCTGTACCAACTGCAGGAAGTCACCCAGACACATACACACACATACGCACACACCCACACATACATTCCACGCACATATATACATAGGCAAACACATTCATATACAACATAGTATGTTTTCAGCTTTCTACCAAATATCTAATTCTGAATAAGAAAGCACCTATTCACACAGCCACATGCATGCACACACAGACACACACACAAACACATTCATACACACACAGACACGTTTGGATATATTGTAGTGTTTGCACACACCTTCATGCAGCACACTGACAACTTAGGGCCTGATTATGACCACCGGACTCACACTGGCGGGGGTCCGTCCAACACATTACGACTCTGAAAGTCACTGCGGCAGAGGACCAATAGCTGTGCCAGGGAACAGTTGATCCCTGGCAGATGGCAGAGCTGTATCACCATGTAACATGTTGAGCAGGACAGGCGCAGTCCTGCTGAGCATATTATGAGTTCTTTCGTTGCGAGCCATTTAATGTTGGGAGCACCGCCATCAAAAGGCCGGCGGTGCAGGTACAAAGGGGGCCCAACAGGGCCTCCATTCCCCCCCCCCCCCACTATGGAGATACATTCCGGGGGCACAACATGTGTGTATACCCTCAAAGTTCCAGCAGGGCATGGACATCACCGTCCATGCCATGCTGGAACTTTTTTTGCCGTTCCCATTGCGGTGCCTGTTTTGCAGGCACCGCCATGGGAAAGGTAAAGGACCGTCCGCCTTAGATGAGTTCAACTCGTAATAAGGCTGGGAGTCCTTGAGCAGCTTTGGTGGTGCCGGACCCATAATCGGACCCATGGTGCTTTGAGCAGAATGCCCAAAATGAGGGCAAAACTCCATTAGGAGAAACAATGCCCATTGCTAAACACACTTTAAATTGGCCACCTAAACAAACATGGCTTTTCCCAAAGGTAACTTTCATTTGTGAGTAAACTACATGTGCAAGCGTATGCTTATACGTTTGAGAAACTTTACTACTTTGGGCTATTCACAAAATCAGAGTGCAAAGGTATGCACATGTACAGACTTACATATCTTCACCCTGTGTAACGGGATGGAGCCAAATTTGCAACTGTAAGTTACTGCAGCCAAAAAGAAACTGTAGTAAGTAAAGGAGCACACATGGCCAGACACTAGTTCTGCAACACCCTTCCTTAGAAAATAAAAAAAATAATAATAAAAAAAAAATAATGGAGCTACGGACCTAAAATAAAAATCCATAGGAAATAATGTTAAATTAAATTAATAAAACAGTGAAAAAAATATACTAATATAACTTAATTTTTATATTAATATTTGAACAGTCTTTTTTTATTTTTCAAACTAATGTAACATTACTTTTATTAAAATATAATTAAACTATTTTAGTTAATACTATACATCACCTTTGATAATTACTAATACATAAAATATTTTTTTTTGTACTTTAGGTGGTAATTTATTTTTTAATTTAAACCCCCCCCAAAAAATATGTTTTATTCAATTTAGTTAGATTAATTAAAGGTTTAATTCAGAATTAGGTTAATAGTGCTCTAGCATTTTTTATTTTGTTCTACATTTAAAATAAATATATAATATTAAATTATTTTAATGTTTAACATACAAATAGTTTTACTAATTTATTATAAAGTTTAATAAACTTTTTTAAACATTGTACCTATACTTTACCATAGGGAGGTCTCTATCCCAACTGTTGAGTGTCTTATGGTAAAGTATAGACAGAATTAAATAATTTATTTAATTTGAAAAGAGTAAAAATATGTTTATGTTAATTATTAATGTAAATTGCTGAAAATCTAAATGTTATTATCTGACAAATGAATGAGAGCAAGGGCTTCGTAACCCCACTTCTGTAGCAACTACGAAGGGAGTAGGCTCTTTATGGGCCTCTTCTTTCTGCAACTCGCCATTCAAAAGCTCATTAGTTAACGCTACAAAGGAATTCACCTTCACTAGAGGAAAGAAGGGTGATAGGAAGGATGAATGAATGTTTGAAAGATGGAATGAAGTGGTTGATGAATGAGCGGGTAGATGAATGAATGAGTGAAAGGACGAGTGAATGGATAGTTGGGTAGGAAGGTGAAAGGATGTCATAGTAAAGGTGTGGAGCCTGCTGGAATGGAAGAGTCCTATGCATGGTAATGGACATGCACCCCTTCCGTGAGTGTGCAATTGTACTGATGTCTGGATCCCTAGTGCTGTTTTTAGTTGTCATAGGCAAACACGGATCATGCATCTGCACCATCACATAGGCCTGTCTCTTGGATTGCGGTCTTGATGACGAGAGGGGTATCCAAAGTGCTACACTGTTACTGGTGGAAGGCATGGTGGCGGCAGCATACCGTGTAGTGCTCATTAGAAGTAAACATGTCCGTTTTAGCCTCTTTCTCTGGAGTGGGGTCTACAGGCTCACTCACTTTTAAAGTTTCGCTGTTGTGTGCTTAGCTCCCTCTTGGCCTACATCGGTTTGTTGTAACATGTTGCACAGCCCAGGAGTGGTGTATCTGCCCTGGGTGTATGTGTGCCTGCAAAGGGTACAGAGGAGGGATAATGTAGCACTGAGCAGTGCGTGCATGGTCAATACATATGCTGGGTATATGTGTGCCTATTAGTGGTACTAAACATGGAAAACTTAGTGCTTAACAGGGTGGGCATGGTAAATGCATGTACTCAATGTATTTGTGTTTATAACTGGTGCAGTACATAAAAGATGCAGTAATGTGTGGTGTGGGCATATTAAATGTATGTGCCGGATGTATTTGTGCCTTTGAGTGCTACAGCACATGAAGGATACAGTTGTGTACAGTGGACGTAGGTTGTATACACAACGTAGGTATGTATGCCTGTGGATGGTACAATACATGGATGGACCTCGTTTCCATTTTGGGAGATTCAGGCCTGTATGGTGAAACATGGAGAAGGGGTAGAGAAATCACCCAGACAGATGTGGGTATTACTGTATTCCTGTAAGCTGGGTGGGACACACACTGGAGAGGGGAGAGCCAGGTTTCCTCTGTACACTTCAAAGTGTGCTCCTTGATTCAGTGAGAGGTCACAAGGTGAGAGGCTGGGCACCTCTCAGGAAGGAGATCGAACTGATATGAGAATCATAACGAATAGGGCTGGAGCCCTGGGCTAAACCTTTGATACATACAGCATTGTGGCTGACATTTAAGAGTGACCTCTAGTAGCTCCCATGGCCTGTGTCGTGGGGCTTTGGAGTCAATCCTGATGTGACAGACTGCTTTCAAGAGGAATAAGAGTAAGCATGGGCGTAAAATCCGCTCCGATCGCGGATTTTTCAGATTTTCGGCAAATTCGCAATCCGCGAACTCTCGCGAATTTGTCGAAAATCCGTGAATTCGCTCGCGGCGGATTTTTTGCTTGGTGATACAATATTGCGGCGCGCGGCGTGATGCACAGCGTTCACTTTCCGTCATTAAGCGTTTGCCGAGTTGTTTTTCTCGATCATATTTTGCGAGTGCTGCGCCATTTTGGATCTTGCTGCGGGATCCCGCGGGAGTTTGGCGCCCGCGAATACGTAATCGCGGCTTGCCACCTTGCACAGCACGCCTCGCGAGAGTTCGCAATTGCGAACACGTAGTTGCGGCGGACAGGAACAATCTCGCACTCGCGAAATAGAGATTTTGCAATTCTGCACAAGAAATCCACCAGCAAACAGGATAAACCTTCAGAAAATGATGATTTTTATCAGAATCACTCCTCAGGTTGACATTTGCATGGCCTTTTTTTTGCAAGGAGTGGGGGGGGGAGGAAGTGCCCCACAGTCTCCAACTTCCTGTTCCTGTCCAGCAGGCTCCTCCCAGTGCTTTCTTCATGTGCTGGTCACTTTCATGTGGACCTTGACCTGGAAGGATTACTTTTTGTGGGTGCTGCTGGATATTTGGATTTGAGGCCTTTTTGACTTTCTTTGGATCACTTTTGGATTAGAAATCAACTTTCACAAGTAAGTTTGTTTGGGGCATTACAGTTGCTGCAACTACAATTTTGGCACTTTTTCAGAACATTAAATAAAATATATGTGGGTAGCCACAGTATCCAGTAGGACCAGGGTTGGTTATGGGTGCATGATACAACTGTTTTGTTGAATTTAAACACCATTGAGGCCATGGATGGGCTGGGATTGTGCTCTGCTGCTGATTTTTGTTGTTTTTGTCGTTTTTTGGGGGCTGCTGGTGGGGCCCTTTGCCCAGGGGTGGTGAGTGTTGCATGGGCCTAGTCTTTCTGTGGGGTGTCTTCTTGAATTTAAACATCATTGAGGCCATGGATGGGCTGGGATTGTGCTGATTTTTGTGTTTTTTTGTCGTTTTTTTGGGGCTGCTGGTGTGGCCTTTTGCCCAGGGGTAGTGGTGCATGGACTGAGTGTGCCTGTGGTGTGGTCTCACTCTCTTTAATGTAAACATCCTGGATGGCATTGGATTGTGGTGATTTGTGGGTGTTTTTCTGGTTTTTTGGGGTGTACTGTTGATGTGGACTGGCCATGTGGGTGGTGGTGGTGGCCATCTTGAGTGCTGGCTGGTACAGGCAACATGTGCTTGGGGTGCAAGGGGCCATTTTGAAGAGAGGCAGTGTCTGAGGCCTGCACTTATTTTGCCTACTTTTCATCCATTATGCCCAGGGGTAGTGAGTGTTGCATGGGCCTAGTCTTTCTGTGGGGTGTCTTCTTGAATTTAAACACCATTGAGGCCATGGATGGGCTGGGATTGTGCTGATTTTTGTTGTTTTTGTCGTTTTTTTGGGGCTGCTGGTGGGGCCCTTTGCCCAGGGGTGGTGAGTGTTGCATGGGCCTAGTCTTTCTGTGGGGTGTCTTCTTGAATTTAAACATCATTGAGGCCATGGATGGGCTGGGATTGTGCTGATTTTTGTGTTTTTTGTCATTTTTTTGGGGCTGCTGGTGTGGCCTTTTGCCCAGGGTTTAGTGGTGCATGGACTGAGTGCGCATGTGGTGTGGTCTCACTCTCTTTAATGTAAACATCCTGGATGGCATTGGATTGTGGTGATTTTTGGGTGTTTTTCTGGTTTTTTGGGGTGTACTATTGATGTGGACTGGCCATGTGGGTGGTGGTGGTGGCCATCTTGAGTGCTGGCTGGTACAAGCAACATATGCTTGGGGTGCAAGGGGCCATTTTGAAGAGAGGCAGTGTCTGAGGCCTGCACTTATTTTGCCTACTTTTCATCCATTATCCCCAGGGGTAGTGAGTGTTGCATGGGCCTAGTCTTTCTGTGGGGTGTCTTCTTGAATTTAAACACCATTGAGGCCATGGATGGGCTGGCATTGTGCTGTATTTTGTGTTTTTTGTCGTTTTTTTGGGGCTGCTGGTGTGGCCTTTTGCCAAGGGGTAGTGATGCATGGACTGAGTGTGCCTGTGGGGTATTACTCTCTTTAATGTAAACATCCTGGATGGCATTGGATTGTGGTGATTTTTGGGTGTTTTTCTGTTTTTTTGGGGTGTACTGTTGATGTGGACTGGCCATGTGGGTGGTGGTGGTGGCCATCTTGAGTGCTGGCTGGTACAGGCAACATGTGCTTGGGGTGCAACGGGCCATTTTGAAGAGAGGCAGTGTCTGAGGCCTGCACTTATTTTGCCTACTTTTCATCCATTATGCCCAGGGGTAGTGAGTGTTGCATGGGCCTTGTCTTTCGGTGTGGTGTCTTGAATGTAAACATCATGGATGGCATGGGATTGTGCTGATTTTTCTGTGTTTTTCGATTTTTTGGGGTGTATAACTGAACTGATGTTCCTCTGTCTTCCATTGCTTTTAGGTGCACAAGACTCAAGAGAACCACCAGTGCCAGGAAGAAGTCCTGCAGCGGTGTGTGTGTGTGCAGCATAACGTCACGCGACGTCACGTCTGGACACAGACAACTCTGCAACTCGTGCAACTGCTGCCTGCTGTTCTGACCTGCTCTGAAGACGATGGCCCCAAAAATAGTTACCAGTAGCTCCTCTAGCAAGAAAGTTGCCAGTAAGGAGCAGAAGAAGCAAGTTACCAAGGAGACTGGTGTGCCGGCCGCCCCTTTTTTTGGGAGTAAAAAAAAAAAGTATGCCTGCAGCAGCAGCGGGATCTGCTGGGGACCAAGCTGGGAGCAGCACCCCCGCTCCATTGGGCTCAGTGCCACCACCACCACCACACCAACTTAAGTCCAAGCCCTTCTCTGCTGCAGAGGCACTTAGTCTAGTTGTTCAATCACCATCGACCAGTGATGTTGGCTCATCGCAAGAAAGTAGCAGCAATGTCCCTCAATCAACACAGGTTGTCGTAACTCATCTGACGAGTGTTGAACAACCACAGCCGCAACAAAAACCACATGTGCAAGTACAAGCCCAAGTACATGTGGAAGGAGAGGCAGCGCAAGGAGATGCGCAAGCAGAGGTGCATGGAGGGTCACAAGTGCCCACAATAGTTGTTACTCCCGAAGTAGGGGCACATCAGGAAATCGACAATCAAGGCGAGGTATCATTTGAGGAAGACACTCCTCCTGATGATCATTCATTGTCTTCCACACCCCTAGCAAGGAAGAGATCAAGGGTGGTGTCTACATCTTCTTCAAGCACACCTCCTTCTGATGATACGGATCAAAATTGGGAACCAGCACCACTGCCGTCTGAGAGTGAGGTACACCATGATCTGACAAAGGTAGTTAAGCATAAAAGGAAGCTCGTCCAAAGTCTCAGAGTTATGGAGTGTGATGATGAGGCTCAACAAGAAGTGGCGGATACTGCTGCTGATGAAGACTCTGACAACGACGACCCAGTCATCATAAAGGTCACTGCAGCCCCAGCGGGCATGCAGCAAACAGACATTTTGACCCTAGCCCGAAAAGCTGCTGAGCGTGATGATGATGATGTTGTCCACGAGGAGGCAGTGGAAACACCACAATCATTGGAGTTAAGTAGTACACCAACTCGTACCGCTTCCATATTTCTTTCTCGCAAGAAGGAACCTCCATCCACCTCGACCTTAATTAGTGGCGGTGAAAGTGCACAACGTACAAAAGTTGGGCAATCCAGATCCTCCACTTTATCTGGCATTAGCAGCATGACCACCACCACCAGTATCGCCGCCTCCTCCGGCCCCCACAGACACTTCAATTCCCCAGTTTGGGACTTCTTTACTGTTTGCCCAAAAAGGGAAAAGTTTGCCATTTGTACCATTTGTAAGGTTGCAGTTAGTCGTGGTAAGTTTGGTACCAAATATGGTAGCGGAGGCCAGAGAAGTCATCTTAAGAGACAGCACACTGTCCAATGGTTTGCGCACCTAAAGGAGATCAAGGAATCCCTAATTGGAAGTCAAGAAAACGTTGATGTTTCATCTGATGATGACGAGGAGGAAGAAGACGTGTCAAACACTTCACTTACACCCAGTACCCCTGTCAGCAGCACACCCCATGTGAGGCACACTAAGAGTGTTGTAGCGAGTGAGACACCAACGTGAAAAATGTCACCAGCGAGCATAATTGGGTCAACGAAGACATTATCATCCCGTAAATGCTTGGTCCAGGGCATCTCTCTCCTGCCTTTTCTGTCCAAAGTGGCGGAAAAGGTGGTTAACACCCAAATCATGAAACATGTGGAGGAGGTGGGATTGCTCCATGCCACGCAGTTTGGCTTTAGACCGCGCCATTCTACCGAGTCCGCCCTTCTTATGGCAACGGAACATCTGAGACAGGGCGTAGATAAGGGGCAAACGATGGCCTTGATCCTGTTAGACCTCAGCGCGGCGTTCGACACTGTAGCACATACCACCTAGCTACAGTGTCTGAACAGAGGTGGTATCACCAACACCGCGCTGAGGTGGATCCCGGCCTTCCTCACGGGAAGAAGCTTTCAAGTGAGGCAAGGCGACTGCTATTCAAAAGGGGTACCTCTGGGCCAGGGCGTGCCTCAGGGCTCGTCCCTGAGTCCAACCCTTTTTAATTTATATGTAGCGCCGGTAGCCTCCATTGTGGAGAACTATGGTCTCCAATTGGTATCATATGCCGATGATACGCAACTGGTCATCTCCCTGTCGCACGCACCCTGTCTTGCTGCAGATGGCTTCCGGTCGTGCATGAAAGAACTTGCCGACTGGATGGCCATCAATTGTCTGAAACTCAATGGCAACAAGACAGAGGTGTTGGTGGTAGGGAGAGCCCAGTCTGCATGGTCATCGGCATTGTGGCCACCCTGTTTAGGACCAACCCCCACCCCTTGCCAGGAGGCAAAAAATCTAGGGGTATGGTTTGATGCAGGTCTCACTTTCGGGCCCCAGATCAACCGTGTGGTTGGCGTGTGTTTTGGGGTACTGAAAAGATTGAGGAAAGTCCTGGACCTACTGCCGATGGAAGCTCGCCAAACCCTGGTAAATGCTTTGGTAACCGCCAGGATGGATTACGGGAATTTGCTTTACCTGGGGGTGCCAGAGAAGAGCATGGCTCGCCTCCAAGTGCTGCAAAATGCGGCAGCTCGTCTGATCCTCAGGCTGCCCAAAAGGGCGCCTTCGAAGGCGGCACTGCAGAAGCTACATTGGCTTCCGGTGAGGCGCAGAGTTGAATATAAAGCCCTCTGTACGTGTCACCGTATCCTGTATGATAGGGCTCCTCGACTACTGAGGAAACTGGTTGAAGTGTATATACCTGCTCGAGCGCTCAGATCCGCCGATGGGGGTCTGCTTAGGGTCCCCAGGGTGAAGAAAGCGCGCATGGGAGGCAGATCTTTCAGGTGTCTAGCGGCTAACTACTGGAATAAACTTCCAGTGGACTTGCGTCTGGAACCTGAAGAAGCGAGGTTTCGAGCGAAATTAAAAACCCACCTCTATGCGAAGTAAATGGCTACTAAGCTACTGTGCTCCCTGTTTGCTGCCTCTCTCACTTTCAGCGCGTGGACACGCCGGTGCGCGTAACGCAGCGCTTTACAAATGTCCCAATAATAATAATAATAATAACATTAGAACCATGTTTTCTTCAGACGCGCCATATGAACTCAACCACCCACTGACGCGTCTGTATAACACTAAGTTGGCTAAAATGCTAGCTGTGGACCTTCTCCCTTTTTCTTTTGTAGAAGCGGTAGGTTTTCTAGAATTAGTGGCAGTGCTCTGCCCTAAATGGAAGGTTCCTAGCCGGTTCTATTTTGCCAGAGTTGCGGTTCCAGCACTACATGAAGATGTGCTGGAGGTGATTGGGGCAGCTTTGCGGAAGAGTGCTGTTCACACTATACATCTGACAACAGACATGTGGACCAGTGGCGCAGGCGCGGATTACATGTGCATCACAGAACACTGGGTCTCTTTTTCAGGTGTTAAAGCAAAGCTAAACGCAGGTGTTGACCCGGACCAAGTTTTTAAAGCTGCTCGGAAACATGCAACACTAGCCATGTTTGGCTTGGAGAAAAGTCACACAGCACGAAACATTTTGGACGAGTTTAACAAAAAGGTCTTTCACTGGCTGTCCCCAAAAAAACGCCGGATTGGTTATGTTTCCACGGATAATGGCGCCAATGTAGTTAAGGCCATGGCGCTGGGTGACTATTTCAGAGTGCCGTGTTTGGCGCACTGTATCAACCTGGTAGTTCAAAAATTCTTGAGTGATAAAAACAGTCCAGCGTGCGAGGTAATGGCCACCTGCCGAAAAATGTGCAACCATTTCAGCCATTCTTTTAAGCCCCGGAAGCATCTGAGGAGCCTGCTACATGAACGTCGAATGCCAGTGAAAGCACTCATCCAGAAGGTGGCAACACGTTGGAACTCAACCTTCTACATGCTTGAGCGTCTGTATGAGCAGTATACGGTACTCGATCACTATTTCTTAACACTGGGTACAGCTCAGAAGGACCTGAGGATGGATGCGGCGCACTGGGAAATAGTTAAAAGCCTGACAGAAATGCTTCGTCCTTTTGAGGTCTTCACGCGTGTAGTCAGCAAGGAGGACTGTAATTTGGGAAAAGCTATCCCATTGTTGTGCATGCTGGAGCACCAACTGAAGGCGGTGTCTTCTGAGTTAGAAAAAGATGAAAAAAACAAAGACCCTTTTGATTTGTCAGAGCAATTATTAGAGCGCCTACGTGGTGATGAACGTCTTAAAATGATCAACTCAGAACAGCATTACATTTGTGCTACTATTCTGGATCCGCGCTACAAAAAGGCGCTGGCAGGCCAAGCATTCTTTCCTTTTGCTGATGAAGATGTTAAAAAGTACAAACGTTGGCTAGCCTGGTCAGCCAAGAGGTTTGAAAAAGAACGGCAGGATATTGAAGGAGAAGGCAGTACATCAGCATCAGCATCAGCAGGCCATCCCCAGTCAAAAGAATCCACTTCTGCACCTGTGGCTGTGGCACAAGTGACCTCTCAGCCGTTAAAGACACCGGCAACCGGATCATCTGCACCACACACAAGAGTAACATTGGCTGCTGAAGAGGATTGGCTAACTTTGCTTGGGTATGGTTCTCGAAAAAAGGTCAAAAGCACAGCAAAAAGTAAGCAAAGTGGAGGAACCGTTGAGGACCTTGAGTCGATGGTGCAGGACTATCTGAATGACTCAACAGAGGTCTTTCTTAATGATGAGCCATTGCAGTATTGGCATGGGAAAAAACAATTGTGGCCACAGCTCTCCAACCTGGCTATAAACTACTTGTCTTGCCCACTCGCAAGTGTGTCTTCTGAACGTGTTTTCAGTGCTGCTGGTGGCATTGTAACTCCCAAACGGAGCCGCCTCTCGCCCAAAAATGTGGAGAGGCTAACAATGATCAATATGAATCAGTACCTCATACCACCAGATTACAAAGTATGAGAAAGCACGCCGCATAAAGACGAGGAGGACAGCAACGTAGATGAGGGAATTTGTTCTCTGTTCTGTGACGCCGACCTCATTCTGCCTGAATTCGCAGAGTATGATGACGAACTCTTATTCTTATTCCCTGACACCGAGCCCTGAAAATGAGACAATGAATCAATAACTTTCTTTTTCGTCCTTATTCACTTTTATTCCTGTGTGTCTGTCTTTCTTTGTTTTGCACAGTTAATTTAATTCAAACTTTAATCACCTAATCACAAAAACAAGCCCATCAGCAGAACTGTCTTCACTTGTTTGCTTATTGATTTGAAGGTGCTGCAGTCTACATTCCTCAGGTTCACAAGTTCAGAAGAACATGCTCCTCTATCCCCCTCCTCCAGACTCCTATTTCCCTCAAAGCAGAGGGCTGGATTACGCCCAATGAAGAAAGACTCAGCACTTGTGGAGGTGTTCTACTTCTTTGCGGGTGAGTTGACGGCTCTAGGCCCATTGCTGTGAAGCTCTAATAACGGATAAAAGTGTTTTGGACCAAATATGAGGCGGAAATTTCTTGCCGTTTTTGCTGACTGGCTTGCCTTTGAGGTGCTCTTTGGCGGGGTTCTGGGTGTTTGTGGGTGACTTTTGGGGTCTGGGAGCACTGTTGCAACAGTCTAATCTTGATTGCATTTGCTTTTCAGGAAATCCGAGGTGGAAAACAGGAGTTATGATGATGACCTAGCTGCACAGCGCGTTTGGACCGAAGGCCGAGAGATATTGTAAGTATGAGATTTTGCTTTTTGGCTGTTTGGGGGTGTTGTCGCGTGCTTTTTTGCGGGTGGGTTGGCGGGTCTCTTGGGGCATTCCTGGGAAGGTCTAATACCGGATAGAAGTGGTTTGGACAAAATCCATGCAGAATTTTTTTTTGCTATTTCTTATGACATCTTGCTCAATGTAGCGTTTTCGGGGGCCTGTTTGGGGGGCTTCCTGGTGTTTGTGGGTGGGTTTTGGTGTCTCTGTCGGAGCACTGTTGCGACAGTCTAATCTTGATTGCATTTGCTTTTCAGGAAATCCGTGGTGGAAAACAGGAGTTATGATGATGACCTAGCTGCACAGCGCGTTTGGACCGAAGGCCGAGAGATATTGTAAGTATGAGATTTTGCTTTTTGGCTGTTTGGGGGTGTTGTCGCGTGCTTTTTTGCGGGTGGGTTGGCGGGTCTCTTGGGGCATTCCTGGGAAGGTCTAATACCGGATAGAAGTGGTTTGGACAAAATCCATGCAGAATTTGTTTTTGCTATTTCTTCTGACATCTTGCTCAATGTAGCGTTTTCGGGGGCCTGTTTGGGGGGCTTCCTGGTGTTTGTGGGTGGGTTTTGGTGTCTCTGTCGGAGCACTACTGCGACAGTCTAATCTTGATTGCATTTGCTTTTCAGGAAATCCGTGGTGGAAAACAGGAGTTATGATGATGACCTAGCTGCACAGCGCGTTTGGACCGAAGGCTGAGAGATATTGTAAGTATGAGATTTTGCTTTTTGGCTGTTTGGGGGTGTTGTCGCGTGCTTTTTTGCGGGTGGGTTGGCGGGTCTCTTGGGGCATTCCTGGGAAGGTCTAATACCGGATAAAAGTGGTTTGGACAAAATCCATAAGGAAAAGCCTTTTGGCACTTTTTGTAACTTAGGGTTCGTTAGGGTTAGCCCTAGCAGCAGGATTGCATGTGTTTCGGGGTGTTCTAGATTTTTGCAACTGAGTTCTGAGGTCTTAGAGCACTCTTGGAGCGATGCTGGCTATGGATACTTTTGCTTGCTTGCAAGTGGTTTGAATACAATCCACGGTGGGTAAGGGGGTATTTGGGCCTACTTGTACTTTCAAAGTACGTTTTGTCACCATTTTTCTGCTAGGCCTCGTTTTTTGAGATCTGATTGGGGGTCTTCTACATTTTTGCGACTGGCTTTAGTAAGGGTCTTGGTGGGAGCATTGCTGGGAAGGTCTAATTTTGTTCTAAAACACAGTTTACAGTACACCTAGCTTGAGGGGAAAGATCCACTAAATTAATTTGGCCATACTTATTTATCCTTCAAAAGGTGACTCAGACAGAGTACGCAATTTCAAAAATATTGTACTGTCTATTAGGAAAATCGAAGTGTGACTTTTTGCACCACACAGCGTACATACCTTATATTTATTTATCAGTGGTATTGTAATAGCACTTCCTGTTTTCCGTTCAATAATTACAGGCCGGGTTTCAGTCAACATCCGCCAGGCAGGCAGTGGACAGGGTGTCCTCTGTCAGTGGTCACCAACATTGATGGACGAAGCGTCAGCTGGAATAGAGGAGTGCCGCTAATAAGAGGAATTGTTTGCTGCATGCAACTTACTTACCAAATTCAACAGGACAACTCCAACAACATACAGATACAGTATCCATTGTTTTCTTCTATGAGTGTGACTGCATTTCTTGGATCTCTCTCTGCTTCTAAATTGATCCCTACAGCCATTCTATAGGTTTTCATTCGGCTAATTTTCAAACCTAATTTAATGTAAGAAGTGTTTCTCTGAGTGCAGAGAGATAGGCTAGTCAAAACGCTGCAGCCCTGTACTGTCGCATCCTAGTACTACTTACTTTTCAGTAACAATGCATGCAGTAGGGCATGCACTTCCTTTATGTCACTTAAAAGATTTGTGGTTAGCTTTAGTTTGTACCCAAAGATTTCTTTATCTTCAATTATTGTTTGTCCATGCTGTGCTTTTTTTTTCTTCTCTCAACAAAACCTACCCAAAAAGAAACCCCCATTCCCATCCATTTTCCAAACCCTAACCCTCTTCCCCCGGGCTGTGTGGTTTTGCTTGATGTCTGACTAAATGACATCAATAATTCCACACACTTGCTGGGGAGGATAAGGTCATAGCAACAGGCTGGTGAAGGAATCCGAGGATATATTCTAGACTTACTCAGCTTCAGTACTATTTCTTGTAGTAGTAGGAGCCAATGTCAAATAAATTCAACGCAAGTACTAGTTATACTTGCAATACTTTACCATTTGTTAGGCTACATTGTGGCACTGTTCTAGTGTACTGTCACCTGCTATATTCTCTATCGTACCGTAACCGTTGTAATGCTACAGTAAGGACAAACCAGGTTTCGTTTTCTTTTTTTCCATAGGCATGCAACTGCCACTGTGTCACACCACTAGTACCACCGCAATGAGGACATTTCATCCGCCCCGGATTGCCAACCTTAATCCCCATTTCCCGTGGAGCCAGCCCTGGGCCTAGCCCTAATTTCAAACACAAATTACAGGTAAGATAAGCGTTTGGTGGGAGGTAGTATAATGGAGTATTAGGACTAGACGAGAGATTGACGGTAGTACTACTAAAGTCCTAGGACTCTTCAGGAAAACAAACTTACTGTTAAACCCCCACCCACCAGACTCAAAAGCAGTAAAAAACAGGTATGGTCAGATAAAGTTTAAAAAAGTATATTTATGTAGCCCTAACAAAATAATCTCCCTCAAGACCCTCCCTAACCCCAACGATTGTCTTTCAAAAGTCCCAAAAAGAACCCAACTCCCAAATCCCACCCCCCAAAAGTCTCTAAAAAAAGGGCAAGGGACACTACACTACTGGAGGGTGCTGGTGAATTTAGCGGCCAGGGCATCATACTCCTTGCGGAGGGTGGCATGGTAGAAGCGGAGGCCCTCCACCAAGTTCTTATAGTTATGGACCTCCTGCTCCAGGTAGGACACTCTGAGTCCTAAGCGGCGCTGGCGTGCCTTGCAACTCCTGTGGGAGGCAGCTGGTGTCTTTGCTGCTTGGCGGTGGCGGTTGGCTTTGGTAGCCCGGCTCCGTACCGCTGGAGCACTGCGGTGGCTGGCAGCCCGTGGGGGCACGGAGGAGGATGCAGCTGTCCCAGTGGAGGATGTTGTGGTTCCACCGGTTGACTGCGTGTCCTCCTCCTCCAGGGCCACCAGCCGCCGATATTCGGCGACAGTGGCATCCAGCCTCCGTTGCCGGGCCATTCGAGCCTGCTCCCTCCGTGATGTCGATTTGGAAGGAGCAACTATATGAAGAAAGAAAGACATAGTCTGTAACCAATGCTCCTTAACATTAATAACACAAAGTGATTGAGCCGAAAGTTGTGTCACAGTACAAGTAGCAAATTGAAAGCACAGTACATAACTATTGAGGACAGTATCTATCTAACCTCCCACTTCTGCATCCTTGCTCTAACATTAGTGGGAGTTTAATGAACAAATTCTACGACCACTATGGACTTCCATTACAGTCGACTATGACAGTACACCAGTCTTATTCTTCTTCTTCTCTCTTGTTTAGGAAAATTGGTACGTTATCTTATGCAAGCCGGCAGAATGCCAGCGCAGTGAACTTGCACCCGAGAAAAACAGACGCACACCATGATGAGTGAGACAGACTTGCGTTACTGTACCGGTCCAGTACATGCAGGTGGTGAAGCTATTACTTTTCTATTACGGGTGGCACTGAGAATACTCTGTTACAAGGGCTACTGCTTAATTAATTTACCTTTCACCCTACAGTGCAAATGAGTACTAGAAAAGGAAAATGAAGAAGCTAAATAATTTGATTATCTATCACTTCACATGGGATGTATTTGATGACATATGGGATGACTTTAGGTGCTTTGCTTATTATTGAGTGAACAGTGATACACCCACACATGAATGACGTACTTCTACTAAACTAAAGTTATTAAGAGAGGTACGGAGTGTCCACCGTAATAACCGGATATATGCTGTGCTTGCAGTTGCAATACAAACTACTGCTACTATTCATGGTAGTATTGGACAAATTTACAATTTCTTTTCCTTGCCAGTTGCCTTCCCTACACTGGAACGGACGTGCGGGTGCGGTGTTACATGCTCTTCAAGGTAACACTTAGTTCATCCAGTGACCATCTACTCTCTCTAGATACACATATGCTATCTAAGAGTCAGATAATACCATGCTCCAGGCATCCATCCATTCAAAGTATATGCACACATACAGTTTCTGTTTCACCCACCCAGGCTGTTCTCCTTCCACCCATCCTTGCTTCATCATTGACCCAGCCATGCACCATACCATATTCTTTCCTTCCCAGCCACCTCGAGGACCAAGCAAATACATATTATTCTTCTTTGCCAGCCGTCATAAAATTTCTCGTCCTTCCACACTTACTTACACCCTTCTTTCGCTCTTCGTTCATCCCATCCATCAAGTTCATCTTATTGGGATTCTTCTCACCAAAAACTTCACAGCTAAGTCGAAGTACATTTAGAGGAGGCTACTACCTGGTTGATTTATTATACACCCATGCAGAAAGCACACTATGCAGTCTTCAATCTCAATAAGTAAGGAATATATAGCTTACCTCTTCCCGCCACCACCGTGTGAACCCTCACAGGAACGTCCGGCACTTGCACCGCATCCTCCCCAGAGTCCTCGTCCAACACCACCACCTCCGCACTGGCCCCGCCACCAGATGTTACACCTACAAAGTACATTTAAGAATGTTAGAAATACACCACTCACTACTATATAATATTTGGTCTAGGAGGAATAAAGAAATGTTAAAAAAACGAAATACAATGTAATAATTTGTAACTGTATACTCTAAAGTAAAAATGTCCCTTTTTCCAGGGAAGGCTGTTGTCTTGCTGCACTTTTTGGCACAACTGATGAATGCTTGCTTTTTATTTTTAACACACACCACTTTTTCTCCTAACAGAAGCTTGACTTCTAAGAACACGATCAGGGTCAAGCTCAAGTTCAAACCAGGTGAGAGCGCAGCTCGACCACAAGAAATGTGTCCAATTAATCGTTAGCACTAAGCACTTTTCCATTTTCAGTTAAACTTTTACTTTTATGACAAAGTGTATTTTAATAAATGTGTTTAGTTTTAATAAAGCTTTTAAACTTAAATAGACTCTGTGGTTTTTGGTCCTCCAGACTAGAGTGGATGAGCTAAAGGTTTTGGAATTTTTGCAAGCATGAGTGCCTCTGACACTTCTTGACTGACTCCGTACTCTTGTCCTGCGTTGGATAATCTAATCATCATTGGGGATCAATCATCGGTGACTTTGGGAGCTAAATGACTCTGCCACACTATCTAGTCAGTAAGGAGATTGGGGGTTCTTCAAAGTCTGATATCACTGAGGTATGTGGAAAGAAAGTCTACCTGCGCCTATTATAATTGATAAACAATGCACTATTTAGTGTTCATAGATCGGTTTGTGCAGATTTGTCCCTGTATGTATGTATGTATAGGCATTTATATAGCGCACTACTTACCCGTAGGGTCCCAAGGCGCTTCGACCGCTGCGAAACCCTTCCTGGCTTCCCTGAGAGATGGTCCCTTAATGGGTATCTCCAGGGTGAGACCAGGCATCCCCGGCGGTCTGGTGGGGCCGTTAGTGAAGATGAGGCAAGCTAATGCCCAGAGTTGCCGAGTGTGAACGCTGATCAGAGTGGGCACCGAGGCGAGAGAATTATCGAGTCCGCTGACCCTGGTCCAGAAACCTGCCGCGCCGGGAATCGAACCCTGGTCCCGGGCCGCCCTCTGCTCTCGGGTCTGCCGCCTCTAACCAGTGAGCCACACTACTTC
This sequence comes from Lissotriton helveticus, assembly GCF_964261635.1. NCBI lineage: Eukaryota > Metazoa > Chordata > Amphibia > Caudata > Salamandridae > Lissotriton > Lissotriton helveticus. Next base: position 1,396,165,018 of record NC_136063.1, on the reverse strand, counting down.
ACCCAGTGAGCCACACTACTTCACAACCTGCAACAGTAGTAGAATGGATTGTCCTCCTATCCAAACCAAAAGTAAAGTAGTATCTTATTCTTTCTTGGTGGTCATTCACCTTTTTATTGTTGGCAATTGTCAAAGCATAAACATTTAGAAGACTTGAAAAGACATTATGGACAATCCCAGAGGACTGCACTCAGTGCATAGAGCTATTGCTGACTAGAATGGGAGTCCAATGGAATTGCCAAATGTGCAATCTTAGTTAGCTACACAGACAGACTAATAAGAATAATCTAGTAATACCACAGGGAGTCATAGTCGAGGCAGGATAAGAATTTAGATCCAGTCTACAAGAAGATCAAAGACGATTTAGAAAAAATCGAATGAGGAACGCTAGGAAAAAATAGGTACTCTATATTAAAATTAAAACTTACTGGGGCCAGCAAAGGAGCCCTCGCCTGCCCGATCCTGGCCTGCATCCTCCTGAACAGCACCCTCCTCCTCCTCCTGTGTCCTCTTGCCCTTGGGGGGAGCTGATGTACAACATGAAAGAAAGAAAGACCAGAAAACATGGATGAGATTTGTCAACCAAATCAAACATTTCAAAAGAACAATAACAAAATATTTTGGAGAAATAGCAAATAGATAGACAACTATTCCACAGGATATATTGACCAATCTCATATGGTATACTACGTTATTCGTATTGCCTGATTTGCGGACCGTTGACTTTGAAAGTTCCTATGTAACTCACTAAACAGACTACTAAAAAGGTTTACATAGGCCTGGCAGGCAGCAGTCCGCAGCACGCGAAGTGACAGACAAAGTCCATCGTGCTTGCAGATCAGTGAATACTCAAACTATCAATCCACCGACCACCACCACTATTTCTTCTTATAGCCATGTGTCTAAAGGAAGTACTGGACTTCAGTCTGTTGGGGCTGATTTAGAAGTCCCTTGCGGCTCATTTTCCTCCATTGTTGCGTGACTTTTGTGACGCAGCGGCAGAACAAAAGAGGCGCCATGGTGCGGCGTATATATAAAAAAAAATGACGCATATGGGAGATGCATCACGTTGTAAAGCCCTGCGCCATCAGGGGGCGTTCCGGCGCAAGGGAGGGCGTTCCTGCGCAGGAACGAATCCTAAAAGTGGCTGAGGGAAATCTACAAGATGTCAATCAGTCACTTTTAGGACAATGATGCGTGACTGAAACACTGCGCCTGCTTGAAGCCGACGTACGGCTTGATGCAGCATTGGGGAGATAGGGCACCCCAGAGCATTGCTGGAGCTGCGCCATCGTTGGCACGCAACTCCAGCAATGCGCCGCCTTTACGGCACAGATGCGTAAGGCTTCTGTGACGTTTTGGGCCCATGGGTGGTGGTGGTGGCATGGCGCACAATTACTGCCGCATCCCTGCTACTTTGCAGGGATGCGCCGGTAATTGAAAATATGACCCTTAGTGTCTAGCATTACGCAGTTCTTTACACTACACTCATACATAATTTCTCAGGCCAATGAAATGAACACAAAATACAAAACAAATAAGCATAGTAGCAAGTAAGGCTACTGAGAAGGAGAGCAGTGCACCTGAAATGCATAGAAGATTTTGAAATATAATTTACCTACAATGTAATCGGCAGCATTATTGCTCTTGGTAAAGAACAAAGATTTGCAAATAACAGAGCCAGATAAAACAGAGTAGTGATGAAATAGCTAGAAATAGCTACTACTACTCACCAAGCCCAGGGACCTCTACGCCGAGCGCGTCCAGCAAGTCGCGTTCCCGGTCCATGACATCCGTCCAGCGGTGGGTGGCCTGGTTATAGGTGCGCCGGACCCCAGAGAGCTTAAACATGGCCCGGCACACCTTCTCCCACCGCTTCTGGCGCTCCCGGATGCCATAGCCGGTTGCGATCTTGCCGCCTCCCAGGATGGTCTTGGGGAGGCGGCGCTGGACGTGGAATATTAGTGCGGCCACCTCCTCCGCGCTAAAGATCTCCCGTGGCATCACTAGCTCTCCCCTCAAACGCCCGCACGGGAGCCGGGCACGGGGTGCGGGACCCTTCCCCTTCTCAGGGTGCTTCCCGGCTCCCTTTACCATGGTCTGGGCAGAAATGAAGTTAAATAATAAAGAAGAAATAGAATAGGGAAGAAGAAAAGGAAAGAGTTTAAAAAAGTAGTTTAAAATTAACAAAAAGTAGCAGAAAACACAAAAATATAGAGCTAGAAAAATAGAGGGATAGATAATAAGTAAAATAGATCAAAAAAACTTCAAACAAGCAAAGGATGGCAGAGATTCAGAGAGGATACAGAAAGCATGCCCAGAACCATAGCAATGAATGAGAAACAAGATGGCCGCGCCCGTTCACGACCGCGTGGGTAAGTTCGCGCGAGATTTTCCTCGCGATCACGCGCGAAATTGTACTAGCGAGCAGCACACTTTGCGAGATTACACATAGCGGCCGGAAACGGAATTACGTCACGCAAACAAGATGGCCGCGCCCATGTACGACCGCTAGGGTAACTTCGCAAACGTATCGCTACAAGCGCCTTGTGAACATGCAACAAATCACGCGAACATACACGCTGCAAAAAAAAATAGTGTATTCGCACGCATTCGCGGCTTCCGAAATCGATCTCGCACGGATTCGCGCCCCACAAATGGCGCGAAATTGCAAAAAAAGATTTTTGCTAAACTGAAAGCAATCAGCAGGTGCAAAAGTTCAAACTTAACATTAGTAACCATTCACTCTAGTGCTTCCTGAGGGGCCCCTCCAGAGTTCAGTTGCCTATTTGCAACTCTTCTATGACCCAAACAGCAGGCTCATAGAATAGCTACAAGTAGACCATAAAGGTCCTGTGAAAAAAAAATTCACTGCAACAGAAAGGAAATTACAGATAAGGAAGGAAGCAGGTGCCAGCCAGACTGGAAGTTTCAAAATTACTGACACATTAATGACCCCCAAATTAATTCATGGCAGTTGAAGAAGGGCAGGTGTGCTTGCTTTCACTGCAACAGAAAGCAAATTACAGATAAGGAAGGAAGCAGGTGCCAGCCAGACTGGAAGTTTCAAAATCACTGACACATTAATCAACCCCAAATTAATTCATGGCAGTTGAAGCAGGGCAGGTGTGCTTGCTTTTTTTCACCCCCATAATCTACAGTGATAAACAAACCTAATGGGTGGCAGTGAGGATGTACCAGAGGGTGGCATGGGTGTACCAGAGGGTGGCAGTGGTGAAACAGAGGGTGCTGTGAACCTGTGATGTTAAACCAGACGTAGAAACAACATAGTCGCGGCCGTTGCGAGCCGACAAGTAAGTTCGCAATTGCGAACTGGTCCACAAATCCTCGCGAACGCTCGCGAACACAAAAAACACAAAAATCCGCAAATCCGCGAGAGTTCGCGGATTTTGCGGATTGCGAATCCGTAAATACGCAAATTCGCGTACGCGAGATCCGCTAGATCCGCCCATACTTAAATAAGAGTACAGTGGAAGGGGCACTTCAAAAGAAGGAGACCACCAATATAAACCTCAAAGACTCTGACTCTAAATTACACTTGGTGTCTGGCAACTGACTATATTAAAGAGAGATTGCGATCCCAATAATAATCATCTGCCAAGCAGCTGGACAGGCAGTGTGAGGAGGGGAAGCTCTACACGACTTCTGCCTGTGACCAGGACTGGGGTCCAAGGACTGCTAGTCTTCCTGCTCAGTGAGGGGACATTACCCAGGGAATCCAAGACCACCTGCTCAGGGGCCTGGTGCACCAGCACCTGCCTGCTTGCCAAGACCAGTTTGCCCTGTGAGGAAGAAGAAAAGGTTGGGGGAAGCAGGTTCCAGTGGGAAGCCCTGTTGTGTGGACTCCCTGTGCGAGGTGTGAGGAGATGGCTGCAGCAATAATCACATAATTGCCCAAGTGCAGAAGGAAGTAAGCAACCCTCATATGTCAGAGGAGGATTGCCGTAAATTAAGCTGTGTGTAGCACTGCGCCAATCTGGCCGGAGCCCGCATGTAGTGGGAAAACTGTGACTCCGCTTGCCAGGAGGGGCCGCCATGAGAAGACTGTGTGGTATGGGCCATAGCCCATATGCGGTAGTGGGCCGCGACCCCATATGCCAGGAGGGCCCGCTAATAAAGAACTAACTGTGCCATCTGGCTGGCACCCATGTACTTTGAGGATACGGTGACCTTGTATGCCAGAGGGAATCACCAGGAAAAGCAAGCAATTTAACCTGGTCGGAGTCATCATAGAGAAGAGTTATGCCGCAGTGGAGTTTGGGCACCTACCTGGGACAAAGGATTCTCACCAGGAGCTATGTATCATTAACCCCCTCCCCCATTGCAGCAGGAACCAGAACCTTTCCAGGTGAAGAAGAGTTGATGAGAACCTTCAGACTCTGCGGAGTCATGACCGTGTGTGAAAACTGTACGACTGCATGTACAGACTCTCCTACTGCTGAGTGCAACCTGCTTAGGGCCACATGCAGCAAACTCACCTGAATCTACTGCTGTTGTTTCAGCGCCTGTGGAAGGGGCAAGCTCAGGAACTCCATTCTCTCTTCCTGCAAGACGTGGTTAAGACTGATTTCGGACCAGTTGGCTTAGGGGGAACTTGCTGCTAATTAGTACTGTGGCTGTGCAACACTGTTGAATAGAGTCATAGTGGACTCTTGAGCCTTGGACTGCTAGTGGGGCATACACTGGATGTTGCCAATGCGGGATAACCACTATTACGTATGCAAGGAAGAAGTGGGATAGGAAACCGCCAAGCAAACACTAGAGCCCTGACCTCAGTAGGAATGAGTAGTTGTTTGTGAATGTCATATTTTTCCTTTGTGTTGGTAGCTGTTGTAGGAATAAAATACTTCTCTTTTTTCCTAAAAGTGAGTATTTGCTGCACAATGATTTATTGCTGCTGCTGCACAAATTTTGATTTATGAGCTTATGTTCACACCCCTGTATCTACACCTCCAACACCATCACCCCCCAACACATACACCCTTGAGGGAGCCTTGGACTTCTGGGACCACGATTATCCTGAGAGTCAAGTGCAGCAGGGGTCCTTGGCCCAGTTGCTCAGAAGCCATAGTAAGTCAGACCCCGGGACTTCAAGACTAAAAGACCTCAACCACCATGGTTGAGCCCAGTAGCCCCTGCTTGCCCCGAGGTCCTCTGAAAGGTGTTCTGACAGATGACTGGATGGATCGATGGATGGATGGAAGGATGGATGGATGGATGGATGGGCATTTGGAAGGATGGCATTCATGAATGCATGCAAAGATGAGTGAGTGAATAGATAGGTGAATGGACAGGTGAAGGATGGCAGAGTAAAGGGATGGATAGATGAGTGGGTAAAATGATGGGAGAATGAATGACAGAGTGGATGGAGGAGTGAATATATGACAGAGGATGGATGGATAAGGTGGATGGCAGAGTGGATGAGTGATGATGGATAGATGGCAGGGTTGATGGATGGCAAAATGGATGGATGGGGAAAGGTTGAATGATCAATGAAAGAATGAATGGAAAGGTGAACTAGTGAATATCAGGGTGGATGGAAGGGTAACAGTATGAATGATAGAAGTTTGGATGGAAGAGACTAGGGAGCACTTCTAGGGAGGCTCACTTGCTTTGCCTGATTGGCACCACCAGAACTTTAGTTTAAAATGGGAGGTATTTACATTTTTTGTCTACTCCCTTAGATGAGAGAACTGGGTTAGTGGAGCCAGATAAATTAAATCAAATTTGGTTTTGTACAGTATTCTATAGTGGTACATGCAGAAAGTTCATGAAATCATTACAAAATCTTCTTTGCAACCATCCTTGGTGACATCCTTAGTGACAGATAGCACATCTTCAAGTTATTGGCGTGCAGAAGAGTCACACAATGGACAGTCTTTGGGGGTAGTAGTTTTCCTACTCTCATTCATTTGTGCAACATCAATAAATATGTTAAATTAAATTTAAAAAAGAAAAAATATTTAAAAAATGTGTAAGTACTCATCCTGTTGATATAAATATCTTCAATATATTGTATGCCACAGTGTTCTGAGAACAATGATGATCGACTTGACAAAAAGGAGCCAGTGGGAAATTGATACCACCTAAAATTCAAGTAAGCAAGTGCCATGAGATTGATTTAAGACAAGAAGCCTGCTGAGTTATTAGCAGGAACTCGGGGTGAGAGATTAATTTTGAACACTACAAAGCAGAAGAAGGATTTATAGGTTGCTATTAATATGACTAAATAATAGGACATAGAGCAGGGTGCAGCAAGATTAAAGTTTAGTGAGAAAAGGACTTGTATGACTGCTCGAGACGGACAGTTCAGCTACGAGTCAGAGGCAGGCCACCAATCGAATCAAAATTCTCTGTATAAACTGGAAAAAAACTGAGAGTGAATACGATGGATATAATAAAATTCATCAAGGAGGAAAGCACAGTAGAAAAGGCAGACATTTCCAGCGGATGGTCGATTCTATCTATACCTGTAGCTTGCAACTGGAGTGGAGAAGCTTGGAAATAAAAGTAAAAAATATGTTGTCAAAGACAATAAAGTGAACACATGAAGCTACCTCTGAGTCCACGAGATGCGGCTATCCATGTTATGTCAATCAAAATTATCTGGGAAACTAATCCAAATGAACAATTGTAGCAGAAACAAAGAGTAAGCGAGAGACTGGAGACTCTATCAGGGCTGTAGCATTTAGATTAGGAAACATCCTGGCCCAAAGACTGGAAAATGCTGGTATTACAGGCTCTGCACTCAAATGGATCAAGGCTTTTCTGAACAGCAGAAAGTTTCAGGTACACCATGAACCTTTTCTTTCAGCTACATACTCCATGGAATGTGGAGTCCCACAGGGCTCCTTTTTAAGCCCAACCCTCTTTAATGTGTATGCCCTCCCGCTGGCAAGAATTGTGCAGGCACACAGCTTAGATCCCATCTCTTATGCTTTCGACACTCAGCTGGTCATTGGACTTACTCCCGAACCTCAACAGGCATCTGGTGGCCTAAAACCCTGCCTTACGGAAGCAACTAACTGATATTGGGGTAGACATGTACCCAGAAGGAGTAGTGGAGATACACTTTACAGACTATTTTTTCATACTCATTCCGCTTCCATGCACCATACAATGTTTGAAAGCTTTTATTATTGGCCTTTTCCTGGTCAACTGTGGTGTCATAAATGTGTGTTCATTCCTCTTAAACCACTGTTATATCCCTACAGGCCACAGACCCCAATTATCACACTCCTCTGTTCCACAGAAGTTCAACCTGACACAGTCAGCAGCAGATACACTGACTTATAATCATGTAAGCCTTTGAGACTTCAAACAAGGAGAACTTTTTTATTTTTTTTTGTTTTTTTAAAAACAATTTTATTGACTTTTGCTGAACAAACAAAAGAAAACATCCTAGAATACATCAAGAGCTCATATTGCAAACAAGGAGAACTTTTGAAAGAAGTAAAGATGGCTAAAAATATTAGCATTTATTCCCAAAATAAAGTCACTACAAAAGAAGAGAGTGGCTGAACAGTACAGCAAAGGTCATCCTTCAAAGCCATTTCTCTTGCAGATCTCACCAATAAACTCAACTCTAACAAAAGCACCTCTTATGAAAATGATGTTTTACCCTTGTCCTTCATCAAACCTTTTTTGTGGAGGGTTTCTCAACTCTATTCTCCATTGTCAATTCTTCCTTCACACACAGCGTCTTCCCAGAAGCTCTCAAGAAAGACTCCTAAAAAGACCTACACTATATCTTGATCCTACTAGCCCAGCACTTGCCTATCATTCATTGGCAGAATCATTGCAAAATCAATCTGTGTTCAACTACAAGATCACATCAGTGCTAACCATCTCCTGCACGACAACCAATCTGGCTTCAAATCACAATACAGAACAAAGACTGGTACTGTACACATCGTAGACAATGTCGTCTTCACCGCAGATTAAGATAACTCCTGCCTCCTGATGTTGGTTGGCCTCTGAACTGCCATCAACACAGTCAACTATCATACATTCATATGCACCCTGGAGCCTCGAATGGGATTTACTGGTAACATCCCTGGTTCTCCTCCTACCTTTTCAAGAGTCACTGGTTTCTTCGCATGGGCACCTCAGGTCCCAAATGATCCCAGTCATCTGAGGAGCAACCCAGGGTTGCTTACTGTCCCCTGTCATCTTAAACCTCTATATGGAGCCACTTGGTGCTTTCTCACAGATAACTGCATAAAAAAATCACGTATATGTTGATGATACACAACTCTACCTGAAATTATCCGCTGCTTCAGACATCCATCACCTCAAACACTGCATGCACATGATCCAGACCTGGATGTTCAATGCTTACCTGAAGCTCACCCCAACGGAGATAGAATTCCTGTTATTTGCCAGTGACAACATACAGGACACAATACAAACCTGGCTCAATTACATGAACCTTGATGGTTTTGAACGTCAACTTTCACTGAATTCCAAGTCATTTGGATTCACTGTTGACACCAACCTCACCCTCCAGAATACAGTGTCAAAAGCCAAAGAAGGCCTGCTACCAGCTCGCTCTTCTAAAGAAACATAAACTGTTTCTTCCAGAAAGTCCCTTCAGAATTGCTGTTCAAGCCTATATGCTCTCACATTTCGATGATAGCAATACCCTGCTTCATGCGCTCCCATAGTCCACCCTGGCAGCCCTTAATGAGATCCTACACGCCACAGCCGCCTCTCATCTAGGGCCTGAAGATACAAGATCTCATCACCCCATACTGACGGAACTCCATTAGCTTCCCTTGCCAGTCTGAATCATTTTGAAAACCAAGTGCATCATTTACAAAGCCATCAGGACCAGCACCCCAGCTTATCTTGCAGACAAACTCACTATTTCTGCTGATTTTGTGCCCACCCGCAGCTAGGACAAAGTTAGAATGCATATGAAGAAGTGTACAAAATAAAAAAGATGAAGGCATTTCCCATCTATGCACCGAGGATCTGGAACAGTATTCCTAGTATCCATCAGGAGCGCCCCAAAGCTGCTCCAATTTAGAAAAGAGTTGAAGACAGTTCAAATAATACTACATCACCATGCATTGGCAGTCCATCATATGTACAGGAAGGAGGGATGCGGTGGGGGGGGGGGGGTGCTGCATCACCCCCAAAAATGAACTTGCTGGAATTCAGAAGGACAATGATCAATAAAGATTCCTTTAAATATTGTCTTTATATTGTTATACTTGGTGTGTGTTCAAAGACTAAATGTCAGGCTATGTCTTTGTACAATTTCCTGCTTATTTGAAAATGTGAGTTTACTTTTATTTCTCTGACTGTAAAGTGAGAGGATTTTATACATGTGACTTATATGGCAATCATGAAGATGAAGCAATACAGGAAGTGAAAGGAAAGGCTGTGGGAAATAATGTATTTTCTAACATGCAACATTTAAACACCTATAAATAAACTCTACAAATGTATCTAAATACATCAGCAATTAGGAAAGCACAAATGCAGCACATTTTTGTTGTAATTCTGAAGTGTGATGGATCACTAGTTGGTGATGGGCAAATGATAAATATTTGCTGAAACCTGATTTCTACACATTATCATTTGTACGCTATATAACTTTACCAGTAAAACTGTATGTCTATGCAAATATTCTGGCTATCTCGACATGCAACTCAGCAGTCTAGAAGTCTGTAAAAGACAGTGCACAACCTCATCAGTGCTCCAAAATGCAACGCCGGCTACATATCACACCCATACTACCCTCCTGCTAAATGGGCGCAATATTTTTTCTCTTCTTGTTTTTTATGTGTGAGTTGTGGTGCTGGAACAGTTTTCAGAGTTGGGGTGCTGCCGTCAATGTTACATCACTGAATTCAAAGCAATTCTGAAAAATCCAAGCATCACACAAAGAACAAGTCTCACAAAGGAGCCACGGTCTTTCTTCTAAAGAGAGTAGTAAGGGTATGGTATGCAGCTGGTCTTGCATTTAGGAGCACACTGTCATAAATATATTATTAACCCCTTGGCTGCGGCGGTAATTTCACCGCAGCGCTAAGGGGGAGAGGGGGCTGCGCGGCGCCGCCATGCTGGTGACGGAACCACCACGTCACGAGCCTCGGGAGCCCTGTGCTAATGACGGAGTGGTTCCGTCACGGCCCCGCCCGCTCAATGGAAAGCTCAGCGCAGGCGCGATGTTGCTGCTGCGCAGGCGTGGCGGCCAGGCTGTGACTGAACCACTCCGTCATTAGCACAGCCCATCCGAGGCTGGTGACGGAGTGTTTCCGTCACAAGCACCCAACGGGTTAAAGTATGGGGTGGTAGTACATCGTCATTTACAGACAGCACATTTTAATTTGAAGCGGCCACTAAATTTGCACAGGCATACAATTTTACTGATAAAACTATACAGCACACAAAAGTGTGTGTGAAAATTGAGTTTCAGTAAATATACCTCAATTGCTCATCTCCAAGTAAATAGTCTTGATTTGTTTGATCCTATTAAAACCTTTACTTCCGTCACATTTCATATTAAGATTTTTTTTAAGTGCTTTTTGTGCTTTTCTAGCTGCTTAGTTTGGAATATTTGTATAGTTTATTTAGAGGCTTTGAAATTGTGTTGGGTATAAGCAGGGATTTAAGTGGGATGAAAACATTGGGGGGTCTCCCAAAGGGCGTGGCCCATGTAATTAAGGGTGTGGCATATAAACACCTAAGCTAAAAATCTTTACTTAGCATAGTGTGCCTCCCGACTTGTATTTTGCTGGTTCTGTCATTGCATCCAGATAAATGATACAACAAGAAACATCATACCTTCATCAAGTCAGGACTATTGGCTTTGTCAATTGTTGTTAGTTGCATATGATAAATAAGCAGCAACTATGGCTAGTATATAATATTAAAAAAGCTTCCACTTAAAGCCCTGGTGACACCACGACAATGTTGCTGCTGCCGAGTTTCAAAAACAGAAGGGAAATCCAGAGAGAAAAGGACTCTCTTTAAAGGATTTCCCTTCCACAACAACACTCACCTGGCATGACGTCATGCTGTAACTATTCCACTAGTGAGAAGTAAGCAGTGTGAGCACGTGCACATTGATGTGCCTGCTGTCACGGCAGTCGGGGAAGAAATGGACCACCTGTGTCAGCACACAAAACAGAGCCAGCCGTTTTGAGGCCCCCTTAAAAAAACTGCCGGTGCTCAGCACAGGTGAGACCTGGCCCACTTAAAGCCCTGGGTATAAGTAGAAAACGGCCTTCTACAATATTTACTTTCACACCAGCAAGATTGCCACATAGTTCACTTTACAAAATCCTCACAATTTGCAGTAAGAGAAAGGAAAGTGAACACCACTCTCCATGTTAAAAGAATTGGCAACAATTTGTCAGAAGACTAGACCGACCTTTAACCTCTGTCTTTGAATGCGCAGCAAATGTGACAAGATAAAAATCTAATTTAAAGTAATTTTTAATGTTCATTTACCTTTGGACCTTCAGCATGATTATCTCTGCTTGGAGCATGGAGTTCAGGAAAAACTCAGCCAACCACCACGGGTGGTGTTTTTCTAGCACGCAACATTAAGTTGGTGAGCACAAGCCACAGAAACAAGTGCTAGACCGCCTCCTGGTGATATTTCTCAACCCGGGCGGTCGCGGCAGGTTGCTAGTGCTTGCGTTCAGAAAGTTGCTGCTTGCACTGCGAAGCTGACTCTCGAATAGAAAATCTACTCGAGCAGAAGAAAGAAGCAATGCCTGGGGCGTGGCTAGCGGCTGACTAAAATGGCTGCTGCCTGAGGAAGCTCAGGTGAAACAGCGGCCTTCCACATCAATCCGGGCATAAATCCGCACAGTAAATGCACCCCGAGGACTCGACCTGAAGCCTAGAGCCAAGCGGCAGCTACAGGAGAAACTCCGGCCATAATCCGACGCCGGGTTTGTCCGCAGCGGGAAGCGGCTGCCGGGGGCCTACAGAGCGAGCAGCCGCCAGGGACTCAATTACGGCCTGCACCCGACATCCATCACAACAGCAGAGGTGGGCCGGAAGACATAGGGGCAAGGCTGAGGGCGCCTACGGGCAAGACACAGCGAGGCGCGGCACGCCCCGACTGCCGCCACTGACTCTGGGGCCCGTGGTTGGGTCCTTGGCAGAGCTGATACCGAGGTGAGGCATGCTGCAGGGGGGACGACAGGGGACTGGAGTGTCTGGGTCCCTCGGGGCCTCACCGGAACAAGGACACAGCGGCCTGTACCCCGGCGGGGGTCAGGAGTGGCAGCACTTACACCCGTGGTGGGGACACCCCCCTACCCCCGTCACTGGCCGTGGGGGTGGAACCTCTACGCCGACGGGGGGAAAAGGCCTGGTGGCCAGTAGTGACCAGCCTAAACATCAAAGGACCCCCCCACCTCCTACTGGCAACACTTAGTCCTGGAGGCGGCTTCGCCCTCCACAGAGGCCCTGAGTAACTGACCGGGCTGCGGGGGCCAACTATCCCCAGTCCAACACAGCGCATCACGACAGAGTGCCCCGCCACACGCTGAAGGCACCATGGCAGGCAGGGGCCCACGTAACCAGAAAACGCAAACAAGACTGAACAAGTATGCCTACGGCAATGACTTTCCGCCTCTGCCGGAGAAGAGTGATTCCTTAGAGAAAGTCCCCGGGGGTGATGGCTCTAAAAAAGTTACATTGGAGGACATTATGGCAGCCCCTACAAGCGTCCAGACCACGGTGGGCACAATCTCCACAGATGTCTCCCTCTTACGAGCTGATTTTCAGAAAATGTCGACCCGCGTCACAGAAGTCGAGCAAGTCACAAAAACCCTGACGTCCGACACTGCTTCTCTGCGAAAGACAGTATCCCGGCTCGAAACTGAAAAGGACGCTCACGAAGAAATAACGTCCGAATCCTCGGAATTCCAGAAAGGGAAGGGAATCAGGCCATGGATCTCTATGTGGAGGACTTTATTAAGACGCGGCTACAACCAAAAGGGCTATCAGCCTTCTTCTCGGTGGAAAGGGCCCACCGGGTGCCAGGGGGACGACTCAGGCCAGGAGTACCCCCCAGACCAGTGCTTGCCTGCTTATTTAATTTTCGCGATCGCGACGCCATATTGCAAACAGCCAGAGTGGCCCCGCCGATCCGAGTCCAGAACTCAGCAGTGTCCTTTTTCCCTGACTACACGACGGCGGTCTCCAAACGTCGCCGCAGTTTCTTAGAAGTTAAAAAAGAACTACGAACCAAAGGTCTTCCCTACGCAATGCTATTCCCAGCAAAACTTAGAGTGGTGGCGGAGGGCAAAACATGTTTTTTCGAGATGCCGGAGGAGGCGTCCGACTGGCTGGAGGGCTGGCGCCGAGTAGAGGGACCACGACACAGGACTGGGGGCCAACGCCACCGCAGAGAGAGTGAAGGCATGAGCGGCAGGAACAGCGACGGTCAGACGAAGACGACCTGCAACACACCCAAGACGAAGGCCTCGGTCACGGATAATGCTGGCGGCTCGAGAACACTTGGAACTTGGAGCACAAACCTGGACTAAGATGCAGCTTGACCGCTTTTGAGCACTGGGCTGAGGCAGTCTAAGGGGGAAGGGGAAGGACTGCACTGGACCTCTTACCCCCTCTAGCAAATACACTGTTCGGGGTTGGGATTGGGCACTCTGCTATGTTGGGGTGGCAGGCAGTCCGAAGTCCGTCGGGCAGGGAGGCAGGGCGGGGCACAAGGTTGGGGGGTTTGGGTTTTGAATCTCTTTTTGGCTTTTGTATGTTATGGCAATGACTTCCGCACATTACACCCACTGGCTGCTAGACGTCGACACTACATAGATAAAGTAAAATACACCCCCCCCCTGCTTATTACACCCATGGCGACACTAACCCCAGTTGAAAGCACTCCAGAGGTGACCCCTGGTGCGTCGATTGCCCCCCTGATGTTGCTCACGTGGACGTACACGGCCTAGGAGATAAAATCAAGCAGGGTCTGGTTCTGCCGGCTCTCACACATCAGGCCCCAACGTTAGCACTCCTGCAAGAAACACACCCCACAGGCACGGCGTGTAAAGCATTGGACAGGTGGGGATATAAAATGGCAGTACACTCCGAGTTTTCCTCCGGCTCCAGGGGAGTGGGCATACTGATACGGAAGTCTTCCTCCTTCATAACACTACAGACTAAAAAGGATGATCAAGGGAGTTTTGCAGTGGTATGGGGTCAGTGGGAGGGGAGGACTATTAACGTAGTATCGGTATACATCCCCCCCGGGGTTGCATACAGTGGCGTTTCCAGCCCTTAGTGAGTTTCTACTTACACTGCCGGAGGGATACCTGATTATTGGGGGGGACTTTAACGCCACAATGAATGCTGACCTAGACAGACACCCGGTGAGAACACTGACACCTGGCATCTCCCGCCTCCAGATTTTCACGGAGGCGCTTGGGCTGATTGACATCTGGAGGCATCAACACTGCACAACACGACAATCCACATTTCATTCGAATGCCCACAACAGTCTCTCTAGAATAGACTATTTCCTGACTTCCACTAATAGCCTGCACAACATGGTAGACGTAACGATCAAGCCTAGAGGCATCTCTGATCACTCCCCAATAATGCTGACTTTTTCATTACATCATATGACTCGCAGGCGGACATACCCCATTTATCCCGGATATCTACAGGTTCCGAAAATACGTAAGGAAATCAGGAAAGCTGCGAAATATTTCTATACAGAAAATACTACGTCCGCCAGCTCCCCATCAATTTTGTGAGAGGCCTTTGTAATGTAAATGTAATGTAAAACGTATTTATTCAGCGCACGGACACCAGGCGGTTTCATGGCGCTAGAGACAACAGGGAGAAAATGGATGCAGAGTTACGCATAGGCCTGCCGAAAGAGATGGGTTTTAAGTAAGCACCTAAAAAGAGCGTAACTAGGAGAAAATCTAAGTTCGCTCGGAAGTGAATTCCATAATCTGGGGGCCAAAAACGCAAAGCGGAGACCGCCATGTTTTTTCCGTTTGACTGCTGGAATAGTGAGCAGGTTATGATGGGAAGAGCGCAGCTCACGGGAAGGAGTATACCGGCAGATTCTGGGGGCTACAAAAGCTGGGCCTTGATCATATAGCGCCTTAAAAGTAATACAGCCAAGTTTGAAGATGCACCGCTTTGCAACCGGCAGCCAATGAAGGTTCTTCAGTAGCGGGGAGACATGTTGATATTTAGGCTGACGGAAGATTAGCCTGGCTGCCTGATTTTGCACAAGTTGCAAGCGGCGCAACTGGTAAGCAGGAATGCCAGCATAAAGAGCATTGGCGTAATCAATGCGAGATGTAATCAGGGCCATAATGACCAATGTAAAAGCCTCCGTGGACAGAAACCTACAGATTTTACTAATCCTGCGAAGATGGAAAAAGCAGACAGAGGTGGCAGCACTAATCTGTGGTTTCATTGAGAGGTCTTTGCAGATGATAACGCCAAGACTCTTCACGCAGTCAGCAGGAAGGGGGGGTACCCAAAGAGAGTGGCCAGAAACTAGCATTCCAGGGGTTGACAGGTCCCCTGGTTAATACAAGTTCCGTTTTATCGGGATTTAACTTCAGCTGGCTATGATACATCCACTCGCTGATGGAAAGCATGGTAGATTGAAAATTAGCGCGGGATGTAGTGGTGGAATCAAGGTTAAAAACCAGCTGGAGGTCATCCGCATAGTTAAAGATGGTAACTGGGTTATTACGAAGGGAAACAATCAAAGGCTGAATATAGAGATTAAACAAGAGGGGCGATAAGGCAGAGCCCTGAGGGACTCCACAGGTCAGACTGGAGTATGGTGCCACAAAGGTGGACAGGTGGACCGCCTGGGTGCGCTGATGTAAAAACGATCTGATCCACTCGAGGGCACGACCCTGGACACCGGCATTGTTGACACGGTCGATCAGCAGATCGTGGTCGACCGTGTCAAAGGCCGCGGACAGATCTAATAGCACGAGTGCCTGAGAAGTGTTATTATCAGCACCCTTCCTGAGCTCATCCATCACCGCCAAAATGACTGATTCGGTAGATTGAGCTGGCCTAAAGCCCGCCTGCTGAGAGTCAAGAAACTGAGAGTTCTCGATAAATGAACTGAGACAGTTAGTGACATGAGTCTCTAAGATCTTGCCTAGGTAGGGAAGCAGGGAAATGGGGCGAAAGTTGGCCAAAACCAGAGGATCAGCGTTAGGCTTTTTCAGGATCGGGACCACTGCCGCATGTTTAAAGGAGTCGGGAACAATTCCCAATGCTAGAGATTCGTTAAGAAGTGAGAGTGGAAAGTCAGGGCAAGCAAGGAAGGCTTCTTTAAGAATCTGCGGGGGACAGCAGTCATTTGGCGAGCCCGAGCTCACTTTATTTAGTAGAGCAACAAAATCAGTCTTGGTGATAGGGGGAAAGACATCCAGTAAAGATGAATTTCGAGAAGGTAGGGCCAGAGCAGAGGGAGAGGAAGGGGTAGGGATATTATTTTTTTATAGTGATACTTTTATCACTAAAATAGGAATTGAGTGAATCACAGAGTAATTGCGAGGGGACAGCTTGAAGAGTCACCCTGTCAGGTTGTGTGAGCTCATTTACAATGGAAAAAATATATTTTACCTTAGATGCAGAATTTAAGATTTTTTGGGAGAAGTATACCTTTTTTGCCTGGAGAATGGAGTTTTTATATAATTTTAACAAAACAACATATGCAGATTTTTCGTCGGGTGAATTAAAACGGTCATTATGGGGTAGGCCATAGTCTCCATCACGGTTATAAGCGAGACAAACAGGAAGAGTTACTAGACTTAGAGCTGGAACTGCACTCGGCCGAGAGATCGCACTCACAGATCCCTCCCCATCCTCAGCACATGCGCTGCACCTTAAACAACAACAGTATAGAGACCACCTGCGAAAAAAGACCGTGTCCAACCTCACTGCCACTAGACATTGAATATACGACGTTGGCGACAAGGCTGGAAAGCTCTTGGCGTGGCTAGATAGGCGGGAGCAAGGTGTTAGAGGCATAGCACAATTACGGACGAATGAGGGACGACTGACATCAGACCCACGGGGGATAGTAGACACTCTGGCGCACCACTTCCGCAACGATTACACGTCAACGTCGCTCGTGTCAGAAGAGGAAGCGGCGGCCTCCATAAGTGATATCGTAATGCCCAGACTCACTCAAGAAGCCTCCATGGAGTTGGAGGCAGACCTTGGAGAGGAAGAGTTGCACACCGCAATAAGTTCATTGCAGTCGTGGAAGGGACTAGGGCCCAATGGGGTCCCAATAGAATTATATAAACAGTTGTCGTCCATTGTCACCCCCCATTTATTGAATATGTACAACGACAGCCTAGAAAAAGGTGCACTGCCACAGGATCAGCAGCTAGCCACTATAGTGGCTATCCCGAAACCCGGGAAGCCCCTGACCAAATGCACCTCATATCGTCCCATCTCCCTGATAAATGCAGAGGCCAAACTTCTGGCTAAAACTTTGGCCAACAGACTTATAGCACACCTCCCGTACCTAATTCACTCTGATCAATCAGGCTTCATGCCTAACAGGAACACCTTGCTAAATTTCCGGCACCTCCACGGGGTGATGGCCAAAGCATAGGCCCTGACAGAACCGACGTTGGTACTGTCCTTAGATGTAAGAATGGCTTTTGATATGGTGGAGTGGAGTTTTCTCTTTGCAGTCCTTAGCCACCTAGGGTTCTGCCCCAAATTCTGCCTCCTATATCATAACCCGCGATTGCATGTGACGGCCAACTGGCACATATCAGATAACATACCTCTGTCAAGAGGGACACGCCAAGGGTGCCCCCTGTCATCACTCCTCTTCGCGCTGGTACTGGAGCCCCTGGCTACGTGGATCAGAGGTGACCCCTTCCTGAAAGTTATCCGGTGGATGGAAGACTGGGAGGACCGTCTGTCTCTCTATCCAGATGACATCCTGGTATATTTGATAGACCCTGAACACTCTCTACAAGTGCTCCTTGAGATATGCGATAATTATGGGAAGGTTTCGGGCTACACTATCAATTGGGCCAAGTCTGTTCTGTACATGCTGCGGGGACCCCTGCCACGTCTCCGTGAAGACTGTCCACTTCTGGTTTCCCATAGTTCCTTCAAGTATCTAGGTATCCATATCACAGCAGGACCTGCAGATTTCTTCACCAAAAATGTGACGCCCCCATTGGAGCGTTTGCGAAGAGATGTGGCACACTGGGAGCTGCTCCCGCTAACGCTGTTGGGAAAAGCAGCATTGTTTAAAATGATGGCCTTACCCCATTTTTTGTACGCCCTGGAAAACACACCGTACCCAGTGCCTTTAAAATATTTTAAGCAAATAGCAACACAGGTGTCCACGCTACTGTGGGGCAATAAACCGGCTCGTATAGCGCAGGCTAAACTGAATCGTAGTTGGTATGACGGAGGATTAGCGCTCCCTAATGTCCAATTGTATTATTGGGCAGCTCACCTTAAAATTGTTAATCAATGGATACACGCCCCGCAGGATGACCCAGCCTACAGGGCGGACAAGGCCCAGCTGGGCACGGGAGCTATGCTTTCGGTGCTCTACAACAAAGACCAGGTTCCGAAGTTATTAGGACCGACAAAATACACGGCTACACTATGGCATACAGCGCAGGCGCGACTTGAGTGGAGAGGGACCCTAACCCGACTCACCCCACTATGGGATACCAAAAAACAGGGACGCTTGCGTAACAGCAAGGGATTCGACCAATGGGACAACATAGGTATCTCCACGATAGGTGACCTATGGGATAAGGGAAATTTTATTCCGTTTGCCCAGCTCTGACAACAATATGACCTTGCCCCCTCTGAAGTCTTCCGATACACACAGGTCAGACACGCAGCGTACGGAGGTCCCTGAGGCTTCCCCACTGGAATATAGGCTGCTAACAGACTATCTACAGAAACGCGCCACGTCATTTACTTACCGTAAATTAATCAATAACCTACCGGACCCTACAACACCATTGAGAAAAAAATAGGTGGACGACATAGGGGACATAGATGAATCGGAATGGCAGGAAGCACTGGCCTCTCCCAAAGAGGTAGGGATACCAGCACGGTCACGGCTAGTTCAATTAAAAATCCTGCACCGCACATACCACACTCGGAGCATCCTGCATAAAATGAGCAGAATACAACATCCATACTGCCTTAGGGGATGTGGGGAGGAGAGATCCTTCTATCATACACTGTGGGACTGCCCCCAGATAGCTGATTTCTGGAGGAGGGTACTGAGAACACTGTCACAAGTCACGGGTGTATCACTGGTTCCAGAGCCCTGAAAGTGCCTGCTAAACATATGGGAACCCAATGACCTCACACGCCTGATGCAAACGTGGGTTACGCTGGGATTCATGGTGGCAAAGCGCAATATAGCACAGAAATGGGGAGCCGAGGACTTGCCTACACTAACGACCTGGTGTAAAGATATAGATTTAGCCATGATACCCGAAAGGACAGTCTCCATTAATCGGGGCTGTCCTCAAAAATGGACCAAAATATGAGCAGCATGGAACACTTATCGGGTGAGCATACGTGAGCCTATGCCTGAATATGACGAAGAAAGTTCTGACGAAGATCTATGAGAAATGTGGGGGAGAGGTGTTAAATCCAATGTCTACAGTCTTATCTGCAGCCGACCGGGCTACTGTGCGATTTATTGCTGATTTTTCAAAGCGAATGTATATGATGATTGTCATAGCTGATATTTTCTGTTTTGATTTACTTGCCACTGTTCTGAATTCAAATAATAAAAACAGATTTTTTTAAAAAGAAAGAAGCAATGCCCTATGGCACACCGCATGATGCCATTTGCACTTATTTTACAGCACGAGAAAAGCTGCTAGCACTAAAAATCAGAGTGAGCAGCTCGGTGTACGGAACTTCTGCTGCTTGCAGAACTCCGTGGAATCTCGCAGAGTTTTTAGGTGAATACACGGAATTCCGCACACTGCAAATTAGAAATACTGCACACAGACATACATACATACATGCATACATACCTACATACCCTGTATGTACAGGCAGCCTTTCCAAAACTCAGATTCAATTTCGGCTTTCATTTCTTGACTGCGGCAACTGCAGGTCAAACAACTTAATCAAATTAACAAACAAAAAAACAAAGGGGCATATTAGCAGGAACCTCGTTAAAATGATCACTGTTTTAGCGGCAGGAAACTGCCACTAAAACGGCCGTAAGGGGCTTGCTAATATGCGTTATAGAATTCCAATAGAAGCCCAGGTTAGATGTCCTGCACTTCTATTGGACTTCTATAACGCATATTAGCAAGCCCATTATCGCCGTTTTAGCGGCAGTTTCCTGGCGCTAAAACGGCGATAATTTTAACGATGTTCTTGCTAATATGCCCCAAAAAGACTTCCTGCAAAGGTTGACTGAACGAAATATCCTTTAATAAATGTCAAAACGATTGAGAACGACTGACAAACAAGATTTAGCAGGGACAGGCCAACAGCATCGAGCTCCACAAAGGAGGCTCACAAACAGCTGGATTTTTTTTAAGTAGTCAATTTAAAAATAGAAATGAGAACACACAATGCATGACAGTGTCATTTTTAATACTCCAGTGCAATAGCAAACAAAGTATATTTTTAAACATTCTGACATCTTTTTGGGGTCCTACGTCAAACCTGCCTCGCCTTTTTAATATTAAACATAATATTTCACATCATGCTGTGCCTTTTCGGACTTGGATGGCAGAAGAGGGAGGAAAGCATTTTCATGGAACGCTGAGAAGTTACGAATTCTCAGTGCAGACGATGAGAAATATTCGTGATTCAAATTTAAAGAGGGACTGCAGATTTCCAAAGACAGAGAGTGGCAGTTTGTTAGGGCTGCAGTATGTGCCAGTGGAATATCAATTATCGTTTGACAAATGCGAAGGTTTTAATATTTCTTCACCGGTTCTAAGTTTGTAACTAGAATTACTGCAAAATCAGCCACCTGAGTGTTGCAGCATGACATTTTACAGCACTGTGTTGTGCAAACCGAAACCTTTTTGCAGAGGCATATTTACAAAGAGGCGAGTGCCAATGATAGATACCCCGACTGTGCCCATACTAAAAATGGCACGTTTATCACACTGCAGCACAAGTGTGAGAGAGCAGAGTTTCAAGCTGACTTCGTACTACGGGCCATATGTATCAAGCTAATTAGCATTCGCAAAGGCCGAAATTCTGCGAATTTCGGTCTTTGCGAATGCTAATTAGATAAATGGTATGTATCAAACATGTTTGATGCAAAATAAGGAATTGCAAAATTTGCTATTCCTTATTTTGCGATTGCACTTAAGGAATCGCAAATGTTGCGATTCCTTAAATGCAATGTATCAAACAAAAAATATTCAAAAATTGCCATTAAGGATTCACAAATTACCACCAACTTCTAGTTGGTGGTAAGTTCCGAATTCTTTTCAAAAAGCTTTTTTACAAAAAAACAAAGGTGCCATATGACGCCCATACATGCCCTTAGGGCATGTATGTGCGCCATATGCCCCCAAATGTCTTTTTCAGGGGTGCAGCAGGGTGTTCCTGAGACACCCCTGCACCCTTGAAAAAATTCCTAATTTGCGATTAGCAAATTGCTAATTGCAAATTGCACTTTCATTCCTATGGGCCTCCTGGCCCATGGAAATGAATGGGTAATTTGCGAATAGCAATTTGCTAATCGCAAATTAGGAATGCTAAGGAATCGCTATTGAAAAGCGATTTTTTTCATACATACCATTTTGCATTTCCTAAATAGCGATTCCTTAAAATTCGCTATTTAGGAAATGCAAAATAGTTTAATGATACATATGGCCCTAAGCACCCACTTCAGTGCAAACTGGAAATGGTTCCTGGGAATTGCCAGTAACATTCACAAAATGTGTGAACTCATGGTGGTATCTTTTGTGCTGGTCCCCTTACTTTTGTACTGCAGAAGCAAAAACAATACGTTCCTGCCCATTGGACTGCACTTTCCTTGCCTTCTTTTTGAAATAGGAAATCAATCATTCGCCCCCTGCATGATCTCTGCTGAGACTTTATCTTGTTAGCCGGCCCTGACACTTAAGACCATTTTTGTGAGTTTTGTAGTGCAGGGCAGTGCAGCAAGTCACTTGCTACACTGCCCTGGGTCACATGGAAAAAGGAGGAATGTGCAGTATTTATCTAAAATGCCACATTCCTGTCCTTTCCCCCTGCACTGGCGCCCTTTTGTACCGCGAGCACCAAAGCAGGCACCCTTGCACCATGGTGCAAGGGTGCCTCTACTGTAGGTTGTAGTACAAAATGCAGCACACGTAGAAAGAGGAAATAAACATATTTCTCCTTGTTGCCCCTCGTCTGGGGAGGCATACTTTTTTGGCACATCCTCAGGTTTACAAGTTCTTGTAAATCCGGGATGTGTCAAAATCCATGGTTGTTGCATTGGGACACCCATGGAAACGCCTCCCTGGCACAGAGTAATGCAATGCAGCAATTTGCCCTGTGTAACATTACTCGAGATTTATTAAGTTAAGCAGTGACACACAACGTGGCCTTGAATGACTTCATAAATCTAATTTTTCCTTCATGTCACTCTTGCACCATGTTGGAGCAACGCAAAGTGTCACGTAAATATGTCCCTCAATTTCTTGGTTCCCACTGCCTAACTCATCCCTCTGTCTTCACAATCCTACGTTTCCTCTCCTAGACACAGAATTCACTGGTATGTCCTGCACCCTTGATGTCTTTCTAACCTTTCTTGGTGTCATGAGAGATGCGTCCCTTTCTTTTATCCATCAAATTAATTTAATTCGATAACATGTTGCTACTATTTGAAAATGATACACAAGGTTTTACCTCTGCTAGAGGTTAGTGTTTGGAAGATGGTTGTCTGTGTCATAATTTTGTCAGGCATTGACTATTGTAATGCGCGTTATCACCCCCCCCTTTCACTCCTTAAGATCTTTAGGAGCAAAGTTAATGGCAATATGGCAATTTCGCTAACTTTGGGGCATATTATCATGAACAGCATTAAAAATTATCGCCGGTTTAGCGGCAGAAAACTGCTGCTAAAGCGGCGATAATGGGCTTGATAATATGCCCTTGAGAATTCCAATAGAAGTCCATGTTCTGGTGTGAACATGGGCTTCTATTGGAATTCTCCAGGGCATATTATCAAGCCCATTATCTCCGGTTTAGCGGCAGTTTTCTGCCGCTAAACCGGCAATAATTTTAACGCTGTCCTTGATAATATGCCCCCTCCCCCCCCGGTTCGTAAAGTGGGGAGGGAGAGCCTTTGCTCTACAAAGCCCCAATATCTGGAATTCATCTAAGGGCGGAAGAGATTTTTCAATATCTTTCTGGAAAAGTTATGGACCTGACTTTTCATTGAAGCATGATTGAGGCACGATTCTGTTTTCTAGCTGCGTTGCGGGTCCCCTGTGTTGTTAGCACCGTGATGCCCACTGGGAAGCAGTTGCTTTACAAAAACTCCACTTGCTTATTTCATTCAGTGCACCATGGTATGGCACTTCACTTTGGAGTTTTGCGATCACGGATTTGGTCACACCTGGTTGTCCTTTGGTGTTTTCCAGGTCATTCTGTATTCTGGAATAATGCTCTGTGCAATGCAGGCCCTTTTCTCTTCTTTGGTCCCTTCAGACCCCTGCCCCCTTGTTCACTTTTAGCAGTGTGCTTCATCTATTTTTGTGAGAGAATGGGGGTTTGGCATGGTTCCACCCTCCCACGTCTGCATCACAGTCTTCCTGAGGGGTGTTTGGGCCACACACACACATACACACACACACACAAACACACACACACATTCACATATTGTTTAGCACTGCGTCATCTTGACTTGCACAGCGGCTCAAAGTCTCTGTGGCACCCACACTCAACTGTGGGTCTGTGGTGTAGCCAGCAATTCATGATGAGATGAAAGAGTCGGGGGCCTGAGCACCAAGCAACAAAGCCTTGGGCCTCCAAGTGCTGAGGTGACTCGGATATACAGGAGCAGATCTCGGTTCTTTAATCCTAAGGAGGCTTGGCACCTAAATGGATAAAGTTAGGGGGTGCTACTGGGGAAAGGCCAGGAGTGATCATGCAGGGGCAATGTGGACAAGCAAAAGAAGGCTTGTGAATATGGAGGAATGAATTCTTCATACTCTGTACCACCCAGATCCAACCTTCTTCTCAATGGGGCCGATTCACAGACCTAATCTGAGACAAAATCCTAAACATACTACTTTTGGTATTCACAGAAGGCATTTAGTAGTAGTAAAGTTAGTATTTTGTCTTAAATTAGTATTTTGTCTTAAATTAGGATTCTGTTTTAAATTAGGATTTTGTCTTAAATTAGGATTTTGTCTTAAGTTATTATTTTGTCTTAAGTTAGGATTTTGTCTTAAGACCAAAACTTAAGACAACATCCTAACTTAACACAAAATACTAATTTAAGACAAAATCCTAATTTAAGACAAAATACTATTTTAAGACAAAATACCAATTTAAGACAAAATCCTTACTTAAAACAAAATCCTAACTTAAGACAAAAACCTAATTTAAGACAAAATACTAACTTCACTATTACTAAATGCCTTCTGTGAATACCAAAAGTAGTAAGTTTAGGATTTTTTCTCAGATTTGTTCTGTGAATCGGCCCCTGTGCCTCACCCTCTGAAGGTACTGTCAGTGGAGGAGAAGGCATAGAACTGGCTATGGGCTGAGCTGCCATCAGGTCTCAGTGCGCCACAATTTGGCAGCCAGGACTAAATGTGCCCAGTTTGGGAGACTCATCTGCAGCCTTTGGGGAATACTCTTGCATATGACAGGGCCTGCTGACATCAGTGCTGCCTCAAGGACAAAGGCATGCCATTTTGGACCAAAATGCGTGCTCACTTTCTATCACACAGGAAAGTTTGCCTGTTGCATTTTATTAGAACAGTCATGGCATGGGAATCCATTAGATGTTTACGAACTATTTACAAAGAGCTTTACTCACGTCTGCATATTTCTTCCCTGTATCTATTTACCAAAGGTGTCCTGGTCTAGGTGTGTTCCTAGCTCAGAGACAGTTGACCTCGAGAATCATATTTTTTCATATATTGGACATTTTGACTACCATCCAAGCAGAACAGTTAAACACAAAAATCTTCACAAAAAAATAAAATGTCTATCTATCTTTATAGAAAAGGCATTTATCAACAGATTGTGAGACAATACATTTATTTTTGACACGCTGTAATTGCTGTCAGTGTGCATGCCTAAAAGCACAAATTATCTTTTTGAAACCACAAAATTGGAAGCACATTATTGATTCAAAGAGCTTTTTTCAAAATGCACACGAACCTGCGTTGCTCTCCTACATAGCTTGCATATCAGGTTATTTTTAAAGCCTTGATTTGTTAAATTCGCCAAAGACTATTTATTAGCCCAGAGATATTTCATCAATATTTGAGGAACTGACATGCATCCAATGCATAGCAATCAAGACCTAATGAAGATTCAGGTATTAAATCAATTAAGAAGTTTCAAATGCTCCCTAATCGGCAAAGAACAGAATTGGCACCACAATATGTAGCGAGCACAGGAAAGCCTAATTTACTAAACATACCCTGCAGTCACATAATTGCATGTAATTTTACCAGCATAATTAACTAATTTAATTACCACTTCTCAAGTGCATCAATTATTGACGTTACGGAGTTTTCAGACAGCAGAATTACTGCGCGGTACATTTAGGGAATGCGAAACGCAGGTTTGCTTGGTGTGCCTGTTTTCCGGCTCGCAGCCAATGGGAACGTGCGCGTGGCAGGCACGTACGGTTCTGGGCCCGGCTGGACGTCTACGTCATAAATGCGGTAGTGAAGTGCTAATGGAGTGTTGGACTCTCGATGGTAAACAGCTAAGCTACAGCAAGAGATAAATGTAAAGAATGGAGGGCAACTTTTACAATCTGGAATTCAGGTTCCGAGAAAGTAAGCAGCAAATTTGTTGCATGAGGTCACAATATATGGTTATCTTACTAGGGATAATTGTAAGCAGTGCTTGAAATGGAAAAATAGAAGTGCAGGTACTCTGTAGAAGAGTAGCTGCTTGTTTCTGAGAACTCTACAAGCACAGGCAATGGCGGCTCCTCTACTAAGGCGGAGGAGCGTCAAATCACTGCTTTTAAGCAGTGCCCCTAGGCAGCTTTGGGGGCGGGATGGGGCGGGGCTCCTCTGCTGACAGAGAAGGGGGCCGGCCAAACCTTCATGCGCACTTCATATGTTATCCATGCAGGCTGCATTACAGCCTGCATGGTGAACATGCCCAGCCTTCCATTCTCTAGCTGAGCTCCAATCCACGGCACTCAGACCAATCACAATGCTGCAATGCAGTGTTGTGATTGGCGATCAGGAGGCTGGGATCCGGGTGCATCTTGCTTCCTGCTCAGGAAGCAGGGAAGAGTACTTGGAGGAGGCGACAGTGGGCGGCAGTGGCAGACAGGTAAGTGAAGCTTAATTTTTTTTATTTAATTGCCTCCCCCCTGCCCCTGTGAAGCTCTCCCCGCTTGCCTTCAAATACCAGCCACCACTGAGTACGGGCTTAGTTTCCTGAAGCAACAGAGTGCTGCAGAGGTGGAGGGGGTTAGAGGGATAGATACAGGAGGGGTTGAGGGGCCTTGGGTCAGGCCATACTCAACAGATGGAGTGACCACTGTAGATTAAGTAAGCAGCCCTAACAGAAATGAGTTACCACATATGATACTGTGTTTGAAAGTTGCATTTAAGTCCCCTTTGTAACCCAGTGTCTGTGTGTTCTATGTTGGTGAGTGCTGTCAGTTAAGCTATTCTGTGCCCCTTGTTTGATGCAGAATTGCAGTCCTATATCTAGGTTTGTTGACTTTCCTGCTTTTTGGTTTTAGAAATCTGTCACCGTATTACAGAGAAAGAAAGAAGGTAGAGCAAATGTAACAATACAGAGGAAGACAGTGCATTCACAAGTGGAATAGTTCAAGGGAGTCTCAGGGAGTGACTTTGGGTCCTTTTTGTAGATCGTAAGAAATCCCACAGCTACATGTTGAGGTGTTTATCAGCATCTTTAGCACCATGTGGTAATCCAATACCGCACATACATCACAATCACACCCATATATATATATATATATTTATGTAATCAATCCTTACATTCAGTAGTGGAGTGAATCATGCTTTTAGTGCAGTAAATAAAGAACAATTTTTAAATGAATTGATGTTAAAAACTGTACTTAGTTCACCATGCATCGTTTTAATCAAGAGAATTTTATAAATACCTTGTAGACATTCGGCTAGTAAGACATACAGTCTCTATTTTTTTTGGTATGCAAAAAGAAGGCAGGAATGTATTACCATCTCCAGTGGTAGCTCCTCTGCTAAGGTGGAGGAGCGCCGCACCCATTCCATTTTGAGCAGTGAAAAAAGGAAAAATAAAATGATAATAACACTAAGCTCTTATTATTTATTTTTACGATGTCAGGCAGGTTTAGGGGGTGGAACTTGGCTGCCAACACAGCCTGTAAGGGGAGGACTGGTGGGCACTCAAGTGCGCATGACAGTTTGGCCGGCCAGCTTGGGCAGGCCAAACCGCCATGCACACTTTGCATATTCCCCACCAGGCTATAATACACAGCCTGGTGAGGAACATGCAAAGGCTCCCACTGCCTGTCTGAGCCTTGAACCACTGTGCTGAGTCCAGTAACAAAGCTGCATTGCGGCGTTGTGATTGGCTTACGGGAGTTTGGGTGTGCCTCCTGCTTCAAGCAGGAACATAGGAAGTCAATGTGAGGCGGCGGTCCACCAGCAAGGTCACTTATTATTTCTCTTTCTACCCCCCGCCTCACCCGTGTTACTCAGTGGCAGCCGCCACTGACCATCTCAAGCCAATAGAATAGCGAGGATTCTTGGACCAGATATGATGTTGGAGTGAAAAACTTGTGGTGGTGTATGCACACCTACATTTGAATGTTTTAATGTTACAATGTAGGAGAGGTTCGTTTAGAGGCGGATAAATAGTGTAGCAATAAACCAAGCATGTTTCCTGTGTCTCAAAGATTAAAACTGTTTTTCATCACCTACCATTTGCTGCCATGAGCATTTAAAGTGAGGATATCAAGCACTCTCCAAAACCTCCAGTTATGGCCTTACTAAGAGGTCACTATACAGTGGCATAACGACATTTGAAGAGGCTCCCCTGCAAGGTGCCAGGAGGTCCCCCCTCTGGATCTTATCAGGAGCTCTCAGACAGGAGTACTATGCTGAGGGGGCCCCCAGCACCGCGGTGGCTGCGGGTGCCTGTGTTATGCCGCTGTAACTATATGCTGTGGTGTTGTTTCCTAACTCACGGGTTGATCAATTCCATGGGTCCCATTTGCTTTCGGAGCACAGAATTAAAAAGGATTCACGGTTGAACCATGTGAGCCCCCTGCATAATATGGAACTATAGTTAGATTCGTGAAATGTGGGCCCACTTTACCAACTAATTCGTCATTCTCCCCACAATTTCACCCAGAGATGTCAGCTGCTTTCAGGAATCGAAATCTCTGGGGGGAAATATGAGAGTTCCCAGGTAACATAGCAGATCGCATAAGGAACCTCATAAGGAATTATGGGCTTCTCATACTGAGGACCATAGTATGTCCAGCCAGGTGAAGAATACAAGACAGGATTTCAGTGAATAGTAGTGTGAACTTGATCTGTGGACCAGAGGAAATGTTGCAGTATTGCAGCAGCTGGAACAATGAAAGGTACACCACAGTGCTGAGACCATAGATTGGTAGAAATTGAGGAAATGTTGCAGTATTGCAGCAGCTTCAACAATGGAAGGTACACGACAGTGCTGAGACCATAGATTGGTAGAAATTGATTAATACAGGCTTTTAACATTTCTGTAGGGGTTTCAAGATGTACCTTGAACATGTCCGTAAGAAGGTGAACCAGCATGAGTTGAGAATGAGCAGTGAAGCTCAAATTCAATGGATGATCTTGAGACTGAAGGTTGGTCCTTGTCCTATAAACTGAAGAACTGTGATTTGGGAGGAACATGTGGAAGGGTCGCAGAACGTTTTCAAAGTGACAAATGAACCACAGTTGGAGAAAAAGATCGGTGCTGGTCTGAAAGATTATTTACTAATCCTAGGAGCTTGTGGTCAAAAGTCCTCTTTAGGTGTCATGCATTGCCAAACCTACATGAAATTATGTTTACTTTGGGGGAGAGCATCTAAATTCAGCTTTTTGGACCCTACCAGTGTGCACAGTTGAATGGAATTGCATGATGAATCAAAACATCTTACTGCATTTATACACTTAACGGTGTGTACTAACTCACGAGTTTGTCACAGACTTGGTATTGTGAGCATGATATTGGCAAAACCAGTCCCTACCTCTCTACTAGAGGTTTATTTACCGCCCTTTCTGAGATCAAGGACGGCAGCAAAGACCGAGGCTTAGAGGAATAAGGGGTGAGGGAATTGAGAGAGAAACACTCCTGCAGTTTGGGAGTTGGAAATCAGAACTGGATATATGGCCGGACTGGCCGTAGCGAGCACCAGGCGTTTCCCCAGTGAGTTGCCATGATTTGGACCGGTTTTGGACCCCTGGGGGGCGTTTTTGTTACTGGGGCCGGTTTCACTGCAACATCGGCCTCGCCCCCCTGTAACAAAAGCAGCAGCGGTGCAACAGGAGTGGTGCTTTCCACTAGCCCCCCCCCACCCACGGCAAACGACCAGAGTCGGTTTCAGTTCCCAGTCCCGCCGTGACTGGAATGCTAGGCACAGCATCTCGAGTCAGATTTATCAATGTTAGATTGTCATCCACGGGGTAGAGAATACAACTTGCTAGGAGGTCTAAACATAGAAGGTTAGTACGAGATACCAAAAACACAGATTGGGACTTACCCGGTCCAAACAGATTGCAAGCGGTAACTAACTCCCGATTTACCGTGAAACCAACCCAGGGTTTTCCTGCCTCATTGGTAATTTTCCTGAGACAGGAATACCCAGAACTGAACAAAAATCCTTTCAACTACATATCTGGGTTCAAGCTTGAAGGGGCACTGAATTGTCCCTGGATAGCATCAGAGATGAACGTCTACGCTATGTCTCTCTCTTTAACCTTCATGTAGTCTTCCATACCATGGAAATTGATATACTCGTATGGAAGCCCAATGAAGCGCCCAGACTAGAGTGTCTAGGTCTGATCTAGAGAGGATCTGTCCCTTTCTAACCACAGTGAAGACAATTGATTATACAATGGATCACACTGAGATGGAAAGGAATTGTTCATATCTTGCCTGTCCTTTAACGTTTGTATGCATCCTATTTCACAGCCCCCAGATCAATAACAGGTAGACATAAAAATGTTAACAGCTAACACTCAAATCCATTTCCTTATCGAAAACGGACCAGCAATCCAGGCCGCCATCTGCGTATTCCTTGAAAATAAAAGACAGCTTAAATGGATGTGAAAATTATTTTGATTTTGGCGCAGGGTAAAAGAAGGTTCCAAACTGTTCTGTCTACCTAATTTAGGGGTAAAATTCCCCCATCCACCACACACAATGTGAATACATGTCAATGAAAGAGCTTGTGAATACTTGTTTATTTCCTTAACGAACACTGTGGTAAATGAATAAACTTGTAGCTGTCCTTCTGAGGAACACCCTTTCACTCCCCAATCCAAACACTAGGTTTTGCCGACGAGCGCACAGGTGATACACGACTAGTCTACAGCAACATCATGTACAGCAGAATCCATAAGAAACTTATTGATGGTCTTCAAAATGCTCACAAAGCAGATGGCCAGAATGGCATTAATGGCCAGATGGTTTGAAGTTGTGCAACAAAGTGTCACTATCTCCAAAAGCTCTAAGCTGATACCTCGGTTCCAAAATGCTAAATTTTAGTTCAAACGTCTGACTGGGACAAAAGGCCTGAAGTTTTGTGGGACTTCATACCACAATATGACCACTCAGAACCCTGAAAGAATCTACTTAATCACTTCTCTTGGCCTTCAAGTCGATGAAAAATTGCAGCGGGCTCCTGGGAGTTCAGAACTTTAAGACATTGGAAGTTTCAGTCTAGTTGATCTCTGGTGAACAATGTTTTTAGATATTGGGGCTTTAACCAACAGGACTCATTGCCAAAGCACGGTACCATGAACTGTGCTCTAAGTTTCTTCAAGAACCTAGGTAATCCAATAGCCAAACTCTCACCATAGCCCTCTGGCTGACCGACTTGCGGTAATGGCAGCATTCAACACCCTGGTCCACCAGCCGCTCACTGAACTGAAATGACAGAACAAATGGCTTTGAGGATGGGGAAGAGGCAGAGGAGTGATGCTGCGTCCACCACACTCAGCTGGCAAATGTCTCATTCCCACTCTATTCCCAGGACTGGTTAAATCCTGGGAGTTCTCCCCAACATTTTGAAGGTGGTTTCTACATGGCCAGCCGTATTGGCCATGTTATTTAACAGACAGGGAAGTGGCAGATGAAGGAACCCCTAAATCAAGAACATGTGCAGTACACTCCTCTGGATTAATTTAGCGATGTTGACATCTATAGATGGGCAAGTGGTATTCATGAGGCTTCCACAGAAGATGCAGGTATTCCTAGCAGAATACCTGCCATTCACACGTTTGCTGTTTGCTTGGAGCGAATATCATGGAGGTACAGTATTTGTGTGTGTGTGTAATAGTTAATCTCAGTGTTGGGTTGAAAATGCTGATTACATTGCAGCCCATTAGGAAATCGTGCAATTCCTTTAATAAATGTATAAATACTTTCTTTAGAAAGTTGCAACTTTACTACGTTTTTCCCTTTACCACATTTGCATGAAAAACTGACTTTTGCGACGATGTATGTTGTAAAAGATACACTACCAGTGAACCTGTGTGCATAAATTTGGCACCGTGCATAGAAAGATTCTGCAAAAAGTAAACTAGCAGAGAAAAAGTTTGCACACTTTTTCCATCTGGGCTAAATTTGATTAGGGGGAGGGAAAACCATCTCGCATTTAAGCTGAAAATGATCACGCAATGGACATAAATCTTTGTAAAGGTCAAGGCAACACTTCACCGGGACAAAAACACTTTGCCCTCACCGACTAGGGATAGTATCTATTTCGGACACAAGATCAAGTGACCTTTAAACACGTAGAAGCCTAAAGGCAGGAGATTCACTTTGTGTAGGGGAGTAGTTGATACCCTAATCTTATAAATTGATCTCGTTGAGAGGCAGACCATGAACAAGGATTCTAAATCTGGTTCTCAGTTCTGCTATGTGACAGCAGCAGAAAAACAAAGGGCCTCATTTATGAAAAGCGTTGCATTGCTGCGTGAAAATAGAAATGCAACACTTTTCAGTGCACCCTCCTTGCGACACATTGGCTGCGCCGTATTTACTGTACGACGCTCTATGTCACAAGGATTTACAGATACGTCAGTATCCCTGATGTGTCTGTAGGCGCAAAATTGACGCATTGCTGCAGTGTGTCTGAAAACAGATGCAACTTCAGCAAGGTGTCGTTTCACATGGGGCAAGCCCTATGTGAAAGGGCCTGCGTCAGCCTTACGCCTGTCGTGAGGCAGGCATAAGGATTTGACAAAGTGGCGTCCTAGAAGTGGTGTAGTGAAATCTGACAGATTTCACTGCGACACTTTGACGACCCTTTTTTGCGGGGGAAGGCACACCCTGCATACATTATACCTGACGCTGATACCATGTAGCTCAGGGGTTTACAAAGTGATGCATCTTCTTAGATGCATCACTTTGTAAATATGTTGCAGAGTGGTGCTTATTTTACGCCACTGGTACATCATAAAAAGTGACGCACCTGCGGCACATGAAGCTCATAAGTAAGCCCCAAATTTTGTTTCTACTTTTGTGACTTTTAAGGAGGACGTGCTTGCTTCAATCTATTCTACCACCATGCCCACATCTCCAGAAATGTGAGGAACATAGCTGAATGGTGGCTGGCGATCTTGTACGCTTTCATCCTCGTCTCTCAGGTTTCCACAAATCCGAGGGAAACAGGAAGATGGAAGTTACACTCTGCCTTTGCCATCCACCAGATTCCCTTTAATATGAGTCTTGCACTGCTCCTGGAGAGCCTGTCAGCAAGACCTCTGACCATGTGTCTAGGGCCAGCTCTCTCCCCAGCAGCTGCAAGGTGCCTTAGTCCACCACTGACCTCCTCTGGTAGGTGTTTAAGGCCGCTCCACTCTGTGCCCAGCTCCGCCTGTCCTTCCCGTTCCCCAATTGCGCCTCTTCTCTGCGTCTCTCTCCTGTCTCTGTACCTCACCCGTTTTTATTTTTGTCTCCTGCTTTTTTCATCTATCTGTTTTATGTTGTTGTACCCTGTGACTGTACCTCACCTGTTTTTTTATTTCTGTTTTCTACTAATCTTGCCCTATCTGTTTTTACTGTACTTGTGCCCTGCTCTGTTTTGTGTCCCGTTTTCCCGCTGCTACTGCCCCAGTGGCCCCTGGCGGTCCCCGCTCCCGCCTCTCAGCTGCACGTCCCTCCCCTTCCCTATTTAATGGTGGCCGCAGCGGGGGAGCACCAGCAAGACCTCTGACCTTGTGTCTAGGGCCTGCTCTCTCCCCAACAGCTCTGCAGTTCCTTGCTCCGCTGCTGCCCTCCTCTGGTAGGTATTCGAGGCCGCTACACTCTGTGCCCGGCTCCGCCTGTCATTGCCTTTCCCTGATTGTGCCTCTTCTCTGCCTCTATCTTCTGTGACTGTACCTTGCCCATTTTTATTTCTGTCTCCTGCTTATTTCGCCTATCTGTTTTTGTGGTTGTGCCCCCTGTGACTGTACCTCACCTGTTTTTTAATTATTGTTTTCTGATAATCTCGCCCTATCTGTTTTTACTGTACTTGTGCCCTGCTCTGTTTTGTGTCCTGTTTTCCCGCCGCTACTGCCCCTGCGGCCCCTCCCCCCTGACGGTCCCCAGTCCCACCTCCCAGCTGCACGTCCCTTTCCCCTTCTCCATTTAATGGTGGTAGCGCCACTAGTGAGCCAAAGGCAAGCCCGTCTACACCTGTCCACGACCCGACCACGACCAGTACCAGGGACCCTGGATCTCCAACCATCCACCACTACGACGCCTCCACCCTCTTCACACTCAACCCCGGTCGGAACAAAAATTGCCAGCAGGCCATGCCAAACATGACCCATGGCCAGTTCTCCTGCCACAACTGCTGCCACTCCTTCACCACCGGCCAGATCGCCAATCATCAGTGCACTGACACACCGTGGAAATATGAAACCTCCTGGACACTCTAGCCCAACATCGCCTTCTTCATGGAAACCTGGAGCAACGCTTCCTCGGCCCCTGACATCACCACCCCCATATCCCTGATGGGTACAAGACCCAGAGGAAAGATGGCCTCAACCACCCGGGAGGAGGCATCGCCATCGTGCACAAAAATGCACTCTGCCTCATCACCTCTAGCGACAACTCCCCACCGCAGAACACCTGTACTTCCAGGTCCAGACTAGCCCCAACTCCACACTATGCCGCACCCTCGCCTACATATCCCCCCGGGCCCCTGAGGAGCCTTCGCTGACACCATCACTGACCTCATCGCACCCCACCCCATCGCCACCACGGACTACGTACTCATCAGAGACATGAACTTCAACCTCGACAACCCCAGCGACCCCAACTCCACCACCCTCCATGATAACCTCACCAATATTGGACTGAAACAACTCGTCACCACACCGACCCACAAGGCAGGACACACTCTCGACCCCATCTTCACTGGAAGTAGCAGCATTCATTTCAGCCACTCCACACAATCCCCTTGGACCGACCACCACTGCGGACACTTCCTCGTCAAGAAACCTAAGCCACCCAAACCTGCTCCACGCCCTATGCGAAGAAACTGGAGCAGAGTCACAGAGGAACAACTCCACCCTCAAGGGCAACAATACCACTGCTGCAAACGACGCCAACCTTGAGGCCATGGAATTCCCCACAAACTCCCCCCACTTTCAACTCCGACAACCAACGCCCCAGGAAAGCTGCTTGGTTCACCACCAATCTCCAAGAGGTCAGACGCACCTGCAGACGCCTAGAGAAGAACTGGGGAAACAGCAAGCCACCGAAAAACTACACCACCTACAAGGACGCTATGACAGAATAC
This sequence comes from Lissotriton helveticus, assembly GCF_964261635.1. Lineage (NCBI taxonomy): Eukaryota > Metazoa > Chordata > Amphibia > Caudata > Salamandridae > Lissotriton > Lissotriton helveticus. Next base: position 1,396,129,809 of record NC_136063.1, on the reverse strand, counting down.
CATCAACACATCAGAACCACCAAAAGAACTTTCATCCACAACAGAATCCTCACCAACTCCAGCAACCCCAAGAAACTCTTCAGCATCATCCAGGAATTCACCAAAACCCGCAGCGAAGCCACAGACATCACCCCCTCCCAGGACCTCTGCGATAGACTTGGATCCTACGTCCACCTGAAGATAAATAATCTCTATGACAATTTCAATGACCTCACGCCCGTACCCACAGTCAGCTCACCCTCCAGAAACTCCACCCAACCCACCATCTTTGCCTGGACATCGATCACGACCGAAAAGACTATCACAACCATGAAAGGCATCCACTCCAGGGTCCCCACGGACCACTTCCACCTCACATTTACCACAAAGCTGCCACTGTAATCACACCCATATTACAACTCACCATCAACACCACCTTCAAGCCAGGCTCCTTCCCCGATGCCTGGAAACATGCAGAACTCAGGCCCCTGCTCAAGAAGCCCGCAGCGGACCCTACGGACCTCAAAAACTATGGACCATCTCGCTCTTCTGGTTCACGGCAAAAGTCACTGAGAAGAACATCAACGCAGAAATGACAAAGTTCATAGAAGACAACGCCATCCTCGACCCCTCACAATCGGGCTTCCAAAGCAACCACAGCACCGAGACCGCCCTACTCGCAGCCACGATGACATTTGCATCCTCCTCCATCAAGGACACAACACAGCCCTAATTCTACTTGACCTGTCAGCAGTTTTTGACACCGTCTCCCACTTCACACTCACAGCCAGATTACAAGACGCCGGCATACATGGCACAGCCCTCGACTGGATCCGATCATTCCTCGCCGGCAGAAGCCAAAGGATCAGACTGCCACCCTTCCTCTCCGAGCCCACGGATATCAACTGCGGAGTCCCACAGGGTTCCCCACCACCACCAGACTCAACTTCTAGGAAGGAATGCAAGACGTCGCAGCCTGGATGAGCAACAGATGCCTGAAACTCAACTCAGAGAAGACAGAAGTCCTCATCCTCGGAACCACCCCCTCTGCATGGAACAACACCTGGTGGACCACCGCCCTCGGTACCCCCACGGACCATGTCCGAAACCTGGGCATCATCCTCAACTCCTTCCTCTCCACGAACAGACAAATCAACGCCATCACCTCCACCTGCTTCAGCACCCTTTACATTCTCCCCAAGACCTTCAAATAGACCCCCCTCTCGAGGCAAGGAAGACAGTCACCCACGCTATAATTCACTAGCAGGCTGGATTACGGAAACGCCCTCTAAGCCAGCATCTACAAGTCCTTACTCCGCAAGCTCCAGACGATAAAGAGCACCGCCACAAGACTCGTCCTCTGTATCCCTCAACACCTGCGCAGGCTCCACTGGCTCCCCGTCAAGAAAAGAGTCACCTTCAAGATACTCGCCTACAAATGCCTACACAACACTGGACCCCAATACCTCAACGACAGAATCACTCTCCATGTACCCAAAATATACCTCAGTTCTGCCAACCTCCTCCTCTCCGAAACACTGCACATTCGCAGAGCCAGAACAGGAGGAAGATCATTCTTCTACATCGTGGCCAAAACCTTGAATAAGATCCCCACCGACATCAGACACGCCCCTTCCCTGAACACCTACAGGAAGGCTCGGAAGACCTAGCTCTTTGACTGATACAGAACTGCTGACTCCCCCCCCCCCCCACCCCCAGCGCCTTGACACCCTCACAGGTGAGTAGTGTGCTTATAATTCTCCTGATTGATTGATTGATTCTCAGCATGGTGCAGGCTCTGTGCTCCATGGAGAGCAGAGAGAATGGCTTCAGACATGGAAGGAAAGCACATAGAATTATGGGGGTTGGTGGCAACACATGCTTTTTTTAAATATGGTGAAGGAAGGGAGGATAAATGCAGATGGTGGTAGGTGTGAGTGACAGAACCCTAAGTGGGTTTTTTAAATATATGGGAGAGAGAATGGGTGGGTAACATTAAGGGTGATGTGGGAATAGAGAAGGTGCTTGTTATGTTTTGTTTTAGAATTTCGGCTGCAGAGAGGAGGGATGGCCAAAGGAAGGCAAGTATTAGGACACCTGGTGTAATGGGGCAAGTGGATGATGCAGGTGAGATGGGCACATTTCTTGGTGAGAGTGAAACCAATTGAGAACAAGTATTTGCAGTGCAGTAGGTCTCACATTTGCCTGAGTTTGAGCTATTGGCATTGTAAATTACTTTTATTTATCTGTTTTGATAATTAACACATAAATAAAAGACATTGTCATTTACAATGCCAGTAGCTCAAACTCTTGTAAATGTGAGACCTATTTAATTTCAAAGAAGCGGCCTTCATTGTCCCAGGCTCCTTGGAAACTGAGAGCCCGCATGGCACGCTGAATGTTGCGGAAAAGCATATCCTGCCTGCAGTAGGAGAAACTCATTAAGTAAATAGTGCTTACAGACTGTTAACAACTTCTTGGATTTGCCATTAGATTATATCTATTCTACTGTGGCCTAACAAGTTGGACCAGTTTCCTTTAGAATTACGGACCTAAATATTGTATATCATTTTTGTCAGCCATCGCTTATCGACATCCTATCTGAGTTTTCTTTCTTCGCAATTGCTGTTTTGGGCTTTGTGTGCTTTATGCACATTCAAAGTAGATACATTATTCTTGAAGATACAGATAATTTATAGAAATCCAGTGGACGCTTTTATGTCTGATGTTTTGTCCTGATGATGACCCTTGAAATAGTAATGGGTCGAAACGCAGTCAACGCTAAGATGTGGGTCTAAATGATGAGGATACATTTTTTCTGTTTTGTGTTTCAGTTATGTCTTAAACCCTGCATTTTGTAGCTTCCCTCAGCCACGTTCCCTTACACGTCATTGTTTATACTTGTAACCCTGTTTGTGTAACTTTATGAGTGCCATTATTGTTGTATATATGAATTTTTTATATGCTTTTTTGAGAAATCATTTTTTCAAATCAAAAGAAATTATCTGCACATGGGCTTTGGGTGTGTTACCAGTTTGCTAGAACCCCTTTTTCTTGTCTCTTTGATATTTTCTCTTTTCTCTTTCTTGACCAAAGTTTTGCTACATTGTTAGTATTCTTTTTCCATTTTTTATGCTCTTTTTTATTTTAAGTGTTGTACTTGAATCACTGTTTAGATTGCAGTATTATTTAGTGCCTGGTTCTGGTTCTGGGGTTGCCCCTGTTGTTCATAACTACAGACTAAATATGACATACTGTGGAACAACAGAAGTAAAAGGGCCAGTCCTCATGGGAGGTTACAAATGAAGAGACAGTGGCAGCCACGGCCGGTGGTGGGAGTGCCGGCCGATCGGTGACGTGGGGAGAGGGAGGGGCAGGGTGGGGGGTAGTAATGTACGGATTACGTACTTTAACAGGTAAGTAAACATATACATTAATAAAACAAATTTCGTTGCCTGCATTGTAGCACCTACAGCGATGCAGTGCGTGCAACGAAATTTGTTTTATTTATTTATATGTTTACTTACCTGTTAAAGTCCGTAATCCATACATACTACCCCCCACCCTACCCCTCCCCCTCCCCACGTCACCGCCCGGCCGGTACTCACACCACCGGCCGCGGCTGCACAGTGGTACTAAGGAGGGACTAACAAGCCTATTAACGAATTAGAAGCCAGCATTTACGAAGGGCAATGACACAAGCCAATGACAAATATAGGTGAAGCTTCAAGTCCATATTCGAATACAGCATGCTTGGCAGAGCAGCCATGCGCTGCCCCGGCTCGACCTAAAAACGAATTAAACTCACGGAACTGTACAAGAGTGGAGAAGTGATACATGCTATAAGTAATTGCCAGTGGCTGAGATCAATTCAGGCATTCCACTTTTTTATTTTCCTCAAAGATGCCCTAAGTCCAATGGGTATGCCTAGACATGGGTCTTGTAGGTTATTGAGCCATAGGACTAAAGCTTCACCTTACTGAGTAAGCAACTGGTCTGGGGTTGCTTGTGTTTCTGTTTAGAGGGGGCATGACCTTGCAGTTCAGAGTGGACTGACTAAGGCTGATTTGCTGAGGCTGAGCTGGCTCGTTTTTCAGAGTGGGACTGTAAGAAGAAAAAAACAATGGAATGGAATGCAGCCACAGAAATGATAGCAGCTGAGATTAATTTAAGCATTCAAATCATAATTATTTGCTTTTTTTCCAAATAACAATTTCACATTTAACCAAATCCATCATGCAACCTGGAACGAAAGTGGAGTCAGCCTCTTTCTGAACAGTGTCTCACAACTCTACCTGCCCTAATTCCAAAGATCTCCCCACCGAAGTCAAACACATCATAACCACAGTCCTAGGACACACACACAATATGCACACTCTAAGGCTCTATTGTACTCCTGTGGCCAAAAGCTCCCTCTCTGATGATCCTAATGGCATTGTATACTTACTGGCTGCTACCCCTTTCTCATAATCTTTTTCCTAGTTCATGGTGACGTAAAATATAGAACTGACCGAAGAAAAATCATTTTAACAAATTACTCTCTGAATATTTCCTAAAAACCCAAAGAGTAGTCCCACCTACTCATTTAGAAAACATATAAAGTTCAGACCACACCATAACATGCCTCACTACCAGCATCACCAGTCAATTTATTTTTATTCAAAGGAAGCATTCACCCCATTCCATCCCTTTATCATTTCCTTAACACTTTGCATACTCATGGCGAGCGAAGCTCTTCATGAGGCACGGTGCTCCGGTGCTCATGACGAGCTCAGCTCGCCATGAGCCGTGGAACGCTCGCATGCGGGGATAATTCCCCTGCTGTGCTGAGCGTTCCACGGGAACCGGTGCACCTGTGACAAACTCAGCTCGTCATGAGCACAGGAGCGCCGTGCCTCATGACGAGCTGAGCTCGTCATGAGCATGCGGGCGCTGTGCGTGCCCCCCTCCCTCCCAGCACTGCGAGGGAATTAACCCTCGCAGCGAAGGGGTTAAATCCCCTAGGACCTGGCTGTGCATCTCACCTTACACACATACAATTCATTATCTCACACTCGCCACTCAGGTTTTGGATCTCAATAATTTTCTTTTAGCTTCTGCTCACCCTAAGGCAGGGATCATGCCCAATATTGATCATCTAAATTCACAAACAAGTTATTTTCTCTCCAAAAGGAGGGGATCCTGATCATAAGACCACCTTAAAGTATGTAATAAGCCCCCTTGCTCTCATATCTCCTCTTGATCCTGCTAAGTCTCCCTACTTACAGGATCTTACTACCCCCTTCGGCCCTAAACCCAAGGACCAACCAGTACCCTCAATTATACTCTAGGTCCAAAACAATGCTGCACTCCAATTCAAGGTATGTGCAAGTGACTTGCCTTGCAATCAGGTTTCACCCACTCCTCTATATGGAGATCATGCTTATGGCTATGCTTATTTACCCATGTTAAAAGTGAAAAAAATAATTACCATTCAATATTGAAGGCTCATCCCCTTCACTTTGTAATGGATGTTTCTTCCCTCTTGCATATAATACAAGCATTGACAAGGCAACCATTGTCAGACTAGACAAAAAGTAGGCTTGTGCAATAAAATAAAAGTGGCCATTAACGAACCAGATAGTTAAAAAAGTAGCCCACATTAGCTTATCAGGCAACTTTTGAGTATGTAAAGACATGCTATATGGATATTTTGCAAAGTATATGTTAGAAATGGCATCTCTAGTTGACAGAGGTATGCACCCTGTCCAAGTAAGGAGCCACAGTCATAGTCAGGGTAAGTGTAGTTCAAACTAAGTTTAACTGTACTCACCCTCTGATAGCTTGACTCAGAGCAGTCAGGCTAAACTAAAGAGGCAATGTGTAAAGTATTTGTGCACACACACACTCATAGTAACACAGTGAAAACACCACAAAAGTTCTCCACACCAGTTTAGGAAAATAACCAATATTTATCCGAGTAAAACAAGAACAAAATTACAAAAATCCAACATACACAAGCCAAGCTTTGAATCCTCCTAGATTAATTCAAAGTGCAGTGTTTAGAAGTCTATAGGTCCAACTGGGGCTATCTGGTCGCGCTTGACTTGGAAAAATCCCAAAGTTTAGTCCTTCCGTGATGGAGTGTGGTGCTGGTGCAAGAATCAGGTAGACTCCCTTACAGTACCTTGGATGCATCAAAAATCGGATGCAGTTGAAGAATTGGTTCCTTAATGTGATGCAGGTTCATTGAAGCTTTGCTGCTCCGGGACGATGTGTAGTGCTGAGCAAGTGATGCATCAGTTGCTGTGCAAGGCCTCTGTTCCTTATGGTGTCGATGATGCATTGAAGTCTAGAGCACTGAGCGTCGATTCTTCTGCATCAAGGTTGATCCGCTGGGGAAAGACGATGCGTCAATCGAGATTCACGCAGGGCCAGGGATGTGTCTGAGTCAAGACTGTGCACCACGGGTGTGGGTAGTGGTGGTTTGTTGAGACTAATGCTGCTTGGTTCTTTGTAGGCACTGCGGCAAAGTTGGGGCTTTATTGAAGTCGAGGGGGTTGCGTCGCACACTCAGCGAGCAGCGTCCACGGATTCAGTGCAGGCGGCAGTGATGCTTCAGTTTTGCAGAGATGCGCTGGTTCTGAATGGACACTTTGGACTCGATGCATTGGTTTCTTGTTTGCTGCACCAAAACCACCTCCACGTGCCCAGGAGAATTTTGGTACCACTTGGCCGGCCAGGACTCACAGCAGAGGAGCCCAGGTTCTGGTAGCAAGATGCAGGTGAAATCTTTGATGTCACTGAGACTTGAGCAACAGGAGGCAAGCTCAGTCAAGCCCTTGGAGAACCTTAGAAAGCAGGCTGTAGACAGCAAAGTCCAGTCCTCTCACTCCCAGGCAAGAAGCAGCAGCCCATTACAGTAAAGCAATCAGCTAAGTGGCAGTACCTCCTGGTAGCACAACAGCTCTTCTTTTTGGCAATAATGTCCTCAGTTCAGAAGTGTTCTGAGTATATGGTGTCAGAGTTCCAGTACTCATACCCATTTTGGGCTTTGAAGTAGGGAGACTTCAAAGAAAGGTCTTTATAGTGCACATGATTCTGCCCTTCGTGGCCCTGGTTCAAGACACACTACAGGGGGGTATGCAGCTCTTTGTGTGGGGAAAGGCGCAGTCCTATTCAGGTGCAAGAGTCAATTTTTCCCACCACTCTAGCTCAGGAAGACCCATCAGCCTGGTGATGGGCCGTCAGGATATGCAGGGCACACCTTAGCTCCCTTTGTGTGTGACTGTCTAGAGTGAATTCACAAAGCCCAACTATGTATTCTAGGGACAGGCAGAGGCACTGAATGGGTAAAGTAATACAATGCCAACTTTCCAAAAGTGGCATTTTCAGATCTGCTGTTTAAAAATCAACTTCACTAAAATATGTGTTTTTATATTGTGAGCCCAGAGATACCAAACCCCAATTTTCAATCTGTTCTCAATTGGAAGATACACTTGTAGAATGTTACAAGACAGCTCCATTGATAAGCCTATGGGAGAGAAATCCCTTGCTGTAGTGAAAAACGAATTTAGCAGGTTTTTACGTTTTTTACTACCAGGACATGTAAAACTCAACAGCAGAAGTCCTACCTTTTAAATACACTGCACCCTGCCCATGGGGCTACCTAGGCGCTACGTAAGGGGTACCTTACATATAATAAAAGGGAAAGTTTGGGCCTGGCCAGTAGGCGAACTTGCCAGGTCGACATGGCAGTTTAAAACTGCACACACAGGCCCTGCGGTTGCAGGCCTGCGAAAGGTTTGAAGGGCTCGTCAGAAGCGGTCGCTCCTCTTCACGCTGCCTCCCCGACCTTCTCTGTGGTATCGTGACCCGCATTCAGCTGCGCCTGATTTGTAGAATTATTTACATAGCGCTCCATTACCTTACTATTTGTGCAGATTGTCATAGCAGCGTAGCGCTAGTCCCAATTGCGCTAATTAGCATATTAGCATAGCGCTAGCCCTCCATAGCGTGCTGTAACACTCTGCTTTGTTTAAGGTGCCTGCATTTCACTTTTTGATTCATTGTGCCCAAGTATCTTAGCATTTTATACATACTTTGTGCCCCAACCCTGCATAGAAATTGGCCGACCGCCATCTTATTTACCTTGTTGTTGTTTAGTCTTCCCTCCCCGGATCTCCACCCCGCCTCCCGCCTCCCAGCTGCTCCGCCCTCCCACAGATCGTCAGGCTCGATCCCTCCACGAGACCTCTGTGACCGTCCTGACTCGTCAGAAGCGGTCGCTTCTCTTCACGCTGCCTCCCCGACCTTCTCTGTGGTATCGTGACCCGCATTCAGCTGCGCCTGATTTGTAGAATTATTTACATAGCGCTCCATTACCTTACTATTTGTGCAGATTGTCATAGCAGCGTAGCGCTAGTCCCAATTGCGCCAATTAGCATATTAGCAGAGCGCTAGCCCTCCATAGCGTGCTGTAATGCTCTGCTTTGTTTAAGGTGCCTGCATTTCACTTTTTGATTCATTGTGCCCAAGTATCTTAGCGTTTTATACATACTTTGTGCCCCAACCCTGCATAGAATTTGGCCGACCGCCATCTTGTTTACCTTCTTGTTGTTTAGTCTTCCCTCCCCGGATCTCCACCCCGCCTCCCGCCTCCCAGCTGCTCCACCCTCCCACAGATCGTCAGGCTCGATCCCTCCACGAGACCTCTGTGACCGTCCTGACTCGTCAGAAGCGGTCGCTCCTCTTCACGCTGCTTCCCCGACCTTCTCTGTGGTATCGTGACCCGCATTCAGCTGCGCCTGATTTGTAGAATTATTTACATAGCGCTCCATTACCTTAGTATTTGTGCAGATTGTCATAGCAGCGTAGCGCTAGTCCCAATTGCGCTAATTAGCATATTAGCATAGCGCTAGCCCTCCATAGCATGCTGTAACGCTCTGCTTTGTTTAAGGTGCCTGCATTTCACTTTTTGATTCATTGTGCCCAAGTATCTTAGCGTTTTATACATACTTTGTGCCCCAACCCTGCATAGAATTTGGCCGACCGCCATCTTATTTACCTTGTTGTTGTTTAGTCTTCCCTCCCCGGATCTCCACCCCGCCTCCCGCCTCCCAGCTGCTCCGCCCTCCCACAGATCGTCAGGCTCGATCCCTCCACGAGACCTCTGTGACCGTCCTGACTCGTCAGAAGCGGTCGCTCCTCTTCACGCTGCCTCCCCGACCTTCTCTGTGGTATCGTGACCCGCATTCAGCTGCGCCTGATTTGTAGAATTATTTACATAGCGCTCCATTACCTTACTATTTGTGCAGATTGTCATAGCAGCGTAGCGCTAGTCCCGATTGCGCTAATTAGCATATTAGCATAGCGCTAGCCCTCCATAGCGTGCTGTAACGCTCTGATTTGTTTAAGGTGCCTGCATTTCACTTTTTGATTCATTGTGCCCATGTATCTTAGCGTTTTATACATACTTTGTGCCCCAGCCCTGCATAGAATTTGGCCGACCACCATCTTATTTACCTTGTTATTGTTTAGTCTTCCCTCCCCGGATCTCCACCCCGCCTCCCAGCTGCTCCGCCCTCGCCCCTCCCCATCCACTATCTATATATGACAGATGTCTTTTCGCGCAGCGGTCGCGCCCCATGCGCGCCGAAGGTGCGCCAAAGGTAAGCCCGCCTACGCCCGTCCGCGCCTGGACCGCGCCCAGCGCCAGACCCCCTGGCCCCCGCAAACCTCACTCATCCCGCTTAACGTATGACGCCGCCATCCTCCTAGCCCCTAACACCGGACGCACATCACAATGCTACGAAGCTGTCCCAGGACGTACCCACGGTCCCTTCGCCTGCCGCTCCTGCAAATTTCCCAGCATCAAGACCCATACCACATCCACCAAACCCAAACACAACTCCATCTCTAACCACCTGAAGTGCATCCTGCTTAACACCCGCTCGATCCACAGACACGCCACCGAACTCTGGGATCTACTCGACACTACATCACCGGACGTCGCCTTCCTTACTGAAACATGGATGAACGAATCATCAACACCCGACATCGCCATAGCCATCCTGAACAATTACAAGATCATCCGAAAAGACCGCACCGTCCAAACAGGAGGAGGAATCGCCATCGTCCATAAGAACTCCATCAAAATCACGACCAGCTCTGATGATAACCTGGCAAACACCGAACACCTTCACTTCCAAATCGGCACCGACTCTAGGACCACACTCAGAAGCTCCCTCATCTACAGACCTCCAGGAACCCGTAAACAATTCAGCGAAGACATCACTGACTTCATCAGTCCACATGCCCTCGCCTCCGAGAACTACATTCTACTAGGAGACCTCAACTTCCACCTAGAAAAGACAAACGACAACAACAACACCACCCTTCTTGACAACCTGGCCAATCTCGGCCTCAAACAACTTGTTGACACCCCCACCCATGTAGCCGGACACACGCTCGACCCAATCTTCACCTCGAGCAAACGCATCTCCTTCGACCGCACCACAGCTCTCCATTGGACGGACCACAGCTGCGTTCACTTCAGCTACAAAACCACCTCGACTCACAACCCCCCACAACCTATTCCCCGAAGAAAATGGAACAAAATCACCACCGACCAACTCCTCTCATCGCTCAACCAAAACCCACCGGTCCCCTCATCGGACCCAAACGAAGCTGCCATCAAATTCAAACAATGGATCACCCACAGCGCTGACGAATTAGCACCCCTGAAAAACCTTCACACCAAACAAGACAGCAAAAAGGCCCCCTGGTTCAACGATGACCTTAAGAAATCCAAGAAGCTATGCCGTACTCTCGAGAAAACATGGAGAAAAAACCCAACCACTGACAACATGACCACCTTCAAGACAGCCACCCACAAACACCACCAGCTGATTCGATCCACCAAGAAATCAGCATTCAAGAATCAACTCGACAACAACGCTCATAACAGCAAGGAACTATTCAACATCGTCAAAGAATTCACCAACCCCACCGCAGCCTCAAACGACATCACTCCCTCCCAAGACCTCTGCGACTCGTTATCCTCCTTCTTCTACAACAAAATCGCCGACATACATAACAGCTTCGAAAACAGTGCCAACGAACAATCCTCTCCACCCCCCTCTGAACGTAAACTGCCCTCTAACAACCTCAGCGCCTGGAACCCAATCAACACTGAAGACACTATCCGCCTAATGAATTCCATCCACTCTGGCTCGCCAACCGACCCCTGTCCCCACCACATCTTCAACAAAGCAGACTCCATCATCGCACCCCATCTCCGTGATGTCATCAATTGCTCCTTCAACTCTGCTACCTTCCCAGAAAGCTGGAAACATGCCGAAGTCAGCGCCCTTCTGAAGAAACCCACAGCAGACCCCTCTGAACTTAACAACTACCGCCCCATATCCCTCCTCCCATTCCCGGCCAAAGTCATCGAGAAAGCCGTTAATAGCCAACTCGCCGCCTTCCTCGAATCCAACAATTCCCTCGATCCCTCACAGTCCGGATTTTGAGGCAAACACAGCACCGAGACCGCCCTCATCGCAGCAACAGACGACATCCGAACACTACTGGACAACGGAGAAACAGTGGCCCTCATTCTACTCGACCTCTCCGCCGCCTTCGACACTGTCTGCCACAGTACCCTCATACAACGCCTCAGCAACATCGGCATAAAAGGAAAAGCCTTGGACTGGATCATCTCGTTCCTAGCGGGGAGAACTCAGAAAGTCCCACTTCCCCCTTTCAAATCAGAGGCCACCGAAGTCATCTGCGGTGTACCACAAGGATCTTCACTCAGTCCCGCCCTCTTCAACGTTTACATGAGTCCACTCGCCTCCATCGCGCGTCAACACAACCTTAACATCATCTCCTACGCTGACAACACCCAGCTGATCCTTTCCCTCACCAAAGACCCCAAGACCTCCAAAACCAATCTCCACGAAGGCATGAAAAAAGTAGCAGTATGGATGAAACACGGCCGCCTAAAACTTAACTCAGACAAAACGGAAGTGCTCATCCTAGGATCATCCCCCTCTGCCTGGGACGACTCATGGTGGCCCTCGGATCTAGGCTCAGCACCCATACCCACAGACCACGCACGCAACCTTGGCTTTATCCTGGACTCCTCACTCTCGATGACCAAACAAGTCAACGCCGTCTCATCCTCCTGTTTCAACGTACTCCGTATGCTCAAAAAAATCTTCCACTGGATCCCCACCGAGACAAGAAAGACCATCACCCACGCACTGGGTACGAGTCGACTAGACTACGGAAACACCCTCTACGCCGGAATGACAGCCAAATTACAGAAAAAACTCCAACGCATCCAAAACGCATCAGCGAGACTCATTTTGGACATCCCTCGCCAAGATCACATTACCAGCCACCTGAAAGACCTCCACTGGCTCCCCATCAACAAAAGAATAACATTCCGTCTCCTCACCCACGCACACAAGGCCCTCTACAAACTAGGGCCCGAATGCCTCAACACTCGACTATCCTTCTACACACCCACCCGCCAACTAAGATCCTCCAGTCAAGGCCTCGCCGCGGTTCCGCGTATCCAAAGATCCACCATGGGAGGTAGATCCTTCTCCTACTTGGCGGCCAAGACCTGGAACTCTCTCCCCACTCACCTCCGCCTCACAAAGAACCACACCTCCTTCAGAAAAGAACTTAAAACCTGGATATTTGATAAATAATGTTCCCCCTCCCCAAGCGCCTTGAGACCCTATGGGTGAGTAGTGCGCTATATAAATTCTTGAACTTGAACTTGAACTTGAACTTGAAGGGCTACTCATGTGAGTTGCACAATCAGTGCTGCAAGTCCACTAGTAGCATTTGATTTACAGGCCCTGGGAACATGTAGTACACTATACTAGAGACTTATCAGTAAGTCAAATATGCCAATCATGAGGAAAACCGAGCATACCAGGGTTTAGAGGAGAGATCATATGCTCATTAGCACTGATTAGTAGTGGTAAAGTGCCCAAAGTCCTAAAGCCAACAAAAAGAAGGTCAGAGTAATAGGCAGAGGAAGGCAAACAGTTTGCGGATAACCCCTCAAAATGGTCCAGGTCCTAGGTCCTACAGTATAGGAGACTGCACGCATTTGTGTTGGCTACAGGCAATGCTTGTGGTAATGTCAGGGAAATTAACAGTAAAAACTGACCCACCTATCCATAAAGTAGACCCACAAACTGCTAATAAATCACTCACTCACAGCCCTTTGGGCACTGCCAGGGTGCCCCATGGGCCAGTCCAGCCCTGAAAGCAACTAGGTCTGTCTTTAGCTACCTACAAAAATATAAACAAACACAAATTGTCATAGTAAGTCGTGGCACTGATGGGAATTATTTTGTGTGCAGGTATGTTCCTTGTGAAAGGGCACAATACAGTCACTCACAGGGAAGTTAGCTAATGGTTCAAGTGGGTTAACCCACTACCCCATGCTGTATGAGATGTGGCCAGAATTAAAATGAGAATGTCAAAACAACAAACCAAAGGAAGAAGAGACTTATCTGAACGACCCAATAAGCAGTGGCTAATTCCAGACCCAGCTCTAATCACACAGATGGAAAGGGGGAGGTAACAGCACCTTATTTCCTCCTTAGACTATACACACTAACATAAATGGGTACGGTAGCTGAAACAAGACAGGGACTACTTCTCCTTGTTGAAAAGGTGTCACTGCCCTATTTAGGCGTCACAGGAGTTCTGTCGGACCACGTGGGAAGACAAGTCTTTTGGAAGAGGAAAGATTGGTCTCCCCGTGTGGTCCGACAGAACCCATTTGTGTTAGTGTGTGATGCCTGGCCTAAGACATATTTTAATTCTCAGTGACAGTAATGTCAAATAGTGAAATCTCCTGCTGAAGAGTCCTACCTTGCCCATGCAGGCACTACTAGCACACAACAAGCCACGGGAAAAAGAAACAAGAGAAAACATAAAACTGCATTCCCATTCTAAGCTCAGGTTAGTTTAACATCCTGGTAAACACTAAATAATTCTGTCTGTCTTTGTGTACAGAAACGTGCCCCGTTTCAAACCGAGTGTTTTTATTCTCGCACATCCGAGGTTTTCAATGTCACCATGCCCTCTTCATGGTACTGTAAAGTAACAGCTTGTTGAAAAGCCAGCAGCGTCAGTTAAAAAAACTGAAGAAAAAAACGCCTTGGGTCAATAAATTTGTTAACGTGGCAGGTGGCAGTCTGGTAGTGGTGGTATGATCCTGAGGTTTCTTTTCACGCTGCCCTGTGATTCTTGACTTTTTGGCATCTGTTCGCAGTGCCCAGGGGACAGAATGAGAACAGAAGTACAGAGAAACAGAAGCATCTTAATGAGAGAGTGATAAAGAGCTGGCAGTGTGGGGAGCTGATGTTTCAGGCTCTGCGTGCCGGAGCTTCTCCTTCTCAAAGCGAAAATGGCGGCACAACTGTCAACTTGTAATGCAGGAATTTTATTTTTCTGCGTCACTACTAGCCACTATAATTTGAGACAGAGGAACTCCACAAATTGTAGTTTTGCTCTCATAACAACCATCGCATTTGAGATAGCTACACAATAAAGTAAAAACAGTTTGTACCTAGCCACAATTTCTGAGCTGGTCGCAAATTAGTAGAACCTATGACAACCAACCAACAAAGAGCCAAGAAGTGAGGGAATGTTTACAACATGAACGATAGCAGTGTTAGGCCAATAGAGCACAGCTCTAATCACAGCAAAAAGGAGTCAAGGGCAGACCATATACCAGAGAACCTGTGAAATCACTGTGTACCGCATTGAACAAACATGGCTCCCAATGACAACGACACTTCCATCTCCAATCCACATGGAAGACTATGGGGACGATTCAGAGTTTGGCAAACAGTGTTTACGTTATAGGGAGGGTGGCTAATATTACCTCTGTCACCGCGAGGGAACTCTCCCCGCCATATTTAGTGACGTACGCCGGCCTTGCGGAAATCTCTACATTGACAGAAACTGCCATCACTGTGGTTCCTGCCCATGCAGGAAACATTTGACTGACAGTGTCGTCAACCATGACAGATGGCTGTAAAACTTTTCAAAAGTTTTATCGTTTTGAAAACAAATCCCATAGTGGGAGTTTGTTTTTGAAAAAAAATCCTAAACACCCCCATACCCTGGGCGGTATCTCTCAGGGAGTGGGGGTTCATTTAGAGTTTTTTCCTATATCCTCTTCCAAGTTTTTCCTCACAGTGATGGACAGGAAAAAAAAGCATTACACCATCCATCCTAAATAGAGTTGATGGTGTAATGCCTTTACTTGATTGCCCCAGCTCCATTGGGTCGTTGACTGAATAATCCGGTGCACAGCTGAGAGACCGTAGTCTTATTCCATAAACACTTTAGTCAAGAAGTGATTTCAGAATTTTTTAATCTTTGCATGGTGAATATTTTTGCATATTCATTTTCAACGTGATGAAAGTAACCATAAGCGTATCACAACGCAATTTATAACTGAACCATTGTAATCCTCAAAACAAGATCCCGATGCATTTCGGGCACAAGCCCTTTCTCAAGGGAATGCTCTACAAAAAGAAACAAACATAACCAAGATAAATCGGCTGTACAAAGCTAGAAGTATACGATCGAATACTATCATGCATTAGCCGACTCTTAAGTGGCTAAATAGAAAGTGACGGAAAACGAAACAATGTGTCTAAGTACCAGGAGACAACCAGGTGATGCGGCGGTATCCTAAGTTGTGCATGCATGGGAAAGACATGGTGAAAAACCAACAGTGGCAGCACGAGGAAAAATTTAAATTAAAATATCAGTTATGGTGCCTAACCGGAATAGGAGACTGCAAGACGCGAGCGTGCCAGGGTGCGCGGGATGACTTACATGCTGAGGTTTCTACAAGAGGCCTCACGGCGTGTCAGCGGGGTTGTGAAAATGTGAGTGGTGGTTCTCCTAAAGTTGTGCCGGCAACAGTGAGCACAAACGACGGACACGGTGCGGGAAAATAGGTGAACAGAAAAGAAGGACCGCGGTGTGGAATCAAAGTGACAAAACATCGCCATGTTGGAAGGTGTAGGGTAACAGGAAATAAAGTGTGCAACAAAGCTAGTGAATAATATATGCATATAACGGAGATGTAGAAATGTTATAAATAACAAAGAAATTCAATTCGATCGTTCAGCCCATTGGGCGCCATCGTGGAAAGGAAACGGATCCAGAAGTTCTCTCGCTTAAGCAAAGTATTCTTGTTGTTGTATGTTACTGGTACTTGTTCCAAAATCTGGAATTTGAGTTGGGCAACAGTATGTCTCAGTTCAGCAAAATGAGCAGCCACAGTGGATTTTAGGTTGTTGGTGCGGATATTGCTTTTATGTTCTAAAATCCTGGTGCGGATTTTTCTTTCAGTGTGTCCCACATAACATTTGCCACACGGGCACTTCAACAGATAAATGACATTGTTTGAGTTGCAAGTGGCATTCACTTTGAGTTTGATAGAATGCCCTTTCATAGGGTGACAGATGACATTGCCAGTAATACAATTGTTACGATTGGAACAGTTATAACAAGGTTTGTATGTCTTCTGTGTGTCATCTTGGTTAGGTTTCGACAAGATTTCTTTTAAGTTCCTACCTCGTGTGAATGCAAAAATTGGAGGTTGGTTGAACAAGCCCCTGAAATCTGGTTCCTGGGTCAGGATAGACCAATGTTTTCGGATGATGGTTTGGAAGCGATTAGACGTTTTAGAATATTTGGATACCACAACCAGGCGTTCTGATTGAGCTCTTGGCTTGGGTTGCAACAAGGCGGACCTGTTTTTCTTGTCACTTCTTGCCATGGCAAGATCCAATATGGGTGTAGGATATCCTCTGGCTTTCAACCTGTCGAGAGTGTGTTTCATTTGTTTCTTGCATTCATCC
The DNA here is from genome assembly GCF_964261635.1 of Lissotriton helveticus. Lineage (NCBI taxonomy): Eukaryota > Metazoa > Chordata > Amphibia > Caudata > Salamandridae > Lissotriton > Lissotriton helveticus. Next base: position 1,396,112,926 of record NC_136063.1, on the reverse strand, counting down.
TCGTCTGAAACTATGCGTTTAATGCGTAGGAGTTGGGCATAGGGAAGATTATTTTTGAGGCCAGGACGGTGGAAACTGCTGTAATGAAGGGTGGAATTTCTATCTGTGGGTTTCCGGTACACAGTGGTGGACCAATCTCCTTGTCTCCTCTGAATTTCTACATCTAGAAAATGTATTAGGTTCTCATTGTGTTCCCATGTAAACTGGATTCTTTGATTGAAATGATTCCAAGTTTCCAGAAAAGTATTCAATGTGTCTGTATTGCCCTCCCACAGGAGGAAAATGTCATCGATAAAGCGTAGATACAGGCGTCCGTGTTCTTGCCAACTGGTTTGGCTCAGGATGTGGGATTCCTCAAATTGCTTCATATAAATATTTGCGTAGCAAGGAGCTGCCGAATTGCCCATGGCAGTGCCATTGAGTTGTAGAATCCATTTGTCTTTGACAGAAAAGTAGCTGTGGTAAAGTGTGAATATGGTCAATTGCATGAGTAATACTTTAAAGTCTGCATCCAAATCCGACGCGGATAAGACATCTTCAATAGATTCAATACCTCCATCATGTGGAATGGAGGTGTAAAGTGAACATACGTCCACCGTACACATGATAAGTTGGGTGTTTCTGTGCTCATTCATGATGGGTTCAATTTTTAGCAGAAAGTCAGTGGTGTCTTTGACATGTGATTTGGTTGCTAGAACAAAAGGTTGCAAATATTTGTCCAAAAATGTGCCTACATTTTCGTGTAGGCTGCCTCTGGTCGACACAATGGGTCGGAAAGGAGGTTGTGTTGGATGCTTATGGATCTTAGGAAGCATGTATAATACAGGAGGTCTGGGGTTAGATGGTGTCAAAAATCTGCAAGTTTTGTCGTTAATGATTCCTTGATCAAATGCTGTCTTGATGATGACTGACAGATCTTGTGAGTACTCTTTGGTCGGATCTCCTGGTAGAAAATCGTAGGTGTTTTGGTCGTTAATGTGTAAGTCAACTTGTTGGTCATAAAAGCTAGTGTCCATGATGACTAGGGCTCCACCCTTGTCAGCATTCTGACAAGTGATCGTCGGGTCATCGGCCAATTTCTGGAGGATGTTTCTCTCCTTCCGAGTTAGGTTACCGCGTTTGATGTTCGATTGGAAGGGCAGGTTCAAAATTTCCTGTTTGATCAAATTTTCAAAAGCGTCTATTATCTTGTGACTCTGTGGTGCCAAGAATGTACTATGAGGTCTCAGTCCTCTAAGCATATCTTCTTCTTGTGTTAAAGAAGGGTTGATGTTAGAAAAATAGTTCTTAAGGCGAATGTTACGAATCAGTTTAAAAGCACTGACTTCCAGTTCCAGAGTGTTGATGACAGTGGTTGGCACAAAAGATTGGCCCTTTTGTAGGGTATTGATTTCTTCAACGGTAAGAGTGGTGGAAGATATGTTGATGACCAAATTGTCTTGGGTATTCAACGTCTGCTTTTGGTTTTCTTTTTGTTTGGTGGAGGCGTTTTTTCTGCTACCTCTGCGGGTTTTTCCCCCCCGGGGTCTGTCTGCTGATCCGGGCCCGACTCTAAAAAATGAACCGCTGGGTCTATGGAGGTACTTGGAGTTTGTGCATCAGCATTTGGGGTTGCACGGGTTGGTCTGGTTCTGCGATCGTCTTCAGAAGATGATGTTTCAGTGGCTGATGCAGAGTTGTAGGGTTTGTTAGAGCGTCGGCGGGCATACACCTCTGCCCAGGTGTATACCTCGCCGAGCTTATAATCTATGGTATCCCTCTTGAACTAGCGCAGTTTTCTCTCCTGGGTCTCACGAGTATGTTTCTCTAGTTGTATGTTGATGTCATCCAACATTTTTGTTCAGGTCATCTGCTGTTAGGGTCTCGGCCAGTTCCTCTTTAATATTGGTGATTTCCTGAGATAATTCTTCCAAAGATTTGGAAAGTTCCTCAACGATCAGCAGGATCAGATCGAGGGAACACTTATTTAAAATAGCGTACCAGCGTTCCACAAATTTGACATTGTTTTTGCATAGAAGTGGTTTGAGTGGGACACGAAGTCCCCGAGGTATCCGTTGTACACGATGGTACCGTATCAGGGTACTTGCATGTAACTTCTGGTTAGAATCCTTTTTTAAGAGGTAGAGCAATTGTTTGAGGTTGCTTTCCGCGCTGCGAGAGTTACCAGCGGCGGTGATTTCTTCCTGGATTAAATTATAAATTTTATCAGCATCTTCGGTTGTGTAGGCGAAGGTCGATGCTCTCTGATCAGTCATCCCTGAGACTGTATCAAAATTCATTCTGGAGCGCGTGCTGAGGTCCGAGGACAGAGTCAGTAGAAATCAAAGTTAAGTGGGGACTCGCACAGCGTAGATAAACTAGATTAGTATATTTTAATGAGTTGTAGCGTGCAGCAGGGTTGAAAACACTGTCTGGCCAGGCAGTGTGGGCACAAAGCTAGAAAGTTCGAGGGTCCCCCTGCTGGGAGGGGAACAATCCGGTGCACAGCTGAGAGACCGTAGTCTTATTCCATAAACACTTTAGTCAAGAAGTGATTTCAGAATTTTTTAATCTTTGCATGGTGAATATTTTTGCATATTCATTTTCAACGTGATGAAAGTAACCATAAGCGTATCACAACGCAATTTATAACTGAACCATTGTAATCCTCAAAACAAGATCCCGATGCATTTCGGGCACAAGCCCTTTCTCAAGGGAATGCTCTACAAAAAGAAACAAACATAACCAAGATAAATCGGCTGTACAAAGCTAGAAGTATACGATCGAATACTATCATGCATTAGCCGACTCTTAAGTGGCTAAATAGAAAGTGACGGAAAACGAAACAATGTGTCTAAGTACCAGGAGACAACCAGGTGATGCGGCGGTATCCTAAGTTGTGCATGCATGGGAAAGACATGGTGAAAAACCAACAGTGGCAGCACGAGGAAAAATTAAAATTAAAATATCAGTTATGGTGCCTAACCGGAATAGGAGACTGCAAGACGCGAGCGTGCCAGGGTGCGCGGGATGACTTACATGCTGAGGTTTCTACAAGAGGCCTCACGGCGTGTCAGCGGGGTTGTGAAAATGTGAGTGGTGGTTCTCCTAAAGTTGTGCCGGCAACAGTGAGCACAAACGACGGACACGGTGCGGGAAAATAGGTGAACAGAAAAGAAGGACCGCGGTGTGGAATCAAAGTGACAAAACATCGCCATGTTGGAAGGTGTAGGGTAACAGGAAATAAAGTGTGCAACAAAGCTAGTGAATAATATATGCATATAACGGAGATGTAGAAATGTTATAAATAACAAAGAAATTCAATTCGATCGTTCAGCCCATTGGGCGCCATCGTGGAAAGGAAACGGATCCAGAAGTTCTCTCGCTTAAGCAAAGTATTCTTGTTGTTGTATGTTACTGGTACTTGTTCCAAAATCTGGAATTTGAGTTGGGCAACAGTATGTCTCAGTTCAGCAAAATGAGCAGCCACAGTGGATTTTAGGTTGTTGGTGCGGATATTGCTTTTATGTTCTAAAATCCTGGTGCGGATTTTTCTTTCAGTGTGTCCCACATAACATTTGCCACACGGGCACTTCAACAGATAAATGACATTGTTTGAGTTGCAAGTGGCATTCACTTTGAGTTTGATAGAATGCCCTTTCATAGGGTGACAGATGACATTGCCAGTAATACAATTGTTACAATTGGAACAGTTATAACAAGGTTTCAGACCTTTGTATGTCTTCTGTGTGTCATCTTGGTTAGGTTTCGACAAGATTTCTTTTAAGTTCCTACCTCGTGTGAATGCAAAAATTGGAGGTTGGTTGAACAAGCCCCTGAAATCTGGTTCCTGGGTCAGGATAGACCAATGTTTTCGGATGATGGTTTGGAAGCGATTAGACGTTTTAGAATATTTGGATACCACAACCAGGCGTTCTGATTGAGCTCTTGGCTTGGGTTGCAACAAGGCGGACCTGTTTTTCTTGTCACTTCTTGCCATGGCAAGATCCAATATGGGTGTAGGATATCCTCTGGCTTTCAACCTGTCGAGAGTGTGTTTCATTTGTTTCTTGCATTCATCCTCGTCTGAAACTATGCGTTTAATGCGTAGGAGTTGGGCATAGGGAAGATTATTTTTGAGGCCAGGACGGTGGAAACTGCTGTAATGAAGGGTGGAATTTCTATCTGTGGGTTTCCGGTACACAGTGGTGGACCAATCTCCTTGTCTCCTCTGAATTTGTACATCTAGAAAATGTATTAGGTTCTCATTGTGTTCCCATGTAAACTGGATTCTTTGATTGAAATGATTCCAAGTTTCCAGAAAAGTATTCAATGTGTCTGTATTGCCCTCCCATAGGAGGAAAATGTCATCGATAAAGCGTAGATACAGGCGTCCGTGTTCTTGCCAACTGGTTTGGCTCAGGATGTGGGATTCCTCAAATTGCTTCATATAAATATTTGCGTAGCAAGGAGCTGCCGAATTGCCCATGGCAGTGCCATTGAGTTGTAGAATCCATTTGTCTTTGACAGAAAAGTAGCTGTGGTAAAGTGTGAATATGGTCAATTGCATGAGTAATACTTTAAAGTCTGCATCCAAATCCGACGAGGATAAGACATCTTCAATAGATTCAATACCTCCATCATGTGGAATGGAGGTGTAAAGTGAACATACGTCCACCGTACACATGATAAGTTGGGTGTTTCTGTGCTCATTCATGATGGGTTAAATTTTTAGCAGAAAGTCAGTGGTGTCTTTGACATGTGATTTGGTTGCTAGAACAAAAGGTTGCAAATATTTGTCCAAAAATGTGCCTACATTTTCGTGTAGGCTGCCTCTGGTCGACACAATGGGTCGGAAAGGAGGTTGTGTTGGATGCTTATGGATCTTAGGAAGCATGTATAATACAGGAGGTCTGGGGTTAGATGGTGTCAAAAATCTGCAAGTTTTGTCGTTAATGATTCCTTGATCAAATGCTGTCTTGATGATGACTGACAGATCTTGTGAGTACTCTTTGGTCGGATCTCCTGGTAGAAAATCGTAGGTGTTTTGGTCGTTAATGTGTAAGTCAACTTGTTGGTCATAAAAGCTAGTGTCCATGATGACTAGGGCTCCACCCTTGTCAGCATTCTGACAAGTGATCGTCGGGTCATCGGACAATTTCTGGAGGATGTTTCTCTCCTTCCGAGTTAGGTTACCGCGTTTGATGTTCGATTGGAAGGGCAGGTTCAAAATTTCCTGTTTGATCAAATTTTCAAAAGCGTCTATTATCTTGTGACTCTGTGGTGCCAAGAATGTACTATGAGGTCTCAGTCCTCTAAGCATATCTTCTTCTTGTGTTAAAGAAGGGTTGATGTTAGAAAAATAGTTCTTAAGGCGAATGTTACGAATCAGTTTAAAAGCACTGACTTCCAGTTCCAGAGTGTTGATGACAGTGGTTGGCACAAAAGATTGGCCCTTTTGTAGGGTATTGATTTCTTCAAAGGTCTGAAACTTGTTATAACTGTTCCAATTGTAACAATTGTATTACTGGCAATGTCATCTGTCACCCTATGAAAGGGCATTCTATCAAACTCAAAGTGAATGCCACTTGCAACTCAAACAATGTCATTTATCTGTTGAAGTGCCCGTGTGGCAAATGTTATGTGGGACACACTGAAAGAAAAATCCGCACCAGGATTTTAGAACATAAAAGCAATATCCGCACCAACAACCTAAAATCCACTGTGGCTGCTCATTTTGCTGAACTGAGACATACTGTTGCCCAGCTCAAATTCCAGATTTTGGAACAAGTACCAGTAACATACAACAACAAGAATACTTTGCTTAAGCGAGAGAACTTCTGGATCCGTTTCCTTTCCACGATGGCGCCCAATGGGCTGAACGATCGAATTGAATTTCTTTGTTATTTATAACATTTCTACATCTCCGTTATATGCATATATTATTCACTAGCTTTGTTGCACACTTTATTTCCTGTTACCCTACACCTTCCAACATGGCGATGTTTTGTCACTTTGATTCCACACCGCGGTCCTTCTTTTCTGTTCACCTATTTTCCCGCACCGTGTCCGTCGTTTGTGCTCACTGTTGCCCGCACAACTTTAGGAGAACCACCACTCACATTTTCACAACCCCGCTGACACGCCGTGAGGCCTCTTGTAGAAACCTCAGCATGTAAGTCATCCCGCGCACCCTGGCACGCTCGCGTCTTGCAGTCTCCTATTCCGGTTAGGCACCATAACTGATATTTTAATTTTAATTTTTCCTCGTGCTGCCACTGTTGGTTTTTCACCATGTCTTTACCATGCATGCACAACTTAGGATACCGCCGCATCACCTGGTTGTCTCCTGGTACTTAGACACATTGTTTCGTTTTCCGTCACTTTCTATTTAGCCACTTAAGAGTCGGCTAATGCATGATAGTATTCGATCGTATACTTCTAGCTTTGTACAGCCGATTTATCTTGGTTATGTTTGTTTCTTTTTGTAGAGCATTCCCTTGAGAAAGGGCTTGTGCCCGAAATGCATCGGGATCTTGTTTTGAGGATTACAATGGTTCAGTTATAAATTGCGTTGTGATACGCTTATGGTTACTTTCATCACGTTGAAAATGAATATGCAAAAATATTCACCATGCAAAGATTAAAAAATTCTGAAATCACTTCTTGACTAAAGTGTTTATGGAATAAGACTACGGTCTCTCAGCTGTGCACCGGATTGTTCCCCTCCCAGCAGGGGGACCCTCGAACTTTCTAGCTTTGTGCCCACACTGCCTGGCCAGACAGTGTTTTCAACCCTGCTGCACGCTACAACTCATTAAAATATACTAATCTAGTTTATCTACGCTGTGCGAGTCCCCACTTAACTTTGATTTCTACTGACTCTGTCCTCGGACCTCAGCACGCGCTCCAGAATGAATTTTGATACAGTCTCAGGGATGACTGATCAGAGAGCATCGACCTTCGCCTACACAACCGAAGATGCTGATAAAATTTATAATTTAATCCAGGAAGAAATCACCGCCGCTGGTAACTCTCGCAGCGCGGAAAGCAACCTCAAACAATTGCTCTACCTCTTAAAAAAGGATTCTAACCAGAAGTTACATGCAAGTACCCTGATACGGTACCATCGTGTACAACGGATACCTCGGGGACTTCGTGTCCCACTCAAACCACTTCTATGCAAAAACAATGTCAAATTTGTGGAACGCTGGTACGCTATTTTAAATAAGTGTTCCCTCGATCTGATCCTGCTGATCGTTGAGGAACTTTCCAAATCTTTGGAAGAATTATCTCAGGAAATCACCAATATTAAAGAGGAACTGGCCGAGACCCTAACAGCAGATGACCTGAAAAAAATGTTGGATGACATCAACATACAACTAGAGAAACATACTCGTGAGACCCAGGAGAGAAAACTGCGCAAGTTCAAGAGGGATACCATAGATTATAAGCTCGGCGAGGTATACACCTGGGCAGAGGTGTATGCCCGCCGACGCTCTAACAAACCCTACAACTCTGCATCAGCCACTGAAACATCATCTTCTGAAGACGATCGCAGAACCAGACCAACCCGTGCAACCCCAAATGCTGATGCACAAACTCCAAGTACCTCCATAGACCCAGCGGTTCATTTTTTAGAGTCGGGCCCGGATCAGCAGACAGACCCCGGGGGGGAAAAACCCGCAGAGGTAGCAGAAAAAACGCCTCCACCAAACAAAAAGAAAACCAAAAGCAGACGTTGAATACCCAAGACAATTTGGTCATCAACATATCTTCCACCACTCTTACCGTTGAAGAAATCAATACCCTACAAAAGGGCCAATCTTTTGTGCCAACCACTGTCATCAACACTCTGGAACTGGAAGTCAGTGCTTTTAAACTGATTCGTAACATTCGCCTTAAGAACTATTTTTCTAACATCAACCCTTCTTTAACACAAGAAGAAGATATGCTTAGAGGACTGAGACCTCATAGTACATTCTTGGCACCACAGAGTCACAAGATAATAGACGCTTTTGAAAATTTGATCAAACAGGAAATTTTGAACCTGCCCTTCCAATCGAACATCAAACGCGGTAACCTAACTCGGAAGGAGAGAAACATCCTCCAGAAATTGGCCGATGACCCGACGATCACTTGTCAGAATGCTGACAAGGGTGGAGCCCTAGTCATCATGGACACTAGCTTTTATGACCAACAAGTTGACTTACACATTAACGACCAAAACACCTACGATTTTCTACCAGGAGATCCGACCAAAGAGTACTCACAAGATCTGTCAGTCATCATCAAGACAGCATTTGATCAAGGAATCATTAACGACAAAACTTGCAGATTTTTGACACCATCTAACCCCAGACCTCCTGTATTATACATGCTTCCTAAGATCCATAAGCATCCAACACAACCTCCTTTCCGACCCATTGTGTCGACCAGAGGCAGCCTACACGAAAATGTAGGCAAATTTTTGGACAAATATTTGCAACCTTTTGTTCTAGCAACCAAATCACATGTCAAAGACACCACTGACTTTCTGCTAAAAATTGAACCCATCATGAATGAGCACAGAAACACCCAACTTATCATGTGTACGGTGGACGTATGTTCACTTTACACCTCCATTCCACATGATGGAGGTATTGAATCTATTGAAGATGTCTTATCCTCGTCGGATTTGGATGCAGACTTTAAAGTATTACTCATGCAATTGACCATATTCACACTTTACCACAGCTACTTTTCTGTCAAAGACAAATGGATTCTACAACTCAATGGCACTGCCATGGGCAATTCGGCAGCTCCTTGCTACGCAAATATTTATATGAAGCAATTTGAGGAATCCCACATCCTGAGCCAAACCAGTTGGCAAGAACACGGACGCCTGTATCTACGCTTTATCGATGACATTTTCCTCCTATGGGAGGGCAATACAGACACATTGAATACTTTTCTGGAAACTTGGAATCATTTCAATCAAAGAATCCAGTTTACATGGGAACACAATGAGAACCTAATACATTTTCTAGATGTAGAAATTCAGAGGAGACAAGGAGATTGGTCCACCACTGTGTACCGGAAACCCACAGATAGAAATTCCACCCTTCATTACAGCAGTTTCCACCGTCCTGGCCTCAAAAATAATCTTCCCTATGCCCAACTCCTACGCATTAAACGCATAGTTTCAGACGAGGATGAATGCAAGAAACAAATGAAACACACTCTCGACAGGTTGAAAGCCAGAGGATATCCTACACCCATATTGGATCTTGCCATGGCAAGAAGTGACAAGAAAAACAGGTCCGCCTTGTTGCAACCCAAGCCAAGAGCTCAATCAGAACGCCTGGTTGTGGTATCCAAATATTCTAAAACGTCTAATCGCTTCCAAACCATCATCCGAAAACATTGGTCTATCCTGACCCAGGAACCAGATTTCAGGGGCTTGTTCAACCAACCTCCAATTTTTGCATTCACACGAGGTAGGAACTTAAAAGAAATCTTGTCGAAACCTAACCAAGATGACACACAGAAGACATACAAAGGTCTGAAACCTTGTTATAACTGTTCCAATTGTAACAATTGTATTACTGGCAATGTCATCTGTCACCCTATGAAAGGGCATTCTATCAAACTCAAAGTGAATGCCACTTGCAACTCAAACAATGTCATTTATCTGTTGAAGTGCCCGTGTGGCAAATGTTATGTGGGACACACTGAAAGAAAAATCCGCACCAGGATTTTAGAACATAAAAGCAATATCCGCACCAACAACCTAAAATCCACTGTGGCTGCTCATTTTGCTGAACTGAGACATACTGTTGCCCAACTCAAATTCCAGATTTTGGAACAAGTACCAGTAACATACAACAACAAGAATACTTTGCTTAAGCGAGAGAACTTCTGGATCCGTTTCCTTTCCACGATGGCGCCCAATGGGCTGAACGATCGAATTGAATTTCTTTGTTATTTATAACATTTCTACATCTCCGTTATATGCATATATTATTCACTAGCTTTGTTGCACACTTTATTTCCTGTTACCCTACACCTTCCAACATGGCGATGTTTTGTCACTTTGATTCCACACCGCGGTCCTTCTTTTCTGTTCACTTATTTTCCCGCACCGTGTCCGTCGTTTGTGCTCACTGTTGCCGGCACAACTTTAGGAGAACCACCACTCACATTTTCACAACCCCGCTGACACGCCGTGAGGCCTCTTGTAGAAACCTCAGCATGTAAGTCATCCCGCGCACCCTGGCACGCTCGCGTCTTGCAGTCTCCTATTCCGGTTAGGCACCATAACTGATATTTTAATTTTAATTTTTCCTCGTGCTGCCACTGTTGGTTTTTCACCATGTCTTTACCATGCATGCACAACTTAGGATACCGCCGCATCACCTGGTTGTCTCCTGGTACTTAGACACATTGTTTTGTTTTCCGTCACTTTCTATTTAGCCACTTAAGAGTCGGCTAATGCATGATAGTATTCGATCGTATACTTCTAGCTTTGTACAGCCGATTTATCTTGGTTATGTTTGTTTCTTTTTGTAGAGCATTCCCTTGAGAAAGGGCTTGTGCCCGAAATGCATCGGGATCTTGTTTTGAGGATTACAATGGTTCAGTTATAAATTGCGTTGTGATACGCTTATGGTTACTTTCATCACGTTGAAAATGAATATGCAAAAATATTCACCATGCAAAGATTAAAAAATTCTGAAATCACTTCTTGACTAAAGTGTTTATGGAATAAGACTACGGTCTCTCAGCTGTGCACCGGATTGTTCCCCTCCCAGCAGGGGGACCCTCGAACTTTCTAGCTTTGTGCCCACACTGCCTGGCCAGACAGTGTTTTCAACCCTGCTGCACGCTACAACTCATTAAAATATACTAATCTAGTTTATCTACGCTGTGCGAGTCCCCACTTAACTTTGATTTCGTTGACTGAATACTCAAGATCTAATTGAGGTGAATGAACCGAGGGTTTGGTGGGCAGGCTACTCTATCACGTTTGCGACAGAGTACCTTTTCCGCCAAACTCTAAGTCAGTCCCGGTGGGTTAAGTTACACGCAATACTGGCTCATTCAAGTGAACAGTCATCTAGCAAAGAAAACAACTTACAGACTGCACTAATACTTGGATCGCATTACCACACATTGGCAGGACAAACCACAAAACTGAAATGATGCCAAGGCACATCTTTTTTTTTTACCAGACATTGGAACAAAACTCTTACCACGAATGATTTACAGTGGAAAAAAGCACTCAAAGATGTGCAAAATCAAGTATATATTCTGTCGGAAGAAAAATGCAAAACAAACAGAAAATAACTTTTGAATGAGCTAAATGATGTCAAATCACGAGAACACTGCATTACAAAAGAAATATCCATATCATAAGAGGTGTTGCTATCATTTGTGCAGGAGGTGGCATGGCGGTGAGGCTCAGAGGGCTGAGGGGCCCACTGAACCATGATTACTGCTGTATTTTGCTTGTCACTAAAGACAGAGGTCTGTATTTAGTAACAATTAATCACCCAAGGTCCCTAGTGAATCGCCTTTGGGTTCCCTTGTTTCCTTAAAAAGTATTTTGCTTCTCAAACAGCCTGATAAAGTCCATTTTGTTTGCACATGTAGGAAGGTAGGATCCTTCTGCATGGTTAACCCCACTTTTTGCCTGGTGCTTAGCTGTTTTTGACTAGTCTGACTGGGGTCCTGCTAATCAGGACCCCAGGCTCTCTGCTATCTCCCTTAAATTGTTATGTTCAGTACTTAGGTACATCCCAGGTTGGATACTGAGGCACCCTTATCAGTTTCTGTTATATGGTACTAAGGTACCCTGGGCATAGGTACCCCAGAGGTCACCCATTGTCTGAAGCATGTATTATGCCACCCATTCGAACTGTAAGTACAGGCCTACCATTGCAGCCTGTGTAAGCTGGTGCTAGCACCACTTACAAAAGATATAGGTTTACTATATCTAGGGTCACTGCACTGAAAACCTATAAGTCACCCCTATAGCAGGCCTTTTACAATCCTGAAGGCAGGGTGACTGTTTTTAGGTGTAGGGTGCCCCTGCATGAGCAGGACACCCTTACAGCCTAGGGAGTCCATTCTCCCGGGTTGTAAGTGAAGCAGCCATATACCATATAGAGGGGCACCGCTTAATTACGCAATGACCATCTCGAAACTGGCAGCAACAAATCCTATCATGTTTGGTATCAATGTTGGAATCATACACCCACACCGTAAACTGTGTAGGAGGTATGACTCCAAGTACTGGAAAGGGCCTCCGGTAGGCTCTCAGTGCTCCCATTGCCAGTCTTCTTGGCCCGGATGGGACAACATGGCTGCTGCCGACCAGAGGCAGGATTATGCCCTCCTGCTGCTGAGCCAAGCTTGAGCAGGGGAAGGCAGAACAACAGGTATCCTGTCACAGGGAGGTGTGACCACCTCCCAGACAGGATTTAGTGTATTGGTGCCAGGTGGGTGCGCTTGCCATCACCACTCAGTCTGCATGAGAGGCACATTTGGTGTCCCCATGCATAGTCCAGTTCAAACCAACTCTGTGAGCCATTGGCTCCTGCTCTGGAGCGAAACTGGACAAAGGACATGGGAGTATCCTCCCCACTGTCCAGTCTCTCCCCTGGGAGGGAACCCTAAATCGTTCCAACCCTTTCTCCTTAGGGTACTTAAGGGCTTACCTGGGTGTAGGTCCCTAGATTAGTCATGGGACATGATTCAATTCAGACACCAGTTCAATTTCTACCGTCTGGGCACTCTGGACTTCGCTGGACTTCATTTGGGCGTGACTTCATCTCCCTTCAAGTCTGCTGCCTCATCTGTGCCTGTGCACCATCCAGGAACCTTCCAAAGCCTTGGGACATCCAAGACACCTGAAGGAAACTCCCTTGGAGTGACGGAGTCACTTCCCTGCATCTGCAGGCACCGCAACTAAGCTGACTGGTCTGCTGATCCTGCGCTCCCACAGACTCTGAAAGGCTCAGCAGCACAGGTGGTGGTTCTTCACATTTCTCAAGGCCTGCCCTGCGCTCTCACCAATTTTGAGGCCAGTATCCCTCATAGGAGCTGCAGGAACCGAACACCTGTGCACCACATCGACTTGCCGTTGCAAAGGCTTGTTGGATTCCTTACACTAAGATCTACAGGCTCCTAGTAGCCCCAACCTCAAGCTTCTCCAGTGACCATAATCTTCATCCACACCACATCGTTTGCATCATGGCCTGCATTTTTTGCTGAGCTGCTCGAGGTCCTCTTGCGACTCAATTGCCTACAGCCTGTGGGTTCTGTTGAGGGTCACCTTTGTTTATTTTGGGCTCCCCTGATTGCTCAGGCCTGTCCTGACTCTCCTGCTTGTGGTGAGCCCCCTGGACTTTGCTGGTCCAGACATTGCACCTTCTTCGACTTCCACATTGTTTGCAGTTGCCAAGGCTTGTTGGTGCTTCCGATCGACACTGACCCTGAGCTCTTGACATCCAATGTAGGCTTGTGCACTGCTCCTGGTCTGCCTCAGTATTGCCTAGTCCCCACAACTGCAGAGTAAAGGTCACTGTCAACTCCCCTGCAACACCCGACATAGGTGGTCATTCGTCTTCCAGGTCTCCGGGTAACTCCTGAGTAACATATACTTTGTCCCCTCTGCTTGCTGGTACCTCTCAATTAGAATCCACCTTTGGAATCCACCGGACGTTTTCTCCTTTTCCAGCAGTGGCACTTTCCTGAAGTGCTCCATCGGATTTGATGGTGTTTTCCGATACCGCTTCACACCTATGCACCCGGCTTCCCTGGTGTGGGTAACATGGGTACTAGGGTATCTACGGGTGGGGTGGCTTTCCAACCTTTAGTTTTCCACAGGGTTTCTTCTGGGTCCCCTGGGAAGGGTCCTTTTTCTTTAATTGCAACCGCAACTTACATATTGATTTGTACGGAGAACGCAGTTGTGTTCCCACAATGCACACGATCTCTATGGGGTTCCTAGTCACTCCCCTTGGGTGGTTCCTTGGGTCCCCGGCACTTCTACGTCCTCTGAACATTGTCTTGACACAAGTAGTGGTTCTTATACCACTTTCTTAATATGTGGTTTGGTACCCCCCTGAGGTCCACTGTGCAAAGTATTGTGTGCATTGTGTATAGCTCTGGGTAGGAGATATCTAAACTTGTTAGTGAGTATTATATAATAAACATATATTTTTATAGATACCTTGAGTGGTTCTTTTTAATTTAATCTATAAGTATAAGATTGCATTCTGGTGATGAAACAAGATGCTTTACACTCCTTCTGGACCAAGCCTAAAGGCTGCTGTCCACAGCTACCACTTAGAGAGCATTCTATGGTTGTCTAAGATCTCTTAATACACCATAAAGGTTGTCTTGACTGGTGCAGGGTGTCCACTTACATAAGTGTACTTCCTATACGAGGCCAGGCTCTCTCAGCCTATGACTCCCTTGCAACACAACTGCAGAGGATTAAATAGATAGCACTCTATTGCACAGACCTGCAAGCCCATTGTGTGGAAAGTGGTTTATAATATGGTGTGGTTGTGCGCCCTCACCGTATAATATAGTCAAAATTCTATATCATGTCCCGTCAGGTTTGTTTGTACAACCTTAGCTCTGTTCTGGGTAGCTGTTGCTCAGTGCAGACAGGCTTTATCAAAGGAACACATGTAAACAATAAGAAGTATTACAAATGGTAAACAAGATTAAAATGCAACACAATAAAATCCAACACCAATTTATAACAATAGGTTGTATTTTTATCTTTAAACTGACACCTCAAGTACACAAATCCAATGAAGGGTTCAGGAGATATGAATTTTAAAGAAACAATAAATCACAGCTCAATTAATCTTTGCAATCTACTGCAACTCACGGTGTATGGTTAGACACAACATGCAGCTTGAAAAGGGCTGTAAGGGCACTCTGGTGGCAACCATCTCTGGCAGGGAGCCAGTCACAGGGACCAATAAGGTCCAGTTGAACAGTTACCTCTCAAGGAATGCAGCCTCAAGTCCAGTTCCAAGGGCATTTGGGAAGCTTGTTTCCGGTCCAGGGAAGACATGGCTTGGCAGTTCGGGCTGGACTGTTCCCATGAGGCACAGGGTCAAGATTGATTTGCATATAGCTGGTTCTGAACTTAGATGGCGAGGTGAGGTAAAGAATGATGATGGATTTGATCCAGATCTGTGACTGGCTCAAATCATGTCCTTGAGTTTGCTTCCTGTGAAGTGTGGCATCTGGCTATTCCAGAATGTACCATTCTGTCCACTCCCAACATGGTAGAACCCATCTCTGGGTCTGTGGAGCTCCCTAGTTCATCCCAGAGGTGTGGATTTCTGGGTGGCTATACGCTCATGAAAGAAAACAGTTTGGCAATGGATTATCCTTCTCTGTCCAGGATGCCAGTCTGTCTGTTAAAACAAACGAGCAGCCCCTCTCATGTGTGACTAACATTTTCTCTTCAAAGGCAACTTCACTTTTGATGCTCCCCTTTTGGGCTCACACCCTGCTTGGTCATCC
Source organism: Lissotriton helveticus (assembly GCF_964261635.1). Taxonomy (NCBI): domain Eukaryota; kingdom Metazoa; phylum Chordata; class Amphibia; order Caudata; family Salamandridae; genus Lissotriton; species Lissotriton helveticus. Next base: position 1,396,097,410 of record NC_136063.1, on the reverse strand, counting down.
TTCCATTAGGAGGTCATACTTCTTCCCTTGACAGGCCCTTTGTGTTCCTTCCCTAGAGTTGTTTATACCCCAGGAGGGCAAAAGGTTGTATCGAGGACAGTAGCTGGGATGTAACCATAAATGGTCCACAGGCAACAAAGTGGCAACATTCTTGACCTGCAATTTGTGCAAAAATTACATTAACTTTGACTAGTCATTCAAGTCGGGTTCAATGCAACGATTCATTTGATACCTTAAAGTGTCATTGTTAGAACTGGGATTTCTGGATGGCTAAGGCTTGCACCAAAGCCAGGCAGAAACCACCACTCTAGTCAGGGCAAGGGAGTTACATGCCAAGATAACCCCTGCTCAACCCCTTGGTAGCTTGGCATGGGCAGTCAGGCTTATCCTGGAGGCAATGTGTAAAGCATTTGCGCAACACACACACACAGCAGCAACACCCTAGGTACACCACAAAAAGGAACTCCACACAAGGTTATATATAAAAATAGCCTTTGTATTTCCATAAACGCATTAGATCATAATCTCACAATTACACTGTGCCAACTGGCACTGGGCAGTATTTACAGGGGATTATATACACAGGACAGAGCCACATGGGCCACCATCAGAAATCGCACTTAGTAGGAATAGCCCTTAGTAGAAATAGCACTTAGTAGAACCTGGAATAATTGTAGCACAAAATAACAATTGTAGGACACAACCAGTAACCACTGGTAAAAGGTAGGAACACGCTACGCAATACTACTCACCTTAGGCATAGATCACGCAGGGAAACATAAACTCACTAGTATAAACTAGACTAGGCAAAACAACCTCCTAAGCATAAAAATACAGGTATAGGTAGAAAACAAGCATAAAGGCAAAGCACATTACGCAGAAATACACATTAGGCATAACAATGTACCCTAAGCGTAGGCACAACACATAGAAACTGTCCCCCAGGCCAAATTGGCCTCTCAGGGGTCAAACGCCCTTTGTCCAACAATGTCAGGGCTATCAGCTGCCAATGCAGCAGGACGCAGGGCACCACCTAAACTTTGCATCTGCCCACTAAGTGCTGGGCAGCTGTGGAACTGAGCCGGGGCACCAGCGTGCCTCCTGGCCCTCCTCTGTGGCTCTCAAATAAACCACCTGCGTTAAAACCATGTGGGAGCCCGGTGGGCTCTGAAACAGAAATGCCCCCAAATCAGGTTGGAGCCACGGGGCTCTGAATCACTAAGAAATGCCCCCAAATCCAAGTCAGCACTGGCAGGAGGGGAGGGGTGGACACCGGCAATGTGCCCCGACGCCCCCTCCACAACACTGAACCCAAGGACCCCAGCGGGGGCTGCAGGTGGGGCTGTTAGGCAGTGGGGCAGGCGCCAACAATGCGCCTCGGCCCCCCCTCGACACCGGTGGCTGCAGCTTCTTCGTGGAACCTTAGAGGCTCCAAGTGGCTAGGCGGCTGGCAATCTTCTTCCGGGCACAGGAGCCCGGGGTGGGCTCCCGTCCGCTACCTGTTTTTGCTTGCCTGCACTTCCGGTCGCCGCAGGCAGAGCGGCGGCCCTCTTTACTCGCGTCGGCTGTAGTACGGGGTAGGCTCCCAGTCCCTGGCAGGGTAGGCAACCGCTAGGGCAATCACAATGGCACTAAGCCCCTGGTGAGGTGGGCACCCGCTAGGGGTATTTAAAGTGCACTTTATGCGGGGTAGGCACCTGCACCGGATTCGGGAAATGCGGGGGCATCCCTACCCTTGGGATCCCCTGCCCGTGAGGTGCAGAAACAAAGCGCTTCTTCAAGGTGAAGCCTAAAGTCCTCTTCAGAAGGTAAAAATAAAGTGCTCCCAAGGCGCTAGAGGAACCAAAGTCCAGTAATGTCTTTTTGCAGGGAGGGGGGGGGGCAAAGGCTGGGCCCAGGGGCCAGCTTACAGGGCCCTCCAGCAGGGAGGCAGTCCCCAGTGGCGGTCCTCCTGGCGCCCAGCAGCAGCAGGCCCCCCTCAAGTTAGGTCACAGAGAGAACAACTTGCATGGGGTCACAACCCATTTTTATACACATATTTCCTTTGTCTGGAGGGTGCAGGGTAGGGGGAAAACCAGACGCAGCTGGTTCTGGATCACTTTGTTGTGCTCAGTCCCTCTCCCCATTCAGAGGACAGGCTAGGGACATCAGTCGCACCATAGGGGGCGGAGCCAACAATGTGTAGGGAAGGCCCAGCCCTATTCAGGTCCCAGGTGCACTCCTCCCAGCCATCAACGTGCAGATCTCTCCATTCACCACCGGGGCAGACCGATCCTGACTCCTGGAGCCAGGCACACCAGCCAGCTCCAGCCAATCACAAACCAGACTGTCAATTCACATTTACTACACAGACATGCCAACTTCTAGAAGTGGCACTTCCACATTAGACACATCTGTGCATAAATCTGCGCACACCATTGCGCAGCATTTAATCTCACAAGTTCGCACATACCAAACACTCCCCTGCACTCCCCACGCAACTACCAGGGGCACACACATTCCCCATGCATTCCTATGGGAGGCAGGCCAATCTCACAACATGCACTCAGAGTGTGCACGCACTTTACACTGGGACACAGTGTTAAAGTGAGCAGAAGCCAAAAACAACTAACACCAGGTCACCTTTAAAAGCAAAAAGTCTAGGGGGGAAACTGCCAAAAGGGCCAAGTCCAACAGTCATATTTAGTGGCAGCTAACTCTGTAATTGCCAGTGGGGCTACAAGTCTTTCCATAGTAAAAAAGACAGTGCGAGGTTTTGGTTTTTACTGTTAGAACATGTTAAGTTACAAAAAATATGTCCATCTTTTTAATATAATGAACCCAGCCTTTTAAGGCTCAGTAGGCCTGCCTTAGGGGTGGTTACAAATATTAAAAAAGGAACGTTCGGGCTTTGCTCTTACTTTTAAAAGCAAAATCAAGTTAGCAGTTTAAACCTGCTCTGTCAGCTGGCAATAGAAGACTGGGAGTCATACTTTGCTTTGTCACACTTGTGCTGGCTCAATAAGTGTTGCTGACCCCAAAGGGCACTTCAACCTACAGGCCTTGAGAACCCCTGGTACCACATAGAAGAGATTTATAAGTAAATTAGCATATTCCAATTGTGGCTGAACTAATTAGACATATACGTTCTTTAAGGGTTAAGAAACCTTCAGGATAAGTCAAAAACCTTGGGAGTGATCATGCAGAAAAAAATGGCATTTCCTTATACCCTTGAACTCCCAGACCTACACATTTATATTAAGCCAGAACATCTGAAGATCTAATCCTGAACTTAACAGGCAGGAAGCTGTGCACCAGGGACTATGGTGGTGCTAACAGAGTACCAGAAGACATTCTCCTCACATACACTCGTGTCCAGCTTCCGCAGGAGGACTTTAGGAGAATGAAATTGTTCCCCTGGGTTAATGGCACAATGTTGCCATCTGGAAGCCACTAAGCCAACTTCCAAAAGTACACTTCGACTTTACTCTTCTAGCGAACTACAGCTTTTCGCTTAAGATATGGTTGATGATGAGCTACAGAGGCATAGCCAAGGAAAACAGCAACTACAACAGTGAACTTATATGGACTGGAAACACCTTGGTGAGAAAGTGACGCTGTGCTGAAAATACTGGAATGTACCAGTCAGGTGCACCTGATGAAAACAGAGACCCAGCAGCAGGTCTGCCACATGCTTCCTAAGAAGGTCTTTAATGGATGACTAATGATTCTAGCTACCATTGGTACCCCCAACTACACAATTGCTAGCACTACTGATCTGGCAGGGTCGGACAGCAACCAACACACAGCATGTTTACCTAAAGGACTTGAACTGGAGGATGGTGGCAGTTGCTACTTGCCTTGTATGTTGAATTGCACAGGCAAGTATGAAATGCACATTCACCAATAATTGTAGTGCAGAAGTAGTAAGGCTCCTCAGGAAAACACAAGCAAATATCTTCAATTGAACATCCATGCCTGTCCAAGGACGTTTTCCTTCCTCTGGCATGAATCTAGATACCCTCACAACTAATTCAACCGTTATATAGATGGATAAACATTCCATGACCAGAAGTCTGCTAATACCTTCAGGAGTTTGCGGCAGAAAGTGAATGGCATTTGGAGCTTGTAACTCCAGGAACTTGAATAAATCTCTAGAGTGGCTAAGCTGACCATGACTGCATGGAGATTTTATGGGGAATAGGGTAGAATAAGTTGCATACATGGAAGCACTAAAGTAATTAAAAACTGTGACCCGAGCACATGACCAACTACACACAGACATGACTAATATCCCTGGGACACCTTGTACTGTGCCACCACCAAGCTGCAGACTCTTTGTATGGTCCAAGTACTAAAATTATTTTCTAAAAATAGATCTTTTGCAAAATTAGTTTTCAAAACCAACTATTACAATATCATTGTTTTTCTGAGTAAATTTTTTTATTCAAAATATTTTTTCATTCGTCGACATTCCTTAATATCTTTAACCCCTTCCATGCTCATGACGAGGTCAGCTCGTCATGCAGTACACTGCTTGTGTGCTCATGACGAGCTGAGCTCGTCATTAACAATGGGAAACAAGGATCTGCAGCACATCAGGATAATCTCCCTAGCAGCAATGAGGTCAAAACATTTGTTTTTTGTATTAAATGTGTTTCTAGTAACATATCTATCTAGCTTAGCTAGCTATCTGTCTATCTATCTATCTATCTATCTATCTATCTATCTATCTATCTATCTATCTATCTATCTATCTATCTATCTATCTATCTATCTATCTATCTATCTATCTATCTATCTATCTATCTATCTATCTATCTATCTATCTATCTATCTATCTATCTATCTATCTATCTATCTCTCTATCTATCTATCTATCTATCTATCGATCTATCTATCTATCTATCTATCTATCTATCTATCTATCTATCTGTGAATGGGCAATGAATGGCAGAGACAGTTTAAGCTCAAACAAAAAGGGGTTTTATTATTCAGACTTTCAAATAAGTGTTACACAAGTTCTTTAGGTCTCTTTCGTCTTTCCTCAGAGGAAGGATGTGGGTCGGCTTTCGTCACCGGTCCGTGGTGCAAGGTAATAAAGAGAGAGAAAAAAAATAATACAAACTTTTAGGGAGGTATCCAGTCTCCAATTCTATGGCAAAAAGGGGAAAAGGAGTGAGGGAAAACACCACCACGCTACACCACCACCAGGTGCCACTCACTGCGCGTCAAGCGGGTATTCAGATAGCGGCTTTGTAAACACGGTTTCTAGTGCTTCCCCACCCTGACTAGGGGTCCTTCGTCATTTGACTCCCCTTTCCTAAACCACCAACGAACACGGTTGTGTACCTCTGATAGCCATGCTCCTCCAGGAGCATGGCTGGCTTGTTGGTGCTGCTGGAGTAGGTCCAGCTCCTTCTTCCGTTCTCGGTCCGGAACTTCCACTGCCTTCGGTACGGTCTCCTGCTCATCTCCGTCTGGGGTCTTCTCCGGTTCCCTGGTAAACGCGCTGCTCCTTTCCTCCAGGTATCCTCGATTTGCTCCCACGGCGTCCGCAATCGTCCGGCTCTCTCCCTCAGCAGCCTCCCGCTCCGTTAAAAAAAGCCCACTTCCTCATTCGCTCTGAAGCCTATTGGAGCATGTGATATGGTCACGGAATGGGGGCCGGTCTCCTGGAACCACGGAGAGTTAAAGGGGCCGCTATCGCTTTCTGCCAAAGGTGACTGAAAACAAACCACAGGGGATATGTAAGGAGGGAACAGGTCACCACACCCCTCCTCCTCCAGATACTGAGACGAGACATTGTGAATCTATCTATCCATCTATCTATCTATCTATCTATCTATCTAGACCTCACTGCAGATCATTACGGCCACTATCTCCAGTCCTGAACTACACCTACAAATTATTGTTTTCAGTTTTGTTAACCAACTGGCACACTTGCTGCTCCCTAATACTGCTTCTGACCTCACCAGGACTAACTAATTTACATTTTGTCATAAGCAAGGTTCATGGCATGACTTCCGTTATGCCCAGTTCAAGCAGAGTACACAACACACAGACAACATAAATTTGTTGTTTATTGTTTTTGGGGCTTTACTTTGATGTATTCACTGTGACAGTTCTTTCATTGGGACTTACATGTAAAGTTGTTGTATGGTTCCCACTTGGAAATATAGGACTGTGTATTAGAAAAGGACTTCAGAATGCAGGGACTGAGTCCATCTACACCAGTGATACTCAAAGTACGGCCTGGTGGCTACATTGTGCCCTCCTGACCTTTCCATGTGGCCCCCTGGGCCGCAGCAGCACAGGGTTGCTGTTTCCTCGACTCAGCACTAACATTAAAAAAAAATCTAAACAAACAGCAAGCACTAATTTAAAGGTTGATTGCAGTTAAAGAAAAGAAGTAACACGCCCCTTAACTTTAGGACAGCCTTCAGTTTTAAAGACAGCAAAAGTGTCAAAATATTATAGTCTTTTCAAAATTCAAAAAGTGTATTTCATTAATATGTAGAACCATTTCAGCTTAGTAAATTAGATTATAGCAGTGCATTCAAAAGTATTCTTTTTAAAGCAATGGTTTTAAATATTAATTTAGAAGCGTTTGTGCTCCCCAGCCACCAATCCTGACAACAATGCCATTAGTGATTACATCTAAACACAGAAGGTTTTGTATAGCACGCATCCTGAAGTCATGTATTTTGAGGTCCTCTTGTATGTGATAATGAAGAAAAAGGAGGGAAATTTCAATAAAATAATTGCCCTGGGTCACACAATTTGGTCAGGTTTTCTGATTTCACATTGTGCCGTGGGGTTTAACCACTAGATGTACATGCTTCGCTTCCACTACACCTGCCTAATGCCAGTCCCCACAGTGCTGGCATTAGTGAGGCCCTCGGTCAACCCAAAAACCAAACTGTTCGACCCCCGGGAAAATGTTTGTGAGTACCCATGATCTACACCGTCAGAAACTGTAGCCCAATCACTGTCTAACTCACACAAAGCCCTAACCCTTCTGAAGTGGCAGGTGATTTTCAAAACCTCGAATATGACACTCTGATCCCCAAGGGAATTGTCGAAACAGATCTTACCCCTTTCATTGCTTACTGATGTATGTCCTTGGTGAAACACAGGAAATATACAAATACATTTTCAATACATTTATTGCGGCAATCATGGTCTTGCATAGAAAGAATAAGCTGCGATCATTAGGCAGACAAACACAGCAAAGTAACAAGCATCGTAAACGTGGTGAAAAGAATGAACAGTCCAAAAGTGGCAGGCTGATTTCTAAATATCTATATAGCCCTACGTCGCGCAACCCCTACGCTGAGAGTATAGTTTGTGTATCCTCTTCCCGATCTGTGAGGATAACGTGAGACACCATACCTGGATAATTTAGTTTGAAGTTGGATTGGCAACACCCCTCTGCAGTATCAGCATTGAAGATCAGCAGTGACAGAGCTACATGCCGAACATGCCAGTCGTCCCAGGTCCCTTGTGGCTGGAGTGCCCCCTCTCACCCACAAAGGGACAGTGCACTGTTTATATAATAAAAACACCATGTTAGAGATATAGCTCTGTTCCAATAATGTACCTAGATGTTAGAAACTATCTCTGAGCGGACAACGCAAGCACTAGGATATCTCATTCTATATTCCTAGCCTTGCAGCATTATATAGAATCATATCTGAAAATAAAATATGTAAAAGGTAACAGGGCTAAGACAAACATCTTCTAAAATGTGTAAAGCGTAAAACTAAAAGGAGAACCAAAGTGGGTCCACGAGGGCCTCACTGCAAAATTGCATCCGTTCACAAATGTGATTCATGAGCATTTCTGTTGTACTTACATTTCCTGCTGCTCGGCTAGTATGCATGTGTGTATGTATGGACCGTTGGAATGCCTGATGACTGTGTGGAATGTTGGTGTGCCTGGTGGATTCGAGGAATGACAGTTAGAGAGAGTGGGCTGAGCAGCAAAGATGCAGCTCCTGGTGGGGCCATTACCAACTTATCTACATGTAACTACCATCAGAACTGCTTGTCAGAGCTATCTAACTGGATGCATGGTCATTACCTGAAATTAAATGCTGACAAGTCAGAAATTCTTCTATTCGGCGGATCCAAAAAGCTTTGGGACAACTCTTGGTGGCCAAATACTTTAGGCACCCCACCAAACCCAACCCTGACCGCTAGAAACCTTGGAATCCATATGGACACTACGTTATCCATGAAGCATCATGTTACCACAATATGTGGCAAAGGATTCGCCATACTAAAAATGCTGAAACGTGTCTTCCCCTGGATCCCGGTGGAATGTAGACAGATCTTAGTCCAATCCTTACTGATTAGTAGGCTGGACTACGGTAATTCGCTGTTTGTTGGTATGGCGGATTATTTATTTTCAAAACTACAGTTGGTCTAGAACGCGGCAGCCAAAGCTGTCTGTGATAAGAAAAAGTACGATTCGGCCACAAACTGCCTGAGAGCGTTACACTGGCTGCCTATGAGGCAAAGAGCATCTTTCAAAATGCTGTGCATTGCCCATAAAACTTTGCATAATACTGGTCCTTACATCCTGCGGAACAGAATTAAGCCCTATGCCCCAGCTCGGAATTTACGCTCACAAGCCACAGCTAAAGCAGTCACCACACAAATAAAACTATCCAGGATGGGTGGACGTGCTTTTTCGCACCTTGCCGCTAAGTGTTGGAATGACTTGCCTATCGATCTACGATGTACTGATTGTTACCTCACTTTCAGAAAAAAACTAAAAACTGCATTATTCCCTAAATAGATTGATAAATAGTCCCTGGAAAATTGCTTATGGTTTACTGTTTAATTTTTAGCGCCGTGATATCCTTGCTGGATGAGTGTCGCGCTTTAGAAGTACATATAACAATAACAATAACAATCCTGTAACCTACTAATAAACCTCTACTTTGGTTTACCTCGTGGCTACAATTCATCCTTCAACATTGGTGACGATCTAAGAGGAAAAACCCTGCGTGAACAATATACAAGTCTACAGGAGGTGAAGAAACTTGTAACAACCGGACAGCCTGCCCTGGGCTCTTCACGTTTCTTCAACAAAGTTTATTTGACCAGTTTGCTACGAATATTTAAACACCTGTTTGGTGCCAACCCAGCATTTACAATGAGCGTACGCTGTACATCGTTAAACTTTGAGCATTCTGCGGTGAGCAAATAGGAGGTGTTTCTCTCCCAACTAGAGGTCTGTCAAACCCTGGAAGTCTATACTTGGAAAAACTGACTTTCTAACTTTCCTGCACTTCTCTTTGTACGTTGACACACAGTGCATCGCACCGCATGTCTCAACTTTTGGTGAGTTTCTTTTTGATTTATGTTTTAGCGGAACTAAATATGCTGTTCACATACGCGCCCTCCGAACTCCGCCTTTGTGACTTTGTCCGGCAGTGTATGTCATTTTATCAACACTTCATCTTTGGATACTGCCTTTACAAAGGAGTTCGTGTTTTCAAAGGAGATTGTGTTTTCACCGTTAACCTGTGCATCTCTCTGGCAGAGTTACGTGTATTTCCCTGGTGGCATCTGGCTATGTTTTGTACTTTGTTCGGTCCTGGATGAAGTTAAGTGCAACTTGTTTTTTTTTATTTCCATTCTTGGCCTGCACTGAGACCTGATGCCCATACCTTGCCAACTGTCATTTTCATATTTCAAAAATAAAGATGTGGCTCGAGCTCCAGCGCGCACTCACCCTCATCTTCTGGATACGTTGACATCTCGTTGTTCCCTCTGTGACGTTGTAGCTGCTGCTCAATGCACGCCTTGCTGCACTAGAGCGCTGTGAACCACACGGTGTGCTGTCAACAAAACGTGCCACCATTTTTAACCTTCTCTGGAGTACTGCATTTTGAGACACTAGCCACTGTGCTCTTGTTAGTGCAGGAGTGGCACAATAAAGTTAATTTATCCGGCGCTTCCATCTTGATTAAACTAAATTAAACGGCCTGCCAAGCCCTGTGACTGTTCGGAACAAGTTCTTTACTGTGATCTCTATGCTGCGTTTATTATGGACTGCATATTCTGGCTTCTGATATCAGGTATGTTCAACATGTTTTCCTGACATTAGACACTTGGAATATTAGCAGCACAGTCTCCACAGCGCACTTTGAGAAAAGAAGCTGCAATCTTCAGGATACTACAATCTTCTTTTAATTGGACGTTGTTCAGTCAAGTGTGAATAGTGTCGCAATTAAACATTTGCTTTTTTTTATTACTGTTATTGCCTGCATTTCACCAATCCAATTTTTGTCTGTCGTGCATTTTTTTTATGCACTTGCTAACTTGATGGCTTGTTTTATCTTACATTGTTTAGGTTATCACGGGCATATTTCCTGCTTTCATCTCATCTAGTATGTTTCTATGCTTCATTTATTCGTTTGTGCCCACTTCTTCATAAGTTTGACTGTGTGGTTGCGAAGTTGTTTTTCCTTATACTGTGTGTTGGAACCTAATGTTGTCAGGTCACTTAGGGTAGCCTGGCCTAGGGTAAGACAATCTCTAATTGAGGCACATGTGTAAAGGTTGCATACAACCCAGCAGTAACTTCAAGCAATTCCACTCAAAAATGACGCTACACCAATCTTTGTGTAAAAATATGAGCTGTTTTATAAAAATATTCTTTGTTGACTTCTCTCCCTCATTAGTTTACAATTAAATACAATGTACAATTTTTATCAGTTCTTTCCATAAATCCAATTGTATTAGGAGATCCCAATTCAGCAGTGTTTACTCCTTCAACATTGAGTTATCCTTAGGCAACACTTTCTTAACAGACACTAATAGCACTTTATACAGTGACAGATTATCCACCCAAGCTGAGGTCTCCTGGTTACCAAAAGAACATTTACACTTTTATATTCTACCAACTTCAGCCTATTACTTTGGGAGTATCAAGATCATAGGTCTCTGGGAGATTTCCTTTTCACCCACTGTGTGACCCCTTCCTCACAAACAGTGAATAACCCCAGAATTTCAGTTCTCAATTACTACATAAACAGCTCTGTTAACATTTATTCAAAAGTAACCATTGGCTGGAGTCACAGATTCTTCTTCCCCACCTCCTCTGAACAAGAATCCCCCAGCTTACTCCAGCATTCAAGTTTAGTTTCCCCACAATCGCAGAGCACTTCACCAGCACCGTGGGGAATAACTAATACACTTGTCCCTCTGAGCCTGCTACCCAGTAGGCTTAACCACGACTCTCCCTCGCCCTACCTGAGCCCAACACAGAGATCTCCAGATATCAAGAGAATGAGAGGGGAGGTTCCAGCAGTTAGCTCCGATTTAGGGGCATCAAAGAGCTTCTTCCCAGCTTCTTAGTTGATTCCCCCAGTCACTCTTTACTCCCCCCTCATTTCTCCACCTTACTTGGAATCGGGGCAGAGGGTGACGCTGACACAAATCCCCCAGCTCTTCGTCCTCGCAGCTGCTCCTTACTCATTACACGGCCCTCCGCGCCCGAGTCAACAAAGGGCCTGAGTCTGGACTGAGGCGACCGGGTTTCAGTCACCCGTGCAGGACGCGCTACTCTCTGCTAGATCGGGAGACAGCGCAGGCGCGGATGAATAGTGTCCCCGCTTGGCGCCGCCTCACTTGCTTGGGTGCACTGTCACCGCTACTGAGCCTGTGCGGAGTCCGCCCTTTCGCCGGCACTCTCCTCACCCTGCCGCGCTGCGAGACCTGCGCAGAGTCCAGCGCTTACCCACTCCTGCGCTCAATTCAGCAATATCCTCGCCGACACTCGCCTCGCTTCAGCGGCTACTCAGAGGCGCAGGGCGTCGTACCTCGCTCCGGTTTGTTCCACTGAAATGCCGGTAGGTTGAGTCCACGAGGAGAAATGGAGGGAGCAAGTTCCCAGATAATCACAAGGACAATGGGGGGGGGGAAGTCAAAGGGCTCAAGGGGCGAATCGCCACAGCCTGGCCGATTCCCACAGAAAGCGAAGTCTGATGGGAGGGTTTGGTCAGGGGCCAGAGGGGGAACGTCTTCCTGAAATGGTTGTCTATCACTCAGACAAACTAACTGCTTCCAGTGCGTCCTCCTCCTCACACCACTGCCTCTCTCCTCCAACTCCCTGTACTGCACAAAATGGCTTCCTGACCTCTGCCCTTATATAGCCTGTCCACACAGGGTCCAGTAGGGTCCAGAAGGTTCTGGAAGGCCTAATATTAACCTATGGGGCATTCTAGGGAACTGACAGTTGTGGCAGTTAGAAGCCACCATTTTGTTGAACTAAGTGAATTCCTGTCATGAAAGGCATCTAGGCCTGAGGTGAAAAATCATGAGGGCAAAAGAGCTTCTAACCCCCAGGCCAACATATAAAAATCTGGTGGAGTCAAAAAGATTACAAAGGGTATGAGGGGCAAAAAGGGGACAAAATAAATAATAAATTGGAGGGACTAACCAAAGGCAGACAGGTCTAACACTGTGTGTATCTCATGTTTAGCCATTCTTCTATGTTTTGGGAAGAGTGTTTCATGAAGTTGTTCTGTCTTTCTTCATGATGATGCACATCTTGTTTCTTTGTTGTTCTATTGAGCATTTCATATTATATATTGACTTTTTGACATATTTTGTCATTACATCTTTTGTCATTACTTGTTACCTGCTCTGTATACTTTTTGGGTCCTAAGTCTTTTTCTCTTTAGGGTATTTATGGTGTAGGAGCTGGTCTCCTCACACCTATTTCTTTCAGTGTGGGTTGTGCGCACCCTTTACACTTGATATACCCTATATTTATTGATGTGCCTTTGACACTATTCATGCTAGTTTTAGTGCGCAAGGAACAGTGTACCCTATTCGTACATGTTTTAGTGCACAAGGAGTAGTGTACCACATACATACATTTTTTGTGCGCAATAGGCAGTGTTCCCTATATTTTATTTAATTTTTAGTGCGCAATGGGCAGTGCTCCCTATACATTAGACTTTTTACTCGTGCGCAATGGGCAGTGTACCCTATACAAATTTTTTTTAGTGCGCAATGGGCAGTGTACCCTATACATACATTTTTAGTGCGCAATGGGCAATGTACCCTATGCTTGTTTATTATGTACACATTATTTGAATTGTACTTTGGGTTCCCTAGTGTCCCCTACAAAGTTGTGGTTTGCAGAACAGTGTGAATGGCTTGGAGTTTACAGTCCACGGGTGTCCTCCATTCTCCAAGTCCTGCACAATGCCCTCTTTAGTGTGTGTTGTGTAGAAATGGGTGATAAGTTTGAATTTTACACCTCCTTGATGTCAACTTTTCTCCCAAACCTACACATTATTTCCATGCTTTACTTTAATTAAAAATTGTTGTAAAGAGAATAGCCCTTCTATCCTCATTTTCCATATAAATTGTTTATATTTTATTTCCCCTCTGTCTCGTATTCGCAGTTTCTCCTCTTTCTCATTATTACTTTCTGCGCATGTTGCCTATTGCATCTTCCTATTTCTGTATTTTATTCATAATGTTCCTAAGGGAAGGGGATGTGCTATGCTACATCTTGATTTTCTCGTTTGCACCCTTTTCCTTGCTGTCTATCTACACTTATTCTTCCATCCTCTGTTCTTCTGCAACCTGCACTTACCTTCTGCTTCTCCATAGTTCTTTTTCACTATGTTCCTTCTCCAGAGTTACATTGATATGTATGCAATGTTTTATCATTTCTTCTGCAGATTTGTGATACCCTCACACAGGGTTGTAACTAATGTTTGTTCATTGTTTTCTCAAGGGAAGAGGATATGTTGTACTTACATTTCCTGCTGCTCAGCTAGTATGCATGTGTGTATATGTGAAACGTTGGAATTCCTGATGACGGTGTGGAATGTTGGTGTGCCTGGTGGACTGGAGGAATGACAGTTAGAGAGAGTGGAATGAGTAGCAAAGATGCCGCTCCTGGTGGGGCCATTACCAACTTATCTACTTGTAACTACCATCCTGTAACTTACAAATAAACAACTACTTTGACTTACCTCATGACTACCTTCCATCATTTCAACAATTTCTATCATTTGAAAAGACTTGCCAGTTGTAGTTTTTAAGTATATTTTCAAACAAAAAGAGGGTGGGGGCACAGTGCCTCACATTCTAGCACTCAGTTCGCCCCAATGCATCATGGTAAATGCAGTGCATGATGACACGTACTTCAATGGCAGTCTTTAGTTTTTCATCCTTGTTGGTGCAGCCAGTGCTGTGTATCTCTTGATACATGTTTCAGGATAGTTGCCCTTCTTCAGTTGAGAGCAGCACATTGTTTGGGGGTGCTGGAGATACTGCCCAAAGTCTTCGCAGGTCTCTGTACCACTCACTGAGCTCAGGTGCATCATCCAAAGCTTGTCAATTTATTAGCTCAAGTGAGCCTTTTTAAAACAAAAAGAGGATGGGAGCACACTGCCTCACATCCCAGCACTCCGTTTGCCCCAAAGCATGATTGTTGGACTTGGCCCTTTTTTCAGGGTCATCCCTGAACATTTTGCCTTCTTCCTGTATTTTGTCTGACCTGTTATTATGACTCTGGGCACTTTACCACTGCTGTTCAGTGCTAAAGTGCATATGCTCTCCCTATTGTAAATTGATGTATGGATTAGTGATTCCATGATTGACTGACTTGGTTTAATTGTCAGACCCTAGTACAGTGCATTGAGTGTGCCCAGGGCTTGTAAATCCAAATGCTTCTGGTGAGCTTGCAGCACTGGTTGTGCCACCTACAGAAGCAGCCTTGTAAAATATGTCTCAGGTCTGCCATTGCAGAGCCTTTGTGCAGTCTGGTACTGCCATGTTAACTGGGCAAGTGCACCCACTTGCCAGTCCCTAAACCTTCCCTTTTCTTCATATCAGAAACCCCTATGGTAGGCCTGAGGGCAGGGTGCATTGTTATAATAAGGTAGGACATGCCCTGGTGTGTCTGGCATGTCCTAATAGTGAATTACCGCCATTTTCGTTTTTCACTATTGTACGGCTACCTGTTCTCCATAGGCCAGAATGGGCAGTTAGATTATTACATCTTATAATCCTAACTGACTCAGGGAACATGGTACAAATTCAAGTTTAGTATGCCTGAACTCAGAGTGATAAAATACATCTTTTATTGAAGTTGGTTTTAATATTCTGTGTTTGAAAATACCACTTTTAGAAAGTAGGTATATTCTTGTCTTACTATCCAGGCCTGACTCTGCTAGGTTGTGTATTCCTTGTCTGGAGTTTGAGTGACAGGGCTGGGGAATTCCAGGAGACAGGGTGAGTCCGCCCAGTGGTGAATAGAGAGATATGCATCTAGATGGGAAGGAGGAGTTGCACTTGGGACCTGATTAGGACTGTTCCTGCCCCCCACAGTGCTGGCCCCACCCCCTGTGGTGTGTCTGATGTCTCTGCCCTGGACAGTGAAAGAAGAGAAGGAATCATGTCAACAAAGTGCTCCAAGGCTGTGCTTTCCCTCCACAATGCTGGCTCCACCTCCTGTGGGGCGTCTGATGTTTCTGCCCTGCACTGTGAAAAGAAAGGAGGAGTTATGTAAACAGGGTGCTCCAGAACTGGTTTGGAGTAGGCAAAGGCCCCTCTGCCCTCAGAGGGCAAAGGATTTTGGGGTATAAATATTGGGACCCTGATCCCAAGAAATTAGATCACTTTTGGACTACAAGAAGAAACCTC
The DNA here is from genome assembly GCF_964261635.1 of Lissotriton helveticus. Classification (NCBI taxonomy): domain Eukaryota; kingdom Metazoa; phylum Chordata; class Amphibia; order Caudata; family Salamandridae; genus Lissotriton; species Lissotriton helveticus. The sequence goes on along the minus strand of NC_136063.1, from coordinate 1,396,081,742 downwards.
TGCTGAGGAGAAGAACCTGAAGAAACTGAGGAGAGACTATTCCTAAGCTAAAGTGCTGCTTAGGGGATTGGCATGCAGTCGTTGCCTTACTGCCAGAGAGGAGAAAGAACTTTGTGTACTTTGCTTTCAACTTGTGAAGGATCCCCAAGGGCTTGGAAAATAGCTTGCCTCCTGCTTAAGTCTCAGGGACAACAGACTTCAACCCCCAGCTCCCCAGAGTTCTCTGGAAGTGCCTGCTACAGTTTTGGGCCTTCTGAGGGACTGCTTGTCGCAAGGAGCTGGAAGCGCGACGCATTGAAGAGGAAGCGTGTCGCCCTCGCTGCTGCTGCCGTCGCCTTCTGAACAAAGGTGTCGCCGCTGGAGTTGTCGCACTACACCGCATCGAGAGAAGCGTCTTGCAACGAAGAGGAAGCGTGTCGCCATCGCTGTTGCTGTCATCGCACTTCTGAACAAGGGTGTCGCCGCTGGAGCTGCCCCATTGCACCGCATCGAGAAAAGCGCCTTGCATCCCCCGAGAAGCACGCCACCGTCGGAGCTGCTGCAGTCGCATTTCTGAACAAGGAAGTCGCCACTGTAGTTGTCGCATTGTGCGGAAGCTTCACGCAAACGTGGGAGAAGAGTGTCGCAGCTGAAGCTGTTGCCTTCGCACTTCTGAACAAGGGTGTCGCCGCTGCAGTCCACGCATCGAACCGAGAACTTCTTGAATCCCTGGAGAAGCGTGCCGCATCTGGAAGATCTTCACGTCATTATTTCTTTGTACCGGAACTTTGCCGCATTTCTCTCGCAGCAACATTACCTGTTGCGGAAGCGCAACGCATCGTAAGGTACATTGATGCAAAGGGTTGCATCTTAAGAACTGAACTGAGCTAAGCTAAAAGTACCATCTTAAAGTAACAGTGTTGTGTATTTTTGTTGTTTACGGTCGGGTGGTAAACCTATATAAAGTATACTTATATTTTTATATAAATCCTTGTGTGGTGTCCATCTGTAGTGTTGTCACTGGGTTACAGTATGTGGTCACAACTGCTTTACACACTGCCTCTGAGATAAGCCTGTCTGCTCGTGCCAAGCTACCAAGGGGGTGATTAGGGGTTATTTAGGAGTGTAATTCCCTTTTCCTGACTAGAGGCAAGGGTCCCTATTTGTCACAAGTACCTACCTGTGCCAACTAGAGACCCCCAAATCTAACAATCATGGTAAATGCAGTGCACAATAACTCTTACTTCAGTGACAGTCTTTAGTTGTTTACTCTTCTTGGTGCAGCCAGCGAATTGTATCTCTAGACACTGTTGCACCAAGGGTGAAAAACCACAGGCTACCACTCAAGTAAGTGTTATCCTGCACTGCATTTACCATAATGCTCTAGGTAAACTGAGTGCTGGGATGTGAGAAAGTGTGTGTCCACCCTCCGTTTTTTTCAGGTTTATGTTTGTGTCATGGTAAGTAAAGAGGGCATTGCCATTTGTCATTTCACAGTAGTGAAAAGTGATCTATTGTTTGAACATTTGTGGTTAAGAAGGTCTAACAAACCCTCCGCCACAAGCCCCTGGCAATTTGGAGAGCGGTGATGGACTGTTCCCATTGGGCACAGGGTCAAGACTGATTTGCATATGGCTGGGTCTAAACTGGAATGGCATGGTGAGCAACAAAACAATGGATTTAGGCCCAGATCTCTGTACTGGGGTGAATGTATGACATTGTTCTGCATTCTGTCCATTATTTGATCTTTTTTTCCAAATTGGAGGAACTAATCTATGTGTTCAGAGAAAGCCCTTCTTCAAAAAACACAAAACGGTTTGGGTGAAACGGCTGGCACTATGACGCAACCCGGAAGCTAGGGTACTGTATTATATAATGTCATTATTAGCAGGGTGGCAACTGTTTTAAGGCTGTGCAAAAAAGCTGTTTGTTAATTTAAAAAAGGCCTACCAAAGCCATCTTTACTATGTGCTTGTAGGCGATGGCCTGACAATCTAAGCCAGGTTGGTTCTGTTGGACAATTGTGCATTACTCTTTGGTATGGCCTCAATCTTTCGGGGCGGGGGGGGGGGGGGGGTGAGTGGCATTCTGCTAGAGGCCAATGAGTATATGTGACATATCTGAAACTGAGGGACCCCTCTTCACCTTCTGCAGAGGACCCCATCATTTTACGTTACGCGACTGACCACTGGGCTTCTGTCGAGAATCAATCTTTGGAAAGACAGGCAATGCTAGGTTTCACGGCCTAGGCACTTTTCAAAAACTCCGCCTTTACATCAAAACAAGAAAGCGCAACGTGCAATTGCTCTCCTGGGGATTTCAGTTTGCATTATCTTCATGTGCAGTCTTCCATGAAGCTAACCCCCCTGAGGTAGCCTTTTCTCTCGACGCCGCTGTAATTTGACGCAGTAGCTGGAGAGAGTGGAGATTTCTCTGCTGCTCCCAAAGACTGAGCAAATTTCAGAAATGGGCCTGGGCATGAGTGCAGCCACCCCGAGCACGGCTATCCCTATTCTCTCCTAAATGGATAATGACCTCAGAGCTGCAGAAAGCCATCACACTGTTAATAACATCACACTGAAATATTTGCAGCCTACTGCTCCACACCACTTCGAATGAGCATCTCGGTACTGGGGGGAGAACCAGAGAGATGACAGCCGAGACAATAACCATGCTGAAAATCAATCCTGCGTGCCATTTCCCCGTTGGGCTTCCAAAAACTTCAGTAGCCAGAAGGTGGAAGGTGGAAATTGGACATTTATGTTGACATGCCGGGGCAACTCGCTCTTTAGCATGAAACCCAGACATCGCTGGGAGGCTGGCTTGGTGAAAAGATTGGGTTAGAGAAAAACGGATGTTTCTATGGTAACGCTCTTTAAAAGAGATTATTAACATTATTTGGCTGGGGGAATGTATCTGCTTGTGATAGAACAATGTACTCTCAAAGATGCACTTTCCACATTTGGCAGATGATTTTCGTCGATATTGTTTTATTTCATAGGTGTCCACTTTACTTTTCGAACAATGTTTTTGTTTTAGCAAAAATATTATTCGGGCATTTCTATACATTCATGATGAATTTCATCGTGGTAGTGTACCAAAAAATTATCAATATTATCTAGTCAGTTTTCTCTAATAGAGACATTATCTATATATGCAGGGCCGTAACTTCGTGGGGGGTGTTTGGGGAGTGATGCTCTCCAAAAAAAGAATTCTTGGCTTCCTAAGTGGGTCTGAGAGCCTTGAGTCAGGTCTGCTATGTGATTCTCAGTTTTTCTTTGTCGTTCTGATTTCCCTCAGAGGTTTCAATTTGTTCATTTTTCATATCAGGAACTTAAATATATTCAGGCCCAGATTTGCAAAGATATTGCACTGGGTTAGCCTCACTTTTTTGATGTAGCCCTGAGGCAAAATACATTTTGGTATTTTCAAACTCCATCAATCAATCAGGGAATTGTGAAGCGCGCTACTCACCCATGAGGGGGGTGGTGCAACTCCGAGTCAGCCAAAGAGCGAAGTCTTGAGGCTCTTTCTGAAAGTGTGCAGAGTGGGGGAGCATCTGATGTTGACCGGGAGCTCATTCCGGGCCTTTGCCGCGACTAGGAGAAGGCTCTTCCACTCGCTCTGGTTCTGCGGATACGCAGGCTTTCTGCTAGGGTGAGGTTGGCAGGCGGAGGTTTCTCTTGGGTATGTGGAAGGAGACTCTTTCATAGAGGTATTTTGGTCTGCTGTTGTGGAAGGATATGTAGACTTGGGTGAGTAGCTTGAAAGTTACTCTCTTCTCGATGGGGAGCCAGTGGAGGTCTAATAGGTGTTGGGTGATGTGATCATTTCGTGGGATGCCGAGGACGAGTTTGGCTGCAGTGTTCTGGATGGTCTGGACTTTGTGTAGCAGGGTTTTGTTGATTCCAGAGTAGAGGGAATTTCCATAGTCCAGTCTGCTTGTTATGAGTGCGTGGGTGACAGACTTTCAGGATTCTGGGGGCTCCATTTGGAAGGTCTTGCGAAGGATGCAAAGGGTGTTGAAGCAGGTGGAGGCAATGGCGTTGATCTGGTGGGTCATGGTAAGGGAGGAGTCGAGTATGATACTGAGGTTCTGGGCATGGTGTGTGGGGGTGGGGGGGTTGCCGAGGGTGTTGGGCCACCAGGTCTTGTCCCAAACTGAGGGGGTGGGTCCAAAGACAAGGACTTCTGTCTTCTCCGAGTTGAGCTTCAGACAGCTGTTACTCATCCAGGACGCAACGTCTTTCATTCCTTCCTGGAAGCTGAGTGTGGTGGCGTCGGGTTTCTTAGTGAGGAAGAGGATGAGCTGGGTGTCGTCGGCATAGGATACTATGCTGAGTCCATGCTGTCTGACGATGGTAGCGAGCGGGGCCATGTAGATGTTGAAGAGCGTGGGACTGATAGATGATCCTTGTGGTACTCTGCAGTTGATCTCTGTGGGTTCGGAGAGGAAGGGAGGGAGTCTGATTCTTTGGGAGCTGCCGGCGAGGAAGGAGCAGAGCCAGTCGAGGGCGGTTCCCTGTATGCCGGCGTCGTGGAGTCTGGCTGCGAGAGTGCGGTGGGAGATGGTGTTGAAGGCTGCAGAAAGGTCTACTAGGATGAGGGCCGCAGTGTGGCCTTGGTTGAGGAGTGTTTGGATGTCGTCTGTGGCGGCGAGGATGGCAGTCTCGGTGCTGTGGTTGCTGTGGAATCTGGATTGTGAAGGGTCAAGAATGATGTTCTCTTTGAAAAAGTTTGTCAGCTGGGCGTCTTACAAATATTGATTTTCCTGGCTTTTTAAGAAACACTAATGCAAAGAAGCACATTGTGCTGCTTTGCATTTCTTTGTGACAGGTAGGCTTTACACAATAGGTGCATGGCTGTTCCTGTGCATCCACCCATGGTTTTTTACATAAACCCATATTCACGTAGGCCCAAATTTACAAAGATTTTGCTTCTGGCTTGCGTCTCTGTTTGATGCAGACCCAACACAAAATCGTTTTTGCTATTTCCAAAGTCACGCACAGTTGATTTGTGTGGCATTGAAGGAAAAGGTAATGCAACAATGCATTGCGCTTCCTTTTATTCCAAGTAGGCTCCCTGGGTGGTGCATGGCCGTTCTCATGCATCCACCCATGGATTTTGAAGCAAACCCATATCTACAAAAGGTTCTAGACATGAGTTTGCACCACAATAGGTTATGTGCATAAGGCTGACGTAACTAGGCAATATATCTATATTTCTCATTGTTATTTCCACTGTGCCAGCACACATATAAAAAGGTGCAAAAAGCCTCGAAGATTAGTTTCTAGGCAGGTATACATCTCTACTTGCACAAAAGCAAACCTGACCATAAGCACTATGGGGCAAGGGTGCTTGCGCTGGCACTAAGCAGCCTAAAGTGCGTCAGTGCATGGAAAGAGCAGAACTGGACCATTTCTTCAAAGATATGGAACAGTTCTGGACTCCTCAGATGACTCAACACAGCACAGCAACTTTGCTTTCTGGGCTGCATTGCACCACTTCCTAGCCAATATGCCCCTCAGAGACCGCCTGTTTTCTGAACACGTTGGTTTTTAGGGCTCTATACGCTTTACTACTGCTAACCAGTGCTAAAGTACATGTGCTGTCTCCTTAAAACATGGTAACATTTTCTTACACCCAATTGGTACATTTAGTTTACTTGTAAGTCCCTAGTAAAGTGGTACTGCATGTACCCCATGGCATTTAAATGTAATGCTACTAGTGGGCCTGCAGCACTCATTGTTACTGTGCCACTCATTATAGTGCAGTTTTAAACTGTCCTTTTGGCCTGATATAAAATACACCTTTTGCCAGGCCCAAGCTTTCCTTTTTAAAACACACAAGTCACTCCTTGGGTAAACCCTTAAAGTCCATAGGATAGAGTGCAGTGTATTTAAACAGTAGGGCATGTAGTCATAAATTTTACATGACCTGGTAGTGAAAAACTCATAAATTAGTTTTGCACTACAGTAAGATCTACCTGTCCCATTGAGTTATCTTATTCCATGTAAGAAGTGGTAACTTTTGACTGGGAACAGGTAGAAATGTTATGTTTGGTCTCAAATGAATTTTAATTTTAAATCCTCTTTAATTGTATAATCGGGTTTTAAGTCACAATTCCGAGAAAAAAAACAGTTTTAGAAACTTGCCATTTTCTTACTTTAACCATTTGGTGCATGTGTCCTGGGTCTCATGACTGTGAATAGCTTGGGAGTTGGCCTTTGAGTATTCCCCCCAGACAGTGAGATAGAGGGGGACTTGGTGTTGGCTGGATGAGCCATCCTGCCAGGATGAGTAACGCACAGCTGTTACCTGCCCCACTTATATTTCTTTGGACTGCCTCCAGCACACTCAGAAAATAACATGACATCAGTCTTTTGACAACCTAGACTACTTGGAGGATAGGAGGGGAAGAAATGAACTTTCCAGAACTAGTTATGGGGATAGCCTAGAAGTTTCCCCTCACTTGAAATGCTGGTAACAGGACCCTCAGGCCAACTCTTCAGTACACGCCTGGATCTGCAGATGTTACAGAGTATGGACTGCCATTTTCCCTAGAGGACTGCCTCACTGCTTGAGGCTTACCTGGTTCCCCTGAGGACTACCCTGATGCTTGAGGCCTGCCTTGTTTTCCAGAGGACTACCCTGCTGCTTGATGCTCGCCTTCTTCCCCAAAAGACTGCCTTGCTACTTGAGGCCTGCCCTGCTCTCTGTGAAAGAAGACTGGACCTTCTCCTTTCATCCCAGGAAACCTTAGAGACTCCAAGAGTTAGTTGGCTGACCTCCTGTTCTGAGCCATAGGGACACAACGAGCTCCTGAGGACTCCCTGCAACTGATCAGATGACCTGATGCAACTAGCCCTGCCTGGACCTAGAACTGGACATGCCTAGATCTGCAACTGAACCTGGAAAACAGCAAAACTCTCGCACACAAACAGGGTATAACATAGGTAACATAAATAGTAAGAAAAGAGCCTGTTGACTCTCCATTGGACGGTTAAAGGTTTTCTCCGTCCACTCTTACACACCATCCCTATCTTTGAATTCAACTCCCCAAACGGTAACACTTGGCAGCGCGCCCACCACCTCTGAGATTCTCCTAAAAAACCTTGGCTGCGGTTATATTACTGCAACTGAACCTGCTTTAGTCCTCCAATCCTCTGCTGGAATGAGTTCCTGATCCCCTTGACGTGCCTCCTTTGGTGCTGGACCCTTGGTTGGCATCAGTTGAGCTCCTCCTGTGAAATCCAAAAGCTTTGAACTCCTCACGCCGGAGTTCGAGAAAGTAACTTTTTTCAGCGAGACTACCTTGGTCCCTGTATCCAGCCCGGCTCCATCGAGATCGGCCTGAACTTGTGACTTTCGCCAAGACTAGCATGACCAAATGACTGAGAGTGGCGCTTTCATGCTTTTATGCGCTATACTTACCTCAAACTTTGAAATTGCATATCTTTGGTTCTACTGATTGGATTTTTGTTGTTCTGGTCAAATTTTATTTATTATAATGTATTCTATTCTTCTATGTTGGTTTGTAGTTCTTGTGTTGTGTTTTCACTTTATTACTGTTTGTATGATGCATAAAAACTTAACACAGGGTCTCTAAATTAACCTTGAATGCTTTCGTGCCAAGCTACCAGAGAGTTAAGCACTGGTCAATGTAGTGACTTTTGTTTTTTACACAGGTTTCCAAGCATACTACTGGTAATCGAGCACCCAAAAGATAATTGTGAATAGTCTAACCACTGACAATGCCTGTGTAGCATTCTAAATCCTTGTTTTGTGTCCACTGTGTACTCTAAACAGAGGGCATGATTTAGGATTTAACAGGCAGAATAAGGACAGGCAGGATGGTGGAGAACTTTATAGACTTCTGGTATGCCCAGACTGGGTCCCTTACTCTCTGAGCCACTGGATTCAAGCTAGCCTGACTGATAAGGGGTGATACCCTGAAACCGGCCCCAGGATGCCTGTTTCCGGTCCAAGGAGCACTCGGCTTGGCAGTTCGGGGTAAACTGTTCCCAGGAGGAGCAGGATCAAGACTGATTTGCATATGGCTGGGTCCAAACTGGTTAGTGCAGAGAGCCAAACAACGATGGATTTACACCAGATCTCTTGACAGGGGAGGTGAATGTTTGATTTATTCAGCATTCCATCCATCATTTGTTGCTGCAGCACTCAACAAAAAGATGGCATGGACCAATGCTGTATTATCATAAGTGTTGCAGTATTCCCTGCCATATCTGTCGGTCTATGTGCTTTCTTTTGGTATAATTATTATTCTAGACACATTGGGCCATATTATGAAGAATGGCGATAACATTATCGCCGATTTAGCGGCAGGAAACTGCTGCTAAAGCGTCGATAAGGGGCTTGAGAATATGCCCTTGAGAATTCCAATAGAAGCCCAGGTTTGATTTTCTTCACACCAGAACCTGGGCTTCTATTGGAATTCTCAAGGGAATATTATCAAGCCCCTTATCGACGCTTTATCTGTAGTTTCCTGACGCTAAATCGTCGATAATGTTATTGCTAGTCTTGATAATATGGCCCATAATACATTGAATTAACCAGTGCATCAGCCAGTGTCCTTTTTCTACCCTAGGGCAAGATTGCTTCAGTAACAACAGCCAAGATGCCTTTAGACACGAGGAGCTAAAAGCTAGAAATTCCAAGACCTTGTAAATGAGGTACAGGATACTGTGCTAATTTCTAGTTTTTGTGCTACGCCTCTGTCACTCTCTTGCGAAAATGTGAAGTACAGTGCAAGGATGAACCTGAAATATGGGCCATAAAATCGAAGTCCCATATTAAGTTGGAGCGAAATTAGGTTTTTAACTACAAATGTGGAAGAAACTTTTAAATGAGATGATTGAAGTAATACGACACGTGAAATGACTTTTAAGTCCACCATGGCGCCAGTGCAATAAATTGTACATGACACGTAAGCTTTTACTGGAGTGTTGATTTATGGCAGTCTTGGGGGAAGCGGGATTCTATAAACTGCCTGCAAGGAGGGGAACAGGGTGATAAATGCCTCAAAATCATTGCTGCCTGGTGAATGTTAGCCATGAAGTTCAGCAGCACAGGGCGAGATGCTTCATTTGTGCGTAATTTCCGGGTCCCGAAATGCAATGCAATTTACACATCGTATGTGCCTGATTTAAGTGTTTACATCAAAATGGGTTATGTATTTAAGAGCTTCAAAGCACCAAATAACTTAATATCTTATTAAACAAGTGTGCCCATGGTAAAACCTACAACTGATTAAAAGGGCCCCACCTCTCGTTACAATATATAGAACTGAGGGCTATATTATCAAGAAAGGGCGATACATTATCACCGCTTTTATCGGTAGGAAACTGCAGCTAAAGCCGCGAAAATGAGCTTGATAATCTGCCCTTGTGAATTCCCATAGAAGCCCAGGTTAACAACAGAACCTGGGCTTCTATGGCAATTCACAAGGGCATATTATCAAGCTCATTATCGCCGCTTTAGCGGCAGTTTCATGCCGATAAAAGCGGCGATAACGTATCGCCCTTTCTTGATAATATGGCCCTGAGATTTTATTTTGTGGTTAATCTCTCGAGACAGTTTCCACTGTCTGTTACAGACAGCACTGCATGATATAATACCAGGTCTTTAAGTGGAGTGAAAAAAACTAGAGTCTCTCTCAAAGGGGCGTTGCCGATGTAATTAAGGGCGTGGCTTAAAAATATGCAAGGTAAAACACTGTGCTTAGCACAGTGTGCCTCCGGACTGGTATTTTGCTGCTTCTGTCATTGCATACAGATATACAACACAACAAGTAACATTAAACCTGCAACAAGTAAGGGCTATTGGCTTTGCCAATGGTTGCTAGTGTTGTAAGATAAATAAGCAACAACTATGGCTTCGTTGAATAGAATATTGAAAATGCTTCAGTTCTGAATTATGGGACTGTGAAAGTACTATAACTAGTTCCTTTGAAGTTACCTCAAAGGTAGTGAAGGGTGGTACTGTTGCAGAGTTAAAAATTGTTTTTCACCCGGAGGGCAAAAAGTGAAAGCCTGATAGAGACCCGTCTCGGCAGCTGCTTTTTAGATCTGCTGGTGCTGAGCACTGGCAGGACCCGGCCCAATGAAAGCCCTGTATAAAACTACATACAGTAGCCTTTCAAACAGTCTGTCATTGCTGGATGGCTTTGTTGTCTATCTCAACTCCTTGCTTTGGATTGCATGTTTTGTCTTCCTGTTCCTGCGTTTGACCTACGCCCAGAGCATTCCACCTTTACCCGTGTATTTGGCTGACTGAGTTGCATACTTCCACTGTTGCCAGGAACTATTTTTCTCTCTTTTTAACTTTTCGTTTTTGTTACGCCCTCAATGAGAGTGCATGTCTTGCTCCTTGTGTCACTTTGTTTAGAGCACTCTTGCGCTCTTTCCATCCTTCTCCCTACCTTTTCCATCCTATTTTTCTTCACTCATTCTCCCTCTGAGTGTGCAGCACAAAGCACTGCTGTGGTAAAGTGTTGCTCACTTCTGTCCTCTGTCTTTCACTCCCCTCTGTTTGGCATTCTCTTCCTCACCTGGCTTTCTCTTACTCCCCACACATGCCTCTATCAACGCACCCTCCCACTTCACACGGCTACCGCTGTTGGCTTTGCCAGTGTCTGATGCTTTTAAAATCACATCAGGTGAAATGGTAATCTTGAAACTGAATTTGTAATACTCTCAAGAAAGCCACAGTGTGGCGTCCGGCAATAGGGAATGGTGAAATGTGAGAGCCTGTTTGAATGTATAGGAACATTATTTACATTGGATGTCACGATGTGTAACGCAACACAGGCAGACACAAAATGGCAGCCATGCTAAAGGTATAGAAAATAATATTTATTTACTTTCATGATGGCTGCTAAGTTGTGCCATGCCATGTTGCATTACACGAAAGACAAGAACCCACACTTCCATAAATTTCACACCATATACTTTAGGGATGAAAAAAGATAAACACTATTTAATGTGTTTACCTTGGCGATTAGTTGCGCCAGTTTTATTCATCAATTTTCAAAGAGAACATGTCACTATAGTCATGAGAAATATCAAAGCCTTAAACGTAATGGCCAATTAGTGTCCAATATTTACAATGAAAAATTCAATATTTACAATTGCGAAATGTGATTTAAACAACAAATTAACAAAACATACATAAGTAGTGAAACTGTGCAAAAATAATACACAAACGTCATTATGTGATATCATTTCACAAATAAACTGAGGGGAATAATTATCCACATGTTTTTTTAAACTAACATTTTTTATGAACCAACAGTTTTTTAAAGACTGAAATGTAGTATTTGGCAAAAAATGGAGATTTTTAGTAGGTCTCCAAAAACAACACGACAACCTCTCGGTAGCAATGTTGATAGGCTTTTAAATCATAAACAATTTTGATGTTTACAGGACTTGATCCTATCCGCCTACGCGTTTCGAGTTTGTGAGGGTTCTTCTCAAACTCTCTTCAGGGCCAAATGAATTCCATTCCCCATTTGTTAAACCTAATAGTGAAAACATAACAAATAATGAATGCTTAGTGCTAGCTGCTTCCATCCATGTTGCATGGCACAATTTGTAGGCCATCTCGAAAGCATAAAAGATCTATGCTATATTTTAAAAATGGTTGACCTGCTTTGTCATACCATGTGGTGGCCTTCTTGAAAGTATACCAAATACACTTTCGAGATGCCCTATAGCGGCTATTGAATTTGCCAATGCGGGCTCAGTTATAATAGATGTGGCAAAGGCAATAGCGGCAACCAAACAGCATTGGCAAAGTGAGACCAATTGGCTTTGACATTGCTTATTTTAATTTGAGACGTTTTTTATTGAGAATGAGCTTTCCCGAAAGGTTTTGTGTTCTACTTGGATTTCTTCTTTTAGTCGCACCTGAACTTCAAACTGGTTTACTAACTGGTGAAAAACAGTAAAAATGCAATAATTCACAAGAACTAAGTAGTTGATAAGTCATACATTTCCAAGGTGTGGGAGTTGTTGCTTGTTGCTTGTGCCATCGTTCTATCTTTCCACACAATTGTTGTTTTGTGATGGTAAGGATACGTAACATAGAATATGCTAAGAAAAATATATATAACTTATGTTTCCGGGATATACAGAACTCTTCAGAGAATGCAAAAGATCAGAAAAGGACAACAGAAATACCCGTAATATATCGACTCTGTTTACTGTCATTGTCACTCGTATCCCCTCATACACAGTTTTCCTTTTTCATTCCCTAGTCTTAAATTCAATTAAACATTTGCAATGTTGTTCGGTATTACCTTGTCTTGCAAAGATCTGAGAGTCAAATGTTTAGTAGAAATGTTAAATTTCAATTTCAAATTGAATTGTACTTTCAAACTGAAAGCTTGGAGTCCATCAGCTGCCTCACTCAGACAGTTTGGCAGCCTGTAAACCCGGTAAAGTCCTACTACCAATAGCACCAGAGGCTCAGGTGCCACTTAAGATGCAGTTCAATCTAATCGTATCCACTGGTTGCAGGTGCTTCAAAGGAGATAGCAGGAACACATCCCAATTCTGAGTATTCACAAAAACTTCAATGAATTTCATTGAAAAGGTCAGAACATTTCATGCCTACAATTTTATTTTGGGTGTAAATGACTTCAGACAAGGCAGTACCGGTAAAAGGAAGCCAATATAATAGAGGGAAACCTTGTCAATTCTGAGAGCAAAGCTGCCCAAAAGGGGCAAATTGGATTGGTAAGAGTCCAATATTTTCACAGTGTGCCAAGGAATGGTTTACCCCTCCAGGACATCTAATATCACATAAGATACTGGCATTCGAACAAGTGGTCCTTCAGGATGTAATGAAAGTCTTTGAGAACACGAAATACATACAATGCTATATTCGGAAGGAAAGACGACTTAGTTTAATATCTATGAGAGGGATACCAGTATAGTCATTAAGCCCTCTGATAAGGACGCTGCAATTGTGATTCAGGATGTCTAGGACTATAGCAGAGAAATCATGTTACAGCTACATGAAGTTGAAAACTACAAAAAGATCTAGGGTGACCCTACCAAAGAGGTCACACAACTGATACATCGGTTAACTCTGGAAGGAATAAATGAGGGCTACTTGAGTGCTCTTGAGTTTAAATTTCTTAACAAAAAGAACCCCTGCATCCCAACTATATACACATTTACAAAGATACATAAGGACCACCGGGTAGGCCTATTGCATCAGGTTGTGGATCGGTCTTGGAACCATTATGTAAATACATCGACCTATTCTTACAACCATGGGTGATCAAGATCAAGTCCTATATCGGATACCATGAATGTTATCAAAATGGTGGATAATTAACCATTTGATATGAATAACCAAATCTTAGTGACTATGGATGTTGCCTCACTAACCACTAACATTCCACAGGAGCGGGCTTTACAGGTGGTGTGTGAGGTTCTTTACAGAAGAGACAGTCCCACCTGGGTACCCACTGAATTCATTGTAGACTTACTGAGGGTAGCAATGAGTAAAAACTTCTCTGTATTTCAAAATTAATATTATTTTCAGACCAAGGGCATGGCCATGGGCGCTGCATTCGCCCCAGATATGGATAACCTCTACATGGACAAGTATGAAGATAATTTCATTAACAACATCAACAATCCTTTTCTAGATAACATTACCCTCTGGAAAAAGTATATTTATGATGTCCTGGTGATTTGGACTGGTGATGAGCCTAAGTTGAAAGACATTTTTTAATGGATTAATAAGAGATCCCCGACATACAATTTACCACCACACATAGTGGGGATGAGATTCATTTTTTAGACCTCAGTATAAGAGCCACAGATGATACATTATTGACAAACCTCTTCAGAAAACCCTTGCAGCATAACACGCTACTTAGGTACTGTAGTCTCCACCCCAGGAATCTACATGATAACTTACCTTATGGGCCAATTTTTACAGCTCTGTAGAAACTGTGCACACAGGGCAGATTTTGTCAAAGAAACGGACCATCTGTTGTCACAGCTCAAAGAGAGGGGCTACCCACAGGGTTACTCAAAAGAGCTAGCAAAAGGTTGTGGTACTGGTCACAAGAAAATCTGTTCGAAGTCAAAACTAATGGAGATACTTCCAAAAATAGAAGAGTGTCTGTGCCCACATTCAACACTAGAAGCAATCAAATCAAGAGGATCATTAACCAACATTGGGTCCTGATCTCAGATGAACTTGATATTGAGGAAAAAGTGCTTTTTGCCTCTAAAACAAGCAGGAACATAAGAGACCATGCAGTCCGATCATACCTTAAAGCAGCTACCACCCCTGACCTGAGTGCACAATTGATGTTACCACCATTATTAGGTCATTTCAAATGCGGTCATTGCAAGGCCTGTGCACTTACAGTGGAGAGAAATGATTTTACACATGCAGATCTCCGATACATACTCAAGATTTGCCCGCACAGTGTGCTCATGCTGATATTGATTGTCACAGGATTGTTTTAAGAGAGGTTTCAGTATTTGTTTTACACATCACTTTGGAATTAGTCATCACTTAATTTTACTTTCTTCTACAGAGAATCCGTTTAATATCTTAGAGACATTGGCAATTTAGTTATATTCTCATGGGATTTAGTCGTCGGCTCACATACATACTGTCCCTGAGGAAGATTCCCAAGGGACTCAAAGTAAGGCCATCTCACTAACCAGCTGACCTCACGTACCCCCCTTTTTTTCTCACTTTTATTACTCGAACTTGTGAATTCCTTTTTCCTCTTAGGTCCCCGATCTCTAAGCACAAATACCTTCCCCTAACCAACATTTAATGTTTGAACAAAATGCCTACTATTGAGGCTGCCTCACCAAAACTACAGGTGAGCTTTCCTATAGATTCGATACAGGACACGCTCCTCGCGTGTTCTATCTTACTCCCTGATTGATTCCTATCACTGATACCTAATATCTTCTGACACACAGGCAGTTCTTTCCGCTTCCAAGTCCTGAAGAAGACCTGTTGTAATGTTTTATACAAACCCATAACCTCTTTGGGTTGAAACGTCGACAACAATTAGAGGTGCCCCTTACCTGTTTCGAGCAGATTATGCATCCAAGCAAAATAGGATATTTGCTCCAATATATATATATATGTGTTTTCCACGGATACCATATTGATATATTTATGTATTGTATGTCAATCTGTGTAATGTCTCCCATATCACAGTCTGGATACACTTTGAAAAGTTTGTATTTATTTGTTTTTTCGTTTATGTATATGTAATACGACACGTGAAATGACTTTTAAGTCCACCATGGCGCCAGTGCAATAAATTGTACATGACACGTAAGCTTTTACTGGAGTGTTGATTTATGGCAGTCTTGGGGGAAGCGGGATTCTATAAACTGCCTGCAAGGAGGGGAACAGGGTGATAAATGCCTCAAAATCATTGCTGCCTGGTGAATGTTAGCCATGAAGTTCAGCAGCACAGGGCGAGATGCTTCATTTGTGCGTAATTTCCGGGTCCCGAAATGCAATGCAATTTACACATCGTATGTGCCTGATTTAAGTGTTTACATCAAAATGGGTTATGTATTTAAGAGCTTCAAAGCACAAAATAACTTAATATCTTATTAAACAAGTGTGCCCATGGTAAAACCTACAACTGATTAAAAGGGCCCCACCTCTCGTTACAATATATAGAACTGAGGGCTATATTATCAAGAAAGGGCGATACATTATCACCGCTTTTATCGGTAGGAAACTGCAGCTAAAGCCGCGAAAATGAGCTTGATAATCTGCCCTTGTGAATTCCCATAGAAGCCCAGGTTAACAACAGAACCTGGGCTTCTATGGCAATTCACAAGGGCATATTATCAAGCTCATTATCGCCGCTTTAGCGGCAGTTTCATGCCGATAAAAGCGGCGATAACGTATCGCCCTTTCTTGATAATATGGCCCTGAGATTTTATTTTGTGGTTAATCTCTAGAGACAGTTTCCACTGTCTGTTACAGACAGCACTGCATGATATAATACCAGGTCTTTAAGTGGAGTGAAAAAAACTAGAGTCTCTCTCAAAGGGGCGTTGCCGATGTAATTAAGGGCGTGGCTTAAAAATATGCAAGGTAAAACACTGTGCTTAGCACAGTGTGCCTCCGGACTGGTATTTTGCTGCTTCTGTCATTGCATACAGATATACAACACAACAAGTAACATTAAACCTGCAACAAGTAAGGGCTATTGGCTTTGCCAATGGTTGCTAGTGTTGTAAGATAAATAAGCAACAACTATGGCTTCGTTGAATAGATTATTGAAAATGCTTCAGTTCTGAATTATGGGACTGTGAAAGTACTATAACTAGTTCCTTTGAAGTTACCTCAAAGGTAGTGAAGGGTGGTACTGTTGCAGAGTTAAAAATTGTTTTTCACCCAGAGGGCAAAAAGTGAAAGCCTGATAGAGACCCGTCTCGGCAGCTGCTTTTTAGATCTGCTGGTGCTGAGCACTGGCAGGACCCGGCCCAATGAAAGCCCTGTATAAAACTACATACAGTAGCCTTTCAAACAGTCTGTCATTGCTGGATGGCTTTGTTGTCTATCTCAACTCCTTGCTTTGGATTGCATGTTTTGTCTTCCTGTTCCTGCGTTTGACCTACGCCCAGAGCATTCCACCTTTACCCGTGTATTTGGCTGACTGAGTTGCATACTTCCACTGTTGCCAGGAACTATTTTTCTCTCTTTTTAACTTTTCGTTTTTGTTACGCCCTCAATGAGAGTGCATGTCTTGCTCCTTGTGTCACTTTGTTTAGAGCACTCTTGCGCTCTTTCCATCCTTCTCCCTACCTTTTCCATCCTATTTTTCTTCACTCATTCTCCCTCTGAGTGTGCAGCACAAAGCACTGCTGTGGTAAAGTGTTGCTCACTTCTGTCCTCTGTCTTTCACTCCCCTCTGTTTGGCATTCTCTTCCTCACCTGGCTTTCTCTTACTCCCCACACATGCCTCTATCAACGCACCCTCCCACTTCACACGGCTACCGCTGTTGGCTTTGCCAGTGTCTGATGCTTTTAAAATCACATCAGGTGAAATGGTAATCTTGAAACTGAATTTGTAATACTCTCAAGAAAGCCACAGTGTGGCGTCCGGCAATAGGGAATGGTGAAATGTGAGAGCCTGTTTGAATGTATAGGAACATTATTTACATTGGATGTCACGATGTGTAACGCAACACAGGCAGACACAAAATGGCAGCCATGCTAAAGGTATAGAAAATAATATTTATTTACTTTCATGATGGCTGCTAAGTTGTGCCATGCCATGTTGCATGGCACAATTTGTAGGCCATCTCGAAAGCATAAAAGATCTATGCTATATTTTAAAAATGGTTGACCTGCTTTGTCATACCATGTGGTGGCCTTCTTGAAAGTATACCAAATACACTTTCGAGATGCCCTATAGCGGCTATTGAATTTGCCAATGCGGGCTCAGTTATAATAGATGTGGCAAAGCCAATAGCGGCAACTAAACAGCATTGGCAAAGTGAGACCAATTGGCTTTGACATTGCTTATTTTAATTTGAGACGTTTTTTATTGAGAATGAGCTTTCCCGAAAGGTTTTGTGTTCTACTTGGATTTCTTCTTTTAGTCGCACCTGAACTTCAAACTGGTTTACTAACTGGTGAAAAACAGTAAAAATGCAATAATTCACAAGAACTAAGTAGTTGATAAGTCATACATTTCCAAGGTGTGGGAGTTGTTGCTTGTTGCTTGTGCCATCGTTCTATCTTTCCACACAATTGTTGTTTTGTGATGGTAAGGATACGTAACATAGAATATGCTAAGAAAAATATATATAACTTATGTTTCCGGGATATACAGAACTCTTCAGAGAATGCAAAAGATCAGAAAAGGACAACAGAAATGCCCGTAATATATCGACTCAGTTTACTGTCATTGTCACTCGTATCCCCTCATACACAGTTTTCCTTTTTCATTCCCTAGTCTTAAATTCAATTAAACATTTGCAATGTTGTTCGGTATTACCTTGTCTTGCAAAGATCTGAGAGTCAAATGTTTAGTAGAAATGTTAAATTTCAATTTCAAATTGAATTGTACTTTCAAACTGAAAGCTTGGAGTCCATCAGCTGCCTCACTCAGACAGTTTGGCAGCCTGTAAACCCGGTAAAGTCCTACTACCAATAGCACCAGAGGCTCAGGTGCCACTTAAGATGCAGTTCAATCTAATCGTATCCACTGGTTGCAGGTGCTTCAAAGGAGATAGCAGGAACACATCCCAATTCTGAGTATTCACAAAAACTTCAATGAATTTCATTGAAAAGGTCAGAACATTTCATGCCTACAATTTTATTTTGGGTGTAAATGACTTCAGACAAGGCAGTACCGGTAAAAGGAAGCCAATATAATAGAGGGAAACCTTGTCAATTCTGAGAGCAAAGCTGCCCAAAAGGGGCAAATTGGATTGGTAAGAGTCCAATATTTTCACAGTGTGCCAAGGAATGGTTTACCCCTCCAGGACATCTAATATCACATAAGATACTGGCATTCGAACAAGTGGTCCTTCAGGATGTAATGAAAGTCTTTGAGAACACGAAATACATACAATGCTATATTCGGAAGGAAAGACGACTTAGTTTAATATCTATGAGAGGGATACCAGTATAGTCATTAAGCCCTCTTATAAGGACGCTGCAATTGTGATTCAGGATGTCTAGGACTATAGCAGAGAAATCATGTTACAGCTACATGATGTTGAAAACTACAAAAAGATCTAGGGTGACCCTACCAAAGAGGTCACACAACTGATACATCGGTTAACTCTGGAAGGAATAAATGAGGGCTACTTGAGTGCTCTTGAGTTTAAATTTCTTAACAAAAAGAACCCCTGCATCCCAACTATATACACATTTACAAAGATACATAAGGACCACCGGGTAGGCCTATTGCATCAGGTTGTGGATCGGTCTTGGAACCATTATGTAAATACATCGACCTATTCTTACAACCATGGGTGATCAAGATCAAGTCCTATATCGGATACCATGAATGTTATCAAAATGGTGGATAATTAACCATTTGATATGAATAACCAAATCTTAGTGACTATGGATGTTGCCTCACTAACCACTGACATTCCACAGGAGCGGGCTTTACAGGTGGTGTGTGAGGTTCTTTACAGAAGAGACAGTCCCACCTGGGTACCCACTGAATTTATTGTAGACTTACTGAGGGTAGCAATGAGTAAAAACTTCTCTGTATTTCAAAATTAATATTATTTTCAGACCAAGGGCATGGCCATGGGCGCTGCATTCGCCCCAGATATGGATAACCTCTACATGGACAAGTATGAAGATAATTTCATTAACAACATCAACAATCCTTTTCTAGATAACATTACCCTCTGGAAAAAGTATATTTATGATGTCCTGGTGATTTGGACTGGTGATGAGCCTAAGTTGAAAGACATTTTTTAATGGATTAATAAGAGATCCCCGACATACAATTTGCCACCACACATAGTGGGGATGAGATTCATTTTTTAGACCTCAGTATAAGAGCCACAGATGATACATTATTGACAAACCTCTTCAGAAAACCCTTGCAGCATAACACGCTACTTAGGTACTGTAGTCTCCACCCCAGGAATCTACATGATAACTTACCTTATGGGCCAATTTTTACAGCTCTGTAGAAACTGTGCACACAGGGCAGATTTTGTCAAAGAAACGGACCATCTGTTGTCACAGCTCAAAGAGAGGGGCTACCCACAGGGTTACTCAAAAGAGCTAGCAAAAGGTTGTGGTACTGGTCACAAGAAAATCTGTTCGAAGTCAAAACTAATGGAGATACTTCCAAAAATAGAAGAGTGTCTGTGCCCACATTCAACACTAGAAGCAATCAAATCAAGAGGATCATTAACCAACATTGGGTCCTGATCTCAGATGAACTTGATATTGAGGAAAAAGTGCTTTTTGCCTCTAAAACAAGCAGGAACATAAGAGACCATGCAGTCCGATCATACCTTAAAGCAGCTACCACCCCTGACCTGAGTGCACAATTGATGTTACCACCATTATTAGGTCATTTCAAATGCGGTCATTGCAAGGCCTGTGCACTTACAGTGGAGAGAAATGATTTTACACATGCAGATCTCCGATACATACTCAAGATTTGCCCGCACAGTGTGCTCATGATGATATTGATTGTCACAAGATTGTTTTAAGAGAGGTTTCAGTATTTGTTTTACACATCACTTTGGAATTAGTCATCACTTAATTTTACTTTCTTCTACAGAGAATCCGTTTAATATCTCAGAGACATTGGCAATTTAGTTATATTCTCATGGGATTTAGTCGTCGGCTCACATACATACTGTCCCTGAGGAAGATTCCCAAGGGACTCAAAGTAAGGCCATCTCACTAACCAGCTGACCTCACGTACCCCCCTTTTTTCTCACTTTTATTACTCGAACTTGTGAATTCCTTTTTCCTCTTAGGTCCCCGATCTCTAAGCACAAATACCTTCCCCTAACCAACATTTAATGTTTGAACAAAATGCCTACTATTGAGGCTGCCTCACCAAAACTACAGTTGAGCTTTCCTATAGATTCGATACAGGACACGCTCCTCGCGTGTTCTATCTTACTCCCTGATTGATTCCTATCACTGATACCTAATATCTTCTGACACACAGGCAGTTCTTTCCGCTTCCAAGTCCTGAAGAAGACCTGTTGTAATGTTTTATACAAACCCATAACCTCTTTGGGTTGAAACGTCGACAACAATTAGAGGTGCCCCTTACCTGTTTCGAGCAGATTATGCATCCAAGCAAAATAGGATATTTGCTCCAATATATATATATATGTGTTTTCCACGGATACCATATTGATTTATTTATGTATTGTATGTCAATCTGTGTAATGTCTCCCATATCACAGTCTGGATACACTTTGAAAAGTTTGTATTTATTTGTTTTTTCGTTTATGTATATGTTACATGACAGTCCTGTGTGTTCTCTTGACATGTTATATTTACATCGTTTCACAATATATGATTAACAATATATCTTGCTTAATTTCATTTCTGGTTGGTGTCACTGTGTTTTTTCATTTGATAAATCTAATACTCGCGCAATTTATTTGTCATATTGCTAGTGATACAGGATACTGAATAAGTTTTGTAAAAGAAATAGTATACACCCTACAGAACCAATTGTTCTTACATACCACAAGGAATGCTTTAAGGGAGACTTTGAAGGGGACAAACATTAGAAGTGGTTGGAACTCGTGGAATTTCACTGGTTGGAATTTTACGGATAAACATAAAAACTCTGTGCGATTTAGCCTACAAGCAGAAATATGCATGCTGCGCTGCTAGTGATGTGATTTAGCGCCGCTAGCACATTCCATGCTGAGAAATCAGCGCGAATGGCACCACGTGGTGTGCAAGAGTGTGCACCAATTTGAGTTGATTTAACTGCTACTCGAGTAGAAAGTCTACTAAGGAAGCGGCCCTTTAACTTTGCCTGCAACTGCTCGCATTCGAAAATCTCACCAGAAGTCCTTCTAGCGACCGGACATTGGGGCATATTACCTAGCAATAGCGATATTTATCGCTAAGCAGGGATAGCGGGAATAATTTTATCGCCGTGCTCCGACGATTTTTATTGCTGAGATACCTTGCTATCCACAAGGTTCATCTCAGAAACGATAAAAATCATTCGAAATGCGTGAATATCGCTGGAAATACAGCGATATTCACACATTATCGTGACAACTCTCTTAGCCATGTTATCCACCTCCCATTGGATAACATGGCTAAGAACTGCTCTGGGCAGGTGTTAGCTTTTGGAGATATTCGCGCTTAGTGCGAATATTTCCAAAACTACGCCTTTGTAGGTAATAGGAGATAACGATGTCAGCGACTGTTTTCAGTCGCTAACATCTTGGCAAGCCCACTTTGCATGTCATTAGCGATAAATATCGCTGACATGCAAAGCAGGCCCCAAGATACTCGCTATCGCCTATTAGCTGTCGCTAACTGGTGTTAGCGACAGCTTGGTAATAGGGCGATCAAATTATCTCCGCTGTAGCGAGAAAAAATCCCGCTAAAGCGGCGATAAGGGCCCTTGGTAATATGCCCCATTGTGCTTAGTGATACCAAATTTCTCTTGTGCAAGTTCACACTTGTTAGCTCACATTTCTGGGGCCTCGGAGGGTTAAGAGATTCTGGCATACGGCGATTGGCGGAATTTGGCCTGAACTCCGTGTAACAAAAAAGTAATGCTGTGTCACCAACTTCTGCCATTTCCACGAGCAGAATATCCTTTCCACCCCGGTCTAATAAAAATGGATATCTATAATTGTATTAATACTTTTCAGACTGGTCATCCGGTTTAAAATGCAATGAATTCTGTGAAAGTCGTGGCTTGCCATTTTTTTCAAAATTTCTGAACTCAAAAATGCCCCAAAAATGCTTTGCAACATCACTGGTACTGACAGTTACTAATGCCGCAGGAGATGCGCATTTACATTTTTTAGCGCTTGCTTGACAGCATACCAATCATTTACATGTGCGTAAAGTAAACTTTAGGGGTGTAAACATCTTTCACCTTATGCTCTTAACTGTTGTTTTAACATTGTGCCTTCTATAAACTACTTCCTTTGCAATTAATGAGGGACTGTTTAACGTCTTAAATGTACAAACAGTTGCACACTTTTTTTCAAATTCAGTATAAAAAATAAAATAAAAAACATCACACATGTTGTCCCATTCAATTCTGGCTTCAGCATAAATATTTTCGAATTGAGATTATGTAGCCAGATTTTATGATCATTTGACAAGCTGAGCTGCAGTACAGAGACTGTCATCGAGGGGCGCCAGAGTGGATTTTAGAAGCCCTGAAAGTTGAGTGTTGCCCCAGTAAATGTGAGAGAAAGCTTCAGAAGTCAGTATTAGGGACATACAGTTGCATTTTATTTAGCAAGAATATTCGGGAATAAACATTTTGTGCAAGTTTCACAATATGTGGTGCTATTAGGAGCTTTTGGTCGCTAGTGAAACCGAGCAATGTAGCAGCCTCAACCAGTTTGAGAGTGATGCCCAGGTGCGAGAGTTGCAAACTGCAGGTTTGGACAAGAGGGTTTGTTTCCATTACGTTGATGAGGAGAAATTTAGGATTGTATCTCTAGGAGAAGGAACTCCAGGGACAGCTCCTCCATTGGAGGGGAGGCGCGCCACCCCCTTAAATGCCCCCCAAAGCCTCAGAGATGAAAAATAAAATAGTAATTTATTACCATATTACTTTTCATCATCTCGTCCTGGACTGTGTCAGGACGGGGTGAGACCTGCTGAGTGGCAGCAGGAAGGAGTGGTGGGCAGAGTGCGGCCTGTGCACTGTAAATTCTCTGGCCTGCCATCTTGCAACAGCCAGCCAGAAATGCGCCCTTTGAATCTCTTAACCCAGCTGACTTAGACAGCTGAGTTGAGAGCAAGTGCAGGTCTCCAGTGCATTGAGGAGCGCCGAGAGAGGCCGCTCTCTCCAGTCAGGGCGCTGCTCTCATGCTGCTTAACAACATGTGAGTAGCACCAGGATTGGACGAGGGAGTTTGCTGGTGCGTGCAGTCAACAAAAGAGGTCCGGAGTGAAGGATTTGTTCAGTAAGTGTTTATTTTTTTTATTTTATTTTCACAGGTGCCTGCTCCCCCTCGCCGTAAATGCCAGCTACCACTCAGGAGCTCATGCACTTTGTAGCTTTTTGATGAAATATTTCCAATGTTGTAATATCAGATAGAATGGATACTCTGAGATAGAGCTGTGGATCATCAGATCAGTGTATTAGTGTATAAAGATTTCTTTTTCCTGTAGGTTTTGACCAAGAGGTTCTACATAGAGACTGAATAGTGAGGAAGAGTTAATGGAGCCTTGAGGGGCACCACATTTTATTGGAAGGGTCTGAGATCCGAAGGAACTCATTAAAGAAATGGGATTCTGAAAGAGAGGGAAGATGCAAACCAGCTCAGTATTTGGTCCTTAATTCCCATTCAGTGGCTAAAATAGAAAGTAGACTGGCATGGTGTAAAATACTGCTGTAAGATCCAGCAGGACTGAGCGCAGCAGGGTACACCATGGTCAGTTGCACAAAGAATGTCATCCATTATTTGGAGAGTTTGATTTCTCTGTACTGCATTTAGTTCTGGTTGAAAAGCGTTCAGTGGTCTTTCTTGAGGAGGAGTTGCTTCACACCTACCCTTTCACTGTTTTTTTTCGGAGAGACGGGAGTTATGAGCCTTGCAGGTCACAAATTCTTGAAGTGCAGTGAGTCTAGATTAGGTTTCTTAAGTAAGGCTGCTGAGTAAAAGCAGTTTTTCTACAGTTGTTACTTCCTGGTTCAGGGTCGCTGCTCTGAGTAGGTTTGTTCCCCAATATGAGTACATGAACTGAGAGGGTGTGCGACCGCACACCGACAGCGTGCTTCAGGCTCACCAGAAGTCAGAGGGGAGAGGTTTTGACCATGCGACCAGAGCTGCTGGGGAACCAGGTATGAGCCTCGCTGCCGGCTCAGCTTCCTGTGATTCTGGGCAAATCACTTAATCTCCATGTGCCTACCAAGAAATGAATGTGTCCTTGTGTAACATAACTGGTGCTGATGTAAGGCTCTCCAATACCTTCGGGTCAAGTTTGCGCTACATAAATCTGCAACAAAAAAAGTACACCAAAGCGAAGCCCATTTGTCTCTGTGTGCGTCCAGCCTGGCTAATGGGGCCAGTCACCATGTCAGATTGAGGACCTATTCCTCTGAGGATCTCACGGAAATGAATAACTTGACGTCTTGTCTACCTAAAAAGCTTAGTGGGACACTGAAAGGAATATTATCTTCAAGGATCTTGAGCTAGAGTTGCAAAAGCAATGCTCAGGTATGATTGAGATTAGTAAGGGTGTAGTTTAATTGAAATGTGCCTATTTAAACACACAGTCCTGTCCGAAGCATGCATTTGAAATTGAGAATCTTATTATTAACCTAAAGGATTAGTTGTTCTTTTGTTAACAGAGACATGCTTAGTAGACACCTCTGGACCTGATGTAATGAATGCAGCACCTAAAGAATATAAAGTTGTTTTTCAAAACTGCAACCTCAGCTTAATAGGAGAGGATGTAAAGGCAATTTATAAGAAAAAGATGACAATTGCTGTTGATCAAGATATCAAACGAGGAGAGTCTGATGAGATCCTACTTTTTATAGTGGGCGTCCTGAGTAGTTTTCAGATTTTACTAACATATTGACCTCCTGGACACTCCCCAAATTTCCGCTGTACTCTTTTGAATGAATTATTGCAATTCTCCTTGCCACCACCAAACTACTCAATGAAAGGTGATATTAACTATTGGGCCAACATTCTGATAGCAGATCCTAAAGTGGCAGAATGTAATGGGTTACTAAATTAAATTCCTTAAATCTAAATCAACATAATCAGGCGCCAAGACAGATTAAGGGGAACATATTAAATCAACATTGGACCTCAGATGTGCAACTATTGGACATCTTGATTTAAACCTCCAACTGATCTGAGCATTTCATTATCAAGAGTTTCAAATTCTATATATTGTAAACATACCCATAAAGTTATACCTTTGACCATGATCTGACGGGGGATTGGGGAGAATTGATAGGAAATGTTCCAGGAGATTATTAACTATAATCACATTTTAGCAGCCAGCATGGAGTTTCTTTGTGCTTCCTATTTTAAAATGGACTACCAACGGTATTCGCATTTCATGACAAAAATAAAATATAGCTTCAACCCAGACCAAAGATGCTCCCTGGTTTTCTCAGGAATTAAAGGTAGGAAAAACGATTTTAAGGAAAGTAGAACTAAAATAATGCAAAAATGATTTAAAAAAATATACGTAGCTAATTCTTAAGACCAATCATTTATTATATCACAGAGAATACATTCCTCAATGTCAAAAAATCAGTATTTCAAATTTTAAATGAACTTAATAATACCTCACAGCTATGTCCTCCGAGCAGGAGTTTTTTTTATCTCATCTATGTGTATTTCATAGATAAATTCACTAACATTAGGAATGAAATGGAAGTTTCTCGTCATTTCTCAGCTAAGGTGGGTGTTCCCTTTTCTTCTGCATTTTTGAATATTCTACCTTTGAATACGGAAGATGAACTTATTTCTCTGTTACATAATACAAAGTCTGGCTTTCCTTTGGACACTTGTTCTTATTTTATATTTCAGTCACCGTACTCAGGAATTGCGACGCCATTGAAAACAATTCTCAGTGAATGAATCTTTGAGCCAAGGAGAAGGTTTGAGTAGACCCTGCTCACCCTAAAAATTTTAATTCAACCTCCCTACTTCCATTTGCCACCAAGGTGCTGGAAAAAACAAGCAGCCCATAGCTTAGCTAATTATTTGCATAATAACAATTGCTTTGCTATATTTCAGGTAGGTTTCAAATCCACCTATAGCACCAAGTGAGACTTAAAGCTCTGATCTAACTGGACCTTTCAGAGGCATTTGACACAGCCGATCACAACTCCTTGATTGACTATCTTGATGCCGCTGGTATTAAGGAATCATTAATTCAACAGATGTTCCAAAGGTAGTCATTCAAGAAAAAACTTAATTAATAGGCAGGTGACCTAAAACACTCCAGCTGTCTGGATAACAAATATGGAAAATTATTAAATTTTTTAATGATTGCATTGCACCTATTCATCATATGACAATTCCAACAAGTGGCAAGGTGCTTCATGTGACGGCGCATTGCAAGTGAAATAAAGTAAACAAAATGTGCACGAAAATATACAGTGCGCATAACACAAAATCTGTCTCGACCAACAGGACAGGATTTTGACAATGAAGGATAGAAAATTCCACCAGATCATTGTTTTACAAAAAATACTTTAATTATTGAATAAGTGATTGAGACATATTAGTCGCCATTGTGACCCCAATTGGAATGATTTGTGAGGGTCTTCCTCAGGAAAGATGTAGCAACCTGACAAAGCAAGAAGCTATATATCACAAATGAGATTGTTAAAGAAGAAATAAGGTTACCAAAGGCGTACACAAAGAAAAAAGCATTTGCAATGCAATAGGCCTCGCATTCGTACAAGTTTGAGCTATTGGCATTGTAAATGGCAAATCATTTTATTTATTTTTTGGGTTTTAAACCACAAATAAAAGGCATTTTCATTTATAATACAAATATACCTATTGCATTCCAATAAAGGGCTTTCTCGACTGCTTGTTAGATTGTAAATATCAGAGAAAGAGACCAGCCTGCATCGTCTTCAAAGTAGCGATAAATAGTGCAGTGAAGAAGATGTGTAAGTGTTGTAAATTACACAGACACAAAGTGTGAAGTGAGAGTTACATAAGATCCGAGATATAAACACTACCAAAGCACTCCAACACCTTTCGCTTTGTGATTACACTATCGCCACTTAGGAGGAACAGCAGGAGGGGGGCTATTTCCTGCCCTCTCCGTGATTTGAGTGTGCAGTGTGGCAGTGCGTAATCTCATTGCTATCTTTGGCCTAATAAAAACACTCCAGCTGTAGTACGGCCCTGGTTTCACCTCCTGGTGCATGGCAGGCTGTGGTTTGTGGCAGGCATGGAGGGAGGGTGGGATGGTCTCTGCTGCAGCTCTGGCCTCGTACAGTGCCCCTGCTATTATTAGTGACTGAGAGGCACTGAGGTGGTGGTATTGGTGGTGATGGTATTGGTGGCGGTGGTATTGGTGTTGGTGGTATTGGTGGTGGTGGTGTTGGTGGTGCTGGTATTGGTGGTGGTGGTATTGATGGTGGCAGTGTTGGTATTGGTAGTGGTGGTATTGGTATTGGTGGTGGTATTGCTGGTGGTGGTACTGGTATTGGTGGTATTACTGTTATTGGTGGTGGCGGAATTAGTGGTATTGGTGGTTGTGAGGGGTAATGTTATTGGTGGTGGCGGCAGTATTGGTGGTATTGGTGGTGGTATTGGTGGTGGGGTTTTGGTGGTGGTATTGCTGCTGGTGGTGGTGGTGGTATTGGTGGTGGTATTGGTATTGGTGGTGGTATAAGTATTGGTACTGGGGGGTATTGGTGGTGGTGGTATTGGTGGTGGGATAGGTGGTGGTATTGGTGGTGGTATTGGTAGTGGTGGTATTGGTGGTAGTTGTGGTATTGGTGGTATTGGTGGTGGTGGTATTGGTGGTGGTGAGATTGGTGGTGGTGGTATTGGTGGTGGTGGTGGTGCTGGTATTGTTGATGGTGTTGGTGGAGGTTATATTGGTGGTATTGTTTGTGGTTGTATTGGTGGTGGTGGTTGTATTGTTGGTGGTGGTGGTATTGGTGGTATTGTGGTAGTGGTGGTGGTATTGATGATGGTGGTGTTGGTGGTGTTGGTGGCATTGATGGTGGTGCTGGTATTGGTGGTGGTGGTATAGTGGTGGTGGAAGTGGTGGTATTGATAGTGGTGATTGTATTGATGGTGGTGGTGGTATTTGTGGTGGTGGTATTGATTGTGGTGGTATTGGTGGTGGTATTAGTGGTGGTATTGGTGATAGTGGTATTGGTAGTGGTGGTATTGGTGGTGGTGGTATTGGTGGTGGTGGTATTGGTAGTGGCATTGGTGGTGGTGGTATTGGTGGTGTTGATGGTGGTCATGTTAGTGGTGGTGGTATTAGTGACGGTGGTGGTGGTATTGGTGGTGATATTGGTGGTGGTGGTATTGGTGGTGGGGGTGGTATTGGTTGTGGTGGTATTGGTTGTGGTGGTATTGGTAGTGGTATTGTGGTGGTATTGTTGGTTGTGGAGGTGGTGGTATTGATGGTGGCGGGGGTATTGGTGATGGCATTGATGGTGGCATTGATGGTAGTGGTATTGAGAGTGGTGGTATTGGTGTTGGTATTGCTGGTGGTGGTATTGGTGGTGGTGGTGGTATCGGTGGTGGTGGTGTTGTCAATAAAACAGGCTTTTTAAAATAACCTGACAGGTGGCTTTAGTACAGATGACATGTAACACAGATGTGCTGTTGTCAGCTTCAGCCCATTAGCACAGGAATATGTGCTACCTGTAATTCACATTAATTCCCTAATAATTTCTAAATCTATTTTACTTGGGTGGTTGAAACAGACACGAGATAATGCCAAGTTAAAGTGATTGAAAGGTAGGCACCAGTGTTACAGCGGTGGCAGTGCTGCTTTAAAAAACACAAGTGGTTTCAGCTGAATCACCGTATGTCCAGCCTGCAGTAAGAGAAACTCAATAAAGTGAATAGTGCTTGCAGACTAAATAAGTGGTCCCGTGTAAGAACTGAAGTAAAAGGGCCAGTCGCCATGGGTGGATACAAATGAAGACAAGGCCGTACTAAGGAGGGACTAACAAGACTATTAACGAATCCGATGGCAGCATTTACAAAAGACAATAACACAAATCAATGAAAAATATGGATGGAGAGTGGGTGTGACTTTTCTCCCATACTACAGTAGTCTCACAGAGCGAGAAGTGTGTTTGTCATGCTAGGCTCGATCTAAAAAGGAACAGCGAGGAAGCAGCTCCTTGGTCTACGTGCTGGTTTTAGCATGCATTCTTTCTACCTCAGTGGCATCAGGCAAAGTATGGAATTAACTCCCTGTGACACTAAGCTTGTTATCCTCCCTTCTGGAGTATTGGAAACATCTAAAATCCTAGTTCTTTGGCCAATCATTTGCAACCTAACGACTGAAACAGGAAACAGGGTTTTGAGTTGTTCTGTCTTCTGCCTATATCTAATTATGAGCTTAGAGTCCTTTGACGATGGAGCAAAATTTAAATGATAATATAAAATAACATATAATAAGGGGTTATTCTGACCTGAGTTTAATGCAGATTGGAAAATATATACAATGAAAACAGACAGCAATTTTTCTGCATCAGGCATTTTTAAATTAATTTTTTAGGACTTGAATGGGAGTCTGTCCCTATTATGGCCATGTTAATGTGTATTTCTACTTCAAATAAGGATGCTCAGACCCTAAGATGAATACAGAAGTCTTAAAAGATGAAGACAAGCTATGATGATGCAGTAATTTGGGAGGCCATCATGGGGTCAGGCCGTCCTGATGTTAAAGATAAAACCTTCCTTCAGCCTGGCGTCATTGCTCTCACAAAGAGCATAGCCCAGCTCTTTCCATACTGTTGAAGAACATTTCATTAAAGTTTTCATGTGAACAGTAAATGCCTGTACAGTCAGAATTGGTGAGCTCTGCAACCATGGCATCTAAATTACACATATTTTTCCTAGACATGACCTAATTGCATGAAAGCATTATGTGCAAAACATATTCAACTATCCCCCATAATAAATTACATGCACTGGCTGCATCTCATGAAAATGCTCGGGCACATTTATCAAACTTTCACGCAACCCAATGCAGCAAGCCATCTTGCTGCTCTGCACTACATGAAAGGGAAAGGGCAGGAATGTGCTGTATTTAACATCATACAGCACATTCCTGTCCTTTCCATGCACTGGTGCACTTTTGGCTGCCTAGCGCCAATGCACACACCCAGCACCAGGATTGTTTTTGTGCATAAAGGGACACCTTCCTGCACAAAATTAATCTTGAGAGGTATTTTGCTATTCTATGTGTGCTGCACAATGCAGCACACATAGAAAGAGGAAAAAGAAAGGATAAATATTGATATTTCTCATTATGCCTCTCCTGTGGAAGCACCGCATTTTGATGCATTCACAGGTCTACCACTAATTGTAAATTTGTGAATCTTCCAAAATTCATGGGTGGATGCGTGGGAACACCCACGCTCCACCCATGGAAAGCCTCCCTGGGGCAGAGTAACACAAGGCAGCGACTTGCACTGCCTTGCGTAACTCCAGACTTATCAATTCATGCAGGGCCATGCAAGGTGGCCTTGAGTGGCTTTATAAATCTCGATTAGGTTTTGCTTCCTCCTTGATTGGTGCAAGGGAAATGTAAAACCTTGATAAATCTGGTGCTCGAAGTTTAAGTTTCAACTGAGCACCATGTCGACAGTCAACTCAAAACATGCAAATGCACCTATCCCTATTTGGATTTACTTACAAATACACATGCAGATGCATTGCGTGAACATTTCGTTGTGTACACAGTACGTGCATTGAATCATAACACCGTAAAGTTGTGTGGTTATTTTACAACATTTGCAGTGTTGTCTACCATTTAAATGTCCTTAAACTCTGGCAACATTTTGTCCACAGAAGTGAAAATAAAGAGTTAAATGCACTGGCAGTAAACTCCTGCCATCCCCCATTGGTGTCAGCAGCTCTGTAAAATCCATGAGTTATGAATAAAGGTAATGAAAGGGGTGCAAGGCTATTGCATTGTAAAATCTCTGTCATATTAATTCTCCTCATTAAAGGGCACAAGGCACCCTCACACACTCTGCAACATGTCACACATCCAGACGGTACATAATTTGGAATCCAGGAGCAGGGTCAAAACACATTTGCATTTAGCTGGGTCCAAACTGGGGTGGCATGGTGAGCAAAAAGACGATGGATTAAAGCCAGATCTCTCATCTGTTCCTTCTGCCTTTGTCGTCCTAAGTGGGGAGGGTATGCTCAGACATAGGACTCGTGCTCAATGTGCCACTGGAGTCAAGCCAGACTGGCTGATAAGAGGTGATAACCTGAAACCGGTCCCAGGATGCTTTTTTCCGGTCCAGGGAGGACCTGGCGTGGCAGTTCTGGCTGGGCTGTTCCCATGGGGACCAGTGTCAAGACTGATTTACATATTGCTGGGTCCAATCTGCAGAACACTGCTTATGTCATACAGGCATGCACACACGTGAAGCAGGAGTCACTCGAAGCAACCCTAATGCACTCAGTGCAAGCACCAGATGCAGGAGTCACACACATTGTGAATGATGCATATGACAGATACAGGTGTTGTGCAGTACATACAGTGAAAACATTACTGGAATTGGTCAAGCCATTTGGTTCTAGCTTTAATGTGGCAGCACATGCTAATGCAGGCATACATAAACGCTCTTTACGTTTCTAAAGTCAGATCAGATTGTATTGCCAATGCTTGTTAAGATATGAAATAGCTGGATCACATTGCTCCACGCCCAGTACAACATGAAAGGGGCCAACTGTATGACCTGGAGCAGCGTTATATATCTTCCTACTAAGGCTAATGTGTTTTTTCGCATTCACAATCCCTTTGTCAGTGTTAATGCTGAATCGAAGTGCACACTCTCTGGCCTCTCGTGGTGTGATCAAGATTGTGTCACACAGAAATGTAGAGTCAGGCACGAGTGGCTGAATATGCAGTGACCTCAGGATCAATGCGAGAATTTTCAGCACTCTTATCAAATAATAAATATGTCTCCTACATGGCTCTCAGTAGACTTAAAATGACAACTTATGGAGCCTTTGCAATAATGTAGCATCCCACTATGTCACCTAACAATGTAGGTCTATATTGTCATTCTCATTTTGCATATATTGTTAATTTATGAACACAGGTTGGGAAAATAGGAGCAAAGTAACACAAAGTATACAACACAAACACTGCAAAGAAATACTGGCCAGCTTTCCTACACAAGAAACCTTTACTCCTAGAAATTCAAGAGGGAGTCAGGAGCAGATCAAGAGTAAGCCTCACCTACTGGAAGAAACACAGGGACAAAGCAGAGGGAGGAAAACATAGGTAGTAGGTCTGTTCTCTTCTACAGAAGGAGAAGTGATTATCGATAGGTCTTTTTGCCTTAATGGACATTATTCATTTGGGAAAAGTTCTACATTTAAGAATGCCATAAATATTGAATTATGTGTTTGCCTTGTTTGTTAGGATAAAACACGTGCCTCTCCAAATAAAGGAAATATTTTTACCGTAAAGGCGTTGAGACAAATACAATGAATCCTTTGTAAGAATGTAATTCGAAAAAAATTATTGTTTTTTGGGTTTCACATTCCAAGGGGAACTTGGATTAACAAAAATAGCACCTTAAATAAGTGAAACTCACATTATGTGACTGAGTGTGTGACATGAATTTACAAAGTACAACAATCTTGAAAATGCCATTCACACTGTCACAGCCATTGTGAAAATGAGATGCAAGGATCAAAGGGGCATAGGCGAATCCATACACTAAGGACAAAGGAGTCAAAAGAAATATGCTCCAAATTACAGTATGGAACCCAAATATATAAGGTGTAAAAATCATTTGCTTTGGTTTCCTTAATACTTATATAAAATTATTAGCAACCACATACACACGGCACACACACACGCCTGTCACTGGTAAGCACAATAAAGCAAAACTTGTGAAAGCACATGAAGGAGCAGAAATGTAGGAACAGAGAATACAGAAGGAGAGTGGGAGACAAATGATATTCTTAGCTGGTATGCTTGAAGCAAACGAGAGCACAACGTGATTAAAAGGATCTTCTTAACACAACACTAAAGCACAGACAATCTCAGAGTCCTTCTAAATTGCCTGATGGTTATGTATTCTATACAAGGATCTTCAATAAAGGCAAGCCACTCAATTCTTGCAGCTAGCTCTCAATGATCGATTTTTGCCTCGATTTCCAACCATTCTTACTGCTTTGAAAAGAGTTCTTTGTGTGAAGGCTTTTATTCCACCGCAGGCTCAATTTAGCAAGGGATTTGTGTTGAAAATGCCATAGCATGGCTGAGGGCTCACACTCTAGTTCTCCACTCCTATTAACTCATTAGAGTACTATGATGCAGAATAGAGAAACTGTTATCTATCTATCTACCTATCTATCTATCTATCTATCTATCTATCTATCTATCTATCTATCTATTTAGCTGCCATGCTATCCTGCCATGCACTGCTTATGACCTCACATTTTACATCACTCATGACATGTTCTTTGACATCATTTATGAAATCACTGATGACATCTCAAATGACATTAATGTTGCTAATGCTTTGGCCCTGTTGAAATCACTGATGACATCTCAAATGACATTAATGTTGCTAATGCTTTGGCCCTGTTGAAATCACTGATGACATCTCAAATGACATCACTTTTGCTAATAAATTTGGCCCTGTTTGATGAATCTTCACAAAACTTTACAAAAAAAGTGTTACTTTTTGACTAGTTTTTACATGGAAAGTTTCAAGGTGGACCATCAAGTGGGACACGAGAAAATGGGGGGATCTAGAAATGTGTTTTTCTTATTCATTGTCCCTTAGGAAATATAGAGACATCTACAGCCCAAACCTCTGAATGGATTTGCACCAAATTTGTCAGGAAGCTAAATCTTGGTTCTGAGCGCCTTGTCTGATTTGGTGTAAATCCGCTCAGTAGTTTTTGAGCAATTAATGCTCAAAATGTTTATTGATATCACACGGCAGAGGAATCGCAGAGCCAACAGATCTGAACCTGAGATCTGATTGTCTTGCATCACATCAACAAGGATGTGGCAGCAGCCATCTTAAGAATCAGGACTCAATCCTGATTCCTAACAAAATAGTTTAAAAAAGTCATAAGTGAGCAGAGTAGGGATACCCTGAGCCCTAGGCCTAGTGGTGGGGTCCCAGAGGGATCCACTTGAGGCCAAAACCCTTTTTTTTATTATTGTCGTGCTGTTGGCAAAAACTCCCATGGGGTTCCAAGGCACTGGAGGAGGTGCATTTTTTTTTATTTCTGGTGAGGGTGGCACACGGGCCCCCACCCATTTCCATGCATCCATCTCCCCATGCCATGTGCCCCCTTCCCACGCCTCTAAGAGGGTCCAGGGTCAGCATCCCTTGAGGCCAATATTTTAGTAAAGGGGAGAGGTCCAACCCCGCCTTCCTGAGCTAAAAAGGCCCTAAGGACCCCGTCCTCTGGGGATTTATAATAAATATGGGGGAGGGGGCATGTGGCCCCCCTTTCCGAGTCTGTGAATGCTGTAGTGGCGCCATCTACAGGGCTGGCTTAGGTATGGTGTCCTGGGGTTCCAACCCTCGGTACTTCATTTATTTCCCTAACCATGGGTGCGGGCAGGGAAAATGCAATGTTTTGCCACCGGGCGGAAGCAGAAAGCTGCCAGTAAACTAAAGATTTCTATTTTTAGTGCTGCATAAGGGTGTGCATGGCTTACAAATAGGGCTGAGTGTCTGAGGGGAATTAGCCGCAGGTGAGGCCCTGCTGCCAAAGTCAAAGGCTGCAGGAGGTTGGTAGCCTGTGGCGGGTCGGTCACAGGGCCTGTCCACAAGCCAGGCCCTGCATCCAATCCCCCACCATGCACTGCCATACATGTTAATTTGTAGTACTGGGACTTGGTGAAATAAAGACATCTTCAATTCTATCTAGGTTGGCCGATATGTCCCTAATATAAATCAACTAGCCGTCTCCACAGAGTGAGACTGTGTCATCCACACTATTGCCCCGTTATCAAAAGATGGGATAAGTGATTCACCCAAACCAGCAAATCCAAGAGCCTGATACGGGGACCTGGAGGATCGAACGAGTGTGTCCATTGGGCATAATAGGGTGGATCCTGTAGCTCCTGGAGCCGAAGCTGACGCTGGTAAAATATCGAACCACGCCAAAAATCTAAAGTCAGATTATAGATCTTTACCGCTTGACAACGCTTCAGGCAATAAGATGGGAACCGAAACAAAACCTACAATACAATATTCCTAAACACAATTAGTTACTGAGGATTCTGACTCAGATATTTATGAAACCGTGGCCTCGATATCTAGCGAAATAAGTCACTCCAGCGATGATCATAGCCTTGATCCCTCAAATCTAGATCTTTCAGAACTATCAGATTTTGTTGGGGCAAAAAGCAAGAAAGCAAACAAATCCGGTCCAGACAACACCCCAAGAAAAAAGCTAGAGAAAAAGAAAGATAGACAAAAAAGACATCATAAAGTGATATACGAGGAAACCACAGACCCAGGGAGTAATACAGAACAATCAAAATATACAGTAAAAAATCTAACTCCCAAATATACATCAGACTCAGAACACCATCAAACTATCACGAATGAGTTTACTGGGAGTGGCCATAACCAACAGGGAAGAGTACACATGCAAATAAAATACAGGTAATCATAGGCAAACGAGAATTCAAAATTCGAAAAAGAAAAAGAAAAATGATACATCCACGTAATAAAAACGCAAACAGAAATGAAGTCACCAAGACAAAGATCAGTGTAAGGTTGAATTAGATACCTCAAAAAACATGGCCAAGTTAAGGATTTTAACTATTAATATATGCGGCCATAATGACGTTAAAAAAAGACAAAAGGTGGCAATCAGACTTAAGTCAATAGGTCCCAATATCATATGCATGCAGGAGACACATGTGGAAGGATCACAGCAACATTTACTGAAAAATATGGGTTACAGACTGATCATTTCTACATCGCAGGCAACGAAGACAAGGGGGGTAGCCATCTTTGCAATCGGTGGGGGGTTACAGTTTACTAGGTCTAAAGCTGATAAATTAGGCCATTGGGCAATAACAGAGTGCTTGTTTGGTCAAGGGAAGAAGGCCACTATTTGCTCCATATACAGACGACCCAGAATTATGGATATTCATTTTAAATGAACTAGCCCACTGGTCACCCCCCTTCATTATATGTGGTGATTTTAACTTGAATTTTCCCCCGGACTGGCAATCAAGGCCAGACTTTACATACAAAGGAAGGAAGCCAAGGGTATTCACTACACTTCAGGAAATATGCACCACACATGGTTTAGGGGAGTGCTGGCAAGCTAAACACCCCACAGATCCAGGCCATACATTTTCTTTCCCACCCACATATTAAATTGACACAGTTAGATTATATCTTGATATCCAACACAATTTCATCTAAATGCACAATAGAGAAGCTTCCCCGAGTACTATCGGACCATAATCCATTAATCCTCAGTATGGATATTGAAGGCTCGAGCCATAGTCAGAATAGATGGACTTTTGAGCGGGCTTTACTTCTGAATGAAGAGTACTGTCAATGCTTAAGTAGGTGGATCCTCGAATTCTTAGAATACAATATGGGGACCGACCCAATCGAAACTGTATGGGATACCTTAAAAGCAGGAATAAGGGGAGAGACGCTAAGATTCTCCCTCAACCTTAACCGAGACACAAAAAATTAAATAAAAGTACTACAGGACAGATGAACTAAAACGGAGGAAGATCTGATGAGGGCAGTGCAAGAGGGACACAAAATAGAAGAAACATTAGCCATGGTAGTTATCGCCAAAAGTAAAGTGGCAGATATTTTTACCAAAAAAGCAATTGAAATCTGAAGCATTCCCAGATTTACGAGACATTGTAAACCTAGGAATGCGTCAGACCCCAGGGGTGGAATTAGGGAGGCACAACGAGGAGAAATTTAAAATATTTCCTTGTTTTTTCCTTCTTCTATGTAAGCTGGGATGTACGTTGTTACAACGCATGCTTTTACCACGCATGCTTTTACAACGCAGGTTTTTCAATGCAAGTCGTTACAACGACTTGCTTTGGGGGGTGCTGGATAGTGAATAGTTTAATTTACTATTCCAACTCCAGTCCCCGTGGATAGTAGGGAAGGTGTTGGATAGTAAATTAAACTATTACCTATCCTAGAGCGCCCCCCAGCGCAATTGGTTGTAATGACTTGCGTTGAAAAACCTGCGTTGTAAAGGCACTGCGTGGTAAAAGTTGCGTCGTAAAGGATGTTTCCCGTATGCTACATTCTGTAGCAAACATAGAAAGAGTAAAGCACCTGAATTTTATCAATCAGCCCCACAACTGAGGTACCTTGCACCATGGTGCAAGGGTGCCTGTGTTGGTGCCCAGTGTGCGCATGCACTGAGGAAAAGGACAAGAATGTGCTTTATAACATAGATACGGCACATTCCGGCCCTTTTGTTTGGACCTAGGTCGGCGCATCAAGATTCCTTGAGGCGCTGCTTTACG
This sequence comes from Lissotriton helveticus, assembly GCF_964261635.1. Classification (NCBI taxonomy): domain Eukaryota; kingdom Metazoa; phylum Chordata; class Amphibia; order Caudata; family Salamandridae; genus Lissotriton; species Lissotriton helveticus. Next base: position 1,396,043,822 of record NC_136063.1, on the reverse strand, counting down.
CCAAAACATCATAAAGGAGGTCCTCTATGTTTTGGGAGCGTAGGGTGTGATTTGTGTTGCTGCTCATTTGTTTGTGCCTCCCTGCTGTTTATATTGAATTAAATTTTGTGAAGAGCATCTACCGTGGTTTGCATGCATAATCCCTAAATAGAGACTTTTAAGGCTTACAACTCGACCAGCGGAGAGAAAATTGCACCCCCATTATCATTGAAATATTGTGTGCTTCCACACTGTGCCGAAAGATTGAGGGCCAGATTTATGTTAACTGGCGCATCCCCAGGGATGCGCCAGTTAACATGCGCCACAGTGCGCCTCTGCTCCGCCACCCATGGTGCGCCGCATTTATGATGCGGCGCACCATGGGGCAAAAACGGCACAGATGCGTGACGCATCTGTGCCGTAAAGGTGGCGCATTGCTGGAGTTGCGTCGCAAGCGCGACGCAGCTCCAGCAAGGCTCGGGGGTGCCCATCTTAACAATGCTGCGTCAAGACCTACGCCTGCTTCAAGCAGGCGCAGGCTTTTGACGCAGCATTGGCCTGAAAGTGACTGAGTGAAATCTCATAGATTTCACTCAGCCACTTTTGCGAGGCGCACCTGCCCCGGAACGCCCCCCCTGCGCCAGAACGCCCACAAGCAGCGCAGGGCTTTACAACGTGACGCATCTGCGTAGATGCGTCACGTTGTAAATCGTTCGTAGGGATGCGCCACGTTTACGCCGCCTTGCGTGACGCAACAGCGGCGTAAACGTGGCGCAAGGGCCTCATAAATCTGCCTCTGAGTGTTCTAGCATTGTGGTTTGTGTGTGGCATGTTGGAATGGGAGAAGAAATCCAGCCCTATTGTAGCGCCACTTCTATTGGGTTCTGATCAGAGATCAGTTTAGGTTTACATCCTGCTGTTTGAAACATAGCCTTCAGCCCCCCCTGAGCCAACCATCTAGTCCAGATTACTAAATATGTTATGTGCTGGCGAGTAAAAATAATATTTTCACCTTTTTGGGTGCCTGGTTCACCACACATCTACCAGCGACCAGAATGCCAGCCAACCTTGTGTGCCGCACTGGGAGCACCTAGGGAAGAGGTGGGATAGACCTGTTTAAGGCTGCGTCTAAGACACTACTCGACCCAAGACAGTATCCATGCCACCCAAGATCCAGAAAGGAACATCCCAGTCCACCAAGCTCCTGGTAAGGGAGCTAAGGGAGGACCAACATTTGCCATGGTCCATATTCGGAGCATAGATGTTTCGTAGCACTATGTGAATGACATCCAATTTTTCACGGATAAGGAGGTGTCTGCCCTCTGGATCTACACATCTCCTCAACTGAAAATGGGACTCCTGTAGGTATCTATGAACTAAAATCCATATTGTGATTTATAGAATCGATAATGGCAGTTTCTTAAAGTGTACATTTGAATGTGGAAAGTGCTCCATTCACAAACTTACTGTTAGGGGCTGGAATGTTTGTGATCTGGGAGATTATAGGATTGTCCTACAAAATTAAGTGATATTTATGTGCATACTCCCAAACACTTTAAAAGTCACTGCCAACCCTACATTTGCACACAAATATAATTGTTGTAAATGGAAAAAGAAAACAGTGCTTTGCCAAGGTGGGATATAATAAGATTGACAAATATTTAGTAGGGTCTATAGAAAGGCATTTCCTAAAGGAGAAATGTTTTCCCTGTGGGTAAAATAAAGTTAAACCCGCAAATACATGATTTTGTGAAGCTGGAGTGCTCATTGTAATTTCTCAGTGTATTTCAGGAGTACTCATGGGATCCTTTATGAATTCCCGCAACTTAAGAAAATGAGCAGATTTTTGAAAACTGGACTTTGCAAATCAAGTATTAGTGTTTCACTGATAGTTTCAAATGTATGCTCTGAGATCTATTAGCATCACCATGTTTTGACAGTTTATTTCCGAAAGAGACCAAAGAAAATTTTAACCTGTGCTTTACGTGATCTAGATACAGAAGTAAATTATTGCAATGTTCACACTATTCTGTTGCAAACACACTGGGGCATATTCATAAAGGTACTTTGGAGTATAATACAGTAGTAAATAAAGTTGTACTCCTCTAGTACTTTTTATGTGCCCTTACAACCCTTTGTTAATTAGCCTTAAAACATCTAAAATGGAAATAAAATGGGAATTTTAAAGAAATACCTGATTGCCCTGGCCTTCTCCGCAGACTCACCCCAGGCCTTAAACTTCCCTTTTTATCACATATATGTCACCCATAAGCCAGGCCCTAGTAGCCTAAGGGTCAGGGTGCTGTGTTAGTAAATGGTAGAGTATCAGCACACAACACCCTGGATCTTTCCAGGGGAGGGAACTAGAGACTACAGGGTATTCAGGGTGAGCTGGCCTCAAACCTATAATGTAAACACAAAAAAGCTACTCTGAGTGAATGGTCGTTTGAGACTATTGAACGAAAACTCACAAGCACCAAACACTAAGTAGTGGGGTTCTGGGCATCTCAAAACATTTAAAGGACTGCCCTCACACACCACCAGGTGTCATGCTTCATCATTGGCAGTCCTCCTCTCTAGAAACCATGTTTGATAGAGAGCGGGCCTACACCTGGAGACAAGGAGGCACTTCTAAGATCTAAGTGGGGGCCCGTGAGAGAAGTGATTCTTAAAAACCAATGTAAAAACCGAAATACATTTATTCGCTGGGTATTTAAAGCTAAAGTATGAGGATTGGGGGAACTAGTACCCCATCACCACTAGGATCGTGAACATGTTTCTGCCATATTGTCCCAAAGGGTCCATGACGTTCATCAGGATGTAAAAACTAGGGCTCCTATATTAAAAAATCTGGTCAGATGTTACCACTGTGTAGGGCGACCTGTATCATCCTCTAGCTTAACGGTATCCCTTAAACTTGTAAAACAAATGTAAGATACTGCCAAAATGATGTCAGAATGATGCCCGGTCACATAAAAGAGAAGAGACAAACACAACATGCATATATCGGATTTTTGCATGTGAATGACAAACACGTGTCACTACAAATGTGATACACATAATAAAATGAATTCCATAAGTTTAGTGAGGCCAGCTCAAATTCTTACCCCGAGGTAGGATCATAATTGCCCCATGGGAAGTAAGAGGGACCCCTGTGGTCACACTGTAAAGGGATGATAATTAAGGCAGGTAAATAATCACATATACAAACCATTCAATATCAAGGCACAGGCTCCAAAGTGAAATGCTTATGAGTTCTCATTCACACATCAAGTCACACCCTTACTGCTTCAAGGTGCGTCCCTCGCAGTACACCTAGGTGTATCTATTCCTCTCCCCCAATGATGGCTGAGTGTAGCGAGACCATTACGGTTTAAAGGTCTTCTTCATTTGCTACATTGGTCCGTTAGCAGTTTACGTGCGCAATTATGCGGTCAATTGGTTTTTAGATCCGCTGCCTGGAGGCCTGGATGGCCTCCAACTATTTATCCTTGCACCAGTTGCAATATTGGTGAGCGCTTCTAACCACACCCCTGAACCCATCGCGTCATACGCAATCCCTGGGGACACACCTGTCAGCCTGGAACACAATCATGTCTGCCTGCGAGAGAAGCTACACTACGCAGCCCCCAGGCATTCTTGAATGAGATGCCGGAAAGAACATACGTGTGGCAATTATGTCTCTCACCTGGCGGCTGCACTACACACAACCACCAGGCTTTTTCTGCATTAACTCAAGAAGTAGGCTGTTTCCAAGACACTATTCACTCCACCCAAGACACTATCCACGCCACCCAAGATCCAGGGGGGACAGCCCAGTGCACCAGCTTCCTGGTAAGGGAGCTAAGGGAGAACCAAAATTTGCCATGGTCCATATTCAGGGCATAGATGCTTCCTAGCACTACATGAATACCATCCAATTTACCACAGATTAGGATATGTCTGTCCTCTGGATCTACACGTGTCTTCTCAACTGAAAGTGGGACTTCTTTAGGAGAATCAGTATTGGCAGTTTCATAAAGTGTACGTTTGAGTGTGGAAAGTGTGCTATTCACAGGCTTACTGTTAGGGGCAGAATTGTTTGCGACTGAAAGAGGATGGGCTGGTCCTACAAAATTAAGTGATAGGTGTGTGCATATTACCAAGCATTTTAAAGGTAATTTCCCAGCCTACATATGAAAACAAATATAATTGTTGTAAATCTCCAAAAGAAGTAAGCACTTTGCTAGGGTGGGATATATTTCAAATGCCACACATTTATAGGCATATATAGAAAATGTTTCCCTGTGTTGAAAATACATGATTTTATGAAGCTGGAGGGCTCACTGTAATTTTTCCATATATTTCAGTACTCATGGGATTCTTTGTGAATCCTCACAACGTAACAAATGGAGCAGATTTTTGCAAACAGGACTTTGCAAATCGAACCCTAAGTGTTTTACTCATAGCTTCAAATGTAAGCTCTGACATCTACTCGCATCAGCATGCTTTTTGACAGTTTATTGCTGGAAGAGATCAAAGCAAATTTCAACCCTTGCTTTAAGTGTTCTAGATACAGAAGTAGATGATTGTAATGTTTACACTGTTCTGTTGCAAACACACAGGGCATATTCATAAAGGTATTTTGGAATACATAAAGTTGTTCTCTTTTAGTACTTTGTATGTGATCTTACATGCCCTTGTGAATTGGCCGCAAAACATCTAAAAAGGAAATAAAAAGGGAGTTTTAAAGAAATATCTGTTTGACTTGGCCCTCTCTGCAGTCCCACCCCCAGCCTTAAACTTCCCTTGTTATCACATATATGTCACCATAAGGCAGGCCCTAGGTAGTCTACAGGTCAGGGTGCTGTGTCAGTAAATGGCAGAACATGTCCTTTTACATTTTGCATGTCCAGCTACTGAAAAGCTCCTCAATCAATGTTTCACTACTATGAGGCCTACCCCTCCCACAGGATAACATCGGGGATTCCCTAATACATTTTATAACCTGTCATTTCCAATTGGGAGCTGGTAGCTATCTCTTGTTTATTGTCTTTGGAATTGTGGTGAAAAGCCCTATTTACTGTTGTCAGGTTTTTGATCACAATTTTAAAATTGCCACTTTTAGAAAGTTTTAAAAAAAACAACAAAAAGAACAATTGATAGACAGAATACAGAACAATGTCATACATTCACCACAGTACAGAGATTTGGGCCTAAATCCATTGTTTTTTTTCTCACCATGCCATTCCAGTTTTGACCCAGCCATATGCAAAAAGAGCCTTGACACTGCGCCCAATAGGAACAGTCTAACCCGAACTGCCAGGACAGGTCCACCCTGGACTGGAAACAAGCAACCTAGGACCGGTTTTGGGCTTTCAGCCCTCATCAGCCAGGATTGCTTGACTCCAGTGGCACGGAGAGCACGGGACTTACCTCTGGGCATACCCATCCCACTCGGGGTGACAAATGCAAAAAAGACCAATTGATGGACAGCATACAGAACAATGTCATACATTCAACCCAGTACAGAGATCTGGGCACAAGCATGCTTGTTTGAGGTCCAGGGAGGACCTGACTTGGCAGTTCAGTCTGGACTGTTCCCATGAGGCACAGGGTCAAGACTAATTTGCATATGGCTAGGTCCAAACAGTGGTGGCATGGTGGGCAAAAGAACAATGGATTTAACCCAGATCTCTTGACTGGGGAGGATGTTTGAATCATTCAGCATTCCATCCATCATTTGTTGCAGGCATGCTTTTCGCCCTAACTGGGACGGGTATGCCCAGACTTGGGTCCCTTGCTCACTGGGCCGCTGGATTCAAGCTAGCCTGGCTGACGAAGGGCGACATACCCCAAAACAGGTCCTGGTATGCTTGTTTCGGGTCCAGGGAGGACCTGGCTTGGCAGTGGTCTGGACTGTTCCCATGAGGCACAGGGTCAGGACTGATTTGCATATGGACGGGTCCAAACTGGGGTGGCGTAGTGGGCACACAAATGATGAATTTAATCCAGATCTCTTGACTGGGGGAGAATGTTTGAATCATTCAGCATTCCATCCATCATTTGTTGCAGTTATACTTTTAGAAAGTTTGCATTTTTCCTCTAACCAGGCCTAGGGCACATGACTGGGTGTAACTGACAGTTAGACTTTGTGAATTCCTCTCAGACAGTCACACAATAGAGGGATTAGGTGTACCTCAATGGGATATCTGCTGGCAGAATGGTGCGGAGCTGAGCACAGCCCCACTTACAACTGAATAGCCTGTTCTCTGCCTTCACACGAAGGGCCTAACAACCCTGTATTGGCACTGCAGCCAGCTTGGAACCAGGAGAGGGGAGTCAGGAAATTCTATGCACTTCAGAGAACCTTTCCCGCAGCTTCTCCCACCTTCTAGAAGAAGGGCACCAGGATATAAAAAAGGACTTTCAGACCCACTCTTCAGTACACTTCTAGACCCCTGAATACTCTGCCATGCAGAAGGACTGATGTGCTGCTGAAAGGACTGCCACTCTGCTGGGCTGTTGAGCTGCTGTATTGCTGTGTTTCTGCTCTGCTGCCCTCTTGCCTGGGGAAGAAGTGGACCTGCAACTTCATCTTGAACCCAGGGCTACCAAAGTGGCTCCAAGGTCTAGTCTGTTGGCCTCCTTATCAGAGCCTCAGTGACATAAAAGGCTCCCCAACATCCTGCACCAGCACCTGCACCCAGCTGAAGCGAGTTCCTGACCTCCGAGTTGTGCCCTTTAGGTCCTGGACCCTTGGGGTGGCTTAGAGGGCTGTATTCAACCTTTTGGGCTCTTCTCAACCACAAACTGGCCCATTCACACAGAGATCTTGCCGCTCGCGCAGCGATTCAATGTGAAGCGCAGTCAGCCCAACCTTTTGAGCTACAGCATCGACCGCCTACGGCGTCCGCCAAAGTGAAGCTTCCACAACACCCATCTGTGACTCTTGACCTTCTCTATGCGCTATGCCAGCAGCCTCCTGTAACGCTATCCCTGTTCCTCTCAGCCCCCTCTAACCTGAACAGGACTTTGGCACGGATTTATGAAGGTAAAACTTCAGCAAACCTAGCCTGGTGACTGCAGCTGACCTGTGCTCCAAAGCGGTCGACCTGAAGTTGAGACTTTGACCTGGTCCAACGCAACCAGATATCCATATTTGGCCCTTTGTGCTTTTTGGTGCTATTTTCACTAAAATTGTAAAAAAAATCATACTGCTGTTTCTACTGATTGTTTTTTTGTCATTTTGGTGTCAAATCCTTTAACAAAATTTAGTTTATTTTTCTAAACTGGTTTGGGATTTTTCTTGGGTTGTATTTTCACTTTATTACTCTTTATGTGCTTTACTTTACACATTGCCTCTAAGTTAAGTTTGATTGCTTTTTGTGGCAAGCTACACAGGTTAAGCACAAGTCAATTTTGTGACTTTTTGTGGTTCACCCTGCAAGAGATTGCGGCTGTTGCTTGACTAGAGTTCACACCCCAGTCAACCAACAACCCATTTCTCTCAATACCAATATACAATTAGTACAAATAGAAAGATCTGTGTCCTGGGGGTGCGTGGCCAGCCAGCGAACATGGTGGACGCGATCTGATAACGCTACGCTGCACGACTCGTAATTATCCTGGCATTTCACTGATAGAGGGTCCTCCTGCGATCACAACCAGTGGGAGCGGTGGAGGAAAGCAATGGGGAGCCCGTGGAGTCCAGAGGTTACCGCCTGGAAGATGTAGGTAAGGAGGCAGGGGTCCGGCTGGAGCACGGCGGCACCGGTGACAAAAGGCGCGAAAGTAGCCCGGGACCTAACGGCTGCCGGAGAAGCCCACTAAAGTGCTAGGGCACCCCTAAAGGCACCGCGACCTACCCTTGTGCAGCCCCGAAGGTCTGTGACGTCCTGGAGGTGAGGTGCCTACGTGGGTTGAGGGCCCGTAATCACCAGACGCCCGTGAGGAGGAGCGTGGCCCGGGACAGAAGGCGGGCGTGCGCAGGCAGTGGAGCACCAGCGAGGAGGCCCTGATCTGCGGCTGACAAACGGCGCTGAGGGACCCAGGTGCCTGAGAGTGGTGACAGAGCGGAGGCTGGCGGAACGGGACCCTGGTCGGGGCGGTGGGCCTGGTGCTTGCAGAGGAGGTTTTGCGGACTGGGCCCTGCACTGCCTGAGCGTGGAGGCCTGAAAAGAGCTGCGGGCCCTATCTCATCGGCAGAAGGGATCAACAAGGTGAGGAGTGAGGCCTGGGGTGAACGAGAAGCCGCAACAGTGCTGCGGTGTTCTGGGGGACGGCCCGGCCTGCGGCCCGTGATGAAGTGACGTGGGGCCCGAGAGTGGTGCAGGTGGTGGCACGCAGAGTGGGGGGCTCCCAGAGGCATCAGCTACCCTTGCACTCATGAAACATAGGGCCGGCGTGCCTCGGCAGGGCCCGAGCCACAAGGACTGCGGAGTTGAGGCCTAGGAGGAATTGTGCAAAGGGAGGAGGGAGGGGGCCCTGAAGCTGGTGCTGTCCTGAGATCCACGGAGTTGACTCACTTGGCGGGCAGTGCTGCGGCGCCCGTGGCGTTAGGCCCGGTGGGAGTCCCGAGCTGGGACATTCCAACAAAGTGCAGGCCCCAACGCTGTGTTAGAGGAGTGAGGAGTGTGGCGCAGGAAGAGACCCTAATTGCCCGTGAGTAGGAGGGGAATCGGACTGCACCTGAGGACATTGCTGGGGCACCCACTGTGAAGGGAAAATACCTGGCGGTGCTGGTAGAGGCTGCGGCTGGCGACGCTGGGATCCGGGCGCCATTTTGGAGTAGAGCCATCTTGACCGTGGCTGAAGCGGAGGTGGTGTGCCCTCGGGGTTGGAGTTGCATGAGCGCAGGGAGGACCAGCGTGGCCAGAAGCGTTGTCAGAATGCTGCACCTCTACTGACGCGGTGCTGCAACGGTCCTTGGCCGGAAGAGTCAGGTGGAGTCCAGCTGTGTCTGGCGGAGAGGTGGGAAGGACAGTGCGGCACCTGGCGCAATAGACAGAGGCAGGCCCTAGAGCTGCACAGTGAAGGTGGGCTGTACACTGAACGGGTCTCAGAGCCGGCGGGTAACAAAGCGTGCCTGGCTCCCTGACAGAGACGGAAGCCCACCAGGTGGGGGTCCCTCATTGGCGGACGGCGCTGCTAAGGGACAGTCACGATAGACCCTCTCCTCGGCCCGGAAGATAAGGAGGGCCTGGGCCCTGGAGGATTGCAGCTGACCAGGCTCACCCAACTCAACGACTGCGGATGCCAACGGCGCAGCAACTAGTCATGGGTAGGCTGCGGGACAAAGCACAAAATGGGCAACCGAGGGCTGACAGCCTGGGACCTTCACTAGGACACCAGAGTGGAAGCATGGAACCCCCAACGGCGACTCTTGTGGCCAAAATGGACACGCGCTGGCAGTGGTGGAACAGATTGGCACCACCCTGGAGCAAACAAAGGAATCCTTAGTGTCAAGGATAGACAAAGTCACATTGCACTTTACCCTCCTACACTGTAAGCTGGCCGAGTCGTTCGCCCTGCAGAACCTGACGCTCCAGGAGATCCAGCCTGTGGTGCAAAACCACACCATAGCGCTCCAAGATATGATCGACCGGGTCCATGCGCTGGAAGACCGCATAGAGGATGCGGAAGGATGCTCTTGACGCAACAATGTTCACATGGTGGGCCTTCCGGAGGGCAGAAATACGGAGTAATACGTCGAGACCTGGTTGCGCGACCTCCTGTCCCGGGGGGTGCAGTCGCCGCAGTTTGTGGTTGAGAGGGGGCACAGAGTGCCGGTGCAGAAACCCAGGCCAGGAACCCGACCCTGCCCGTTCCTTTTCAAGCTCCTTAACTATCGAGACAGGGACATGGTGCTACGCGAAACCAGGAAGCTGGGCGACCTCATGTGGGAAATGGCCAGGTGATGTTTTTCCCGGACTACACAGCAGCGGTTCAGAAGCGGAGGAGCACCTACATGGCAGTGAAGCGCCAGCTGAGGGAGTTGGAGTTGCCTTACTCCCTGTTGTTCCCATCCCACCTCAGAGTGGTCTCGAAGGAGGGGACCCGCTTCTTCGATGCCCCGTCAGACGTCTGGGACTGGTTGGAAGAGACGGGGCAGTGGAAAGGACAGAGGCCCTCAGGCCCGGAGGACGGCAGCTGGCAGGAGAGGAGATCGAGGAGGCGCAGGCGGAGAGGGGCCCGTCGTGACACAGAGCCTGGACCAGTTCCACCCAGCCCGGAGAGAATGAGGCTGGAACGCCAGGAAGCTCTGGAGGCGGTGGCAACCATGGGAACAGCAAGCAGCCATGGCCGCATAGAGGGTCACGGACGCAGCGACCCGGGAACCAGTGGGTCATCATCCCCATCTAATGTGTTCTCTGAGGACCTTAGTATGCCAGTGGTGATGCCTCAGACGGCCGACCAAATCGTGTGATTAAACAATGCTGTGTTATACCTCTCCATGACTCACAAATATGTGTATGCCGCACACTGCTCTTCATCCCTCTCACCAAAAACACCCCCCGCCTGTATGTCCACATGCATGCTACTGAAATATGCTCTGTGCTAGTGGTGTTTTTGCCAGCTGTTGTAAACTGTGCGCGCGCATGCGAGAGGCCTTGCTAGTCAGGGGATAGGGCGCACTGCGCAGGGATCGTGGTTCCCAGTCTATATTGAGGGGTCCCACGCCGCACCTGCGAGACTGACTAGTCTATGACTCCTTGCACACTCCTTGCAAGGACTGGGGGCCCGAGAACGGGTCGTAGAGCAGACTCAATGCAGACACACCACACACCCCACTAGTCACTCCACTGGACAAGCTCTTTAACCTAAATGTTCCGCTCAAAGTTTGGACGTATGCCCTTTCGGGGATTCGCCCCCACAGTTGCATTGTTTGAGATTGTTACTATGTTTAAGTTGCAGCACACCGACACAACCCCCCTGAAACACGACTCTGGCCCACCCGATGCGACCCCATTGCCCTGCGCTGCGATGACTTACCCAACCACATGACGCACACTAATGTCGTGACCTGGAACATTCGTGGCATGCACACGCCATCGAAACGCTACTCCGTCTTCTCCTACCTGCAGAGACACACTGTGGGGATCGTCCTTCTGCAAGAAACCCACATGACCCAGACAGAGCTTGACAAATTGTGCAGGCGCTGGAGGGGGCACATTTATGGCACAGTCTTCTCGCCGCACGCGCGAAGAACCCTGGTCTGGGTGAGGGTGGGCACCCCTTTCATATGTGAAGAGGCAAAGGTGGACCGAGAGGGTAGGTACTCCCTAGTGCGGGGGAAACTGAACGGTCAGGAGATACTACTAGGATCCCTTTATGCCCCGAATGTAGATCAGCCATCCTTTTTAGCGCAGATGTCCCAGGTCCTCCACCCCTATGCTGAGCTCCCTTGGCTGCTTGGTGGAGCTTTTAACATGGTATTAGACGTACACCTGGACAGGTCATTCCCCCCACTGCGGGCTGCGGCGGCAGCATCCACTGCGCAGGCGTTCAGGGACTGGTTCTTACACGGGCTTTGGTGCACATTGCACCCAGAAGACAGACTCTACTCTTATTACTCCACAGTTCACGACTTACATGTCCGGTTGGACAGGATAGTGGGTTCCCAGTCCCTGCTCCCACTCATTACACAATCAGAATACTTGCGGAGAACAAACTCTGATCATAATCGCCTGTGGATCCAAATCAGCTGGGAGGTGGAACGCCCACCCGTCCATACGTGGAGGTTGCAGCCTACTGCGCTAGAGGACTCGGAGTTCGGTTTGTCTCTGGGCACGGCCATCCTCGCGTACTTTGATGCCAATGAAGGGACAGCGAGCAATGCCATGGTGGAATGGGATGCACACAAGGTGGCTGTCCGGGGCACTGCATGGGGGCCACATGGAACATACGCAAGTCACTCTCTGCCTCCCTGGCACGCCTGGAGGCTGAACTCCTACGCTATGAGCGGGAGGAAGAAGGGGGAGGTAGGCAAGCATGCAAGCTGGGAGACCTCCGCACTCAGCACGCAGAGCTCCTTGAAAAGCTGCGGTGCCACAACTATGCTGCGCACACGGCCAGAACGCACGTCAGGGCAGACAGAGCGGGCCGATTGTTGGCATGGTTAATTAAGCAAGAAGGATAGGAGCTCTCCGCACAGCGGAGGGGGAGATGGTGTACACACAGCATGAAATACATCGTGCCCTCACAGACCACTACGCGCAGCTATACAGGGCTCAGGGTATAGGCTCAGAGCACACCTTGGAGGGGTTCCTGGATTCTGTTCAATTGCCCACAGCTTCTGAGGGGCAGAAGGAGAAGCTTAATGTGCCTCTCTCGCTGGAGGAGGTAGGGGAAGCGATCCAGTCCATGGCCACTAGGAAAACTCCAGGGCCAGACAGCCTGCCCGCCGAATATTATAAAGCATACCGGGAAACTCTGACGCCACTGCTGCATAAGTTATACACCACAGCGGTGGAGGAAGGGTCGCTGCCACCCTCTATGCTAGAGGCGTTCCTGATCTCCCTGCCTAAGCCGGACAGAGACCCCACAGCCCTGGGTTCATATAGGCCTCTGGCGATGCTCAACGTGGACTATAAGGTCCTCGCTAAGGTGCTAGCGGAAAGGCTGCAAAAAACAGTAGAGGGGCCCTGAAAACCTAAAGTTAATAAAGGCGAGGGGAACAACCCACCAGGGCAGAATAAGTATTCAACAACATGAAGAAGGGCATCCCCAATGTATAAAAAGGACAGAGGAGTTCCAAAATGTAAAATCAACCATAAACACCCACAGAACAGCTGTTTACTTTTCAGTATTTATTTTTGTAATTATAACAATTTTGGATAGTATTCACATTTTAATAATGATAAGACACAAAGAAATTCATTTTGATCATCATATTACATATAAAATTTCATTTTGTTTAGACAATACAAAAGAGAAGAACATCAGCCCAAAAACCACATAAAGTAATGAAAAAATAGCACACAATTCAATCATTCAATCAATCAACCGCTAACTCACTCCCACACAATGCATACATTCAAATTCAGACAGAACATCATTTCATCAGGCATATAAAGAAGAGCGCCGACGCGCGTTTCGGAACAGAATCAATAGCAAATTCCTTCATCAGGGCGCATATCATAAATAGGTTTAGTCAGCACGGTCTCTTAGGATCCAAAGCATGATTTAAGACCAATTTATTGAATGTATCATCGTCTCAATCAGGGCTGACGAAGCATATCTATGAGTACAAATGTACTAGGTACTCCTCTAGGATTGAAAGAAGTACGCAGGACAAAGGGACTTCAAAACAAACCTCGGCATACAACGGGAGTAGAGTTGACGGTCATCAATCTCCACAACTCTGTCACTAGTATTGGGCAGAACTGGAAAAAAACTATCATTGTCCAGCAAACGCCGCTTTCCACATTTTCGCTTGGCACAGAAATGTATTCAAAGGCCAGGGCCAGGGTGCATCCTCCCTGACAGTGTCTGAAGGGGGATGTAGTATTCTTGTATAAATTGATTGAAAGGGCCGATCAGAACCAGGGTACCAGTGCTCCCTTACATGTAAAGTCCTATTTAATGTTTTGGCACGTATCTTAAATGCTCCATGTGGCGTGCTCTCCCCGGTGATCCGGGAGACAAAATGCAGCTAGCGGAAAGGCTGGCACAGGTGGTCCCCCATTTAATCCAGACAGATCAGAACAGGTTTGTCCCAGTGAGGTCCATGTCATTGAACCTCTGGAGATATTTTAGAGTGACGGCGGAGGCCGCGCGGGAGTGGCCCAGGGCAGGCTGCCTTATGTTAGATCTGGAGAAGGCGTTTGATTGCCTAGAATGGGCATACTTATCAGCGGTGTTAGTGAGATATGGGCTAGACATGGGATTCCTGCATATGGTTGGCTTGCTATACAAAAAACCCGTGGTTCGGGTGCGTTTGGGCCCCTACATTTCAGAACCGGTGGCGGTGGGCCGGGGCACCCAACAGGGGTGTCCTCTGTCCCTGTTACTATTCGCGCTAGCAATCGAGCCCCTGGCTGTGGCGATACGCAAGACCCTGGGCGATGGTATCCCGATGGGAGATGCAACTCACCAGGTGACACTCTATGCTGACAACTTGTTGGTCTTTGTGCGGGACGTGAGCCGCTTACCCATGCAGCTGGCACAGCTACTGCACACCTTTGCTGACGTCTCGGGGCTCTGGGTAAATGCGGGTAAATCCTGCCTTTATGCTTTCAGGGAAGGAACTGAAGACCCGGGATACCATCTGGAGGGTACAAGGGTCCAATGGAAAGAGGACAACTTTCATTATCTGGGGATATAAATTTACTGTAGCCCAGCTGACCTATTCGACGGGAACCTTGAGATGGCGGTTGCGGCCCTTAGATCGCAGGTACGCTTCTGGAGTAGGCTCCCGCTGACCACTACTGGAAGAGTGGCATTTGCTAAGCTGATTATGCTTCCCCGCCTCCTGTACTACTTTGTCAACCTACCGTTATTTATCCCGGCTTCCTTCTTTGCCATGCTTAACAAGTTACTGAGGGACTTCGTCTGGGGCACCTCTAGGCACCGACTGGCGCTGGCGAAGTTGTTCTTACCGACGGATCGGGGGTGTTTGGCTGCCCCTTGTTTTGAGCACTACTATCTGGCCGCGCAGTTGCAATGGGTTGCTAGTTGGCTGGCGGATAGGGGTAGAGAAGACACGGCCACGGCCATGCAGCCATATTCCCTAGAGCGTATCACCAAACTCTTCCACCCCACGGCAAAGGTCGGAAGTCAGGGCCCGCTCCTCTTGGAGGTGGCGTGCAGGTGCTATCGAAGAGCTTTATACCTTACCCATGGTACGGTCCCTTATGCGCCCACCATACCCTTGGAGGGCTCGCCCAGTGGTGAGGGGGTGCTCACGTCCTCCATGCCAGCGGAGTTGCAAGAGGCCAACATTCACACGCTTGGCGATTTATATAGGGAAGGGGAGCTCATGGCATATGAGATGCTGGTGACGAGGAAGGGCTTCCCCCTGGGGGGTTCTTGATGCACAGATCCCTGATAGTGCAAATGTCGGCTAGATGGGGAGATTTAGCTACGGAGCCCCGGCAGCATTTAACAATGCAGTACCTCCACGTCATGGGGAGGGGCAGACATCAGGTCCGATGGTTTGCGGCATCATTTTGGGAGCATGCTGCACTTAGTCTGGACCTCCTTAGAGGCAAGTGGGAGCTGGATATGGGGTGGTCATTAACGCATAAGGAATGGGAAAGGGTGCTTAAAAGCCCGGTCCGAATCCCACGAAACATGCGATTCCGCCAGATTCAACTCTTCATTGTCCATAGAGCCTACCTCACGCCTGAGTTGATCAACAAGTAATTCTGTCGTGCAGACGCACTTTGCCCCAAATGTGGTGAGCAGGGGGCGGGATTCTTACACATGGTCTGGAGTTGACTGGGGCTGGGTACCTATTGGTGAGCAGTCAGCGGGATGTTGCGGAGCTGCACGGGTCGAACCATACCATTTGAATGGCCCGAGTACATCCTCCATCACTTCAAGAGATCCCCCAACGACAAGGTGGCATCCTGCTTTATCGACCTGGGGCTCGTAGTGGCAAAGCGCCTCCTCACAAGGAGGTGGAAGGCACACGACCCACCATGCGCACGGGCATGGACTTCCTCATTCAAGGCGTGGGCAAGGGCTGAGTGGACCACCATATGCAGGGAGGTAACGATGGGGCTCAGGAAGGAACCCATAGCGGCACATTGGGAGCGCATGCTTGGTGCACTACAACGCACTGTAAGGGAAGGGAACGCAGGAGATGTGGAAGGGATGGAAAACGCACGTGAGGGCGGGTGCATACCACAAGTAGTTCTCCTACTGGGATAGTCTGGCATGTTCAATTCCTGCTCCTCTGAGACATAAAGAGAGGCACACCAGGGTAGCCGTAGTTGAGGAGCGTTCGCAAAAATGGGCGGGGCAGAGGGTTGGGGCTGGGTCAGTGGGAGGGGAGGGGTCGGATAGGGAGTTGGAGTTTTTGTGAGGTTTCTGCTGCCAAGTTAATGTTTACTGTTTCATATATATGACATCTGTTTCCAAGCTCAAGATGGCAGGCCAGCCCTGACCTTTACGGACCTTTGAGCGGCCTACATTCTGATCCTCGAAAAGCCTCCGAGTCTACGCACCATCAGGTGAGCTGTAGTTCAGACTATTCTAAACGAACTTATGATGCATCATCTAGTACAAAGCTGGTATACTTGTTTCACAATATGTAAAATGCTAATGTACCTATGACAGTTGTATGTCTGCCATCCAATTTCTATGAGTGAAGTTTACAATGTAATCTGTGACTCTTAAATAACAATAAAACTGATTTGCCGAAAAAAAAGAAAGATCTGTGTTCTCTTTGCACTTACAGGGAGTGTGAACGGAAAGGCTGGGAAAGTCTGAAAGTGTAAGATAGCAGTTATTTTTGTAATACACAGCAACATTTAAATACCTGCAAATGAACTGTATGAATATTTTAAACCACATCAGCAGTTAGGAAAGCACATGTAAAGCACATTTTGTTTCATAATTCTGAAGTGTGATGGAAACAAATATTTTAATTGGAATGGCACTTTATTTGGTGATGTGTAAATTATAAATATTTGCTGCAAATTGATTTCCACACATTATCGTTCGTTTGCTATATAGTTTTATCAGTAAAGCTGCATGTTAGTGTGAATGTTGTTACCATTTCAATAGAAAAAGTGTTGTTTGTAAATGTCAGAGTGCTATCACACCATGATTGAGTAATATATTTGTGACAGTTTCTCCAAAATGCAGCACCAGTCATGTATCACACCCTTACCAATCTTCTGCTGAATTGCCATGGCTCATTTGCTATACTTGGATTTTTCACAATCCCTATAACTTCAGTGATGTAACATTCATGTCAGCACCCACACTCTTAAAATTGTTCCAGCACCACCGTCTAGAATACTTAAATTATTGTCTTATCTTGCCTTCCTCTTCCTGTTTCTGCACTATTCAGGGATATGATTTAGTCTAACTTTACTATAAAGGAGAAAAGAATACAATTTGAGTTTTCGGTTGTGACAGGTAAAATGATGTGAATTCTTTTTTTGAGCCCAGTTGTAATCGTGATTCGGGCACAATCGTAAATTGACATCCAAATCAGAATTACAAACGGAGCTGGAAAAACTTGTCACATTTCGCCTTAAAAAAAACTGGTGAACTATGAATAGCGAAAACTGCTTGGAAGGAAGTAATGCATTGTAAATAGTGTGCAACAGTAAAGCTCGAAATGGGGAGATAATAGGGCACCCAGCAAGTACCACACACACACCATGTAGTATATACATTTATTGGATGTGGTATTACCTCTGAAAAATCGCGAGACACCATATACACTCCTGTTTCATTAATACAATTGTGGAAAATCATCTCAGATTACAAAGGGACACAATAACACAATCTTAGTCAAGTTGTTATCAACTATCCCTCATAATCACTATTGTGTTAGGAAACAACATCGGTACAAAAGGGGGTTGGTGATGGACGGAGCATCTAAATCAATCAAACACTCACACCCAGTCAAAAGATCTGGGTTTAATCCATCACCGTTCTTTAGACCACTCTGCCATCCCAGTTCAGACATGGCTATACGCAAATCAGTCTGACCCTGTGCCTCATGGGAACAGTCCAGCCCGCACTGCCAAGCCATGCCTTCCCTGGACCGGAAACAAGCTTCCGAGGACCGGTTTCTGACATTCCAGCCGTGTTCAGCCCGGCTTGCTTGAATCCAGTGGCAAAGTGAACAAGGGACTCATGTCTGAGCATACCCTGCCACACTTATGGCGGCCAAAAGCGGTACAAAAGGGGGTGGTGATGGACAGAGCATCTGAATCAATCAAACACTCACACCCAGTCAAAAGATCTGGGTTTAATCCATCACCGTTCTTTAGCCCACTCTGCCACCCCAGTTCAGACATGGCTATATGCAAATCAGTCTGACCCTGTGCCTCATGGGAACAGTCCAGCCCGAACTGACAAGCCATGCCTTCCCTGGACCTGAAACAAGCTTCCGAGGACCGTTTTCTAGCATTCCAGCCGTCTTCAGCCCGGCTTGCTTGAATCCAGGGGCAAAGTGAGCAAGGGACTCACATCTGAGCATACCCTGCCACACTTATGGCGGCCAAAAGCGGTACAAAAGGGGGTGGTGATGGACGGAGCATCTGAATCAATCAAACACTCACACCCAGTCAAAAGATCTGGGTTTAATCCATCACCGTTCTTTAGCCCACTCTGCCACCCCAGTTCAGACATGGCTATATGCAAATCAGTCTGACCATGTGCCTCATGGGAACAGTCCAGCCAGAACTGACAAGCCATGCCTTCCCTGGACCAGAAACAAGCTTCCGAGGACCGGTTTCTGGCATTCCAGCCGTCTTCAGCCCGGCTTGCTTAAATCCAGTGGCAAAGTGAGCAAGGGACTCACGTCTGAGCATACCCTGCCACACTTATGGCGGCAAAAAGCGGTACAAAAGGGGGTGGTGATGGACGGAGCATCTGAATCAATCAAACACTCACACCCAGTCAAAAGATCTGGGTTTAATCCATCACCGTTCTTTAGCCCACTCTGCCACCCCAATTCAGACATGGCTATATGCAAATCAGTCTGACCCTGTGCCTCCTGGGAACAGTCCAGCCCGGACTGCCAAGCCATGCCTTCCCTGGACCGGAAACAAGCTTCCGAGGACCGGTTTCTGGCATTCCAGCCGTCTTCAGCCCGGCTTGCTTGAATCCAGTGGCAAAGTGAGCAAGGGACTCACGTCTGAGCATACCCTGCCACACTTATGGCGGCCAAAAGCGGTTCAAAAGGGAGTGGTGATGGACGGAGCATCTGAATCAATCAAACACTCACACCCAGTCAAAAGATCTGGGTTTAATCCATCACCGTTCTTTAGCCCACTCTGCCACCCCAGTTCATACATGGCTATATGCAAATCAGTCTGACCCTGTGCCTCATGGGAACAGTCCAGCCCCAACTGCCAAGCCATGCCTTCCCTGGACCGGAAACAAGCTTCCGAGGACCGGTTTCTGGCATTCCAGCCGTCTTCAGCCCGGCTTGCTTGAATCCAGTGGCAAAGTGAGCAAGGGACTCACTTCTGAGCATACCCTGCCACACTCATGGCAGCCAAAAGCGGTACAAAAGGGGGTGGTGAGGTGATGGACGTAGCATCTGAATCAATCAAACACTCACACCCTGTCAAAAGATCTGGGTTTAATCCATCACCATTCTTTAGCCCACTCTGCCACCCCAGTTCAGACATGGCTATATGCAAATCAGTCTGACCCTGTGCCTCATCGGAACAGTCCAGCCCCAACTGCCAAGCCATGCCTTCCCTGGACTGGAAACAAGCTTCTGAGGACCGGTTTCTGGCATTCCAGCCGTCTTCAGCCCGGCTTGCTTGAATCCAGTGGCAAAGGGAGCATGGGACTCACGTCTGAGCATACCCTGCCACACTTATGGCGGCCAAAAGCGGTACAAAAGGGGGTCTCTGGTTCTGAAATATATCTTCAACCAGCAACAAACCTGTGCAAGAAGTTTTTGAAAAGTTCTTGGACTAAAGTGTATTTTACCTGGACCTATCCACCCCGAAAAGCATTTATTTAAGATTTTGAACACTATACAGATGTGGGGGAAACTTAAAGAACCTGGGACCATATGTATCAACCGAATTTTGATTCGCAAATGCGGCAAATCGCAAAAAAGCCGCATTTGCGAATCAAAATTCGGAAAACGGTATGTAGGAGGATAATCGCAATGCAAATTTAAGGAATCGCAAAATTTGTGATTCCTTAACTTTACGTAAGCAATTAAGGAATCGCAAATTGTGATTCCTTAAATGCTATGCAGCAACCACTGAAGTTTTGCCATTTCTCCTTTGGAAATCGCTAATTACCACCAACTTCAAGTTGGTGGTAATTTGCGATTTCTTTCACAAATGCACTTTTTGCCATTTGTGAAGGTGCCATGTGGCGCACATACATGCCATGTAAATTTCAGGGGTGCATCAGGGTGTCCTTATGACACCCTTGCACCCCTGAAATTATTCTCAATTTGCGTTTATCAAATTGCGAATCGCAAATTGAGAATTACTTCCCATTCATTCCTATGGGCTTCCTGGCCCATAGAAATGAATGGGAAAGTATTCCTTAATTGCGATTTTGCAATTTGCTAATCGCAATTAAGGAATATTAAGAAACCACTAAAAAATTGCGATTTTTTACATACATCCCTTTTTGCAATTCTCAAATAGCGATTTCTAAATAATCGCTATTTGAGAATCACAAATGAGGGTGATGATACATACGGCCCCAAATTAATGAAATGCATTGATCCTATGAAAAGTGGATGCTGTCTCTAAAAAGGTTTTTGAATTCATTTCTATGCACTCATTTTAAGACATGAAACTATTTTTATTATTCAATAAAGCATGTATTGTCACTCAAACGAGGTTTGAGAATTAACACTGTAGTCCAGAACCAGAGATCAGACCGAGTTGCGGGTTTGAAACGGGATCAGCACTTGGACAGCTCCCACTAGGAACGGCCG
This sequence comes from Lissotriton helveticus, assembly GCF_964261635.1. NCBI lineage: Eukaryota > Metazoa > Chordata > Amphibia > Caudata > Salamandridae > Lissotriton > Lissotriton helveticus. The sequence continues at coordinate 1,396,023,250 of NC_136063.1, read as the reverse complement.
CGAATCTGTCGAGTAAGAGCGACAGACTGATATCAAACACTTCCCGGAAGCGCCACGCTGCCGATCCACTCCTTTCCTTCCGGCACTTCCAAAGGGCTTACTAGTTTCCCGATCACCTTCAAGGCGCTTTGGGCTTTCTTCCGGTGTGCGAAGGACGATTTAAATTCTGCAATACAATAAAGTAAAATGAACATGCGTCCAGAAAAAAAGGCAAATTCGGGGTCTGAGCAAATTGACCTGGATTTTTAAAGACGACCTTGTGTAAAATTTGCTTGCGCCACTTTGCACAGTATATGCACCAGCTACGTTTACATCTAATAATTATTCCCAATTAAACGTATTTACATAGTCCTCGGACATTCAACATTTGGACATGGATCTGTCCTTCCTGGACCTATGATGAACCCTATATTTAAATCATTCCATTTGCATATGCTGAATGAGAATGCACGAGGAAATTCCATTTACACGAGGGAACCACCCCAAAATGAGGCTAGCGCAATGGAAACTTAAGGTTCACAAATCTCGAACAAATGGTTTAGTTCAATATTCTGTAGTCCTGGTTTGCCCTTGATCCTACCACAAAGGAAGCAAAAAATGTAATTTGAAAATTAATCCAACATGTGCTTTTCAATGGAACTAATGTTTGTAAACAGCCCTTTTTACAAAAGCAACCAGCCCATGAGCAAATTATCCACGCTCGTTTACCAGGCAGGTGGGTGAACATTGTGCACTTGTATTGCTTCACAAACTTGTTCAAGGACACCTTGCTCTCTGCACGTTTGCACATGATACAGAAGTGTTTCGGAAAAGAAACATGCATTTGTTTTCAATGCATGCTCAGCTGTTATTTTTACACAAGTCTTGATTAGCGAACAATCAGTGAAAAATTAATTGGTAAAAACACGCACCACATGTGCAGGGATGAAAGCATTGGAAATAAGAAATGGGTATGCAGCTTGTTATCAATGTGATTTTGCGCGAAATGCACTTCGACTTGCAATGTCAACACAGTCTCACATTCACCAACTAGCAACGTGATAATATCCATTTAATTCCCCGAATGTACTGTTTTGTAAAATGCCATGTTTGTACATACCCGTGATAGATCTATGCATTTGTTTATGTATAAAAGCTGGCAGACCTGGCAATGTCTGCAATCTGTTTGATTTGATCGAATAATATAAATACTAGACACCATTCACAAAGCCAGATATGGCCAAAAACATATGTTTTTTTTTACCAGATATGGCTCCATTTACACCTAACAACTATAAATAAACGGATAATTGACGATATTGGGTTTACTGTTGCGTAATTGTTCGCCATTACTGCATGCAATTCAGGAGTAGCCCGTGCTTTAAGAGTGATGGGGGAAGGGGGGAGTCGGTAGACGACGGCGAGGTAAAGTTACATTTTTAAAAATGAAAGTAGTCAGTCAAAAACTTTATTTCGATTAAAAATCACAAAAGTTGGTACATGCCATATGAGAGGTGAGCTACAAGCACTTTAAAATCAATGCATACCATTTAACAATTGCACATCAATTTCTATCGTTAGAATACTGGACACAGTAAATATACACATAACACGTTAAAACCATGATAAAACAAGAAGAACCCTAATATGTATACCATTTACAACATTTGGTTCCAACGAGCAGCTGTCCTGAAATACTGGTAGAACTACTTCAAGAAGCCTAGTGCAAAATGTGTAAAGTGCATAGTGCAAGGAACAATTGCAGGACATAACTTTATCATGGGATGTTCGATTTTAGACGAATAGCCCATGCACAACCCAAGAACTTCGCAACAGCAATCACTATTGGTTCTTCCAGTGATGGGGTTAGAATCCTCACAGCCACAATGCTCAACCTGGTTCCCATATTCTGACAAACAGGTTTCAACCATCTTTGCCTAGGTTTATGATAGGCTGGACAGGCAATTAAAATATGAGCCACTGTCTCTACCGCGCCTGAACAGTGTGGGCAGGCACTAGTATTCAGACCATTCCATTTGATTTTGAAGACCTTAGTGGGTAGAGAACCCACCCTAAGCTGGTGACATAATTTTCTTTCATTGGGGGTAGTTATTAAATCCCAATAGCCTTCATACTTAACTTCATGTTTGTGGTCAAGGAATGCTCTGGACAGAGAAGGCCCAGTAAAGGACGCGTAACACCTGGTTACAACCATGTTCCAGTACGCTTCCTTAATCTCAGCCTTAGTCGGAAAAACAGCATCCCCTGGATTAGTCCATAACCTACTCATTACCATCTCACTGAGTGTATTCTTCACACACCTTAACCACAAAATTTTGTTAGAGGCGTCCAAGTTCTTAACATCGTTTAGCTCCATTGCATAATGTTTTAACTCGGGAGTCACCCAAATCCTCCTCCAATAAGCAATTGGCCTAAACTTTGCCACGTCCCTAACGGAGTGGCAACCCAAGTCCAGGAACAATGGTAACAATGGAGTGGACTGTGGGAGCCCAATTAAGGACCGCATAAACTTGTTTTGCGCTAAAACCAAGTTATCCAGGTTAGCGTAACCCCACAGCTCAGCCCCATAGAGGATTTAGGCCCCTATTTTGGTATTATATATATGGAGGACTGGGGCTATCAGTTTCGTATAAGATGATCTATGCTCCTTAATCAATGCACCTGACAGCTGGGCATGCTTAACTGAGAGGAGATCTACTTGTGGTTTCCAGCTCACAGTGCGATCAATGTGAACCCCCAGGTAAGAAAAGGTATTGGTTTGTTCGAATAAACCTTCCTTCATTTCAACCCTCCCGACAGTCAGCTTATGTTTGTGCAGGACCATATACTTGGTTTTGTCCACATTGACAATTAGTTCATGATCCTCACAGAACTCCTCAAATCTAGAAAGGGCTCTTTGAAGACCCATTCTTGTTTTTGAGAGGATGAGGGTGTCGTCGGCAAACATGAGTAAGGGGATCCTTCTCCCTGCTAGGGAGGGTGCGTCGGTAGCGAAATCCTTAAAATAACTCACCACCTTGTTTATATGTAATGAAAAAAGCGTTCCCCTGCCTGACCCCCTTCTCAATTGGAAACTTGTTGGTGAGGTTTCCCTGTACACCCCATCTCACCTGCGCATAGCTCGCAGTGTGTAGCTTAACCAAAAGGACCAGGATCTCCGATGGCATGCCCATCTGTGAGAAGTAGCGCCACATCTTAGTACGGGGAACAAGGTCAAACGCCGACTTCAGGTCGACGAAGGCAGCATATAAGGTGCCTCCCCCTATTACCACCGTATGCCAGTATACAAGTATAAATCTAAACACCTGATCTATGGTGCTTGTACAATACCGAAATCCAGCCTGTAAATCAGACAAGATGTTAAATTCTTCCAGCCAGAACTGGAGTCTATTTAGGATCAATCTTGCCAGGACCTTTTGTATACAGTATAATAGGCTGATGGGCCTGTAGTTCCCAGGCAATGCACGATCCCCTTTTTAAAAAATAAGTAATATTTCTGCTCCTGCCCATGTACTTGGTGTTGGCGCACTACTAGCCAATGCATTGGCTAGGAGCTGAATATATTCTACCCAGTTTGTTATGTCATGGACGAAGAGGTCGGCTGGAATACAATCGGGCCCCGGAGCCCTCCCTCTTGGTACAGACTGCAGTGCAGTTTCCACCTCCTGCTTAGTAAAATATAAACACGTATCTGGGGGTGGCATGAATAGAAAGTCGGAATTAACCTCTGCACTTGAAAACTGAGCTGTAAAATGGGAAACCCGCCTATCTGGCTCCACATGATTATGGGGGACATTATCAGGAACACCGCTTCCCCATCTCACCAGTTTCCAAAACGCACTCATATTCCTCCCTAGGGAAGCTTCCAACAAATCTCCCCAATGCTGTTCATCCCACGCCCTTTTGGCATGGTACTGAGCACTCTTACAATCAGACCTTGCTTTAGAGATAGCAACCCTATCGTTTGATTGGATTGCTGCTGCTAGGTTTCTATATGCCGAACGGCATGAAGTGCCATACCAGGATGCTGCTTTTTGATCTGATTGACGAATAGGGTTCTTGCTACTCTTAATAAAATAACTTTTAAGCTTAAAAAACAGTTCCTCATGGACCTTGTCAATTTTACCATTCATCTCCTCCTGTGTAGCACAAATCTGTAGCTTCCCAATGGCAGTTAATAGTAGGGTTTTCATTTCATCCAGATGATCTTCATTCTGGAAAACATTTACCCACTAAACGCATCTAGTGTCATTGGTCAGTCTAACCTCAACAAAGTCAGAGCGTGGAGTTAGGCTAGCTCCACCTACTAATGTTGGACTTATTACAGAGAGCAGCAGAGGATTATGGTCACTCTCAGGTCTTTCACAGGCCACCATATCAACAACGTTGCACCAGTACTCCCTATTTATCAAGAAAAATCAATTCTACTGTTGCGTAGCCCATTATTAAAGGTGTGAGAACCCAATTTATCTGACTTGGTTCTTCCATTTGCAGCCCTTACCCCATGCTCACAAAATACTTTTAGTTGAAGGCCTGCACTTGACCATTTTTTAATTGGAGGAATTTCTAGCTGGGGAATAGACCACTCCGCATCCTCCTCCGTGGCGAGATTAACGTCATGGATGTCCAGAGGTTCAAACGTACAATTAAAATCACCCGCTATTATAACATTATTACCAGCTCTGTGATCTAATCAAAACAAATCTAAAGATGTAACAATAGGCAATGCTTCCCCCTCCTGCAATCCTCTGGCATAAACATTAATAAGTAGTATATCAGGGACACTAACTCCTGATAGCCTTACTATTAAAATGTCCTTAGAATCCATATGGACCTCCTCAGCTGAATACTGCCCCGCCTGTCTAACCCAGGTCGTTAAACCTCCCATGGGTCTGCCACGCTGTCCCTTTTCCGCAGTTTTCGCAAAGTTTAGATAACCTTGACGAAATACTGACTCAGTGGCCCATGTTTCATTGAAACACAATATGTCTACCTGCTCCATAAAATTGGACCAATCAACAGAAACCAATTTTGTTGAGAGCCCTGCAATGTTCCAGGAAACCAACTTTAAGCCTTTCGACTCGTCGAATTTATTACTAGGGCCTGGTTGGACACAAAATGTGTTCGCCACCCCAACCACATCAGTGGCTTCTTGCATAGTATTATCTTTTGGATCCCTATCAATAGCCCTACCCGTGACCCTTTCTAGCCTACCCCCCAATTTTCTGTGCCCACCTTGGTATATGTTACCTGACTGCTTGCGGACTAAAACCCCAACCCCCCCTCTTGAAATGGGTGGTAACTGGGAGATCATATTACACTCACTTCCTGGTTGCAGTCAATCAATGTCCCCTAGTGTGGAGAGGGGATCAAATCTATTTAACGTCTGCGCTATGTAATCATAGGGGAGTCGAGCCTGATCGTTTTTTCTCACACAGCCCCTAGCTATCATGGCTAGTGGAGAAGCCCGATAGAAGAAGCCCAGGGGCAGGATGTGAAAATTCGCTTGACTTAAATCTCTCGTGCCTGCCCTTTCCAAAATTGCTTGTAGAAGAGAAGGGGACCCAAAGCTGAGCACCACGCAATCCCCTCTACACAGTTTCTGATTGGCCCCTACCCATGGAACTCTACGGACCATCTTAAATTCTCGAAATAGGGAATCGCCCAGCCCAGTTCTAGCGTTTAGCATGTGCAAGGCTTTATTCTTTAGCGATTCCCAATGTTCAACATTATTGCTCGCGAATACTGGTACATTAGAGAGAACAATGGTGTAAGTTGTAGCTTCCGGAGGGAGGTTGAGAGAGCTACTAGGCGTGGTATTCCTCCCCGAGTGGGATCTAGATCCCAACTCCTTTGCTGTTACCTGGTACATAGTGAACCATTGGGTACGGTAAGTTGACCACTCACGATGGCATTTGGAGCTAGACCCAGCCTTCTCTCACCACAGTTACTACTACCTATCTCCTTGGGTTGACTATTACTATGCATAGTAACTAAGCTAGAAGTGGTTGGCTTACCGTTTCCAACCTTACCCGGGTTTAACGTTTGTGATAGTATGTGTTGCTCCAACTTACACAACCTTGTGTCAGTTTCGGTCAATTTAGACAGTAAGGGATCTAGAAGGGCCACCATTTTCTCACCCACTTTGGAAAGGAGAACCTCCTCAAAATCCTTAAAAACATGCATAATATAGGCTCTATCCTCTTCCTTTTCTCTATTTCGACTATGATTGACTAGTGGGGAATCAGCTATCTGGGCCCCCACACTATCTCCACATTTACCCCTGGTTTTGGCAACCTTACTAGCCCGGGTTGTATTATATGACTGACCACGTGCCTTCCTTTTTTTGGTGTTGTTTTGAGCCTCCCCCACCATAGTCTGCTCCAGTCTCTGATGTTGTGTGCGTACCTTAGGAGAGGGGGAGGGATCGATAGATACTATACTACTGTTGGACTGAGGATTCCTAACATCAGAAGTATGAATCTGGGCAGTCGCCACATGAGGCGTATCCGCAGTTGGGGCCTCAGCAGGAGGGAGGCTAGAAGTGTGAGCTCCTATTGAGACACGATGGGATTGGGTATCTAAGGAGAGTCTTTTTTCAGTGATGTTGATCTCATGCATAAGAACAGACTCAGCCCGCGAAAGAAACGCATCTAGAGTCCCCACAACCCCCGAACCACACACACCCCTGCGATTGTTCTTAGACATGTTTGTTCTAGAAATAGGAACACCAAAATAAACCTAATCGGCAAGTCACATTTATCGCTGACACCTTAAAAAAATGATATTATCTTCAATTGCGATGACAGTATCAGTCCTAAGTCAATATGGACGGTGAATTCAAGTCCCAATAACAAGGTTAGTCAATGGTTCTTAATATGGCCTTACTGATAGGAGCGGGCTTCCTTCCAAATCCCAGAGCCAAATGGGTGGGCCCTGCCCAGCCTCAATCAGCCACAGACGGGCAAGGACGGGCTCTCTGCTGCTTATGAGGAGTGGCACTGGCTCACGCGGCCCCTCTTGCGAGACCACACTGCCTTCTGGGGGTTGTAGTGCCCCGGCAGTCGGTGGTCCGCGGGAGCAGCGATGCAGCAGGCGATGCGCAATCCCAGTTCTCCAAGGCAGCGTGTCCCGGTCCAGCAGGACAACCAACATAGGTATGGGGCAGCAAAAGCAGTTAACACAAATCCCAAAGTAGCGAGTCCCGCGCCGTGGGGGATCCCTGCTGCTTATGAGGGGTGGCACTGGCTCACGCGGCCCCTCTCGCGAAAACTCACTGCCTTCTGGGAGTTCTAGTGCCCTGGCAGTCGGCGGTCCACGGGAGCAGCGATGCAGCAGGCGATGCACGATCCCAGTTCTCCAAGGCAGCGTGTCCCGGTCCAGCAGGACGACCAACACTGGTATGGGGCAGCAAAAGCAGTTAACACAAATCCCAAAGGAACGTATCCCCAGTAAACAGCTACAATGACCAAATGAAAGCACTTACCTTGCGCTCGCCGCATCTCCAAGTCGGTGATGCAGCGAGCACAAAGTGAGTGGTTTTCCCTTTTTTTATGTAACTTTACCTCGCCGCCCTCCCAGCAAATCAGGCCTTTCGGTCAGATCCCATACGGTATCTAGGGATCTATGTTTCAAATTAATATAGGCAGTTATATAAATTGAATTATGAGGCAACGTGGGGCAAAATTAAGAAATTGTTGGAAAACTGGTCGCGTCTGCTGCTAAATTTGATAGGTCGGGTAGCCCTTATCAAGATACTCCCTCTACTAATTTTCTTGTTTATTAATATACCTATTAAAATCAATATTAGCTACTTCAAACACCTTGAATCTATGTTCAGAGAGTTCATATGGAGCCTGAAAGCTCCTAGGGTTCAAATGTTGGTGTTACAACTTGATATTAATCACGTTGGGCTAGCATTACTGCATATTTGTGCATATTACGAATCGGCGATTTTAGATTTAACAGCGGGTTTATTGTCTCCTAACGGGTTATCAGATAACGTTTTTCTAGATAAAATGGTACAAGAATCTGGATCGCAGATCTCAACATTTCTTAAAACGTCAAAACTCCCCAAAAGGACTAGATATAAAACTCTCCTGGAATTTTCAGTTAGACTACTATTTTTTTAAGCAAATTGGTTGGTCCGGTTTTCACTATTTGAAATGTAAAAGGTTGGGTCTCCAAATTCATTCTAGTCATCTCAGTAATTGGAAGGATTGTGGTCTAGAAGAACTGGGGTGCTTTGTAATTCAGAATAGAGTAATTACCTGGCAAGAGGTTCAGGACAGATGCAGTGACCGGAAAAAAGCCTGTTTTTTGTCAACATCTACACATTGTATACTTTTAAATAGATATAGTCTTTCGTCTAGTTGTGCCCGGCTAAATAGGCGACCGCTCTTTTTGGAGTAAAAGTTAGAGGAATGGGCAACTGGTATCGTCTGATGCGCACCCAAAACGAGTCTCCATTGGTTGAGAAATTCCGAGAGAGAGAGTAACCCAGGAAACCCAATGTACTTTTTCTAGCCAGGAGTGGCAGGACTATTCCCTGATAGGGAGCAAGGCTTTAAGAGCTGCCAACTTTAAAAGAATGGCTTTTCTGTCCCAATGGTATGCATACTTCACTCCTAAAGCCATCAGCAAGAAATATCAAGAAGTGGAGAATAGAATAGATGTTTTCGGTGCCAGGCAGAAGGGGAAGGGCGATGGCTACATATATTCTTCTCTTGTCCAAATCTAGGGGTATTCTGGGGCAGGATTTTTTCAGCCATAAATCGGGCAATCCAGAAGTCGATAGATCCAGTGGCGGAGGCTGTCCTCTTTAGTATTATGAGCTATGAGGCAAATTTGACTTTTCTAGCTATTTCCTCCCTGGTTGCTCACTCCTTAATTCTTCAAAATTGGAGGTCCGCGGAAGCAGCACCTTCATATGTGAGATGGCTAAACAAGATGAAGCGCACCAGGATGTTAGAAGAACCATATGCAAAGTGGGTGGGGGTAATAAAAAAGTTTACTGCGACTTGGAAATACTTAGTCAATCTTGAAAATTATGACGGTATAGACGCCAGGTCGACTGTAGCACTTCAGCACTTCAGCATTTTAGAAAGCCAGGGGGAAAAATGTTTTATCTATAAAATGTGGGGACAATAATTTGAAGGTATGTGGGAAGCATGCTGTTGGGTAGGTAATCTGTTTTTTATGCACGTATTCTTCACTCTCTGTACCATATCAATCGTAGGATGGGCTTATGTTGATCAAGTGTTGTTTTGCACTTTCATGCATCTTCAAGTATGATTTTATCTGGGATTTGCATGTTTTGATCAAAGGTGGCTTTTAAACTTCCTTAAAATGTTGTTATCGTAATGTCCCTAATGCTCTGCTCAATAAAAAATGTATTAAAAAAAAGTTACCTTGCCGCTGTCTGTTGACTCCCCGCCTCACTGCTCTTACCTGCATGGGTTGCTCCTGATATAGTTATGCAATAGTAATTCCACACAATGGGAGGGGAGTTGAAGGTTCAGGGCATAGTTTGCCTTGAAAGTTTGTGAACGCTTAAAAACCTGTGAGTGCACGTCTCCTCCTAACGAATTTGTTTGCCACAACTTGTTTAAGTTTTTTGAGTTTCTTAGAATTGTTTTAAAAGTGTGTGTCCTGATTAACTATAAACGTATGTACTTTTATTCGACAATTTTAATCTACTAACTGTATAATGAGTTTTAAAGTAATCTTAAAAGTTTAAATCTAATTATCTTATAATATGTATTTGTATTTGTTGACCGTTTTGACTTTGATTTGAAATATGTAACAAGTTATAGGAACATTTTAAGTACAGGCTGTTCAGCACAATAAGAACTAAAATCAATCTACATAAAACAGCGAATTTACATTTATGAACCATGACTTAATAATGCTTTGGCTAATTTTTGCACATACTCCATTAATAAGCTTTCCATGTTAACTTTGCACTTTTTAAACTGTACTTATTAACTGTTACAATTCAAAGTGTTACTGGTGAACACATTATGACCTTTCACCATCTTCAACCATGTCACTGTGAAGATTATTTAAATTCAATTCAATTTTTTTAATTACATTTTTGTGAGTTTGTTGACATTCATAAACTCTTCTCCAAACACTTGCCACCATGAAAACGGTTGGGATTGTAACTTCAGCCAAGCGGTGGAGGAACTGCTCTTCCATGGTGGAAAGGGGAATAGAATACCTCCACACCAGGAATCATATTTATCATTTTTTTACTCAACGCATTACAGCAAGACACCTTGTTGCGCTGCATGAAAAGGGGATATGGCGTATTCCTGCTCTCTCCTTGCACTGGGGCACTTTTGGCTGCTTAGCCACAACACAGTCACCCTTGTACCATGGTGCAAGAGCGCCTGCATTGCAGGCAGGATTGTTTTTGTGCAGGATGGAACACCTTCCTGACAAACAAAGACAATCCTATTCTCAATGCAGAATGCAACACACGAAGAAAGAGGAAAAAGTTAGGAGAAATAAACATATTTTTCCTCATTACACATCCCCTCTGAAAGCATAGCATTTTGACGCATTTCCAGGTCTACTACTCATGAAAAATGAGGGAATATGCCAAAATCCATGTGTGGATGCGTAAGAACACCCAGGCTCCACCCATGTAACACCTACCTGGGGTACAGTAACGCAAGGCAGTGATTTGTGCTGGCTTGCATTACTCCAGATTTACTGAGCACAGCAGGGCCACGCAAGGTAGTAAATCTCATTTAAGTTTTGCATCGCCCTTACGATACCGTTCCTGGCAAAAGCGAGAAGCAAAACTTTGATAAATATGCCCCCCAGTGTGTGAGGGTTGATGAGGTAAGTGCTTTCTCCATGGTTTAAAATATGCTGCATTGGACACAGGCTTAATTTTCCACAATGTGTAACTGTGCATTTTGTACATATACTAATTGGGGGAAAGCTACCTTAAGAAAAATTATGGGACTCCTTGAGTAAAGTGGGATCTAGTGTACTCATGTGGGTAAATCGTCAGCCTTTTTTACATGCGCACTGCACATGGAAGGAGGGTGATGGCTAAGCAGACTGTCCATCCACTGAAGTGCAGAAGTCTTAGGGATTCATTAGCTAAGCTGATGACTTGATTTCAGGGTCCTAGTTTACAGATATAAATGAATATGGGTGGCTGGGAACTGATGGAGCCCTACCCTTTATGCCCTAATGCGCTCACTGCCAATGCAAGCCTCTTCAGGGGCATTTTAGTAACATGCAGCACATGCTACTGCTATATATGTTCAAAGGTTCCTACCCTGATGGCATAATGTAACCAATTAATGTAAGTGCTACCAGTGGATCACTGGTAGCATCCCCATGTGCACACCATTATTCTCCTCTCGAAAAACCTGTTTAAGGAGGATTTCACTCAAAATTTTCAAGTTTGCTTTTCTTTATTATTCCATTAATTTCATAAGATTCGTAGTGAATATCATCACATTATTTTCATCTTTATGGACATGACATCATTGCACATAGATACTCCTATGCATTTCGGGCAGAACGAGGCCCTTCCTCAGGGAGTAGCACTAGAAAATCAAAATTAGCTTGTATAAGTTTATATGAAACATTACAATGAAAAATGAGATCAATCAGCCCAAAGAGTGTCCATGCGTGAATCTCAAAAACGTGATGTGTGCCAAATGTGTTTTGGTGCCTCAAACGAACTCAAAAAACCAAAAAAGTTCAAATAAACTTACATGATCCTATTTTTACGTCCTCACGATCTATACAATGCAAACAAAGCTCGTCAAGGTCAGTTCAAAATAAACTCACATTGTCTAAATTATGCGCCTATCTAAATCATGTTCGGATCACCAACCTTATGGTAAATGTTCATCTTCTGTACTGTGGCTAGAAACAACTCTCAGCAGCGTTTCAAAACGGGGCGCGGTAGCGTTTCCGTGTATTTGAAGGGCAACAGCCCATTGGTTAAGAGCGCGATCACATGATCGCGCCTGTAATAAAACTAGAAAAAAACCTTTAAGTCAGATGGTACTAAAATAAGCTACTGTGACCGGACTCAGGCGTCATCAGAATATTTTCACAAAAACATCAATTCGTGATAAAACCGCTTCGGTTAAGCTATCAGTAACCAAACAATAAATTACGGCTCTGTATATCAAAACATACGCTCACCTAGTGAAAAGGTCCAAAAATATGCAAAACGATGTGGTAAGGATGGAAAATGTGAGCGGTGTTAAGAAATAATATGTGAAAAGGCTCATTTAGATACACAGACATATTTACAAATCATTCCTAGGAAAGTCAACTGTGTGGTTGCTCTGTTACAGATAACATGATAATTCTATTCGGTCATTAAGCCCATTTGGCTTGCTTGAACTCAGTCTTTGTATCCAGACGTTCTCTCTCTGCAGAGTGAGGCTGCTCCCTTCAATCGGGGCACTGCTCTCATGCTGCATAAGGACAGTGCCAGGATTGGTCAAGGGAGTTGAAACGCTGCTGAGAGTTGTTTCTAGCCGCAGTACAGAAGATGAACATTTACCATAAGGTTGGTGTTCCGAACATGATTTAGATAGGCGCATAATTTAGACAATGTGAGTTTATTTTGAACTTACCTTGACAAGCTTTGTTTGCATTGTATAGATCGTGAGGATGTAAAAATAGGATCATGTAAATTTATTTTAACTTTTTGGGTTTTTTGAGTTCGTTTGAGGAACCAAAACACATTTGGCACACATCACGTTTTTGAGATTCACGCATGGACACTCTTTGGGCTGATAGGTCTCATTTTTCATTGTAATGTTTCATATAAACTTATACAAGCCAAATTTTGATTTTCTAGTGCTACTCCCTGAGGAAGGGCCTCGTTCTGCCCGAAATGCATAGGAGTATCTATGTGCAATGATGTCATGTCCATAAAGATGAAAATAATGTGATGATATTCACTACGAATCTTATGAAATTAATGGAATAATAAAGAAAAGCAAACTTGAAGAAAATTTTGAGTGGAATCCTCCTTAAACAGGTTTTGGAGAGGAGAATGATGGTGTGCACATGGGGATGCTCCCAGTGATCCACTGGTAGCACTTACATTAATTTTTTACTTGACGCCCAAGGTCGGAGGACGCCACCCACGGAGCAACCTAAGCAATTGATTGAACAAAGAAACTAAGAACATACACAATTAGGCTGTGCATCTTAGTGAAATGTCATTACTATAATGTAACCAATATCATTTTTATTAAGGTTACTCACAGCTTGCTCAGCGTCTCGAGCCAAGAAATCAACTTTAAAAAACAAAAGCAGGGCCTATTAGCTCTACAACTGGAATAAAACAATGTATATGGCTAACCCACATGCACTCTGTGGGTTGATTCTGCCCTCTCCCACCCTCCATGTTGTTTCCAGTCCCCCTTGTAGCATCACCACCCATGTTGCTTCCTTCACTCTAGTTGCTTGACGTCACATGTTACCTCTGTGTTGCTCCCTCCTATCCTCACCCTTTGGGTTGCTAGCCCCATCAGCACCCTCTGTCTTGCTCAGCCTTATTGGCTCCCTGTGCGTTTCTCCCCCAACCCACGCCCTCTGTATTTCTTCCTTCAACCCACGCCCAGGGTGGCTCCTCGATTGGAGCAGCGGAGCGTTGCTCCACTTAGAATCTCTCGTCCCAAACAGAATATCAGGATGGGGACGGGGCCGCTGTTGAGTGTCAGCAGCAGGGAGGAGGGTCGGTTGTCTACACACTGTCTAAAGTGTGCATGTTTTTTGGCCAGACGCCTTGTGGAGGCCAGCCAAATGTGCACTTTAAACATCTCTACCCAGCTGTCTTCAGACCGCTGGGTTAGAGCAAGTGCAGGCCTCCAGAGCACTGTGGAGCGCCGAGTGAGGCTGCTCCCTTCAATCGGGGCACTGCTCTCATGCTGCATAAGGACAGTGCCAGGATTGGTCAAAGGAGTTGCAGCATCCAGTTCCTGTAGAAAGCAGGGGCCGGAGCAGAGGGCGTCGTGTTTGGTAAGTTCCATTTATTTTTATTTTATGTTGCACATGCCTCGCACCCCCTCCCCGTAGATGCCAGCCGCCACTGCCCACACCCTCCATGTTGCTTCCCTCACCCACTTTTGGGAAACAGAAAAAATGCTTTCATGCTGCTTTTTTATTTTTTTATTCACCAATCAACTTGGATTGGGGAATAAAAATAAATGAATAAAAGTGCCTGCATCATTTCATTGGTACATCCGTGTTGCCTATAAAATGATGCAGCACATAATGGCACCTTTTTGTGCTTTAGCCACGTCTCACAGGCTCAGGGAAGCTCGACAGCATCGCAAAAAAAAACAATGCAGAGCCAGTAGACATCAAAAGCAAGATCTAGTGGCTTTGCCAGTGCTTGGTCTATACTGCACCTTATTATAAAGCAATGGTAACCTTTTAAGTCTGTTTCAGAAGAATGTATTTGTCAGTGTGTCTATGTAATTCTAACAACAAAGACAAAATATTCAGTGTAGCACAGTCATACTGCCTTGCTGCGGGTTCATAGTGCCTAGACAAACTAAATAAACAGCACTACAAAAACGATGGTAAAATTATTCTGAGCCACAGCAAAGCAGTGAGAATCCTGGCTTTTAGGACTGCCAGGCACTGAGGACAGTCATCAAGGTGGCCCGGGGTGCATTTCATTAAGGTCTCTTGTTTCAATCTTGCTATTTCCCATCTATTGCTGCCAATTTATAGCCATATGCTTTATGAAACTGTGTCTTCATGTCTCCTAATGTCCTTCAGGTACCAAGGGCCCGATGTAGGTAATCTCAATTTACCTACTCTTAAATATTGAATCATACCGATTCGGTATTTAAGAGTGGGGAAACCTTGTTTTTTATTGTTGAATGGGAAACGTTGTTTTTTATTGTTGAATATCAGCGGAGGGTTGTGGACTCAGCTGGACCCCTCTTACAATCCTACTACTTGCGGAACCCGCTTCCGGGTCCCGCTGCGCACCGGAGCCACAGGAGCCTGTCTGTGCGGCGTGTGAAGGTACAGGGCTGCGAGCGAGCGGGGCAGGACTTCGTGTTCCAGAAGCCTCTGCTGACCGCGCCTCCCATCACCTGGCCACTCTCCCTGGCCTCCACGCCCCGCCTGTAACCACAAAAAGACTGCGAGGACTGCACGTCGTGGGAAACCTTGTTTTTTATTGTTGAATATCAGCGGAGGGTTGTGGACTCAGCTGGACCCCTCTTACAATCCTACTACTTGCGGAACCCGCTTCGCGGGTCCCGCTGCGCACCGGAGCCACAGGAGCCTGTCTGTGCGGCGTGTGAAGGTACAGGGCTGCGAGCGAGCGGGGCAGGACTTCGTGTTCCAGAAGCCTCTGCCGACCGCGCCTCCCGTCACCTGGCCGCTCTCCCTGGCCTCCACGCCCCGCCTGTAACCACAAAAAGACTGCGAGGACTGCACGTCGTGGGAAACCTTGTTTTTTATTGTTGAATATCAGCGGAGGGTTGTGGACTCAGCTGGACCCCTCTTACAATCCTACTACTTGCGGAACCCGCTTCGCGGGTCCCGCTGCGCACCGGAGCCACAGGAGCCTGTCTGTGCGGCGTGTGAAGGTACAGGGCTGCGAGCGAGCGGGGCAGGACTTCGTGTTCCAGAAGCCTCTGCCGACCGCGCCTCCCGTCACCTGGCCGCTCTCCCTGGCCTCCACGCCCCGCCTGTAACCACAAAAAGACTGCGAGGACTGCACGTCGTGGGAAACCTTGTTTTTTATTGTTGAATATCAGCGGAGGGTTGTGGACTCAGCTGGACCCCTCTTACAATCCTACTACTTGCGGAACCCGCTTCGCGGGTCCCGCTGCGCACCGGAGCCACAGGAGCCTGTCTGTGCGGCGTGTGAAGGTACAGGGCTGCGAGCGAGCGGGGCAGGACTTCGTGTTCCAGAAGCCTCTGCTGACCGCGCCTCCCGTCACCTGGCCGCTCTCCCTTTCCTCCACGCCCGCCTGTAATCCCACGGACTATCTATTTAAGGGAAGGTTAGTACCCGCTAAGCGGGAGCGTCCCGGGAGAAGCCCGGGACAAGGGCGGGACCGTCTGTGGCCGTCCGGGGCCGAAGGAGGCTGGGCTGGGCCAGGTTATTTACATCCTGTACTGGCGTTTTTGTGTTTTGTGTTTCTGATCACCTTATCGTTTTCTCTTGTTATTGTGTTTTGAAAAACCTAACTGGTCAGATTTTGTCATGAGCCATTCCGCCCCCCCTGGTGTAGGCACCTCTGTTCTCGGCCCTTTAGATACATTTTTCAAAAAATCTACAAAGGAGGTAGATATGGACCTACTCTTAGCAGAGAGAAGAGCAGAGCGTCGACGATCAATTGAGCAGTTAAAGAAAAACTCACTGCAGTCACAAACAGTTTTAAATTCTACCCATGATATGGCTGCCCAAGGGTTGAGCTCAACTGAGGCCGATGCCACTGACATCAACCAAACCCCAAGAATATTTAGATTTCCAATTATTTCCCCGCTCTGTGTCAATGCCACTAACGGAGATCACTTGGTTTGCCCGCCGGTTGATCACTCTAGTTTTGTGGAAACAAATACCCCCTCTCCATGTTGCCCAACCTTTCATTGGTTGGCATAGACCCAGGCGAGTGTATACCAACAAATAGTAAATGTAACAGTAGATCTAAGCCTGATGAGGCTAAAAGGGTTGTGCATTCTCCACCGAGGAAAAGAAGGAGGAAGGGTGGGGTAAAAAGGAAAGGTCACAGTGGCCAGCTACCTTCGACAACTCCATCTAAATCAAACACCGAGTTGGTGTTACCATCTATTGTAGCGCCACTGGTTTCAGATATACAGGTGTTGGTAACCCCTGAGTTACCTAGTGAAGGGGCTTATGAGGTGTCCTATGCTAACATAGAGAAGCTCATTAAATCATACATGCTACCTGTTCTGGAGCCTGTTAGGACACTGGGTGATAAACTGGACCGCCTGCTGGCGCACATTGAGCCTACACACGCTTCTAGCGTGGACAAGGCCAAGGGACCACCAAATATACCTTCCGGTCCATCCCAGGGTGTTGGCACTATAAGTAGTTCTATCAGTAAACTTACTAAAAATGCAGCCAACACTGATACTGTTACTACAACTAATAAAGCATTGGTCCTGGCTGCTAAACCCCCTACAGCGGCCAGTATTGCTAAAGCAAATCCTAGGGTGGTAGTCAATAAACCACCTGAAAAGGGAGTTGTGTCACAGATAAGGAATGGGATGGGTAAAATTGCTAACCCCTCTGGCAAAACTAACAGACCCCTTCCACACAAGAAAAATGTAGATTTGCCCCCGGATTCTACAAATTATGTTATTGTTATGACGGGTGTGCCACCAGTTGCGGAAGGAGATAGGGAAAACAACGAAAGTTTAAAAAACAAAGTCATCTTTTGGCTGAAAACAAATAGGCCCCTTCCTTCTCATCTCAATGGGGATATTGTTACAGTCAGAAGATGTCGGTGGGTAGGGGTTCGTCCCAAGGATATAGAGGGGGATATAGTTATTATTAACTTTAGGGACCATAAAGTAGTATCCCATCTCTCTGATTGGTATGTGGGAAGTAATGAGGGTGGGATCTCTACAAGGAATCTTACATATTTTTACCCCGAGACCCTGATCAATCCATCAGATCAACCTCCTGCCAATAATAATAAAAACACCAAAAGCCTCCTTAAATGGACTAGTTTTACCCCTAGCTTTCATGGATTCCAATTTAATCCTGAGGCGCAGTATCATTCCTACATCCAATCTAACTACAACTGTCCCGTACAGACGCCGGGTTGGGCTAAGATCAATACCCAGCCCAGAGGCCCTCCAGTTTTACTTGATCCACTATTCCCCAAAAAGCCCCTGTATTCATCGGTTCCTATAACACCTGCCTTCACACAGACACAACAGTACCCAAGTTTCTTCCCAGCACACCCTCTTCCAAATCGGTCTACTCAGTCCCAAGAGCTTTGGAATATCCCTTTGAGAAATCTATACGACCCACTATCATGGCTGTCGACTAATGATTGACCAGCACTTTCGTCTAGGGTTGATGTTCCTAATTCTGAGTGTTTGAGGGGGGGAGATGTCCTGGGTATCCTTTCAAATGTTGCTGAAAGTCCGGAGGATCAATTTTATCAACCTGTGGAGGGCTGTATTGTTTATAGAGGAGAGCCAGATATACCAACTTTGGTACCCACCACTCTGTCTACCAATGATGTTATTATTGTAGGAGCAAGCTCTGGGTCAACCAGTCTGGCTGGGTCAATGTGTCTGTTAATGGATGGTCCGGTTACAGATGCAGTGGGGCATGTTGAATCCTCTCTCCTGTCTAACAAACCCTGTCCAAATGTTGTAACAAAAATGTGTGATCAATCATGTGAAAAGGGTACCACCATGGGATGTTGGAACGTTGCAGGAATTGATTCTTGTATATGTATTCCTGATTGGGCTGATTTTATTCGACAAGGTGATGTCTGGTCGTTCCAGGAGACCTGGGCGACCCAATCAGTTTATTTTCCAGGCTTCCTGAATTTCAACAAATTAGCAGTTAGAGGCCATAGAGGTAGGGCCATGGGTGGTCTCACTATATGGGTTCGCCAGGTAGCAGGTGTCTCTGTGAAGGAAGTCTTTATTGACTGCCCCGATATATTGATAATTAGTATGAAAACTAGTAGTGGGCTGAACATACTGCTTATCAATGTATATGCAAGAGGTATTGCGGGTGGCCGTGTGTCGTCCACCCTTACTTGTTTGGATGACTTCCTGGGTTCCACTCAACTAACTGGTCATGTGGTTGTTATGGGGGATCTTAATACTTGTTTTGAACCCCTAGGTAAAGAGGATGGATTATTAACCGAGGCAGAGGATCTGACCTGGGGGATTCCCCAACTAGAGCTACCCCCGATCACTAAGTGGTCTCAAGCAGCCACATTTATTAAAGGTCTCTGCTTAAATTGGGGGCTGCGTGCCCTAAATGGACGCGTTAGCTCCGACAGGGTGGGTAACTACACTTTTTTTAATGGCAGACATAGCAGTCGCATTGATTATATCTTAGTTGATATTAAAATGTGGCACTTAGTTCTGGACATGTTAGTTAAGCCACGTCCAGAAAGCGACCATGAACCACTCATAGCGAAATTGAATGACTTTAGTTTTGCAGGGCCGATTGATCGCCAGCCTAACCCCGTACAAGAGGCCGTGGTTTTAACAAATGACATGAGGAGGGTGCGTTGGCCAAAGGTTTCTGTAGATATGGAAGCACGTGCAAAGATCAGAACCCTGGTATCAAATTCCATATTGGAAATTGACAAATGTGAAAATCAGGAAATGACGATCTCAAAAATCACAGACATCCACGCCAGCTTGTTTCTATCCCTAAAAACTCTGTTTGTTAAATTTGTTGTTAACAGGGGGAGGGGGAAGGATAAGAAACCAGCAAACTGGTATAACGAAGCCTGTCGAGAGTCCCATTCGTCTCTGTTTAAGGCCTTGAAATTAAAGAACCCAGCCTTAATTAAAACTTGTAGGAAGGCGTATAATGTAGCCAAACTTCGGGCAAAAGCTGCATGGGACGACGAGCGCTGGAGCCTCTTAGCCGAGGCCTGTGGCTCCAGGAACCTACAACATTTTTGGCACCTCCTTAGGTGGGGTCAGTCTCAGGACGACCGCCCTAGTCCCGCATCCATTGAACAACAGAAATGGGTGTCATTTTTTGAGGAACAATTCAGTTGTCATGGCATCACGCAAGACCCCATTAGTTGGCCAATTACTACCGATACACTTGTGTTCTCGGCCAAAGAAGTAGAATCTGTCTTGAATACCATCCCTAGGGGCAAAGCGCCCGGTCCGGACTGTATCCCAGCGGACTTATTCCAACAAGATCAAGACTTATGGGTACCGTAGCTAGTGCGATTGGTAAATGCGCTGGTTATGGGCGCCAGGGTTCCTGACTCCTGGGCAGGCGCTGAAATACTGCCTATCTTCAAGAAGGGAGATCGGTCGGTTCCCTCGAATTACCGGCCGATTAGTTTAATTGACGCAGTTCAGAAGATTATCACTCGCCTTGTTCTGTCAAGGGTTCAGGCTTGGATTGAGGAATTTAACATTCTTACTCCTCTCCAAGCTGGGTTCAGACCCCGTGTGAGTACCCTGGATCAGGCGTTTCGTTTCATGCTTCTGCATTGGAAGACGGTTACCTTGGGCAAAGGCAATCTATATGCCGCCTTCGTGGATCTTCGGTCTGCGTTCGACCTTGTCCCGAGGGCCGGGCTCTGGAACTGCCTTTTAGATATGGGCATGCCCCCCATTTTGGTGCGTCTTATAGTGAACCTTCACGCTCAGACATTTGCATTTGTGCGATGGGGCAAACCGGGTGGGGTGACAGAGAACTTTCCAGTGGCAAAAGGTGTCAGGCAAGGTTGTGTTTTGGCACCTACCTTGTTTTCTCTATATATTAATAGAGTTACCAAGTATTTTGACAACTCTTCCACGGATGCCCCAACTTTGGCTGGCATGAGAATCCCCCTGCTCATGTTCGCTGATGATACTCTCCTGATTTCACGAACCAGACAGGGTCTGCAGATCGCACTGTCTAGGTTCGAGAGTTTCTGCAGCGATCATGAGCTGGAGGTGAATGTCTCCAAAACCAAATTTATGGTTTTAAGGGGGCGTAAACAAATAAATGCCAGGGTCTCCATGGGGGATACCCCCCTGGAGCAAACTAAACATTTCACCTACCTGGGTGTCACCTTCAGCGACACCTTGAGTTGGACCCACCAGATTGAGCTTATGTCCATGAAACATCTACAGTTGGGCGGTGCACTGATTAAAGAACATAAAGGCTCATTTACGAGGCCAATGTCTCCGCTTATTAAGATCTATGGTGGTAAGGTTCTCTCAGCAATCCTGTATGGTGCGGAACTATGGGGTGGTAGTAATTTGGATTCATTAAAACATGCCCAAAACAAATTCCTAAGATTGTCCACAGGTCTCCCACAGTCGACTCCAATAACTCCCCTTCTCTACGACCTAGGGTGTTACCCGGTGGTGGACCAAGCAAGACTCCGTCCTCTTGCATTCTGGCGCCGTCTGTGGACAACGCCAGAACTCCATCACTATGCAGAAGCCTGCCTGGAGGTTAAAAATAGCCCTGGTGCCTCAAATATTGGATGGTTCAGAGACCTCAAGACTACCTTGTTAGCCTTGGGTTATGGCGACCTGTGGTCCTCGCCTGAGTCAGCCAATTTTCCCTCCAAAAAGAATTTTAAAAAATGTTATTGGGATTGGGTGACCCACAATATGTATATGGATACAAACCCGAGCAGCCTTACTGGACTGTTCATTGTACACAAGGACATACCAAAGCTAGAGGGGTTTTGGGACACTGTAACTAAACCCTTGGACCGCAAACTATTTTTCCAATTTAGATGCGGTTCACTACCCATTGGGGAGTTTACTAAAAAATGGGGAACAGAAAGGTCGGGTTTTTGTCCTAACTGCCAAGGTACTAGGGAAAGCCTGGACCATTTGCTGTACGTGTGCCCTTTATACTCTGCCCCCAGAGCCAAATGGCTAAAACCTGTATGTAGACAGTTAGGAACCAGATTGGCTGTAGAAGCAACAAGACTGTTAAAAACCAATCTGGATCCCATCATTGTTGTGGGGGTTGCTAAATTCCTCGGGTGGGCCTGGGTGCTTAGAAGCAGATTCATCAAAAATAACTAAATGATGACTGCCTAGTATCCGGTAACCTGTTGATGTAAGGTTGTCCACGTGTCCATATGTAAAGTTTTGTATATTTGTACAAGAAGCTGATTAGCTTGTCAATGATTAAATACTTGTTTTAACTGTTTTATATGTATATATTGTATTTTATGTCTTTTATGATGAACTAATCGAATAAAGACTTCTTGAACTTGAGTAGGTAAATTGGAAGTAGGCAGATGTAGGTAATTTTTCTTTTTCAATTACAGAATCTGTAACATTCGGTATTTACTGATTCGGTAAATACCGAATCGGTATTTGCCATTGATTCCTATGGGCCTTGAAGCCCATAGGAATCAATGGCAAATACCGATTTGGTAATTACCGAATCGGTAAATACCGAATCCTGTCAGGGGGAACGGGGTGTCACTTTGACACCCTGTAGCACCCCAATGTCAGGCTTGTGTGCCATGTGGCACACATACATGCCCTAAGGGCATGTCTGTGTGTCACATGGCACAGGTGTACATGCACAGATGTGCATGTACACCTGAATTCGTTATTTACCATGCAATAGTATTACATGGTAAATAACGAACTCTTAGGGGCCTGTGCCACTGTTTAAAGCGCCACCTACATCTGCATTTACAGATTCGGTATTTTTACCGAGTCTGTATTTACCAATTCGGTAATTTTACCGATTCAGTAAATACAGATTCGGTAAAAATACTGAATCTGTAAATACATGCCCCCTACATTGGAAAAGGCATTTACCGGTCGGTAACGGCCGAATTTGGCCGTTTCCGACCGGTAAATGCCTACCTAAATCGGGCCCCAAGTCCCTTATAAAAATATCATCATGTTTGTCAGTTGCGATATACCAAAAGTTAACGTTATCGACTATTCTTCTTTAGCTGAGGGAGCTCTGGTTTTGCGTGGCTTTGCATGGCCTTGTAGATGTGGAGTCAGGGGAGGCAGCTCAAGTCGCTGCCTTGCCTTACTCTGCATGAAAGAGGCGTTCCTTGGGTGTTGCTGTGGGTATTCTCACTCAACACCCATGGAATTTGATGCTGCCCCAGATTTACAACATCAGGTAAACCTGGGACAGCGCCAAAACTTTGTGCCTCCCTAGAGCAGGCATAATGAGGAGAAATGTTTACATTTCTCCTCGTTTATTTCCTCTTTAACCGAATGCAGCACACATAGGATGAGGAAAACGCCACTTGTGATTGTTTTCGTGCAGGAACAATAACACAGGCACCCTTGCACCATGGTGCAAGGGTGCCTGCGTTGGTGCATGGCTGCAAAACGGGTGCCAGCGCTGGCTGAAAGGACAGGAATGCACTGTGTTTTGTAAATACGGTGGATTCCTGTCCTTTCGAATTGGCGTAGGGCTGTGCAGCAAAATGATACGCAATGCGGCTCTACGCCGATTCCTTGCAAATATGCCAGTTTAATCTATCACAGGGAATTAAAGGGCCTGAAAGTGCTACACTTTCAATGTTCCGAGGTGGATGCATTCCTGCATTTGAGGTACATTTCGCCAATACACAGAATATACCACATTTTATGGACATGTCAAGAAATGGACTCAGTAAATCCTGGCACAACTCTACAGTCTAAATTCTAATCAGTGCCAGTCTGGAGGCAGACTGGGGGCCTCATTTATGAGAAGTGACACATCGCTGCGTGAAAACAGCGATGCGTCACTTTTCACTGCGCCCTTTTTGCGACACCAATGATGCGTCATATTTACATTATGATGCATCATGTCGCAAGGAGTTACAGATCTGTCAGTATTTCTGACGTATCTGTAGGAGCAAAAGTGACGCATTGCTGGAGAGTGTCACAAAAATGACGCAACTCCAGCAATGTGTCCTTTCATATGGGGCAAGCCCCATGTGAAAGGGCCTGCATCAGTCTCACGCCTGCTGTGAGGCAGGCGTAAGAAATTGACGCATTTGCGTCCTAGAAGTGGCGCCGTGAAATCTCATAGATTTCACTGCGTCACTTCTATGACCGTGTCTTGTGTCAGAACGCTCCTCTGCATACAATATACCTGGTGCAGGTATAATGTAGCGCAGGGGTTTACAAAGTGACGCATCTACCTAGATGCGTCACTTTTGTACATATGGTGCAACAAGGCACATTTTTTATGCTGCTGGTGCGTCACAAAAAGTGACGCACCGGCGGCGTAAAAGTGACGCATGGCCTCATAAATGAGGCCCCGAGTGTCAGGCCTGAAGGTTTATGTTATGGGTGACTTTCTGCTTATTAAGGTCTCGCCAGTGATGTGCTCGTTCACCAGAACCCCCACAAACCAATCAATTAACATCATGCAAGTGAAAGCCTTGGGGTGCTTAATACTGTGCAACCCTAGAGAAAGCTCTGCTTCTTAATGGTAGTTACCTAATCCTGCAGTGACGATTGAAATACAAAACCTGCCCACACTGAGGTAAACAAGCATTCATCCTGAAAGTAATTTTCAAGAACTGCATTATGTTAAGAAACACTAGTAAAATCTATCTAAATAGAACTTTTAGTTCCATTTGATATCATGGATTAGATTTTCTATGCAGCTGCAGCAAACAATCCTCCGTTACAGATTGCAAACATTACCTGTTTCCCAGATAAGGAGGCATTCACCGTCTAACAGGTTACTTTGCATGGGCTGGGAAGTGTTGCTTTGCAAATGGCAATTTCTCATGAATTTGCATTACAGACACATCCTAAAATATGATTCTTCCAAACCACTGTTTGCCATTTTTAAGACCTTCATTGAACTCTAGAAGTAACAAACAACAGATAATGGTTGGATTACTTATTGGTAATCTTCATTACTATGATTCTCCCTTTCTTGTCCCAGTCTACACTCTGTGATTAGGGTATGCCTCCAAAAGACAAGTTCCCTTTCCCCTTAAATTGTCCCCACCCCCTTATGGCCTGTAAAGGAACATCTCACCACCGACAGTTCCTACCTTTATGTTATGTTATGTTATGTTAAAAATCATTTCTAAAGCGCACGTTCACCAAACGGTTACTTGGCGCTGTGGGCAGGAACGGTCGTCGCACCAGACAGTGGGTGAGTATCAGTTGTAGGCGTGGGAAAAGAACCAAGTTTTAAGTGACTTCCTAAATTGAGTGTAGGATTCTACCATGCGTAAGTGGGGAGGGAGGGTGTTCCAAAATTGAGGCGCCGGGACCGTGTATCTGAGGCCACCGTGTTTCTTCCGTTTGAAGGAGTGGGAGACCAGCAAGTTCTTTTTGGCGGAACGTAGACCACGATAGGGAAGATACCGCTGAATGTTTGAAGCGATAAAAGCAGGGCCGCGTCCTGACAGGGCCTTAACTAATGTCCTCACCCAGGTCCACAGGCGAACCCCCTCCTAACATAAAAATCGGGAGAAGGAACGGAAAATCAGAGTAATGCAGACTACCTGTAAGTAATCCGACAATTACTTCTGCATCCCTTTTCTTGCCCAGTCCCTTCCCCAGTAAAGACTTGCCCTCATGGCATGGCTACCTCACAATCCATATCTGTCTGATCAAAGAGACAAGCTGACATCTGAGATGCAACACCGAGCCCCAAATGCTTCCTCCTGGCAGTGTGCAAATACAGAGCACCTCAAATTGCCACCACAGGCCACATCAGACATGGAAGCCCTGCCAAACGAAGGCCAGCACACCAACCACCACATAGCTAGGTGGGCTTTCCCAGGGCAGGACTGGGAACCCAAAGCAGCTCTGGCGATTTTGTCAGACAAGCCCCTGGGTGGGCAGTTGAAAATGTGAAGCACTCCTGCTTTTGTTACTGGGAGCCGATATTGCAGCACCACAGTAAAACCTGCCCCTACCCTTTCAGCCTCTTGGGGAAACTGCTGATGACCGCTACGGCCAGTCCAGCCCTGAGCTTTCCTTAACAGAGCAGGTGCTGTCCGACTGCTGAAACACAGTTTAGCAAACAGAGAGTCATTAATGTAAGAACACAGTGTCGGAAACCGCAAGCAGGAGATTTGCAGTGCCCCAGCACTCTTGGTTAAGTATAGCAAAAGTCTACCTGTTATTTCAGTGAAGGGATTCGATCTGGTACTTGCAATCAGACTTGTTGCACAGACCAGAGGAGAGGGAGGGCCTAGGCGCTGGAAGTAAGAGTGCTGGGGGTGCTGCAACACCTCCAAAATAAAAATACTGGAGTTCAGAAAGTAAATGCGCATTAAAGAGGCCCTTAAATGTAGTTTTTATCTTGTCACATTTGCTATACATTCAAAGACAAAGGTCAAATGTCAGGCTATGTCCTGTGACAAATTGCTGCTAGTCTTTTAAAATCCAGAGAGGTGTTTACTTGTCTTTCTCTGACTGCAAATTTACAGAAATTGTAAAGCAAAATATCTGACAATCTTGCCGGGACACATTGAGTGTGAAAGGAAAGGCCATAGGATGTCAGTAGTTTTCATAACCTTTATAACAGACCCGCATTTAAATACCTATAAATGAACCATGCAAATGGTTCAAAACATATCAGCAGTTAGGAAGCATACATGTAATTCTGTAACTTCTGTAAATCTGAATTGTGATTAAAACAAAGATTTAATAGGACCAAAGCACACCAGGACACTTTACTTGGTGATGCTCAAATGATAATCCTTTGCTGAAACCAGATTTCCACACATTGGCATTTGTGAGCTAAATACTTTTATCAGTAAACCTGCATGTCAGTGTGAACTTTGTTGCCATTTCAATGGTAAAACAGTGCTTTTTGTAAATGAAAATGTGCTACCACACCAAGATTTAGTAATATATTTGTGACAGTATGCTAAACAATGCACCACTAGCTACACACCACAGCCATGCCACTCTCCTGCTGAACTGGTGTAGGTCATTTGCTACACTTGTACTCTGTGTGGCACTTGAATTTTTCACAATCTCTATGA
This sequence comes from Lissotriton helveticus, assembly GCF_964261635.1. Classification (NCBI taxonomy): domain Eukaryota; kingdom Metazoa; phylum Chordata; class Amphibia; order Caudata; family Salamandridae; genus Lissotriton; species Lissotriton helveticus. The sequence continues at coordinate 1,395,996,584 of NC_136063.1, read as the reverse complement.
GGGTGATGTAACATTGAAGCACCCCCAACTCTGAAAACTGTTTCAGGATCACTAAGGATGAGGCTTGGGGGCTCCAATCTACTCCACACAGAATGACCCCTATGCCCTCTATGTGACCCAGGGTCTGGAGACATGACTGGATACCCAAGAGGATGGGGGAGTGGTGAATTTTTGCCATCTCGATACACATCCAGGCACATTCCATCAAAGCTATGGTGAACCTCAAAATCAGTTGGTCCTCAGATTGCCCACCTTGCACATTCATGCACAAAAACATAACAGTGTCATAGGTGAACTCACCCTTTATAGACCACCATATTTTAGATTTCACCCTCATTTACATCCTGCCCTTCACATTCTGAGTAGTTTGCGCCACTGTTAATTTTAAGCCAAGTTAGTGTATTTTATTATTATGCATTGCATGTGTGGCAAGGCTTATTTTTAAGTATTTGTTGTTTCTATGTGAACAAGAAAATTTGAACGGAAATGTTTGCTATACCAACATAAGTGGTACAAAGACGCGTGTGATTGGAATTCACAGTGAAAGCTGGAGATATCAGGAAGTTCTTGGTGAATCACAAGGTTATCTGTTCCAGGGATGTGATTGCTGAATGCAACCAAAGAGGAAGTTCATTCACGGGATCAGATATATCGTTCAATACAGGTGGATGGATATTGCTTTACTCATTACTGACTATGGATGACTTTTTAGATCGATTTGGAATCCGGAAACGCAAAGACTTTCATGAGTATAAGGCGGTAAGGAGTTCTATTGAAAGGGGCCCAAAGGTAGAACCCTCAAAACCTGGACGTGGCTAAGGTGATGCCAGTAGGATTTGTCTAGCTAATCGGAGATTATGTGTAGGGGTGTAGTGAGAAATTGCATTAATAAGTAGTGAGGAGTAAGGTTGTTGATGGATCTGACCCCTAACAGGAGTAACTTGTAGATGTCTCCATTCTCGCCACTAAGCCATTCGATCTTTTGAGGGTACCTACAGGTGGGAGTGCACCAAAAGATATTATAGAGAGTGCAGGTTGCAAACTCGATGACCGTATCAATTGGAGCATAACAGTTGTAGATGTGGCTATAGTACACCTGTGGTTCCAGATTACAGTTTAGGAGTAGTTGGGGAAGTCATGAGTACTCTGCTGATACCTAATGAGTTTAGGTAGGGGAGCAGTGTGGCGTGAGATGTGCCAAAAGCAGCAGAGACATCTAGGAGTATGAGAAGAGAGGAGAAGCGATTGTGGTGTTGAGTGTGCATGAAACTGGAGGCAGGCGTGAGCAATCTTTCAGTGGACGGTAGGGTGCAGAACCCAGGTGATTGGAAAGGGTTGAGTAGGCTGTTTGAGGATAAATGATCATTACTATTATCAGACAGTTTAGAGAAGCAAAGAAATGATACCAGGTGAACGGAAGGGTCAACAGTGGATTTCCTTCATTGGGGAAGGCATTCTGCTGGTTTGAAACATGAGGGGTAGGGGCCAATGTGGAGAGAAAAGTTCAAAAGAAATGTAAGGCAAAGTAAAGTGTTGTATGAAAGAGCCAGAGGTTTGATGGTCAGAGGAATGAAAGACCAAGAGGAGGAGGCAGTGTGGTTGTACAATATTGGGGTGAAATGGGGGATAATATCTCAGTGTTGGGACCTTGAGCAGCGTGGGCAAGTTATCCCTAGCACTGTTAATAGTTGAGGAGAAGTATCGAGTGAAATCAGTAGCAGATACTGACGGGTTATTGATATGTGTGGGTAGTGGTGGATCAAAGAAATGAGGGTCTGTGCAAGGTGCTTGGGGTGCGCTGGAAGGGAGATGATGAGGTCATGGAAAGTGGAAGATTTGTCATTGACTAGAACCTTGTATAGTGTATCAAGAGCTTGCTTGGAGACAATGAGGTTAGCAGCAGACTTTTAGCTTCACCACTTCCATAATGCTTCCCCCATTTTAGTGTTAAGTGCCATGTTGTCTCGAGTTATCCAGGGCTGAGGGCTCGTTTTGGTAGATTTGAAGGCATGTAGTGGATACTGTAAGTTGAAGGATTTGTCATTGATCCGATCTAATGAGGTGTTATGCACGATTGGAGTGAGGCCAGTTGAAGAACATTTAGGAATGCTGGGAGAGCTTCAGGATGCTTGAATGTCAACACCCTACAGTATCCCCATCCTGATCTATGTAGTTTTATTATTAAATCTCTAACTAGGGGTGCGCAAAATATGTGTAATTTTCTTTCGTGTAATTTCAGGATAAATATAAGAAATTACATGAAATTACATGAAATGAAAATCTTGTATTAGAGGTATATTTTAGAGCAAAATGTGTCCTCAAGTCCACTTTGGAAGCAATGACGTATTTCTCTCTAAAAATTAGCACCAAAAACTCAAGTACTGCAAACAACAGCCAATCATGACCAGGTAGTATATACTGTTGCTGTACTCCTACTGCACCCACATGCCATAATTATGTGGAATCATTTCAGGAATTTCACATAAGGCAAAAGGTATAGAATTATGTCTAATAATTGACATTTCGACTGGGCCCATCTCTAACTTCCATCCTGAAATCCTAAACCAGATAGCTCTCAGACGTAGTTTTTAATCTGCTTCCTTTCCTTCAAGAAGTTTTTGGTTCCAGAGATTTGTAGACTGATTTACTTCAATTGAACTCATTGGACTAAAGTGCCAGATTACATTTTTATTTATTATTTATTTCACTTCTATAGCGCTACAGCTACCCAACAAAGGGTTTCCCGGCGCTGATGATTCAGTGCATTGAGATATTCAGATTTTTTTAGATGTTGAACAGCCAGGTTTTTTAAAAAGGAAAGGCTAAGAACGAAAGTCGACTGTGAACCTAAAATGGCGACAAATTATACCATAAACGCGTTTTTAGCATGCAACTGTCTTAAAAAAAAGTCTCAAGGAAATGATTGCTTCAACAATTTTGCTGAATTACACCAGTTATGTGGCGCTTCCGTAATAGAAAGCCGAGCGGTGTCACCCTCGACTAGTTGAATGTCTTGCAGTCCATGTAAAAGCATACTGAAAAAACTCCATTCATATTTTAACAAACATTTATCTTGTAATGAAGAGCTGCGCCGTGGTAGCACATGGCAAAGGTACAAACTGAAAATAGTATTTCCAGGAAGGCGCCTGTGATTTGCAGAAGCGCTGTGGTCGATACCCCAGAGCGACGGCTCTCGTTGAAACACTGCTTGCCTAATCAAGTTCAGACTTGCAGCGCTGTAATGAGGAGGGCAGGTGGTCACGGAGAAGACACGAGCCCCCCTGTGAGGGGAGAGAATCAAATAACACACATGAGGAAAACACTCCATTAAACCGCAGACAGGCGCGTGTGGGCTGATTGTTTATCGTCCTCATAATTGCCAAAAAAGCCGAATAACTAGTTATGTCCGGGAAAAAATAAGATGAAACAATTGTAATTTAACATTTACGCATGTTTACAGCCTGTTTCTTTAAACAGGGAATTTGACTTTTTGTAAAATTGAAGTAAATGAAAGGCAGGTAATAATATCTGGCAAAAGACGATGAAGTCTGATCTGTAATTCATATAAAAATCTATCCTTAGTTTACTGGCTTAACGACTATAGTGGTTCTTTTTGTAAAGGAAATGAGCTGTAGCACAAGCTTTGAGACCCCAATACTGGGCGGAGAAGGCCCCACCACTTTCCATTTGGAATGGGCCCTGAACATGAAACTTTGATCAACAAAATCTGCTCAATTTGGAAGCCAAATTCAAGGCAAATCTTATGTGTGCTCTCCAAAGCAATGCCAAGGCTTGTACTGTCCATGGTGCTGAAAGTCCACGTTTTCCATCAAACCTATAATCATGGAGTGGAGTAAAAGGGAAACCTTATGAGGGCTCTCTTGGCCAGCTGTGATCTGCTTTACATGGAACTCATCATGAAATTTACCAGTAGGCTGAAAAATCTTCAAAACCAGCTCACAAGAAAGTCCTTGAACGATCAGAGGCTCTTGATGAAGGCTAGGGTGGAATTCAAAACCACTTTGTAATGTTCATTGGGCTTACTGGGAATACGGTTATCACTTTGTCATGAAACTGCCATCCCACAAATAAACAACGTGGCCGTATTATGCAAACAGCGCATTGTCATTGTTTGTGCCTGGGCACACATTTTAAATGGTGGCCCCAGCACAAACAATGAAAATGTGCCATAGTAACATGAACGCGCTGCCCTCTGGGCAGCCACAAACTTGCGCTGCCCTGTGGGCAGTGCATTCCTGTGCAAAACGGACCAGCTGCTTTGAAGCTTTTAAGGAGGAATAGAGATTGCCTTACAGGTGGGTGCAGTGAGTGACTTATTATCTTCGCTATGGGGGAAGATTCATTTTATCATATATTTCTGGATAAAGATGCACCAGGAACATTCACATCGCCAAAATCCACACAAGGTACCTTGTGACATTTCCTCGTGCTCCATTACGGATCTGTAGTATAGAATACGTGCTGGACATTTACCCAAGGAGTTAACAGTAATTTATCAGTAGAAAGTACTCGACTTGGGTAGATATTTTGTGTGAAACTGTGGACTCTTGCTGGATAAAAGGGCAGGTGTGGTTCCTTTGTGGCTAAATCACTCACACAGCTACTAACACACACACATACAGACACATAGACCCACTCATATACTCAGGAACTCACCCACCCACAGACAGACCCACTTAGACACTGGTATACCCACTCACAGACCAACTCAGACACTCACTCAGACATTCATGCACCAACTCACAGACCCATACAGCCACTCACACAAGCACTCACAGATCCACTCAGACATGTGCACCCACTCACAGACCCACTCAGACCCTCATGCACCCACTCACAAACCCATACAGCCACTCAAAGACGCACACACCCACTCACAGACCGACTCAGAGACTAATGCACCCACTCACAGACCCACTCAGACACTCACTCAGACATTCATGCACCAACTCACAGACCCATACAGCCACTCACACAAGCACTCACAGATCCACTCAGAAATGTGCACCCACTCACAGACCCACTCAGACCCTCTTGCACCCACTCACAAACCCATACAGCCACTCAAAGACGCATACACCCACTCACAGACCGACTCAGAGACTAATGCACCCACTCACAGACCCACTCAGACACTCATACGCTCACTCACAGACTGACTCACACAGTCATGGAGGCACTCACAAACCCAGTGAGACACTCTTACACCCATTCACATACCCACTGAGACACTCACTCAGGAATCCTGCACCCACTCAGATACACACTCAGACATTCATGCACCTATTCACACACCCACTCAGGCACTCACGTACCCCCTCACACACCCATTGAGACACTGACACACTCACTCACACACCCACTTATACACTGATGCACACATTTACACACTCACTCTCAAAGGGTACAGGTTACACTTACAAAATAAAATGTAATAAACCTTAGATATTTACTTAAAAAACTAAGGTTACAGGGACGTTATAGTTAGGAAACAAGATTAAAAAACCTTAGAATTTCAGTGAAAAAATCAAAGGTTACAGGGACATTATATAATATATCTTTAAAAAACATAGAAATGCACTTAATATAACAAAGGTTATAGGAACATTATGGTTATGTTCAGATTTCACTGAAAACATCTCAAATGACATCACTGATTTTTTCTGGTAAGATTCTGTGTCAGAGGAATAAAAACAGATGTACATCTGGAAACTGGTACACTGAGCCCCTCTTACTCACTCACTTGCCTTGGTGAAGGTTCAGGAACAGAGAACTTTATTTAGCATTTTGTGGACCTGTCGTTCCATCACACACATGGCATGTGTCCTGTATCACTAGCCATGATACAAGAGGCTTTGGCTTTAATGCACTTGCAATAGAGTGGAAGGACATCTGCCTCATTTGTGATGGAGTAACATGTCACCAAACTCTAAAAAAGGCTCAGATTACCTAAACTTTCTGTTCATAAAATTGCCATCTCATGTGATGTGAATTGAATAGATTGAGATCTCCACCTAAGCATCAACACAGGGCCCACTTTATGACAGAGCGACCCTGTGCAGCCGCACCTGGCGCTGACTTTGGTGGGGGACACTGTGTTTAGAAATAATTATTTGTTTAAAAATATGTGAACTTCATTGTGCGTCCAGCAGTTCAGGCAACAATACAAATTCCAAGATAACTCTGGTGATTAATGTTCCTACTGGCAAGATATCGAAATTTTGTCTAGTGGCAGTTATGATTCATCTTAAAGTAGCATGGAGGGTTAATGTGCCTGCTGCAAAGAACGTGTATCATGCAGATCACAGAACTGAGTATGAGTAAACTATGAGTAATACTAAAAAAAAAATGTATGTCAGAGAGAGGCTTGAGAGAGGCTATGGAGAGGTGAGGTGCACTTTTGGAGAGAGGTAGTGAGGGACTTCATGTAGAAGGAGGCTATGGGGGGTGAGGTTGGGGTGCCAAAAAAGTCTGTTGAACAAGGGCCACCAGCTCTAAAGCCAGCCCTGTATCAACATGTACTCACAGCCCGACAGGTTATGAAGATTGGCGTTCCCACTAAATGTTGAGAATTGATGCCCGACTTTAAAAAACTGTGTTTCTGAATTGAAAGAGAGGATTGCTGCACTGGCTAATGAAGGCCATTGATTTCTTTTTACTCCCCTTCTCCTTCCTTCATTCTGTGGAGATTTGGCAGTCTTTGCTTTAGCTTGGGCAGAGTATTCTCCTAGCATATCTAGGGAGAAAGAGCACCATTTTTTAAAATATGGAACCCATGGCTATAATTTGATTGGAATGCCAGTTTTGCCACCATGCATCTTGGTCTTCCAGCAGGACACCATACCAGCAAGGCACCTTGAGCACTTTGTGTGCGTCGCATATCATTCTGCAGGAGCAAAACCATACCTTAAAATCTTGTACATCCCAAAATCTTGTGCCCCAAAATGTAACCTGATCCAGTTCTCCCATGGGTTGAATTGCAAGCTAGGACCCCCTTCAACATCTATTAGCAGAGTTAAACAGTTAAAATAATAATTGGCCGCCTCAATAATTGAGTTCTAGATCAGGAAAAGGTAAAGGGTTTTTAAGTACAAAATTCAAACATAAATAGTATAGAAATATTGCTATAAAGGCTCTCAGATGCGAAATCATATAGAGTATGCAAAATCTGAATTATTCTAAATCCCAAATGAGCAGCAAAATCAAAAAGAAGTCAGACAGCATCCCCAGTAGAATAGAAAAGTCTTCTGGCTCACCCCCAAATCCAGGTATTCTAATACAGAATTGTCACATAACAAATTAGTAAAACTGCAAAATTATCATGGTATGAGTGAAAAACATCATCTTGTTGGCATATCAGACTTTAAAGAAAAATACACGTCATTACTTTAGCACATAAGCACCATCACATAATAAAAAACATATTTAGCACTCTCCATTTTGACATCATCCGTAAATTGTTCTAATTAATATAAAACATTAAAATAATGCAACTTTCAGCGAATGAATTGGCTAATATTCTCAAGGAAAGACAGCGGAAGAGACCTTGGGATTGTTTTAAATCATAAAAAACAAGAGAATGTGTATTTGAAAGCAATATTGTCATACCAGTGAAATAAACCATTATGCATCTGCTTGACTGTGCTCTGGGGAGCTTGTGGGGGAGACGTTGCATGCTTTTAGGGGGGATGCAGAAGCAAGTGACAGAGATAGCATCCATGTTGTCCAAGGTGGTATTTTAACAGAAAATGTAGCATAAGTATAACCCATTAATAAACTGATTTTTGCTCTTGTTTAAAGACTATGGTCATAATAAACATAATCTTGACTTGACTTGACTTGACCATTAATAAACGCAATTGTAGTCATTATTTAAAATGTAATTCAACTACAATCATGTCAATTCAACCTATATAAGGAAAATCGAGGGGGGGGGGTCAGATTATTTATCATTATTAATGCACCGTATATAAAACCTTGACCAATTCAAACAGATGTTGTGATACTTCATTTCCACTCTGATGAGAGTGCAGTCTATAGCAAGTTTTGGCATTGGTCTTATATCCTTACTTCGGCATGTGTGCCGCTTCTGAACTGAAGTCAGCCAATGAAAGCACAGTTTCAGAGGCAGTACTCCTCCAGTCATTGTGGATCTCCGCCGCAAGCTTACCACACACTCTGCAGGGATGGCCTCTCTTGCAATGGGTCAGTCAGCACAACAGCAAAAAATGCAGCTGAGGCCGCTGCAGATGAGAGCGCTGGGGCCATAATTAATTTTCCCTCATGGTCGTCCCTCGAAATCCCCCTTCATCTGGCCCCACCGCCCCACTGCTCTTACTTGCAGTAGCTGCGGCCGAAATTGTTTCCAAAAGAGAGAGTAGAATAGTGTACACCTTCAGTCTGAAGCAGACCTTCAGTGTTGATGTAAATGGTGCCACTCCGAGTGTGTGTTTCTTTGGAGCGAGTTGAGCATCACTCCTCCCTCTAATGTGGACCTTCACCGCCCTGCTTACAACTTACTTTACAGGTCCAGTCTCCTGTAAGAGTGGCCTATGAAAAGAACATCTGTAGAAGTTTGAAATAGAGAATAGTAAAGTGAGCGCGTGCAGTCTATAGCAGCAGCTTTTCTATTTTTGACATCCACCCAACCTTGATTCCACATGTTGTGTATGCTGTCATAGGAAGTCATTATGCAAGACACATTTTTGGTAGCAGTTGTTAACCGTTGTGACATCACTGCAGGTGACAACTTTGTTTCAGTAGAGACAAAACAGTGTTTAAAACTAGATTCCACAATGTCCCCTATTTGGGGTTTAGAACACCTCTCATACCAACTGTTCCCACTGGTTGTATGACAGAACCACACATGCGATTATATTGCATGCCTTAACAACGCGTTCTTTACTACGACCACTCCTTTACCACACATGCCTTTACAATGTATTTCATTGTAAAGGCATGATTGGTAAAGGCATATGTGTGGTAAAGCCCTGAGCCCTAAAACCCATCCCCCAGCCCTGCAATCGACCCCGCCCCAGCCCCAAAAACTACTTGACCCCACCCTGAGCCATAAAACCCGGCCCGCAGCCCTAAAAACTACCCTGGCCCCAGCCCTAAAATGACCCCAACCTCTAAAAACTACCCTGACCCCAGCCCTAAGAACGCCTTAGCCCCCCACCCTGAGCCCTAAAACCTAACTCCAGCCCTAAAAACTACCCCGACCCCCCAACCTGCTTCCCAAAATCCGCCCCACTGCCTTACTCATCAAGCTGCATCCCGATCCTTCCTGTTCCGCAGGTGCGTAGTTAAGGCATATGCATGGTAAAGGTAAGCGTGGTAACGCTTACACAGTAACTGAACGCATGGTTCCGTCCATGTTGTAAATGCTGTTTCCCATTCCCACCCTATACTTAAGAAATCCATGAAAACATCCATGGGGTGTATGGAAGGGTCCTAGGTGGCAAAATATAAAATATGCATCCTATGATCCCATTGACCACCCCACACCTGCATGTTATGGCACCTAACTGTGTGAATGATTGGTGCCAACATGTACAGGAAGAGGACTCACAAGTTAACTTAGTCCAGAGTGTTGGGATAAGAGGGTCCATGTGAGCAAGGAAACTCTGTGCAATCCTGATAAACTTGTGTAATTCTTAATATGAATTCCTTTGCCTCCACTGAGTGTTTCATTGTTCAGGGCCCACCTCCTCTGATGTAAAACAATGGCTCAGATTCTGATTTTGTGGCATCTTCAAGTATTTAGAAAATATAATTAAATGTCTCTGATAGAGAGGCTGCCTGCAAAAAATATCAAAAGGGAAACAAAAAAAACTTAAAGGAACAGTCCTACGCTTTGCCCATCCAGACCGCCAGGGAAATGCCTACCAGACTCTGGTACTCAGGGAATACCATTCACTCCAGCATATACCAGGTTCTAGTAGACCTCTCACAATCCTGACAAAGATTTGCTCTATTTTGTCTGACTTCACATGGGGCGGGGGCCCTCCAACCCCTCTCAGGGGATTCCCAATTAAGTGTTTATTACCTCACACTAACTAGCATACAACATGGCCATGAGAAAGACTTTGAGGGATTAATCATCCTGTGTCCTTTGAGGGCACACTGATACCCAAGCAAACCCAAACCCCATGAATGGCATGTTGCAAATAATCACATTGCTGTATATTGTGTCCTAAGTAGGTCCCTTCACATGTACTTCGAGAAGAATCCACTTATGCCTTTTCCCCAGCAGGTGTGGTTCCCCTCAAGTGGTGCCTTTTGCAGATCACCTCTTACTACCCCTTGCGGGACAGGTGGATCCAGGCTCTCCACTGCTCCTCTTCTTCTTCAGCATCAAGCTGTGCTTCAGAGATGGAATGCTGATGGAATGCTACCAGAGTGCTGGTGGGGAATCTACCTGCCACTGATTCAGGACCAGCCTTGCTATGCCCCGCCCTGTGTCATTCTATAATTTCTTCGAAACATCGTCCCAGTCGAGATCCCTCTAGCAGATGGCTTATGCCCTCCTTTGAGGGACTAAGGACCAGAACTCAGCCTCTCAGAGTTGCGATAAGGCTTGTAGGAAGGTGGATACCTGACTATGGTTACCACAGATTTTTTTCCTTGTGTTTAGCTGGTTTTCGACTTAGTTGGCCTGGGATCCTGCTAATCAGGGCCCCAGGCTATCTGCTTTCTCTGAAAAATGGACTCCATGTACCCTAGGTACATGACTAATTGGATATTGAGTCACCTTATCAGCCCCTGTACAGTGTACTGTAGGTACCCAGGGCGTAGGTGCACCCAAGGCCTACCAGGGGCTGTAGCATATCTTTTGCCACCCATGGCTGGCCATCCAAACTGACACAACTGGCTGATCACTCAGCTGGGGCAAGGTCGTGTAATCACCCCTTGCTTAGATATAGTATATCTATGTCTAACCTTATAATCTGGACACATATACACCTATAAGTCACTCCTATGGCAGGCCTTAACAATTCTGAAGGCAGAGGGCTTGGTTTTATGTGAAATGGTGCTCTAGCATGAGCTGAGCCTGTCTGCAGCTTTCGGAACCAACCATGTCCTTATAGCTGTTCCAGGATATTGACATACCATATACTCTTAAGTGCATTATGAACCTCGTGGTTAAATGCTATCTTTGGTTTGGCTTTATCAAAACATGGCATGTAAGGTGTCATACGCTTTGGAATACTACCCCCTCACCAATCCTGGAGACGGGGGTTGAATTCCACCCTTCTAGAGGGAAAAGACATGTTACTTTCCTTAATCCCGGTTAAAGTTAACCAGAGCCTCAGCATCACAAAATGGATGCTGCTGCCACAGACACAAGTCTGGCCTCCTTCTTCTGGATGAAACTCCCGCACGGGAAGCCTGGACAATAGGTTTCCTGTCACAGGGAGGTGCTAGCACCACCCCAGACAGGAGATAGTGGAGTGGGGCAGGGAGGGCTGAATGAAACTAGACCCTGCCTGAGGCACACAAGGTGTCCCATGCATAGGCCAGTTCAAACCGGTGCTGGGGCACTCCAGCCCCAGCTCTAGCATGAAACTGGACAAAGGGAAAGGGGTGTAACCACCCCCTTCCTGGGTCCCACCCATAGGAGGGACCTAGCAGGTAATCCAGCCCCTTGATTTAGAATAAAGGTAGGAGCTGTGTCCTTAGACTTTAGATAATCCTGAATGAAACTTTGATACAAAACTCTGGACCCTTCGACATCCTACTCGACGTAGAAGACTGAAGAATCTCCCTTGTGGTCAAGGAGTGACCACCCTGTGCAAGCAGGCACCATCAAGCGCTCAATGGTTTGCTTTGTTGTTGCTCCTGCCATAGCTCAAACAACAGAGACTGACAAGAACTGGACTTCCAGACATCCAACAGCCCGATCCACAGCCACAGCAAAGCTGAGACCTGTGGACGTGACGTGAGACGTGGGACTGGCCATCTTGGAAAGCCAGTGAAGTGCTTTCTGTGCAGCTCCTGATGCACCCTCAAAGCTGTGCATTGGGGATTGAGAATCCTCAGCCCCTAGCAGCTTTTGCACCGAAGATCACCTCTCCACACTCACCGAGTGCAGCGTGGGGCCCTTTTGCATTTTCCTGCTCAAAGCGTCTGTCTGGTCAATTGCCCGTTGGTTTAGTGGCCTCTGTGATGACGAACCTTCAAATTTTCAATACTGTTCTGGTTGCTCCAGACTGGCCCTTGCTCCCCTAAAAAGGAGCAGCCCATCAGACCTTGCTGGTCTGATCCAGAAGCCATCTTCAATTCTTGCGTGGTTTGCATTTACCAAGGCCTGTTGACTCGGAATCGAGATCCGACACCGCCGACAGCGAGAGCCTTTGTGGGACAGTCCGTGTCCAGCACCTGGTTGTCGTCGACACCTCCTGGTCTATGTGGCAGCGGAGACAAGCTTCTCGACATCACCTGATCGCAACCCGACATCGCCTGGTTCCTTCCTGGTTCCTTCCTGGTCACTGGCTAGTGACTCAGACTCTGTCCCCTCTGCTTTCAGGTACTCTACATCTTCGATCCACCCTTGGATCCAACCGGACTCTTCTTTCCTGGTCGCCTGCAGCATCTTTTCTCCAAGGCTTCATAGAACTCCACGACGAAACCCGACACACTTTGACACCTATGCACCCGCTTCCTGTGGGTGAGGTAACGCGAGTACTGCTGTGCTCTTGTAGAGATTTACATCCCTAGTGTCCTAGTTTTAAGTGGCTAAGTTCTAGTCCAGTCGGAAGACTTCCAAATCTGCAACTTTCTAACTTTACGCACCCATTGACTTCTATTGGTGCACGCGTGTGCATTTAGACACTGCACCCGCATCCTGTGGGCCTCCTGCTCCCTAACTACTGTTTGTCCAGTGTAGCCCCAGCGATTCCCAAGGCCCTAGGCCTTACCATTGTTCGTGACGTGGTTCTTATACCACTATTTTAGTATATGGTTTTACGGGCCACCAGGGCCTGTCCATATTTGTGCAACTTTTGTATGTTACATGAAGTCACTTGTTATATGCTTATGCTCCTGTGCTCATAAAGAGTTAAGGGGATTTATTTCGAAATAAATACATATATATTTTGAATATATAACCTGTGTGGTGTCCTTTCATTTGGTATTAAAAGGTTTGCATATGGTAAAACAGCTGGCTTCACATGCCCTCTTGAGTTTAGCCTAAGACTGCTTTTGTCCATGCTACCACTAGCATAGCTGGTCTATAAGGTTGACTTTACAACCATCACCATAAGGGTTGTTTGGACTGGTGCAAGGTGCTCACTAGAATAGTGAACATCATATACCAGGCCAACTTCTCACAAGGCTGTCCCCTAACAGAAATCCAAGCACTGTTAACTCACTATTGCTCTGTTGACCGAAAGCACTGAAACATTCTCTGATAAAAATACTCACAACCACAGTTTTGAAAGCATTGCTCCAGTCATGCACTCAAGCTAGCTACCATTCATGCCAATCTCATCCCATGCACACTGACTGCAGCTGCCCCCCCCCCCAAAGCATGAGAACATGGTACTCTCCAGCATGCACACAATATGAAGGCCAGCCTTGACTCTCCCTCACAATTACCCCTATAGAGAAAGAATCCCAACAAACATATGTAAATATCAGTCAAGCTATATTATCTATCATTAACATCCAGGGTCAGACTTGCCTGATTGATCATCCGGTCGGTGCCTGAAGGGCTATTCTTACAAATCTGTGTGTGGGTCAATTTGGGCGCTGTTTGTGGGCTTGTTTTATGATCTGGTGGGCCGTTTTTAGGGCTCGCCTGCTGATGCGCTTCAGCGCATAGCTGGCGAAGCTCTATAGGGGCTTATCCAGTGTTTATCCACTGGCGATTCCACTGGCGATTCCTTCAAGTGCATGTGCTTTTTAGGTCATTGCGCTTGCGCAAGCCCTAAAAAGCGCGTGCACAATGCCACCAGCCGCCTGCCTGCCTGCCTCGCATTACCACATCAAAGGCAGCCCTCCGAGCGCATTTCTCACCCCCTAATTATTCACGGCCGGCTGGCACGCACATCAAAGGCTGCTGCTGCCATGACTCGCATTTCTCCTCCCTCCTCCCCTATCACTGCCCAGGCCGGCCGTACTTTCTCTTTACAAGGGCGCCCATTCCTGAATCACTTGAAATCTCTCCACATTATTTGCATTTTGTTAATTAAAAAAATTAACTTCAACACAGCGTTGCACATTTTTCTCGACTTCGGAAGGATGAGTCCCAATCTCATTTGTACAAAGTGTTGTAATGGGATTATTGGAGAGTTAGAGAAACGTGCTCACAAGTTACATTTTTATGCAAATCATCTGAGTAAATAAACAATAGCATGGTGCCGTTTGCGTCCTTGACTTGATCTGGTTTTTATTTTTATTTTGCTATTATTCTCACAAAGGCTAAGAAGGTCTGCCTACTTTAGTATTAAGTGCTATACGTCGCATAAGCAACAGCTAACCATTCACTCACCCACGCAACGCCACTCACCCATGCAACGCCACTCACCCACGCAACGCCACTCACCCACGCAACGCCACTCACCCACGCAACGCCACTCACCCACGCAACACCACTCACACACGCAACGCCACTCACACACGCAACGCCACTCACACACGCAACGCCACTCACACACGCAACGCCACACACGCAACGCCACGCCACACACACACGCAACGCCACACACACATGCAACGCCACACACACATGCAACGCCACTCACACATGCAACGCCACTCACACATGCAACGCCACTCACACATGCAACGCCACTCAACCACGCAACGCCACTCACACACGCAACGCCACTCAACCACGCAACGCCACTCACCCACGCAACGCCACTCAGCCACGCAACGCCACTCAGCCACGCAACGCCACTCAGCCACGCAACGCCACTCACACACGCAACGCCACTCACACACGCAACGCCACTCACACACGCAACGCCACTCACACACGCAACGCCACACACACACGCAACGCCACACACACACGCAATGCCACACACACACGCAACGCCACACACACATGCAACGCCACTCACACATGCAACGCCACTCACACATGCAACGCCACTCACACATGCAACGCCACTCACACATGCAACGCCACTCACACACGCAACGCCACTCAACCACGCAACGCCACTCACCCACGCAACGCCACTCACCCACGCAATGCCACTCACCCACGCAACGCCACTCACCCACGCAACGCCACTCACCCACGCAACGCCACTCACCCACGCAATGCCACTCACCCACGCAACGCCACTCAGCCACGCAACGCCACACACACACGCAACGCCACACACACGCAACGCCACACACACACGCAACGCCACACACACACGCAACGCCACACACACATGCAACGCCACTCACACATGCAACGCCACTCACACATGCAACGCCACTCACACACGCAACGCCACTCACACACGCAACGCCACACACACACGCAACGCCACACACACACGCAACGCCACACACCCACGCAACGCCACTCACCCACGCAACGCCACTCACCCACGCAACGCCACTCACCCACGCAACGCCACTCAGCCACGCAACGCCACTCAGCCACGCAACGCCGCTCAGCCACGCAACGCCGCTCAGCCACGCAACGCCGCTCATCCACGCAACGCCGCTCACCCACGCAACGCCGCTCACCCACGCAATGCCACTCAGCCACGCAACGCCACTCAGCCACGCAACGCCACTCACCCACGCAACGCCACTCACCCACGCAACGCCACTCACCCACGCAACGCCACTCAGCCACGCAACGCCACACACACACGCAACGCCACACACACACGCAACGCCACACACACACGCAACGCCACACACACACGCAACGCCACACACACATGCAACGCCACTCACACATGCAACGCCACTCACACATGCAACGCCACTCACACACGCAACGCCACTCACACACGCAACGCCACTCACACACGCAACGCCACTCACACACGCAACGCCACTCACCCACGCAACGCCACTCACCCACGCAACGCCACTCACCCATGCAACGCCACTCACCCACGCAACGCCACTCACCCACGCAACGCCACTCACCCACGCAACGCCACTCACCCACGCAACGCCACACACACACGCAACGCCACACACACACGCAACGCCACACACACACGCAACGCCACACACACACGCAACGCCACACACACACGCAACGCCACACACACACGCAACGCCACTCACCCACGCAACGCCACTCACCCACACAACGCCACTCACCCACGCAACGCCACTCACCCACGCAACGCCACTCACCCACGCAACGCCACTCACCCACGCAACGCCACTCACCCACGCAACGCCACACACACACGCAACGCCACACACACACGCAACGCCACACACACACGCAACGCCACACACACACGCAACGCCACACACACACGCAACGCCACTCACCCACGCAACGCCACTCACCCACGCAACACCACTCACCCACGCAACGCCACTCACCCACGCAACGCCACTCACCCACGCAACGCCACTCAGCCACGCAACGCCACTCAGCCACGCAACGCCGCTCAGCCACGCAACGCCGCTCAGCCACGCAACGCCACTCATCCACGCAACGCCGCTCACCCACGCAACGCCGCTCACCCACGCAACGCCACTCACCCACGCAACGCCACTCACCCACGCAACGCCACTCACCCACGCAACGCCACTCATCCACGCAACGCCACTCATCCACGCAACGCCACTCATCCATATGCAAAACGAAAAATGTCAAACTCTTCTATTGCGAGACCTATTGCATTTTCAATGCTTGTTTCTGTTGATTTCCCCAATATTACCCAAACATTGCCTGCAGCAAGCAGGAAAACATGCGGTCTCCCATACCTTGCAAAACACCTATATAGCGAGGGCCTCATTTATGAAAAGTGACGCATTGCTGCGTGAAAACAGCGATGCGTCACTTTTCATTGCGCTCTCCCTGCGACACTAACGATGCGTCATATTTACAATATGACGCATCATGTCGCAAGGAGTTACAGATACGTCAGTATTTCTGACGTATCTGTAGGCGCAAAAGTGACGCATTGCGTGAGTGTGTCACAAAAGTGACGCAACTCCACAAAAGTGACGCAACTCCAGCAATGTGTATTTTCACTTGGGCAAGTCCCATGTTGTTAGTGCCTGCGTCAGTCTTACGCCTGCCATGCGGCAGGCGTAAAATGTTGACG
This sequence comes from Lissotriton helveticus, assembly GCF_964261635.1. NCBI lineage: Eukaryota > Metazoa > Chordata > Amphibia > Caudata > Salamandridae > Lissotriton > Lissotriton helveticus. The sequence continues at coordinate 1,395,979,305 of NC_136063.1, read as the reverse complement.
CATTAGCGTCCAAGAAATGGCACAGTGAAATCTTATAGATTTCACTGCGTCACTTCTATGACGCTTTCTTGCGTCAAAACGCCCCCTTGCATACATTATACCTGGGGCAGGTATAATGTGGCGCAGGGGTTTACAAAGTGACGCATCTACCTTGATGCGTCACTTTGTAAATATGGTGCAACAAGGCACATTTTTTACTCCGTCAAAAAAAGGGACGCACCAGCGACGTAAAAGTGACGCAAGGTCTTTACAAGTTAAAAATTGCCCCGATTTGCAAATATGGGCCACTTTTTCTAAGCTTTCATTTTAGTGCCTGGGCTTATTTTCTGTCCCAGCCCGACCCTGCCTGGATGTGCATGTATAGTGGCCTTTAATCTGGCCAGGCTCACACACACACACAGTGAAAAGTTGTCCACATTAATATTCTGGGCCTAAGACTTTCCGCAGATCTACAGGCAGTCTTGGATACTGCCACAATCACCTGACGGGCTTCCGCGCCCACGTCCACAACAACAATTGTTATTCAACAGGCTCTTCAAGGGTTCTGCTAAATCTTAAATCCTACGCGCACATCCTGCTGGGTGCTATGAATTATTAACCGTCTTGATTTTCTCCAAGTCTCTCAAAAAATCATGTTTTCCGCTCCCGTTTGACAGTCGTATCATGCTTAATCAAACCCTACGTGCAGCCTTTGATTTAAAACCCTGGAACTCTTTCAGCAACTGTTCTCGCGCAAATGAAAGACCCCCATGGGGTTTGTCAGGCTCCGCCATACGCCATTTAATTGGCACTTCCTGCTTCGCCGAGTCCGTGCTTCAATGATACCCCCCAAAATGCCCCTTTTGAGCCATCAGCACGTTCCTTGCTGGGCCTTCGTTCTTTTCATCAAAACATGTTATTTGTCGCACCCACACAGCGGCGCCATTTTGTTCAGCTTTGGCTACCGTTGCTCTCTCATAATTATGTTTTCTAATCCCGCTTCCTACATGACAAGAGAGCGCAGTTCATCCTCTCCCACAATGCATTAGCAGCCTCTTGAAATCCATTAGTGGTATCACGGGCTGCTCGGCGTCATTCTCTCTTCAAAAAATACCTGATTTTTTTTATCTTGGGGAATTATACGGAGAAATCCTTAGGCTATGAATATCTAAAAGCAGACTCGTGCGCGAGGGGAAAGGAGGTGAGCTCTGTCCAGGCGCTGTTTTCTCGGTATTTAAAAATCAGTATTTTCCTTCCAGTGGCAACTCAGAAAATCTTTTGTTTTTTTAATGCACTTTAGAATGTGTCTTCGTGCTGTGTTCTTTCAGCAAATAAGAAGTCAAGGCCAAGGCCAAGCCTGCATTCTGAAACCTTGTTGAATGTTTTTAAATAATTCATCTCTGAAACCAGAAGTAAGGGGCATATTATCAAGACACCGACCTCGATGAAGGAGCCCGCACCATCAGACTCTGGATGGAAGACTGCGCCAACACCGTAGCACCACTGAGACAACCCACCGACAGAGACACCAGCCAGAGAGTCAGCTGGTTCACCCCGGACCTCCTGGCATCCAAACGCACCTGCCGAAAACTCGAAAACACCTGGTTCAGTGATAGAACGCCCGCCAACCGCGCAGCCCACAAAGACGCTATCCCCAACCATCACCACCTCATCAGGACCACCAAAAGAACCTTGTTCAAAGACCACCTCGACAACAACGCCCACAACAGCAAAGAGCTCTTCAACATCTTGAAAGAACTCTCCAACCCAAGCTCCTGCACCAACGACATCCCGCCATCGCAAGCCCTGTGCGACACCCTCGCTGCCTTCTTCCACCTCAAGATCACCGACATCCACAACAGCTTCAACCCCCGGCGGCACCCCACGGACCTCGCCGCGTCGAACACCCCGAACCCCACCCACCACGACCCTCTGGCCACATGGACCAACGTGAGCACCGAAGACATAATCAAGACCATGAACACCATCCACTCAGGCTCCCCGTCTGACCCTCTACCTCACCACATCACCAACAAAGCTGACAGCCTCATCGCACCGCACCTACGCAACATCATCAACCTCTCCTTCGGAACCGCCACCTTCCCCGAGAGCTGGAAACACGCTGAGATCAACGCCCTACTAAAGAAACCCAAGGCGGACCCGAGCGACCTCAAGAACTTCCGGCCAATCTCCCTGCTTCCATTCCCAGCGAAAGTCATCGAAAAGATCGTCAACACCCAGCTCACCCGCTACCTAGAAGACAACAGCATCCTGGACCCCTCCCAGTCAGGCTTCCGCAGCAACCACAGCACCGAGACCGCCCTCATCGCCGCCACAGACGACATCAGAATCCTACTCGACAACGGCGAGACAGCAGCCCTCATCCTCCTGGACCTCTCCGCCGCCTTTGACACCGTCTGCCACCACACACTACGCTCACGCCTCTATGACGCAAGGATCCGAGACAGGGCCCTGGACTGGACCACCTCCTTCCTCACCGACAGAACCCAGAGATGCCACCTCCCCCTGTTCCATTCCGTAACCACCAAAACCATCTGCGGTGTCCCGCAGGGATCCTCACTCAGCCCGACGCTGTTCAACGTCTACATGGCTCCCCTCGCCCGCATCGCCAGACTACACAACCTCAACATAATCTCCTACACCGACCACACCCAGCTGATCCTCTCCCTCACCAAGGACCCCCTCATCGCCAAATCCAACTTGCACCAGGGTATGAAAGCCGCCACCGATTGGATGGAGGCAAGCAGGCTGAAACTGAACTCGGACAAGACGGAGATCCTCATCCTTGGGCCCAACCCCTCAGCATGGGACGACTCCTGGTGGCCAACATCACTGGGAACCCCCCCGGCACCTGCAAACCACGCACGCAACCTAGGGGTCATCCTCGATTCCAAGCTCAGCATGTCCAACCAAGTCAATGCAGTCTCCTCCTCCTGCTTCCACACCCTTCGCATGCTCCGCAAGATCTACAGGTGGATCAAGACGGACACACGGAAAACCGTCACCCACGCCCTCGTCAGCAGCCGACTCGACTATGGGTCCAAACTCATCAACAGACTCCAAAGTATCCAGAACGCCTCCGCATGCCTGATCCTAGACGTCCCGCGCCGAGTCCACATCACCTCCCACCTGAGAGACCTGCACTGGCTCCCCGTCGACAAAAGAATCACATTCAAACTGATGATCCATGCACACAAGGCACTCCACAACACCGGCCCAGCCTACCTCAACGACAGACTCTCCTTCTACACACCCAACAGGAAACTCCGCTCCGCCGACCTGTCCCTGGCACCCATCCCGCGCATCCACAGAACCACCTCCGGGGGCAGGTCCTTCTCACACCGCGCCGCAAAGACATGGAACTCCCTCCCTCTCTTCCTACAACAGACCGCAGACCTCCCGGCATTCAGAAGACTGCTCAAGACCTGGCTCTTCGACCACTAACTGCAGCTCCCCCCCACCCCCCCAGCACCTTGAGACCCTAGCGGGTAAGTAGAGTGCTTTACAAATCCCTGATTGATTGATTGATTGAAGACAGGAGATACAATTATCGCCGCTTTATCGGCAGAAACTGCAGATAAAGCAGCGATACTGGGCTTGATAATATGCTCTATGAAATTCCAATCGAAGCCCATGTTAGATGTCTATGGGAATTCACAAGGGCATATTATGAAGCCCATTATCGCCGCTTTAGCTGCAGTTTTCTGCCGATAAACCGGCGATAATTGTATCTCCTGTCTTGATAATATGCCCCCTGGTCTTTCTGCATGACTGTGAGTTGTTTGTCTCACCCAAGCCACCAAAGGCACAGGGCCATATTATCAAGCAAGGGCGATACATTATCGCCACTTTTATCGGCAGGAAACTGCCGCTAAAGAGGCGATAATGGGCTTGATAATATGCCCTTGTGAATTCCCATAGAAGCCCAGGTTAACTCCAGAACCTGGGCTTCTATGGGAATTCACAAGGGCATATTATCAAGCCGCTTATTGCCGCTTTAGCGGCAGTTTCCTGCCGATAAAAGCAGCGATATTGTATCACCCTTTCTTGATAATATGTCCCACAGTTCAAGAGTGCTTTATCTCTATGATGCAACTGACAATCAGCTTCACTTCTCACCCTGGTTGCACTGATCTATATAGTGCCTACTAGGAGAACCACACCAGAAAGCAACACATAGAGCTGCATGGTAACATCTAGAGGAGAGAGATCTCCTGGTCTTCGGTTTTGTATAACGAAAGGAAGGAAAAGTCAATCTGAGTCACCTTGAAGGGGCATATATTGAAAGTGAACAATGGATCCGAAGAGAACTTATAGTATAATCAGGGCCACTAGAATTATGCGGCAGGAGAGGACCACATTATGTGGCAGAGTTGAGTAAATTATGGAATTAGAAAACGCATATTATGCGACATAATGTGGCACATTTTGTTATACTTCATTAGTTCAACATTTTGAAACTTGGAAACACTCTCTGGGCATTGGTTGCACCTCACTAGTACCAGTTTAAAATCCAAATATAGCAATAAGCAACAGAAAGGTGACTTGTCCCAGTTTGTAAAGGGCCTTCCACTGCACGGCAACACTTGCCGCTGCATTTTGTAGTAACTTTTGAACCGTTTGAGTTAGAAACAAAATATTTTTTGTTCAAATCTGCAATATGTGGCAGATGATGGATTATGTGGCAAATGCAGCAAAACTATAATTATGCAAAAATTGCTGCGGCCGCACAATTGCATAATTCCAGTGGCGTATAATATGAGACCACATAGTGCCTCTGTCTTCTAAGCACTTTCATAAATTAGGTTAAAATGTGCCCATGATGGGAAGCGATAAGAGATTAATCCCGTACAGTATCCAATCACAGAGTTTACTGATGATGGAAATGTCTTAGCACCACAACTGTGTCACAGCTCAAACCTAAAACTCTCTTTGGTTCAGTAGCTAAAAAAGGGCATAAAAGGTTGAACACCATTCCGCATACCATCATGTACTGGAATTAAACAGAAATTTCTAATACACAATAAAATCTGTCTTTCGCTGGTTTGGATAAGGTTGTGACCAAATTACAGTCGCCTTTCACCTCATTGGGAATACTCTTTTACCTGCGCAGGGTCCGTCATCAAAAACTTTTCTTCACTAGCATATCTACTCTCCAGTGAGGCAAGGAATAGGCCCAGGCAAACGGTAGATTATGCTGGCGTAATTTCGCGAATTTTGCATTAAACTTGTTCCACAAAATTCCAGAAATTATGCCATTACACCATATCATGTAATAACACCACTGTTCGCGACAGAATTGTAGCATGGGAGCACTGGAACAACGCAAACAACTAGAAATTGTTCACCTGTAGTTTGCAGTAGTAGTGGGCTTTACATCTTTATTTAGCCTATAATGCATCCTTGGTCAAAAATTGATTGCAGGATGCTTTTCGTTCTAAAATGTATTTCTGAAAGACTGATTCACATTTGATATAATTACACAAAAATTTGCGTAATTGAAAGAAAGGTACATGAATTTCACACACCCCTGATAATGATACAAAAAAGTGAGTCTGATATATACTTTGGATGGTGGTGCACCAGCAGGCCAGCTTGTCATTGTAGTGGAGGCCTTCACCTCTGGCCAAACGCAGAGGATCATCCGCCATTTTTTAGAGTTCTGCACCTGCAGATAACGATGGATCTCTGCACCTGCAGTGTGCGGGAAATGCACTGTTGAAACAGCTGAATGCCCAGTGTGGCCTCTCTTTTTGCCTCACTCGCCATTTTGTTTTTGTTTTTTCTGAACTAGGTTTGTGATGATCAGGGTTTGAACTGTGGCTCTGAATTCTTTTTGTGAGGGTGTGGTCATGTTTTAAGGTATGGGTAATCTTTAATGGCTTTTGGCATGAAAAGGTACCAATTTGACTTGCGAAACTTAGCAGCACATGGTGTGGTTGCAAACTCCCATTTCTCTATGGGAGCTTCTGTGGCGGGCGGAAACCGCTCGCAGCACAAACTCCAATTGAGAAAAGAGAGTTTGTGTAAATCCCTGCACCATGTGGATACAGAGCAGGATTTTTCAGGGGGCCACTATAGGTACCCCCCACTGCCACAACTGTAGGCCACAGACGGATGGGGGCCCTGCTTGGGGGCCCCAAGAGTCGCTTTCCGACAGTCTTTCCTTGTAGAAAAAGCCGACATTGAAAGGCTGTCGGAAACCGACATCATAATCCAGTTGGGGGAAACACCATCCAGAAGGGATTATGGATGCTGTCCGACTGGCCAGCGTGCTCCTTGATCCCAGCGGAACAGAGATGGATTGCCGAGCCTGTTTACACTCTGACATTGAAATTCGGCGGTCAGATTGTAAACCTGCCATGTCCCTCGGTAAGCCTCTATCTGACCAATATCGTAATGAGGCCCTATATTGCTTATCAATACCTCGTACTCGAGTAGCAACTCTACATTTTGTAGATTCAGTATGAAGATAGGGCGAGAAAAAGTTTGATCCAAGGACTGCAGTTATCAAATAAACTTTCTATGTGTTCCCTCGTATGGGTGATTTTTGGGTGAGGCATTCTATGTAACGAAATTGCTCCCTGTTTCTAGCAGACGGTTATGGATTGTGAGTACTAACACAAGTAGATCAAATAATAGAACCTGCATAGGGTAAATAGGTCTCAGTTAGCAAAAAACAGCTTCACATTTGCAAGGGTAAAATGTTCATTCTAAATTTGCAGATGTATTTTATGATGATTCATAATCAGGACTTGTGGGTTAGAGAAAGGTATTCCATAATTCAGGCCGGCCATCATGCTATAATGTGCATTATCTCCTGAGTGCTATGGTGTTATAGCCACCGGTTCTTGATGCTATCAGACTGCTCTTTCAACTGTACCCACATCACCCATGGGAGAAACATTGACACGTCCGTACATGTACTCTACACTACTCTGCTACTCATGGAACTCGATAACAGTGGAGAATAGGGGGCTTTCAGCACTGACAGGGGACTTCTCTGCCCTTTGTTAGACTTGTGGGATTCAACACCCAAACAGAGTTCAGCAGGGGAATAGGTTCTGTGTCAGGTGTACTTATCGCTACAACCCTTTGTAAATATGGGATGCAGCCAAACAGAAGCCTGTCACATCCATGGCACTACTCTTGAAAGTATCATTTACACCAGGGACACTGTGGGTAAAAAATGCAAATCACGCAGTGCATTTTACCTTGTGGGAGGTGGCTCATTGATTAGCTGTTGTAAGAAGTGGATAGACCCTAGCTCACTACTTGTATTCGCTTTCTGAAGCTTTATGTGGCATGTTCATCTTTTTTCCATTTATGCAATGCCTCTAGCATCAACAACAGCCTCAGCAGGATGAAAGGTAGATGTGACTTGTGAACAACGTTGAGAGTTGTCTGCCTTCTTTGGTTGAAAAAGCCAAATTTAAAGGGGCTCCACCGCTTAATGGATGAGCTAAGTAGCAACTCAGTTCCCTAATGCATCCCCTATAAAAATAAGAGTGCAAACTCCAGGTCACACATTTGAATGCTGGCTTGAACTTAGGTAGGTAGCACAAAATGGTCCTACTGGTATGTGATCAATAAAAAATGCAACATTTCGTGTGCATTGTAGGTGGGTGGAAAAAAGGCAATGCAATAAATGAGTCTCATTCAATGCTGAATTAAACAGTCACATACAATTTTATCTAGCAAAGAATTCATTAGTAATAGATTAACAAAAGGAAACATCGAATACATTTTATGCACAGTTGCTTCAAGAAGAATAAGAGAAGAGGTGTTTCAAGTAGGGCTCATATGCGCAGTGATAAGGAAAAAAGTGAAGAAAAGATTAATAATGGTATCCAAAGTAATCCTAGTTCAATAGCTACTATTTTATAGAAGTGTCTTCTTGGTATAATTTTCTTATGCATAGAAGGTGTGTCACTACACTCGACAAACAAATATACGGGGGGTCAAGGGGGAATAATTTAACGACCTGTCGACTCATGCCCCTAGAAACACGATAAGAAACACACGGAGAGAAGACCAGGTCTAGGGTGGTGTGGTGTCCAGGATGGTGAAAGTGGATCACGCGGGAAAACGTGTGAGCAAAGGATTGAGTGTTGACTAGGCCAGAAGAACCATCAGACCACCAATGTGGTGGTATATCATCATATGGGATTTTCTAGTGGTCGCTCCATGTACCGCCTATATCGTCAAATGACGGTACAAGAAAATGCAGCACCACATTCCGGCCCAATCATACTCAAAATAATCTGGATAAAGTGCAGTGCTCTAGAGAAAGTGCTCGCTAAAATTGACTACCTAAACTGAAGAAAATGTATAGGTGTCAAGATTAAAAGGTGCGCTTAGTAGTAAGTGAGTGAAACTACATAATTGCGCTGTGTGAAGTGGTCGACTAGTTTCAGCTAAAAAGAGTGTTTACTCTAGCTTTCATCAGGACCTTTGAAAAAAAAATATATATGCTACTGCAAGTCAAAGGAAGGGGTGTACACCCATGGTTGGGCATGAAATACATCCTTATCATATAGTGTACTTGCGAAACTCATGTATCACCCCAGCATATGGAACCTCAGTTTCCAAAAACGACAGGAAAAAGATCTTCTCCCTGTCAGAAAAACAGAAAATACAATGTATTCATGTTCACACAGAAAACCACAAAACCCAACAGACACCATCTGGACAGAAAACACCTTGCAAGAACAATTTGCATTCTGCACAATAATTAAGCCTATTAGCTACATCACAAAGAGGCATTTCCTCCTAGTGATACTCACCCAGCTTTATGTGGGTGACGACCTCACCTCGCCCGGCAACCGCTCGGGAAATTGAGGCCCCGCTCTGATGTGTAAAGAAAAAGAAAAAGGGCACAGTAAGTGCACAATCCTGCTGTGTCCAGCCTAATCACTATGTACACATATACCCCAATGGAAGTGTGATAGTCTCCCCTCTAACCTGCCACAAATGCCCTTATCGATCTATCAATATGAACCATAGGTAGATGCCCTAAATGGGAGAACTAAGGTTGTAAAGCTTTTATTATAATGTTAACCCAGTGACTGTTGTAGTGTAAAGCACTGGGTTTCTATGATATAAGCAGCAAAGAATTGCCATCATCCATAAATACACCCATGTCTGTAGAACTACCTCGAAAAGCACTTTGAATATCATGGAGGATAATTGCAAAACGTGAGCAACCGACCTAAATAATTATTGGTCAAAAACGTTAATAAGGGTAATCTCAAAATCACTCGCTACTAGCACTGACCATGTAACTTGAAAATAACATAAACCAGGCCCTGATAGCTTGCTCCACTCACCTCTCCGTCGGTGCCTCATGCTCAGTAACTAGCGGAAGGGAAGGCATTGACGGGATCACCTGATCCATATAAGTAACCGGGCTACATCTGCTCAGCAACCAATGGGAGCATGGGACATTGCCGTATGAAAATGAGTCGGCAAATGACTCCGTGTGGCTCAAAACAAGGGGTGTTCACCTGCTTAGGTGGGAGGCTAGTCTCTAGGGACGCAGGAGGGTTTGATCACTCGATTCCGGCACTAGTTTAACCGCGCATGCGCAAAGGTGCTCGAGCCTGCTGTTAAAAGAACACTGTATTTCCGTGCATGCGCACAACTGTATAGAGACGCCAAGAGGCTTCTTTCTTACAAATGTACGAACACCCATGTTCTGATTGGCGCTGCATCATTCAGCGCGCCTGTGATGTACTTCTGTTTCTATAAATTTAAAACTCAAGGCAAGAAAAGGCTGCAAGAGAAACTCACTCTCTCTCTTATGCCATAAACATGGTGTGGTCATACTCCGATAGATCACCACAGTCAGCAGAGGAAAAGAGATCAGACAGTGTCCAGTGTGCACATTAAAACGGAGGGACAGTGCTTTGAGCGATAGATTTAGAAGTAAAAAGAGTGAAGATTAGAATGTTATGAAAGTTTAGTATGATATCGACAATAAATTATCCAGAATACATATAAGGTCCATCTAAGAAGCACCTCGATAAGTGCAGTTTGCTGGTAATATGGATGGTTACAGAACTGGACATGTTCAGAACCAGCTGTCCAGAAACTCTTGCCCATTTCTGGACAGCTGGTTCTGAACATGTCCAGTTCTGTAACCATCCATATTACCAGCAAACTGCACTTATCTCGATATCATACTAAACTTTCATAACATTCTAATCTTCACTCTTTTTACTTCTAAATCTATCGCTCAAAGCACTGTCCCTCCGTTTTAATGTGCACACTGGACACTGTCTGATCTCTTTTTCTCTGCTGACTGTGGTGATCTATCGGAGTATGACCACACCATGTTTATGGCATAAGAGAGAGAGTGAGTTTCTCTTGCAGCCTTTTCTTGCCTTGAGTTTTAAATTTATAGAAACAGAAGTACATCACAGGCGCGCTGAATGATGCAGCGCTAATCAGAACATGGGTGTTCGTACATTTGTAAGAAAGAAGCCTCTTGGCGTCTCTATACAGTTGTGCGCATGCACGGAAATACAGTGTTCTTTTAACAGCAGGCTCGAGCACCTTTGCGCATGCGCGGCTAAACTAGTGCCGGAATCAAGTGATCAAACCCTCCTGCGTCCCTAGAGACTAGCCTCCCACCTAAGCAGGTGAACACCCCTTGTTTTGAGCCACACGGAGTCATTTGCCGACTCATTTTCATACGGCAATGTCCCATGCTCCCATTGGTTGCTGAGCAGATGTAGCCCGGTTACTTATATGGATCAGGTGATCCCGTCAATGCCTTCCCTTCCGCTCGTTACTGAGCATGAGGCACCGACGGAGAGGTGAGTGCAGCAAGCTATCAGGGCCTGGTTTATGTTATTTTCAAGTTACATGGTCAGTGCTAGTAGCGAGTGATTTTGAGATTACCCTTATTAACAGTTTTTGACCAATAATTATTTAGGTCGGTTGCTCACGTTTTGCAATTATCCTCCATGATATTCAAAGTGCTTTTTGAGGTAGTTCTACAGACATGGGTGTATTTATGGATGATGGCAATTCTTTGCTGCTTATATCATAGAAACCCAGTGCTTTACACTACAACAGTCACTGGGTTAACATTATAATAAAAGCTTTACAACCTTAGTTCTCCCATTTAGGGCATCTACCTATGGTTCATATTGATAGATCGATAAGGGCATTTGTGGCAGGTTAGAGGGGAGACTATCACACTTCCATTGGGGTATATGTGTACATAGTGATTAGGCTGGACACAGCAGGATTGTGCACTTACTGTGCCCTTTTTCTTTTTCTTTACACATCAAAGCGGGGCCTCAATTTCCCGAGCGGTTGCCGGGCGAGGTGAGGTCGTCACCCACATAAAGCTGGGTGAGTATCACTAGGAGGAAATGCCTCTTTGTGATGTAGCTAATAGGCTTAATTATTGTGCAGAACGCAAATTGTTCTTGCAAGGTGTTTTCTGTCCAGATGGTGTCTGTTGGGTTTTGTGGTTTTCTGTGTGAACATGAATACATTGTATTTTCTGTTTTTCTGACAGGGAGAAGATCTTTTTCCTGTCGTTTTTGGAAACTGAGGTTCCATATGCTGGGGTGATACATGAGTTTCGCAAGTACACTATATGATAAGGATGTATTTCATGCCCAACCATGGGTGTACACCCCTTCCTTTGACTTGCAGTAGCATATATATTTTTTTTTCAAAGGTCCTAATGAAAGCTAGAGTAAACACTCTTTTTAGCTGAAACTAGTCGACCACTTCACACAGCGCAATTATGTAGTTTCACTCACTTACTACTAAGCGCACCTTTTAATCTTGACACCTATACATTTTCTTCAGTTTAGGTAGTCAATTTTAGCGAGCACTTTCTCTAGAGCACTGCACTTTATCCAGATTATTTTGAGTACGATTGGGCCGGAATGTGGTGCTGCATTTTCTTGTACCGTCATTTGACGATATAGGCGGTACATGGAGCGACCACTAGAAAATCCCATATGATGATATACCACCACATGGGTGGTCTGATGGTTCTTCTGGCCTAGTCAACACTCAATCCTTTGCTCACACGTTTCCCGCGTGATCCACTTTCACCATCCTGGACACCACACCACCCTAGACCTGGTCTTCTCTCCGTGTGTTTCTTTTCGTGTCACTACACTCACCTTTGATAGCAGTGGTAGTACATGGATTTTGGGCCGTAAGAGGAAAGGAGAACCAACACAAACTGGTTCTGAGACTGTACACTGTAGTAAAATGGGTCCAAGCAGCATTAAATGTTGTACTTATTTATTGCAGTGTAAAAAAACGGTGCCCCCGGCTTGACAGAGCTCACGCAGGACAATCAGTGAACGTTCTAACCCTGGCTTCAACAAGGGTGCACCCTGGACTCAGATTCCCCGTCTGGAAAGTGTGAATAAAAGTGGGATCCCATGTAATTTCTAACTGCTCTTCAGGTAGCCCTTTTGCAAAGTGATGGCTCTCACTGCTGGTAGCAATGATGATTGCTGAAAGAACTTCCTAAAACAGTGGCACCTTGAAGAGTGTTGTCTCTGAACCTGGCTGTCATCAGCCTTCCAAAGCAGTAATCAGGAACAGACAAAAGGACAGACCCTGCTTAGTAACTTCCTCATCTTGAACAACAAAAACTGGTGTTCCTCCTCTGACCCTTTCTACCTACCAAATTGCAGTGCTCAGGAAGAATTAATTAGCAGCCCTTAGCTTACAAGGTCCTCATTACATTTCTAAAAGTAGCCTGTCTAGATCCTCAATCACTTCATTTCCTGGGTCCTCATCCTCCAACTACAGGAATGCAGACATTACCCTTTAAATGTCTGAGGTAAGCTGTCTTTATCCTCTATCCCGTGCTATAGAAAAACTAGGAGCATCCAAAACAAATCTCGATGGCTCAGAACTGAGACTCATGCAAGACATAGGGTCCTACTACCACACATGTGCTACACACTTACTGTGCATACACAAACTCCGCATGCACATGGGATGCGAGCACAAGGTTATGGTTTTCACATAACAGGAAAACTTTACACTAGATGAGCCAGTAGGAGCACCTATCCTTAACACATGGAAAGAGGTCTGGTTACATTATACTTTCAAAGAAAATGGTATGTTGCGAACACTGCTATACATGGTGTACCCAGGGCACAGACAGTAGTCAAGTGCCCAATGTGAGGGCATGCTTGGTGCACCCCTCACAGTTCTGGACCTTGCAGAACCAGGGACGGGTCAAGTCTCTGTGCACATGCTGGATTAACATGACACAAGAATCAAAATAAAACTCTCATACCAGTTTCAGAAGCAGTTGGAGACGCGGGGGGGGGAATATGCTTGTTCACCATGCAGGTGACATTTCTGTCCCAACATTTGGGGTACAGGCTATTGAATAAACATGCAAGTTAACATTTAGAATTTTTGATAGTAAGATTTTATGTATCTAATATGTACTAATTTCTGTATCTTTGCCAGAGAGGATTTAGGGAAGGGAATAAGGGGGGAAGTAGGCACCACAGAGAGTATCATAATTTTACTGAGTCTGGTAGAGATATTTCTAACCATGTTTTGCTGAAAGATTAAAGTACTTTTTGTTTACCAAATAGATAAGCACTGGTCTGGATATTATATTATCGTGTCTCATGGTTGATTGCTGAGTACTAACCTCTTGGTCTTCCCCCACAATCTCGCTGAGGAGTCTTTGACATCTCACCTTCACTACCCCGAGAATCAAGAGCATAAATGGTGTACTTGTCCCAGTTAACAGAGTTGTAGTAGGATAGATCCTAGGACACCAATGGCAAGTGAGTTCAACCACCATGGTTCAGACTTAGTATCCCCCAGGTGTCTGCTGGTCCCCAGGTAAAAGTCAAGAAGGCATTTTGATCTTTATTTATCAAGAAGTGTGCTGAGGCCATCATAATATTAGCTATTAACTAATAATTTTGACAGTTATATTCTACATTTAATAATATTAGGTATAAAATGTGCTAATTCTAATTGAGACTTTCCTGATTTTAGGAAATTTTCTAAAAATGTGAAAGTACTGTGGGATTCTACCATTTCCAAGGAGCTACTTGAATACTATTTCTTGCCAGAGGATTAGTTGAACTGAAAGAGCTTTGGGAAATTCTATTTGGAGATCATTTTTCCCTTCGGAGTTGCATCTTTTAGGTTTAATAACAGCAATATTCTTTTCCTTAGAAAAATGGACGAGACAAATTTAAAGATGGCTCATTCTCTACATAGAGTATCTCTACTCCATTTAAAAACATGCTTAAGGTGTGAAAAGAGTTTAGCAGCATAATGTACTGTCTGATAATGCTCTAGAAATAAAATTACACATTTTAATAGAATGAGATGTCATTTGCCCTATCTCCAAAATTCCTTAATTCTACAGTTAGCCTTAAATTAATGTTCTCTTTGACAGACCATACCAACAGGTTGTCCACATGCTCACTCTCTTCACAGGCATTTTGACCTAAGCGCAATTATTGTCTATTTCTCCCTTCAGATGCAAATCAGCAAGATTCTCTTATCCTCGCTGACTCAAGTTTAAATTATGTCCCCATGAAAACCTCATTCAGTTCGTTCTAAAGCAGCCTGTAACAATAATAAGTGATTATCTTCATAATTTTCTATTGACACTGAATGGTATGATTTTTGCTCATCCAAAAGCGTTATAGACTTTCCCAAATATAAGTAAAATCCATTCAAACCACAGGGCAGATTTACAAGCGCCTTGCGACAACTTTACGCCACTGTTGCGTCACTTCTGTGATGCAGCGTTGTCGTAAACAATGCGCCACGTTGCAACATATTTACAACATGATGCATCTAGGGAGATGTGTCACATTGTAAACTCCTGCGCTACATTATACCTGCGTCAGGTAGAATGTATGCAGGGTGGGCGTTCTGACATGAGAAAGCCTCGTAAAAGTGACGCAGTGAAATCTACAAGATTTCACTGAGTCACTCTTACGACACCACTGCTCAGAACCTTACGCCTGCTTGAAGCAGGCGTAATGAGTGATGCAGTATGTTACAAATAGGCATTCCTCACCATTGCTGGAGTTGTGTCGTGCTTGCAACACGACTCCAGCAATGCGCTGCCTGTACGTCAAAAGATGCGTCATACATCTGTCTATCCTTGCGCCACAGTGTGCTGCATTTTAATGCGACGTATCCATGGTGGCGCATGTTTTTTTTTACGGGACACAAATGAATTGATGCATCTCTGCTAATATGCAGAGATGCGCCAGTTCTTGTAAATCTGCCCCTACATTTGGACCCCTGTTATTGAACTGTAGGACCCCTGTTATTGTCAGCATGAGATAAATGTGATCCAGAGAACACATTGAAGCTCCAGTAGTCTGCAATTGTAATTGTTTTGTGGAAATATTGCTGTGATTGAGAACATTTCTGACTTCTATTCAGTCATTGATTTGTAAATAAACAAGTGCCAGGACCTAAGGTATTGTTCAGGTATTGTTCAGGAGGCCATTGCAGCTTGCACCACTGACTGGAACTGCCATTACTGCCACATGCAAGAATCAACGCTCCAAAGTCAACTTCACACCCCCTTAAATGTGACAGTTTGGACAATTCTAGGCAACCCAAAGCAGTACCAATAGCCTGAAGTAGCTAGAATTATTTGTTCAATGTGTATTTAATTGCTAAATTGGTGTGATACCCTCATAAACAGACAGATCCAACATGTGGTGCACTTTCGTAAGAAAGTGCCGGTAATAAGCACCGGCACAAATTAAGCATTAGTTCTATTCATGGATTCATAAAGATTTCCCGTAGCACGCCTTGAAATGTCCACCATTCTTAGATTACCATGAGTTCTTAGCTTAACAGTTAGGCGTGAGAAATTTAGATCAGACCTCGAAGGCTGGTCACAACAATTGTTCCTTTGCGTATGTCTTTTTTAGGTCGAAGGCCTAAAAGGCTGCGCTTGCGCAGTCTTAGGCCGGAGATTTAATGACTCTTAGTAGCGCAGAAGGTCCCGCCTCCCTGCCCTGTCTCTCCTTCATTGGCTGGCTTCCTAAACGGAGGCCAGCCATTGGAGGAGAGATGCGTCACTCCAAACAAGCCCCGTCTTTTTCGGATTCGGGGGCGTAAATTTTGCTGTTCTTTAGACAGTGACGTTGTCTGTCACTCAAATCAGCAAAACCACGCCCCCGAATCCAAAAAAATCGGAACCCTGAGGCCGCCATTTTTGTTGTTGTCTGCAGTGAGGATCGATCTTTCATTTAGCCCTTCCTCTGCAATCCACAGACACCCGGTTATGCCACCCTTACTTCTGCCCTCTTACTGCCCTGTGACAAGCCCTCCCCTGCCTGGGCACTCTCGGCTCTTCACTCGTTTGCAGCGCGGAGCGTGCGGCTTTGGGTGGAGCCTGCCGTGTGCGCTGTTCCCTGGGCCGAGTTCAGAGTGTCGTCACTGGCGGGAGGCCCTGCTGCGGCTGCATCCGTTGCTGGATCCCCGCGGTGAGTGTGAGTGGGTGTTGGGGGGCAGAGGTACCCATTAACTTGCTTGCTTGAGTTATCTTGCATGCGGGTGCGGCAGTGTGCTGTGCCTGCAGCAGCCCGAGGCTGCCAGGCGCTGGGAAGGTGCCCGAGAGCGAGGAAGCGGCCCACCGACCCGCCATAGCCGGGGGCTGACGAGCTGTTTTAGTAAGCCTACAGAAACAGCAAAATACGTGTCGGACGGGTGGGGGGCTACTCGCAGATGCAGTGACAGAAACAGCAAAATACATGTCGGACGGGTGGGGGGCTACTCGCAGATGCAGTGACAGAAACAGCAAAATACATGTCGGACGGCACACTATGCTTAGCACACATTTTTAGCGTTTGTGTTTTTAAGCCACACCCTTAATTAAATTGCCCACGGACGTTTGAGAGTCTCACCACCTCCCCCACCCACCCTCTGGATGCAATAACAGAAACAGCAAAATACATGTCGGACGCACACTATGCTTAGCACAGATTTTTAGCTTGCTGTGCCTGCAGCAGCCCGAGGCTGCCAGGCGCTGGGAAGGTGCCCGAGAGCGAGGAAGCGACCCGCCATAGCCGGGGGCTGGCGAGCTGTTTTAGTAAGCCTACAATGTAGAGTCACTGCTCGGGCTCACCTATGGGCCATGCTTAGAGAGACCCCCTCAACGCTGTCCGTGTCTCCTTCCCCCCCCTCCCTCCCGCTGTCTCCTTTTCCGCCCCCCCCCCCCGTCCGTGTCTCGAGCGAGGAAGCGGCCCACCGACCCGCCATAGCCGGGGGCTGGCGAGCTGTTTTAGTAAGCCTACAGAAACAGCAAAATACATGTCGGACGGGTGGGGGGCTACTCGCAGATGCAGTGACAGAAACAACCCTCTACCTTATTTAAAAGTGCGGTGGGCTCATCCAGAATTAAATGTAAATTCACATTTGCGCAGATGGATTGTTTAATGTCCGTGGCTGCCACCCCTGGTGACACAGCTATTGAAATGATAGTGGTCTGGTGTAGGGCTGTAGGACGGCGCCTCAGTTACCTCAGTACCTTTCTTTCCATTCTTGGAAGGTGGATTTGTGGTTCAGGGCTTCTTTCCCTCACAGGTCTCCATGCACCTGGATCACCAGGGCGGGCAGGGATATGGGACTATGAGTGGGAGCTCTGTCGCAAAGCAGGCATCTTAGTCTCTGTCAGCCCACCTGCCAAATGCACTCTTTTAATGCATCAGCCATTTGTGCTAACCGCAGTTGTTACCAATCGGTCCGCATGGCATGCAAACAGCATGTGGACTGCTGTGGACTAGCTGAAGTAAAGGTATTAAGCCCCAGAGATTGAGGACACACGCTCACTAGGATATCATATCTCAGCTTTTACTGAAAAAGCATGTAATCTGGTAGCTCTTTTCCTGTAATACCCACTGTTGCTCCACTTCGCAATCCTGGGAAAGTGTCGGAATAGAAGCATTGTACTACTTTTTTAATTGGCAGGTCAATTATGCAAACCTTAGTTTATTTAATCTTTTTTAAGTTTGCGCAAAAAATCTATATACTTTTTTTTTTAAACCAGTGGTATTTATTTGATGTAACCCCACTTTATGTAAAATTGTGTATGAAAGGTTTCTTAGTCACCAAAACCTTATCCTCGGATAATGCAGGAGGAACAGTAGACTGTCTTATTAGTTATTGTGTCTCCCTCACTACCTCACTCTTTCACTACCTCACTCTCTCTGTCTCTCACTACCTCACTCTCTATCTACCTCACTCTCTCTCTCACTACATAACTCTCTCTAGCTCACTACTCCACTCTATCTATCTCACTACCTCAGTATCTCACAACTTCTCTCTCTCAAAACATCACTACCTCACTCTCTCACTACCTCACTCTCTAGGTCACAAGCTCACAACTTCCCTCTCTCTCTAACTCACTACCTCAATCACTCTCTCACTACCTCACTTTCTATTTCACTAACTCACTTTCACTCTCTCTTTCACTACCTCTCTCTCTATCTCACTACATCACAACATCACTCTATGCTTATATCTCACTACCTCACAACATCCCTCTCCCTCACTACCTCACTCTTTCACTACCTCACTCTCTCTATCTCACTACCTCACTCTCTTTCTACCTCACTCTCTCTCTATTTCAATACCTCACTCTCTATTATTTCAAAACCTCACTCTCTCTCTATCTCACTACCTCACTCTCTCTCTGCTAATGCAATAGGTATCGCATATGCAAAAAAAAAAGCTAATGCCCATAGAAATGGCAATGCCATTTATTTAGGGATACAAACAAGATAAAAAAATAATGAGCAATACCAATAGCTCTACCTATAATATTGCCGAGACCATTGCATTGTAAATGCTTGTTAAGTGGAGTGGTCGACTCATCCCAACTTTTCTAGCAAGCAATTATAATACACAAATTAAAAAAAAATTCTATAAAAGAGCCAAGTAAATCTAAATAGGAAGGCACTTCCAGATGGATAGTCAGAACAAACTACAAGGCCACTGCTGAAAGGAATCTGGACACACAGAAGTTAACGGAAGTGTTAGCAGAAGAATCCTAAAATGCACAAAAAAAGGGGACTCATTCACCTGCACAAAAAGGCATAAGGCAAAGCGGTGAGAAACTCCGGACGAAAATATAATGGAAGCATTTGAAACACAGGGGCATATTTTCAAGGGAATGGCGAAGCTTGGCATTAAGCAAACATTGCTAACGCCACGATTCACCATTCTGAAAATGCAGGGATGTGCCTTATTCACAAGAATGCCGTGCACCCCTGTGTTTCCCCTAGTGCTGGCACTAAACCTAGCTGCCTAGCCCCAAGGCAGGCACCCTTGCACCATAGTGCAAAGGTGTCTGCTTTGGAGGGAATGATTGTTTATGTTCAGGAAGGTGTCCCTTCCTGCACATAAACAATCCAGAATGGCGAACTGTAACTTCTTTGTGTGCTGCATTATGCAGCACACATAGAAGTTGCAAATCATCATTTTTGAAATGATTGTTTATGAGTTTAAAGGGACATCTTCATGCACATGAACAAACATTCATGGTGATTTGCTGTTTCTATCTGTGCGGCGCAATGCAGCACAGATAAAAATAGAAAAATAGCGGAGAAATTAAGCATTTCTCTTCGTTTTGCCATGTTAAAACCAGGTTCTCCCTGGTCTTAATTTTGGTGCTTCCTCCTATTTATGCCACCTTTGTAAATAGGGGGTACGCCAAAATCAATTGGTGTTGCAGCGGAACGCCTACCTCAACACCTATTGCACACCGCTTTTGTGCTAAGTGTAGCATGAAAGCGGGCCTTATTTTCAAGGCAGTGTTAAGCCACATTAAGTGGCTTAATGCCACGTTGTGAATAAGGTAAAGGGTTTATCAGCACATGAGCGTCATCAAAAGTGATGATCCTGTGGCAATAGGGGCTTGAAAATGTGCCTCACAGTGCCTTAACGGAAACTGAAGCTTTATAAAGGGAAGAAAAAGTGGAGTTAAAAAAAAGGTACTAGTAAAAAGAATCAACCATTTTAGAATGGGAACTAGTGAGGAAGAGTGTGTAAAAGTTTCACAGTAGATGATGTATGACGTTCAACTCTTTTGTTTATGATAACTATTCATCTTTGCTCCCGAATACCATACCACAACATTAGGAATGCACACTGACAACAAAGTGGTAGCCTTGAGTACAGAGGCACCCTGCCCCCAAGAAGACAATAGATACTGCCCTAAACCATTGATAAATCAGATCTTTCATCATTGGACTGCTGCCACAGCTTACCAGGGATCAACACGTGTGCTGGTGCGCTAAAAGCTTGAGTAAAACTGTCCGAAGGTTGCCCAGCACCATGAATTATTCTTCCCAAAGTGAGATTATGATAGCCAGCATCGCCCGCAAACGTGCATGGAAACATATGACACAGTTGAAGATTTGCACATTTTAAATGTTTTTATTTTTTCCTGTGATGAAAATTCATCTATTACATCAGCTTTAAACATAGAGGTATAGTCTCCTCATTCCTACCGGGGAAACCAGTAGCGGCTGGTGGTGTTTGAAAGAGGTGTGGCATAATAGCTGCCAAGAGTTCACTATATTTGTTTCAAAATGTGCCTCACTCATGCTCCCTCACTCTCACATTTACTCACTTTCCCCTCACTCACTCTAACTCACATTCTCTCACCCATTCTCACTTATACTGACTTCAACTCATTGTTACTCACACACAAACATACTCGTAGTCACTGACTTTCATTCTCACTTACAAAGGCACTTACGTACATACACTCACCCTTTCACATGCACTGACTCTGGGCCCTGATGCAACAGCACCTGCTGCACCATTAAAAACTTCACCCCTGATTCACGTCCACTCCCTCTCACAATCTCCAATCCCTCACTCCTTCTTCACTCATACTTCTTCACTCACCCCTTCCTACTCACTTTCACTTATTCATACACACTCAAACTCAGAATTACACTTACTTTTACTCTCATTGACATTCACAAACACACTCACACACACTTTTACTCAATCCCATTCACTTTGACTCACTCACAAGCACACTCATAAACACATTCATACATGAATGTAAAAACATTGTTTTGGGTTACCTTGCTTCCTTTGTAGCAGAGCAGGAATCTGGTGCTGGACATTGGAACCATTGGGACCAGCAACCCAACAAGTAGCCAGTCAGAGCCGCAAGGGCAGGTTTTAAAAGGAAAATACCCACTTAAAAGGGAAATACCCACGTCAGTCTGTCTCCCAGCTTCTTGATATTCCTGGAAGAACAGGCCTATAAGAAACTGGAACAGAGCTGGGGATTCTGCCCCTACTGCTCTGTGTGGAGTCTCATTGGCCTCAGGGATGCACTGATGTCTGTTCTGTCAGCCGCATTTTTACAAATATACTGTGATGTCTGAGGCATGCGCAGTATGTCTGCTAAATAAAATGGTTTGTGCCTGTGTGAAGGCAGCGCAGTCAAACCACGCACCTCAGACGTGTGCAGTCTAGACATCCACCTACAGAGTGTTGTGTTTTAACAGTACTCTGGAGCTGAATCGAGCCTCAGCCTTCTCAACCACTTCTTCATCCTCCTCCTGTCATCAGGAGCCTGGAGAGGAGGCCAAGAGGTCTGACCTGTGCACTGGCAGTGTTCATGATCGTGGGCCGGTAAGATCGGTGGGGCAGGGCAGGGGGGATTTGACATACAAAAAAGGGAACTGAATTGAATTTTTTTTATCGCCGTCTATCACTGGATTTCATCGCTGAGATAGCGCGGTATTAGCAACGCTTATCTCTAAGGCGATAAAAAATCCAGTGATAGCGGCAAAAAACAGAAATAGCGTGAGAATACCAGCGCTAAATTAACTGTGCTACTGAAAAGCTTGCTGTACTTAACCTAACAATCCCCCCCCCCCGCACCCCCATTGACAAAATGGCTAAGTCAAGTTTTTATCAGGCGTTAAAATCAAGCGATAATCTCGGTTAGCGAGTCTTTTTTTATTGCTTCGCAGGAAATGATAATAGTCGGAAGTTGTGTTTGCGACTGTTTCCCTTTACTTTAAGTGAGGAATGCCTACTTTGCATGTCATTAGCGATAAATATCGCTGACATGCAAAGCGGCTAAAAAACGGGCGCTATTGCCAGTAGGTTGCTAACTGGACGATGAATATATCGTCGCTTTAGCGGAAAAAGTGCCGCTAAAGCGGCGATACAGCCCTTGTTAATATGCCCCTATGTGTGTTTGTGTTTCTAGGGTGGAACTCTATTGCAAGTGGTGAATAAATACCTGCAATCCCACGAGTTTGTGTGTGTTCATCTACTTTTGCCTGTAGGTTAACCTGGAAACACCCACAAGTTCTCCCTTTTTTCTATTTTTTTGAAGAATCTACCGTACAAAACTTTCTATTCACAAATGCCTTTGTTGGACTACATTTCTGCCTGTCATTATTCATTTTGGCCACCTATGTTGACCGTAACTGTGTAGATTTGGGCCTAGAATGAGGGAAAGGCGACAGAAATGGAGTGAGGGTAAATGAGAGCGAAAACAGTGATGTGTAAATTCTCTGTTACAAATTTTAGTGTAAAAAAATGGTTAGACAAACAATAATGGGAATTATACAATTATATATTAATGGACATTTTTCACAAACAATCTTGACTTTGGAAAAGCTTTACACCAGCAAATGTGAAACACATCACAGGATTCTTGGAAGACAGCAATGTGTGAACTAAAAATTAAAACTCGGGGGCATATTATCAAGGGGGTTTATCTCCACTTTTTTGGCTTTAAAAGCCAAAAAAGCGGAGATAAAATTATCTCCCTATTACCTAGCTGTCGCTAACACCAGTTAGCGACAGCTAGTAGGAGATAGCGACCATCTTGGGCCCCACTTTGCATGTCAGTGATATTTATCACTAATGACATGCAAAGTGGGCGTGCCAAGATGTTAGCGACTGGAAACAGTCGCTAACATCGCTATCTCCTATTACCAACTTTTGGAGATATTCGCGCTAAGCGCGAATATCTCCAAAAGCTAACACCTGCCCTGAGCAGTTCTTAGCCATGTTATCCAATGGGAGGTGGATAACATGGCTAAGAGCATTAGCTCGGTAATGCATGAATATCGCTGACTTTTCAGCGATATTCATGCATTGCGGATGTTTTTTATCGCATTTGCGATAAACCTTGGTAATACCAAGGTTTATCTGCGATAAAAATCGCCGCAGCTCAGCGGTAAATTTTTGTCTCTAACCAAGCAATAGCGATAATTATCGCTATTGCTTGGTAATATGCCCCTCGATTCCTTTGTTAGCTGGAGTCCTGTCTTCCGATACTATTACATGCATGGTGTGTGAATGTGCCTGTAAACACTCAGAATGAAACAAGTAAGCACGTGGGAGAAAGGAATACTTTTTCCCTTTACTCTTTTCAAGCGAAAATGTAAATGGATAGTCAACTGTGCTTGCCCTTTTCCGTCCGGGGTGGGTGTATGACATCAATGTTGTTTTTCCTCCAGATAAAACACTCTTGAAGAACATAATGCATTTACCTTAAAATTGTTCATTTGTATTACTTAATGGGTAGATCAAGGGAGTCTTATTTATTACCAAAAGTGAAACTAGTATACTTCACCTCTTTTTAGGTCTAAGCTGGAGACAGTGTTTGCTGTCTCTTAAACATTCATGTAAATACGCAATAAAAAATAAGGATGATATAAAGAGGGGTTTAGGGACCGTATTACGATAACGACATCCATTGGACCGCCGTAGTCGTGGTGGCGGACCACAACCTTTGCTGCCGTCAGGGATCCCCATTCCCTGGAGGTCTTGCAGCAGTGTGAGGCTGGTAATATGCTGGCGGTGCCACTGCGGCACTGCCAAGCACATTATTCGTTTCCTCACCGCCACAGTTTTCATAACATTGAGCCCACTGCCATGAGTTTCATTTTGGACCAGCTCACTTGACACCCATTGGTTATTGGAATATCAGGAATTGGGAAGAACAGTATGTTCCATCTTATGTGCGAGTCTCCATTGGAATTTGTGAGTTAGAAGGAGGTAAAGTAGTCTGTCATCAGTAACTACTGCTCAGCGACATATAACCATCCCTCCAGGGAGCGGTAGAATGCCCCGAGGGTGAAGCTAAATACATTATATAAATGGACAGTGACTGTAGCACCAGATATGGCATGCAATGGTGGAGCGACAGCATCTGAGGTGCCCTCCGGTGGCAAGCACCACTATGGTGCAATCCTGTACAGGGTCGGACAGGGACAGAAAATAGGCCCCAGCACCAAAATAAAATTGTTCCCATCAATGAATTAGAAAGGTAAAATTCTGCTACTTGTTTACAAAATGGTGCAGTTTTGAACTTGTAAAGGCACACTGTATAAGTATTTTCTAGGTATAGAGGCATGGATGTCATTTGGGGGTAGTCAGGCGTTGCAGCTGTGGCCTCTAGCTTGCTCGCTGCTACTCCTGGCACTTCGTTTGTGACCCCTAGCCTCAGACATTCCAGGTATGACATCCATGCATGGAAGATGACATGGGTTTCAGCTTATTGCAGGCAGTGTTTGTTTAATATTGGGGAAATCAATGGTAAAAACTGGCCTAGCAACCCATAAAACAGGCCCACTAACAGACAAAAAAAGTCCCACACACTGACCTGTCAGACCACCTCTCCGGGCACTGTGTGATTACCCTATAGGCCAGTCCAACTCTGATCCTGTACCACAACACCTCTGGCTGAAGATGGTGTTAGTACTGCACCTTTCTCTACTTGCGGACTTTCAAGCCCATCTTTACTGCCTGCGCCTGGTCCGAGGGCTCCCGTGGTCATCAAGAATTTAACCAGTATTGATACATTTGCTGCTGGAATAGCATTTATGGCACTTTCTAGTGCCCAATGTCACCAGGCCTGCATTCATGAAGGTGCTTAAGAATGGTGTGAGTGAGCCCCAAGACATTGCCAGCCATTCTTATAAGCCATTCATCCAGTAACACAACATTATACCAAGTACTGTTATAGCTTCAGAGTGCTTTCTTATGACTTGTAACAAGTGCAGTTTGTTATCCACATAAAAGGTCTACGACCGCAGGCGCAGCTTATTTTGTGTGCATAGTCGCCAAGTTTCCCAGGTCCATCGCGAGTGCTGTGCCAGTCCAGTTTTTTTTCCATTAAAATCTGGGACTTGTAGTCCTTTTTTAAAATGGAATATTCAAGACTACAACCGATCAAACTGTGTGCCCTGTGCTCCGGAGTGAGTCGCCCTTGCCAAAGCGCCGCACCTCTATTAAGACTATCCTTAATGGTTGACAAAGACGTTTCGATCCAACTAAGAATATGGGGGTCTCTTCAGGACTTAAGCTCCTGTAGCAAGTGCTGTTTTGGCTACGGCATAAGTGTTCTTATTCACCATTTCTTTCAATAGTTCAGGCAATTCTGGACATATTCATACCTGAAAGGAGGATAGGCAATTTAATCAACCTGTCCAGTCAAAGTAAATTGATAAATATGGTGGCAGAGAGAATTTAAAGACTCACCATGTAAATTGAATTTTAATTTCTTGCCCGGATCGTCAAGGAATGAGAGCAGAGTCTGGGGTTCTAAGGACAGAAGCATTCAAAGTGATTTTAAATGAAAGAGCCAACTGTGCCAATTGTTGTGATAAAAAACTCACTGCAGTCGGGTGATGCAACGGCTCACGAACGGGCGTAGTCTATGAAGTCATAACTCAGATCTACTACTCAGATGTCCAATTTACGACCAAACTCATCATTCATGCCCACAAATGCTGTGATGCCCTCTGAGATCCTTGCATTTGAAAAAGCTGTAGTGGAGGACATTATCGACTTGAAAATGACTAGGGCCTTCACTCCCTACAATATTTTCTTGTTAGAAAGACAGTCATTACTCAGTCTTAAAAGAGAGAAGTCCATCATTATCAAACCAGTGGAGAAGGGTGGTGGCATTGTTATCCAGGAAAGAACCAACTATGAGGCCATAATAATTACACAATTGAATAACCCTCGTCATTACAAAAAAATCAATAAGAATCCACTAGCAGAGATCAAGCAGTGGGTACAAGAAGTTTCCATGAAAGGCCCTGATGATGGTTTCCTCACCAAATTGGAATATGAATTCATTCATAGGAAATTTCCCAGAACCCCAGTCCTATATACGTTGCCGAAAATACACAAGGACACCACCAATCCACCCAGCAGACCAATTCTTTCAGGCTGCAGCTCAATTCTAGAACTGGTTGGTGAATACATAAACTCTTTTATCAAGGAATTTGTCCCTGTTCTGGACACGTATGTGAAAGACAGTATGTACATGATTAACCTTATTGAAGGATCAGAATACAATCCTACAGAAGACATTCTAGTTACACTAGATATAGAATCCTTGTACATTCCCCAAAGCGAAAGTATTGAGGTAATAAAAAAAGTCCTTGATTTACGCCCTGCCCTTTGACATGTTCCCACTGCATTTATTACGGATCTCTTGGAAATTGCCCTAACCACTAATTACTCCATGTTTAACTCCACATACTACCAACAATGCTCAGGAACATCAATGGAGCCATTTTTTACCCAAATCTGGCTAATTTGTATGTTGGTAACCTGGAACAACAGTACATCACTACCAGCGTTATATTGACAACATTTGTATGATCTGGAAGGGTACTGAAGACCAACTTGAACAGTTCATAGCATATTTACATAGCTGTCAATCTTCCCTCACCCTTACCTACAACATCAAAAAAGAAAGGATTCCCTTTCTGGATCTAGAGATAAAGAACAATTGAGCATATTATCAAGACAGGCGATAAAATTATTGCTGTTTTAGCGGCAGAAAACTGCCGCTAAAACGGCGATAATGGGCTTGATAATATGCTCTATGGAATTCCAATTGAAGCCCATGTTAGATGTGAAGGACATCTAACATGGGCTTCAATTGGAATTCCATAGAGTATATTATCAAGCCCATTATCGCCGTTTTAGCTGCAGTTTTCTGCCGCTAAAATGGCGATAATTTTATCGCCTGTCTTGATAATATGCCCCAAAGAGAATGAATTGATTGTGAGCCTATACATGAAACCAACTGAAATGAATACACGATTACAATACAAGATTTTCCATCCCAGAGCACTAAAAGATGGACTTCCATTTGTGAGATTGCACAGAAATTGTACCGAAAAAGATTTTTTCAAAGAAGGAAGCATACTAAGTGACAAACTAAGAGACAGAGGATATCCGAAAAGTTTAGTCATGACATCTATGAAAAGGGGCTGATATAGCCCACGAGACGAGATACTAAAACATAGACAAAAACCTTCTTGTGACAAAAATATTTGTGGGACTACATTCTGTCCACATAGCACACAAATTGTCACATCTATCAAACAGCACTGGCCCATTCTGAATACTATGAATAAATCTAAAGAACTTCCAATATTTTCATACAGGAAAGTTAAAAACATTAGGGATCATTTGGTACATTCAGACACCAGCATTTACAAACAGGAGGGCACTATTGTAAACATATGGGGTTTACCATCTATAAAGGTCACTTCAAATGCGGTGAATGTATAGCCTGCCAGTACACAAGTAGCACAAAGGAACATGTACATGGGGATATTAAGATGACTCTATAGGACAGTACAAATTGTTCCACCTCACATGTTATTTACTGTAGTTGGTGTCCGTGCAAGCTAATATACCTAGGTCAGACATCACAACCGGTGAAGGCACAGATAGGACAGCATAGGAGTCAAAAACGATGTCTAGTAGATAATTCTCCATTAGTACAAAACTACAAATACAAATCTCACTCAGCTGACGATTTGCCTTGGCGAATCATTGGAAAAGCCAAAATCCCTCATAGACGTGGTGACCTAGCCCTGATTTTACAGAGTCTGGAATGTAAATGGATAGACAAATGTAACTCAATTTGACAGGGGCTTAACAGTGTAGAAGAATGGCGCAAGTCTATTGAATCTCCCGAGGCTTCGCTGATTAGAATCTTCAAACGGAGTCTTTATCCAAGTAAGTAAAGGCTGTTAGCCGAATAACTATGGCCTTCCTTTTTGTTGCAATAACTAATCACTGTAATTATGACTTCATAGATTATGCCCGTTTGTGAGCCGTTGCATCACCTGACTGCGGTGAGTTTTTTATCATGGCAATTAGCACAGTTGGCACTTTCATCTGAAATCACTTTGGACGCTTCTGTCCTCAGTACCCCAGACTCTGCTCTCAATCCTTGATGATACGGGCTAGAAATTGAAATTCAATTTACATGGTGAGTTTTTAAATTCTTCCTGCCGCCATATTTATCAATTCACTTCGACTGAACAGGTTTATTAAATTGCCTATCCTTTTTTCATGTATGAATCTACCCAGAAATGCCTGAACTATTGAAAGAAATGGTGAATAAGAAGACTTATGCTGTAGCCAAAACAGCGCTTGCTACAGGACCCCAAGTGCCCCTAGGTGAGCAGCTTTGAACATACCCTTTTTTAGTAGCACCCACACATCTCTTTAATATTTTACTAACTTCAATTAATGCCTTGCAGTCCCCAGGAATTCCGAGTCCTGAGAGACCCCAAGTACTGCTACTCAAGTACGTGGAAGCTCTCCTTTTCTGCAAGAGCCAGAGGTTAGTGGTGACTGTTCATTTGGGTGGCAGCTTGGGAGGTTGTCTCCACTGTGCACGTCTTGTTCAGCTGTTCACGGTCTTCTCGTCAGATCGGCAGGGTTTCCATTTTCCCTGATCTCTCCATAACTATTTCATTCTCTTTGGGCTTTGCTGTAGTGTGGAAGGTCGCCTCCTCTGGGCGTTGATCTTCGTTGCCAGTACTGCTTGGCAAGTCATGCCAGCTCCAGTTTCTCCTGCTTCCGACTTGAAGTTGTACATCCTCCAGGGCGTGGCCACAGTGGGGGAGGGTGTCTCCATTGTGGTGCCACTTTCATCTCATCAGTTTAGGGTAGTCATATGCCTGTGCTGCCTGTCAGTTTGTCATACTGTTGGGCACAGCTGCTTCTAGTCCGGGGAATTTTGTGTAACCTGTCAGTTATTTTTCATGTTGATGGGCTCAGCCTGCATTTTCTACCCTGCAGTTATTCACTATTGCATCTGGACACACACGGCCTGTCAGTTCTTTTTAGCCACGCTTATAGGCACAGCTTTCCATGTTTGGAACATTTCAAGTATTTTTCACAGTGTTTGGCTCTGCCTATACTTTCTCGTTCCAAGTTCATCAGCGTTGTGTCTGCTACATAATTATTACTATTAATTACCAGCTTTATTTTATCATCTTTTATTATTGTTTTCATAGTTTTAGATCCAGTAATAGGTTTCCTTCCTTCCAGTTTACACTTGATTGGTCAACGCCTTCTACAGGTCGAGTCTATTTTGGGTTCATTTGGTGTTTCTAGGCCTACATCATCTGTTCCTCATTAAGTTGTGCCCTTGTTACCATCCGGCTCATATTCAGTGCTAACTTTACCATAGTCACTGCAAACATGTCGCCACCACCTCCTTTTCTTAACGAGGTGGGAGAACCTTTATTACCATGGAAACAGTGGTTTGTGTTATTGGAGCCCTACCTAATTGCTATCGGAGGGGAGAAATGTTTTCCTTTTTTTTTTTTTACATTTTTAACATAATAAATGCATTCCCACCCACCCCTCCCCCCGACACCCTGACCAAGTCCATGTCATAAAGAAACAACTTATTACATTCATAAATCTGAAATTAATCCATTACGATTCGCATTTCCTGAGCATAGAAAGAGAAAAAAAAATAAACAAACAGAATACAATCATGTATGTCTCTGAATCCACAGCAAGAGTGGTGCCCAGATCTGCATGCCCCTTAATCTTTTTTTAGCTCCTTTGTTCCTATAGATTGCCATTTCCAGACTGCAGGTCGCTAATAGTCTAGCCCTCCATTGTTGGAATACCGGTGGGTTAGGATCTAGCCAGGTAGAGGCGATACTAAGTCGGAATATTGCCATAGCCACAAATATCAATCCCTGTGTATTTATCTGCTGTTCACCATTCGCTACCCCCAGCATGATTTCCTCTGTTGAAACTTCTACTCTTGTTTGGCATACTTCAGAAAGAAATTCTGACATATCTTTAATCAGGCCGGAGAGCGTGTTACAAGTGGCAAACATATGAACAATATCAGCCCCATAGAGTGCACAGCGAGGACACGTAGTTCCCTTCCCTGTTCCCCATTTGGCGATTTTCTCAGGTGTGTAATACAGGAAAAAATGTTTTATAAAATTGTGCTTGTAGCTTTATCGACATTAACGAGTTTAGGGCTAAATCATAAGCCATGCGGGGGATTGTACTATGGACTCCCAGCAGAGCCTGCCAAACAGTGCATTGTTTATCCATATCATCTGGGGAGGCTAGATTCAATATTTCATAAATTTCCCCAATCCTGGGGGTAATTTTTTTGCATAAATTATCAATCAGTTGATTATTCTGAAAATTCTCCCGCCCGCCAGTTTTCTTTATTAAGAAATCTCTGACCTGCAGAAACTTAAAGAAGTCCTTATGGCTAATATTATATTCCTCATGTAGGTCTTCAAACATCTTGAGACAGCCTTGTTTATAAAAACAGCCCAGCTGCACCACCCCTACCGAGGCCCATCTGTTCATACAGCTATCGTGAAATATTGGGGGTAGATCGTTATTGCTGTTCACTGGCGTATAAAATGAAAATCGCCCCAACCCCAAAATCTTACGGACACTACACCATACTTTGTAAACCCCGACAATAGTTTTAAACTTGACTTTCTTAAAGTAGCTATCGTTGGTATGTCGCCAAAAACAACCAGCGCAATCTTCTCCTAGTATTAGTTCTTGAGGGGACAGGTTCTCTAGGTTAATACCATCATGTGAAATCAGTTTAACGCAATATTTCAGGACAGTGGCCCAATAATACAGCTTAATGTTAGGTAGAGATAAACCTCCTCTTTCCTTTGGTAGTACCAGCCATTTAAGGGCCCTTCGGGGTTTCTTATATCCCCAAATAAAGCTTGAAAGCATAGATTCAATAATCCTAAAATTTTTAGGGGAGAACTCAAGGCAAATGGTCCTAAAGAAATATAAAAAACGGGGCAAAAAAAGCATCTTAATCAGATTACAGCGGCCCCTATGGTCAAATGTAGGTTATCCAGTCGGGCCAACTCCTTCTTAGTACGAGAGATCAATGGGTATAAGTTGATATCCACAATATTTAGAATTTTTGCACTTATTGTAACACCTAGGTATACGGCCTCCTGCGTCACTCTTGAATCTACCATCACAATCTTATTATTGAGTACAATCTGGGTTTTGTTGGAGTTCAATTTATATCCAGATACTAATCCATATAGGTGTGCCTCTTCTTCAATCACTGGCATGGCTAAATTAAGATCTCTAGTGACAAGCGCGATATCATCGGCGTATGCCAAAATTTTAGTGTTATAACTACGTATTTGAATCGGTGGTATAGATACACAATTGTCTAACCACCGAATAAAAGGATCAATATTGATCGCGAACAACAGAGGTGAGCATGGGCAACCCTGTCTGGTTCCTCTCGTGATCACAAAGTTCTCTGACAGGAGCCCATTAACCAAAAATCTAGCACTTGGCTTATTATATAGCCCTTGGGTAGCCATGATGAATCTGTTATTAATTCCACAATGAGACATTGCCGCCCATAAAAATCTCCAGGAGACCCTATCAAACGCTTTCTCCGCGTCAAGGAGGATAAGCGCCATAGGGTCTCCTGTTGACTCTGTATAATCAAATAGCGAGATCACCCGTTGAACGTGGTCAGTTGTTGAACGTCCAGGTATAAACCCATGTTGATATTTGGAGACTATTTTATTAATTATTGGTGCCAGTCTAGCTGCTAGAAGTTTCGAGTAAAGTTTTGAATCCCCATTAATCAGGGTAATTGGGCGATATGAACCTAAATCAAGTGGATTTTTGTTTTTTTTCAGGAAGACCACAATCTTAGCTTCAGACCATGAGGAGGGGGGGGTCCCTCCCTGAAATATATGAGCAAATAAGGCCATCATTATTGTTTTTAATTGATCGGCAGATTTCAGATAGAACTCTGATGGAATCCCGTCCAGCCCTGCCGCTTTCCCACTATTTAGCGCATTTAAAGAGAGCAGGATCTCATCCCAGTTAGGTAACTCATCCAGCATTTCCTGATCTTCCTTCTCGAGAATAGGCCCTGGATTTACATCCAAATATAGATCTGGGTCCCCAAGCCCCACTATGGGTTCTATATAGAGTTCTTGATAGAATCTCTGAAATGCGGCCCTTACTTCGTTTGGTTCAGCTTTTAAGCCTAATCTGGGATCCTGAATTTCTTTAATAGTGCTTGCTGATGCCACTTCTCTAGTGCGCACCGCCAGCTGATGCCCAACTAGTTCGCTCAGCTCGTACACTTTCTCCTTATTAACTGATGCTTTGATGATGGCCTTTTCTACTATTATTTCTGTGATAAGATTTCTCGCGATGGCTACCTGAGCCAATGCATTATCCAGCACTTGGCCCTGTTGGGCTGCAGCGATCAGATCCTCCTCGGCTTTACCCAGGTTATATTGTAGTACAGCTAGGCGGAGTTTCCTTCCTTATTAGACCTAAGCGAGAATTGCAGTGTCTCGCCTCTTATGCCCGCTTTTAGAGCATCCCAAACTATTGCTACGGGAGCACTTCCAAGATTATCTGCTATAAAACCCGGGATCCACCCCCTCATGTGTTGACAATAATTGACATTCTTTAACAGGGCCCGTTCAAACGTCCAGGTAGTAATTGGACGTTTATTCAAAGTATAAGATAGGTTCAGAATTAGAGGATTATGGTCCGATAATAAGCGCGGAAGTTTATCTACCGTACATGCAGCTTTCAATGAATTTGACATAAACATGTAATCTAATCTAGCATGTCGCGAGTATGGATATGAATAGAACGTGAAGCCAGGATCTCCACTATGATTATGTTGCCACCCATCTATTAGGCCATGTACCATACACAAGTCTTTAAGTGCCCGATAAACTCTAGGTTTCCTACCGTGATATTTAAATTCCGGCCCCATTGTCCAGTCACCGGGGAGATGTAAATTAAGATCCCCGCAAACGATGAGAGGTTGGGGCCAGTGAGTTAACTCATTAGAAACATATGTAAGCGTCTCGGGTTCATCACAGACATTCCCATAAATGGTACAGATTGTCATTTTATTCAGTCCTTTATTATACTTGCATTCGGCGATTCCCCATCTACCAAATTTATCAGAAAGAACTCTGTCAAATTGGAGCCCCACACCTTTTGCTAAAATTGCCACCCCCTTAGTTCGGACTCCCTGTGTCGAGGCGGTGATAAGGTTATACCCCAATGATTTCAATAAGAAATGCTGAGAACCTTCAATATGAGTCTCTTGTAAACAAACGATATTAGCTTCCATTAATTGCAGCCCCGCTGCTACCTTCTGCCTTTTTTTAATATCATTGAGGCCACATATATTTAGTGAAGCAATTTTCAACTTAGCCATAATATCATAGATATTATTATCATTTGCCTTGCATCATATCCATGTCCTATTTTCCTGGTCATTACAGAATTATCTGGCACCACAGTAACAACGTCTTTTCTATCCTTCATATGCTTGGAATTTCTTAGTCCTATACTTCCCCCCTCTACTCCCTCATCCCACCCCTGATTCCCCCCACCACCCCCCCCCCCTTACCATCCTATGAGGCATCCTAGGTCCCGGGTCCTAGTTGTGGGCGTCCGTATGTTCAGATCGCCACAGCGGACCCCGTGGCCTGGGCAGGTTGATGGAATATAGTGTTTCCCAGAGTCTTTATACTTGTTCAGATAACATTAAAACATTTTGCTTTATAAGCTTGTATTCTTCTTCGCCCCACTTTACCCTTCTAGTGATTCCCCATACTTCCAAACCGTAACTCTTTCTAAGGCTGTTTAGGACAACTAAGTTCAATGAGCATCTCTTTCTATAGTTCCTTTAAGTGTGTTTTTTTTATTCTTTACATTATTTCCCTGAGTTTCGTGTCCCAGTTTCTGAAATTTCTCTTAAGTAGTCCTCGGCCTGTACTTCGCTAGTAAAGCTTCTTGTTGAGCCCTTGAATATAATTTTCAGCCGTGCCGGGTTTTGTAAAAAAACTGTCGCTCCAATTTTTTCAAAAGGCGCGAAAAGTTGACGCATTTTCCATCTTCGCTCTACGGTGGTGTGGGCAAAATCTGGTCTTACAAAAAACTTAAACCCTTTGTATTCCCTTTGGCTTGTAGGTCTGGCAAGATTATAGATTGCTTCACGAAGAAGGAAGTTCCCAAAATGAACCAGCATGGCACTGGGATATTGGCGTTGCTTATGAGCGTATTTTGGTAGCGTCAAAGGAAAGCGATGGGCACGCTGTGTCTCTCTGACCATATCCCAGGCCTCCAATTCCGGGAACGCTGTTTTGAGTATATTAATCATTGTCTCTCTAGCGTCATTTCCTTCAAAATTTTCTGGGATACCAAGAAACCTTAGATTATTCCGTCTGGATCTGTTCTCGTGATCTTCGACTTTTGCCATGAGGTCTTTTATTATTCCATCCTGCTCCTTTTCTGTTTTTTGTAGTTTGGCGACGTCAGTTTCCAAATTTTCCGTGCGAGTTTCTACTGCGGCCATTCTCTCTGAGATCTCAGTACATATGTTGCCGACTTTTTTAACCGCGCCTTGCAATTTTTCAATGGCAGCCCGGCTCCTTTGGCTATCTTTTTTGACATCCATATGAAAATTCTTTATTGAGCTCAACACCTCACTCAATGAGGGCTCTGCTGTTATTCCAAGGCCGCCTCTGTTTCCCGTTGTTTTTTGACTTCCCTCTTCTATCTCATCCAAGCTGTGGTTTTGACGTGGTGTTTCTACTAATGATTTTGAAATCTGGCTTCTTCGTGCGGAATTCGTTCTGGCTTTGGCGTGATCCGTATTAGTGCCTGGATCTGTTGTCTCTTCGTTAGGAGGATTACATTCTCTTTTGCATCTCGTCCTCTTTTTTCTCCGTTTTTTCCTGGAATTTGTTTTGCTGGGTTTTCTCGATTCGTGAGAGCCGTAGACCTCCGAGGATAAGGTCCCCATTTGTAGGCCTGGGCTTGCTTTACTTTTGTCACTTAATTCGCTTGACTCACTTGAGATGGACATCCCTGTTTCGTAGATGTCCGAATCAGAATCTTCCTCGGAGAATGATTTATTTCCTAGATGTAGATCTCTCCCCCGTGGAAGCATTTGGGTACTAAGAGAAGAAGAGGGATGTTCGATATTTAGAACGCCCATAGGGTATATCTTGCTTTGGTCCGATTGCTCCCTCTGCTTAGTTTTCACTGGTTTTACCCTTATGGGAGCCCTAGTCCCTTCCATGTCCACACTAGGATCTGCGATTTGGTTTCCTAGGTCTGGATCTAAAGTGTTATTGTCCTCTACATCGAGGTTCTCTAGGGGCACACCTTGGACATCCATGCTCAGATCGCTTGGATGTTTGATCTGTGATTTTTCATTTTTTAAAGCATTGGTCGGATCATCCTTGGGTAGGGGACTAAAGATATTAGAGATTCTGGGCTGAGAAGTAGCCTGGGAGCCTGTGGTTTTTGCGGCGGCCTTTAGATTTTTTATTGTTTGAAGCCTCTGTGCTTTCTTGGCCATTAACTCCAATTTTGCGTTATCCTCTATATCTCTCCCCTTCTCCTTCTCATTCTCATTCTCACGCTCTTTCTCTTTGGCTTTCCGTTTTGCTTTTTCTTTCTCCTTCTCTAGTTTTTTTTCCACATTTTTATTTTTATTTCTATTTCTTCCACTCTCATGAGGTTCTTGCCTTTCCAAATCTTTTTCCTTTTCCTTTGCTTGATCCTCTTGTTTCAGGGCCTCTCTGTCTATCATTAGTTATTTGCGAAGCATATACCGTTTCCATTTCAGCGTTTTGTGGGGGTTGATTGTTTTCCAGAATCTGTGAGTTTCTCAAGTACTCTAGATCCTCTAGGGTTCGTGTCTGGATCTCACTTGTGCTCTGCAAAGCCGTTGCTTCCTCTTTCCCCTTATCTCCGGTAAGTGCTGTAGTATGCTTCACAGTTATTTGTGCCTCCGCTGCCGTTCCCACATCTCCGGCAGCAGCATCTCTTTTCTTCCTTCTCTCCATATCCTGTGTAGTTTTCAGAAATTAAGCCTCTTTCTTAGTCTGGTACTGTGCCCGTAATTTCCACCAGTTTTGAGGTTGTTTTGGTAGTTTTTTACCTTCTCTGCCCCTTTTGGTACACCAATAAATCAGCTTTCTGGGCACTTTTGGCGCTGATTTCACGGTTTTCCAAGCTCCTCCTTTAAATGTGCTATATTGCTTGCTCCGGGCACCTGCAATATGCCAGTCTGTGTTGCAAACTTGTATTTTCACTATTATTGTAACACAGTCTTTATTTGCTGTTTCAAAATGTTTTTTAGGTTCTCCGAAATAATCTCGAGGCTTTACCTGCCACACCGGTCTTTTGGATTGCCTTTTAAATTGCATTTGCCCCTTATTTTTCGCCCCCTTTTATTCTGCTTCTTTTCTTTTCTGTTTGCCCCTCTCCCCTCCCTCCTTGCGTGCATAGGCGTAGGCTCTCACGTTTTCCACGGCACCGAGATGCACAGGATACGCGCTGCCCGTGATTTATGGCGCCTATCGACGTGTGAGCAGATGACGCCAGGCAGTAATGACAGAGTTCGAGTTGGGCAAGTCGGCCGAGTCAGACGCTGAGAAACACCAGGTGAGATGAAGAGTGAATGAGGCCGATGCATGAGCAATCTGAGTGGGCGAAGAGCAGGACGGGCCGGCGGACAGGCAGGCAGAGAAGGTTGAAGAAAGCCAGGGAAAATAGAACATTCGGCAGAAAAACAGAAGCCTCTGTTACCCTTATTCTCCATTTCTCCCCTCGCTTACGCGATCAAAAAAAACGCCAGCTCCACTCCAGCTTTACAGGCAGTGCACTTTTTCGGTAATTCAAAACACAGTCCGGCCTTGGGGGTGATTAGGCAAAGCACAAGTTGAGCACAAGTTAAGTTTTTAGGGTCGTAGAAACCCGTCAATCGTCTAAGAGTCCGAGTTAGAGAGAACATTGAAAGTATATATGTGTATATGCATGGGAGGGTTTTGCACGGGTAACTCACGGTTTTCACAGCCAAGACCATCCGCCTTTCTTTCCCTTTATTCGGGACACAGGCACAGGATCACAGTCACAGCTACGAGCGCCAAAAAAGGAGAGAAGGCATCACAGTCCCAGACACTGCGCAAGTTCCAGATTCCCAGCTCCGAGCTCTGAGCTCCAGTATCAGGTGTCAGGATACAAGTAACGAGGCGGTCGCAAAGATTGTAGCAAAGATTGTAGCCTGTCACGGGTTTCTTTTTTCAGTGCCTCTCCTTAGAAGGCTCAACCTTCATGCCTTTCATTACATCTGGCTTTTCTTAGGCCATCTGTACCACGGAAGGGTCGAGGTCAAGGTTAGAGTTTTTGACGAGCCTGCCCAGGCTCACAGAGCGCTGCTGCTGCGACCACTCACTCCGGCGCCATCTTGCCTCAGTCTCAGAGGCCGGGGAGAAATGTTTTCCATCATGAAAATTACACACGTTACTCCACAACTTGGGTATTGAAGGTCGCATAACATATGATAACATTTCTGTGTCCGTGCATGATGCAAGTGATAGCGATGAAGACAAAAAAGTTTATCAAGTTGCTGTGAACAGATTAGAAAAACATTTGGGAGGAAAATAAATGTGGTGCTGGAAAGACACACATATTTTTCTAGGGTACAAGGTATAAACGAGAAAGTAAAAACTTTTGTTGCTTCATTAAAAGGCCTACAAATACATGCGAGTTCGAGACTCTTCAGGATTCTCTTATCAGAGACTAATTAGTCAGGTGTACCAACAACCCACAGATCCAAGAAATACTCCTGGTGGATAACCCTGATCTCAAAGAAGCTATCAATATTGCTGTTGACATTGAACATACCTCAGACTGTAGGTTGGCTATGAAGGAAGGGGGTGATATGCATGCAGATGTCAATGTAATAAATAAACATGATGTTGGGAAGGATATTAAGAACAAAAATGCTAACACAATGCCGTTATGCGCTAAACCCAAGTGCTACAGATGTGGTAGTCCTGATCACTTAGCGAACAAAGTGATTCGCCAAGCTAAGACAGTTGTGTGCCACAAGTGTGGCAAAAAGGGTCACTTGGCGAGGGTCTGCAGGGAACAGTGTACCAAACCGGTGTTGGCTATTGAACATGAAATGCCTCCTGATACCAAATTTGTGTTCAAACTACAAAGTGGAAATGATGTAGCAGATTTCCCTGCATTTAGCATCACTTTAAAAAAAAATGTGACAGTGTTTGCCAACTCGTGTTTTCCTTATACATTGGTGGTTATCAAACTCTTTTCGGAGTTATTCCCTACTTGGCAGAAGGTCCT
The DNA here is from genome assembly GCF_964261635.1 of Lissotriton helveticus. Lineage (NCBI taxonomy): Eukaryota > Metazoa > Chordata > Amphibia > Caudata > Salamandridae > Lissotriton > Lissotriton helveticus. The sequence continues at coordinate 1,395,940,785 of NC_136063.1, read as the reverse complement.
AAAATTCCCAGACATTCATCCGGGTGGCTACAATAGGGACCCAAAACCATTGCTGGGGATTATTACCATGGAAATTGGGTTCAATGGTAGGAGTACCGTGGGCAAAATGTATGTCATGCAGAAGGGATCCGATTTATTGGGTTGGAGGCACCAAAAGGAACTTGGAATCAAGTTGGATCCCAACAGTCCTGACCAAGTTCTTTTGGTGGATCCTTCTGTTGGGGGAATGGAGGTCTGCAATGATTTTCCCAAGGTTTCCTCTGAGGAGCGTGAATTACTCAAAAATTACTGACACTCTATCAGACTCAAATCTAATGCTAAACCTGTTGCACATAAGGTTATGCCCATCCCTCACATAATGTAAGCTCTTCTCCAAGTTCAACTGGACAGGTTACTAACCTTAGGTGTTATTGAACCTATAGAGACTCCCAGTGGTTGCCTCTGATTGTTCTCACTACTAAAGCATCTGGTAAGGACATTAGACTTTGTGTTGACATGAGCGATCTCAATGAGAACATTTGGGTGGACAGACACTCATTGCCATGCATTCATGTGGTCCTCACTTTAATCAAGTTAGCGAGTTCTTTCAGTGTTCCGGACCTCTCCTCTGCTTACCACCAGGTAGAGCTTCATCCTGAATCTCATCACCTTACCTCCCTTGTGACCCCCCTGGGGGGGTTTGACTTCCTACGAATGCCATTTGGGTTGGCATCGGCTGCCGCTGCCTTCCAGAGGATCATGCAGACTGTACTGAGGAACCTCCCAGGGACATTATGTTTTTATGATAACATCATCATCTATGGAAAGGATGTGCAGGAGCACAATGTCATACTAAAAAGAGTGTTGACCAATCTAGAGAAAATGGGACTCACTTTGAAAAAAGAGAAATGTCGCATTGGGTGGGATTGGTAGAGTACCTCGGTCACACATCTCACAAGATGGCATCAAGCCCAAATTAAATTTGGTAAAGGCAATCCAAAATACAGAAGCCCCAACATGTGTCGAAGATCTCAAATCCTTCCTGGGTCTATCAGAATATTACTCCAAATGTGTTCGTAATTTTGCCAGCATTGTGGAACCGTTGCGGAGGTTACTTACGTCCAAGGTCCCTTATGTATGGAGTAACGAATGTCATGATGACTTTGTGGCGGTGAAGGAGGGCATTGTTGCTACCCTTTCCCTGGATAGATTTGACCCCACTAAACCTGCAGTACTGTGTACTGATGCCAGCAATAAGGGTTTGGGGCTAGTCTTACACAGTATGTGGAGGGTAAGGAGCAAATTGTTGCATTTGTCTCTCTGGCTTTGAAAGGTGCGGAAAAAACTACTCTGTGGTGGAGAAAGAGGCTCTTGCTTGCTTCTGGGCGATTAGGATTTTCTGATTTTTCGTGTGGAGCATACCATTTACTGTAAAAACCGATCATAAGCCTCTAATGTATGCTTTCACCACGAAAGGTTCATCAGGACCACTCCCAGGATTGTGAAATGGATTTTGGGACTAAAAGGGTACAGCTTTAGTGTCAAATACATACCAGGAGTACAAGATATGGTTGCATATTTTTTTGTCCCGTTCTCCGACTAACGTGGATGAAGAATATGATGTTGGGGAGTGTGAAGATGTCATACTAAAGTTAACTAGCTTGAATAAGGAGGAGTGAGATGATGGTGTTGAAACTGATGAGAAGATGATTTCTCTGGAAGAATACATAAGAAATGGTTGGACTTCTGTTAAAAGCGATGTTCCAGCATTGTTGTGTAAGAACTGGGATGTGAGGTTGGAGTTAAACATACAAGAGGGACTGATTGCAGGGGAGAGAAAATCATCCCACCAGAGAAGTTAAGAGAGACAAGTGTTGAATTGGCTCATATTGGTCATTTAGGGTGTAGTCTCTCCAAGAAAAAAATATGCATTGATTATTGGTGGCTAGGCATGGACGTCATGACAGAGAACATTCTGAGAGATTGCTTGGAGTTTAGTAGGACTGACAAAACACACCAAACCCGGAAGCCCCACCTTTCTCTCGTAGAGGTTCTTGATAGCCCTTGGTCCAATGTAGAGCTCAACATTATTGGCCCTTTCAATCTCAAAATGTTGAATGAGGGCTTTATTCTGGCATTGGTGGACTACCACACTCGTTGAGTGGTTTTCAAGTGCATGCACCAGATCAATACAGAGGCCCTTATACAGTTCTTGAAAGGTGCATTCTTTTAAGAAGGTTTTCCTGATATCTTAATGACTGACAATGGGGTGCAATTCACGTCAGAAACTATGAAAGAGTTCTTATCCATTTTCAGTGTTACTCATCATAAAACTGTGTTGTATTGCCCCGTGCTAATGGGTTGGTGGTGCGGATGAACCGCATGTTCAAAGAGTGTCTACAAAGAGCAGAATTACTAGGCACCCCTGCTATTTCTGCCTTACAGGAAACCGTATGGGCATATCCCTCTACTCCCAATAGCGTTACTGGTGTTTCCCCATTCATGTCCTTAGGGCAGAAGGGTACAGCTCCAAAGACCAGATTATCTCCTTCATGGGTGAGGAAGAAGGGAGTGTGTGTGGTGAACCGCAACCAAATTTGTAGGAGAATTTGTGAACACTAGGTCAAGTATAAAAGCAGATATGATCAGGCCAAGCATGTGAAATCCATGGTGTCGACCTTCCTAAACCATGCAGGAGGAAAGCCTCCAGATTTTCTGAACCCATCAGGATAGCCAGGGTAGGCAGGAATGTGGTTCATCCTGCAAATGTCAAACCTGGGGCATGGGCAAAATTAATCCTTGTGGACGGGTCCTGTGCTGGAAAGAGTGAAGGGGAATGATGAACCTTACATTTCTAAGAGATCTCAGAGAACCAAGTCATCACCTGTGTGGTTTTAGGAATACAGTGTAATATGATTTCTTCTTTGATGTTATTTAGAAGTACAGCATTATGTGATTCTTTTGCTATGGTGTTATCTTCTGCGCACCCTTTATTCTCCTCATCCCTTCTCCAATTTTTCCCCTCTCCTCCACGTCTCTTTTCCCATTCTTTTCTTCCTTTCCTTTTTTGAGGTGTGTTATAATCTCATGTATATTGGTACATTCTGCTCCCCCTCCCCTTTTACCCCGCTTGTCATGTGACATGTCTTTGTTTGCCAACATTCCACAGCTGACTCCAGCTGACTGCAACCTGTGGTGGTAGAGAGATGAAATAAAGAGTTCTCCTGTACCTAGCAGTGTCATCTCATCATGTAATCCGTATGTTAAGGGTGATCGATGGCCCGAAGGTAGGTCTTTATGGATCGCTACTCAGAAATAGTGATTGGATCTAACGAGACTGAAAATGTGAGCAACAGGACTTAAAACCGTATAACTTGTGGTGGCAATAATGTATTCAGTGGAGGGGCTAAGCACTAGCAGCATCAAAGTGTCTCGTACTACAGAGGCACCATTACAATCTCTACGCTAGGGTTGTATCATTTCTTTTTGTTGTATAAAAGTGATTGCACCTCTCTTGCTAAAAGTATGTCTGGAACTGGATAAGAACCCGCCAGCAGCCAGTTTACATGTAACCGGAGAAGATTTCAAAGGGTAAGAGTAAAGAAAATACAATGCTAGTTTTCTTTCTTCTTTCTTTCTTTTATTCTCAGGTTCCCAGCAATATACAGTTGATTCTCCTTAACAGAGTCAGGCTTCCTTCTCCCCTTCTTAGAATCTCCCCAACCACATTCCATATTCTAACACAGTAAACTCTACACATCTCCATTTGCAACACAATTACAACAGTTAATATTTATTAACTAATACACATTAATGCATGCTTGCAATAATCAAAAGATCATAAGAATAATTATATGTAAAATGTACCGTACGAAACTATGAATATATTCTTAACGCAAGAAACATTCAAGAACTGAATGAAACAATAACAAGGATGATATAACTATATCCTAGCACAATACCAATACAGCAGGAGTCAATCACCACTGAGCACACCAAAGGTTGGTTTACCTTACACACCTTACATACATTTCTGGAACTCTACGTAGACCTATCACATAGAACTACAACATTGCGTTTCACTTCTCTTACTCTCTGTGGTTCAGTAAATCTACTCTCCTTTACACACAATTCCACCCTTCCTTATTACCACCCAATCTACTTCTCTTAACCATTGTTTCTTCACCCTTTGTGTATAATCATAGTACTTCTTAGTTTTATCCTGAAGACCTGAAACTCTATCCTTGATAATTTTACGATCAGTCCTTACATCACTAGTGCCACTCAACCACACAGGACATTCTTTCCTCCCCAGCTCTCTTCCCTTCAAGGAAACAAAAGGTGACACCCCAGTTACTGAATGTGGTGTTGTCCTATGTGCCCACACCATGTTCCTTAATTATTTTCTCCACAGACGTTGGTTAACTAATGAATGAATATTCTCTTAACCATCCTGTTAACTCTTTTGACCAATCCATTGGTTTGTGGCCTGAACAAAGCCATCATTTCATGAACAATGCCCATACGGGAAAGATAGCTAGTCATCTCTCGGGAAGTGAATTGGACCCTGTTATCTGATACCAAGTTCCTAGGAATCCCTTCCTCCATAAAGACTCTCTCCAAAAACTCAATTGCATTAGCAGTCGTGATCTGCTCGAAAGTTTCCATGACAAACCATTTGGTATGATAATCTACTATTATCAGGATATATCTGTTTCTCAGACCCAATCTGGCTGCAGGACCAATAAAGTCAATTGGCAATCTTTCCCACGGTTTCATGGGAAATTCCGAACACTCCAAGGGTGGCTGCCTGACCACTTTGGTCTTGCCACTATTTGCACATGCCTTACATGTTTTTACCACTTCTTCAATATTACAATACATCCCAGGCCCCAAGTGAGATTGGTGCACCCTCCTCTTTGTCATGTTTCTTCCTGGATGTCCTTCATGGGCTAAGGCAACTATCGGACTCCGAACACCAACAGGAGGAACAATTTGATTCCTTCTCAACACCTTACCTCCGACCACACTCAACTCATCCCTCAATTTGAAGTATTCTTTTAGATCTCTGCTCAAAACATTTTCCTCGAGCCAACCCTGAACTATTCTACTGCTCACTTCTCTCAATACCAAGTCCTCATTCATGGCTAACCTCCATTCATCACCACCGAGGGCCATACCACTATCCTCACAATCCGCAATCACCTCATTTCTCAAGATTCTTTCACCAACATCTCTCTCTCTTTATATTTTCCATCAACCACAGGCGACCTCGACAATCTGCAATAATGTTCTTACAGCCTTTAACAAACTCTACCTCTAAAATGGTAATCAAGAACAGACAACATCCACTTCGATATCCTCGGAGTGGCATTACCTTCTAACTCTCAACCTCCTTTGACTAAGTAAGATTGTGGTTTAAGGTCAGTTTTTATCTTAAAAGGAATACCTCACACATAGAAGGTAAAATGATTGATGCCCCAACAACACGCGAGAGCTTCTCTCTCAATGACTGAGTAAGAAACATCCGCATTTCTCAACCTCCTCAATGCGAATCCTATCACCCATTCTTCACCATTCACACTCTGCATCAAAACCACTCCCAATCAAACGCCACTCACATCTGTTGCAATGTATGTCCTTCCTGATACTTCAAAATGTCCCAATGTAGGCGCCTGTGCTATACACTCTTTAATTTTTGTAAAGGACCCCTTACAATCCTCATTCCACACAAACAGCGTCTTTTTTGCAATGATCACTCTCAATGGCTCTACAATTTCTCCGAAGTTCTTAACATACTTTGAACAATTTTCAGCGAGTCCGAAAAAAAATCTCAATTCGTCCTTGTTTATCAGTTCTGGTGGGATGGGGGGAATTTGCATAGTCGCGCTTCGCAAAGCTCCGCGAAATGGTAAAAAATCATCCGCGAGCATGCCAAAGTTCTGCGAACATGCGTAATTACTTGTTATGTCCGTTTGCGATGCTTTTTTCATGTTCGCGAACGCTGCTTGCGTGCTCAGGGAGAAATATCTTGCGAACACGCATTTTGAAAGTGCGAACAAGCAAAAAATTCCACGAAGCCGCGGATCGTGGAATTTTTGGCAATTCCGCATTCTCTGCGGAAAGCGAAATTACCCAAATTATGCAAATTCCACGAGCGGAACAGAATTTACCACCCAGGCCTAATTAGGAAGTGGTTGCCTGTCCATCCATATGCTCTTGTTCAGATCTTGCATATCCACACATAATCAAATTTCCCCGCTTCCTTCGGTGCTACTACCACAGGAGCCAACCACTCTGATGCTTCAATTAGCTCAATTATGTCCTGTTCCAATAATTTATCCAACTCCTTACACAAAGGCTCCCTCATCATATTTGGCACATTCCTTACCTTGTGCACAACAGATCAAACTCCTTTCTTCAATATTATCTAATGAGAAAACCCTTTCAATAATCCCAATTCATCCGTAAACACCTTAGGGTACCTTGACATTATGAGACCTTTTTCAATATCTATGGCTTCCACCATCATCACTTGTTCTATGGTATTGGGGTTTATTATAATGTTCAAATCTCTTTGATGACGCCAGCCCAATACGTTTGACTCAAACTTAGTCACATACACGCATCCATATACACCTTCAGATTGAAATTTGAGTCATCCATTTCATCCCCAGTATTTCAATTCTTGTACCACCATAACGCACTGCTTTTATATCAGCTTCATTTAATTGTATATTTTCATCAAATCCACTCTGCCCTAGAGATGTTTAGAGATCAAGGTGTACAAGCGTCCAGAATCTGCCAATACCTTCAGCATTTTGCCATCAATGGAAATCATAGTGTTGTTTCTCTAATTTATCAACACTCTACAACTTTATCTTCTGACCCCTTTCTTTCGTCCCTTTTTCTTCTCCCTTCATACTGACATTCTCTTCCCCCTCAATAGCAAGGAGAATATCATGGACATCTTCACATATATCATTGATATCCTGTCCAATTTCTTGTATCTTTTTTTACTACGCACATTCATCCTACATACTTTGGCGAAATGTCCCCTTATTCCACAATTCCTACCTATCACGTTTCTTGCCCCACATCTTAAACTAGAGGATTTAGGCCCTGGAGCCCCACACTGGAAACACTTTATTTCTATGCAACTCCTTTCATAACATTTGTAGTGTTATCAAAGGTACTCCATGGTTCCTTCTGAAAATCAATTTTTTTGTTAGGAACACTTCCTTGAGTCTTTGATTTCATCTTGCTCTCACTAATGGTATCCACAACTGACACAATCCGCAGTAAATAAATAAAATAAAATATTAATCACACCATTCACTGTTGATGCTCTAAGCCATGTTACGATTCAGTGTCATTTTTCTGTCATTTTCCTTCCAATTAAATTCAGTTTTGTCCTCAAATAGCTTTATGCTTCCAGGGGTGTAGATACCTGTTGTCTGCCCCTCCCAGACCAACACTCGTTGTCATGTAAAGAGAAATACAACGCTGGTTTTCTTTCTTCCTTATTACTTTTATTCTTAGGTTCCCAGCAATATACAGTTGAATCTCCTTAACGAAGTCAGGCTTCATTCTCCACTTCTTAGAATCTCCCAAACCACATTCCAGATTCTAACACAGTAAACTCTACAGTAAGGTGCCTCAGACACTCAGGCCCAGATTCAATAACAGCTCTCCCAAAGCAATGCAGCTCAGCCAGTCAAGTTGCTACAGCATTGAATGAATGGGAGAAAACTGAACTGTGAGATATTTATAAATATCTGGTGCAGTTCATCTCTCTCCCTGCGCTGGGGCTCGTGTGGCAACTGTGTGCCAAAGCAGGAATACTTGTGGCATGGTGCAACAGTGCCTGTGTCGTGGGCAGGATTGTTTTTGTGCAAGAAGGGATACCTTCCTGCTAAAATAAGCCTTAGAGGTGTTTTCCTGTTTGTATGTGTGCTGTAGAAGAGGAAGTAACAAGGAGAAATAAAGGTATTTCTGTTTGGTATGCCAAGGTTAGATAGGCATACCAATCTGGCGCCAACTCAAGTTTACTGACTTTTAGTAAATGTGGGAATCATCAAACACATGGGTGGATACATGAGAATGCCCATGCGCCACCAATTTAACCCCTCCCCGACATAGGATGATGCAAGGCAGAGCCGGGCACTACCTTGCATTACTTTGCAGGTGCTAAATGATGCAATACCACATAAATAAAGTTTGGGGTGGCTTTTTAAATGTTGCACTTGCGTGATGCAAGGCCAACACAAGTGCTCACTAAACCTGGGCCTTATTTTGTGGCTGCAATGCTAAAATCTAATTTCCAGTATATAAGTGCTTGTGCCTGCACACTTCTCTCAGCTGAGGTCGCATAAAAACATTATGAAGAGACCTTACCAGCCATCAGACTGGACATATTTTCTACTTGCTGTTTGTCTGCAAAAATGTAATCTTCAAAATTGCATTCACCGGGGGGCGTGGCTTGAGCGCCGCACAAGATGGCGGCTTGACGGCGAGGCTCCGCTCACTGGACACGAGCGCCGGCAATTTTCTTTGCATACACCGGGATAATCCTAAACCATCACTCAGAATCTAGCATCGGAATGTGAGGTGAGCAGGAGGTTATATTCCCTGTCTCTGAATTCTGCCGAAATGCGCTTCTTTTTGAAGTGACGCGGTCCGCTATTCCGGCGGCCGCCATTTTCTTTTTACCGCGATCCTTCCACGAGCGGTTTTCGCCAAATGCAAGCCTCATTTCCCCTTCTTACAGACTGTTATTGTGAACTCTCCTCCTCAATTAGCCTCATCTTACTGCATCATGCTTCTACAGCTGCAATTTTCGACTTCTATGTTTTGAAAGTCACACGCTATTTTCCCTAACTTTGCCTCCTCACCTCAATGATTTCTCATCTTGGTTGGCGCCTTTTTTCACCGCATTCATGCTTTTGGCGCATTCTATATTCTTTTATTTATTTTGTGGAGGATTTCTTACAAAAAGAGAGTATGTGATACAACTAACTTTTGCTCCTTGATTCACGCAATATTTGTTGTATTCTACATATCACATCAGAGTGTGCATTCCTCACACAACCTCTTTTCCTGGATTCTGTGGTAGCACTGCTATATTTCTCTCTTGCCTTGAATGGGGAAACTGCGCACCCTCAAACTAACTGCTTCTAAGACCAAACCTCGTCACTCCTCAGACTCTGATTCCACAACGCAGACCATGGATAATCCTGTTTCCCTTAAACCGGATGCTACACATGGGGCAATTCCTAAAGCTACTACTTCCAGTAAGCTTCTGCAACCTGGCTCTACGAAACGTCTGAAAAAAGATCCTCCTTCTCCAGGTTCCTCGTCGCACTCAGCGTCCATGGATCTTATCCTTGAAGAAATTCGTGCGATTAAACCCTTCATGGCTGAAACTACTCAAACTTTGCAATTTCTTCATGACAAATGGTCTACACTTGAATCGAGGGTTCTTTTGGTGGAACAATCTACGGAGTCTCTTCAAACTTCCTGTGCAAAAATTTCGTTGTTGGAGAAGGATGTCTCTCTCTTAAGAAGGCAAACAGAGGAGTTGGAAAATAGGAATCGTAGAAATAACCTACGCCTTTATAATCTTCCGGAACTCACAGAAGGGTCAAATCCAACTGCTTTCTTCCAAACCTTCTTACCGAAAATTCTGGATCTTCCTCCTTCTTCTTCACTCAACATTCAACGTGCACATAGACTTGGTCCAAAAGTTTCCACCAAACCCCGCGGAGTCATCATGCTGTTCTTGCAATATACTGACCTCCTTCAAGTACTTTCAGCAGCAAAAGCTAAAAAACAAGTTATGTGGGAAGGTCACCGTTTATATCTTTCTCAAGATGTAGGTAAGGCAACAGCTGACCGTCGGAAGCAGTTCCTTGATTTACGTCCACGACTTCGAGCTCTTGGTGCCAGATTTGGTTTGCTTCATCCTTGCCTCTTCAAGGTGACCTACAAAGATAAGACGACAACTTTCGAAGAACCACAAGTCCTTGAAGAATTTCTCCGTCATCATGAAGCCGAAAACATGGATACTGCAAGATCTGTTTAATTATTCATGTTCTACCCTGTTTGACTAAAGTCTTTATCTCTCTGTTATCCTACCGTATCTAGTTTTTGTTTCTTCCATCTTAATGCATAACCCTAGTCCTAGTTTATTATGCCCTAGTATTGTGCATTTTATATATTTGGTTTTTCTTGTGTCTCTTTAACATCCCCTTTTCAATTTTTGTCTTCTTACAGATCCTCTCCTCATGTTCTCCACCCTGGTGTCTTTTTGCTCCCTTCAACTGCTCCTATGCTGGTTCCTCAAATGTTCGGTGGCGTGAGTTTCCGTTGTCGATGTCGTCCTCTTCTGGCGTCGTCACCCCTCCTTCTTCTTCTGTATTTGTTGGTATGTTTCTCTTTTCTTCTCACTCCTTTCTATTTTCTCTATTTTCTCTACTGTTCTTTCTTACTATTTTCTTTCTTTACTCTTTTCTCAACCTTTCACTTACCTTATTCTCGATTTTTTCCTCTTGATTATTTCTCTTACAGACTCTTTTTTGTATTCTTACTACTTCTCTCCTTTCTTCTCGACTCATTTTCTACTTCATCTTCTCTTTTATATCATTCTCTTGTTAATTTATATTCCGAGTAGTTACCTGGAATGTTAAGGGGTTAAATAACCCCATTAAACGTCAAAGAGTTTTAACACATTTGACTAGACTTAAAGCCGATGTAGCCCTCCTCCAAGAATCCCACCTTACAGAAACGGAGGCTACCAAACTTAAGCGTTGTTGGGTGGGTCATGTTTTTCACTCACCTGCTTTAGGTAAGAAAAATGGTACAATTATACTGTGTCATAAAAAGTGAACAGTTTCAGTTATATCTCAAGAATGCGATGTTAATGGTTGTTGGGTTCTCATTAATCTTCTTATTGATAAAATACCTATAGTTATTTTCAATGTTTATGCTCCTACAGGTGTTGATAAATTGTTTTGGCCTGCTATTTCTGACAAACTTGTTACCCTCAATGAACAATATGTTATTTTCGGTGGTGATTGCAATCAAGTCCTTGATCCCTTTCTAGACAGGAATTCAAAAGTTAAATTTGTTCCCTCCAAAATGCATTCCCAATTTATCACATCTATACGGAACAATGCTTTAGTTGACATTTGGAGGCTATGTAATCCGGACCTTAGAGAGTACACTTTCTATTCCCCCACCCATCACTCCCAATCCCGTATTGATTACCTCTTCCTCAGCAAACCCTTAGCACAACTTGCCATTCACTCAGACATAGGCTCCATTTTAATTTCAGACCACGCTCCCGTTTTTGTGGATATTGACCTTATCCCCTTCTCCCCTCATTCAGGACGCTGGAGATTTAATAACTCTTTACTCCTTGATTCCAACTTTTGCACTCAATTTAACACTTTTACCACTGAATTTTTTACACTCAACCATCTTCCTGAATCTTCCTTTGCCATGGTATGGGATTCATTTAAAGCGGCTGCAAGGGGATTTATCATTAATTTTGTTTCTCAAAAGAAAAAGCAATCAATCTCTAAATCAACTCAACTTTTAGATAAAATTAAGAAGCTAGAATATGCCTACTATAATTCTAACTCTGAATCTTCTCTTCGTGAACTTATATCTGCCAAATTCGATTTTAATAAATATACCACCAATGCTGCCTCAAACTCTCTTCTTAAATGCAACTCCCGCTATTACGGTGGACAGAACAAGATGGGCAAACTTCTAGCCAATTATCTCAAGATACGAACAGAAAGAACAAAAATTGAATCCTTACAAGGCCCGGCTGGTGTTTCTCTATTTAAGGACAAGGACATATTAGCTCAATTTGTTTCTTTCTACCAAACTCTATACACTCCCGAATCTATTCCTGATCATATTGATCTTCTTACATATTTTCAAGATATCCCCTCTCCAGAATCCTCTCACATTGACTTCCAATCATTAGATTTGGATATTACCCTTTCTGAAATCTCACATGCAGTCTCTATCCTTCGTCGAGGTAAAGCACCTGGGCCCGATGGTTTTACCATTGAGTTCTACAATCACTTTTCCTCCCTTCTTCTTCCTAAACTACTTTTGTTATTTCAATCCTTTGCGGCTTCCGGTTCTTCTCGGGGAACTTTCCAAGAAGCATTAATATGTTTAATACCTAAACCAGATAAAGATCATACCCTATGTAAAAATTATCGCCCTATTTCCCTAGTCAATACTGATTATAAAATTTTCGCCAAAATTATAGCTCTTAGATTAGATCCTCTACTACCGGAACTTATTGGCCCTGAGCAGTCCGGTTTCGTTAAAGGTCGTTTATCGTCGGACAATTCTCGCGTTTTCTTTAACATTTTGAGTAAGGCCGCCCCCCTTTCTACTCCCCTTGCTGCCATCTCTTTGGACGCCGAGAAGGCTTTCGATAGAATAGGATGGGATTTTATGTTTCAGGCACTTCGCTGGTTTGGTTTCCCTCCTAAATTCATTTTTCTTATTTCTTTACTTTATTCTAGCCCCAATGCTTCAATCTTTGCAAATGGTATGACTTCCGATTACTTTCCCCTTCGAAGAGGGGTACGTCAAGGATGCCCTCTCTCCCCTCTTTTGTTTATTCTAGCTTTAGAACCCTTTTTAACTAAGATCAGACTCGATGATGATATTACTGGTTTTCATTATGGTTCTCAAAAACAAGCTAAATTATCGGTTTACGCAGATGATATCTTATTTTATTGTTCAAACCCCCAAACAACTCTACCTTCCTTCCTTAATCAAGTTTCCTCTTTCTCAAAAGTTTCAGGTTATCGTCTCAATATTGATAAATGCGAAATTTTACCCTTAAATCCTCTATGTCAAAAACATCTCTTTGACGCCTCTGGCTTTTCTTGGCAACCCTCTAAGATTAAGTATCTAGGTGGTTGGTTCGCTCCTCGTCTTTCCGACACACTTAAATTCAATTTCGAATCTCTCTCTGATAAAATTACTACATCAATCAATCGTTGGAATCCACTCTTCCTTTCCTGGTGGGGTCGTTTGGACTCCATCAAAATGATGCTAGCACCTTTAGTTCTCTACTCTATTTCTATGATTCCCATTCATATCCCAGACCACTATTTCAAGTCGATAGACTCTCTTCTATTAAAATTTCTGTGGAAGGGTAAAAAGTCTCGAATAGCACTCTCCTCTTTGAAAAAGGATAAATCCCTCGGTGGAGTCAAATTTCCTAATTTTAAATCATACCACAATGCTTTTTCCTTAAAGCAAGCCCTGCGGTGGCTTTCTTCTGATCTTCCTCATTTTCCTCCTCTATGGCTCACGTTAGAATCTTCTTTTCTTCATCCTTATGAATTTGAAGAAGTTCTATCCTTTTCCTCTAATGTGTCATCTCTTCGTTCCCCCATCATTTCTCACTCCTGTTCTCTTCTTCATCCATATTTATTATCCACATACCCTTCTGTTTCCTCTACTCACACCCAACCTATCTGGCATAATAAACTCCTTAAAATTCGTAATCGCTCATTATATTGGAAAACCTGGCATTCTCTTGGTTTAAAATGGATCTCCCAACTTCTTTCAGATACTCAACCTCTTCCTTTTCAAAATCTTCAAACTCAATTTTCGCTGCCTTCCTCTTCTCATAAACAATATTTATCAGATTCCTTCCCTTACCCAATACCTTTCTTCGCTCCCGACCACCAACTCTATACCTGCCACACATCTTTCGATTTCTAATGCCCTCGACCAATCCCTTTCTGCCTCATTTATCTATAAATCTCTGCAGTCTTCTAACGATCGTTCTAAATCTAAAGTTGAGTTGGCTTGGGAAAAAGATTTGTCTCAAATTTGGTCCTTCAATTTATGGGATAAAATTTGGTCTAGGGTTCACAGTACATCCAGAGCGGCTAACACTACACAAACTTTATTCTTTATTTATAACCGTACACTATTTACTCCATTAACTCTGTCATCATTCTCCCCAGACACTCCCTCCACTTGTTGGTCCTGCCCCTGCCCTTTGGCTGATTTGAAACATATGATATTCGAATGTCCTCCCATTTTAGGTTTCTGGCAATTAGTTTGGTCCCAATTGCAAAAGATTTTCAACCTTACTTTTTCTTTTTCCATCATTCACATTTTCCTAGGTTCCCTTTCTCCTGCTTTTACCGGGTCACACCACAAACATAAATTAATTGACCTCTTAATAGCCATTGCTTTTCACCATATTACATCACATTGGAAACAGGCTAAAGATGTTTCCTTTACTGCTTGGTGGAACGCAGTTTGTTTTAATCATCGTCTAGACACTAATTTTGTTTCTCCCATTTCCTTAGCAATCAAACGTGATCTTTTATGGCTCCCCCTTACCGAATATTTATCTAAGATTGCCAGACCTCCTCCCACCTCTCCAATACGTAATGTTGAAGTTCGTAAACCACCGTGATTGCATTTTCTTATTTGCTTGTACTGTTTCTTCATTGCATCTACTGTTTTATCATATCATTTATATGTTTTTATTATTCAACATGTTCCCTCATTCCCCTATGTTCCTGACATTTATTGCTTATCCTATTTTTATGTATAAGATAGCTTTAATAAGTTTCGCCATTTTGTAAGAGAGATTTCTTGTTTTTTCATAACTTTTGACTGTTTCTTCATTTTCTGTCTTTGTCTCTTTTTACTTCAATAAACTTCAAACTTAAAAAAAAAAATTGCATTCACCTGACATCTGTTGCAGCATGGTGGGTATGGGTGTCTGACAACCGCAATTTTACAAATGTGCTTTTTGTCAATCAGTTGCAAACCACGTGCAATTATTTCTATGCAATCTGGCATCTGATAGGCTGATGCCCCGCTGCTCATTTTTTTGTATGTCCACTCAGCTCATACCACTGAGTGTTAACGAAGAACCAGGTTTAAGCCTGACTGTATGTAGGTTTGTTTGCTGACTGCGTGGTTCCAAAGTGGGAAAGCACTACAGTGGCACCCTGTACATCCAGAAAGACAAGTTATTCAGCAGTATACAGAGAAGCCCAGAAGTTGGAGGCAGTGACATTGCGTGGGCAGGGCCTCAGGGGCAGTTGCCCGAGGCGCAAACTTCTTAGTGGTGCAAATTGCAAATTGCAACGTGCAATACTTGCGTTGCCCCGGGCACTGGCAATTCACACTACGCCTCTGGTTGGAGGCTCCATTTTAAGTCTTACCTCCACATATCTTGAACTCTTTGTTGACAAGAAGACCTGTTGTATTCAATATAGAATTAGCACCTTTTGTACATTGATTTGTTTGTATTTCTATCTCCACTGGGACAATATTTCCCTGAACTGAAATGTATTCCCAAGCGCACCAATAAAATGGAGTGTTCTGTTCTCCGCTCTATATAGGAAATGAATTTAATCAAGCCCTTGGCAAGAGTAAACCTGCAACCATTTCCAGGGTTGGAAAGACTTTGATAGAATTTCTAAATGATCACAAACCCATGTGTTTCTGGACATTCACAAACTCTTAAGGCATTCATGCCTTGAATGCATTGTCCCCACCTTGCATGCCATTTACGTTTACATATTATGTGATTGTTGGGTTATATATGTGGACGTAAAAGAATTTAAAAACCTAAAATCACTTTTGAGAATTCCTTGCAGTTGCAAATCTGGCCAACTGCATTTGTAAGTCTGATTCATGGGCACAATTGAGTGAATGTATGGCACCCACAATGTGTTCATTAGTCATTTTACGATCTATCTGAAAAGCGACAGCAATATTGTACCCCATTAAGTTTATGCGTTGGATTTCCTTTGCTATCAATTAATCAGCATTATATTGCACATTATATCAACAGTTTTGGGGAAATGTGCGTTGAAATAAACCACTACATGACATTCTTTCCAAAATCAGGGAGATTGGTGACAAGAGAAGAGTAGTTCTAGTTCTAGAATTACTCATACAGTATCACAATTGATTAATATCCCTTTGAATGTTGGGGGTGTGGAATGCTGCTAGGCAGGGAAGTAACTCACTGGCTAGCACTCCACTCTGAAATTCATTCCAGCACCACTGCCAATGAGATTTAATAGTTCAGTTACCCTCAGACTGTGGACACAAGAGGTAGGAGCTGCTTCTCATCAAACTCTTGCTCCTTCTATCCAAATAGTCCCTTGTTGTATATAACCGCATCAGCGGCCCCCAGAATTTATCACCAATGGAATATTGATCTCTGGAACTTGTAGCTTTACTTTTGCCATTACATTTTCCAGCTTGAAAACTGCTGATAGATACAAAGTCAGTAGTTCCTCAGTGCCACACATGTCATGGAACCACTTCACAAAGAAGGATAACGCACAACATTGACAGAGGACAGCAATTGCTCCATGTTAATTGTTGTGCCTTTCTAGCCCTTCATTGACTGTGCCAAATGCAAGCTGAAGATGACCGTGTTCTGTCTCACTTTGCTTGCATCCTGGTGAAATCTGGATGCTGCAGCACAGTCCTTTGCCAACTTCTCTTCATAGTCTGTTCTGCAGGGCCACGTTTTGTGCCTTAACTGCTACTTTTTTTCCAGCACCTCATCATGCCCAATCAATGGTTATCATATCATTCAGTCTCCGCACACCACTTTCCTAGCCCCCAATACTTCTGTGGCATTGATTTTTGCATTTTCTATTTTCATAAACAACCTACATAGTCTATGGGCATTGATTGTACTAATACCATACCTTCTTGGTACGCTGAATATTATGACAGCTGTTCATAATCCCCTCAACCCCATTGTGACCAGGAGTAGGAAGCTGGCTCTGTACATACTATACCAAAGTAAGGTAAGGTGTGCATAGAGTCCAGCAGATCCTCAAAGGCTTACAGAGGTAAAAGTAGATGATACCTTACTTTCTATTTGTGGTAGTGTGGGCGAGCGTTAAGGCTCTACATTCCCAACTGCCAGCTACGCTCCGCCGACCTCTCACTCGCCACCATCCCGCGCATTCAAAGAACAACCACAGGTGCGAGAACCTTCTCCCACCTCACCGCTAAGACATGGAACACCCTCCCACTGAGCCTACAACAGACGCAAGACCAGCTGACCTTCAGGAGGATACTCAAGACCTGGCTGTTTGATTAGTAGCGCCCCCCCTCCCCAGCGCCTTGAGACCCTTGCGGGTATGTAGTGCACTTTACAAATGATTGATTGATTGATTGAGGGTAGTGTTAAGCATTTATTGTATACACTCAGGCAAGGAATGTTGTCATACACTCAAATATTGAACTCAGACCAATCGTTTGTATTCAAGAATATTTCTTTGTTGAATTTTATTTATAGAACCATGCAGGACTTGGTACAGGTAAATATGATTGTACTTTTCAAGAGAGGTTGTTAAAAAGCAAGCTGGAAGAATAGTCACTTTTCTTACAGGTTTGTAAAAATGTGTAAATACAGTTGTATTTTCTTTTGGATTAATTTTGATTACTTTGCAAGATTACTTTTCAAGATAACTTTTTCTGCTCACTGTGATATGCCTAGATACCACACTGGGACCTTTACTGGATAGAAAGTAAGTAAACAGTTTTTTCTCAAAACACAGTTTCTTAGGTTTCCATACAAAACTACTCGTAGTAACTTCACAATCGTATTTGACGTTTTTACTGTCCCCATCTCATATTTCAGAGGGTGGAGACAGGTAAGTCTGCACTTTTGATAATCTTTACACTCATAAATTGTAAAATAAAAGGTAAATGTAGCAAAGTTGCTCAAAAGTGTTGTGGAAAAGTCAGCCCATAACGCTCCTGATGCCCAGGCTGCTGGCGCAAGACGCCTCTTAGTTCCCATCTTGAATAATTACCAAATAAAGAGACGGGCGCTGGAAGCAGGAAAACAAGAACAGAGTTTTATTTCTCATGAGGAGAGCCTGTCATTTCGGACACTCGCATAGTGTCTTCAGGAGGTGCTCTAACTAGCCTCTCTGAGGCCTGGTCTTTTATACACTGGTTTAAGACATGTGAACGCTCTTTATTACAATAAAGACATTGTGAAGTATGAAGATGACATCCCCGGCACCCCCCCAGTTCCGGCTCATTCCAACACGTGGCTACAGTAGAGGCCCTTACCCCCCATACAATAGGAGGGGGCTATCACGCAGCTGAGTGTTCTGCCGATTCCTTTGGAATGTGTGCACCTGATCGAATCCCAGGGGGTGGGAAGGTCATGATCAATAGTAGCTCCTTTGAAGAGGGGCGAGTGCATACAGTAGTGGGCAATAAACTGTATCCTCGGGCTAAGGGATGACCAGCGGTCTGTGCAAACAATCGGGCTCAGAGGAAGGGGTCATCAAAGGAGAGATATTCATGAAAGGAAGGATCGGTGTGGACAATCGAGCGTAGAGGAAGGGTTTATCAAAAGAGGGGTATTCATGGAAGGAAAGGAGGTGTTGGTCAGGCGCGGGGTGTGATTCCCAGTGACAGAGTCATGCAGAAGGAGAAGGGTTCATGACTTGTGCATGTGAGAGTGGGGGCGGTCGGGGTGCATGGGGGATGCTTGCAGGGTCAGGGAAGGGCGCTGATGATCGATCGCGAACAGGGAGACCATGGCACCTAAAATGGCTGTTGTATATATGTGTGCATGGGTCTATGCTGACGGGATAACACAGTCAGTGTTTTGCAATATCCGTTCTGCTTACGACAAGAGGTACAGTGACCACAAATGAACGCCGCTTATGTGTATATACATTGCCAATTTCAACAGTCGCCGCTTTTTAACATACGCTAGTTCATTTGTGTTTTACCCCAACTGATGGAGTGTACATATAGTCATGTGTGGCCAATGAAATAGCGTTCGTCAAATGCTAGCAAATTGCGTGTAACCATATGCAGTCGATACAATTGGCGGAATGCGGTACATATGAATTTACATTCGTTGGGTTATTCATACAAATCTAGAGATCGGCATAATACTTAGTCGGGGTCAACCAAGGAATCAGGTTCTGACTTTTTCTCCGATGACATCAACATACAGTAAAAAGTGCTCTGATACTTTCGAGTCTTATCAGTGCTATATGAGACTTTTTGGAAGACTAAATACATGAGTGACAGATGACAAAAATGGCTGAGGGAGGAATACAGCTTGATACAAGCAATTAGTCAAGGGGTGGGTAGAAAGTTCAGGAAGGGGGGGGTCTTTGTCGCAATGTCTTTTTAACAGCGAGCCATCATTGGTAGGCTCTGGTAGTCCGTCTTCTTTTGTTGGCGCTGTTGAGCACCGGCGGTGGAGCTATAAGTCCAGCTCGGATCCATCCTTACGCGTTGCAGGGTGCGATCAGTCCTCTGCTGTTAGATCACAGTCCTGTTTCCTAACTGATCTTCTTAGGGATGCCTCATGCTGGGCACCTGCGTGTCTTTCTTCTTCCGTGGCAAAACCTTATTCTATCTAAATGCTGCTCTTCTTTTCTGAGTCAAAAGTTTATGCGAAAAGGGTGATGTTGTTGAATAATCGAGGGAGGAGAGGGTGGAGTGGGATCAGATCTTTGAACACACCAAGGGACCAAAAGGAGCAAAGGACGTCGAGCAGGCAGGCCCATCAGTCGGGCTCGAAAAGGGCGGGGACTTCAGGCACGAGTCGGTCAGCGAATCGAGGGCTTCAAGGCAGCCCTTCATTCCTTCATCTGCCGAGTTTGAGAGTGGTGCCTCGTCCCGCGTCTCGTTGCTCTGCGACTCCATCTTTGGTCGAGGTCACACGTGCTTCATGATCTGTGGCCAGGCTGTGCGTCACGTCCAGCTCCTCTCCTCCAGTGATTGTATCTTTGAATGAGTACAAAACAAATTTTAACCCCTCCCCGACATAGGATGATGCAAGGCAGAGCCGGGCACTACCTTGCATTACTTTGCAGGTGCTAAATGATGCAATACCACATAAATAAAGTTTGGGGTGGCTTTTTAAATGTTGCACTTGCGTGATGCAAGGCCAACACAAGTGCTCACTAAACCTGGGCCTTATTTTGTGGCTGCAATGCTAAAATCTAATTTCCAGTATATAAGTGCTTGTGCCTTCACACTTCTCTCAGCTGAGGTCGCATAAAAACATTATGAAGAGACCTTACCAGCCATCAGACTGGACATATTTTCTACTTGCTGTTTGTCTGCAAAAATGTAATCTTCAAAATTGCATTCACCGGGGGGCGTGGCTTGAGCGCCGCACAAGATGGCGGCTTGATGGCGAGGCTCCGCTCACTGGACACGAGCGCCGGCAATTTTCTTTGCATACACCGGGATAATCCTAAACCATCACTCAGAATCTAGCATCGGAATGTGAGGTGAGCAGGAGGTTATATTCCCTGTCTCTGAATTCTGCCGAAATGCGCTTCTTTTTGAAGTGACGCGGTCCGCTATTCCGGCGGCCGCCATTTTCTTTTTACCGCGATCCTTCCACGAGCGGTTTTCGCCAAATGCAAGCCTCATTTCCCCTTCTTACAGACTGTTATTGTGAACTCTCCTCCTCAATTAGCCTCATCTTACTGCATCATGCTTCTACAGCTGCAATTTTCGACTTCTATGTTTTTAAAGTCACACGCTGTTTTCACTAACTTTGCCTCCTCACCTCAATGATTTCTCATCTTGGTTGGCGCCTTTTTTCACCGCATTCATGCTTTTGGCGCATTCTATATTCTTTTATTTATTTTGTGGAGGATTTCTTACAAAAAGAGAGTATGTGATACAACTAACTTTTGCTCCTTGATTCACGCAATATTTGTTCGGTATTCTACATATCACATCAGAGTGTGCATTCCTCACACAACCTCTTTTCCTGGATTCTGTGGTAGCACTGCTATATTTCTCTCTTGCCTTGAATGGGGAAACTGCGCACCCTCAAACTAACTGCTTCTAAGACCAAACCTCGTCACTCCTCAGACTCTGATTCCACAACGCAGACCATGGATAATCCTGTTTCCCTTAAACCGGATGCTACACATGGGGCAATTCCTAAAGCTACTACTTCCAGTAAGCTTCTGCAACCTGGCTCTACGAAACGTCTGAAAAAAGATCCTCCTTCTCCAGGTTCCTCGTCGCACTCAGCGTCCATGGATCTTATCCTTGAAGAAATTTGTGCGCTTAAACCCTTCATGGCTGAAACTACTCAAACTTTGCAATTTCTTCATGACAAATGGTCTACACTTGAATCGAGGGTTCTTTTGGTGGAACAATCTACGGAGTCTCTTCAAACTTCCTGTGCAAAAATTTCGTTGTTGGAGAAGGATGTCTCTCTCTTAAGAAGGCAAACAGAGGAGTTGGAAAATAGGAATCGTAGAAATAACCTACGCCTTTATAATCTTCCGGAACTCACAGAAGGGTCAAATCCAACTGCTTTCTTCCAAACCTTCTTACCGAAAATTCTGGATCTTCCTCCTTCTTCTTCACTCAACATTCAACGTGCACATAGACTTGGTCCAAAAGTTTCCACCAAACCCCGCGGAGTCATCATGCTGTTCTTGCAATATACTGACCTCCTTCAAGTACTTTCAGCAGCAAAAGCTAAAAAACAAGTTATGTGGGAAGGTCACCGTTTATATCTTTCTCAAGATGTAGCTAAGGCAACAGCTGACCGTCGGAAGCAGTTCCTTGATTTACGTCCACGACTTCGAGCTCTTGGTGCCAGATTTGGTTTGCTTCATCCTTGCCTCTTCAAGGTGACCTACAAAGATAAGACGACAACTTTCGAAGAACCACAAGTCCTTGAAGAATTTCTCCGTCATCATGAAGCCGAAAACATGGATACTGCAAGATCTGTTTAATTATTCATGTTCTACCCTGTTTGACTAAAGTCTTTATCTCTCTGTTATCCTACCGTATCTAGTTTTTGTTTCTTCCATCTTAATGCATACCCCTAGTCCTAGTTTATTATGCCCTAGTATTGTGCATTTTATATATTTGGTTTTTCTTGTGTCTCTTTAACATCCCCTTTTCAATTTTTGTCTTCTTACAGATCCTCTCCTCATGTTCTCCACCCTGGTGTCTTTTTGCTCCCTTCAACTGCTCCTATGCTGGTTCCTCAAATGTTCGGTGGCGTGAGTTTCCGTTGTCGATGTCGTCCTCTTCTGGCGTCGTCACCCCTCCTTCTTCTTCTGTATTTGTTGGTATGTTTCTCTTTTCTTCTCACTCCTTTCTATTTTCTCTATTTTCTCTACTGTTCTTTCTTACTATTTTCTTTCTTTACTCTTTTCTCAACCTTTCACTTACCTTATTCTCGATTTTTTCTCTTGATTATTTCTCTTACAGACTCTTTTTTGTATTCTTACTACTTCTCTCCTTTCTTCTCGACTCATTTTCTACTTCATCTTCTCTTTTATATCATTCTCTTGTTAATTTATATTCCGAGTAGTTACCTGGAATGTTAAGGGGTTAAATAACCCCATTAAACGTCAAAGAGTTTTAACACATTTGACTAGACTTAAAGCCGATGTAGCCCTCCTCCAAGAATCCCACCTTACAGAAACGGAGGCTACCAAACTTAAGCGTTGTTGGGTGGGTCATGTTTTTCACTCACCTGCTTTAGGTAAGAAAAATGGTACAATTATACTGTGTCATAAAAAGTGAACAGTTTCAGTTATATCTCAAGAATGCGATGTTAATGGTTGTTGGGTTCTCATTAATCTTCTTATTGATAAAATACCTATAGTTATTTTCAATGTTTATGCTCCTACAGGTGTTGATAAATTGTTTTGGCCTGCTATTTCTGACAAACTTGTTACCCTCAATGAACAATATGTTATTTTCGGTGGTGATTGCAATCAAGTCCTTGATCCCTTTCTAGACAGGAATTCAAAAGTTAAATTTGTTCCCTCCAAAATGCATTCCCAATTTATCACATCTATACGGAACAATGCTTTAGTTGACATTTGGAGGCTATGTAATCCGGACCTTAGAGAGTACACTTTCTATTCCCCCACCCATCACTCCCAATCCCGTATTGATTACCTCTTCCTCAGCAAACCCTTAGCACAACTTGCCATTCACTCAGACATAGGCTCCATTTTAATTTCAGACCACGCTCCCGTTTTTGTGGATATTGACCTTATCCCCTTCTCCCCTCATTCAGGACGCTGGAGATTTAATAACTCTTTACTCCTTGATTCCAACTTTTGCACTCAATTTAACACTTTTACCACTGAATTTTTTACACTCAACCATCTTCCTGAATCTTCCTTTGCCATGGTATGGGATTCATTTAAAGCGGCTGCAAGGGGATTTATCATTAATTTTGTTTCTCAAAAGAAAAAGCAATCAATCTCTAAATCAACTCAACTTTTAGATAAAATTAAGAAGCTAGAATATGCCTACTATAATTCTAACTCTGAATCTTCTCTTCGTGAACTTATATCTGCCAAATTCGATTTTAATAAATATACCACCAATGCTGCCTCAAAATCTCTTCTTAAATGCAACTCCCGCTATTACGGTGGACAGAACAAGATGGGCAAACTTCTAGCCAATTATCTCAAGATATGAACAGAAAGAACAAAAATTGAATCCTTACAAGGCCCGGCTGGTGTTTCTCTATTTAAGGACAAGGACATATTAGCTCAATTTGTTTCTTTCTACCAAACTCTATACACTCCCGAATCTATTCCTGATCATATTGATCTTCTTACATATTTTCAAGATATCCCCTCTCCAGAATCCTCTCACATTGACTTCCAATCATTAGATTTGGATATTACCCTTTCTGAAATCTCACATGCAGTCTCTATCCTTCGTCGAGGTAAAGCACCTGGGCCCGATGGTTTTACCATTGAGTTCTACAATCACTTTTCCTCCCTTCTTCTTCCTAAACTACTTTTGTTATTTCAATCCTTTGCGGCTTCCGGTTCTTCTCGGGGAACTTTCCAAGAAGCATTAATATGTTTAATACCTAAACCAGATAAAGATCATACCCTATGTAAAAATTATCGCCCTATTTCCCTAGTCAATACTGATTATAAAATTTTCGCCAAAATTATAGCTCTTAGATTAGATCCTCTACTACCGGAACTTATTGGCCCTGAGCAGTCCGGTTTCGTTAAAGGTCGTTTATCGTCGGACAATTCTCGCGTTTTCTTTAACATTTTGAGTAAGGCCGCCCCCCTTTCTACTCCCCTTGCTGCCATCTCTTTGGACGCCGAGAAGGCTTTCGATAGAATAGGATGGGATTTTATGTTTCAGGCACTTCGCTGGTTTGGTTTCCCTCCTAAATTCATTTTTCTTATTTCTTTACTTTATTCTAGCCCCCATGCTTCAATCTTTGCAAATGGTATGACTTCCGATTACTTTCCCCTTCGAAGAGGGGTACGTCAAGGATGCCCTCTCTCCCCTCTTTTGTTTATTCTAGCTTTAGAACCCTTTTTAACTAAGATCAGACTCGATGATGATATTACTGGTTTTTATTATGGTTCTCAAAAACAAGCTAAATTATCGGTTTACGCAGATGATATCTTATTTTATTGTTCAAACCCCCAAACAACTCTACCTTCCTTCCTTAATCAAGTTTCCTCTTTCTCAAAAGTTTCAGGTTATCGTCTCAATATTGATAAATGCGAAATTTTACCCTTAAATCCTCTATGTCAAAAACATCTCTTTGACGCCTCTGGCTTTTCCTGGCAACCCTCTAAGATTAAGTATCTAGGTGTTTGGTTCGCTCCTCGTCTTTCCGACACACTTAAATTCAATTTCGAATCTCTCTCTGATAAAATTACTACATCAATCAATCGTTGGAATCCACTCTTCCTTTCCTGGTGGGGTCGTTTGGACTCCATCAAAATGATGCTAGCACCTTTAGTTCTCTACTCTATTTCTATGATTCCCATTCATATCCCAGACCACTATTTCAAGTCGATAGACTCTCTTCTATTAAAATTTCTGTGGAAGGGTAAAAAGTCTCGAATAGCACTCTCCTCTTTGAAAAAGGATAAATCCCTCGGTGGAGTCAAATTTCCTAATTTTAAATCATACCACAATGCTTTTTCCTTAAAGCAAGCCCTGCGGTGGCTTTCTTCTGATCTTCCTCATTTTCCTCCTCTATGGCTCACGTTAGAATCTTCTTTTCTTCATCCTTATGAATTTGAAGAAGTTCTATCCTTTTCCTCTAATGTGTCATCTCTTCGTTCCCCCATCATTTCTCACTCCTGTTCTCTTCTTAGTCCATATTTATTATCCACATACCCTTTTGTTTCCTCTACTCACACCCAACCTATCTGGCATAATAAACTCCTTAAAATTCGTAATCGCTCATTATATTGGAAAACCTGGCATTCTCTTGGTTTAAAATGGATCTCCCAACTTCTTTCAGATACTCAACCTCTTCCTTTTCAAAATCTTCAAACTCAATTTTCGCTGCCTTCCTCTTCTCATAAACAATATTTATCACTGATTCCTTCCCTTACCCAATACCTTTCTTCGCTCCCGACCACCAACTCTATACCTGCCACACATCTTTCGATTTCTAATGCCCTCGACCAATCCCTTTCTGCCTCATTTATCTATAAATCTCTGCAGTCTTCTAATGATCGTTCTAAATCTAAAGTTGAGTTGGCTTGGGAAAAAGATTTGTCTCAAATTTGGTCCTTCAATTTATGGGATAAAATTTGGTCTAGGGTTCACAGTACATCCAGAGCGGCTAACACTACACAAACTTTATTCTTTATTTATAACCGTACACTATTTACTCCATTAACTCTGTCATCATTCTCCCCAGACACTCCCTCCACTTGTTGGTCCTGCCCCTGCCCTTTGGCTGATTTGAAACATATGATATTCGAATGTCCTCCCATTTTAGGTTTCTGGCAATTAGTTTGGTCCCAATTGCAAAAGATTTTCAACCTTACTTTTTCTTTTTCCATCATTCACATTTTCCTAGGTTCCCTTTCTCCTGCTTTTATCGGGTCACACCACAAACATAAATTAATTGACCTCTTAATAGCCATTGCTTTTCACCATATTACATCACATTGGAAACAGGCTAAAGATGTTTCCTTTACTGCTTGGTGGAACGCAGTTTGTTTTAATCATCGTCTAGACACTAATTTTGTTTCTCCCATTTCCTTAGCAATCAAACGTGATCTTTTATGGCTCCCCCTTACCGAATATTTATCTAAGATTGCCAGACCTCCTCCCACCTCTCCAATACGTAATGTTGAAGTTCGTAAACCACCGTGATTGCATTTTCTTATTTGCTTGTACTGTTTCTTCATTGCATCTACTGTTTTATCATATCATTTATATGTTTTTATTATTCAACATGTTCCCTCATTCCCCTATGTTCCTGACATTTATTGCTTATCCTATTTTTATGTATAAGATAGCTTTAATAAGTTTCGCCATTTTGTAAGAGAGATTTCTTGTTTTTTCATAACTTTTGACTGTTTCTTCATTTTCTGTCTTTGTCTCTTTTTACTTCAATAAACTTCAAACTTAAAAAAAAAAATTGCATTCACCTGACATCTGTTGCAGCATGGTGGGTATGGGTGTCTGACAACCGCAATTTTACAAATGTGCTTTTTGTCAATCAGTTGCAAACCACGTGCAATTATTTCTATGCAATCTGGCATCTGATAGGCTGATGCCCCGCTGCTCATTTTTTTGTATGTCCACTCAGCTCATACCACTGAGTGTTAACGAAGAACCAGGTTTAAGCCTGACTGTATGTAGGTTTGTTTGCTGACTGCGTGGTTCCAAAGTGGGAAAGCACTACAGTGGCACCCTGTACATCCAGAAAGACAAGTTATTCAGCAGTATACAGAGAAGCCCAGAAGTTGGAGGCAGTGACATTGCGTGGGCAGGGCCTCAGGGGCAGTTGCCCGAGGCGCAAACTTCTTAGTGGTGCAAATTGCAAATTGCAACGTGCAATACTTGCGTTGCCCCGGGCACTGGCAATTCACACTACGCCTCTGGTTGGAGGCTCCATTTTAAGTCTTACCTCCACATATCTTGAACTCTTTGTTGACAAGAAGACCTGTTGTATTCAATATAGAATTAGCACCTTTTGTACATTGATTTGTTTGTATTTCTATCTCCACTGGGACAATATTTCCCTGAACTGAAATGTATTCCCAAGCGCACCAATAAAATGGAGTGTTCTGTTCTCCGCTCTATATAGGAAATGAATTTAATCAAGCCCTTGGCAAGAGTAAACCTGCAACCATTTCCAGGGTTGGAAAGACTTTGATAGAATTTCTAAATGATCACAAACCCATGTGTTTCTGGACATTCACAAACTCTTAAGGCAGGGGTGCCCAAACCTGTCCTGGCGGGCCGTATCCATGCCAGATTTTTGGGATATCCCCATCTGGGGATCACGGTTCGATCCCCGGCACCGGCGGCAGATTAGCCCAGCACCAGGTGACTCTGGGAAATAGCTGGCGCCGCGGCTAGGGCGGCTGACTCCGGAATCTGGAGATTTTTTATTTAAGGTTTTTGTAGAGCGCGTAGTAACCCTCGAGCATCCCAGAGATCAGGGTTCGATCCCCGGCACCGGCCGCAGATTAGCCCAGCACC